>NC_000078.6:118744662-120029022 GCF_000001635.26 Mus musculus
TACTTTCACACTATAATTTTTTTTTTACCCCAGGAACAGTTAGACACACAGAATCTGGTAACTGGTGGGAATCTAGTTTCTGTGAAGTGCGAAGACAAACAAATGAAGCCCCCAGGAGAGCAAGAGTGTTCATATTTTTATTCCGTAAGCACTTTTACTTCTTCTTGCCTAAACTGAGTTTGAGTTCCATGCTCACCCCATTGACAGGCAATGAGGAGGCAGTTGGTGGCTTTACAGGAGCTCCTACCTGGTCCCTTTTTTTTTTTTTTTTTTTTTTGGTGATGTTAGCTGCACATACTGAGTTGAATGATGCGAGTTATGAACATGAAATTGCCTAGAAAGCCCAAGAACCTTGGCAAACATTCACAAAGCAGCGCACAATGCTTTAATGCAGCTAAATGATTTAATGACAAGGAGGGAATTACTGTAAAATATAATGCTGGGCCTTGGCTATAACAGCGCCTGCTGTCTAGACTAAGAAATCCAAAATGGATTCCAGGAGGAAGCACAATGCCAGGCTGTGGCGCGCTTGCCTGGTCCTCCTATACTGTTATTACTGTTCAACAGTCCTGAAATCTGAATGGCAGTGGCCTGAGCCCTTTCAAAAGACAGAAAGAAGGTCAATTTTTGTAATGAGGAAATGGAAGTGGTGGCGCCGGAGATCACTGACCCTTACAGTTTCTTGTGAGATGAAGGAGCAGTGAAGTGCGCCAGGAAATTATGGTGTAGGACAGCAGTGACACCACCATCACAGAACAGAACCAAGCAACAAGGAGCAAATGCATGAAAATGTGCATAAATAAAAAGCTCGCTATCGGTCCTGGCTTTATTCCTCTTCTCAGACTGAAAAATTGGTCTCAACAGTTCTGCAAAGAAAGGAAAAGGCAAAGGGTCCAAGCTTAAATTCAAGTTTATGTCCAGTGACATATATTTAAAATGCTTAGCATGTGTTCAATTCAACAGCACATATACTAAAACGCTTAGTAGCTTATGGGGTAGGTATGGACCAGTTAGAAAAGTCATTGCTCAAAGGATCAGAGTAGGACCCTAGTGGTCCACTTCCCTGCCAGTGGTTGAGTGGCTAGCTCCCAGATCCTATAGACATTGAAGCATTTCAGGAGGTGCAAATATAACTTAGACAAAGAAATGGGGTGGTAGCTGTAGAGCAGAATCAGTGGTTGTTCACTAACCAACACACACTTATTTCCAATTTGTGTGTGTGTGTGTGTGTGTGTATGCACGCACGCGCCCTCCCCCACCCTCTCCCCCATTGATCACCAATTGAGAAAATGCCCCACAGCTGGATCTCATGGAAGCACTTCCTCAACTGAAGCTCCTTTCTCTGTGATAACTCCAGCTTGTGTCAAGTTGACACACAAAACCAGCCAGTGCAGGTGAACATTAGTTATCTTCCTCTATCATTTTCACCCTATTATATTATGAGACAGGGTCTTCCACTGAACATGGAACTTACCTATTCAACTATACTAGTTGGCCAGCAAGCTCCAGGAAAACCTCCTTCTCATGCCTCTGCAGTGCTGGAATTAAGAGGTGCTCACAACCTCACATAGCTTTTATGTGGAAACTAGGCAACAAGTGCATGCCCTCATGCTGGCATTAGCAAGCACTTTACCGACAGAGACATCTTCCAATCCTATTTTAGTGTTTTAAGAGCAACCTGCATATACCCCACTCAGACACCAGGTCTGCTCCTGTTTCAGTGCTATGCCGACTCAAACCTTACTTTATGGTGTTTGCCAGAGGAAGAATAGCTTGTTATCTGGGCTAGTTGAGTATATGACTTCAATATCTAATCATCTTATCCTATCTCGTGTCCTTTTACATTATGTTTCTGTATCATTCCCGCATTTATAAGCCAGGAGCTTCTGAATAAGGGAAAGCCCAAGCTCATTACCATCTCTGATAACACCTATTTCATTCGATAGTAACCTAATATTTGAGTATCTTAATAAACGAAGGCACCCCCAGAGAGGTTTGTGATACCTTCCTAGACTTTCTTTTTGGCAACAAAACAAAACTATCGTTCTAATGAGGTTTAGTCAGGCTTTGGAGCAATGCTTACAGTTTTAACAGCTTTTTTTTTTAACTTTATTTTCATCAATTCAGTAATTGTGATATTTTTAAGGGGGCAAAATGGGAAAATCTATAAACAGGATATAGAATACGATATATAATGGTGAAGGCTTGGAAGGGACTCAAAGGTCAAATGTTCATTATCTTCTTTATGAAGTCACTGCAGTCACTTCTTAATGATTCTTCAGAGGCATCAGGAAGGCTAACGAAATGGTTACAGAAACCAGCAGTCACACACCAATATCAACTCTAACTTCTTCCCTGTAACAATGGAGGAAATGCTCTCAGCTCAGTAGCTAATAAGAAGAGGACATCTAGTCACCAAGAGGATGCCAAGGGGCAGGGTTGCAGGACTAGACATACCAGTTTGCCCAGTACACAAAACTGTGTATCATTCATAAATATCTAAAAGGAATATCATCATCATGAATGACCTGAGCTCCCAAGTAGCTAAGCTGGACATAGACAAAAACATTTTTCAGGCTAGGACGGGAACGAATATTTAAGGCAATTTTTCAAACATACTTAACAAATACTCATAAAGTGCTGTCTTGGCCACACACTGTTATTACCTTAAGTGCTGATGGGATAGAAATAAGCTAACAAAGAAAAAACACAAAGGTCAGAAGCAGAAACCAGTGAATTAAGACTCTGTGTTGACCTTTATTCTGCCTCGTGCTGGCCAAAATATGAAGGTTGGGTTTTTTGTTCTTTGTTTTTTGTTTTGTTTGTTTTTTGTTTTGTTTTTCTCACATATAGACTAGACTGTCCTTGAACTAAGAGATCTGCCTACCTCTGCTGCCAGAGTGCTGGGATCAAAGTGTGCACCACTTTAAGCTCAAACTTTTAAGTCTCAGAGGTGTTTGCTTTGAAGTCACCCATAAAAGAAAGTAGGGCAGAGAGCTCATAACTCTGAAAAACTATATGCCATGTCATGTGTTTCATCCAGGGTGACACCTTAAATTAATCATAAGTGAAAATAGCTGTAAAGAATGTAGTATTGACATTTCAAAGTACAACTTTATATCACAGTTTTCTCTGAAAGTCGATGGAACATAAATGCCACAGGGATTTTACTCATAGTCATTTATTAAACAGTTGTAAGACTTGGATTTTCTCCTGGTTGAAGTGATGTTCTACACCCCTTCCCCATGCCATTTTTATCCTACTATAAATGGTTGATATTTTAGCATCTTTTATTGATTATAATACTTCTCTGTTATACAACAAAAAGAATATAATTAAAAATGTTAACTTAAAATTTTCTGTCATCAAAAGTCCCTGAGTACCAAAAAACATTGTACCAAACAATTTTTATTAGAAATGTCAATAGGTGTTACAGGAATAGCCAGGCAAATAACAACTGCCACCAAGCCCAGCAACCTTTGATCCTTGGAACACATATGCATATCATGTGGAATCCCCTTAACACACCAGCACACACATAAGTAAAATAAATACAAAATAAATTAAATATCATTAAAACAAATTAGTAGGCCACAATATAATAAAATTATATCAAAATTTAAAATACTTGGTTAAGATGGTTAAGTGTACAAATGTGTCCTCTAATGAAATGGATTAATAATTACACAGTCTTAATTACACCAGAATTATTTCCCTTCTGTATAGTAGCCTAGCAACTACAAAGACTGAATATTGTGATGTCTACAACCTTTAGGTATATGATCCCAGCACTGTATAACAGAGAGCTTTACTCTTCAGTATCACTCCTAGAATGTCAAAGGTACTCAGTATGCATTAGCTTTCCTGGTCTTCTTATTTCCCATCCTTCGAGGTTTCACTGTTGTTAGATAAACTACATCCCTCACAAACCAAGCCACTTCTATTCCAAGTCCAAGAGTTTCATTTTAACAGGGATCTTTTAGATAAACAGGAACTGCTCATTGATGTCATCACATCGTTGTCAAAACAGGAAGCAAAAAAAATTTTTTTTGAACTGGGTTATTGATATAGATAGGCATGTAATTAAGTGGCTTAATGGACACACACACATACCACACACACACACACACACACACACACACACACACACACACTTCAGTGTTACTGAAAAGCCAAGAAGTCCTACATAAAGATAGTTAATACTGCAAAACTGCACTGTGAACTTAAAAGAGCTATGCTTCTTTTCTGATGCTAAAACCTTGTGAGCAGACACTATGCAAAGGCACAGAGCACTTGCATCTTTCTGACAACGATGATGTTTTAGAGGAGCCTATCTTTCCATTAGCATAAGGAGGTTGTAATGTAATGACTCCTATCTAAACTCACCCCTTGTACTGCCACAGGCTGACACCCATCTCCCAACTGGTCTCCCCCTGCTCTTCACACAGGGAAAACACTCTCTGCAGCAGGTAGTTAATAAACAACAACAAAGATGAAAAGACATTAATGACTCATTATCTTTTTTTTAACCAAAGTCTATTTGTGTGTTTGTGTGTGTGTGTGTTTGGCAAGGCTATTCCTGCTTCTCTTCTAAAGAAGTGTGCCAAGTACTTAAAGGCCTTTTGAAAAATAAACAAAATCCTGTTTCAAAATAAAAAATTTAGAAATTCTTTGTAAAGGCTAAACTTGCATTTTGAATGTCCTTTTTTTGTTAGATGCCCAAATATAGCAACTTAGCAGTAATTGCTATTTTATAATCTCCTGAATATTGAACTATTTATTATGCAAATTAACGGTCTTTGGAGTATGCACCCAGCTATCCATGGAGTTCTCTTTTGTTTACGTATTTTATGTTTGCAGCTTTTGCCAGTCAGTGTGAAGAGGCATCTTGGTATTTACTAACCTCAGGCCTATGCAAAGTCTACTACACTTACATCAGCCACACTTCACATTCTTTGTTTTTCAGTGGAAGACAGAGGTGTGGTAGAGATGCAAAATTTGAGGAAGAAAAAAAAATTTCTATAACAGCTAGTAGAAATTTCCAACAGAATTTTACTCTTATGTTTATGGTCCCATAACCGTATTGTGCCTCTGGAATCCACAGCAGAATGTGGCAGCTTAATAGACAGGGAGCTTACAGAGTTCCAGTATGGAACACCAGGTCCCAAGAAAAGGGTTGCAACAGAGGCTTGTTGGCAAAGGTTAGATAAGGCTTTTTCTGGGTTGATGAATTTTGTTTTGTACTAGCCAGGTCATTTGGACCACTGAGAAGATGACCATGTGCCTCTTCATCTCACGTGTGCTTGGATTTTTGGTGACAGTTTCACATATAGCTGTATAAAAGGAGAAGACAGACAGTAAGAATCCATATCTAGAATCAGAGGTCCCAAATAGTTCTGGTATTTCTAGCCTTTGGCCAGGACAAAACCAAAGACATGTCTGGTTTCTGGAGAAGGAAACCAGAAATTATAGCTGTAACCAGCTAAGTCAACCCACCAGTGAGGCATGTAGCATGCTCTTCTGATTTATTTCTTTGAGTAGAAGCTTTGCACACTCAGAATGCTATATAGTATATCCATCCAACCCCTCTTAATGCCCTGTTAAGCCAGGGCTCAAATCCACTGAAGCCTTCAGGGAGAGACTAGCCTCTGATCTCCCTCATTCATCCAATGTGTGCATGAGTCCAGAAAGTCTAACTTTCTGGAGTTCTGAGTGACAATATGTCACACAAACTCTGGGGCTTGGGAAAGTGTCAGGCAATTGGAAAAATCTTAAAGTTTCTTAAGATCTTTTGAAATTCATGTTTGCTCCAAATGTGTGAAGAATTCTCAGGTACCATCTTCAATTTTATCTTGCATGTCATACTATTCTTGGTCAGTGTACTTTGGAGACTTAAATCAGAAGAAAAGAAATAAATCAAAATGTATCCTGGTAGGTTTAAACTGCTAGAAGATGAATTGTAGTTGTCACCTCACATACAGGCCATGTTCTCTCTCTCTCTCTCTCTCTCTCTCTCTCTCTCTCTCTCTCTCTCTCTCTCCTAGGTGGTGCTACCCATGTACCTCTGTGAGCACTTCTCTGTCTGTTTCAGTGTGTCTATGTTAATATCTTTACCAAGACACACACTAGTAACTCACGAACAAGCTCACAGTGCCAAGCCCACAGTGGGAAGATTAAAGATATTTCTTGATAGTGAGCAGTCAGTTGTGTTATAAAAGTTCATTGTTTCAAGCATGGGGGAAAATTATTCCAACACTGAGATCTTAAACTGACTCCCAAGGTTGTCTCCCTCTTCCCAAATCAAGCATTCCAAGTTTGGTATTCTTGAGTCTAACAGACTAAGACTCCCTCTTGCCTAACCTGATAGAGCACTGGCTTAAGCTTAAGCTGTTCTGCCTGTTACCTCTGCTTCTGGCTCAAATCTAACAACTTCTTTTAAAAAATTCTTCAATTAGTTGGATTCTTACTTACCATACACAAAGACCTGGGTCCAACTGCCAGGACCACATGAATCATAAGTGTGGTAGAGATAGGAGGATCTAAAGTTCAGGGCCATCCTCAGCTACATAGGGGATTTAAGACCAGCCTAGGTCTTAAATCAGTAAGACTCCATCTTGTGAGATCAACCATATGAAACAGGCATGTGGGATGCCTGGCACCAAATAGCTATTCAATAAAAGAATAACTGCAGTATAGCCACTGTTGTCACCAGTAGCACTCAAATCAGATCACAGATGTCTATCAGACACATTTAGGTCTCTCAGGGTTTATCTAGAGTTAAAAATGGAAGGAGGCAAGTTTGAACGAAGACAGTAGCTTCTTCGGTAAACAGTCAATCAGCAAGAGCTGTTTTTGACTCCATTCAGAACCCCTTCACACGTTGGTGACTGGTTATATCAATAGGGATTTCTTTCTCCAAGGGGAAACGAACTGTCCTGAGCTCAGTCCGGCTGTCACAAGAGTTTGTCTCCATGTCTTTTGAGGGTTGTGCAGATATTTGAGAGGTCTAAGAAAGAGCATGCTGGTTCAAGGGTTGATTTTAATGTGTGACCTTGACTAGGTTGTGGAGGACCCAGATATTTGATTAAACATGATCTCATGGTTTGTTTTTGAGCATTTTAGAAGATGACTAAACACTGTTGTTGACGGACTCAGTAAAGCAGATTGCCCTCCCCAGTGTGGGTGGGCCTCATCCAGTCAGTCAAAGACTGAAGAGTACAAGAGCCTGAATCTTTCCATTGCAATGCTGGTCTTGTCTGTCAAGATCATGCTTAACTGGCATCATTGTCTCTCCAACATAAGGTCTTAGATTATGAGATGTCTCAGCCCATATAAGTCTCTCCTCTTCCTCTTCCTCTTCCTCTTCCTCTTCCTCTTCCTCTTCCTCTTCCTCTTCCTCTTCCTCTTCCTCCTCCTCTCCTCTCCTCTCCCCCCCCTCCTCCTCCTCCTCCTCCTCCTCCTCCTCCTCCTCCTCCTCCTCCTCCTCTTCTTCTTCTTCTTCTTCTTCTTCTTCTTCTTCTTCTTCTTCTTCTCCTCTCTCTCCCCCCTCCCCCTCCCCTTCCCTCCCTCTCTCCCCCTCCCTCCCTCCCTCCCTCCCTCCCTCCCTCCCTCCCTCCCTCCCTCCCTCTGATTCTTGTTCATTCATTACCCAGAAAACAAACTGGAGAGAACTCAGGGACTGGCCAAAGCCATGTCAGGATTAGAATGAAAGAACCCAGAATATCAGGCGATTTTCAGAAAAAGGGTAAGGCAGAATCTGTTTCTCAGGAGAACTCAGACCAACACAGTCTTTTACTAAAATCACACAGGCCAGGAAGCAAGCAGCAGAGGATTTTCTAGTGAGAAAGAGAAAGCCAGGGTCATGTCCAGAGGAGTGTGGGGCTAACAAGAGTCAATATACAAAGTTACAGGACCCAGATCTGAAGAAGTTGAATAGACCAAAAAGACCATTTTTCTTTAAAGATGGGGAGGTGATATTATTGCCTAGTGGCAGAATTTAGGCTGAATCATTCTTTGAATTTCCATCTGATAATAATATGGGCTTATTTAGCCATTTAGAAATCCAGACAATCCAGATTTTAAAATGTGAGATTTACTATGAAAGTAGGGAATATAGAAATAGAAATTCCAAACTTGGCAGTTGATTCTTATCAGCAACAATTTTTCTGTATTTATTTATTGTATATTTCACTTAAACCATAGGGGGAAATGGTCAAATGGTTTATTTCTCTGGATCTGTGACCTAGTTAAAAAAAAAAGTCTCTCATTTTTCAAACTCTCACCAGCAAGATGCCTCAATACATAAAGATGCTTGTCACCAAGCCTGATAGCCTGAGTTCAATTCCTGAAACACACATGGAGGAGAGAAGCAACTCCCTCAAACTGTCTTCTGAGCAAACATACACAGAAATGTAAAAATCTATTTTTTCTTTTTCATTAATTTGTTTATTTGTTCACTTTATATCCCTGAGCACAGTCTTCTCTCTCTTCTCCAGTCCCACCCTCACAATCCCTCTACCATTGCTCCCTCCCCATCTCCTCAGAGTAGAACAAGGCCCCCTTGGGTACCAGCCCACCCTAATCTAATCTCAGCAGGACTAAGCACCCCCTTTCCCACTGAGGCCCAACCAGGCAGTCCAGGTAGGGGAGGGGCATCCAATGGCAAGAAACAGAGTCAGAGACATCCTCCACTCCACTTCTTAGGGGTCCCACATGAAGACCAAAAACACATCTGCTCCAAGTGTGTAGGGGGCCTAGGTCCAGCCCCTGTGTGCTCTTTGGTTGATGGTTCTCTGTGAGTTCCCATGGGTCCAGGTTAGTTGACTCTGTAGGTCTTCTTGTAGTGTCCTTGACTCCTCCAGCTGCCTTAATCCTCTCCCTTACATTTCCACAAAACTGCCCAAGTTCCTCCCCCACTGCTTCATGTTCATCCTTCCCAAAGCTGCACGTTTCCCCTAAATAGAGGAGAGCCCATCTTCTATCAAGGGTTTATGAGTAGCTGCGCTTCCCTGCTAGAACCTTCAGACAAGCTGTCTAGTAAAATATATTTTTAAAAACAATTATTGTTCATACTCTGTTTTGAGTGTCTTATACTCCACAGTCAGAGAGATCTTTCAGAGGGCAAGAAACTTTAACTGTTCAGCATGCCCCATGGTTTTCCATAATTTGCATAGGGTGACAAACTGAGCATAAGAAATACCCTTGGCACAGCCGTTTTCCAAGTTCTGCTTATAAGACAGAAGGGCTTTATTTTAAATTTTTCTAATAGACTAGCTTTTCTAACCACCTTTGTCCATTATTCAACTCATGCAATCCATCACCAATGAATACATGAATATTTATGTGTATTTGTAATATGTATAGCATTTTAGCAGGCAATTCCCTTAAAGACTTCTCCAGTGTTCTGTGAACAAACATCACTGGGCTCCCATGACCCCTTTGTGTGCCAACTTTTAACCTGATTAATTTGATTTACAATATCACAGGCAAGCTCTTATAGGGAAACACAAATATAAAGCCTGTTACTGGGACAGTGAATTAGAAATAACAGAGGAATCCAGCATCCCAAGTCACCACTGGGTGAAGTGGAAGGAGCCCAGCAGACTCAGCTTGGAGCTATGAGTCATTCTAGAGAATTCTCCTCATTGTTTTTGTTTTCATTTTTATCTTAACGAACATTCACAGACTTTACATCATCATCAACCACACACACACACACACACACACACGTTTCTGCTACCCAACAGGTTAAGCACTTTGCTTTATATGGAGATACCCTTACAGGGTTATACCTGCCTTCTTGCTTGTATCTTTTCTGCTATAACACTAGAAAAGTCAGAGGCGTTCACATGAATGAACTCAGAGATAAGAGACACCTCATCAGTTTCCATTCAAGGTCAGAACCAATTAGGAGGCAAATAAGGGAATCTAACAGATAGAAGCTCCCCTATCAAATTTTCGGCTTCTTTACTGATTGGCTTTAAAGGACAATACTTAGATGCATCGGCACATCTGGGTTTCCATGTTACAGTTCAGAGTTTGACCACACTTGCACAGAAGGGGATGGATTCATGGCACGATCAAACACCGTTAAAACAACAAACAAACAACAAACTCTTGCAGAAAGGAATACTTTAAAATGAGTTCAGCAACTGTCAGTTCAACAGTACTTTTAGAATTATTTAGGAGGCAAAGCTCTGGCTGTGCCTATGAGGGGTTATGCAGACAGATAAAGCTAGCCCCTGAGATTGCTTGAAAGGAATTATCCAGGTTGTTTCCCTTAAGGTGGGGAAGACTGAGCTTACCCGTGGGCAGCACCATTCTGTGGGCAGAAGATACAGGCTAAGTTAATGGAGAGAGAGGACGTGCATCCATCTCTGCTTCCTGACCAGGACACAATGGGAGCATCTGCCTCACACTCCTGTCAGCAATGGGACAAGGAACAGTCAAAGCTACATGGACCTGCTCACTAGTCCATTGTGTCCTGGTTGGCATGTTCCCTTCCTCTGGGAAGTAGAATTGAAGGATCAGGGATAGGCCAGGAATGAATACAGCTCTGAACAGTGCCTCCCAAAGGGTGGTCTGAAGAGCACCTTCATCTAGTCCCTAGTGAAAAATGCAAATTCTGGGGCTCCAGACCAACTGAAGAGTCCATCTCATAAGCTCTGCTGGCATTCTCATGTTCCCTGTAGTTTGAGTACCCAGATTCAAAAGAATGAAATTCTTGGAGCATTTTTTTTTTTACCTTGAAAACAAATTGTTCTATTATTATTGTTGTTATGTTATTATTATTGTGTAGGTGTCTGTATGCACACACATGAGGACATATGCTTGCCCTATCACATGTGTGGAGGTCAAAGAACATTTTGGAATCATTTCTCTTCTTCCACTGCACTCAGGCAGGGTCCCCTATTTCTGCCATGCTTCAATTTAGTTGGCCTTCTAGCTTCCGAGTGATTTCCCTGTCTCTGCATCTCCCTGGGATTATAGCTATGTACCACCATTTCCAGCTTTTTGCAAGGGTTCTGAAGATTGAACTCAGGTTGTCAGACCTGCACATCAGGTGATTTTACCTGCTCAGTCATCTTGCCCACTCCCTCTTGGAGTCCTTTTGAAACGTCAAGTTACCTGGGCCTTCTTGAGACAAATCATACCATCAACTCTGGGTTGGAGCCAATTATCAATAGATTTGATACCTATGATGGTTATTGGATATGAAGGCCTTCTGGACATAGCAGATATTTGAAATTAACTCATCCATTAACATTTTTATGAGTCATTAGTTAACTTCCCCAATCTCTGCCATATACAGATACTTCTGGGGGTCTCTGTACTAAAGTTACCAGGATAGGCACTTCTCAATTCAGGGAAAAATCTGTCCTCCAGAGCACATCTGATTGGTATAAGAAGGAGACAACATACTACTGGCATTTTGTGGGAATATCTGATAATGTGTAGTACTGACCCTAAAAACAAAGAAAAATCCAGTTAAAAATGGAAGTAGTGTTGAAGTTTCCACTTTCCTCTGCAGCATGTGATTTTGAACCTACTGTATACATGTGTTCACAGATATGAACGCAATAAAACTTCATTTTAAAGTGATTTTCAAAGCCCTTGCTAGACTGAAGAGATGGCTCAGTGGTTAAAAGCACTGACTGCTCTTCCAGAGGTCTTAGGACCACAGGATCACAACCATCTATGATGGGATCCAATGCTGTCTTCTGGTGAGTCTGAAGACAATGACAGTGTACTCACATACATTAAATAAATAAATAATATTTATTTATTTATTTAAAAAAACAAACCTTGCATTCTATCTTAGTTATGGTTTTACTGCTGTGAACAGACACCATAAACAAGGCAACTTTTATAAGTACATTTAATTGGGGCTGGCTTACAGGTTCAGAGGTTCAGTCCATGATCACCAAGGCAGGAACATGGCAGCAACCAGGCAGGCATGGTGCAGGAGTAGCTGAGAGTTCTACATCTTCATCTGAAGGCTGCTAGCAGAATATTGGCTTCCAGGCAGCTAAGATGAGGTTTTATAGCCCACATCCACAGTGACACATCTACTACAACAAGGCTACACCTTCTAGTAGTGCCACTCCCTGGGCCGAGCATATATAAACCATCACACATACAATTGAGTTATTTCTCTCTCCCTTATTGAGAGGAAGCAATAAACATGATAAGTTTTTAATCTCCATTCCTCAGGCATCACCATCTAGAGCCTACCTTCTTACTCACTGAGTCTCCTTTCTCACGTGGAAGTACATCTTGCAGTGTGTCACACAGACTCACCATGTTATGATGCTACCTCATGACAACTGAGTTTACATTCCCAGGTTGTGGCCCAACTCCTAAGAGTCAGTGCCACCTTGCAGCTTCTTGGTATTCTTTCCAAAGTATTTCAGTGAGTGCAAAGTTCAAGCCCTGTGTTTTGTTTGTTTGTTTGTTTGTTTTGTTTTATTTTGTTTTTTTAACTCTGTAGACAATGTCTCTTGCCATGCTGTTGGAATTCCACAGTGGTCTTAGTCAGTACAGGTCATCTCCATGGATTGAGTTTTCTGAACAAACCTTTCTTCTTTCCTTCATATAACCTTTACAAGAGAACACAGATTATTTCTTGTTCCATGTATTTAATTTTGTGTTGCCAGAAAAGTCAGAATATTGCTAGTCAAATTTAGGTGGCTGTTAAACCAAAAATAAGACTTTAATATGCCTTGGGTATTCTTTCAGTTTTGTTCTTTTTGTTTGTTTGATCAGTTGGTTGGTTTTGCCTTTTTTCCCCCCATATAGAACAGCAAACATCTTTATTACACTATGAATGAGGCTTATTTACCTTTCCAGGCTTTGATCTTCCGCAGATAGAACTCCAGCTCCTCGCCTTCAAGCACATAGCCGTCTGCTCTGCCACACTGGCCTGGTCTTGAGGCAATACAGGCAAGAAGCTTGCCCTGCTGGAACTGCTCTTCAAGAAGACTGCTGATTTTGGCATTCTTTTTCCTTTTGTCATATTTCTTTTTAATTTTCTCTTATGGTTGTCTCTCTCTCTCTTTTCTTCCTTCCTTCCTTCCTTCCTTCCTTCCTGCCTGCTTTCTTTCTTTCTTTCTTTCTTTCTTTCTTTCTTTCTTTCTTTCTTTCTTTCTTTCTTTCTTTCTTTCTTTCTTTCTTTCTTTCTTTTGTCTAAAATCTCTTCCTCTTCAGGAAGCCCCCTTCTTGCGGCCCAGGAGCAGTGCACAGTGGGACTCGAACCACTGCCTGCCTGCCTGTCTGTCTGTCTGTCTGTATGTATGTATGTATGTATGTATGTATGGTGTGCTGTCAGTAAGCACAATGCAGTTCTTCACCACGGTCTTAGTTCAGACAAGCTCATCATTGGATGTATTGTAGACAATATCAATGATCCTTGTTTTGCGAGCCCCAGGAAAAGTTCCCAACATCCAATCTCGGGGCACGGTATTTCTTATTGCCGCCTCGAACTCGGATTGTGTGTATGCCGCGAGGACCAGTCTTAGTGTTAGCAGCAGGCCATCCGAGCTCATACTTCCGCTTCTTGTGGTAGGGTTTTCTCTTATCCCCAGTCTTGCGACGCTTGTGCCAGTTGTCCGGAGAGATGTCCATTGCTCAGCGCTGGCTGGAAAGAGGAAGCACAAAGCTTCACGGTCCGGTTTCTAAAACTCAGCCCTTCCTTCTTTTTTCTGGTTTTGCCTTTTATTTGTTTACCCAAATCTGGCAAGCCTAAGTACATCGTTCCATGGACACTTCATAACATTTATTTTTGTCTTTGAAGAAATGTCCTTTTCTTGATATGTTACTAAATGGTTTTTGTTTTTTAGAATGAGGGCTAGAATGTAGATAGGTCACATTGAACCGCCATACTGTTTGCTAGATTTGATAGAAAATCGGTACTTCTCTTAGCCTCTTAAACAGCTTCCCACACCTCACTTCCTCCTGAGTCAGCAGCTAAAAGGGTTAAGCCCTGGCACTTGAGTGGACACCTTAAAGATCAGATCAAACATCTCTTCCTATTAGACATGATTCAGGTAACTGTTTCTCATATCCACTTTAAGCGTGCATGCCTCTCATTTTAAACCATGCAAATGATTCTCCAAAGATAGCACTCCCATATAGCTATAGTTGTGCGTTATATCTCTAATGTGTGCGTGAATAAAAACACGTCCGATGTCTCATACACTCTTACGTCCCTAACTTTCTCCTTCCAAGGCAAACAGTGATGGTGCCTCCTCTTTCCAGGTTGCTTTTGCTACCATAACAATTCCCCAGCCTTCCCGAGGGATTAGCCATGGTGAGATTTACTTGTCAAGGAGGGCCCATTTATCTTCTCCCTGACAAATTTCAACACACGCAAGCTCTAGCACGAACATTTCTGCAGATTAATCCCTCACCCTTCTCAAAGGGAGGAATTATTCTCAAACAATCTATTTCAATACAGAGTTCCCAGTGTGAAGTTAATTTCCACAAACCTTGTGAGTGTGCTACCAAAAAAACGCCATCTCAGTTATTCAGTGAGAGCAGCAGCCCTTTGGCTTGTAGTTTTTCATCCTTATTGTTTACATGTAAACGGCAAAGAAAGACGGGGCAGAGCATGCATTTTAAAAATCAGTGATTCCTGCTAGCTTTTGAAATGGCTTCTGTGTACAACAGTCGGTGGTCATTAACCATTAATAAATATTTATTCAGCATCTACTACAAACCTCTACACGTATATAACACACTGTGAGTGGTGATAATTCACACACATGTATAAACAAACATTGTGCGGTTTCTTTAAAAAAAAACAGGCACGCTTTGCAAAAGCAACATGCTATTTAGTTTAATGTGGATAACAGGGCTTTATTAAATATTCCCGTATTTCTTCATAAGAATCCATTAACATTTGACCATTGGAGTAGCCAAAAAAATATCAAATAGAGCAAGTATAGATTAATATACCCTAGGAAAATTACCAGATACTACAAATATGTAATAGGGGAAGCAAAAATGAATAAAATAGGAAGTGAGCTGGTGATGGCCACAAGCTGAATATGAATCAGCCATTCGGTGGTATTGTGATAAAAGTCAATATGATACCGATCAATAGGAATGGAGAGGCAAGGCTGAGGTGTAATTCTTCTTCTGGTCTCCCTATTAGTCAGAGGGAAGAAAGTATCCTGACGTGGAGACACAGTTAAAATAAAACAGTGTAACTGGGGATGCAGCTGAGTGGTGGAGCACTCATGCAGCCTGCAGTAGATCCTGGATTTGATCCCCAACACTGCAAAAATGGAAGTCTGATGAGTGAGGATTAATAGCTTTTAACAATCAGACCCATGATGGCTTATTATTGACCCTCCAGAGTTTTTTTTTTTTAAGGGAAATTCTCAGCAGGGACTCTGTGATGTCAATTAAATGGAAATTATTTTTTCAATCTAAAATAATCTGCATAGAAACTTCCACTATGAAGAATCCTTTTATTATTTCAACAGAATGACGAAGAAATCAAGTAGAAACTGCACGCTTTTAACCTTGGCACATGGGAAGCAGGAGGATGTCTGTGAATTCCATGATGGGCTAGGTCTATGTAGTGGCTATCCATTTATTGTATGACAGACTTTTCCTGGAAATACACAAACACATACACACACACACACACACACACACACACACACACACCACACACACACACACACACACGCACAGAGAGAGAGAGAGAGAGAGAGAGAGAGAGAGAGAGAGAGACTTCCTCACCTTAGAAAAGCATAACAGAACAAAGTAATAATTGCACCAATGTCCAACTTCACGAACCGAAGAATATTATGATTACTTACTTGAATATGGATGAGGGGTTATTTACAGGAGCAGAAATGACTCAAAGACAGCTGCATCACCAAAGCCACTCCTCTCTCCCTCAGCATGAGTGACAGATCCTAGAAGCTGGGAACCTGGAATACACTGTACAGTCTGTAGTCAGTTCCTGGTCATGAAAATAATTGTATCCATGCTACATAGATTTTTAACTATATCCTCAGTTGCCTTGTGAGCTTGCTCTTGGTCACGAAGATTACATGTATAATATTGTTGCATAATAGAAAAATAACACTTTCTAGTTAACTATATTCTTGTGGTTTAACGTTACAATTTATAGATATTAAGACCCTGGCAAATAGTGTAGCAAGATTTGGATTGTCTCATAAGGAATATTTTATTATTAAAGAGCAAACCTATTTTAAGGTAATTTCTTTTTTCATTGTCTCTTGGAATTACCTTCCCTTTCAATATTAACATTCTGCTCATCTGAGAAACCATAGAAGAAAAAGCTGGGTTCCATTGTGGGGATGAAAGGGGGCAAGGCTTTGATAGAGAGAACTTGTCCTCTGACCACACCATCATTGCCTGATTGAATTCCAAGAATTTTTAACCAAAATATGCTATTTTATTTACTGTTTGTTTGTTTTAGAATTGTGCCTTGATTCAGATAGAAAGGCTGGCTGTGTTTCTCAAATTTTAGCTTTATCCCTGCCCTGGTTTTGTCTCTCATGAAGGCTCATGACAGCCCCTTCCTAACCCACTGCAGCACAGCTTGGAACAATTGTATGTAAAGAGGTGGAAGCACAAGGCATATTCTACTCACCTCTTACTTATGTTTCCATTCACATTCTGAAGCTTCCTGAATAAGTATTCTCGCAACTCATATAGTCAATTACTCATGAATATTAAGGATGTCTCAGAAACTAAAAACAAATGACTATTGTCCTATGCATTGCTGGCACATACTGAGTGCATAGGAAGTTTAAGATGAGGCATCAGACATCTTGGGAAATTATAAAGATTAATCAGAAACAGATTCTAGAAGGGAAACTCTAAATCTGAAATTTGAGATGCTTGATTTCAAAGTTGGCCTTATCTTCCTCCCCCTCCTCCCCCACTCTCCTTCTCCCTCCCCCTCCTCCTCCTCCTCCTGCTCCTCCTCTTCCTCTTCTTCTTCTTCTTCTTCTCCTTCTTCTTCTTCTTCTTCCTCTTCTTCTTCCTCTTCTTCTTTCTTCTTCTTCTTCTTCTTCTTCTTCTTCTTCTTCTTCTTCTTCTTCTTCTTCTTCCTCCTCCTCCTCCTTCTTCTCCTTCTTTTCCTCCTCCTCCTCCTCCTCCTCCTCCTCCTCCTCCTCATCCTCCTCCTTCTTCTTCTTCCTATTACTATTATTATTATTAGACATGGTGCCTTTGTGCAACTCTGGCTTTTCTGGATCTCACTCTGTAGACCAGGTTGGCTTCAAACTCAAAAATCCCCCTAGCTCTGCCTCCCAAGTGCTGGAATTAAAGCTGTGGGCCATCACATCTGGCTTGGCCTTTTATTTGTATTTCCGTGCTTACAATAATCACATCCTATCATTAAATGACTAAGAGTCTCAACATAAGATTGGTAAACACTCAGGCATTTAAATACTAATACACACAATTGAGAATACACTATGAATAAATGATGCTGCTTGCTCTTATGATAGGTGGGGATACTCCCGTTACAAGATCGAGCTGTAGGTTTAAATTGAGTTAAATTGACTTCTGCTACAAACCATTTCTCACTTCTGATAATCTTTGTCAGATAACTCAATCAAAAGCCAGTGCCTAGGAATAGAATTTCCAGTTTTAACTCCCAGAGCACAGCTCTTCCCATCTTGGGAGATGGCTCCAAGTCTCTCTGAGCACCTGTAGTATTTCTTTTTTACCAGTCTCTAGCCAAGTTGTTCTGGCCTTGCCTCTCCTGAAGCTACAGCCTAAACTCCAGAGGTCAAAAGAAGCCTTAGAACAGACAGGACTCTTGACATAGCTGACATGAGGCTGACAGGCCTCACATGCAGCATTGGCCACATCAAACTATGTCATCTAGTCAGATCAGATACGTTAGTATCTGTAAGTATACTGTATTGTGTTTGCACAATGAAACTATCTAAGGAAGCCTTTCTCAGATGTCCTTGTCCTTGTTTAACAATGCATGACTGGATCTGAGGATGGGGACAGGCAACAGATATAAATATAGCTGTAACTATGAATTGTTATAAGTAGACACCCACAAGCATGTAAAGTTATGATGCTCATAATGTTAGGAGGAATTACCTAGGCAAATTACATCTAGGTTTTTTTCTCCTTAATTCCGAGAACATTATAAAAACAGGGATGGGAAGGGGGGACAGAAAGTCAAGACAAAGACTCAAGCAATCACAAAGCCATTTAGCAAAGGATTCAAATCTAAACAAACTGGCCAACAGATAAATTGAATACTCAGCTCACATTTTAGGTTATATGGATAATGGTGGATTGATAATGAGTTCTTCGATAGAAAGGTCTTCATTGCATCTGTCTTCTACTTTCTCATTTATCTTACTTTACTTTAATTTTAATAAAGTTGGATGTCCATTTTAACGGGATGAAATATAAGCCTGTTCCATTCTTCTATCAAACAAAATATATTGTCTTCTTATCAAATACAAACATAAAACTCCACAAGACAAATAATAAAAAGTTAAATTATAATATTTTACTGTTCTCGTATTTACCTGAAAATTATTCCCAATAACATTTTTAATATATCAGCTAACCTTTATTGCACTTCATTTGATGATAATATTTTTCAAAATACATGATTGTCACAGAGACCTATTGAATTTCTCACAAATTAGCATCATAAAGCAATTGGTCATGCATCTACAGCGTTCAGTGATTCTGGCTTCTTCATCTTAAAGCTGTGTTTGAGCGTGCAGTGTTGAAAGATGATTGACCACAAGAGATGAGATGTTAAAATCTAAAAGCACATAACACATCTGATCCATAAAGCCAAGGTTGCTAATTGGGCAATATTGTGCCTGCTTATAAATTGGCTCTCATAAATGTGATGAAGGCACCTAAGGATAATCCATGGAATTTTCTACCCACAAAATATATTTCATTAAATCAGACATTACCTAACACATTTTGTAATTATAATTTAAATAAAACTCGCATACTACCACAAAATTGAGTTACTTAACCACCTAGCACAAACTCAATAGACATAGAGAAGGTCATTAGAATAAGAAGTAAAACTAATTAAAATTCAACAAATCTGTACCCCAAAGAAGCATTTTTTCCATTAGAGACCTAAACATAACTTAAAAAAAAACATTTTAAATAACTTTTATCTTACCTACATTGATGTAATGAAAAAAATCATGAAAGCCCATGTACAACATGCAAATTCATTCATTCATCTTCCTCTTTCTCTCTTTCTTTCTTAGTCAAGACAGGGTTTCTCTAGGTAGCACTGACTGTCCTAGAACTCCCTATATAGACCTAGCTGGCCCCAAACTCACAGAGATCCACCTGGCTCTTCCTCCTGAGTGCTGGGATCAAAGGCATCTGCCACCAAGCCCAGCTCTGGCTGACCTTTCATTTTATTTTATTTTATTTTATTTTATTTTATTTTATTTTATTTTATTTTATTTTTTAAGATTTATTTATTCTTTTATGTATGTGAGTACAATGTCTTTCTTCAGACACACCAGAAGAGGGCATCAGATCCCATTACAGATTGTTGTGAGCCACCATGTGGTTGCTGGGAATTGAACTCAGGACCTTTGGAAGGACAGTCATTACTCTTAACTGCTAAGCCAACCTTCCAGTTCCTGGCTGACCTATTTTAATAAAACATTTATTCTCACTTTTCAGTCATCGAATATTTGTTTGTATAGTACTGTCTGTGCCAGTGGAAGCTCAGGACCAATACTCTAAGAATGGGTCACAGATAACAAAATTTCTACATGATCAAGTTTCTTCTAAAGTAGTGACTTCAAAACCTGTATGTATGAGCAAAGCTAAGGGGACTCAGCAGGTTTTATACACATGTCTGTACATATATACATATGTATATACATATAGCAATAATAATTAAAAATGAGATTACGAATTTGGGAAAGACACAAGAGGAGCTGGAAGGAAAAGAGGAACAGGAAAGATATAATGAAGTGCTCATTAATTTATATGAGCTAGTTGAGAACAATTCTAGCTATAAGGCCTACACATTCATAAATTAAGTCTTTATGTCAGTATTGGGAGCTGACGGATTGAGATAGTCCAGCAATAAACACACACATGCTTTTATTTTATTTTATTTTATTTTATTTTATTTTATGTGAATCAGTATCTTGCCTGCAAGTATGTCTTTATAATACACGCATACCTGATGTCTGTGGAGCCTGGAAGAGGGTATTGGATCCCCAAGAACTGGAATTACAGATGGTCATGAACTTCCATGCTAGTACTAGAAACTGAACCTGGAGACTCTGTGAGGTAACCATGTCTGGCTGGTGAATTGAAAACACCTCAGAAAGTTCTAGAATATGCAAACAGCACATGTTTATTTGTTTAAAAGTAATTCCAGAATTATCTGTTCATCAATCCCCCCACTGAAATAATCCTAGCACCACACACATCTTGATGTGAAAAGAATGCTAACAGGGCTGGTTCCTTAGTGAATAATATTCCTTTTCCCTCCCCTAACATGGCATGACTGTGGCAGCTATTCATTTCCTTTAAACTGTGTTTCAGTTTGGGAAGGACCCTGACACAGTGGCATGGTTCTACGTGAGGGACAAATTTAAATCTTGTTACCCCTTTCTCACAGAAGACTCTCTGCAGAGTGTTTGACAACGTGCCCTGAGAAACTACTTTAAAAATGAAAGAATACTTATTGAGTCGTCAGCACAGTAACAAAAGCTCCTCCAAAGTGAGGAGGGAACTATCTCTTAAATTCCACACTGTGTTCCCATGACTCATGAGTCTGGAGCAGAGACCATCAAGACCTTAAGAACCACTTTTTGAACATTTCCCTACGGCTGCCCAGTACATTAATAGCCAAGACACTTCTGGGATGCTGTCAAATGAGAATTTAAGGTGGAAAAAACTCTATTTGTCTTACTGGAAAAATGATTTTAGAAGACAAGTTTTTAGCTCCATTTATTGACTTTTTGGACTCTCTTCTGTGCCTAGTCTTGCAATCTTCTGCTCTTTCTTCCAACCTTCTGACCACTGTATTTTTATATGATTATTATTTCTCTGGAAATGGAAAATATGTTATTGAGAAGCATTTTGGTTAGCTACCACTTGGTGAAAAGATATTCAGTCTTGCTGTTGGAACTTTAGAGTGCATCAATGTTAGGAGAAATATTGATTAATATGGGCATATTTTAAAACTGCTTAAGGTTCACCAATCAATTCTTGAACTTTCTTTTTGTTGCAGCAAGATTTAAGGAGTTTTATTACTACTTCTTATCCTTCCTCTACTTCCCTCACCTCACCCCCAAAGCATAGGAAACCAGGTTCTTAAAATTCTAGGTGAAAGATTTACCAATAGCCTATCTCTCTAACATATTCCTTTTATTTTGTTTATTTTTTGCTTGGGAAAAATTTTGCAAATTTTAAGACTCATTTTAATCTGAAACGCTGACTTCCACAATGCAAATAATTAGGCAAAGTGGGTATGTGTATATATCTGTTGCAAGCATTTCACAGATATTTCTCCCTTGGTTTCATAAGAGTTGGGTCTTCATTGTGGATGGAATCTCTGTGAATCCTAATCACTGGTATTATTCTATAGGTGACCTTCATCAGGTGACTTGAGACTCAAAGCAAATAGCCTTAGTTGCTACCATGAAAATTATGCTATACAAAATACATTTAGATAAACACAATGGGCAAGGTGGTAAAACAAACAAACAACAACAACAACAAAAACCAGTAACACCATGGAATTGGCCTTTTACATTTAAACACTGTTCCAATTAGATAAATCATATATAATATTAAAATATGTGTCATTTACCATTAAGTTACTTGTATCATTCTAAGTATCAGCCTTTCCAAACCCTGAAAGATCCGGAAGTCAACAATGCAGCTGGACTGTCTCACCAGAGAATGAGAACAAAAGGTGCTTCCTTTGTTTCTCCACCCTTTTCTGCATGACAAAACTTCAGGACAGTGTGGATGGAAAGATTTCTCTTGTCAGTCTGTCTGGGCTGACTCAGTGGCCCCAAACAGGTAGCCAGATTGGCCTGGGAGGTCTAAGGAAACATCCATCTCTCAGCTATCTGGTGGAGTTGTCAACTCAGAAACTCAGCATGCCCTTTTCATCTTTCAGGAAGTAAAAGTTTTTCAGGATGAACACTGAGACCTTCTGGGAAACAAAGTCCTTTCTATGTCACACAATACCATGTCGGGCAAATTCTGTGGCTTTAATAACTCACAAGTTAAGGCCAGAGTCAAGGTCCACAAGAAGGGATTCCTCTTCTGTATGGAAAGTGATAATGAGATCATATTGAATGGATGCCTAGAACTGGAGGGATTTGTGGCCAGTAATCAAGGTACATCTTTGATTGCAAATGCTAACTACTTAGTGCCTAGAAGAGCTAGGCATCTCATCCCAGCGTGTGAAATAGCAAGTGTCCACTGTAAATGTATAGCAGAGATTTGAAAGACACTGCAAACAGTGTAACTATAGTTATCTTTTCCAAACCAAACTAGAAACTTGACCTGATTCCTATCATGCTTTACAATTCCATCCTATACTTCCTGTAGTATGATAGCGGTCTTAGCATTTCCTGAGAAAATCCAGCAGTTCAAATTCCATCAAGAGCTCTCCAAGGGTTTATTAGGTCACCATTTCTAAATGGAACAGGATTTCAAACACCCTTTTCAGTAACAATTATATGGCAACCACTATGTTACAGGCCTAAAAGCAAAAGAAACTTATATGTTACATATATATGATGAGATGGTGGAGTTAGGCTCTGATACACAAGTCTGAAATGATGCAATTAGAGAACACCAGAAAGACTGCTTCCTTCTTTGTTAGCATCTTTCTCCAACATTTTTCAAATGTCAGATCATTTACTAAAGAAACTACAAGTAAATACATTACAATATAAACAGAGAAGGTTGGGCAGAGATCTGTTTTATGCTATTTAAATTCTACTGACAGCATCTACATTTTATAGCTTAGTAATCCTTCAGTAGCTATGCCTTGATGTATGTAAAAATAGATAAATAACAAAATTAATAGCATTTATTTTGTCTCATTCAAAGATCCCCATTATTTGTGCTATAAATAACAGTGGCCATTAATACTTGTCTATGAACTGTAAGTACTTTTTAATTGTATCTCATTATAGCAAACACTACAGAGCACAGCTTTCTGTCCCTTTCCTTCTACGTAAAGAATCTATAGATTATAAAGAGGTGTGTCTCACATACGCATAGTCTTTGTGCCCAAAAGCAGAAGATTTTTTCCCATTTTAATGTTTCCCTTGGACAATGATCATTTTGTGTGAGAGCAGCGTTTTATCTTTTAATTTATTTTAACTGCTTGAAATGGACCAGCTGCAGAGTGGGAAGTGTGTTGACATTTATCTGAAGTCTTATCTTTATTAAATCACTTGTATTATTATCCTATATAAACAACTTAATAAACACAGTAAATACTTATCTAACTGGAGTCAGTAAGTCTATTGAGCCAGCCAATTTACTCTTAATTTTCTGAATTAAAAAAAAAAAAGATAAAACCTGCTGTATCAGTTGAGTCACTGGGGAAATTAAGTCTTCAGTTATCAAATCTGCTGCCAAATCCAAAGTCTCCCCATGAGAACTTGGAGAGCTTTTGACTCTTTCTTTTCTATAGACACAGATGGAACCACATACTGACCTTTATGCACAGTCTACTTCAAAAGTACTGACATGAACAGGAAGGTTTTCTTGTCCTCCATACATTCCCCCAGCTCCAGTAACTTTCAGCTGTCCTCCAGTCAAAAGAGTAGCACCAAAAGTCAGTATTTATTCATATTTGTATTATTATTTATTAGTATTCATACCCTTACTCATTATAGAAGAGCAAAGAAATGATTCTTCCAAATTGAAAGTCACAGAACATTTAGAGGATTCTTCATGGTCTGAAGCCATGTGCTCCATTATGGTAGCCACTAGCCACATAATTTAAATAAAAGTTTAAGCTGCTTTTTTAGTCGAATTAATAATTCTCCAGGCACCCAGTAATTATATGAGATAAACATGCCTACACTCACAGAAGTCTATGGAACAGCATGTATCTAAATAAAACAGAAATGACCTGGGTACTCCAACCTGAACACCTCTATTTCATTTTTTCTGTTCTACCTATATGATTTTGTGCTCATTAATTCACCCAGACAAACATATACTGAACCCTCCTTTCCTTCTCTCCTTCCCTAGCAGGAACTACTGTCATAAAAACTACTCTGTTCTCAGATGAAGCATGTCTTTCCTAAGTTAGAACGCATGTACCCAAGAGTATAGTAGCATTTAACATTTTTTTGTTCTGATGACAAACTCATTAAATTTCTTCACTGATCATTCAGTTTAGACGCAGAAGCCCATGGCCACTGTAAGTAGATCTTAGACCATTATGTATTCCATTGCACACTGTGCAAGCACATTTAATTTTATATGTATTTCCTTAAAAGATTTCCATTCTCAAAAGCAGCTAAGAATCTGCATCAGATTTTTCACTTTTTTGCTTGAATTCGGATCCTTCTGTGAGATTCTTCAGAGCCAAACCTTCCTCCCAAATAAAAGCTCAGGAAGTCAGAGGATGTTAAAAGCGCAAAGGTTTCTAAGCCACTTGTTTACTTAGAAGATAGCGAACAACTGTAAAGATTAAAGGTGCAATGATGAAACCTTTCAGTGACAAGGACTGGTGCATTTAACATGTCATAGGGTTTAAAAAAAAAAAAAAATATATATATATATATATATATGTATGTATGTATATATTTTAAAGATGTATGCACTTGTGTCTATCTAAGCATATGTCACATGTGTGCAGGTACCTTCAGAGGCCAGAAGGGGGTATGAGATGACTTGGAGCAGGGGTTACTGGCAGTTGTGAGCCACCTAAAATGAGTGCTGGGAATTGAGGTCCTCTGGAATCCCAGACAGTTCTTTTACCTGCCAAGCATGCTCCCGTATGGCCAGTTTTTAAGTAATGGCCTTGAACATTGATCCTTCTTCTCCCACACCTCATGAGAGCTGGGATTGTATGTGTGCACACATAGGTCTCTGGACCAGCTTTATTGAGACTTTCACATGAGAAAGAAATGAAATGCAGTCTTCTCTCTCTGAAGCTTCTCAACAATGAGATGTACCTTTGAATGTGTTAAATAAGTATGACTTGAACTCGAACTTCTAGGTCTCCAGAACTGTAAGTAATATGTTTATTTTCAAGCTACTTAGCCTATGGCATTCTGTTACAGCATCCAAGAAAAATGGACTAAGACAACCTTCTTGTGGCTACAACCTTCAACTTGACCTTCTCCTCCCCTGCTTCAGAGTACCCTTCAAGACTGGAAATACAGGAAACCTGAAGAACTAAGCAGGAGGGCATGAAAGAAAACTTGAAATGCACATGGGACACTCAGTATTTCTTTGGGAACTGTCATATGCCTTTGATTGATATCTTTCCAGGAGGTGACAGCCTGGTCTATTACATTACATTTTGTGGGCAGAGAGTTGGGGAGAATATTCTAGAAAAAGTACTTCATTTAGAAGCTTTGAGGTAGAAGAGAAGGAATGCTAAAAGAATAGGGATTGTGGTCTGTGCTCATGTCCCTGATTCCACAGACTCCAATGAAGCTTTCTGTCTATTTCACAGGCCAAAATACTTCAAAGGGAATTTGGCTTTTCCCAGGAATAAAAGCAAAAGGCATGGTGGCTGCTGAAAGATCTGGAATGAGTGCAGACTTGACAGCACCGGAACATTCATCTTCATTTTAGGTCAGGACTCTGAGAGGAAGATGTGTTCCCGTTCATTCTGACTGGAGATAGGTTAGCAATTACATTATGAAACCACCATTGAGCCAGGGGATGATAAACTAATATGCTGTGAATTGTAAATGTTTTCAGATCTTGCCTCTTGGACAATGAATACACAGACAGTTTTCATGCAGAAAACTTCTCATCTATTCTCCTCAAAAAAAAGAAAAAACAAAAAACTTTAGCGATTATTGGTTTTTCTTATGTAAAGATCTTCCCAGAGACCGTTAAACACCTCCTTCCTCCCTCCTTCTTTTCTCTTGTTTTTGAGTCTTTGAGATTTTAATCTGAAAATACAGCTCAGCAGGCAATAAGTAAAATTCAGAATCGTCCATCTCTTAGCATATTTCTAAATCTTTTGATTGGCTAGAAGCTAATACTAAACAAGTTTTCAAAGCAAACAATCGCATCATGATATTATTTTCTTGGCATTGAGAAAAAAAATTCAATGACCCACTTTATTAGCAGAATTCCTAGTCAAGCTTATAATAATTTCTGGCCTCTGCCCCTTAGTGATTTCCAAGGGATCTAGAAGCCTATATCACCTTGACTGATATCTGATATAACTATTTAGTACAGCTAGGAAATTAGCTGTTCGCCCTTTAGCCTGGGGCTTAATGGAATCCAGTCTTGATATCACTGGCACTACTTAATAACTCACACACAACCTCTTTCTGAGGCTTCAACAAATGCTGACCCACTTGTTGCCTGTGCTGAGATTCCTCATTTCAACCTTGCCAGCAAAGCATATCCTTCCTGCTCACTCATAAATGCATTCGACAAATAGTCAGTTAGTACCTACAACATTCCAGTTGTCAGATGCTCAACTATTACGGAGAAGCTACTGAATTCATTCTATTCAGAAAATCAGGTAGTGTTCATACTTTTTTTTAAAAACCATATCTGTATAGACTTGCCTCCTATGGTTAGACAATTCTTACCTTAAATTACAGGCTGTTTTTCCGGTCACTACAAGTTCCTGTGTTTATAACACAGAATTATATGGATGCAGGAGAAGAGTAGAAGTCCAGATAATTTCACGTGTTGTGAAGACATTATATAGTATATGAAACTAGAGTTCTAGACCTTGCCTAGCCCAAACAATTTGAATGTATGACGCACGCAGCACTGAATTCAGTGTTAAGGTCATGGTGTTTGGGAATTATTGTCTGATTCAAGGATTTTGCTTCCTTGTTTCTCATGAATTGGAGGGGGAGGTGGATGGGAGAAAATTAAGAAAGTAACTTTGCCTGAAGGCATCGCAAGCATCATTTGCTCTGTGTCCCCGCAATACTCAACACATATATCTATATGTTACATAGTATTTTCTATAACCTGCCTTTTCCATTACAGTTTCCAATTCCTACCCTGTAATTTCTAAGTACACATAATTACTACTTCAGGTGTTAAATTCCACATTTGTAAGTATCTACACCCCAGCCCTCCAAAACAAAAGACAGCTAGCTAAATACAATTACCACATTATGAAATGTGCAAATTTTAGCAATAATAATGGTCTAAGAATATTCAGACGGAGACAATTTTCCTCAGGTTCCTGAATTAAATGACCAAATGATAAAAATCTACATTTCTTTCCTTTGATAATTTTGACTTTGGGTTGCATATTTAATAAGTGACCAAATTCCACATGTTAGGCAACAGAAAGTAGAAATTAACAAGAAAATTGAGCGTTACTATATGAATATTCACAGCCTGTCTCTGGAGAGAACACTTTATATCATCCTGGTTCTCAGCTCAGTGTTCACAGAAATAGTCCTTCCCCTACCTGTGGGCACAGCTCTAGGCATTGAACATATTATTATAGGAGAAGCCGAAGAGGTCTGTTCTCTAGTCACTTTTCTACCAACACAGGTAGACTCCTGCATGACCTTAATGCTGATGGCGTGTGGCTTGAATAGGATTAATACAGTGCATATTGTATGTAATCTAAATATAGTGCTTTTATTACCATACCCCCCCCAGCAGTTCCTGGTAATGTGGTATTATAAGAATCACTCAAAATCAAAATTGAGTGAATTATTTAAACAGTAATTACACTGCAAAAAACTAAGATTCTGCCTCACAGAACCATAAAGGTCAGGCAGCTGTATCTTTGGAAGATACTTTGACAATGTTCTTGTCAGCCTCTGTCCCTTATCTACAGCTTGTTTCTGTTGCAGGATATTTGATCATACTGTGAACCCTGAGATTGTATACGTCTCTAATTGTGGTGTGGCTCAGCCCCAGCACATACCTTTAATCCAAGAGTTTTCTGTTTATTTTAAACAAGATTAAGTAAACTCAACCATAGGTCAAGAGATAGAGCAAGCAACCAGTTGACAGGGAGTGAACATAGGAAAAAGCCATAGAAAGTGGGAGGAAGTTAGGAGGACCGATAGAGAGACACACACAGGAAGTAGAAAGGCAGGACTTACTGTTGGAAGGGTTTTTTTTTTTTTTTTAAAGACTGTGAAAAAGGAGAACTGGCCTTTCTTTTTGAGATGTTGGCTGAGAAGGGAGGTCAGCTGGGTGGTTTCTCTGCCTCTCTGAGCTAGCAGGTTTTCACCCTAGCATTTGGCTCCTGAGTCTCCTTTAGTAAAAATCAAACGATTGAGATTTTGTTAAAAACATGTTTCTACTCTTTATTAACAGGAATTTGTGCCTTAAACATTGTTAAATCTTCAGTTCTTGTCAAAATTCAATTCAATATGCCCCTTGACCTGGAAGGTCTATTTATAAGGCTACCTACAGATATGCTTGTATGTTTAAGATTTAATCTATGTAAAAGGTGTGTCATGAGAACATTATTTCATATAGAAACGACTGGAAACAGCCTAAATGTCCAGCAGGGAAGGGCTAATTTAAAACCCTGTGGGGATGTTAGTATCCTAATATATTGCATTTAAAGAAAAGAGGAATCCCTTTCTGCATTTTGAACTTGCTGCTATGATCATTCCTCATGTATATACATGAATACATATTGCTTACACATATTAGCTTATTAACATTTTATTTATTTATTTAATATGAGTACTCTATCTGCATGTATATCTGCATGCCAGAGAGGGCATCAGATCCCATTATAGAGGGTTGTGAGCCACCATATGGTTGCTGGGACCTGAACTCAGAACCTCTGGAAGAGTAGCTGGTACTCTTAACCACTGAACCATCTCTTCAGCCAGCACACATTAGGTTTTTAAATCAATAAAATAACTGTTGTGTCCTTTATTTTCATTATACCCATGAAGAAACTGAACTTTATTGTGGCCATTAGAATGGGTTACATAAAAAAAAAAAAATCACACACAATCAAGTACTTCTAGTGCATACGGGTTATGTGGTGTTTTTCTTTGTCTTTTCATTCTGACAACACGGCATCAGCCTGTGTGTTCTAGTTTCCTCATGAACCATAAGTCACAACACTGAAAAATATATTTGGTTTAGAACCAGTTCCGGGGCATTTTCCTTTGTGCTTCTGGGAGTATGGAGTTGCCTTAAAGCAGCTACTCTGAGTATGCACAGATGGTTCTCAAGGACTCTGACTCAGGGTTAGCCCAATGCTTACCTGTTTCTACTCATAAAAAGAGAGAAGCTGGAATATTTTGGACTTGACCTTTAGTTATCAGAGCATTCAGAAATCTTTTAGAAGGTATCCAGTTACATGCTTGCAACAGCTTGAAAAAGAGAAACTTAATTCAATTATTTTAAAGGCAATGACTTTGATTTTTCACTTTTCTTATTGTCAACTACTGATACCTATTGACTTAAAAACAAATAAATAGATTATGTTCAAAGACTATCGGGGAGGATTTTTAATCTATAATAAACAAAGAAGTTTGAGTCCCTCAAAAAGTAATGAAACTTTGTGTCAAGATGAATTTAGTGCATTAAATCTGCTGTAGGTTTAAATCAATGCAGATGGAGCCAAACACAACACAACAAAACAAAATAATATGAGGGAAGATTCAGAAACATTGATCATAGCCAAAATACGCCCCAGTACTGTGAAGAGGTTTACTTCAGTAATATCTGTGGTCATTGACTAAATCGATAAAACTCATTCTTTCAAGAGCATCCAATTATCAGCTTACTGTTGAGTAGACGTTCTAATAAATCAGCATACTTTACATAGAATTAGACAAGGGCAACATGCAAATTAATAACAGCACAAAAAAATCTGGGGTGAACTCCCAGCAGGCCCAGAAAATCATGTTGTGATTAATTGTTTCATTTAAATTTGGTTCATAGAAGCAAACATTTCACAGTCATACCCATCTGATGGGTAGTTTATGGCTAGCCATATTAATAGAGTTTGATTAAGCACTTAAGAGAAAAGATCAATACACCTTTGTCATATTTACACAACAAAAGGCAGCGTGTCAGTGAGTAGAAACCAGCAGGAATGGAGGTACTATATTATTCACGAAGTTAACAGTAATATATTTTACAAGCACTTTAGTCATTTAGAAAATGGGCCTTATTAATAGAGCTCAACAGAGTAGATGCAATGAACTGAAAAATGAGTAAAGCAAAAGAATTTCCAGAAACAAAATAAATCAAGTCAGTTAATATTGATATTTTTTTTGCAAGAAGCATATACAAATTACAAGTAGAAAAGATTTGGTTTACACCTTAGCAAAGTATTATTAATTATGGCTCAGACCAGGTGAAGGAAACTTAGATAACTGTCCTAAAATTGTCTCAGTGTGTCATGAGCCTTCTTGCAAGATCCACTGAAAATTACCCCTCCTTAGCAGAAAAGTCCCACTAAATCAGCATCTCATTTTTATTTGGAGAGCCTGCTCAGTGGGGTCACCAATCATTTACATCACCTGGAAAACTCAGACATGGAGTATGATGAGCTGAGTTCCTGATGATCTGCAGCAAACACTTCAAGAAGAGAAAACAGCTTCGGAACACGGAGGAATTCAAGGGGATCATCCCTGTTCCTCTAGAATTGGAGCCACTGGATGGGTCTGCACTGCCTTGGCCCCACAAAATAGTCTAATAAAACTGGATCCTGAGTAGATTGAGTTTAAAATTTAGGAACTGAAACTTTAAGAGAGGAACCAGAAATGATACTTTACAGTCTATACCCTATGTAAGCAGGAAAACTGCTAATGGGAAATGGGTAGAGTAGAAACATTTTCAACTCTGTAAGCCAAGAAACCTGGGTTTGAGGCCAACCAGATGACTCAGTAAAGACACTTGCCAACATCCACGAATACTTGAATTCACTATCAGAACCACCTACAGGGTAAAAAGAAAGAACTGATAACTGGATATTGTCCTCTGGTCTCATTTCATTGTGGTATGCACATGCCACACCCTCCTTCCCCTAACACATGAACTCATCCCTACTGTCTTAATCTTTTTGGGTGTGGTGGTAGTGGTTTGTGTGCATATGGTGTGCATGTATGTGTGTGCATACATACTTTGGGGATGTGTTATCATTGTTTTCACTACAGAATGCTACTATCTGAGTAGCTTACAAAGAGCAGAGAATTCTTTCTTATAATTCTGGAGTTGGAGAAGCCCCAGGTGAGTACCAGGTACAGGCCCTCACTGAGGAGTTTCACAAGGTATATGGTTGAGAATTCTAGAGACTAGATACTCAATTTTTTTTTTGTCTTTTTAAAAGGCCGCTAATCTCATCCTAGGGGCTCCATCTACTCTCATGACCAAATACATTCCTAATTATCTTCAAAAGTTCTCACCTCCAACTACCACTGGGACACATGTACTACCATGCCTGATTTAATGTGGTGCTGGAATCAAACCTAGGCTTGACATATGCTAGGCAAGCATTCTGTCAACTGAGCTATACTCTTGGTTCCTATATTATATTCTTATAAAAAAGAAGACTGAATATAGTAAAAAAAAAATTGATATGTGGTGGTTTTATAAATTCTTTTCTTGTTATGATTGAGCTTTTCAAATACCAGACCTCTATCTCACCCTAAGCCAACCATATCAAGATTTGTGGAAAGGAAAACCCAGTTTTCCAAATTCTTTGAACACATGCAGAGAGAGTGGGGGGGGGGAGAGAAGAGAAGAGAAGAGAAGGGAAGGGAAGGGAAGGGAAGGGAAGGGAAGGGAAGGGAAGGGAAGGGAAGGGAAGGGAAGGGAAGGGAAAGGAAGAGAAGAGAAGGGAAGAGAAGAGAAGAGAAGAGAAGAGAAGAGAAGAGAAGAGGAGAGGAGAGGAGAGGAGAGGAGAGGAGAGGAGAGGAGAGGAGAGGAGAGGAGAGGAGAGGAGAGGAGAGGAGGAAGAGAGAGAGAGGGATGTCATGACTGCTCATAGTAAGGTAGAAGAGAGGATTTGTTGTAAATAAAAAAGAGAAAATATGCAGAGGCAGAGGCATCTGGATCACTCTGGTCCAGAGTGAACATGACCCTGAGCTAGACCATATGGAGGGAAAGCACAGGGAGCGGTAGAGAGGGAGGAGCCAGGAGACCAGTAGAACAAAGGCCAAAAGGGAAAATGGGTAAAAAGGACCTGTGTAGCCAAAATGACTGGATTATATAGGAAAGAGCAGCCGAGAGAAGGGCAGCCCAGTCCTGGACTGGAAAATTTCGGTGGGGGATGGGGTGTGCCAGCTGGGAGGACCCTGTAACAGGTAGGGACTGGGGGATTCTGGGAAAGCATGGTGGCCAGCGTCAGTTTTGATATGTTAATAGTTACCTCAGTTAGTCTTCTATCCTGTTCTGAGACCTAACATCTACTCTATGAAGACAGAGTGGTGCTGATTTGTAGAGCCTCTCTGGAACATCCCAGTTATTTTGGATTATCATGGCTTACTTAATCATTCAAGAGATGATGGTCACAGAAGCAACAAAGCCCGGATTTTGCTAGTAAGTTCAGAAGCAGGAATCATTATCAGGTGAGCAACCACCATCTCCCCATTTGCTAACATTTGCCAGATTTCCAATACTTTCTTATGTTTGATTCCAATCTCTAGGACTATTTCAAATGCTGTTCTTTCCTTATATTTGTGATGTAACAGTAGAGAAGTCTACAAAGGAGGAAATTAAAAGGTATTAATTGGATGATTGCAAAATTGCCTTTTTTTACATATTTTAACACCAGCAATGGCCATTGTGGCCCAAATTATGGAAATTAGAGCTTGTGTGTGTGTGTGTGTGGTGTGCGCACACACACTTCTTCTTTATTCTGTTCCACTGTCTTCTCTAACATGACACAGGAGCCTTGCATGGTGCTTAGAGATAGAACTGCTGCATGGTAAAATGTGTTATGAAGGAGAGTTAAAATTACAGGTCATCAAACTCTGCTGGTTATTCTGTCAAGCATTAGGGAAGAATGCAAATTATTAAAACTCCTGGGCAATCAATTAAAATCGATCCTGGTTTGCTCCTCATTGATTCTGTGGCTGAAACTTGGACAAGAGGGAGTGTCTCTTGGTGACAATAGCTATGAAGTAGTTCCACATGTCCATATTCTTAGGTGCTGTGGTATATTGAACACCCTTTGTAAGTGGCAGGTATTCAAGATGGAGATCATTTAAATGCTGAGGAAAATATTATCTGGGGAAAAAATACAGGAAAAGGAGATGTTTCCTGTAAGCCAATATTCAACAATAACCTACTCTATTAGAAATCTATTGCTATTCATGTTTCAAGGGAAAAAAACTACAGATGGGTTTCTAGAAGAGTAAGGTGCAAACCGATAGGATCTAAGTGGTATAATGTGTAACAGACTGGCAGATACTGTTTTGTAAAGAGCCGACTGCTGCTGCAGTTCAGCTTCTCCTGGTGACTTCCTTTATGAATAGCCACTTCACCTCTTAGGGGCCATATTCCAGAAGGACACCTCCTTATTGCTCTCTGTTTTGTATACCATGTCACTACGTTGACACTCCCTGAATTCGTCTCTGAGGAATATCTAATCTGCTTCCTACCTATAGCCGTAAACCTTCATCAGGTTGCTAGATGGACTTTCAATTCCAATGGAGGGCCTAAATGTGATTACTGTAGAGATTGTCCATGATCCAGCAAGCCACTGATTTCCCAGTATGATCTCTAGGCAGGTGTTATTGGCTTCACCTCAAAACCTTGATAAAAATACAATTTCTTCTGACCAGACTTTGTATGACTGAGTCAAAAACTCTAGTGATGGGGCCCAGTTGTCTTTGTCTTAGCAAATGGTTCTGATACATGCTAAAAGCTAAAACACAGCAGAACAAACATTGTTGTTCTGAGGCCTCACAGTAGTTATCTTTGTGCCCAAGATTGATCATTGGTAGCCTTATAACTTTAGTTCCTACCATAAGATGTAGCAGTTGGCAGTTCTACAATGTCATTAGCCACAGGAAAGGTTACCTGTGTTGTTCTGTAACTTTACCCTAGACTAAGAACAAAGGCAAGTTAGTACTGCATTCTTCTATCTTGAACTCCAAGGGACATTTTGTACTTCTAAATAAAGATTTGCCTTGGGCTCTGGGTATAATTTATCAGAGGATGGATGACAAATGTTTGATGTAAGAATATGAGTGGGCAGTTGATGCTTTGTGATTGTACAGGTGATGGTATTCTTGTGAACTCAAGCTTCCAGGTAATCATCTCTGATACCATTTCTTCAACCGTATATAGAGCTGGAAGGTAGAAGTGGGGTGTAGAACAACTAGGGATAAAAATAGAAAGCATGGCTTGAAGGAATGTGTGCAACTGGACTCTGACCAGGCATACGTGAAACAGTGTCCTCTGCATTGTGTGGCCTCTTTAAGCTTCCAAAACTAAAACCATAGGACTTGTAGACTAGGAAGATTCTTAGCAAATAGAAAAAGATGTCTCTATCTTATAAAAAGGAAGCTATAGCTACAGACTAAGGTGCAGCATATTAATGCACACTGGTGACATACAAGCTGATCCAAGAGCAAGAATTCTGTCTTGTGCCCGTTGTCCTTGCAATGCTTCACGCTGAGCCATATGAGACTTGCCAGGACTCAAATCTGCTCATGCTGAGGGGGACTCAACTAATTCATGTCAACCATTCCTGACAGACACACTGTAGGTCAGAATTGGGGGGGGGGAAGAAAAAGGGCAAAAGACTTGTCTCCTGCAATTACTGGCAGACCTGACAATCTTTATAATCTGGGTAACAGCTAAACGGTGAGGCAACTGGTCCTTCCTGGTTTTTCTTTTTGGAGTGAATCCTGAAGTAATTATCCCTAATGTAAATAACAATTTAGACTTTGAAACATTGCAAAGAGGATGACTTTCAGGCACTAACAGAGTACTTCAGCTTCAGTATGACAGAATACTGTGAAAGTATTTAAGAATTTTTAATGGCACGGCTGTAAAATGCACAATGGCAAGTGAAGAAAAGCCAGATGTAGAAATACTTCACTTAATGCAATTTCAACCGTATTTGGAACTGTGTAAATTTTCATTATGCATTTAGAAAAACCCTGGAAAGAAATACATCAAGATATCAGTAGTGTTCATTACAGTCGTTTAGAAAGAGAATGGCTTTGCTCTCTTCCTCCCACTTCAGGTCTGATATGTGTTTTTTAAAATGAGCGTTTATTACATATAAATCCAGAATAAAAATCTTAGGAGGGAAGAAAATGCTAGCAATCATTCTCGCATTGGTGTTTCCTTAAATTCCCTTACAGGCAAACAGATTTTAATCTATATGTTTATTTGCCACCCACAAAAGCAGCTTCTTTTGAAAAAATTAAATTATTATCAAGAAATCCTGTATAAGCCCACTAAAGAATTTAGTTGAAGTTTAGGCTTTTGAGTTTGTTGAAATTCCAAACACACGTGGGCTATGACCTGAGGAAGTTTGCTTAGGCAAGTTTCTGATTAACCTTGGGAATTATGTTAACTTTCAAGGTCATGGAGATTTTTAGAAGTCACATGTTATGATTATCTCTGCTATTGAAGATGGCCTTTTAATTTGGTAATAGCACATGGAGTATGTCAGGAATTATTTCATTAATAAAATTCTTTGACAGGTTTACCTGGTATATGCATGTGAGTTTGTAACTAAATATTAAGTCCTCCTCCAATATAGTGGCCAATGTTGTGTGTTATAATTAACTAAGTAACTATAATTAAATACATTAAGAACTTAAAATATTTTCTGGAATAATATAATGTATAAATAAATAATAAAATTTATGTATTTTTATCTTATTTATTACCACGCCCGGCTTGTTTTACATAATTTAAAATTATTTTTTACAAAAGGAATCCTTTTAAATGAGAACGCACTAAACCAAATTAATCTAGCTAAATACATTAATGTGACAGTACTACCATATCATTTCAAAGTACTTTAAAAATAAAATCATTGAATAGTTTTAATAGAAAGAATTAAAACCGGGCGTGGTGGCACACTCCTTTAATCCCAGCACTCGGGAGGCAGAGGCAGGCGGATTTCTGAATTCGAGGCCAGCCTGGTCTACAAAGTGAGTTCCAGGACAGCCAGGCTATAAAGAGAAACCCTGTCTGGAAAAACCAAAAAGAAAAAGAAAAAGAAAAAAAAAAAAAAAGGAAAGAAAGAAAGAATGAATTAATTAAAAGACAAAAAAACAGGGCTGGAGAGATGGCTCAGCGGGTAAGAGCACTGACTACTCTTCCAAAGGTCATGAGTTCAAATCCCAGCAACCACATGGTGGCTCACAACCATCCTTAATAAGATCTGACGCCCTCTTCTGATGTGTCTGAAGACAGCTCCAGTGTACTTAGATATAATAATAAATAAATCTTTAAAAAAAAAAGAAGAATTAAAAAAAAGAGAGTACTTTGAGTAGTTGCAAGAACATGTGTAGACAGTGTCATAGTGAAACAAACAAACAAACAAACAAAAAAAAAATCCTAAAAAAAAAAAAAAGACAAAAAAACAAACATGAAAATAACCTCCTGCATTTTAAAAGCTGTTACTGAAAGTATATGTGTGTGTGTGTGTGTGTGTGTGTGTGTGTGTGTGTGTGTGTACTGGTTAGATTTTGTCAGCTTGATAATACAAGATAGAGTCTTTTTAGTCTCAGAAAAGGGAAGATTAATTGAGAAAATGGCTCCATCAGATTGCTTGCAGGTAGGTCACTGAGGCATTTTCTTGGTTACTTATTGATTTGAGAAGGCTCAGCCCATTGTGGGCAATGCTACTCTTGGACAGTTGATCCTTAATAACATAAGAAAACAAGCTGAGCAAGCTAGAGGGAGCAAGCCGATAAGCTATGAACCTCAATGGCTTATGTTTTGGTTCTTGCCTTTAGTTTCTGCCTTTACTTCTATGATGAACTGCACAAAGTACAAAACCAATGGGCTCTTGAGGCTCTCAGCCATTAGGATGTCCCCACAGGATATGGTCCATTTATTCACACAAACACTCTATAATACCATGCTAACATAAAAGTTACACTCACCCTAGTTGGCTAGGCAGAAAACACTGTTGCAGGGTTTCACTGAGAAATTGCTCCCATGAAGATGCTTTGGAAGCTTGTAGACTTGAAACATGCCCAGTGTTAAATTCTTCAGTTATGACAGGCCAGGAGGATGGCACTGATGGAGGTTCAGGAGGTCCTTGAGCGTATAGGCCAGTGCTAACAGGCAGGCCTGTGTGAACCCAGCAGTGGTGCCAAAAGTTCAATGGTCACTGTAATCAGGGCCACACACAGAGGCTGGTCTCAGGTCCTCTTGCCAATGGGTGTCAACACAGAGAGTAGAGAAGCCATCTTGCAGGAACAGGGCAATGTGAAAGACCATTTCCAAAGTTCTATTTTTGTATCATTTTTAGCGTTGTGCAATCAGGACTCATAGCTTGAGGTTGCTTCGCTAGCATATCTACACACCCAAGGACTTAGTTCAGTAGCACTGAGTGCACCAAAGCTGAACTCAGGGTTTAAGCAGAAATTACTCAGAACATACCCAGTATATGTGTGCCTACAGCACAAAGAGCAAAGTCTAGAAGAGTTATGTCAAAAAATAAATCAGTCAATTTGAAGTGGCTGCCCCACTGGAAAATCAGATGTCTGTAAACAAAAGAATGGTTCCAAATGCACTGAAAGCTGCACCTTTTACCTTAAAAGGCACCAGACTAAACTCTTAGATACGGCTCCTCTCAAACCTCATTAGACACAGTAGATGACAACACAGAAGTCCTCAGTCAGTGTGCACACAGTAGAGACTGTGGCATGCTCAGCCATAAGTGGCATGTGCATATAACTCCTCTGCCTAGAGGCTCAGGGAACTCCTCAGAAGAGGGGACAGAAAGACTGTCAAAGACAGAGGTGTTGGATAAGTTCAGTGAAACAATGTTATCTGGCCACAGCAAGACTGTTGCACATATAAATCCATAGCAATTATGACAATATGCTCCATACGCTGAAGACAAACAGAATCCCAAGACAAAGGAAGCACAAAATTTCATTACTAGTTGAGGAACTATTTATATTTAATAGCTGCTGGATGGTGGAGAGGCAGTTTTCTTTAAGGGTGTAACCCTACCTAGGTGAACTATACTCCAGGGCATAACACACTTGCAAGAAGAGTTGACTAATAGAAATTGGACTTGATGGGTTTGGAAAAGAAGAAGAATCATATTTGGGTAGAAAAGGGTAAGAGCAGATAGGGTGGATCTGAAAAGAGTCAGGGAGGGTATGGCCAGATTACATTGTACAAAGTTTTCAAAGAATTAATAAAAACACAATTTTCAAAGTTACTAAAATTTTAATTAAAAAAAATTATTTATTTGTGTGTGTGCTTGCGTCTTCGTATATGCCCAAAGTGGTCAGAGAGGTGTCAGTTCTCTGAAACAGGAGTTCCAGGTAGTTATGAGCTGCCTGATGTGCATGCTGGGAATGCTTGAGTCCTCTGCATAAACAGTTATGTGCTTTTAACCACTGAGAAACTTCTCCAGCCCCAGAAGTTCCTAGAATTTTAAAGTTATTCCATTGAGGGCCAGTGAGATGAACCAAGTGGATGAAGGTGCTTGATGGCAAGCCTGATTAAATGAGTTCTGCTCCTGGATCACATGTGCAAGGAGAGAACTTAATTCTTGTAACTTTTCCTCTGACTTATTTTGTAACTTATCCTTCGTGTGCCACTGTCCATCTCCATACTTATATGTGTGTGTACACATCCATATACAAAATGAATCAATAAATGCAGAAAATAAAAACACTTCATTGAAAATTAATGGGCAAGTAGAATCAAATATGTCACTGTGATTTCAATATAAACCAAGTAGGAATCTAGCAATTATGATAAAAGCTGTCCAACATCGAACAAACAAATCTGGCTTAGAAACACACAAATAATAATTGGAATAAGAGGTCACCATGTATCCTTTAATGGCAGAGAAAGTAAATGAAGTGAGAAGACAGACTGATCTTGAAGCGTGGAAAATAGAGACAAGCTTGAGACATCTACAGTGGTGACACAGGTTTCAGGGACCCAAAGACACGGCTTCACAGTACCATCCATGGGGCAGAGGTTCCAATTTCTTAGGCAGAAGTTACTTAGATCCTGTATCTTGTATACAATGTATGATAGCAGCTTGAATACCATGGAAGGAAGATTAAGAAGACCATGATTAATCGAAGCACACATAAGTAAATTGATCCCCATCTTTGTTTATCTCAATGTTGAGTGTTGTTTTAGAATCCTGGTAGTCAGAGGAGGAAGCAATCCATAAACAGGCATAGAGATGCTTTGTGACATCTGATACAGCTCAAGGCATGCCTTTAATTAATTGGCACACCAAGTTTGTGTGTACACATCAGCAGCACATAGCCCCGGATAGAGGAGCTAACCTGCACTTGTTCTGTAAGTTTCAACAGTACCTCCAATGGATTTCTTTTTAAGTTAGGCAGCATCACAAACTTACTGTTTTCAATGTATATTCCAGCCCTTATTTTAGCACATACATAAAAATAATGTGGAAGATATAAGTTTCATTGCATGTACATTTTTAATGAAATTAACTCCTAGTCAAACCTAGAAGTAATAATGGTCAATACACGTTTTTTCATAGTAGGTATTTTTTATCATGGATCATTTGTTGATTTCTCATGTGTTTTGTATATAGGCTATCTATATGACATGTTAGGAAGTAACAATTATCAATAGCAAATCCATTTCCAGCCAAATTGAATGGAGGCATCAAGGACCCAAAGGCTTCCTGGGTATCACAAGCAGGAAGCAGTAACTGTAGAAGAATAACTAGGAAAAAGAAAATCAGATTAAATAATTAGTGTCAATTAGCTCCAGCAAAATCATTCCATAAACAATTGGTCTCCGGTGCCCTGCTTAATTATGTGAGGCTTCTATGATCCTCACCAAGCCTGCTTTGATTCATGTTGACTCTTGAGTTTCCCAGAGGTATAATTAATTATTGTCTTGTACATAAACCCCTGGCAATTAATGGCAGGAGAAAACAATATAGTACCCTTTTTAAAAAAGTATTCAAGAAGACCTTGACTGTGTGAATGACCTCTGCAGTGTTTTTCAGGGGAGACCCATCACATAGTTAGAATAAGCAGTTCAGGGTTGTGACTAAAAACTGACAAATGAAACACACACACTCCCTATTTTGTAAACCACAAAAGAAAGCACTGTAGGCTGCTGCATTGCTTTTTAAAATGCTTGGTATTCACTACACACCATTCTAATTTGGTCTTGGACCTAATTAAAATACATTTTCAAACACCCAATTTAAATAATCAAACAGTTTACTTTGAGAGTATTGTGGATAGTGCAACCCACAGCCTATCTTTTTTTTAAAGATTGAAATTAAAATAGCATCCAATTATTCAGGTGTTCTTTGAAAGCTAGCACCTGGTCTTACCAGCTCCTAAGTGGCAACTCAATCTTCCCCAGAGAATGGCAGATGCTAGCAAGGTTATCACCCCTAGCAAACAAATCTTGATATGTGGTCTATAACTGATGGTAGTTTCCCTCATAGGAATATTTAGGTCCTGTAAAATATTCCCCTGGAGCCAGGTGTGATGGCTCACATCTGTAACTATGACACTCAGAAGCTGAGGCAGGAGAATTGCCACCAGTTTGAAATGAGTCATAGTTACAGTGAATGCAGGCCAGTCTGAGACACAGAGTGAGTGATACATTGTCTCAAAATGAAATTTGCAAAGCAGATTTTCCCTAGCATTGATTTTGGAAGAACCTAGGATTATTACAGGACCATGTGCAAAGCACTTATTTTTTTATATATAAACAAACTCTTAGAATTTCCAATTTAGGCTGAGCATGGTGGCTCATGACTTTAATCCTAGTACTCAGGAGGCAGAGGCAGGCAGATCTCTGTGAGTTTGAGGTCAGCCAGGTCTACAAAGTGAGTTCCAGGACAGCCAGGGCTATTACACAGAGAAATCCTGTTTCAAGAAACCAAAAAGAAAAAAAAGAAGAATTTCCAATTTTAATAGGCTACTAGGCATATAAATCTAAACAATGATCCATTCCAAATTGTGGCCCTCATTATATAGTTGTTATTACAAGACCATAAGTAGTTTTAAGGTTCAATCCAAATTTTGATTGACATGTGTACCCACAATATTCAAAATGAAGCACCATCTATGGAGATAGCTTGTTGTTTTTCTGCAGACAACATTGTTATTTTAAGATTGCAGGCAAAGTGGTCACGTCTCCCCTGTCATGTCCTCCCTCATAACAACCACTAAGCTGAGCTTGTAGCCTCTCATTCACTGATTCTCATAAATCTTCAGTGACTGTGAGAGGAGGTTAGTCCTAAGTGAGAGAGATAAAGTGTGACGCTATTGAATCCCACGTACTAGATAACAAATAAATAAGACAGAAGATAAATCACAGCCCTTCAGTCTTTACCATGAAAATATTTTATTTTCTTAGTAAGTTGTCAAACTCCATTCAATAATAATAATATCAGCAAATTTAATTTTGTAAAGCAAACTGCTGGGAAAAAAACACACACACACAAAGTAAAACCATGAGCTAAATCATGGCTCTTCTTTTCATTCTACATAGAGGCTTGATTGTATCTAGAAAAATTAAAATGATTGAAAAACTAATCTCTAAAACACATAAATGCAACGCACATGACACCATGATTCATGTCTAGTCTATTTTCCCAAATGACATGGAAATGTTTTCAATAAACATTATTTCTAAATAGTATTCCCATACATAATTAAATTAGTAATAATATACCTAAGCCATGGTTTTGCAGTTAGAGTTTCCTCAGATTTTATCAACTTTAAAATGTATCCCATATAAGCAGAAAGTAATGAGGAAGTCAACAAAAAAGCATGAAAGCATTATTAGAAATATTAAATATAAAACATATACTAATAAGAATACTAAATATTATCCTGGACTGTGTTAGTTATAACCCGTGTTGCACTGGGTTTTAAGTCATAGATATGATTATGGGAAATTCAACAAAGTAATAAATAGTTCCTAGTAAATTTTACCATGTACAGTATGGGGAATGTTTAATAAAAAGTCATGATATGTTTCACCCAAAAGCATTAAATAATTTATATGCAATGCTTAATATACCCAGGAATGTCCAGGATAACAGAAAATGCACAGCAGAAGGAGTAGAGTTCCTTCTGAACAGAACTCCCCAGGCACTAGTGACACAACTTTAAAACTCGGAGCTGTGCACATTCATAGCAGACAGCAGGCACAATGACATGTTAAATCATCCACATGATGTATAGCTTAATGAACCCCCTTGTGTTGATCACGCTTGGCATTAATCAAGAGCCATGAACAGATTCCCTTATTTTCTCAATGCTGCTCTGATAAACTACAATTTCATTTAACCTTGGACAGCGACTTTAATAGCTTCCATGGGACAACTGTCGATACCTTTCTGGGTATACAGTGATTAAACCACAACTCAAGATGCATGTCATGAATTTTCTTCATTTGAAATTAGAATTTTTATTCTTAACAGCCATTTGCATAAAATATGCTGAAGACACTGAGATGCGTAAGGATTTGCATTTATCCAAAGTCTAAATCTGCCATGCTGTATTGTAAGACAGTAATTGATGCCATATTCGTGAGCATTTCTACTAGTGTGTTTGTTTTACCTCTTGCAAATAATATAAATAATCTATCTGCCTTGGAAAGGAACTATGGAAGAAAGAAATTAAGAATCAAAGTTTACTTTAGGCAGCTCTGCTTTGCTGTTCCACAGTGCTCAAGGCACACCAGAGGCAGATATTCTCTCCACACCCAATTGGGAAGTGAGGTGCCTACCATTCATTTTAAAAGCATGGGTAATGATCACAGAACATAAACAGAGCTCACTAAACACAGGTTGCTCAGAAGGCAGTGCCATCCTGATTCAGTCCCCCGCCTTGACCTCAGATTTACTTACTTAGTAACCTTAACTGGCATGAGGTTGATCTCCTAAAATTTAAAGATGACAGCTAGGTGAAACGTACGATTGGCTCAGTGTCTATATGTAGACATTGAAGTTCATAAGCTAAACACTTCCACCTCTTAAATTAAAGGTGGAACCCAATTTCTTAAATTAGACAAGGGGTTTTCATATGGCTTTATTTGGAAAGTCCATAGCATCTCCGACTTAAGGGAGGAGTTTGAGTATTCCAGTAGAGGATGTAATTAATATTCCAGAAGACACATTATTATTACATGAAGAGGCTGGAGCTGGCAAATGAGGAGAATGAAAGGTATGAATCTGATCACAGAATAACATGAAGCCCCCTATTAAAAACCAATCCACACCAAAACAAAACAAAACTCATGATAGCCGGTGTATGATGGCTGCCTTGTAGGGCTTGAAAGTTGAGATCAGAGTGCCTGAAGACAGTTTCAGATATTAATATTGAGAAAGTGCTTTGTTTTGATTCTCTGTGTTTTGTATGTGGTACTGGAGACCGAACATAGGGTCTCATGCATGTAGGCATGCACTCTACCCTTGAGCTATCCTTATACTCAGAAGCAATAGTGAAATCCTCCAGATAGGCTATAATCTTGTGAACTTTTTTTCTTTTAATAACGTCTCCCATTTTAAAGTCTTTTTGTTTGTTTGTTTTGCTTTATTTTTAGTAGAGCTTAAAAATCTTGGCTCTTACTGTGGTACAAACACAAAATAAGAACAGTTTTTGGACATTGGGGTTCATTGTAATAAGGCTGTACTTGAATGTCCCTCACATCACCAAATGATTTTTACCTCCTTAGTAGATAAGCTAAGAGTTGACAGTTCTGCTGTGCCAAGGAATGAATTATAGGAACGATTTTTGGATTCAGATTTCCTGCTACGGTCAAAGCTACTTGACTTGAGTGATTGTCCTCATTCTCAGCCCACAGGGAACAGGTTACATTCATTTAAGAAATGGTGTGTATATTAAGATGGTCTATCTATGAAGTCATTCATCAACTGTTTCAATGAACAATTGCTTTGCTTGGAGGGTGGCACAGACATTAGCTGAGGGTAAGATTCTGGTTCATTGGCTGTGATGATTTTGAAAAGCATTCATCTCAGAATAAGAGTAACTTATAAAGTCCTCTTCTTCAAAATTGATACAATAATTATAAATATCAAGCAAAGCATTTAGTCTTACTCTTTGCTGTTCTCTTACAAGCAACCTCCCAAATTAATTGTCTACATTTCTTTTGGCTGTATAAATAATTTTGAAATATGTAAACTATTCTGAAACCATAGTATAGTGTAAAAACATCAAATAAACAATCCTACTAATAGAAAGGCTAAGATAGGAGAAGCATGATTTCAAGACCATTACGTGGCACACAGCAAGACCCTGTCATGTACAAACAAGCAGAAATTGTTTATGGATTGTACAATATTTAACCTACTTCTCCCATTACCAAATTAGAGAGACCACGGGATGACAGCTGACAAATTTCTAATTTCTCACATTTTTTAAAAATTTCAACCAATTAGGATATGTTGGTAATATTAATTTTCATATTAAGAGATAATAAGGAAAAGTGATTGTTACTTCCTGTTAATTTTCTTGTTAGAGATGGAATTATGTTTGTGTGGGTTTGTTGAAAGATTACTTTCTTGCTTCTTCTAGGGTGTAGTTTCACTCCTTGTGGTGATGTTTTCCATCTATTATCCTTTGTAGGGCTGGATTTGTAGAAAAATATTGTGTTAATTTGGTCTTGTAATGGAATATCTTGGTTTCTCTGTCTATGGTGATTGAGAGTCTTGCTGGGTATAGTAGCCTGGGCTGGCATTTGTGTTCTCTTAGGGTCTATATGACATCTACCCAGGATCTTCTATCTTTCATAGTCTCTGGTGAGAAATCTGGTATAATTCTGATAGGTCTGCCTTTATATGTTACTTGACTGGAGGAATTTCTTTTCTGGTCCAGTCTATTTTGAGTTCTGCAGGCTTCTTGTATGTCCATGGGCATCTCTTTCTTTAGGTTAGGGAAGTTTTCTTCTATAATTTTGTTGAAGATATTTACTGGCCCTTTAAGTTGGGAATCTTTGCTCTCTTCTATACCTATTATCCTTAGGTTTGGTCTTCTCATTGTGTCTTGGATTTCCTGAATGTTTTGGGTTAGGAGCTTTTTGCTTTTTTCATTTTCTTTCACTGTTGTGTCAATGTTTTCTATAGTATCTTCTGCATCTGAGATTCTATCTTCTATCTCTTATATTCTGTTGGTGATGCTTGCATCTATGATTCCTGATCTCTTGCCTAGATTTTCTAACTCCAGGGTAGTCTCCCTTTGTGATTTCTTTATTGTTTCTAGTTCCATTTTTAGATCCTGGATGGTTTTGTTCCTTTCCTTCACCTGTTTGATTGTGTTCTCCTATAACTCTTTAAGGGATTTTTGTGTTTCCTCTTTGAGGGCTTCTAGCTGTTTACCCGTGTTCTCCTGTATTTCTCTAAGGGATTTATTTATGTCCTTCTTAATGTCCTCTATCATCATCATGAGAAGTGATTTTAGATCTGAATCTTGCTTTTTGGGTGTGTTGGGGATATCCAGGACTTGCTATGGTGGGAGAATTGTATTCTGATGATGCCAAGTAACCTTGGTTTCTGTTGCTTGTTCTTACCCTTGCCTCCCACCATCTGGTTATCTCTAGTGCTACCTGCCCTGGCTATGTCTGACTGGAGCCTGTCCTTCCTGTGATTCTGGTTGTGTCAGAACTCCTCTTGTCTCTGTGATCCTGTGATTCTGGGATCCTGCGATCCTGAGATGCTGGGTGTGTCCAAACTCCTGGGAGTCATGCTGCCTTTGGGACCTTGAGATCCTGGTGTGAACAAGCTCCTGTGATCCTGTGATCCTGGGCATGTTAGAGCACCTGGGAGTAGAGCTGCCTCTGGGTGTTGTGGAGCTGGCTGCAGAGTTTGTGCTCAAGGTCTGCTCATGGCACTGGCCCAGACAGACCAGAAGGAACCAGTGCCTCTGGTCTGGTGAAGTTCCTGTGTGCCTGGGTCTCACTGGTATCAGTTACTTCTGGTGTTGGGGACAGATGCTGTGTCCTCCTCACCTCTGATCCTGGGCATATTGGAGCATCTCAACATCTCCCATTTTTAAAGTTGATTTTATAATTTGGCTATTTGGAGTCCCACTGAAAGGAGTGGAAAGGTATATTTGGACCAGAGCACTTGGTGCAGCCCACTCATGACTACCCGTGGAGCACTAAGCAAGCCATTTGTCAAGATCTTTTAGAGATGGGTAGGCGTCTTAATCAGTGTTCTATTTCTGTGAAGAGACAATGAAGAGACACCATGACCATGAAACTCTTAATAAATGAAAGCATTTAATTGGGGCTGTCTTACAGTTTCAGGGATTTAATCCATTATTGACACAGTGAGAAGCATGGAAGCACATGATGCTGGAGAAGCTGAGAATTCTCTATCACAGAGCAGGAGGTGGGGTAGGGGAGAAGAGTGCCACTGGCCCTGGCTTGGGCTTCTGAAACCTTGAAGACCCTCCTCCCAAGTAACATACTTCCTCCAACAAGGCCACATATACTTCAATAAAGCCATACTCGCTAATAGTGCCACTCCTTATAGTCCTAAGGGGCCTATTTTCATTTAAACCACCACGGGGGGGGGGGGATTTTGTTTTGTTGTCTTTGAGCTTTTCCTGGGATTCATGTTCTCAGATGTATGACTAACTTCAGTGAGTTTCTCGGGTTTGGAGCTATACTTCTTCAGTGAGGAAGTTCCCACTTTGCACTGGGAGCATGTACCCTGCTCAGTATTGGATTTCTTGAATATGCTCAGATCTAGGTCATTTGTACCTCTGATAAGGCAGAAGCTGGCTGCTTGGCAATACTTTAGAAAGTGGCAAAGAGCCTTGTTTAGTTATCAACCACATCTAATGCTCAGCTGCTGCCCTGAAGATACTGTTTGCTCTTCTTTATGCAAAAGGAAGGAAGCCTAGAGCCAGATTAATTGCCTTTCTATAGCACATCCATGTCTCCTTCCACTTTGTGTCTCCAGAAGGATATGTAGCACTGGTAGGGTTTTATGAGGAAGACATGTGGTACTTCTGTTGGGAAGTCTAATAGGAATGTCCCTAATGGCAGGAACTCCTGAGTCCAGTGTTGTGAAAGAGTGCCTGTGCAGACAGGCTGCTCTCAGAAGTCAATCAGAATGAACAAAAGTCATCTATCATGAGCCAGCCAGGTTCATGAATCAGCTTGGTCAAGCATTTCAACACTCCTGGCCCTACTTCACATCCTTAAACATGTGTTTCCACCTCAGGGTCATTGCACACATATCTCTTCTGTCAGATTTGTTCTTTTCTTCTTTCTTATTTAATTAAATCCTTCTCAGTTTTCAGATCTCAAAGTCAAAGTCCCCAAAGAGAACTACCCTCCCAGACCCTAGAACCACCAATCACATTTCAGTTATGCTGTAAAACAAATAACTTGTATTTTAAAGTACCAAACTGGTGAAGTATCTTCCTGGAGGACACAGTATGATTGGAACAGGAACCTAAAGACCAGTATGTCCAGGAAGACCTGTAAGACCAGAAACAGAAACTTAGGCAGGAGTAACAAGTTCAAGGCCTGCCTGGGCAATTTAGTGAGCCTTTAGCTCAACATTTAAAAGTAAAAAGAAGGCTTGAGGGTACAGGGTCTGGTGGAATGCTTGTCTAGTATGTGTGAGGCTCTAGGTTAGATCCCTGTCCCTGGTAAAAAGTATCCATACAATAAAGACATTTGTTTACAAAGGTATATTAAACCAATCCAACAATCCATACAGAGTTTGTACTCAATGGTAACCAGTAAAATGCATGAATTAGCCCTGCTTTTTGTTGAAATGCTGCAATTAAAACTAATATTTTTTGAGGTATGACGTTATATATTACATTCTTTTTACTTTGCATGTGTGATATTTATAAATGTATGTTTGTGTATGTGCATGTGTGTGAAGGCCAGAGCTTACCACTGAGAGTCTTCTGCCATCATGTTATTTGAGATAGGCTCTCTCTCTCTTTCTCTCTCTCTTTCTTTAATCCAGCATTCACTGAGTGGCTGACTGACTCCACCTGCCTCTGCACCCCTCATCCCTCTGTCAGTTTTAGGGTTATATACATGTGATCCATGCCTAGACTTCACATGGGTTCTAGGGATCCAAACTCAGGTCTCTGTGGTTGCATATCAGCCACTATACCTACTGAACTATTTCCCCAGCCCTAACAATCTTCATTAGAAACACTAGATAGTTTCAGGCCTTCATATTAATGAAAGAATTAAGGTCCTCCTGAGATGGAGAACCCAGGATACTTAGAATGTGGTTGAGCTGGTCCAAGAAGTGCTTGCAGGGGAAGATGGGCTAATTGTAGAGCATCTCAGCCAGAATGCAGCCTATAGACTAGATGTCGATGGATTTGGTGTAGCGCTTGGAGTTTCATGATCTCTGACCAGTGTGTGGTCAGAAAGCCAGTTTGGTCATGCTCAGGGTCAGCAGTCCAGGCCAAGCCAAAATCATAGATCTTGACGTCACAGGTAATGTTGATGAGCAGATTGGAGGGTTTCAGGTCCCGATGCAGCACACTGGCTGAGGCCCCAGAGGATCTGGTAGAGGAAGTAGTGGATGTGGTCATTGCTCAGCCACTGGCTCTTAAGCAGCTTGTACAGGTTCGTCTCTATGAGGTCCTGAACAACATAAACATCTCTCATGGCTTCCAGGGTGGGTGCTCTGAGGATGTCTCAGATGCCTATGACATTCTCATAGCAGAATCGCAGCAAGATCTGGATTTCCCTCAATGTGTGCTGACAGTAGGTTTGATTCTTGAAGCGGCTGATCTTCTTGATGGCCACTCTGGTCTTAAGCATGTGGACATAAGCAGAGCTGACCATGCTGTAACATGGACCCACGTTGAAAGGATTCTTCTTTATCACCTTCACCTCCTGCCCCTGCCCCAGACCCTCCTGGTCCCCGAACGGACCCTGAGCTCCCTGCCCCTGCTCCCCCAAACCCCACACCCACCTCTCCGCAGCCGCTGCCACAGCCATGAAAGATTTACTTAATAGGCCATCTGCTGGTAGAGCTAAATCTTGAACGTACAGATTTTTCTTGTTTTGGTAGCTACCCTGACCTATATTTGCATCTTTAGATCTCTTAATAGTGTTACTATTATGCTGACATTTTAGCATTATCAGTTTTTTAGCATAAAATACTATCAAACTGTGAGGAGCCGCCCTCACATTTGCCATTACAAGATGGCGCTGACAGCTGTGTTCTAAGTGGTAAACATAATCTGCACACGTGCAGGGGCAGTTTTCCCGCCATGTGTTCTGCCTTTCCCGTGATGACAACTGGGCCGATGGGCTGCAGCCAATCAGGGAGTAATACGTCCTAGGCGGAGGATAATTCTCCTTAAAAGGGACAGGGTTTCGCCATTCTTTTTCTTTCTCTTGCTTTCTTGTTCTTGTTCTTTTTCTCTCTCTTGTTCTTGCTTTTTCTCTCTCTTGTTCTTGCTTTTTCTCTCTCTTGCTCTTGCTCTCTTGTTCTTTTTCTCTCTCTTGCACTCTTGCTCTCTTGCTCTCTTGCTCCTGAAGCTGTAAGCAATAAAGCTTTTGCCGCAGAAGATTCCGGTTTGTTGCGTTCTTCCTGGCTGGTCGCGAGAAAGCGTGTAAGCCGCCCTCACATTTGCCATTACAAGATGGCGCTGACAGCTGTGTTCTAAGTGGTAAACATAATCTGCACACGTGCAGGGGCAGTTTTCCCGCCATGTGTTCTGCCTTTCCCGTGATGACAACTGGGCCGATGGGCTGCAGCCAATCAGGGAGTAATAAGTCCTAGGCGGAGGATAATTCTCCTTAAAAGGGACGGGGTTTTGCCATTCTTTTTCTTTCTCTTGCTTTCTTGTTCTTGTTCTTTTTCTTGCTTTCTTGCTCTTGCTCTCTTGCTCTCTTGCTCTCTGGCTCCTGAAGATGTAAGCAATAAAGCTTTGCCGCAGAAGATTACGGTTTGTTGCGTCTTTCCTGGCCGGTCGCGAGAACGCGTGTAAGAGTTGGTGCCGAAACCCGGGACGAGAAATCCCGGGACGAGAAGACCTGGGACGAGAAATCCCGGGACGAGAAAACCCGGGACGGGACGGTTACCATCACCGGCGCAAGGAAGATTCTTCATTCCGGAACCAGAACTGCGGGTCACGGTCATAAAGGTTCCCGTAAAACAGACTGTTGAGAAGGATCCGGTGTGGATTCAGAACTCCTCAGCTGGGGAACGGTGGTAATGAAGTGTTCCCGTAAAACAGACTGTTGAGAAGGATTCAACTGCGTGAATTCAGAACTCTTCAGCTGGGGAATGGTGGTAATGAAGTGTTCCTGAAACACAGACTGTTGAGAAGGATTCAACTGCGTGAATTCAGAACTCTTCAGCTGGGGAACAGGGTACCCGTAAGTATAGCTTTACAAGGTAAGTCTGGCCTTGAACTTTCTAACGAAATTCAAGACAGTCTATCAGAAGTAAAGTGGGAAATAGCTTTACAAGGTAAGTCTGGTCTTGAACTTTCTAACGAAATTCAAGACAGTCTATCAGAAGTAAAGTGGGAAATAGCTTTACAAGGTATGTTTGGCCTTGAACTTTTTCTAGTGTTAGGAGCCTTTTTGTTCCTTTTCACATGTTATCAAGTGGTTAAGGCAGGGCTGAAAATTCTGGATGAAATTCAGGGCAATCTATCAGAAGTAAAGCGGGGAGAGAGAGTAGGAGCAAAGAGGAAATATGGTACACAAAATAAGTATACAGGCCTTTCCAAGGGTCTTGAACCCGAGGAAAAGTTTAGGTCAGGTAAGAATACCTGGGGAGAGATTAGAAGGAAAGAAAAGAAAAAAGATCAATTAGCGGAGGTCTTTAGGAGAAGGAGCCTATACTCATCACTAGGTGAGCTCAAGGAGCCAGTTCTTAATAGTTCTGAATCAGATGAAAAGGCTATTAGGGCCTGGAAGGTGCTCTCCGGAGCAGGTGAAGCCACTGGACAACTAACAAAGATCGTCCAGGGACCTCAGGAGTCATTCTCAGATTTTGTGGCCAGAATGACAGAGGCAGCAGAGCGTATTTTTGGAGATTCAGAGCAAGCCGCACCTCTGGTAGAATAGCTTATTTATGAGCAAGCCACGCAGGAATGCAGAGCGGCCATAGCCCCAAGAAAGAACAAAAGTTTACAAGACTGGCTCAGGGTTTGTCGGGAGCTTGGGGGAACTCTCATTATGCGTTACTTCCATTCAGTATGAGAAATTTACTAGGGCAGCTAATTTGTCAAAAAGTCTTTCTCAGTATATGTTACAGAATTGGACGGCTGAATTTGAACAGACCCTTCGGGAATTGAGAATTGCCATTATTCAGGTCAACTCCACGTGCTTGGACCTGTCCCTGATCAAAGGATTACCCAATTGGATCTCCTCAGCATTTTCCTTCTTTAAAGAATGGGTGGGATTGATATAATTTGGAGATATACTTTGCTGTGGATTAGTGTTGCTTCTTTGGTTGGTATGTAAGCTTAAGGCCCAAACTAGGAGAGACAAGGTGGTTATTGCCCAGGCACTTGCAGCTCTAGAACATGGTGCTTCCCCTGATATATGGTTATCTATGCTTAGGCAATAGGTCGCTGGCCATTCAGCTCTTGCACCCCACGAGGCTAGTCTCATTGCACGGGATAGAGTGAGTGTGCTTCAGCAGCCCGAGAGAGTTGCACGGCTAAGCACTGCAGTAGAAGGGCTCTGCGGCACATATGAGCCTATTCTAGGGAGACATGTCATCTTTCATGAAGGTTCAGTGTCCTAGTTCCCTTCCCCCAGGAAAAATGACACGGGAGCAGGTCAGGGTTGCTCTGGGTAAAAGCTTGTGAGCCTAAGAGCTAATCCTGTACATGGCTCCTTTACCTGCACACTGGGGATTTGACCTCTATCTCCACTCTCATTAATATGGGTGGCCTATTGCTCTTATTAAAAGAAAAGGGGGATCTGTGAGGAGCCACCCTCACATTTGCCATTACAAGATGGCGCTGACAGCTGTGTTCTAAGTGGTAAACATAATCTGCACACGTGCAGGGGCAGTTTTCCCGCCATGTGTTCTGCCTTTCCCGTGATGACAACTGGGCCGATGGGCTGCAGCCAATCAGGGAGTAATAAGTCCTAGGCGGAGGATAATTCTCCTTAAAAGGGACGGGGTTTTGCCATTCTTTTTCTTTCTCTTGCTTTCTTGTTCTTGTTCTTTTTCTTGCTTTCTTGCTCTTGCTCTCTTGCTCTCTTGCTCTCTGGCTCCTGAAGATGTAAGCAATAAAGCTTTGCCGCAGAAGATTACGGTTTGTTGCGTCTTTCCTGGCCGGTCGCGAGAACGCGGGTAAGATCAAACAATCATATTTTTACTTATATGTTTAATTATCACTTGATTTTTCCCTTTTATTGAAAATAGGGGTTTTTTTCTACATAATATATCCTAATTATGGTTTCTCCTCCCTCTACTCCTCCTAGTTCCTCCCCACCTCTCCTCCCATCCAGATCCACCCCCTTTTTGTCTCTCATTAGAAAACAAACAGATTTCTAAGGGATAATAATAAAATGAAATAGTCTAATGAGATAAAACAAAAGCTAACACATCATAATTGAAAAAAACAAACACAAGTGAAAGAGTCCAAGAGAAGGCACAGCAAACAGAGACACACATTCACACACTCACCAACCCCATTAAAAACACTGAACTTGGAGACATAATACAGTCACAAAAGGCCTCCAGATAAAAGAGAGGAGGGCACATCAGCTGGTCTCCTACAGAGTTGAGGAAGTGGATTTGAAGGAGAGGAGGGAAAGGTGAAGAGCCACAGTTAGCCTACCTGCTTCCCTGGCCAGAGTATCCTGTGCATTCCCAGGGAATACCTGCTGGGGTTGGGAAATGAGATACAGTGATCTGTGATGGGAGAGAAGCTTGGAGGGAAGGATCTGTATGGCTCAATGGAGATGGGAGCAAGAGAGGGAGGGAGACTGCAACAGGTGTCTACTACAGAACTGGAAATGAGATTGGGGTCTTAGGTTGGAGAAAGTAAAGGTAGAGATGGAGATCTGTAGTCTACCCACTTCCTGGATGGAATCCACTCCATTTTTAAAATAATAAAACTGGATATTTTTATTTATTTCTATATATCTGGTTTTAATCTTCTCATTTAATAGATATACAAGGGAATGGGCCATCACTCACTGGCAGACTACTTGTCTAGCATGTATAAGGATCTAGGGTCAACTCTCAGCAAACACACACACAAATACACACACATGCACACATCTACAAAACACACATACAGGTACTCACACTCATGAGCACACACATGTATAGGTACACACATAGGCACACACATACAAATACACATGTGTGCGAACAGGTACACAAACATGCATATACACATAAAGGTATGCACACATGCACACACATGTACAGGCACACATATGCACACATACACATATATGCATATACAGGTAGACACAAATGTGTGTGTGCACACATCATTAAAGTTTTGAGTTTCAAACAATTTTTAGGGTCTTCATCTAAAAGATAATATGGATTTTTTTACTATTTTATATAAAGTCAATCATTAAAGCTCTGAACCTAAGCCACTTTCAGCAGAGATGAAAAAGACTGGATTTCTCCAGTTCTTTATTCAATATCTGTAGTTTACGATTACTACCAAAAATCTGCTATGTGTTGATTTGCACAAATCACCCACCTTTGGAGGTCCAATGATTTGGCCTGGTCACTGGGGATCCACTTAGCATCTTGGAAGAACCAATTAAATAAATGGGCCCTTGTGGCCCAGAGAAGCTAATGGAGCTGCCTCTTCAATAATAAAACATGCCATTTCCTTTTGACAAGATAGCAGTTAATTTCTAATCTGAAAAATAGAAGCTGCCAGCATTGGCTGTGTATTTCTTTTCGAATATGTGGCTGATGACTCAGAATTACAGTTTTTTAGCCAACTTACCTATATTCAATTTTAAACTCTTCACTGAGTTGAGATGAAATGGAAAATGTGCAGGCACAGGTGTTTTGCTACATCTCTAATTCCCATCCCTTAATGCCTTTACCCCTCTGCCATGTTTTTAAATGACTCTGTTTTAAAGAGTAGGAGCAATCCCTGCTTCTGGTCTTACTGTCAAGAACACTGACAACTAATGTAAGCTTTGGAATCTTGGGAGACCTAAATCAATTATTTTTTTTCTTTCTCAAAATCAAAATTGGGGTCAAGCATTGTGGCACAAACCTTTAGCCTAGTACTCTGGAGGCAGAGGCAGGAAGATCTTTATGAATTCAAGACCAGCCTGGTCTACATAGCAAGTTCCAGCATAGATAAAGCTAAATTGTAAAATAAAATAAAATAAAAAGACTAAAATTATCATATGAATTACATTAAATCTGAAGATTATACTTGCACAATATTGCATGTCATTTTACACAACTGTTTTTTCATTCCTCATGTCTGTATCATGGTCTTTAGAAGATGTCATCTCTGACTCTCCCATCCATGACATCATATATCCAACATCATCCCCTTCTCTTATCCACAGTCACAGATAGCTGTGCAAACACACACACACACACACACACACACACACACACACACACACACGGGACACAGTCACTCTGAACATTTTTTTCTTTATGATACTAATGAAAATATATAGTCATCTTGTTTACCTGTTTCCTATCTTTCTTACAAAAAAAAAAAAATTCAAGTTACACACGGTAATAGTTCACCTACCTTATACAGAGATGTTGCCAGGGATTGTATAGTGCGGGGCTCATAGAAGGCACACATATTTATTGAGTTGATGAGACAAATTGTTTTAGTCAGGGTTTCTATTCCTTCACAAAACATCATGACCAAGAAGCAAGTTGGGGAGGAAAGGGTTTATTCAGCTTACACTTCTACACTGCTGTTCATTACCAAAGGAAGTCATGACAGGAACTCACACAGGGCAGGAACTTGGAGGCAGGAGCTGAGCAGAAGCCATGGAGGATGTTCCTTACTGGCTTGTTTCCCCTGGCTTGCTCAGCTTGCTTTCTTGTAGAACCCAAGACTACCAGCCCAGGGATGGCACCACCCATAATGGGCCCTCCCACCCTTGATCACTAATTGAAAAAAATACCTTACAGCTGGATCTCATGGAGGCATTTCCTTAAGGGAGGCTCCTTTCTCTAGCTTGTGTCAAGTTAACACACAAAACCAGCCAGTACACAAACTCAAAACAAAACTTTATATAATATAAACTGAACATGCTAGGCAAACAGTTTAAATCTTGCAGTCTATGAGGAGCCCATGTCAGCATTGCTGTGTAGATAGGCATATGCTCCTATGACATTGTAATGAGCATTTATTGAAGATTTTTCTGCCTGTCAGACACTTGGTGTTATAAATGAATGAATTAATGAATCAGTCCTAGAATTCCAGTATACTCCCATGATTAGAAAAACCCAACAGAATTTTAAAGATTAGACTGAAATCAAATAATTTTGTTTTAATTTGGATTTAAAGTTTCTTAAGATGACATCATGAGGTGCTGCCTTTATTTCTTTTCATGTAGACTATGGTTTAAATATGATCAGAAGCTGACAAGACATGTGATTAGATATTTTGCATCATAATGTATAAATGGGCCATTGTCATTTATCATTAATTTTTAATGTTAAAACTCTATAGTCATTCCAAAGTCTTCTTAAAATGTTTTTAAAATTACATTCCTCTATTTGTGGGTATGCATATCTGTGTGCATGTGTGCATGTGGGTATGTGTATATATGTCTTTGAATGTATATGTATGTGCATAATATGTGTGGCTGTATGTGTGAATGCATGTATGTAAATATGTTTACATGTGTGCATGTGTGTATTTGAGGTGTGTGCATTGTGCATAAGTGCATGTGTACATTGTGCAAGTGTGTGCATGGTTATGTGTATGTGTTGTGCAAGTATGTGTGTTTATATGTGTGTGCTTTTGCATGTGTATATATGTGTATACATGTGTGTAGTTTATGTATGTGTATGTATTTGTGCACATGTATGATGTGTGTTCATGTGTGTATATGTATGTGTGTGTAGGCCAGATAACATCTTGGGAGAGTCAGTTGTTCTGTCTTTCCACCTTGTGGTTTTCAGAGATCAAATTCAGGTCACTGGACTTGGTGGCAAGAGCTGTTATCAACTGAACCATATTAATGCTATACCTTCAAATTCTCAACAAAATATCATTTAGTTGCAGAGAAAAATTCAAAACTGTCAGGATGCCATGTAACATTCTAAAATGTATGTAAACAATTATTGTAGAAGACACTGAAGTCACACCACTTTCCATTCTAAGATGTCCTTAAGTAAGGTAGCTGTGACTTCATGGATGGAGCACAAAGCAGAGGGTGCTAGTTAATTTACCAACTCTCCAATGCACTGCTGAACTGATCAACAGAAGAACACACAGGTCTTCTGGCTATTTTATATAGTCTTTATAAAAAATTAACTGAAAAACATTTCCATTGCCTTCCACATCTGCACCATTCTCTAAAGAGCAAGCACCCGTTCTCACACTCATAATTCTTCACAGAGATACATCTCTTCCAACCTATTTTTGTATCCAATGAGAGCACAGCTGTCTTTCATTAGACATGTTTAACTTGCCAGCTCTCTATATGCAGAGTTTTACATGCTTAACAGAAGATTTTAATACAGTTTTAGCTCCTGCTTGAGATAAATCAAACTCAAAGTGACAAATAAGGAAGTGTCTGCAAAAAGTGGGGGGTTGTCTGATTTAAAACTTCAAGAGGCTTAGAGAGCCTTCAATCTCAGATTGCACAAATACACATTTTATTCAGCAAGACATGATAGATACTTTATTACGGGGCTGTTCTTTTTTAAATTCACTAGTTGCAACTGAGAACAATCTAAAGCTATAATGTATTAATAAGATTAGCCAGGGATAGAGGAAGAAAAACTGGTAATCTAAGTAGTGTAATTTATCAAATGCTTTAGAGATGTTACATAAACATTTTCTAATCTTAAATGCCTTTCCTGGCTCCCTTGTTTCCATTTTTCTCTATTATACTCACTACCAGCTCTTTTTGTGTGTGCATGTACAGTCCAAATGCTTTCCTGATTATTAGGAAGCCTGATTGTATATAAATGCAAAGCAGCTTGACATTATGCAGGGCAAAAGGCTGGCATGCACATTTTACTACATGGACCTAACTTATGACCTTCCTGCTGCTTCATGAAAATTCAGACCTTTAAAACAGCTTGTTTGTCCAATGAATATAGCTTCTTTTTTTCCTCCCAAATTAATTACCTATAATAACATTTTGCCCTTTTGTCTAAAGATGAATCCACTCCCATAGTAGCCTGTTTCATACTTAAAAAAACTAATCTCTAAATAATTACTTATGCTTGATCCAAATTTTGAAAATTCAATGCTTGGCAGCTATGCTAGCCAGCCTCCCTTCTCTTTGACAGAAACACATGGAAGAAACAACTTAATTTATTTTGTAACAAATAAATTACTGAAGAGAACAATGTCTTTAGAAACAATAGCAGGAACCCCCTTAAAAGAGTTGTGAGGTTAGTTTTACCAAGAGCATGCTAAAATGCCAGGTGATATGACACACTGAAAAGGACACACCTCCATGAAGATACAATGAAACAAATATGTTCACTTAGGCTGTCACCGAAATCTCTCACCATGGGAAAGTGAGCGCTGACTGAGAGACTTATATAGAACAATTTGCCCGTCCTCTACAAACCTGTGACCACTATTGGTGAGCTGGTGCAACTAAGATAGACAAGAGGGGCTAGGGAGATGACCCAGTGTGTAAACTGCTATCTTACAAGTGTGAGGACCTGTCTTAACATCCATATCACCCACACAAACGCTAAGCATGGCAGATCATGTCTATACCCAGAGTACCGGGAAGGGTGGTGACAGATGGAGACAGCCAGATCTCAGGGACTTGCTGGCCCCTTCGTGAGCTCCAGGTTCAGCAAGAGATCTTGCCTTTGAAAATTAAATGGAGATCAATAGAAAGAGATGCTCAGTGTTGGGTTCTGACCTCCACACATCCACAAAAACCCTCTCTCACCCACACAGAAGAAACTAAAAGGACAACAGTTAAGCACAAGATGCAATTCAGTTTAATGCTGGAGAGGGAGAAAAGGAGCTTTGGTTTTACTTCTTTGTGTTTATCTTTCTCTAAAGAACATTATTGAGGCAAATGGTAAAATTGAATATAGACTTATTTTAGGTGATTACTGTTGGATAAACCTTAAATTTTCGTTGGATAAACCTTAAATTTTCTGAAATTGAAATTCTTGAGTTTACTTAATCTGTTAGTACACAAGACAATGTAAAGATGAGTAAGCTCAGGAGAAGATCATTGTATTCATGGGCCCAACTTTGTTCACAGCTCTCCCAACCCATGGACTCCCAGAATATAAGCAAATGGATGATTCCCTCCTACACTCACATGTATCTCAGTTTGGCTATACAACTGGTTTTAATCAATGAAAAAATAGTCAATGCTATGCAAACAGATGGTTAAAGAGCTTTTGTATATTGGGGCTGACTCTCCCTGGCTGACCTTGAAACCTCTGTTGTCACCACTGTGGAGACAAGCCCTGGCTTCAGGCTATTAAGTCTGGTAATGAAAACCATGTGATACCTTTACTCACTCACACTTTAACACCTGAAGCCTAGCTTTTCAACCGAGTACTAAAAGCCAAAGTGACATGATCAAACCTGACTAGGACCAGTGGGAGTTCCTCACTGCAGAACCCACCCAAATTTTATGAACCATATCTATCTATCATCTATCTATCTATCTATCTATCAATTATCTATCTATCTATCTATCTATCTATCTATCTATCTACCTACCTATCTATCCACCCATCTAAACGTCTGGTCTTAAGGCTTTATTTTTCAGAAATAGACAATGAGTGCAAAAACGTGTACTTAATGGTGGCATAATTCTTAAAAAACAGAAAACAGTCTTATGGCTTGAGAATCATGTGACTGCTGAAGGCTATGCAAGACAGTGGGCGCATTGCTGTTGAGTTCATGGTAACAAAACTACAGCAGGCTAGAAAACACACCATTCTGAGTGAGTTAGTTCTGGGACAGTTTAGGAAAACATCACTGATAGTAACTAATAAACTTCTGGATTGGGTGAATGTGATGGCCTCACTGAAAGTCAGACATTTTAATTGGCTCCTTTTAGCTGTCCATCATAAGGTACTAGTAAGGACAGATGCACTTAAGGAAGTAGTGAGGGGCCAGAACATGCTGAAAAGAAAGTGCATTGTTCCTTATCTTCTATCTCCCCAGTCAATTAAAAAAAAAAATTGTCAACATAAGAAATGGCTTCAGGGTAAAGATCAAATCAGAGTGTGACTGTAAGTTCCTTTGTTAAGAACTCTGAAATCTCTAAGGTTGTGGTTAATGCTTTCAGACAAAGGTGGCTTTTAAGGCTTGGAAGGTTATGTTCATCAGCAGGCTGACACACCGTGGCAAAAAGGAGCCTTTCGTGGGCTCACTGTGGATGAGCTTCTGTGGCACCGAAGGAACCTGCCTTGGCTTTCTAAGAGGCTCTCGGAAGGCTAAAGTCACTTGTACAAACAGAAGTGCCACTATCTTAGACTAAAATGTTCACACTGGGTCAAGACAGAAAAGAGAATCCTGGGATCCAAACTTCTATAGGAATGGAGGCTGAGGCTAGAGAAGACATTTAGCTGAATTCAGAGGACATTTCTCAATTTTCTGAAAAGGAAATGCTATTTGCAAATTTGAATCAAGGGTTGTAAAGAACAGTAAGCTGACCACCAAATCCACAGAACAGTAAAAGGCCAGGAGGAAAGGCTCCCAGGGAGCAGTCTTAGCATTATCAAGTAGAATTCCCTCACCTTGGCGTTCAAGTATTCAAATGGAAGCCTGCATGGATTTTAGGATCTCTATGAGTGGGTGAGGGTGCTTATGTGCTATGGTGCATATGTGAACATCGGGAAAACTTTCAGGGACCACCATGTGGTTCCCAGAGTTTGAATGCAGATAATTAGGCTTAGCAGCAAGCGCCTTTACCCATGGAGCATTCTTGCTAGTTTTAAATGGCATTTGTAAACTGCTGAATTTAAGATGCACCGAACTCATAGCAAAAAAAAAAAAAAAAATCATTTTGGGGGTGGGGGTGGGGGGGTGGCGAAATGGCTCAGAGGGTAAGAGCACTGACTGCTTTTCCAAAGGTCCTGAGTGGAAATCCCAGCAACCACATGGTGGCTCGTAACCACCTGTAATGAGATCTGACACCCTCTTCTGGTGTGTCAGAAGACAACTACAGTGTACTTATGTATAATAATAAATAAATCTTTGAGCCAGAGTAAGCAGCGACTGAGCAAGCAAAGTTGACCCGAGCAAGCTGGGCGAACCGGAGCGAAGCAGGTTGACCAGAGCGAGAGATGTCCTAAAAATTCAATTCCCATCAACCACATGAAGGCTCACAACCATCAGTACAGCTACAGTGTACTCACATACATAAAATATAAATAAATAAATAAATAAATAAATAAATAAATCTTTTTTTAAAAAATCATTCTAGGTCATGACCAGCAAACTACAGCCCAAAGATCAAATTTAATCTACTATGCTATTTTGTACAACCTGCAAAGATCTGGAAATGATTGGGGAAGCTGGGTCCAGATGCCTGTAATTCTAGCTCTCAGGGGACTGGGGTGAGCAAGAAGATCTGGAGTCTGAGGCCTACTGAGTTTCAGGCTACCCTGGGCTCCTGTCACCATCAAAGAAAAGAGAAAAAAAAAAAAACAGAAAACAGAAAGAAAAAAGGAAAAAAAAGATAGAAGAAAAATTAAAAGATGGAAATATTTTATGAATGTAAAACAATACAAAATCAAATTTTAGTTTAGAAATAAATAAACTTTACTTGAACATGTTGGTTTCACCCTTCAGGGACCAAGTTGGATATTTGTGGCAGAGTCCGTGTCACCTGCAAAAAGTGAAGTGTGTGCTGTCTGGTTCTTTACAGAGAATCTGAGCAGCTCTGCTCCAGTAGTGACTCACAACAATTTACAAGCGGTCAAAGGGAACCTAAGCCTGACATGAGGAAGGAAAAATGGGCGTGCTGTGCCTTGGCACCCACTTGTGAGCTTCAGGCCATCAGCTGTACCCAACTGAGACAGCCTAGGCTAGAGTTTGAGAAGTCCGTCAGAAAGTGAGAGTGTACTAACCCTAATCCTAACCCTGACTGTCCCACAGTGAAGAAAAGTGTGGTACCAAAACAAATCTGCCCAAAAGTCTGAGGAAGGAATCAGTAGCTCTCTACCTTCTTCCTGCATAGCAACACGGGCACAAACACAACATAGCAACAGAGCTATGGTTTCTGTAATCCAACAGTTCCCTACTACATTAAGGGAATTTAAGCTTTCATCAAAGCAATCTTCCTGTTAATATTCCCCATGCACAGACACTGTGAAAGGGAAGGTGACAGAAGCCTGGAAACAAGTGACTAATGTCATTTTTATGGCCTTACTTTCATTCTTTCCTTACCTCATTTCTGGTTAAACTTGAATCTGACTGGCAGTGAAACAAGAGGCAGGATGTTGCCACCAGCCGAAGGGCCATGATACCAAACCCAGACTCTTTGCTGACTGTTCTAGGTGTGAAGAGAAAAGCCAGCAAGACAGGGCAAGCAGCCATGAAATGAGGCAAAGAGAAAGAAGAGGAGGAAGAAAGGACAAAACCTCCAAACCAAACCCAATTATTCTGACCTCTTTACACTTAATCAGCTATAGTACTAAAGACTTGCAGCTACCAGAGGATTGCAGAAAAACAATACTCACTGGACCTGTAATCCTAGTTACTCAAGAAACTGAGGCAAGACAAGCTATTCAAGGTCTGCCTGAGCTGTAAGGTGAGTTCAAGACCTCCCTCAGCAACTTATTGATAGCCTGTCTTAAAGTGCAATGCATAAAGAAGTCCCAGGAAGGAGCTCAACAGTAGGGAGCTTGCTTAGCATATACAAGGTTAAAGTCCAAATAAATAAGAATCAATCTACCGGGTTGAGGATGCCTAACACATGAGAGGTTCTAGATTTGATCTTTAGTGTTGAGATAGAGAAAAAAATCAGTTCATTTTAGGGGATGAGGAGATGACTCTGGGGGTAAGAGTGCTTTCTGTGCAAGCATGAGGACTTGAGTTTGAATCTTCAGCATCTATGTAAAAGTAAGGCATAGCCCTGTATACCTGGAACCCCAACACTGAGAACAGCAGAGACCAGTGGATCCGTGGAGCTCTCTGGCTAACCAGCTTAGCCACACAACATGACCTTGGGGTCAGTGAGAGATTTGCAGATAGGATAAAGCAGAGAGGCTGAAAGTCCAGAGCACGATTTATTTACATCATACCTCCTGCAAGAAGGACATATTTCGAGTATTAGTTTAGCATTTTTGAATTTCAATCTTATAGAATTTTAACACCAATGAAGAATCTTGATAAACTAAACGAAAGAAGACTAAAACTTTGAGACTCCAGAGCCATGTAAAGTGCTTTCCATGGAGTGAGCTTGCTGGAGTACTCCTCCTTAGAGGAGTTGCTTATAGTGAAATTCTCCAATAGTAAAGTGCAATAAAAGGCCTAAATTGCTTTGGCACAATTCAGTGAGATTTCAGTGCATTTACTGAAGTATGCCTTTCCCCACAAGCATGTGCAGCTCCTAATGATGCACTTAGTACTCGGCTGGGGCAAAGTGCCTATAGCCAACACCGTTTGCCCAGAGCTCAGGAATGAGGAAGCCAAATGGATTCCCTTCTTGCAGGCTGAAGTGACAGGACACTGCTGTGTGAGGTTTAACTCCTCCCAGTAATGATTACCACAGACAGAATCAAGAGCAAAATAGTTAATTTGTTAGGTTTTCCATAGTCAGTGTCTGGCTTCAGCAAAGAATGCTATGTAAGTTTGGTGGTATATGCATGTAATCTCAGTTCTCAGAAGAGGAAGCAGAAAACTCAGGACTCAAGGTTATTTTCAACTATGTGGTAAGTTACATATTGTAAGTTCGATGCTAACCTAGGCTACATCTCAAAGCAAGTGTGTAAGCATGCTAAACAAATTGGTGGCAGAGTGCCACGTCTACACTCACATTCCTTTGGGCAGACTCTCACCATATATAGTGCCAATGGCCTGCCTGAAGATAAATCTAAGCCAGCCCTGACTCTCTTACTAATTAAAGTCTGAAAAGCAGGTGCTCCTGTTTACAGGTTGTTTTGGTTTTTGTTTGTTTGTTTTTTTTGTCTACAGACAATCAGAAAAAAGTCGTTATTGCTCACTCAAGTAAGGCTTCTATATGATTCTTTCCCTCTAAACTGCAGGCTTGAAATGTTTTATAGCACTGTATCAATAAGAAAAAAGCATGAACTACAAATAATGATAAATGTATTCTCTTTTGAGTTTCTTTATACACATGTATTATTATATTTGCTACTTTTCAAAATGCAAAAAAAAAATGGGATATTTAAAACTGGGCATGTGGTTCACTGGTAGAGTACTTGCTTAGCATGCTCAGAATCCCAATATACTATGTATTAAATGAGTAAGATAATTATACATTTAAATACATTCACATGTGTGTATGACACACACACATGAACACACACACACACACAGAGAGACTTAAAAATATAAAACCAAACTATAAAGGCTTAGTTTGGTTGTGTCTACCTGTAACCCTAGAACTTGCTGATACTAAAATTTCTGATTTCACATTCCTGACCAAACTTGGTAGGCTAAGGCAGGAGAGTTATGAATTCAAAGCTAACATGGGCTACACAGTGAATTCCAGACCAGTCAGAGCTGCAAGGAAAGACTGTGTATTGAATAACAATCAGTTAATCAATATTTCTTTAAGAAAATAAGAGCTGTGCAGCACAAGAAATGCTAGCAGTAACACTAAAAACTTCTAGCCATTCAAGAACAATTCACTATCTACTGTTTCCCTCCCTCAAGGAGGTCTTCGTTTTAGTGAAGGGCAATGCAATGCATTTTCCAAACTGTCCGAACTTTCTAGACTGTCACACAGTAACTAACTTGGGTTGGAAGCAAAAAAGTTTAGGAAAGAGACTCAGTGGATGGAAGATGATTGTCACTGAGCCTTCAGCATGTGGGACAGTCCTTGCCTGGGTATGCAGGCTTTTCCATGCTGGGGAGACAGAAGGTGTTTGGACACATGACAAGCAAAGTCCTAAACGCTAGGATGATAGAGTTCAGACCTCAGGACACTACAGGCATAAGGTCATTCACAGGGGCACAAGATTCCAGGGTTCAGGACTCAACGTGGCCTCTAAAATCTCTTCCTTCATCATCTTCAGGACCAACAGAACCCAGAGCTGAGGTTGTGACCCTCATTTAGGAAGGTGAACCTTCTAAGTTCTTGGCCAGCCTGGTCTACAGAGTGAGTTCCAGGACAGCCAGGGCTACACAGAGAAACCCTGTCAAAAAAAAAAGGTGAACCTCAGATCATTAATATATTGGATTTAGTTTTAAATGGTCTAGAAAATGAGTGGCCTGAACATGTAATAGTCTGAGAAAAGCAAAGATGAGATGTTAAACCAAAGAAAGCTTCAGCCTGTGCACTGATTTTTTTTATTCCTTCATTGACCAGACATTTACTAGACTACTACTAAGTATCAAGCACTGTACTGGTTTCTGAAGTTACAATGTTACATAGGGTCTAGCACTGTTTAGGGTGTGCTTGGGGTCTACTGGCTGGTTTTGTGAGTCAACTTGACACAAACTAGAGTTATCACAAAGAATAGCACTTGCTTCCAAGCTTGATATCCTGAGTTTAATCCTCAGAACCCACATGTAGAGGAAGAGAACCAACTCCTGCAGATTGTCTTTAGGCATTCACATGAAAGAAAATTGTGGGATAGGTGCTTATATACACACACTAAACTAAATAATATAATTTTAAAACAAAACAAAACGACCCATGCTTCCTTTCACCTTGATAAACAGCTATGGTGGGTAGTTTTGATAGCACTGCGTTGCCAGGTTAATGGCTTCTCAAAGCATCCATTTTTGGGTACTACTGTGAAGGACAGTATACTTGTCTACCTCCTTGAATTCTTGAGCAGCAGAATAGACAACAGAAAAAGTCTCTCACTGTTTAACATAGCCTCAGGACTTTCCCAAGCACAGGGCACTTTCCCAAATGCATGCTCTCTGTTGGCTGAAAATCTGACTGCTCATGTCCTGTAGTCAAACATGTATACTGTGTTAGAGTGGCAGGTTATATTTGTTCCCTCTGTGAAACTCTTCAGTTATGGGCTACTATGAAATTGCTTGGTCCCTACCCTAACGCTCTCCTATTATTGAAGGGCCGTGTTTAGTAATTACCTCTTCACTTACGCCTCACCTCTTCAAAAATGGTTTTGTAGTACATAAAAATGCTATGCGTTTTTTTTTGTGTATCAGCCTCCATTACAGTATTTGAGACCATTGTTAAGCAAATTACAGGCAAATTTCTATTCTTGTTTGGGTAGTATTAGGGATTGAACCTGGGGTCTTGTGCATGCTAGGCAAGCATTCTACCACTGAGCAATTATCTGACTTTTTTTAAATCTTGCATTTCTAGACAAGCTATCACTAAGTTGCCCAAGCTATCATGAGCTTGCAATCTTCCTGCCTCAGTCTCCCATATAGCTGATATTACAGACCTGTGCCATGAAACTAAGCAAATTTCTCCCTTGGTTTTTTGTTTGTTTGTTTGTTTTTGTTTTTGTTTTTTTTTTAGAAATAAACTTCTTATCTCCTTGATGAACAGTTAGGCCTACTTAAAATTTGGAATATTTTTTTACCTATCTGTTATCAGATGTATGAACATTAGAGCCATACTTTGGGGAGTGTCTCTCTCTCTCTCTCAAAATTAGAATTCTTTAGGTTCTAGTATTGTAATTTGTTGGTACAGTGCTTACCTAGCACACGTGAGCTCTGAACTTCATTCCAGAGTCACAAAAAAAAAAAAAAAAAAAAAAAAAAAAAAAAGAAAGAAAGAAAAGAAAAGAAAAGAAAAGAAAAGAAAAGAAAAGAAAAGAAAAAAAAAGAAAAGAAAACTAATGGTGACTTATTCATGGAGTGGACTATAAATCCAGTGTGAGCAAGACAGCTTTTATGGAACACTCCAGTAACCTCAGGTGATCCACGGAATACACAGAGACCAAGCTGGACTGCAGGATGAGACCTTATTTCAAAAACAAAAGCAAAAAGAAATCGAGTATGATCAGAACCACCCAAACACTTCAAGACTAAAATCTTCATTCAAATGACCCATAGGGCATTCCTTCAGTCTTTTCTGGAAGCTGTACAGTGAGCAGCCAACAGGCACAGCTGAGCAGCCATTGGCTTATGGAACAAATTCCTGCCCCCAGCCCACCCCCCCCCCCCACACACACACACACACACGTGGCTATTTCCTAGCCAAAGCTACCCTTGTGAAGAGAGGAGAGGTGGCCTGTGTCTGCTCTCCCTCTAGGGATGCCACTCCCGGGAGAAGGGAGCCCCGCCCGCTAGCAGCATAGACCAAGGAAATTTTTCTTAGGCATTCAGAATCCCTGACTGGCATCACCTCCCAGGACACCGAATGCTTCCTTTCTTGTTTTAATCCTCTTAAGTTCTTTTTCTCATTCCGGGGTGGCTCGCCGGGTTCCTAGTGCCTAGAGGGGAGCCTCACCGAGAGAGGCTTTCAAGTTTATGGCCCATTCGAGGTGCAGGCGGGAGGTGCTGCGCAGGGCTGCGGAACTAATCAGTAATCTTAACACCACCACCGTCCAGCCTGCGTTTGTGGATGATGAAATGTCACCGGGTATTTTAATTGTGAGGACAGAGGAAATCGGTCTTATGAATCACTGATCAATTCTATGATTTCCAAAGTCCACAAAAATCACTCTTCAAAAAAAGACCAACTCAAGTAAGAAAGAACTGAAAAGGAAATTCTTTGCTCAGGAAACAAAATCCAAGGGGAGGGCATTCAATGTAAGGAAAAAATTGCTAGTGGAACAAAGCCGCAGTCTGCATGTTCAGTTATGGCTTGTAGGAACCTATACTAAGGGACCATACTCAAGGTTAATCGCAGAACCATAGAATGTGGATTAAACCGCCATGGAAGAAAACACACACACACACACACACACACACACACACACACACACACACACACACACAGAGCAATGGAGCAGAGAAATTTTAATCCGGAACAAAGATTACCATAATCCTCATGATGGGCTTCCTTTGCAAAGATGAGATATTTGTAGAGGACAAACTTCTGAAAAAACAATAGGATCGGTGTGCCAAATTAGCCTGAGAAACATCTGATAGGCTGAGGAAATACTGAGAGAAACTTTGTCTGTGGACAGGTAAGCCAGCTTTTCCTCTGCATCTGGTTGGCTTGGTCGAATTAGTCTAAGGCTGGAAATTGAAGTCGTTGAGGATAAGTGTTTCTTCATGCTTCGTGCTTTCTTACATGTAAGGATTACCTCATTCAAAAAACTAAATAACCCACTCTCCTAAGACTGTCTTATTTTCTCAGGCATTCTTGTGGTATAATTATTTCTGTAAAGCCTCTTTTCCATTCATTTAATTTTCCTGGGGATTGGGAAAGAAGTCCACACAAATATTGCACAAACAAAAATCATAAGCAGTTAGAGAGAAGACTTACTGTTGCAATAATCACACTGGTTTCAATAACTATAGCGCATACTCCAGGGGAAAAAAATACATGGGTAAGAATTTTCATGCATCATCATACCTACTAGACTGGACGCAGCCACAGGACAAACAAGTTCCTTTTGTTCTGAGTACCCTTCAAGAGAAGTATTGAGGGAGAATGGAGGTTACTTCTCCGAAGAATATTCCAGACATTTGTAAGAATGCTAGATGAAAAAGTCACTATCACACCAAACAAGGGTAAGTGGTAATGATAAAAATAAGTGGTGAGAAATAAATGTAACGTGTGAGCAAGCATTATAGCACATGCCAGTGACTTGAGCATTTGGCAGATGGAAGCAGAAGGATTGTGAGTTCAAGGCCAGACTGAACAATATAGTTGGACCTTGTCTCAAAATCAAAATATTTTTAAGAAGTAATTTGCAAGAAATCAATATATTAAGATCAGAGACAACCTTGTGAATTATAAATAGAAGCTAAAATTGTACACCTAAGTTGGTTGTGATACTGAGAACATAAGATTTTACTATATAACTCACTTTTGTGCCAAAATCTGTTATATTTACCATGACACGTTTGTTTAGCAGATTACTCTTGGAACTCTGCAAGACAGAGTAGACAAAAAGCTGCAAAGATAAGAATAAAGTGCCTTTCTATGTAGCCTAACCCCTTGTTGAACCAATACACATAACACCCTATATGAACAGACCACTAGCACTTCCACGATAATAATACTGTAATAATAACAACCTTGCATTTATTGAAAGCTTTTCACTCTCCAAAGTGCTTTCCCATTTATTATAGTCTCTTTGATATTCTCTCCAAATAGTAAACATTCAACTTTGGGCCCTGAGGAAAATACGGACTTCATTCAAAGGCTGCTCGGCTACATGGCTTTGTACAAGAGAAGAGCACCCGTCAGTGAGTACTTTGCTCACAAATAGAAGTTTTGCTTTTCATGTAGCATGATAAAACAGCATTCTCATGGAATATGAAGTAAGTTTTAAATTGCTGTGAATCAATTGAAAAAAAAAGCTTATTGAAATAACAAATTGTTTATCTTGGAGATAATTCAGCAAATCAACAAATTGATGTTTTGATGAAAATAGCTAGCAGTCTACCAAATCTATTTCCCTTCATTCCTGGGCATATGACTCCCATGAGAGACCATGTTTCCTAGTACCCACTGTAGGCTAGACCTTGAGGAAAAGGACCTGAACTGGGCATGTTTCCTTGTGTCCTAGCAAGCTAGACACTTAGCAGTTAGTTCTACCTTATCTGTGCAGATGGCAACAGCACCCTGGCAATGGCTTGTATTAGCTGATGGAAGACATCTGATCACTTAAATGATTTCAGGGAGACAAGCAGCCCAGTGCTATTCTCCAGTGTGAGAAAATAAACTTCTATGTTCTTCAGGTGTACACATACACATTATATTCATACATACTTACATGCATACATATGTACATACATGCACACAAATTTACCATTACCAAAGGATATTTTCCTCTGGCATACAATAGAAATTTTACTGCAGTAAGTGTTGTGACAACCCTTACAATGTTAGCCATACCAGAGGTTGAGACAATACTGTAAGGCTTGCCATGGAATTTTTAAAAATGAACTTATGAGGAGAAAAATACCACAATAAGATTGTTACAACCAATGTGATTCTTCAGTGCAGCAGAGCCTTTGTCAACTCATGGTGAGCTTAACCCAGGGAGCTAGGATGCTGGGATCACCAAAGCTGCTGAAATCAGAGGATTTTAGGTTCATGTCCATGCCAAAGAAGAATAGATAAGCAGATGCAAACAAAGCAAATGAAGTAGATATATTAAGAAAAGGAGAGAGAAACTCTCAAATGGAAATACGGAGAGAAACAAAGACAGCCTAGTTTAACAGCCTTCTGAGGTTGAGACTTAGAGCAAGAATGAGATGGACATCAAGATAATCTTTGTCGAGACTGGTCATTCTTGAAGTGGATTGCATGCCAAACCAGTGAGCTATCTACATACCCTTTGCATAGCTATTCAGCCCTGCCAGAAAGGTGACTCAGTGTTGCTCATCCAATAATGTGAGTGTTCATGAGTCATGGTGTTCTTTTTCCACTGTCTCGCTCAATTAGTTTTTCTCATTCTGTAGGCTTTTCATCCAGTCAAGACCCTTTGTGACTAGCTTATGATTTACCCAGGGTCATCATCCTAGCTGTTTATGGAGAGCTCACTCCTGTCTTTATATATATATATATATATATCTTTTTTTATTCATATGAAAAATTCTTTTTCAATTAGATATTTTATTTATTTACATTTCAAATGTTATCTCCTTTCCTTGTTTCCCCTCCAAAACCCCCCTATCCCATCCCTCCACCCCCTGCTCACCAACCCACCTACTCCTGATTCCCTGTCCTGGCATTCCCCTACACTGGGGCATCTAGCCTTCACAGGACCAAGGTACTCTCCTCCCATTGATGTCCCACAAGGCCATCCTCTGCTACATATGCAGCTGGAGCCATGGGTCCCTCCATGTGTACTCTTTGGTTGTTGGTTTAGTCCCCAGGAGCTCTCAGGGTACTGGTTGGTTCATATTGTTGTTCCTCCTATGGGGCTGCAAGCTCCTTCAGTTCCTTGGGTCCTTTCTCTAGCTCCCCCATTGGGGACCTTGTGCTCAGTCCAATGAGGTTGGCTGAGAGCATCTACCTCTGTATTTGTCAGGTACTGGCAGTCTCTCAGGAGACAGATATATCAGGTTCCTGTGAGCAAGCACTTGTTGGCAACCACAATAGTGTCTGGGTTTTGTGACTGTATACAGGATGGATCCCCAGGCACAGCAATCTCTGGATGGTCTTTCCTTCAGTCTCTGCTCCACACTTTGTCTCTGTATCTCCTCCTATGGGTATTTTGTTCCCCCTTCTAAGAAGGACCAAAGTATCCATGCTTTGGATTTCCTTCTTCTTGAGCTTCATTTGGTCTGTGAATTGTATCTCGGGTATTCTGAAGTTTTGGACAAATATCCACTTATCAGTGAGTGCATACCATGTGTGTTCTTTTGTGATTGGGTTATCTCACTCAGGATGATATTTTCTAGTTCCATCATTTGCCTAAAATCGGTCCTGTCTTAGTCCTAAGATTAATATTCATCCAGGTGAAGCATGCCTATAATCTCAGTACTTGGAATGTGGAGGTAAAAGGATACCAAGCTGGGGGCTATCCTAAGCTCCATAGTCTGGAAAACAAAACAAAACAAAACAAAACAAAACAAAACAAACAAAACACCAAGAGCATAATTAAGGAGAGATTAATATTTAAATTGATTTATTCAAAGATTAACTAGTAAATGAGTATATTATCTTAAATTTAAAATGACTAGTTACAGAATAAATGATTTGTGTTCTTTTTCAATCTATTTCAAATTCAGTGATAAGAAGTATGAAAAATTCCCAGTCAAAATTAACAGTCTCTTTATTGACTGAGTGCATAGACTGCCTGTGGCTTTGAGGACATGAATACAGATTGGGATGAGTTGGCACATTCCATTTGACATGACAATATTGTGGTTAATGCCAAACCACAGAGTTCATTGACTTCTTGGGTTACTTTATAAATACAAACTGTTGGTTTGAAAGCCCAGGATAGATGGTTTAGTAAAACTGATCAAAACTCACTAGTGAGGAAGGAACATCTGAGCCTCTCCCACAAGACACACAAAGTGTTTGGCCAGGATCACAAAACCACAGCCAGGAATCTGCTAGCAAATCAAAATTTCTTTAGAAAGGATTACACATTGGAATCACACTGGATTCTTCTTTTTTTCTTTTTTTGGTTCTGAGATAGGCTCAGTCACTTTAATCTAGTGGTTTAGGATTTGATTGCACTGGTTCTTGTCACTTCATTATAAATGAGAAAGGTTTTTAGTCATGCTGAAGGAGATATTTATATGGAAATAGAGGACGTTTCCCATTGACAGTACTACTACTCCTGGGACTGAAGTACATATGACTTTCTGACTGCTACATTATACTCTAAAAAGAATTTTTTTAAAGAACCAAAGACACTATGTATTTTGAATATTAATGTTCTTCCTACTTAATTAATGTTCAAAATGGAACAAGAGAAGAATATGAAGTATTTTGTCTAACATAAATAACTCTATGTTCACCCAAACCACATTTCATCATTATTATTTGAAGAAAAAAATATTTCACTACAATAATTGCCTATAATCCCAGTGTTTGATTAGTTTTCTGAAATCTTATGCCCAATCTAATATTAGAAATTAATCCAGAGACTGATTTTCTAAGAACAGACTCAGAGGATAGAAGTTAAACGTCCTTCTGAGTATCAAAGACTATATGAGCCAGGTCAGAAGTTTAACTGAGGGTTCTTTCCAAAGGTGTAGATCCAGAATCCACCATCTTCACGAAATCATTCACTAAGTTCTGTCTGTGTGGAAGAAGGTGATACCTGTTAGAAGGAGAGTGAAGAGGCATGAAATGCTGGCACTGCCCTAGGAAAACTTTCAGACAAAAAGAAAAGACAGACCGGAGTTCTGAGAAATAATTAATTTGGACCTCTAAGTGGTTCTACAGCATTATCTTTGACTCTTTTAGACAGAAGTTTTATTTTATATCTATTCACATAGAAGCAAATGCTTCAAATTTTCATTGAATATTCTTCTTTTAAAATGCCCCCAGAAAGGGAGTAGAGAGATGCTTCAGCAGTTAAGACCATATTCTGCAACTGCCCAGGACCCTGAGTTGGGTTCTTGACATCCATGCTCATAACTGCCTGTAACTAGCTCCAGAGGAGTTGATGCCTCTGGCTTCCCTGAACACCTGCACTCACATGCACATTAATATATAGACAGTCACATAATTAAAACTTAAAAAAATACATCTTTTTTTTTTCTAAGTAGAGTTGCCTTTGAGGTCTGGTGAGATGTTTTAGTAGGTTAAAAACCAAACAACTGAACCAACCAAACCAACCAAACAAACAAACAAACAAAAACCTCTTGCCATAAAGTGTGAAGCCCTGAACTCAATCCCTGGGACACACAGGGCTGAAGTAAGAACTGACCCCTACAAGTAGTTCTCTGACCTCCACACACATTCTTTGGCATTCCCCATTCCATTCCACATAAATATATACAGTAAACTATTTATAAGGGAGAACAGGCTTATTTTAGCTTATTCTGTGAGATATAGCCCACCATGAAGGAAAGAGCCAACAGCAAGAAGGGAAGGGCATAGTGCCAGGAACAGGAGACTGACTGTATATACGTATACATATATACTATATATGTATATAGAACATATATGTGTGTGTGTGTGTGTGTGTGTGTGTGTGTGCTCTAAGTATGTACAGAGAATCATCAATATATGCTGTTGCTCAATTCCTTTTTTTCAATTTCTACAGTTTAGGATCTCAGACAAGGAATGTCTTAGTCAGGGTAAACATCATGACCAAGAAGCAAGTTGGGGAGGAAAGGGTTTAATTAGTTTACACTTTCCACATTGCTGTTGATCACCAAAGGATGTCAGGACCGGAACTTAAACAGGTCAGGAAGCAGGAGCTGATGCAGAGGCCATGGAGGGATGTTCCTTACTGGCTTGCTTCCCCTGGCTTGTTCAGCCTGCTCTCTTATAGAACCCAAGACTACCAGCCCAGGGATGGTCCCACCCACAAGGGGCCCTACTCCCTTGATCACTAATTGAGAATAATGACTCACAGCTGGATCTCATGGAGGCACTTCCCCAACTGAAGCTCCTTTCTCTGTGATAACTCCAGCTTGAGTCAAGTTGACCCACAAAACCAGCCAGTACAGGGATTGACAGCAGAGAGTCTTCCATCTCAATATATTCAAGATAATCTCTCATAAGCATACCCAGGGGTTCATTTCCCAGATGATCCTAGACTGTCAAGTTAACAATTAGTAGTCATGATGATGAATAACAGGCATAAGACACTTTACCAGGATTCAACATTCTGCCTTAGATATTTATAGTAATTTTTGTTATTTAATCTTCACAACTATATGAAAGTAACTGATACAACTATATTGTCCCTTTACAGAAGAGGGAAATTGGCACTAGAAGTATAAGTGCCAAGCTTAAGATGATGATGACCATAGTTAGTAGTCATACTACTGCACACTTGGCCAGAGTATACCACCTTAAAGTTTTTACATCAGAGATGTGTTAGAAATTTCAGTCATTCACCCATATACCTTCATAATATTCCAGCATAAAGGAACTAATTCACATTTGCAGCAGACAGGCCAGAGCAGCACATCCTAACTAATGAAGGGTCAGTATGGGCTCTTCAAGTAAATCTCATATTCCTCTTGTTTACAAGGTATCAAAACTGACTTATGCCCAGTATGGCACACAGTCTCCTGCTGCCTTTACACCAAAATGTAGAACTCTGAACTCCTTCTCCATCACCATGCCTGCCTGCATACTCCCTTGTTTCTAGCCACGATGATAATGGACTAAACCTCTGAAACTGTAAACTATCCCCAATTAAATGTTTTCCTTTGTAAAAAGTTGCTGCGGTCATGGTATCTCTTCACAGCAAGAGAAACCCTAACTGAGACCGAGGATAATACATAAGTTTTCTAATTTACAGTAAGTTGACAGTGGTTTCTTTCTGTGTGGTAACATCACAGCAATGGGCATTCAGTGTAAATCACGCTTTGTATTTGGGTCTGTTTGGTCTGTTCTCACCAATTATATGCATTGTGACAATTTATTGTGGATCTGGGGACAGCAATTTGCAGCCCCTAATCATGAGAATGAGCAACCACCTTCCAGGACTTGTTTGGGAGCTCAAGTGTATTAAGCTTACTTTTGACTTTTTATATAAATTGTTTATTGGGCCCATAATCTTGCAGCAAGTAAGGAAGCACTTGTATTGTCCATGTGGTGATGGTGAGCCTAGAGCCAATAAAGGAGCTGCAGTGGTGTGCACATCTGTCACTGCAGCTCTGGGGAGGATGAGACAGGAGGATTGGGAGTTGGAGGCCAGCCTGAACCACACAGTGGGACCCTTTATTAAAAGGGGGGGGGGATATAGAAGGAAGGGAGGGAAGAAGGGAGGGAGGGAGGGAGGGAGGAAGGAAGGAAGGAAGGAAGGAAGGAAAGAAGGAAGGAAGGAAGGAAGGAAGGAAGGAAGGAAGGAAGGAAGGAAGGATTAATAAGTCTCATGTTTATAAAAATTGAGCTGGGTGAAGTAGTGCATGCCTTTAATCCCAAAAATGGGAGGTAGAGGCAGATGGATATTTTTGAGTTTGAGGCCAGCTTAGTCTATATAGTAAATTCCAGGACATCCAGAGATACATAGTGAGACCTTGTCTTAAAAAACAAAATGGGGGGTGGTTAATATAAAAGGATCAGCCAGCCATTGTTGGACTACCCAATCCATGCTGTATAAGCCAATGTATTAATCCCTTTTGCAACATATACTCACCCTGCCTGTTATCTTCTTCTAGAGAACCCTGAGTAACACCCCCTATATATGTCTCTGGTTTCAAACACTCTCAGTTAAAGCAAAACCAACTTCTCTCATTCTCATTCTGTCTACATAATATTGTCCAAATTGCATATATGCAAATTTGTAACATAACACATTGATATCCTATGATGATATGGATAATGATTGAGGTTTGTCTGGTTTTTTTGTGGGTTTTTTTTTCCGAGATAGAGAGAAAAAGAAAATAGAAAAGAAAAGAAAAAAATAGACTCTCAGTGTGCAGTCCAGGCTGACTCTAAACTCAGGCACTTCCTACCCTGGTGTTTTTGGGAGCACTGGAATTAAGTGTATCATCTTGAGCTTTTACAACCCAAAGCCACCTTCTAAAAATACACATTTTTCTCCCTATCCATCCTTCACAGTTACATTAAAAAATTTACTTAAATCAGTAACTGGAATTACCCCATTATATATTGTTTGCTATTGAGCTGAGTGACATCTCTAACGTTTCCTTTCACTTTCTCCTGTAGCTACTCATTCTCTTACATTAGGCTGGTTTATTTTTCTGTATTCTTACAGGTATTCCCTCCCCTCAGAGTCATAATAAAATTATAAAATGTCCATAAAATTTTCTAAAACTTCATGAACATCAAAAAAAATCTGTTATTTTTGCATTTTTGTCAAAATTCTGTATTTTAATGGTTCTCCCTTGGGGTGTGGTCTAGCCACCCTTCCTAAAGCTAACCCCATTTGTTCTTTTTTCCTTCAATGTGCTTTGCTTGGGCTCTGTTTGCTCTGTTTGCTCATTTCTTGGTTTACTTTCTGGTCCCTCTCTTTTGTATTCTTTATGATCTGATAAGTTTCTAAGGAGGGGAGAAAAAAGTGTGTGTGTGTTCAGTCTGCTGTTTTTAATGGGAAGTCCCTAAACCACATTTTCTTTTGATCCTGTTTACACTGAGGTAGCCTTTGATAATGGGATTAGACTCCTTGCCTTTATGAACTTCATAAAAGGAGAGACAACTATAAATGCAACTTATATTACCACCAGCAGCAGCTGACCTCTGAGTGACTGAATTGTGTATATAATTTTCCCATATGGTTGCTTGCTACACAGTCTTATGTCTGGCTTATTAAAGTACATGGCATCAAACACACACACAAAAAATGTGAAATTTGTCTTTAAGAGTTGACTAAATTATCTAATACAAAAATGATAACACATATAATAAAAACAAACAACTTTGTTATATAAAATGTTATTTTGTTATATACAAGTGATAACACAGGTATTGGTTCTCTCCTTCCACCACATGGGTCACAGGGATTGAACTCAGGTCATCAGGCTTGGTGGTGTGCACCTGCTAAGCCACGGCAGCTCCTGCTCTTATATTTTTTGCTTTCTTTCTTTATGACCCAAATATAAGAAACCACTAAATCTTCTTTGAGACCTTGTAGTGGTAGAATGTTTCTTCCCTTGGATCCAAAGGTAAGAAACAACAGACCTGCCACCAGGCAGTGTGTTTAGAAGTCACAGTTAACTATAATTACAACTGCTGAACCATTTCTGGTTGTCACCTTGATTACATCTGGAGTGAACTACAATCCAGAATTGGAGGGCTCACCTGTGATCCAGATCTTGAGGCTGGAAGACACAAGTTTGTGACCTGGATCTTGGCATGGAGATGGTGAGGCACAGCAGCTATGAAAAGCTTAGGCCAGGCAAGGTAGTACACACCTTTAATGCCAGGAGACTAAGGCAAGGAGATCTCTGAGTTCAAGGTTAGCCTGGGACAGAACAAGTACCAGATCCAGGTGTGGTGGTTCTCACCTTTAATCTGGGCCACACCTTCTGCTGGAGACTTGCCTAAGGACATTGGAAGAAGGAAGATTATCCCTTTTTCACTTGTTTGCATTTACTTGCCAGGACATCTGTTGGAATCTACTTCTACAGAAGACCACCTAAAACAACTAGCTTTGTGGGACTGAGCAACTGCTAGATCCTTGAATTTCCCATTCACAACTGACCATTGTTGGGGTAGACTACAGACTGTAAGTTATCACAACAAATACCCTTAATATATAGAGACATTCCATAAGTTCTGTGACTCTAGAGAACCCTGACTAATACAGAAGTTAATCACAGTTGTCCTTGGGATCAGAATGTGACTGTATTTATTGTCTTCCTAATCAATGTATCTGCTGCCTGCTTCCTGTGGTTTGAAATGATGGTACCCACAATATCTAGTTGTTTTTTCTTCATTTTCTTGGCTTGCATGAAATAACTGCAAGACCAACATTGCAGAATTTTTATTTAATTGCTGAAATGTATAACTTAAATCAAGATGTATAGTCTGCTTTTTGTTTGAGGGGTTATTCAGAAAGCTTTCTCTCCAGCTTCTCTTGGTGTTATGTCTTGGCTATACTTCTAGCCAATTATAGACAGTATTCAGCTCTAACCATTTGATGCTGGATTGAGTTTGTTATGGAGTGTTTCTGAAAAATTTTTACCATGGTTTAGGGTTTTTATTTGGTTAAACCAATGTAGGTCTACCATATAAGGACATTAGACTTTTAATAACTTTATTATAGACTTCCCATCTAGTGAGGATATATTAAGACACAAAAGATCCTTGGTTGGCACACCCTAGGGAAGCATCTACATCCCTGCCTCTGATCTCTGCATGTTTTTGTGTGACCTTCGCCCCTTGAATATGAAAAGGGACATTACCTGTGAGTTACTGTCATCAAAGGCATTGGGACTCTCTCCTAGGGTTACATTTCATAAGTATATCTATAATAGCCATGCTCTAAATACTGTCTTTACAGGCTGGATGAAGGCAGTGGAAGCATGACATGGGACTGTTGCAATCTCTACCTGAAGGGCAGCGAATGTACAGGGTCATTAATCATACACTTGCAAGGAGATGAGTTTGACTACCATCCTCAGTGATGGTCTTAGACACAGATTCTTCTCTTTCAAGCCTTAAGACACAATTACAGGCCAGTCAATGTTTTGATTTCAGCCTACTAAACCCATGTCACAGGGCAGTGATGGGCTTACTGTAGTGGGTTGGCCTGATGTTGTTTGTATTCTGATGTTAATTCTGTTTCCTCAAAAGGGGCTGCCCCTCCCCCCAACCCCCAACAAGCAGTCCATCATGTACTCAGGTGATACTATGTGAACCTTCTTCCCATGTTAACTGGTTAGTAAAGGCTAGAGCTGGTGATTAGGCAGAGGAGGGGAAAGGTGAGACTGGGGTTTCCAGAGTGGGGGCAAATAGAGAAGGGAAAAGAATGAGAGGGGAAAGAGAGAGGACAGAGGAGTGGAGGAGAAGCCATGATAGACCAGAACCATGTGGTCTGAAGAAACTGCAAGAAACAAGGGGTCTTATAGTTGGGGAATAAGTTAGTATAGTACTGGATCTACCCAATCACTGGCTCTAGCCTTTACTGACCCGTTAACATGGGAAGAATGTTGAAATGACATCACCTGAGTACATGATGGACTGCTTGTTGGGGATGGGGGACCCTCTTGAGGAAATAGAATTAACTAACAGAATACAAACAGCATCAGGACAACCCACTACAGCTCACATCTTTAAATCCCAGCATTCAGGAGGCAGGGGCAGCAGAAATCTCTGAGTTCAAGGCCAGCCTGGTTTACAAAGCCAGTTGCAAGTTCCAGAACATTCTGGGCTATATGCATAAACCCTGTCTTGAAAAACAAACAAACAAACAAACAAACAGTTGGCTCTTTCACTTGTAAGTTTGTGGTAATTTATTAAATAATAACAGAATGCAAATATATCTTTATTCCTGTAGTGAACAAAAAGAACATAAGAAATGGAAATGTGAAATAAAATATCTTTATGGGACAAGTACAGGGCCATAAAACCTCTAAGGCCTTTGTCTTAGTTAGGGTTTTACTGCTGTGAACAGACACTATGACCAAGGCAAATCTTATAAAAACAACATTTAATTGGGGCAGGCTTACAGGTTCAGTCCATTATCATCAAGGTGAGAGTATGGCAGTATCCAGGCAGGCATGGCACAGGAGGAGCTGAGAGTTCTATGTCTTCATCCAAAGGCTGCTAGTGGAAGACTGACTTCCAGGCAACTAGGGTGAGGATCTTATACCCACACCCACAATGACACACCCATTCCAACCAGGTCACACCTATTCCAACAAGGCCACACCTTCAGATGGTGCCACTCCCTGGTCCCCATAGACTTGTTCAAAAACATGAGTCTATGGGGGCCATACTTAAACATAGCATAATGTAAAATGCATTTAGTCCAACTTTCAAAGTCCTCATAGTCTATAGCAGTCGCAACAGTGTTAAAAGTCCAAAGTTCAAGGTCTCTTCTGAGATTCATTCAACTTAATTAACTGTAATCTCCAAAGCAAGGCAGGAAACCAGCTGGGTAAACTCCAAACTCTTCATCTCCATGGCTGATGTCAAAGCGGTCTTCATATCTCCACTCCTTTTTCATCTTTGTTGACTGCAACAAACTGCTTTCTCCTGGGCTGGTTCCACTCCCTGTTAGCAGCTTTCCTCAGCATGTATCCCATGGCTCTGGCATCTTTAACATCTTTGAGTCTCCAAGGTAATTTCAATGTTACAGCTTCTTGTTTCAGTGTCTGGGATTCCACTTTATCTTTTGGACTCCTCCTAAGGGCTGGCATCACTTTTCAGCTCTGCCTTCAGTAGCACTCTAAGCTCAGGTTGATCCACTCCACAACAGCTGCTGTTCTTGGTGATCATCCCATGGTACTGACATCTCCAATACACTGGGGTGTTCCACTCCAACTAGGCTTCACCAATAGCCTCCCATAGGCTCTCTTCAGGGTGCCAAGCCTCAAATCCGTTGCATGATCCCTTCAGTCCTGGACCATCAACTACAGCTGAGGCTTCACCTTTTCCAATGATCTTCCATGACCTCTCACAGTGCCAAGACTCAGCTGTTCTTCATGACACCTTCATGCATTCAAAACCAGTACCACCTGGGTGACTCTTACACATTACCAAGTCCAGCTGCAGCACGAGGTACAACCTTGGCTATCTCTGGAACACAGCTTCTTTGTGCTCCCAGATATCAACTCAGTGATGCTGGTCTCTTCTTAATCATTGCTAATGTCTTAGCTCCAGCTAACCAGCATCAATTGCCCCAGTAGTTCCTTCCATTCTTAACTCTAGAGCCAGAGCCACATGGCTGAAGCTGCCAAGTTCTGCTGCTTACAGGATCTAGAACATGATTCCCTTGTTAACACTGGCTTTATGTTTTCTAAATCCTTCACTGCCTAAGCTTGGCTATCCTGGTTCTTGCTCTGTAGATTGACCTTGAATGCAGAGATCAGCATGATTGTCTCATGGGATTAAAGGTGTGTACCACCATGCCTGGATCTAATTAAGCTGGGTAGAATCTTGCTCCAAGGTCCCACTCCCTTAATCTCCTAGAACACAAGATTTTGCTCCATTTCACTTCCTGGTACTCCTTTAATACTCAAACCATATATTTTATATTTTGCCTTCCTAAGCTTGCTATGCTTGTTCAAACTTCTTTTTGTGAGACTTAACCAGAGAACAAAGTCTCTGCTGGGCTTTTTTGAAACTTCCTTTGTCAATGCAATTAATGCAATTAATCCAAGTCTCTTCACCTTAGCTTCAGACAGACTTTTCAGACAAGGGTAAAAAGTAGCCACATTGTTCACCAAAATACCACAAAAACAGTCTTTATGCCACATACTGAAATTCTTCTCCTTTGAAATCTCTTGGGCCAGGTCAACACAGTTCAAATTACTCCCAGCAACAAAGTCTTCCATATTCCTACTAGGATGGCCCATTAAGCCCCATTTAAAGCATTCCACTGAGTTCCAAATCCAAAGTCCAAAGATCCACATTCTTTCAAATAAAAGCATGGTCAGGCCTATCACAGCAATACCCCACTTCTGGTACCAACTTCTGTCTTAGTTAGGGTTTTACTGCTGTGAACAGACACCATGACCAAGGCAAGTCTTATAAAAACAACATTTAATTGGGGCTGGCTTACAGGTTCAGAAGTTCAGTCCATTATCATCAAGGTGAGAGTATGAGAGTATCCAGGCAGGCATGGTACAGGAGGAGCTGAGAGTTCTATGTCTTCATCCAAAGGCTGCTAGTGGAAGACTGACTTCCAGGCAACTAGGGTGAGGATCTTATACCCACGCCCACAATGACTCACCCATTCCAACCAGGTTACACCTATTCCAACAAGGCCACACCTTCAGATGGTGCCACTCCCTGGTCCAAGGATATATAAACCATCACAGCCTTGATGAATAAAGTTCCAGAGAGAGACAAGATCTTTGTAAGTGGTGCCCTCCATTCTTGGTGGGAGAACCTAACCCTGACTTCTGCAGTGGTGAGCAATGGACTTTGAGAGCAGAGAAGACCTTAGTATGGAGAAGGGACATTAAAAATATTTGCAAAAATACTCATACAACAATCTCAGTGTTTCCAGGACCCTGTTTGTGATGCCCTTTGACCTTGTTTGTGCAATCTTGATAATTACAATGCTCTCTGCCTGCCGTGTTATACCCAAACTCACTCTACACAAGACCAACTGAGACACAAATTACTACTTGGAATGCCTTATGCCACACATCCACTTGTATTAGCAGAGTCAAGATTTGAACTCTGAGCTACAGAGCCCACATCTAGCTATATCTTCGGAGATTTTTGTGACCAAGTATTCATAGTAACTTTAGCTACCATGTGGATCCCTGTTTTGGGGAGGCTGAGCTCCCCAAAAACAGATTCTCCAGAATGTAGAAATACTAAAGAGTGCCTTCAGAAATGGCACCTGGAAGGGAGACATGAACTGACATGGAGCTATCACAAAACTCTATCTTACCTCTAGTGTCATCTCTGAAGCAAAGGTGATTTGGAGAGCTATGAGTTGAGGCACAGTCTGGGCCTTTATCTTGGGCATGAGCCATCACTGGTACAGTGTATTCTAGTGACAGATGTGACAGCTATCTTTTTCCCCATTAATTAATTTATTTATTCAATTTAAATCCTGATCACAGCCCTCCCCACAGCCCCTCTTCTATCCCTCTAAGAAGGGGGAAGTCCCCCCTGAGAACCAACCCACTAGAGGTGTCAGCTACCTTAATTCCTGGAAAAGGAGAACAACTCAATAGAAGTTTTTCCTGTGTGAATCTTTTTTCAGGGCTGCATTTCAGCTAATGTCTCCCTCTGCCTGATCTTGTCAGCCCCCTCAGAGGTTGCTTCTGAAGGTAACTTTTAGTATTAATACTTAAGAGAAATCTAAGATTCATGGTAAATCACCCATTACGCTGGGTTCTGACACATTTTAGTCAGGAAGCTGCATCACACTTAAGATCATCCCTAATTTGACCTCTGCTATTAGATTTCTATAAAGGTTCCTCAGGACAAGTGGATGGCTCAGCGGAAGTACAGAGACCCAAGTTCAGATCCTCAACACCCACATGAAAAAAAACAAGCAAGGCCATGTATGCTCTTACAATACCTCAGTGCTGAGAGAAACAGAGACCACTGGATTACTGAGGCTTGCTAGCCACTCAGACTAATGGAAACCAGCTAGTTGTGTGTTGAATGACTGTCTCAGGGTAATGAGGTGAAGTGGTGGAGTTGGACATTTATCATCCTTCTCTGACCTCTGCATATGTGTTCACAGGCACTCACACCCTCACATACACAAATTAATAAACCATTAATTACAAAGGATCCTCTGTAGTTAGTATATATGGACTCTATTAAAGAAGCTTAAGGGGAAAAAAAAAAGGAAACGGCTTGTGGTAAGTGTAGTTAGTGGCTGAGAGGAGACATGCAACATGGCAATTTGGTGAAGAAAGTGAACCCTACTAACTGCTGAACAACTAATAATTTTTCTGGCCAACCAGACTGAAAAGTTTGTTGATAATGCTTTAAACCACCAAGACTTTACCCACAAAAGGGGGTCCAAATGCCTTATTATTAAGGAATCGCAAGAGCAGGACTCAGTGAACCTAGATTATTTGGCAGTAGTCCAGTGTGGGCTATTTGATTTATGCAGACATGACCTTTACTCATTGTTCTAACTTGCTTCCTTCCTGTTGATATTTGAGATGCTCACTTTTTACTAAAGACTTGCAGGAAAGACCTAGAGAAGGGCCTCCCTTCTAACCTTTCAAAGCATACTCCACAGAGCTCATTCTTGGCCTATGGATCTCCAGTTTATCTAAGACTAGTCAAGGCTATGATGTGTGTGTGTGTGTGTGTGTGTGTGTATGTGCAGTGGAGGTGGGGTGGAAGGGGGGGGGGATACTAGAATTCCAACTGCTTAGGCACATGCCAGACCACTTTAATCAATATCTGAGACTCAATTCAAGACACTAGGAGTGCTCAAATCCTGAGGGAAAATGAAGTTACGGCCAAGGCTAAGAACTACTAAGACAGAAGAGAAAAGCCAAAGAATGTGACGGTTAGGCCACTTACACATTTAAGTCCATAGCAGTTGTGTATCAATGACCACATAGCGCCCAAGAGACAGTTTAGTTGTGGTAAAACACCAAGGACCAGAGCCTAACAAAAAAGTCAAACATGTTCTATTGCAGACCTAGCCTGGTGCGAATTTAATGATTCCAATCTTCTTCACATTGACAAATTGAGCTTCTAAATAATCAAGGACTACTAATTTCCCTCAACAACTAACATGTAATTTTAAAGTCTTATTTTGTTTTGCTACCTTCTGGCCTTTCCTCCTTCCTCCTCTTCTTCTCTCTCTTCCTTTTTTCCTTCCTTTCTTTCAAGGGGGATGGGAGTGAGACCAAGGAGCTTCATACATGGTAGATTTGCATTTTAACACTGAGTTGCATTTCCAACCTCCAGTTTTATATCTCCTTTTTCTTATTGAGTATTTCGTTTGGCATTAATTCCAGTTACATCTGTTCAATCACTTGTGTGCGAGGGGGAATGTATATGCAGAAATCTTATATTCTTCATTACTTGTATCACTAAGACTCTTGAGGTAAGTAGGTGTGCATGGCAGCATTCTTTGGTAAAATATATGTAAATCTTAATAAACAAGCAAAAAAAACAAAACAATAAAAAACAAAACAAGGCAAATAGAATGTGTTTATCTGAATTCTTGTTTGTCTCATAATGTGTGCCTTCTGTGTCTTCCTAGGAACCCAGCTCGCTGTCAAGTGGCTCTAAAATAAACTTTATAAAACTCCCCAAACCCACCTGTGGCATGTCAGATATTGCTAGAGTTAGGATTCCTGGATGGTCACAGACAAATTCAAACGTGCGCGCACGCACACACACACATTCAAATCAACTTTGATCTCGATGACATCAATTCCAATTGAAAACTAGTTTGGCCAGAATTCACCTAAATAGAAAATCTATTAGACTTTTCTAATTTTGAGTCCCTAGGCCAAAACTGAGACATTAGTGCTGAATTAGTAGAACTGGCTACTTCTAAACACAAAGGACTCTGCTTATGTCTACAAATCTCATTTGGTCAGTCAACAAATTAGTCCCTATTTAGAAAGAAACCTAAGTGGACTTTCTGGACTCTCCAATCCTCTTCCTTTTCCTAACCCCTTCTGGCTATGCAAATGTACCCATGTGGCTATCAGGCATAAGTTATGGCTACAATTTGACACCATTGTTTTATTAACAAATGTGATCCAGAGTAGAATAACTAAATAGGGACACACAGTAAAAATCAACATTTCATTGACCTTTTAAACTGGAAAGTTCTGTTCCACAGACAAAGGGGAGAGCAATACAATTACATGATAGTGCGCTTACAGCCTTGCTGAATGTGTGTGAGGAAGCCTTGGCTGGCGAGCCGTTCTTCCCATCCCGTCCACCCAAGAAAAGATTGAAAAGAACAGGACAGCTGTAGTGTCTCGACTGAGATTCAATGGTGAATAGAGTGACAGATGTAGAGCTCGTGCCCCAAAGTGGGCAGGCACTTGTCCCCAACAAACAAAAGAGGGTGAGAGTCTCAGAGCCCCATTTATTTCAGTAATATTTTTTAAGAGCCAGCTGTCTTTTTTATATAAGACACTGGTATAAGACAGTATTGACCTACCTGTTCTCAAATGCCATCTTATCTGATAAACCAAGTAAAACATTTTCCCCCACTTATGACTACTAACTTTATATCCTATTGTATTTTGCTAAGTATGTAGTGTATATTATTACTTTAGTTCATATCTCAAGTGAGAGCTTCTTTAGTTTATCTTTTTTTTGTTGTTGTTTTTTCGAGACAGGGTTTCTCTGTATAGCCCTGGCTGTCCTGGAACTCACTTTGTAGACCAGGCTGGCCTCGAAATCAGAAATCCGCCTGCCTCTGCTTCCCAAGTGCTGGGATTAAAGGCGTGCGCCACTATGCCTGGCTCTCTTTAGTTTATCTTAAGATGACCCTTCAACATCCCAAAAAGTAGACTGGGGTAGAGCAGAGTGAGTGATAGAGCAAATTACTGTGAAGTCCTCAGTTCAACCCCCATGACTGCAAAAAGAAAAGAGCAAAAAAAACATTAGAAGTAAAATTCTGTATCTTAAAAATGCCTTGAGTGTTACAAGACTTTTTTGTCTGTTTTTTTTTGTTTGTTTGTTTGTTTTATTTATAGGAGAATGGATCCCATGGCCCCATGCTGGTTCTGTAAGCCCTCTGTCTACTAGCTACTCCCCAGCCCTCCATTTCTTGGCACAGGGTCTCCCTTGGTAGCCCAAGCAGGTACAAAATTCATGCCCAGCTAAATATATCATCTACATAAGAAAATAAACAAACAAAAATATTCCTGGTTTGACCAGGTGTGGCTTACTCCTGGAACTGGGGAGGCAGAAGCATGCAGGTCTCTGAGTTTGAGACCATTCCTGACTTAAGCCAGAGATGAGCACTCAAACTGTGTCTCAGCAAAATAAAAGAAAATAAGCAAATCAAAGCAACCCCAAAACATCCTGGCTTTCTCTTCTAGCAGGTCTCTATTCTCCAAAGTAACAACATTAATAAACTCATTGAATGTGAATTAGTTGCAAAGGCAACTTCCTGTGGTTTTTGCTTTTCTCACCAGAAACTATGCATACCTTAAAACTGAGCATGATTATTAAGTGTGTCCAGAGTAGATAGATGCTCAATAGGTACATAGCACCTCAGTGGTTCTTCAGAAACTTATGCAGTTGGTAGGGCAGCAATATCTTTAATATTCTGTAAATAAATAATCAAAGGTTTGGGAAGAATCATGGATATATCAATGAGCCAGCAGAAAAAGCAGTGGATTGGAAACGGAGACCAGTTTTGCTAGTTTATAAGTTGGTGTCCATTTTATTATAACATATAGTTTCTCCAAATGGATGGGAAATTTAATCAGTTTTGTATAGAAATATGTCAATTTCTTTACGCTGATCAATAAGACCAAATTTCTCAGGGACAGAGGCAGTAACCACTAGCAGAGGTCAAAAAGCACCATGATTTTGCCTCATATGTGGTTCCAAGATTTTACAAAGACATATGCAAACATGTACGTATATTTGCCAAGAAAGTAAATGTGAAGCAATCTAGGGAACAAAGGACTATCAGGATGTAGGGGACCCTGGGAAAATATATGACATATGTCACGTACAACAAATATATATAATGACAATTTTAAAATTTAAGCTTGTTGGCTTTATTTAGGGTTTTACTGCTGTGGAGAGACACCATGACCAAGGCAACTCTTAAAAGGACAACATTTAATTGGGGCTGGCTTACTGGTTCAGAGGTTCAGTCCTTTATCATCAAGGTGGGAACATGGCAGCATGATGCAGGAGGAGCTTGAGAGCTCTACATCTTAATCTGAAGGCTGCTAGCAGAATACTGGTTCCCAGGCAGCTAGGATGAGGTCTTAAATCCCACACCTACAGTGACACAACTACTCCAACAGAGCCATACCTTCTAATAGTGCCAGTCCCTGGGCCAAGCATATCCAAACTATCACACTCATAGCATTTTATTGAATAAAATAAGCAAAGGTTCTACAGAAGAGGAGGAAGAAGAAGCATGAGTTCAGTATTGGGAACGGTTGCTTAGGTGGGAAAATAGCCAGTTCTAGGTCAGCCTGGGCCTGATAGCAAGACTGGATTAGTTATTTCTCTATTTCTGTGTTAAAACACATGATCAAGACAAGCTACAGAAGAAATGGTTCATTTGCACTAATTGTTCCAGAGGGTTGAAGTGTTCATGATGATAGCAAGCAGCACGTAGAGAAGTATGAACAGAAGGTGGGGGTTCATATCTTGAACCCCAAATAGGAAGCAAAGAACAGGCAAGGGGCTGACAAGGTTTTGAAATCTCAAAGCTGTTCCAGTGACATATTTCACCCAGAAAAGCCATGCCTCCTAAGTCTACCCAAACATTTCCACCAACTGGGGACTAAGTGTTTGAATACCCAAGACTATGGGGGAATATCTCTTACAAGCCACCATAAAGACCCTATCTCAAAAAGTAAGCAAGGGGTAGTGACATAACTCAAGGAGGTAAAGGCACCTGCTAGCAAGCCAGACAATGAAAGTGGCTTCCCAGACCACATGGCAGAAGGAGAGAATTGACTCACAGAAGTTGTCCTGAGACCTCACAAGTATGCTGTTGTATGTATACACACACCCATCACCATCACCATTGCCACTACTACCACCACCCCACATGTGTATGCACACATGCACACACTCATACATAAATGTAAAAAGAATTAATAGAATAAAGAAAGAAAAAAACCAATGTAGACTTTATGGCATAGGTCTATAACCACTCAGAGGCTGATGTAAGAGAATTACTGTGAATTCATGGTCCAGCCTGAGCTACATAGTAAGATTCTGGCCAGCCAGAGCTACATATCAAGGCCTAGTCTCAAAAAAGCAAACAATAACAACAAAAGTATAAATTGTAATGTATTAATGTTATAATATATCATTATGTATAATCATGTATTATAATTTAACTGTATAGTTAGGTGTTGAACTATTGAAGGAGGTATTTAAAAATGTGAACTACATAAGAATAAATGAAAACATTAAATTGAACTGATTTGTTTTGTTTTGTTTTGTTTTGTTTTTCAAGACAGAGTTTCTCTGTGTAACAGCCCTACCTGTCCTGAAACTGGCTTCACAGAACAGACTGGCCTCGAACTCACAGAGATCTGCCTGCCTCTGCCTCCAGAGTGCTGGGATTAAAGGTATGCCCCACCATGCCTGCCTAAATTAAATTGAAATGATCAAAATAAGAGTGAGTTGGACACAAGGAGGTAAAAATATGTATAAAAAATTGGATGTTCCCATTAATTTTTATATAAGGCTGTATGCATTTCAAACCTAGCAAACTGCAAAATTTCATCTACATTTATTTCAAAGATAGGCTTAAGCTCCAAGAATATCATGAAGTTTGAAGTTGACTTTTTATCAGAAGAGAAAAATAACGCTAATGAGTGAATACCAAGTACAACACAGTAATTCTACAGAGGTAAATATCTAATTACCTCCATTTCCCAAAGTGGGATAAATCACACATTAAGTCATATAATAATTTAAGGACTTGTAAGAGACAAGAAGATGTACTTGATATTCTTCAACTAATTACTTTTAATTAACATGTCTATATTATAAAAACATATGAGAGCATTTTAAAATTAAAAATGTAAAATTATTCAATGCAAGGAGAGTATGGATCTGTACAGCTCGAGGCAACACACCATTGGGAAGATGAGAGATCTTACTTCCATTTCCCTATTAAAGACTAAGTCTAGACATTCATAATTATACCAATTAATTGGCCATTTTGGCTAAATTATGTAAATTGTCTACATACACTTCTCAAAGTACATAACTGCCAATGCTATTTTCACTTTGGTCAAGACTATGCTACATAGCAAAATGAAGTGGATAATTAGGACAATTACTCTGATATTTTAGATCAAACATTAATTAAGGTAAAAGCAGATACATTTTTAAATTTGAATTGAAATCTAAATATTCTACTTGTATTCTATAAGCATGCCAAAAAGTAGCTTTTTAAATTGTCTTTGAAATCTGATTATATGGCAACTTTTAGTCAGAATTTCTAAATTTATGAAAACTCCTAAGATGCCTACACTATAGGGTAGTATTTTAAAGTTATGTATATCATAGACAACCTTGACACAATTTATGAATGTTCTGAACATAAGTAAAGTCCCTGGAATGCTAATGCTTGTGAACCCCAATGAGTAGAATATAAAGAGAATTTTCTATAATAGCATTAAGGGTATACAGAAAAATACTCTCTGGGCAGAACTTAAGGGCAGCTCCAGTTGTAAATAATCTGATTCTTGTATCTAGCCAGATAGAGTAAATAGCAATGACATCCATCTATTCATCTATCTATTTATCCATCCATCTTCTATCAACCTAGAGAAAACCTAAACAATAGCAATGAAATTTTAACAACTAATAACCTTAAGCATAGGAAATAGGTTCTTTGAAATGAAATGTTTCATAGGACCATTATTTTCAGCTTTTTTGTTGGTTTGAAATTATCAAAATAAAAAAGTTACCCCAAAAGTGCATTTTTAAGCACCACATAAAATAAGTAATAAACATTCAATACCCATCAAACCTCCATGAATATGATATGCCTGAGACTGAAAATTCTGTAGTCCCTCATTTCTTAAAACCATACTGTGAAATCTATACTAAAAGATTCTTTCCAATAGGCCTTAAGTGAGCACTTTAAAATATCCCCAAGGTTTCCCATGCAGGGTATAGTTAAAGAGCATTCCACTTGAGATCCTTGCTTGAAAGGCCCTATAGAATTGCAGAGTATCATTATTAAGCAAATGTTCCTGGGCCCTTGGGTGGTTCACTTAAAACACATTTCACTGTATTGAATATTCAATGCCAAAAGCACAGTGTTCAGTGTTAAGATTTGCAATTTAAACCCAGTTGGGAGAAGTAAAAGGTCTTGTAATTTGCCTATACTGTATTGCACTGATGTAGTAGCTTTCGTTGATAATTAAGTTCCAAAAATATGAGTTAGATTGCGGGAACAATGGGGGAAAGCTAACCTTCCTATTACAGCTTTAGCTCTTGACTTCTTGTATTTAAGATTACAGATGCTCCATTAAATCAATTTTGTGTTTAATCTCCTCTTGAAAAACAGTGAATGCAAGTCCCCAACTTTCTTCCCTTTCAGAGAACCCAAGTATTTGACAATGAAAACTACAAGGCTCAAACTAGATAATTAACACCACCCACTGGGGATAAGAAAAGTTTAGCAAGTCTTTTTTGGGTAGTTTTCCTTAACTAAATCTCACTGGGTTGGGATGTCAAAATATATTTCAAGTTGGATTTTCAAATGCATTTTTAAAGGAATAAGATTTGAGAGGATAGAGGTGTACTTAATATGATAAAATTAATTACATTCACTTTACATACATAGATTATTTCTCAAAAAAAGAGAACATTTCAAATCTAAAATTGTGGATTTTTAAAGGTTTGTTTAAATCACTACTGTTTACTAGCTTTGCTGCTTTAAAATCTTTTAGATCCTCAATATAATACAACATAATGCAATAAAAATGTGCAAGGCATAGGATTGAGAGGAGAAAAAGAGTAGAGAGAGAGGAAAAAAAAAAAGCCAGAGATTGTCAGTAAATAAAAAGGGAAATCAGGGCCTTATGGGTCATGCCTGCAATCCCAACCATTTTGGAGGCTGAGGCAGGAGGGTTGTGGCAAGTTTAAGGCCAGGCTGGACTAAGGAGACCAAAGGAAAATAAAAGTTACTTTTCTCTGAATCTATGTGTAGGTGCTGAGACTCAAAACTCTGATTCTGATCTTTAAGTGGGTAGTGGCACTCTGGGCTGAGGCCTCGGTCTTTACTGAAGGAGAATGAAGATTATCTCCAGGCTTTGGTCAGACTCAGAGTTTCCACAAGGGAAATGCAGTCGGTGTGCCTGAAGTTCACCTACAGGAGTGTTAACCTCCTGTGGCTTGGGGTCCTGTCCTCTACGGTGAAGGGTAGTGGAGAATGAACAGCAGTACTGTTCTTATCAGTGCGGTGCCTGGATCAGCAGCATTGGGCGTGAGCACTTGGTGGAAATATACAATACACAGGTATAGCCACAAAACTTAAACTGACCCTCAGGATTTGGCCCAGAAACCTGCCAGGTAATTGGAATAGCTCGGCGGGTGATGCTGATACAGAATTCCGGACATAAGAATCAGCACCTCACTTTTCAAAAGAAGCCAAGATCCGTGAGGGAGCTTTGGCCACAGTGGGCTTAGCTATTGCCCAGGCAGGGAAAGTCCGCTACAATCTGACCCGGCGGCGACCCCGCGCTCGCACCCGCCTCCAGGACATCGCTCAGAGCAGGTGTCAGGTGGGCGGCCCGGGGAGCGACGGGCCCCTCCCGCGGCCGCGCGTGCCAGCCTCAGCCCCCTCCCGCCCCTCCAGCCCCTTTGTCCGCCCCGAGGGCGGCCCCTTCCCGCCCGCAGGGTGTGCAAGCTCTCCGGGGGAGGGCGCGGAGGAGGGTCGGGGAGGAGCTGGGAGGATCAGGGCGGGCAGCTAAGCTTAGGGGTGGGAGCCGCAGCGCACCCGCAGAGGAGCCGCTCGGTGACCCGCGCTGCAACCCGTGCGCAGCCGCCGTCCCGGGGCGCGCTGGTGACTCCCCTTTGGCGAGAGCAGACACGGCCCTCAGCCCCGGAGCCTGAGGCTACCGTGTCTGTACAGCAAGGCGGGGGAGCTCGGCTAAGCGGATGGGAGGGCCGAGGGAGGGCCGGGGCGGGGCCCGGCCCGCAACAAGCAACCCGGGGCGTGCTCCTTCTTCTTCAGAGAAGTCGGACCTTGGTCCGGGACGCGTGCGCTCCCAGGCTGGAGAAAAGGAATTGGGGAAGGCGGGTCGGCAGGAAAGAGAGCACTACTGAGGACCTGAATATTCGGGGAGCAGCCCTAAAGCCGAGAATCCCGACGCCTTCTCTCTGCCCCTCAGTCTGGAGCTGTCATACTTTCCTATGACTGCTTCACCGTCAGCAGTGACTTTCTCAAGCGACTGGTGGGAAAAGTGGCCCTCCATTCACTTTCACTCCACCCCTAAAACCAGCAATACTGCTGAAGCTGACTGCCCTTCTGAGATGCTGGGAGAGGCTGGGCGGTTGCCTCCAACAGTGGAGGAGACCCCTGGAGCCTGTCCATTCCCCATCTCTCCTTCTTAGAATCTTCCAGTATCTTAGGCATAACACAGAAACGGCCAGCCAGGTGAATCGGTATATCAAAAACGGCCGAGTTTTCATGAAAGCAGGGGCCAATTTGAAGCACTAGAACAATTAAATGCAGAAACCGCAGCTCTGGGTGATTCTCTGCGTGCGGGCATCCTCAGTGGGCCCTGCCCTGAGAGGGGCGAGAACGAAGTTCAAGTCCCTCTGAAGCTGAGCTCTGAACTGGGGCGTAACAGGCACCTTCAAAGTCAGCACTGGGTTGTAATTTCTCTTCAGACTTCACACCCTACAATTTCTCCCACCCATTATTAACCATTTTGGGGTTTCTCTTCCTAAATCTTGCCTGAGGAAGCTAAGGGGAAGGAAATTCTGCTCATCGTCGCTTAAGAAAAAGTGTATGTTTGACTCGTTTGGCAATTTACCCAATAAAATTATTTATGAATATCAAAAGTATATAGTGAAGTTTTAAACACTATGTGCTAATAAACAATTTGTTATATTTTATAATGTTGATTAAAACACGAAATGAATTAACATGATCGATAGCCCAATGTCAGTCAGTAAAATAACACTAGTGCGGTTTTTAACTTAAAAACTTGCAAATTTTAGTTAGTTGTGGGCTCTTGGCTTGCTTTTCCCCCTTGTTCTTAAGGATCCACCTGGTGAGTTCTAGCAATCACTTCACTTTCTTCTTAACCAAACCAAAGGATGTGGGTCAGTTACTGTCCATATTTCAAGTATACAGGCAAAGAAAGTATCACACTGGTAACCTCTTTCTGGTTGATGACAACCGATTTTTCCCTACAGCACCAAGGGGTGGGGGCGGGGGATATATTCAGGTTGGAATACCACCAAAGCACCATCTACAGAAAAACTCTGTCCTTAATAGCTGTCCCTTTGAAAGTAATGGACACTCCATTTGAGGGCTGTAAATACCAAGTGTGGACAGTGTAGTTGTGGGTCTGTTTTACAAATGTTTGCTTTCTTCAGTGTTGATCAAAGACCAATGTGTTTGCCTTATGAGGCTGCCTTGGATAGTGTTTTTAGAGCAATTACAGACACGACAATAATCAATTCAGCTTCTTTTACCTTATGGATTCTCCTCCTCCAAAAAGCCAGGGAGGAGTTTTGAATAGAATGATTCATTTCAATAAGGACAAAGGAGACAGAAGGAGGAATGACACTGGCTGTGGCCGGTTAAGTGCAGGCATTGCTTAGAAGAAAAGTTTGATCCTGCCTCCCTCTGCAATTCTGGGTCTTATTTTGAATTAAAATGGGGCAGACTCCTTTGGTGGACAGCAGGGTTCTTCTTATTTGAGACAGAACCTTCTTGGCTAATATTGAGGTAGTACATGATTTGAAGTGTTTGAAGGAAACAAAGCTTCGTAGCATAATTCAAATTGGAATGATAGGTTGAAAACGTTTTAAGATTACCAACATTCATTACTTTTCTAATTGATAAACAAGAACAAAGACTGAATGTCTTCTTTAAAAGTAACTACTGCTGAATACAGGCATGGTTCTTATCAAGAAAAAAAAATACCCTGCTCTTTCTAGATGGGAGGGGTTTCTTCTGGGGAACTTGACTCTAATGATGTGGAATCTAATGCCCTTGAACCCAGGGTTAGGGGTGTTACTTTATATGTGGATTAAAGGGAAAAAATCTTAATATTCTTTAAAGTGAAAGAGATTGATTCAAAATGTATAAACCCTACTGCCTGCCCCCCCCCCACCTTCGCCCACTAATTCAAAATTCAGGTGGGAAAGAATGTAAAGTGATGAATGCCTCTCTTAAGACAGTGACTGCATATAGACCTGACACCAAAGGACAAGAGTGATGGAGAGAATCACTTGGATCCCTCCAGTTTCCCTCTAGATCTCTTTCAGGAGCAAAACTGTTGTTTACTTAGGAGGAGAATATTTCTAAGTGCTGCAGAACTTACTAAAATTCAAGACTTAAGAGATTCTTAGAGAATGACTTGTACCAGGAGTTCCATAAAGAGATGAGCTGAGATGGGGGAAGGGAACGCCCATCCTAGTTGGAGCAGAACTCTTGGAACAGGACTCAGGGAAAAAGATCACTGTGAGGTGCGCAGCAAAGCTGCTGTTTTAGGCATGTATGACCAACACAAATGCCCAGTTCTCCTCGATGGTCTAATTTGACTCAAATGTGAGACTTACCTAGTCAATGAAGCAAAAGGTGGGTGGGCTCCTAATTCCTTTCACTTAAGGCTTCTGAAAGGCCTTCAGTTAGAAGCAACTCTCTTCCTCTTTCTCTCTCCCTTCCTCCCCCTCCCTGGAGGTGGGGGTGTTTCGAAGATGCTGGCAGACAAACTCTTCCTAAATTACTTTTGAAGTCGTGTTATTTTTAATGTACAAACCTAGTAAATTTCAAAGAGTTTAATGGTGTTTTCAGACAGTTGCACTATCAACTTTACTCCAAAATTAGGTTTTCATTTTCCTTTTGATTTATTTAACTGAGAAACATGGGGTCCTTAGGTACGAAACACTAAGAGAAACAAACTAGATTTGAGACCTGATGAAGGTAGATTTTAGTAAAAAGTCCAAGAGAAGCCACAATTAAACACATTAATATCCTTAATGCACAGGCTGGCTAAACATCTGCAACTCCTCATAAGAATCCCTACCTCTTGTATGTGTGAGTGGTGTGTGTGTGTGTGTGTGTGTGTGTGTGTGTGTGTGTGTGTGTGTTTTAAAGTGGCTTCTGTTATCCCCACTTAAGAGAATAAAAGTCAATCCTGTGCCCGAGTTTTGGTTAGGATTCAATATTCTAAGCAAAATATGCTCAACAGATGATAGTGGAGATGAAGCCAGAAAACAACTCCAGCTATTTAAACTGCCAAATGAGACATAAAGCTGCATTGTAAAAATCATCTGGAAAACAGGTTTTCCCATTGAAGTCGCTATGTGTTAATTACTGTGAGCTGGAAGGCTGGAGATCGAACGCCTGGAAGCCGACTTTCACCCCGCATACGTAAACGGAAAAAGTGCTGAACTGCAGCCAGAGGGCTCCTGCCTGGACTCATTGCCATGCATGCCTAGACATTAATATGTGTTCATGGAGGGCTCGTACAGTACGAGGTGTTATTTCCTTATAAAGAAACACCAGGTCTCGCTTTCCATTCTTCTTACAAAATTATTCGCATTATTTATGCTACATTGAGCGATCTAATTTCTTCGTGATAGTCAGCTAATTGCTCTGGCAGGTAATTAGAAGCGGTTTACAACGCAAAGGGCTTTTGCATTGCCCTTCGGATTATTAAGTTGCGCTGTAAATTATACTATATTTGCTGGGGAAAATTCTTTTGAGCAAGTTCTCTTCCTGCGATCCGAGATGAAATCACCCCCCCCCAACACACACACACCCCTCCCTAGCCACCCCCACTACCACCACACCCCCCCCCCCCCCCCGCTTTTCCTGGACTCAGAATCGAATGATTCTAAAGCTCACGATTTTGTTCGTGTTCACTGGGCCGAAATAACGTGGCCATTATGGCCTGAAATGGGCCAGGTTTGAAGCGAGCTTCCTGCGCGCCTGCAATATCCAGCAGGCATGTGGGAAAAGAACGGCTTAAATGGGGACATCTGCTCAGTGCTGCTCATCTTGCTCTTACAGCCAGGTCAGGTTAAGAGAATAACCTGTTCCTCACTTTTTTTTTCTTGTTAATAATACTATTAGTAAAAAGCAAGCAAGCAAGCACGCGCACACACACACACACACACACACACCAGCACTAATTGACTGCCATATAAGCAAAGAATCACACACACACACACACACACACACACACACACACACACACACACACACACACAAAGGTAGCAGCAGTTACTAGAGGAACAGTAAAACATAACCATTGAGTGATTTCAGCAGAAAGGCACAGAATTCCTGCAGAAAAATAACCCACGAAGAAAAATTCACGTATGTAAGGTCAAAAAAAAAAAAAGCTCCCTATTTAAAAAAAAAAAGGATTTGTGTAAAGTATCCCATGAACTCATATGAATAAAACTAAGCTGAAAGTATCTCCAATGAACATTTTCTTCCTTGGGCTTTCTAGTATTTTTGACACAACCTCCCCCCCCCCCAACACACACACACTTTTTGGATGGTTTTTGATCTGTGTAATCTCTTGGGTCCTGGTGATGGAGCTCAAGGAGAAGCACACTAGTTTGTTCCATGGATTTAGAAAGTGAACTATAAAACCCTGGTCACAAACATCCCCATTCGGGAACCCTGTACACTGATTTGAATACATGTGTGGCAGAGCACAGAGACTCAGAGCAGCTCCTAGATTATTTGTAATTAGACACAATTCCCAAAGTAACATTTATCTTCCCGAAACTGCGATTGCAATTGTCAACCGTCTGGAGGAGCAGGCAACTGGGTGAGCTGGGAGCATTGCTTCTCCCAGGAACAGAACAGAATGAAAAGAAATCAATAGTGTTACGGATAAGAATTTAGTAGTTTTTAACTCTGCATGTTAGCTGTGAGAAAGTAATATATAATACCAAAAGAAAAAACAGCCAAACAAATCTATTCCAGAAAAAAAAAATCAGACACTCATCTGAATGTCTACGCTGCTTTATTTTTTACAAAACAGTCTTGCACAAGAACAGCAACACCATCCTCTGAAAACAAGCAAACCCTTTTCCTAACAAGTGTTTTCTTCTTTTACATGGTGAAGAAGAATGGAAAAGCTGTGGAACTGATTATCAATTTCGTCTATAGGCTGGGAAAGACGAATAAAAAAATTAACCATGGACTGTATGCCTGCAGAGGTAGAATAAGGCCACTTCAATATGAAATGAAGATATGAGTATGCATATGAAAAATGTGTTTTGTTTTCTTCATTTAAATAGGCTATACACACAGAGTGGAGGTTTGAGTCTTGGTAATTTGTTAAGGTTGTTTGATCCATGGGGGCAAGTCCTTGTCTTCTGACTATATACAATTTGAATTACCTAGTAAAGTAAATCAAAGATCATAATACCCTAGGTTAAACCGGTATACATCTTTTAATTAAAAAGTGTTCCTAACTTTGAATACTTTAAAGCGACAGAGAAGAAAAGCGATAAATTTTAAGGAGAAATGGAAGAAAATATTGAGTCGACTCAGAAAGAGGTAAAGAGAAAAGGAAATACTCGTTTCCATTTTATTCGAGAAATAATGCTTTGCATCCCCAAGAGTCCCCGGCAAGTAGCTCAAGAGTCATGGCGGCCTCGCTGTGGCCAACAAATACATCCAATTAAGCAATGCCAGGAAAGTAAGGACCCGGCTGTAAATGTGGCCGGACAGTTGAAACCGAATAACCTTGCTAATAGGGGCTATTGTTCAGCGTGGAAGTTCCCATTTTCCAATCAGGAAAATACAGCCCTCTCTCAGCTCTAGCCGACTGATCCCTTCCCACCTACGGCTCAACAATCTGCCACCAGCGAGGGGCTTTTATTACATCCCTTCCCAGGAAATGTCAGGCAAGTTCTTAAGTAGAACCACCCGAGAGCAGGGATGGGCCGTGGAGGGGCCCTCAGGAATCCACAGGTCCACTCCTGGCCAGGCTTTCTTTTCAACAGGAGAGAAACTTTGACCACAGAATTCCCAACAGCCCCCACCAACCCCCACCTGGCTCAGCCCTCTTCTCCCCCGGGCGCTGGAGGCGCTCGGCCCCACTTGCTTTATTTAGTAGCCTGCGCGCTTCCGCACCAGGTGCCCACACTGAGGAGAGAGTGAAGCACCCCCTTCCCACCTTTCCTGCCAGGGTCGCACGCCGCTGGCAGCGCGCTCAGTCGCGGAGGACAGCCCCGGTCGCTTAGCAAAGCTGGGGAGTTGCAGCCAAGCCTTGGGCAACCCAGAAGCCAGCAGCTGGCTTATCCGTAGCCTGCGGAGGTACGACGCGCTCCGCTTCCCTGTCTTCTCCCACCAGGCTTTCCCCGTAGCTTTCTTCCTTCCCCTTTTTTATCCGTTAACCCGTGTATATGTCAGACCACACTTGCATTCGAAACTGTATTTGCAGTAAGAAAGAAACTTTGATGTTTTCAATGATAAAATTCCCATTTGTGTTTAGTGGTTACAAATGGCTTTATTTACTTGTCTTGGAATCTACACATTTTAATCTATTAATCAAGAGGCAGAAGCAGCATATCTCACTCCCCGCTCTCTGGAAGGAGAAAGCAGACATCCAGACCTCTGTTTTCCTTTTATAACCTCATTTCTCTGGTTGTGAGAGTTTCCCAGCACCAAAACTGCCTGCACACACACACACTCTCTCTCTCTCTCTCTCTCTCTCTCTCTCTCTCTCTCTCTCTCTCTCTCTCTCTTCTAAAAAATAAAAACACCACCACCTAAAACAAGAACAACAACATACACTCCCTTTCTCTGCTGCAGCTAAAGAGAAGGTGATATATACATTGTAGCTGCAAGGTGTTAGCTATACTTCGGCAAGTAGTTCCCAGGATGTAAATTAGGTCCCAAAAGCTGTTGTCCAAATCGAAGAAACAGAGAAATTAATCTGGGAGACTATCCATCATCACCGGTAATAAAGAGAGCGACATGGATGAGACAGATGATATGATTAAGGGGCTGTGGTCGTTTTAATTAACTTTTTGCTGTCCTGTAATGATCAAACTGGTCACCAGACCCGGTCAATAAGCATGTTAATATCAAACAAATAAAACCAGGGATGATTAAAAACCTCCTGGTTTATTAAATTTGAAATTCAAATGAAATTTATGCTGCAGATGCATACAGAATGCTAATAGATTTTAGCTTTATTGATAGTGGATCCCACAGGTTTGCAAGAAAACAGCACACTGTCTAAGCATGTTTTTTGCAGCATGTTAAAGTTCTTGTTGTGTAGGGGAAACTTTTAACTGATGTTTGGGAAGCTGAACTTCCTGTATTTCTTCCTCCTTTTCTCTAACCATCTCAATTATTAAGTACAATACTGCACAACAATGCTTAATATCAAAACAGGTGAACTGAACTCTGCCTTCAATGGCTTAACCAGACCAGCTGTATCTGTCATCTTCTCTTTCATAGGACAGGATTCAAGTGTGCTTGAGTTACTTCTCAAAGTGTGTGTGTGTGTGTGTGTGTGTGTGTGTGTTGGTGTTGGGGGTGTCATTGAGAGTAGTTTCATTTAAAGTAGAAGCCAGACTATGAGTGTTTTAACTCTGCTGTTTGATAACCTCATTATACACACACTATCCCTTTCATGGAGGAAGGGAAGACAGGAAATCAAGCAAAGGAGAAAGAAGTCTTTCAGCAATCTCCCACTTTCATAATGGGAGTAACTTGAATGTGTAAATTTAAATGTGTATGTATACCATACATCAGTGACACACTGATAAATATTTTCTAGTGTAAGCTATATATACAAACCTTTACAAACCCTCAGTGCTGAAAGCAAACCTCATGCAAATGGAAGAATCTAGCATCTTCACTAAATTCACACCAACATTGTGACTCATTGTCATAGGAAGAATGGCATGTGATTCTAAATGCACTTCTACAAATGAAAGATGTTAGCATTAGCCTAAAATGGAGTAGCTCAGAACTGCAGTCACATGATGCTGAGTTTTTCTAATTCCCGAATTTTTGAGGAAACTGGTTAACGCCTCTGTTTACTCTCATGCTCAGCATTTAACTTTTTAATAACCCTGCCTCCTTTTCTTCCAGAAGATAGGAGGATAAAAAGATACAATAACTATTCATAAGAAGGAGTCTTCCTTCAAAGCACTTCCCTCCACCTTTGAGGGTGATGGTATTGATTAACGTTAAACCCCAAATTTGAACAACTGTATATTAGGTTCTTAAAATGAATATCATTATGGAAGGAGACCAAAGCAATGAAGTTAATTCTCTTTTATTTGTTAAACGGAGTTCCCTCCTTCCCCCACCCCTTCCTCCTTCTGGGCTGTCCTGTCACGCCTTCTCAACACGCTAAAATCATTCAGAGGGGCTTGCAGAGAGAAACAGGACATTTATGGTAAGCGTTAGCTTTCAGAGAAAGAAAGCAGTTCATTAATTTACTTCACAGTTACTTCTAAGTATGTGGATGTCCCTTACTCCCTTAATCAATAGATATGATGTACAGTCAATACCCCTGCACATGAAAAAAAAAAGGCTCAGAAGTGCAAATCCCTGCACAACAAACATTAGGTCTAACTGTGCAGGTGAAATTTATGCAAAGGATGAAGCCCTACTTTGGACTTCTGCATAACCCAGGAGAATTAATTTTTGACATCTTCAGAACCTGCAATACACTTGAGAACAACCAATTAAAAAAAAAAAGTCTCCCAAGTCAAAACACATCAGTTCTGTCATCTACTCACATTTTAATCAATTCCCCTTTAGTATTAGACTTCTGAGAGTCTTCCTAACAGGGTAAAATAGGAATTATTGTGGTTTTAAAATGCATGAATATTCAACAAGACTCCAAGGACTAGATTTTCTCCTTTCATACTGGTACTGGCCTTTTTGTGGCTTAAGAATTTCTGTTGTGGTGACCACAGAATTGTAATGACATTTCTGAAGGCAACTAATAATAAAAATAGCAAGTAAGTGACTAAAACGCAGAGAATTTGAAGTAAATGCGCATGATGACTCGAACGCACTGGTAGATGGCTTGCTCAAACCATAGATGCTCCTATAAATGCAGCCCGAAAAGCTCACCTCCATTCTTACATAAATAGTACCAACAGATTTCAGTCATTCTGATTTTTCTGTCAGAAAGGCACAGTGGGGTTACCTGAGAAAACTTATAAACTGGGTAAAATGCTCCTCAATTTCTCATCCAATGGGAGAAAAACACACCCCCTCTTACTCCTCTTTCCATCTAATCCTTTTGTAATTTTACTGCATGCCAAGGGGCAAACACACCTCCTCCAGGACGTGCACTTCCAAAGCTTGAATCCCACCTCTGGTAGAGGGTAAGGGCGGCCAGATCTAAGTAAGGACTCAAAGGCGCAGGCGCACACTTGCACCATATCACTACCCCCTTTCCAATCTTTCTATTTGACCGAAACATCAGGAAATGGAAGGTAAGTATCAAGATTTTCTTCAAAACTATACTGAAAGAGTCCAGGAAGCTGGGGGGGGGGGGTCACTCCTTTTTTTATGTTCAAAGGGCAGAGGAAGTTAGTAACTTGAAGATAGGACTTGGGGCGTTTATTTACTGGCCTCACTCAACTTCGCAGTTTCTCTATCCAGACCGCCAATCTCTTAGGCACGTACACTTTATTGTATTGTTTCGGTTCCCTACCCCTAGCTTTGGTGCTCGCGCGCACGCACACGTCGGTCTTCCCTCTCGATCGCGCGCACCCACTCTCCACCTACACCAAACGGGTGCACGCCTCTCCACACCCGGGATTGAACGTACTGTCGCTCCTGACTCCCTACGGTAGAAGGACTCAGTTACCTTACACACTTTCCAGCTCTGTCCCTGACCCCTTTTGTCACACACGTAGTTACTCGGCCCGCTCTCGGTGGTTGTACGACCACTCTCTGCCCTTGCTAGGTCACGGTTTTTGCGACCCTGCCCAGTTACCCCTCCGCTTTCTACACTGCTCTCTCCGAGGTGGGTCACACTCGCGATCATTTTTCACGCGCGCGCACACGCACACTCTGCGACACTCGCACCCCCACACTCCCGCCGGCGCCGATGACCTCACGGCGCGCGCGCCGCGCGGCCCGGCGAGGCCACAGATTGGCTGGCCGCGCCTCCGCGGCACTTCAAAGCCGGAGAGGGAGCTACAATTGTGGCGGAATGGGCGGAACTGATCATTGTATTGCACACCTCTAAAAAAAACACTGCCTCTGATTTATCAATATAAAAAAGATCCTCTGAGAGGAGGAGGGCGCTTCTGTGTGATGGCAACTTCACTTCTAGGGGTGAGTCTCAGGATCTTCTCTTGCTGGTTTAATTAGTTTCCTTTTATTGCCTATCGGAGGGGGTTAAAGTCGCCCCGGCCAGGCCACGGGCTATCAGTCTCTCTATTGAGAGCCACCACCACCCCCCTAAATACAAGTGAGTTTAGAAAAAAGAAAGGGGGGGGGGAGGAGGCAGAGCCACTTTTTTTTTTTTCAGCACAGGAAAGGTTCGTAGGGCATTGAGACCCGCCACCTCGCAGAGCCTGGCCGCTCCCTGCTCGGGAGAACTGAGCATAGCCCCTAATACACTCGACGATTTCGAAGGGGAACGCGAGTAAGTTTTTCCCTCCTGGGCATACTGCAGATTCTCCCCCTTCCCCTTAATATTTTTCCTCAGCCCGGTTTGTATTGCAGGTACGTTGAGCTCGTCTTATTTCTACCATTATAGAGAGATATATATTGAGAGAGAGAGATGAAGGGGGTGGAGAGAGAGAGAGAGAGAGAGAGAGAGAGAGAGAGAGAGAGAGAGAGAAGAAAAAAATGGAAGAGCGAGTAATGGAAGAGCCGGGGAGAAGCAACTAAGGATGGGTTGAGGGGGATCTGAAAAGAGTTTTCAAAGCTCTCTTGGGATTGCAGTGTAGTGATCTTAAACGCAATCCAGAAATTTCCCCAGGTTGTAAGGTAAAAAGGAAACTTCTCCCTCCCTAGTCTGGATTTGGACTTTCTGTTCGTTTGATCGAAAGCGTCTAGGGCTTTGTGAACACAAGAGTGCCGTCTTAGTTGAGAATTCTTGTTAAACTCTTCTTTAGCGTGGCGCTTTGCTCCAGAATCAGACGCTCGCCGCCAAACTTGTCCCCTCCTGTAGAGTAGGAGGCAGCCGGGCGCCGGGGCAGCTGGGGGTGCAGGGTAAGTTGGTGGCAGTGTGCAGCAGCTAGAGATGGGGAGCAGTGGGGCGTCTGGAGGCTACCAGGGGACTAATACACATTTCTTTCCTCCCTCCCCCACCGGCCCTTTGCCCACTACCCCTCCCCCACCCTTCTTCTCTGCTCCGGTCTCAGGAAGAACCGAGGTTGGGATCCACTCCTCTGGCCATGCTTGCTGCTACCTGTAATAAGATCGGCAGCCCCAGCCCGTCTCCCTCCTCCCTGTCGGACAGCTCTTCTTCCTTCGGTAAAGGCTTCCACCCTTGGAAACGCTCCTCGTCTTCCTCCTCCGGCAGCTGCAACGTAGTGGGTTCCAGTCTCTCTAGCTTCGGTGTGTCGGGGGCCTCCCGGAACGGCGGCTCCTCCTCAGCCGCAGCGGCGGCAGCGGCGGCAGCAGCGGCGGCCGCAGCCCTGGTGTCCGACTCTTTTAGCTGCGGAGGCTCGCCCGGCTCCAGCGCCTTCTCTCTCACCTCCAGCAGCGCCGCCGCAGCGGCAGCAGCTGCGGCGGCTGCCGCTTCCAGCTCGCCCTTTGCCAACGACTACTCTGTGTTCCAGGCTCCGGGCGTCTCGGGGGGCAGCGGCGGCGGCGGCGGGGGAGGCGGCGGCGGTTCCGGAGCGCACTCGCAGGATAGCTCCCATCAGCCAGTGTTTATCTCCAAGGTGCACACGTCGGTGGACGGACTGCAGGGTATCTACCCGCGCGTGGGAATGGCGCACCCGTATGAGTCCTGGTTCAAGCCTTCGCACCCGGGCCTTGGCGCCGCGGCCGACGTGGGCTCCGCGGGCGCCTCCAGCTGGTGGGATGTGGGCGCGGGCTGGATCGACGTGCAGAACCCCAATGGGGCGGCAGCGCTGCCCGGCTCGCTGCACCCGGCGGCCGGGGGCCTTCAGACGTCGCTGCATTCACCGCTGGGAGGCTACAACTCGGATTATTCCGGCCTGAGCCACTCCGCATTCAGTAGCGGTGCCTCGTCGCACCTGCTCAGCCCTGCAGGACAGCACCTCATGGACGGTTTCAAGCCGGTATTGCCCGGCTCTTACCCCGATTCCGCCCCGTCGCCGCTGGCCGGCGCGGGCAGCTCCATGCTGAGCGCGGGGCCCGCGGCGCAGTTAGGGGGGTCCCCACGCTCGTCCGCTCGCCGCTACTCCGGCCGCGCCACTTGCGACTGCCCCAACTGCCAGGAGGCTGAGCGGCTGGGCCCAGCGGGAGCGAGCCTGCGTCGCAAAGGGCTGCATAGCTGCCACATCCCGGGCTGCGGCAAGGTGTACGGCAAGACGTCGCACCTGAAGGCGCACCTGCGTTGGCACACCGGCGAGCGGCCGTTCGTGTGCAATTGGCTGTTCTGCGGTAAGCGCTTTACGCGCTCCGACGAGCTGCAGCGGCACCTGCGGACCCACACGGGCGAGAAGCGCTTCGCCTGCCCGGTGTGCAACAAACGCTTCATGCGCAGCGACCACCTGAGCAAGCACGTGAAGACACACAGTGGTGGCGGCGGCTCGGCGGGCTCCGGCGGCGGCAAGAAAGGCAGCGACACCGACAGCGAGCACAGCGCGGCGGGAAGCCCTCCTTGCCACTCCCCTGAGCTGTTGCAGCCTCCAGAGCCGGGCCACCGCAACGGCCTGGAGTGACTGTCGCGATGCCTCCCACCTGAATCCCGTCGGGCTTGTGTACCTAGACTGGGCTCCAGTCTAGGCTAGCTGTGCGTTCTTTCCCCCAACTTCTCATTCTCTCTCTCACCGGTTTTCTGCTCTTAACTTTTAGGATGTGGACAGTAAGTAGCACACATCGGTGGCTGAATCCTTGGCTCCCTTCTGCACAGTGACAGCCATGCGGGGCGCAGTGGAAACCCGCTCCTCCAGCACTGGGCTGGCGGAACTTTGAAGAGGCTGTGGCCTCTGGGGTTAGGACGGGATGAATGGGTTGTCTGGTAGAACAGTGGCTTTTGTGGCCTTGGAAAGAACAGTGTTCAACCCGCTTGAGCCGCAGCTGTAGGGAGAGGGATGTAGGAGTCCTGCCAAGGAATCCCCTCCTGGACCCCCGAGTGCTCCCCTTGGACTGTCCTGTGCTGAGCATTACACTCGTGGGAGGACTGCTGCAACCCAGACCGGGTTAGCAGAGTTTAGATCTCCCCATTCAGCTCTGGCTAGGTCTTTGTGCCCTGCGGGTGAACCGATGAGAGTTCTGCGAACGGGAATCAATGCCTCCCCCTCCTTTCTTCTTTGTAACTTTTTATTTTTTAACTGAAAAACTGAGAGGAAAAAAATAAACAAGCAATCTTCCTCTTAGCTTCTCGTTTAGATAGTTTTCCTCTGCTTGCGAGCACGTTTCTCTCCAAACTGCAAATATTGATCCCAAAGTTATTTTGGTCGCCGTAATTTATGGGGTGGGGGCGGGAGTGAGGGTAGGTGTCTTTTCTTATGCAAAAATACCCCCTTTCCGGTGAGACCAGATTAAGTATCTTCGTGTTTGTCTTTTTCTACCTCGGTTTTTTCACCATCCCCAAGCATATTCTTCCAACTTCCCACATCACCACCACTTTTGGGTTAGTCTAGGAATCAATTTATCTACTGATTTCTGTAAATTATTGCAAGTCATTGATTAATTTTAGGGTTAAACTTTTTCTTTGTGATTTAAACTTAAGTGAAGAAGCTATCGTTTATTTCAGATGAGGCTGTAGTTTAAATGCCAAAAGAGGGAAACGGGGAAACAATTTTTAAAAATTCTTTGTAAAATATATCTGAACCTAATGGTTTGTACAACTGGAAAATCGTTCTAGATTAGTTTCCCATTAAACTTGACTCCGCCGCTGTGAGGTGTGAGACGATTTTGTATAGTATTTTTCTTGTACATTACTTCCGGTAAATATTTGAAAATATATTGAAGTAAACTTGATTTTTTTTCTTTTTCGTCAGAAGGAATTATTAAGAGTTATTGCTGAGGTTCTAATGAGCTGCAGGTGTTTTTTTTTTTTTTTTTTTTTTCCTTTTTCTTTTTTCCTTGAACTCAATTCTGGAGGTGCAGAGCCACACACGCACTTTCCGGGCCTAGTTTTGCTCGAATATGAATTTAGATAGGTATCAAGCTGTAACTAAGACACTATTTGATAAATGTTGGATGACATTTAATTTAATGGCGCATGTACTTATTTGCATTTGCTGGCAGTTCAGGTATAGTTAAAGTGAGAGTTCTCCTATACTTCATAATAACGGGGTCTGCCAAACCCATGTATTAAATAAATTGTCCAAGTGATACTCGACTAACTTTGGCCTTTGTGTATTTCCTGAAGGTGATATTGTTAACTGTTGACAAATACTCCTGACACTACATTTAAGTGTTGTTTGCAGAGTCTGCAAACTAACTATTCATTGTCATGTTGAAATAATTTGGATATTTCACATTGAAATGAAAAGCCTTTCTCTGGAACATTAGACTTGCATTTTAAATGCATGAAATGTAATTGATTTATTTGTAATATTTTAAATGGTATTAATAAACTCAAAAAAGACTAGGTCAGTTAATTTGGTGTTTTTCCCCCCCTTTTAAAACTACGGGCATTTGCATTTTATCTTCCGTTTTAATGTCTAATTTAAACAAAATATGACCCTGTTTTTTGTGGCAATATTTAATTATTTGCCTTTAAGATATTATGTAGATGGAAGATCTATTTGGCAAAGCTGTTTCTTTGTTTACCAAGATAAAGATTATAGTGTCTAAGATATGTAATTAATTATTTACCATTAGATTTAGCTCAGCACCAGGATTTATTGACCTCTTAAAACTTGTAGTAATTCACAAACAATTCAAAGAAATTCCATGTTGCTGCTTCCTTCTCAGTCTTCAGAAGGAGTCAGGTTGTTGGCCTTTGATCGAGTTTAGTGTTTGAAAGGCCAAGACTTAGATGAAAGATCAATACATCTAAAATAAAAGCATCATTTGGGGATACCTTCTGTTAGGAGACAGAGGGGGTCAAGCTAACAAAAGCTTGTTTTCTGGCACTCTATGTCTTAGCTAAACATTCTGCAGAGGTAAATATCAGTAGATTCCTGTTGAAATGAGTTATCTGTTCTTTAAAAGTCTCTAAACAGCCACCAAAGAAAAGAAAGGTTAAACCTTAATCTATCTACGAGGCTATTGTTCAAAGGTGTCAATGATGCCAATAAAAAAACATTGTCTTGTTATGTCTAAGTGCATTTAAGCAATGGGTGTTCCTTGAGCCATACTTTGAAACATAGTATACTTTAAATGTTGATTGATGTTATATCAAACTATTTCACTATTAGATTAATATTATTTTGAATCAAACTTAATAAAAAGTTAGTGTGTTGAGATTCTAATAAGTTTAGCTTCTTTCTTTCTGTTTGCATGGTTCTCACTCAGTTCAGTCTTGGTATCCATCTTGAATTGAAAATTTTGCATTGAAACTTATGTAAAATATCATAATGCATAGAAACATGAAAAATAAGAGGGGTTATAAATACTATATAAAGCCTGGGCAAAAGCATTCAGAGATTTATAGTTCAATATGTTATGTAATACAGTTGGTTCCCAAGTAGTAGCCTTTATCAGGATGTTCACTCATACACATATGGGGGCCTCAAGCCCTTATGGTTATAGATAAACAAGTTACCTTTGCTATTTTGGGATACTGTGGCTCTAAAAAAATGGTTACTAAGAAAAATAAAACAGTTTCTGTTACTTTTTTTCCCTAGGAATAATGCAGAACACAGTTTAAGTGTTTCTTTTTTGTTGAAACTTGCAGCAGCTGGGGGATACCGAGAGGCCAGTTCTACAGTTAATGTAGAGGCAGGTAAGAGGACAGCTGCTTGGCATATTTATAGGAATGAATACTTGATTTGAGAGATGGGTTGTGCCAAGGAGGGATACTGTTTGGAAGATGATTTCTTTGGGAGATGCAGAAAGCAGGGCTTATTTTTGTGTCGTAGGTGTTCCAACTTTCACTTTCTTCCTTTAGCTTCCCTCACAGTCTAGCTTGGCTTTAGTTTGTTTTGCTCCAGCAGTATTTTGTTGTTTGTTTCTGTTAGCAGTATTTTTAACTTAGTTTAGTACAGAGCGGGTAGAATCCCCCTTTGGGGACTAACATCATGTCTCTTTGGGAAGGAAGGAAGATGACACACAAAAGGGATTCTTTTCTGTGTAGTCTGATAATGGCTAGAAATTCACTCCCATGAAGCTGGAGTAGCTGTCACTTTGAACCAAAGGACAAGCTTCCGGGCTTGCAGATCAAGGTAGAGTCAAACTAGCTGTTGACCCAGAGGTCAGGCCTGCATGTATCAGCCCATCCTCCGGAGACTGGGAAGGCACTGCGCCCACCCCCCACCCCCTCCCCAAGGGTTGGTGCTATCCAGCCTTCCTAGATCCTCCCTCAACACTTCCCTACCCTGCTTGCTTTCTCCTGGCTTCTTTATCACCTTTCTTTTTAGAAGAGCTTGTTCACTCAGGAATGGGACTGATTTGGTGAAGGCTGACTTATCAGCTAAGATATGCTATGCAGGATACCTAATTTAAACCAATGTGATAGTTGCTCTCCCACAGCGGGAGACACTGGACAATGTTCCTGGGTAGGTTTGTCTCTCCACTGCCCTGTTAATTCTAGTCTTTGCATAACTTCTCAGTTGGGCTCCTTAGCTAAGGAGCCTCCAAATAAGCACTTAAGCAGTAATGAGCAGGAGTTCTGCTTCTTAGGTAGATCGAGAGATCAACACTTTGTCTCCCGGTGAATTTTTTGGTTAGGTTACTGAATGAAAAATTTTATTGAGAATAAATGTTTTATTTCTTATGGAAGATTGCTTCACAAATCAGAGGATGGGGGGGGGGAGGTGACTGGTAAATTAAAGCATGCATGTATAGGGTAAAGGTGTAGATTTAAATACCATCAGGCTGCCTAAGTAGATAGAGATAAATTCTACTCATTTGTTTTTCTTATAAATGAGGTACTGATTTGATTCCAATATTTTTGAATAAGTATGTTTTTAACTTTTTCTGCCCCCCACCCCCTTTAATGTTTGTGTCTAAGCTGGCATTTCTATTTATTCCTTAATTTTACTAAAATAACTACAGGTTCGGGTACCCTGCTCCTCCGCGCGCTTCTTTTCCAAAGTAGCCTTAAAATTCTACGACGGATTTTGGAGACTTTGGAGAGGAGATGTGTAAGAGAGCAATGCTGTACTCTTGAGATTCATTCGGCACCTCTCCGAGTGCTGTCTTCCAAATCATTTTGCTCAGTACAATGGTTGCTGTTACTTAAAAAAACCAAGATGCTTGCTTGTGCCCCTATTTCCTGCTTCCGGATCAAGGGAAAGCCAGTAATCCCTGGGTGTCCTGGACTCTAGCCCCTGGTTCCTGGGGAAGAGCGCGCGGCCACCTTGTAGTCTCTCCCTGGGAGCTGAACGTTGATTCGCTGCTGCTGGTGGGAGGAAAAGAGTATTTTATTTTAGTCCCTGGACGCGTGTTTAATTTAATTTAATTTAATTTCTGTGGGGTCTCTTGGCAGCAGAGAAGCAGGTTTCTACATTGGCTTTGATTCCTGAGCAAAGTCCGGACTCTTAGAACCCTGGGAACAGAGGAGGGCTTGGGGAGGGCATTGGGGCATAATGCGTTCGCTACAAAACAGTCCCTTATCTTTTAAAGCTCTTCTAGTTGGGTTCTTGTTTGCAATCCACTCCCCAATTTGACTGCTCTGGCCTTAAGTTCTACTGAAGGCTCACTGGAAGTGAGCCTGCTCTGCTGAGTTCTCCGCCCCGCCCCCCCTCAAGTTTTCCCGGTCCTCTGGAAACAACCAGGGAAGCCGGGGAAGAGTTCCTAGCCATTCTCCGCTGCCGCCCCTATTACCCCAACCCATCCCGTTCGGCTTGGCGTTCTTTATATGCAGGCAGCCCTTGGGAAGATCCCCAGCCGTCCCAGAAAAGCTTCCAGCTGCTAAGCTGCACCGGCGCCGGCTGCTCCCGGGTAGCGGTGGAAGCCTGGGGTGTCCGTGGCGATTGTGTTGGGACTCTCTGGGCTCCCGGCGCACACAAAGGCTAGGCAGTCGCCTGCACCTTCTGCGCGGACAGCGAGCGCCACCCTGTGCCCCGCGACCGCGCTGCAGAGTCCCGAGCCCGCTGCTCTCCAGCCTGACCTTGGGCTCAGCATCCCTCTCCCCTAAGCCGTCTTGCCACTGAGTCTGGCTGACAGAGAAAGCTTGCGGAGGTTTTTTGTTTGTTTGTGTTTGTCTGCCTGTTTGTTTTTAGATTTAGGAATCAGTTTAGCCACCTAGCAGAAAAGAGAGTTGGTAGGAAGGTACAGACTCATGGTACCGTGAGCAGAAATAAACCTTTCTTAAAGCCTTGTACCTAAAACCCACCTCTTTATTATTATTATTATTATTATTATTATTATTATTATTATTATTATTATTACTTTCATTCTCTCTGCTCTCCACTCTATTCTTTGGCCCATTTGATACCAGGGCACCCTAGCAATCTTCTCCAGACCAAATCTTGGTGATATTTTAAGAGACCCAGGAGAAAGATCAACCATTTGGGAAGAGTACCTCATTTGGAGAATGTGCCTGTAGCATGCAGACTGTCTGAGGAAAAGAGCCCGCATTTGGCAAAACTTTTCCCATCATGGACTTTTGTAGACACAGACCTGTGGGTGTTTGTGTTAACTTGGATCTACTTTTTACCCTTGAGATTGGCCAAGGGTCAAACTTGAAGATTATTAATGGCGCCTGTGGACCATTCTGTATTGGTATGAGGCACCCTCAGACTGAGGCTTTGTGGAAACTCTTCTTAAGCAATAACAGAGAAGCACTATGGGATGCACACTTGTGCAAAACAGGGCTCTCATAGTTACTTCTGTAGTTAAAAATTCTTATTTCCATCGACTCCCTACCTATAGCGGGGGAAGGAAAGAAATAAAATACACTTTATTTGGTGTGTAGAGTGCCCATCACAAGTAAAGCAAAGTGATTTGCAGCGGCGGGTACAAGTAATGTGGCCACCCGCAGCTTTAGAACATAATTGACAACTCCCCCTTCAGAGCACCAGTCTCTTCCTTGAAACCAGCTGGTGACGCAAGCCCACTCCCACCCCCCTCCGGTCCGGAAAGCCAGGAAGCTCTGGAATGCATCGTTCTCTCACCCTATTGTGCCTAGGTGTTGCAAACCACTGAAGGACAGAGCTTTGTGCTTTGATCTCATGTCCCTGCTATTCTGTGGCACAGAGGGGTGAGTTTAAATTAAATTTCTTTCTCTGCTGATAAGTTCTAATGGGCCTCAGAAGGTGAATAATTATGCAGTAACATTTCATGGGTTGTTGGAGTGGGAATTCCCACTGCGCTGTCACCAGGAACAGAATGTTCAATGCTAAATGAAGCTTCTCAAGTAAGCCACAAGTGTCTTTCAAATCCCCCTGCAGATAATCTAGGACATTTCTACTTTTATCTTTCTTGCCTCTGCTAAGCAGGGTTATTTTTTCCCTTACATTCAAGTTTTATTGGTGATTTTTAAAAAAGGAAACAATCAATACTTTAAAGATATTTTGTTTTTTAAAGCTGTGACAAATATGACACCGGCAAAAGCTGGGGCAGCATTCTGGGAAAAGGCACACATATCCAGGACAAAGAGCCACCTGAGATTTGCCCTCACTAGGATTTAGGTCTAGTCCTCTCTTGACTTTTATTGAACTAGTGCATTTCTCTTGATGGCCGAAAGTATGAGGCTTGGAGCAACTGAGCTCTTAAGAGGTGATCTGATCACTGGTGTTTTGAAGCCACCCAGTTCTGCACCGACACAATTTAAATGGGTTCTCCACTACAGAAGGTTAAAAGGAAAAAAAAAATGCCTTTGCTGTTCCATGCTACTTAACTAAAGAGGACTAAATCTTTGAGATTTAATTTAATCTTCTGCCAAGCTTGATAAGAATCATCAACAGTTTTCTGTAAATGCGTCATGGGTATTTAATATCAAAAGGAAATCAGACCTTGAACCTAAAAATAAAAGAATTCTAAATTTGTCACTTAAAGCACAATGGAGGCTTTCTTGCTTTTTTTGTATTATTATTATTTTATTATTATTAAGAAAATTCCTTGTTCTCCATTTGTCCCAGTGCTGCATTCCACACCATTTTCCTTGTTTGGCTTCCTTTCTTTAAGTTTCTTCCCTTAGATGAATTGAGCTCCCACAAGCTTCAGGATTTCTAAATCAACACATAGAAACTGGAGCCTGCTTATCAAGTTTTCTCTCCTCTCTTGGCAACCCATTTGAAAGGGCTCAAACAATGAATTGATTTACATCATGCTCACTTCACCCTGAACTCGGTGCGAGTGTTGGAAACATTCAATATTTCACCTTGGGTTACCAATCCTTCCAGCTTTCAAGTTTTTGGCCAGTTCATTTTAAGCCCTGAAACAGAAGGAAAAAAAAAAAAGTAGATGGTCTCCCCATTCTCAGAGTTCAAGTAATTGTCTAATTCAGCTGAAAGTAAAGGATTTGTACTGCCCAATTCTACACCCAGTTTAATGACCCTAATTACCCAGGGACCCTGTCATCAGATTTCTCATCACTTCAGGAAGCTGTGTTCTTGTTCCTACGTTGATAAGTACTCATTTCTCTTGCATACCTGTTTCTTACTTCAGTTCCTCCACTCCCACCCCTTCCCTAAGTTGGTTCTTTTCTATTCACTTCAGCCAACAGTGATCGTTGTGGCTGGTGGAAATGTAGTTAAAAGATATATTCATTGATTTAGTGGTGTTTTAACAAGATGGTTGAGTTAAACATGTGAACTTCTTCGCTGTTGGAAAATAATCTTTGTAGCATTATGTTAGGAATGTCTCAACTTTAATTAGAGTGAGCTGTATTGGGTTACAATTTATTAACTTTTATACTTTGAAATAAAGTCAGTTTGGTTATTTCTTCCAAAGAATAACTATTTTACTTAAAATGGTGGGAGTTAAGTTTGGGGAAGGTACACACATATATTACAATTCCCATGTCCTTGGCATTAACATATTTTAGGCAGTATCACAGTTAAGTGTTGTATTAATGACTGGAGAGCAATTAAACCACTTAATAAATATTTTCAGAACAAGCATCGTGCTATACACATTCTGCTATATACACTTTGTAGGAGACATGACATGCTTTACTTAGTATGTAATTATTAAATGAGATGTATTGCCAGTGACATGTTTACTTGTGTGTTTTAGTATGAATACCCTGAAAGTCAGATTGAGTGAAGTTTTTCCATTCTTAAAATTCTACTCGCTTTGCAGGGAGCTACTTTCACAATAAGATGGTGGTAGATTCCTGGTGGACGAGAAATGATGCTTAGAGCTGTGACTTCTTTTGTTATTTTATGCTCTGAAACCATGGATATTTTAAAATTCACTTAAAGGTGAACTATTGGTTATGGATCTTAGGTGGTATACAGAATTTCTGTGGCTTCCTTTCCACCATGGCCTAAAATAAATAATATATATATATATATATATATATATATATATATATATATATATATATACACACATAGTTTAGTTCTATGTTTTATTTCATGTGTGGACAGCCAGATTAAAATCTTAATGGTTAGTAGTCTTACTTCAAATGATTAAATGTGCATTTTAGCAGCATTCTATTTATAATCTGTACTTTATACAAATTTTATATGTTTAAATGACTATTTTTCTTATTATAGTGACTAAAATACAAATAATTTAATGATTTCATTTATGTATCTCCTTATTTTCGGAATTAGTTTTTAGGCTATATTTGTTTTTAAAATTGAGTTTGTCAGAGTACAAACATATTTAAAAGTTGGGCTTCTCTCTCTCTGTCTCTGTCTCTGTCTGTCTCTGTCTCTCTCTCTCTCTGCTTTTCTGTCCCTTTCTGTATGTCTTACATTGGAAAAAAATGTGCATTTTTGTCTTGCTTAATTAAGATTATAGCAAACAGGAAGATATATTTTACTTAGAATATCTTTCATATGACTAGAAAAAATATGATAAAAAATTAGAAAGGACAATATTCTGTGCTGTTTTAAAAAGAATTAGGATGTGAAATGTTCATCTTGCCTTATGAAGCACATCTGAGGAAGCAAGAATGGTATTAACAGATCATGCTTGTCCACCAGATAATCAGAAAGAACAACACACAGCCTTTTACACATAGACTGAGGGTGAACTTGTGGAATTGAATTTTCTTTTTACTGTTTTCTGTGTCTTCATTTGCAATGCATTGCGCTATTGTTACTCATTAGCCTGACTGACTAAGAAACCACACCTACCTAGTTTAGAAGAGAAATGGCTGGAGACTGCTGGTCAGCCACTTCGCTCTGCCTGATACTAAAGTTGCTAATAGAAGGCATCTGAAATGTATCCAATCCTTCCGACTCTGCAGTGAAGGTTTGTCCTGTGCATTCTGCTCCCAGTGATGTTACACTCACCTCTGGCTGGTTCGCTCTCATTGTAATTGTTCAAGGTGGGCTCATAGAAGCCTTAAAACTCTCACTTGCAAGGTATTGCATAAATTGTAACCAAGCAATTACACATGAAAGTTCTCTGTCTCAGGAGAGGGTTTTTTTTGGTTTTGTTTTGTTTTGGTTTTTATTTGTTTGTTTTTGTTTTTTTTCCTTCTGTGAAACTATGGCTGTAGGAAATCAATACTGTATCCATCTGTTGATTCATGACACTGTCTCCCAAAGCAATTCGTTATGTTTATGTAACCAGTTACTTGCCCGTGGCTTATTTGTGCTATTAATTTCATTTTCTGATAGCTTCCTCTCTTGTGATAGTTACTGTTTATGAATATCTCCAGAAATGAGTAAAATTCTATGTGGCTTATACACAGTACTAATAAGGAAGAGGTAGATAAAGACCTTGCTACTTACAGGCTGTTCATCTTGCCTTATGTAGCATATCTGAGGAAGCAAGGATGGTATTAACAGACCATGCTTGTCCACCAGGTAATCAGGAAGAACAACACATAGCCTTTTACACATAGACTGAGGGTCCTTTTAAGACCTGGGCTTCAAAGAGAGACACTCCTTCAACTCCACTTTTACTAGGAGACCCAGCCACAACCAAATTCTGAAGGAACTGGAAGGTGGAAAGTTTAGGGATTTTTTAATGTGAAGTGAGTCCGTGGTAGCATTCCCTGGGACGCTAATTAGTATGCACACTCCCACAAGTGACCCTACTTCTCTCCAACTGCTACTTTAGTTATAAAATCAATTAGCTATACATCTGGATTAATAATTTAAAAATATATTGACCTCTTTGAATGCTAAGGAAGACATCATGTATAAATGCAGATTTTTTTTGTAAGTACCCCTACTGCTATACTAAACCAGAGGTTAATACTTCAATAAAAGTTATCTATTTTGTTTGCTTGCTTTTTAAATTTCCAGAGTCTCCTTTCGCTAGGCAGGTGTCCTGATGCTAAGTCCTGTCTCCAGTCCTAATGAAAATTTTAAACTCTATTATTATTTTTTTAGGTGCTAACTGAAATGCACAAAAAATTATAGATAGAAACTGACTTAATTTCACTTCCTGAACATAATTGTGTCTTCATAAACATTTTACTGTGTGCTTTTTTTCTTTTCCTTCACTAATATCAAAATAATTTTCTCTTATGTCAAAAATTTTAATCTTAAACAGCTAAAATTGCATATCTTAAAATGTTACACACTCACCTAATATTAAACATTTAGTTTTCCTCTCACATGATCTACATATACAGTGATACATTGGCCATCCTTAATTACTACTTTGTATTGTTGTTTTGGTTTGTTTTTGAGATAGGGTCTCATACAGCCCAGGCTGGCTTTACATTCCCCGTGTAGTAAAGGATGACCTGTCTTTGCCTCTCCAGCGCTGAAATTTCAGGACAGGTATGCACCACCGTGCCTGATATATGCAGTCCTTGGTCATCAGACTCTGAGACTTGTGCGTGTTAGGCAGGTACTCTACCAGATGCATTCCTGGGCTATCAGATACATTAAACTTATGATTAATTTTTTAAGACTCTAGAAAAGTATGGATTACTGTGAGATAAGAACTTTATTATAAAGTTCCTAGATAGAAATGTCCAGATTATTCTTCCAAGAAGGACAAAGTAGTTTATACTCCAACAAACAGTGGCTGAATCAGTCTTAAGTCACACCATCATTGAATTTCACACACACACACACACACACACACACACACACACACACACACAGCTTTAATAAGAAAGAATAATCATGGCTACATAGAGAAACCCTGTCTCAAAACAAAAACAAAAACGAATAAAATAATGTCAAGGGACCACAGGGCTCCAGCGGGGGAGGGAGCTGTTATATTTGTATGATGCACTAAGATGGGACTCATTTCAGAAATATTTGATCTTGGTTCAATAGTCTACTTTAACAAAAGTTAATGTAGACAAAGGAGGGTTAAATCTTGTGTGACTGTTTTTTTTCTTTCTTTCTGTTTTTAAATGAAGATGATAACCATTAAAGAGAAAAACCAAAGACTGTTGTTCCAGTTCCAGAGTAGGACTGAATGTTGGAGTTCACATTTTCTGGCTAGTTCTGGTTATGCTGGGTTTGTATGTCATTTGCTAAATGCTTTAATTTGTCTGGGTTAATGCCTTAAGACTTCTATCAGTATATGATAGTACAAGTCATTTGGGGCTATCACTAGTGGACACCCCAATTTTAAAAACATTTCATTACTTGAGTCAGTATTTAGTAAAGTGTGTGTCTGTGTCTGTGTCTGTGTCTGTGTGTGATGCTGGAGATGGAATCCAGTACATTGTACATGAAAGCCAAATGCTGTACATTCTCTACCCTTAAAGCAGTATTTATTTTAGACTATTTAGAAAGCCATTCACAACTATTCAAATCTCAATAATGTTTAATCTGAGGGTTGTAATTCAGTTGTTTGGACTGTTGCAGTTGCTTTCTTCCAAATCTTAGCCATTGTTCCATTCAGTGCTTATGATTCTCCCTAAAAGACCCCATCCTCACCAAAGTTACAGTGTTGTAAATCTGTCTCTTAAAATTCTTTTTTCTTGATGATGATGATGATGCCTCTAACCCTTGGTGGGGATCTTTGAGCATCATCTTCCTCATTGTTTGTCTTGTTTTTGCAAGATAATTACCAAGATCTTTCTTATCTAGACCAATGAGACAACTGGGTTGCAGAAAGAACAAAGAGTTAGGATAAGACCCTGATAGTGAAGGTGGCAGAGATGATTCAATAGCCTGTGTAGACATCAGATCTAATCTCTTCTTGCATTGAGTATTTGTAACAAAGGCTGGGGAAGCCTGAGACCTTACTGTGCATCATTGTTGGAGGCACTGGATTCCAATTCCACTGTGTTGTAGAAGAATGTATAAGAAAAATATTTCAGTATGGAAGGGCTGAAAAACAACAACAACAACAAACCACAGCTCCTCACCAAAATGAAAACCATAGACCTTTGTTCAGACATTTGTATAACCTAAGGAGAAATCACATCAAAAAATATCTCTCCATTATAGTTGTATCCAGGAGGGATAGAGCTTCAGGTCTGTGACCATATTCTTAATGGTCCCAGCTGAATCTATGCTATTGATCTTAAATCCGACGAAGTGCCAGAAACACACAGATTTCTAATTCCTCTTGAATTTCTTGTGTCGTATGCATGGATTTTTTTTTAGAATTACTAATCAGTTTACGTTTTCTCTATTCCTTTGAAGGTTTTGTCCTTCCCCATGTTTGAGAATTACATTGACTTTGCTGAGTTTTAATGCCTCCTATCTAAGCATTCTGTCTGTCCTGGAGAGCCAGTCTTTTATTTTAGACTGATTTGCTGTTTAGTCTCTGTCTTCTTAGGGCACACAGCTTTAAGAAACTGAAGAGTAACAGAATTTATGAAACTTAGTACAGGTAGAGCTTTGGGACCAGGAACCTGTATGCTTGTCTTATTTGGGGTTTTCTGAGTATTTGATGGTGAAATATATTTTCTTCTAGTCCTAATCTGCTTGCTAGAGTGTCTTACATTACTTAGCATTTGAACAATAGCCTCCCTCCCTCCTTCCTTTTCTCCTTTCTTCTTCACTCCATTCTTCACTTTCTTCCTTTCTCTTGACTATTTGCTTCACATTTATCTACAACATTTTGGTATTTTAACATCAACCCTTTCCTAAAATTCTCTTCTTGATTTTCAACTGAGCAGAAGGGATTTTAGTTATGTACATTTTGTGGTTTTAAAAGTGAAACACACACACACACACACACACATATTTTTTTTCAAGACAGGGTTTCTCTGTGTAGTTCTGGCTGACCTGAAACTCACTCTGTAGACTAGATTGTCTCAAACGCAGAGATCCCCCTACCTCTTCCATCACAGTGCTAGGATTAAATGCAGCACCATTACCTCCCAGCCTAATAATTATTATGAATGTAATTTTTATTGATAGGGAGCTAAAGGTTTAAAAGCTACAACACTGTCATATCTTTTATCCACATTCTTCCAGCTCAAATTTTCTATTTCCTCCCCGTGGTTGTTTGAGAATACCCTATAGGCTCACATATTTGAATATTGTTTCCCAGTCAGTGTAACTGTTTGGGAAGGATTAGGAGGTGTGGCCTTGTCAGAGGAGGTGAGTTATTGGGGGGTGGACTTTGAGATTTTTAAAAGACTCATGTATTTGCAGTATGCTCTCTCTCAGCCTCCTGCTTATGATTTGAGATGTGAGCTCCCAGCTGTTCTTGCTCCCATGCTTGCCTTCTGCCATCATGAACTCCAACCCTGTAACCAAAAGAACAATTAAATGTCTTCATGTGTTTGTTGTTTGTTTGTTAAAAGTTTTTCTTTAAATAAGTTCATAAGTCACTTTTGGTCATAGTGTTTTATCATAGCAATAGAAAATTAACTAAGACACTCCCTTAACTATTGCTTATAGGTAAAATTTCCAGTCAGCCTATGGTGTCACTTCACAAATCATTTTTGGAATAAAAACCTCAAACAAAAAGTGAATATATGAGTTGATGCTAATATAGTACAGGCTGTCACATGGGCATAGGACATCTCTATGCTACATGTGAATAGACACATTCAGTGGGCAGAAAGTCCATTGTCTATGGACTATAGAACAGACTGCAGGTGAATCTACTTGCAATGACATAAGTAGACTCCACATGAAGTCATACCACTATTAGATTAAAAGGTGATAGTAGACTGGCAGAGTTAGTTATAAAACAGGTGTGACATCATTACAAATTTTGTTCTCATTGAAATCTATGCATAGTTTATTTTTGTCCGTTGGTATTCCCATTGATGTTTCAATTGTATTAAGACTCATTAGATAGTCATCTCTCCTGAGAAGGAAGGGTGGCTGTCTCTGAGAGAAGATGTGGCCATTGAGAGCTGCTGTGACATACTTAACATTTCTAGATGACTGTGTAGTGGAATTTCACTTCTGTGTTGAATTTAGAACTGTTTTAGCTTTTTTTTGTGTGAACCAGTGCTTTGTCTTTGTGTCTCTTGTTTCATAATGATAGCCAATCCCAGAGGAATTATTGGTTAACCCATAAAGGAATGTCTATTGAGAGAGCCTTTCCTAAGATTGTCTGTCTTACCTTGGGCAAATAATTTCAGGAAGGAGAAATTGTGGGTGAGATACATAATCTCCTACATCTACAACAATTTTCTTGTTCCCAAGCTCTTCATTCTGCTCCTGTATAGGATTGTAACCAAAATTTCCCCCTTGCAGACCTCTTCATTTCTCAAGGGAGAGAGGCTCCTTCACTGTGTACACTAATAAACCTGGTTCAATCTGTTGAAGTCATACTTTAGTATCTTTCCTGCCTTCTGTCCTTTTACTCTGTACTCAGAAATATTAACAGATATATAAGTTGGACACAGAGACATTTCCCTGCAATCCCAGTGCAGGGTAAGCAGTTATGGTGGATCTTTGGGACTTTGCTGGCAATCTGGTTTAATGGAATCAGTGAGCTCTAGCTTCAATGAGAGACCCTGTCTCAAAAAATAAGGTGGAGAGCCACTGAGGAAGACACCCAGTGTTGATATCTGGACTCTCCATGCATGCAAACACACACACACACACACACACACACACACACAGAGAGAGAGAGAGAGAGAGAGAGAGAGAGAGAGAGAGAGAGAGAGAGAGATGCACACATACAGAGTAGGAAACTATTAGAGACATTTCAACTATGGTTGCTCCTACAAAGGATCTGGTCTCTATTTACTTTCTTCCTTCATTAACTAAACACCTCACAGGTTAGAAACAACAGTGGCTTTACTTAGGAGAATGCTGTGAGTCCTTCACAATCATTGGAGTTAAAGCACTGATGAAAATGAGAAGGGCTACAAGTGAGAAAGGACAAAGATATATCTATATCTATTGTATGAGGTGGGTGCTAACAAGCTCAGGAATAAGTAGTTACAAGTACTTGCTCACCCAGTGGGAATTACAGATCTTGAACTTGGACTGCTCCTGCTCTGAGCTTCAATGTATTCATACTTCTCTTTCTTCCTGTCTAACCTGCTCTGTGCAGAGAAGCTACCAAGGGTTATCTGCCCACATGGGGCTGAACAGTCACAAGGCAGTCAGTGTCAACATTTCTAAACAGTGCTTCTTGTTCTCAATCTCAACCGTATTTTCATTTTGTATTGTTTTTAAAGGTGGAATAGTATATAAATGGTTCAAATTCTTTTCCACAAGATTTCAGACCATTGGCTGAAAGCACTCAATGTTGTAGGTGACATTGTAAATAGGAGATAATTAAGAGCAACACAGAGGACAGTGGTGCACACTGTTATCCCAACACTGGGGTGGTGAGGCAGGAGGATCATGAGTTTGAGGCTTACTGATGCCATAGTGTCTGTTCCAGGTTACACCACCTTCCAGCATTTGGCAGTTTTTGTTGTCTTGATGATAGCCATTCTGACTCTCGAAGTCAAAGTTTTAATCTGTGTTTCCTTGATAGTTAATGATGATGAAAACGTAAAAATATCTATTAACCTTTACATTTATTCTTTTTGAGAATTCTGTTCAGTCCCTTATCTTAGTTTTGGATTTTCTTTTATTAATCTCCTTCTTGTGGCCCTGGCACATTCAAACTGTCAAAAGCTTTCACATCTGAGATCTGTCCCATCAACATTCTGATATAGGAGAACGTTTCATAAGTTGCTGCTGCTTTCTGAGGGTTGATAGGCAGTAAGTGGTTGCTGTGTGTGTGTGACATTTTTTTTGTTAGTGGGTAAGTTGCCCATGTTCTTGTAACCCCTCACTTGAGTTTCTGAAAACAACCCCTTATTAAAGTCACTGTATAACACACAAAGGGACATGGAAGCAGAAAGGGGACTGGTTGGGAAGCGGGTCAGCATAAGTGGGTGGACAAACGAGGGTGACACGTGATGAATGTGATCAAAGTATGTATGAAGTGAAAATGTCATGTATGAAGATGTCACAATGACATCCACTACTACATATAACTAATATATCTTAGCAAAATAATCTTAAAAAGAGGGGGACTAAAGATGACATTATGTACTCAAGTAAGTGGAAACCATGACTCAGTTAACTAATATTGCTGTTTATGTAGAATTTTTAAATCATATATTACATATTATTAAGTACATATGAATTTAAATAAATTGTTTGATCCAATACAGGGAAGCAATTTTCACTCGCAGAAGAAGGATCTCTTATTTTAAGTTAGCATTCATACTTCAGTAAGCGGATGCTTCATACCGAACACCCAAAGCTTGGGATGGAATCTTCAGGAAGGACTAGTCATGTAAGGCTCTGTACTAGCTGTAGGAATCAGGAGCCATTTCCCCTTCCTGGCTACTTTACCCTATGCTACTCTCAAACTCTCCCACCCCTGCCCAATGAGGGGATATAATAGAACTTTAGAAACTGAATATTTATAGTCTAGAGAAAAAGGAGGCACAGACAGTATGCTGATATGCTGCAAAGCTATCTTCCCAATTAAAGATGCTCTCTGCAGTGCCACAAGCCTAACTTGGTGCATCTTACCCTTTCAGTCAAAACCTTCCAACCAGATGATGTTCTGCAATTTTATCACAGCACTTCGATAGAGAAATGCCTTTATTTTGCTTAAAGCTGTTTACAAGAAAATGAGTTAGGATATGTTTATGAAATAAGAGATACAGGTACTTTCTCCAGGTAAATTTTGTAAACATTTGGTTTGATTTTTTTCTAATTAATTAAAAAGTATGTTTTGCTTGCATGTGTGGATGTACTACACATGTGTGCCTGGTACCCACAGAAGCCAGAATAGTTGAGTGGACCTTGTGTAACTGGAGTTCCAGGTTGTTGTGACCCATCATGTGGATGCTGAGAATCAAACCCAGGTCCCTCAGAAGATCACAGCCAGTGCTCTAAAACGCAGAGCCACCTCTTCAGTCTCCTTGGTAGGCTTTTAAAAATCTAAAGAGAATACACTTGAACAGAACATATCTGATTCTAGGTATTGACTATGCAGTAAGAATCTAGAGCAGACCAAGTAATTACTATGGACTCTTCATTAGACCAAGATCCAAGCCCATGTAAGGCTGGCAGCATCAGTGCACCCAATGAAGCAATTACTAATGTGCAGCTACTAATTTAAAGTATGTATCTCCATTTCTCAGGAGCTCCTGATGAGTTCCCTGCTCCTTGATGCTTCCATTTTGCAGAACAACGATCATATCTGCATTCTGTATTGTAGAGAGTCTGTGAGCCACCACTAGGCAGGTCTTCCCTCTCCGGGCTTTATCAAGAGCCTGTTGGACCACCTGGAAGAAGAAAAAAAAAAGGACCAAGTGACTTTCAATTTGGTGTGGATCTTCCTAAGCATGAGCTAAGAACATCTAATGATGTTCTTTTGTTTTACTACCTGACTTTGGGATATATTTACTCTGCCAGATAGAAATGGGGAAAAGTGCTAAGGTAGGACTGGGTTGGAAGAGCATTTAGAAAACTGTGTGTGAATAGAACAGTTATACAGGTAAGAAGATGGTCCCAAGCTTGAAACCAAGAGCCTGTATTTCCATACCTGTGTTCCCTCACCTCTCATTTCGCTCTAACCACAGGAAAAGTCTGGGAAGGTAGATGATAGCATGTTCTCCCTGCATCAACTTCTTCCTTCACACATAAACTCTTCCTTTGCTAGATGATTTAGCATCAATGGTAAAGAGCAAACTAGAAAAGAACATTTCCCTGGGCTTTTCCTGACTGGTCAGATCTTGACTCATTTTGCTCTAAGATGAATTCAAAGGAGAAAACCTTTTCAGAACCTGGTTGCCCAGCTTCAATCCTCTCCTCCTTGCCACCACTGGGCCTTCGTTTCCCCCAACCTGACCTTAGTCTTCATGATACCATACACTCCCATTTGATATGAAAGCAGAGGTTGTTTACCTTCTCACTCTCATTATCAAGGGCTGAAGTGGCCTCATCCAGCAGTAAAATTTTTGGCTTCCGGAGAAGAGCCCTTGCAATAGCCAGTCTTTGTTTCTGGCCGCCAGAAAGCTGCACGCCTCTTAGTCCCACTAGGGTGTTGTATTTCTGTGTCAGAAACATGCAGGTTAACAAAGCACATTAGCAACTGTGGGAGAGAGACATCTAAAGAGTTCACATTTCAATACTCTTGAAAGGTGTGTCCCGATACACCTGAAATCTATTTTTAGTCCTATGAACACCATGGCCGTTATTCATCTATGAAGGAATTTCTTCTGACTTTCTATTCTCTCCCTCCCTTCTTTTCTCTTATTTTTTTCTTTATTGAGATAGAGTGAGCCCAGGCTGGGTTTGAACTCCCTATGTAGCCCACGGTGACCTTGAATTCATGATGCCTCTTTCTCATCTCTTGAGTACTGGGATGATAAACATTGCCAGCATGGCCTATTTAGGTGATGCTAGAGATTGAACCCAGGGCATTGTGCATACCCGCAAAGCACCTTACCAACTGAACTACAGCTCTTTCAAAGGAAACCTCAGAATTATAGCAAACAAAAACCTAGCTCTCTCCCTGATCCTCATGCCCCTCCTATCTCTCTTTTATTTTTAATTAATTACTTAATTATATGTGTATGGGTGTTGTGCCTACATGTGTGTCTATGAACCACATATGCAGTGTCCTCGAAGGCCAGAAGAGTTACAGGAACTAGAGTTACAGGCAGTTGTGGGTGCTAGGAATTAAACTCAGATCTGCTGCCTTACCCTCCTGAGTCCTGGGATTATACGTGTACATCACCATACTGGGCACCATTTATTATGTGAGTACACGATAGTCTCTGTTGCCATGTCTTTGCTCACATAATATCCATGGGCTCATTACATAGAATGTTCTTTGTGTGTAACAATTATTTCTGTAGGCATGAGATTGCATTTGATTTGACTTAAGTAATAGCTTGATGGTGTTCAAAAACAAGACTGTGTAGCTGTGTGTTGAATAAATAAAATAAATTCATAACTGGATGAGAGTGGGGATAGGAGGTACAGAATCTGAACCATCAGAACATGGCAGATGGGCACATCCATAAAGTTTGAGATAAAGGTAAAATAAGTCATCAGAAACTGACAGCATGGCAACCATTAAATTTGTTAAATTATTCCTGGATAAATTAAGATTGACACTATCTAGATGTTGAGGAAGACCCTGCAGTGCCTGCTGTATGTGCAGCTGTGTTGAGAATTACATGCAAAGCTGACCTCATCTTTCAGAGTTTTACATGGATATTGTGTTCTCAGACTGGGAAGGATGTCAAGATCAGTTTGTTTGCATTAGAAAATCTATTCTTGTTGAGTGGTAGTGGGTACACCTGTAATCACAGAACTTGGGAGGTAGAGGCAGGCAGATCTCTGAGTCTGAGGCCAATCTAGTCTACAGAGTGAGTTCCAGGAGCAGATGCTGGCAAGGATGTGGAGAAAGAGGAATACTTCTCTATTGCTGGTGGGATTGTAAGCAGGTAAAACTACTCTGGAAATCAGTTTGGCAATTCCTCAGAAAATTGGACATAGTACTACCAGAAGATCCAGCAATACCACTCCTGGGCATATACCCAAAAGATGTTCCAACTGGTAATAAGGACACATGTTCCACTATGTTCATAGCAACCATATTTATAATAGCCAGAAGCTGGAAAGAACTCAGATGTCCCTGAACAGAGGAATGGATACAGAACATGTGGTACATTTATACAAAGGAATACTACTCAGCTATAGAATTTATGAAATTCTTAGGCAAATGGATGGATCTGGAGATTATCATCCTTAGTGAGGTAACCCAATCACAAAAGAACACACATGATATGCACTCATTGTTAAGTGGATACTAGCCCAGAAACTTAGAATACCCAAGATACAATTTGCAAAACACATGAAACTCAAGAAGGAAGACCAAAGTGTGGATACTTTGTTCATTCTTAGAAGGGGGAACAAAATACCCATGGAAGGAGTTACAGAGACAATGTTTGGAGCTGAGACTGAAGGAAAGACCATCCAGAGACTGCCCCACCTGGGGATCCATCCCATAAACAACCATCAAACCCAGACACTATTGCATATACCAACAAGATTTTGCTGACAGGACCCCAATATAGCTGCCTCCTGTGAGGCTATGCCAGTGCCTGGCAAATACAGAAGTGGATGCTCACAGTCATCTATTGGATGGAACACTGGGTTCCCAATGAAGGAGCTAGAGAAAGTACCCAAGGGGTCTACAGCCCTATAGGAGAAACAACAATATGAACTAACCAGTAACCCCAGAGCTCATGTCTCTAGCTGCATATGTAGCAGAGGATGGCCTAGTCGGCCATCAGTGGCAAGAGAAGCCCTTGGTCTTGCGAAGATTCTAGGCCCCAAGTATAGGGGAATACCAGGGCCAGAAAGTGGGAGTGGGTGGGTTAGGGAGCAGGGGGAGGGGGAGGGGATAGCGGGATTTTCCGTGGAAACTAGGAAAGGGGATAACATTTGAAATGTAAATGAAGAAAACATCTAATAAAAAAAGAAAGAAAGAAAATCTGTAGGACTGTGAAAGACAGCCTGGTTTCTGGTTGAGCTAGGTTTGAAACCCTGGTGACCTGGCAGGTGTCTCTGCAAGGGATGGTAGGCGTTTTGCCACGATCCTGGACACCAGGTCCCTGACATGAGGCAGCAGCTCTCCATAATTTTGTGGCCATCATTCATGTAAGGGCAATGCCCCAAGCCCCTCCACAGGTAGAGGATGTGATGACAGATCATGTAGTCTTAAGACAGATCACCTAAAGGCCTGAAGAGCTTAGCCAATTAAGCTCTCCTTCCTAGACACTCCTCCCTGCAAAAGGTATTTTACTCATCAACTTTCTGCCATAACAATAAATGTCTTAAAACCATGGACTGTCTCTACTCATTGGGATCCGCCGTGGGGAGCAATGGAGTAGGTCTTCATCTAAAGAGCCGCATCTAATCTCCCACAGGAGGTCTCTCAGAGCTCCCAGCTATGGCCTCCACCAAGCCAAACCGAAAAAGCCAAGGACTCTCTCTTCCCTGCTGAACCCAGCTGGAGCATTCCTCTAGCGCACCAGCTAGTTCCAGTCGACTGGGGGTGGGGGAGAACTCTGTTCTCAGCTCTTCTGCAGCTCCCAGCAGTGTCTGGGTGCCCAAGAGTCAGAGAACCTGGCATCCCCAGCCTCTGTGCAGGCCTGGGGATCCCCGAGTCTCAGGAACCTCAGACTGTGCTCCCTCACCCCTGGAGTAGGGTCTGGCAACTTCCCTGATGCTGCGATGCTGTGTGGGTAAGAGCAGTCAAAACTCCCAAGTCAGCAGTCTGAGCTCTGGGAGGGGTGCAAGTCATCCTTTTACCCACAAAAATCTAATCTTGGACAGGTGTGGTATTACACAACTTTGATCCCAGCACTGCAGAGGCAGAGGCAGAGGCAGAGGCAGAGGCAGAGGCAGAGGCAGAGGCAGAGGCAGAGGCAGAGGCAGAGGCAGAGGCAGAGGCAGAGGCAGAGGCAGAGGCAGAGGCAGAGGCAGAGGCAGAGGCAGAGGCAGAGGCAGAGGCAGAGGCAGAGGCAGAGGCAGAGGCAGAGGCAGAGGCAGAGGCAGAGGCAGAGGCAGTTGGATCTTTTTTAATTAGAGGATAGTCTGGTCTACATAGTTAGTTTCAGATCAACTAGAACCACATAGAAGAGGAGACCTTGTCTTTTTTTTTTTTTTTTTTTTTTAATCTATCTGAAGAAAATGAAGTAAACTCAGGGTTCATTTTTATTTCTTCCCCAAATATTTACTTCAGATTAACACTGTACCTTTTAACACCATGTCTGCACCAAGGCAGACTGCAAGCACATAAAGACATAACAAGTCAAAGTTAGTCCAGTGCATTACATATGAATGGCTGGCTAGCAGGCTTGGAAAAAAATACACAAAAATATCAGGTTTGGTTTTTGGCATCTATCTTTATGTGACACTGCATCAAAATCAGCACTCACTTTGTAGCTCAAGATTTCAGCTGGTTCCTTACCCTTGGGAGCCCTTCAATGAAAGAATGAATGTTGGCTGCATCTGCGACCTCTTTGATCTCCTCTAAGGGCACCATGCGGCTGTTATCACCATAGGCAATGTTCTCAGCGATGCTACAGTTGAACAGCACAGGCTCTTGGGAGACGATGGCTGTCTGGGAACGCAGCCACTGCACGTTCAATTCTTTTACATCAACTCCGTCAAGCAGCTGTCAGAGCAGAGTGGAGACTAGTTTGATAACAACCGTGTCATGTTACACTTCACACTATTTACACACATACAAATCATAACAAGAAACCTAGGAATTCAAGCTATTTTTTGAAGTATATGTTGCCAAAGGAAGGTTCATAAATCACCTGTTGGATAGGAGCTCCCACGTTACAGCTTCCAGAAAGACTGATACGTATACTTCTAGAATAGCCACAGGTTCCAGGGATATTCCCAGAGACTAGAGTATACCTAGTATTCTGTCTTGAAGTCACATAGAAGATGGTCAACCTCCCCCTCAAGTAAAATAACACTTACTGATCCCCAGTCCATTATTGATCCCCAATGAGAGAGTTGGCTGATTGATACAGAAGTCTACCTGTAGAGATGGGTACTTGGCTCTGGGCCAAATGTATTCATTCACACAGATACCTCACCTGCTGCCTATTTGATGAGCATGCCTACTATGTGCTAGGGCTCTAGGTACTGGGGAAGTAGTAGTAATACAATGAAAAACTCCTTATCCTGAGAGTTTGTACTGTAGCTGACAGATAAAGGCACCCTAGCAACTCAGAAAGAGAAGGTGACACAGAGACAGAGTAATAGAATAGAGAAGGATTGGGGCAGAAGGCATCTAGGATGCCATGGGAAGGAACTCTGGGACTACGCCAAATGAGACACAAGCAGATCCTGAGAACAAGCAAGTGGAGGAACAACAAGAAAAAAGGCCACAAGCTGTGGAGATAGATGTTCAGCATGCAGTGAGAGAGAGGGAGGGGAAGTTTGGAGAGGGGGGCAGGAGCCAGATCACAAAGGGCTTTGGTGGTGTTAAACCATGTTTTTTCTTGGGGAGGGGTCACTCTCCATTGGATTCAAGGAAGTAGCGTATATGCTGCCTGAAAACAGATAGATGCCACCTAGTTCAAGGGAGCTTTATGAACAGCTGTTTTCCAGATGTTTGTTTAGACTCTATAATGGATAAAGACTATAAGTTATAGGAGACTAAGATTAAGATGACAACCTTTAACTTTTAGGGAACTATAGTTTTTATTGTGTAAGGGAGAGATCAAGATGCAAGCTTTGTGTGTATAAGAAGGGGAGGGAAGAGAGGAGAGATGCAGTGGTCGGGGAGAGTAATAGGAATACAGAACACAAGGCACATAAGATATTAGTAGATACAAATAAGGTCAAGAATGTAATTCTTAGGTTCAAAGAAGAAAGAGATTTTTCTAGATCAGGACTCTCAGCTTAGTGGAGGTTGATTTGGAGAGAGCCTTAGCCTCCCCCTCCCACCTCAACCCCAACTGAACTTGACAGCTGAGGGTATGGAAGGCCAGTGAGATCAGCCAAGGGGTGGAGACCGTTATGGGTCATGAGCCAGACATGTAGGTAGCAGTAACAATGCCCAAACATATTCCAAAAGGATTCTACAGCTTCTAAGATAAGAACTGAGGCTGTCAGGAAAGCTTGATTCTGGGTCATTGTCAATTTCAAAGTCCTACCCACCAGTTTTGTTGTGGGGCTGCTGTTCCTTAGGTAGGAGTTGCTTTGTTTGTTTGTTTGCTTGGCTTTGTGTTTGCTCTACTAGGCCTACCTGCACATTTAAGGGTTTGCCATTAATACCCAGCTTATGTGTTTTAAGTCCAGCTTACCACTTGTCCTTTCATGGGGTCATAAAATCTTTGCAGCAGTTGAACACATGTGCTTTTTCCACAGCCGCTGCTCCCAACGAATGCTACAGTCTTCCCTTTCTCAATGCTGAGGGACATGTTCTGAAGGACAGGAACTTCTGGACGACAAGGATAGACGAAAGAGACCTCTCGAAATTCTAAGTTCCCTTCACAGGTGTCCTGTGAAAGGAAGGAGGCAGTGTTTACAGTGGACATAGGAAAGTTGCACCCATGGTCATGCCCTGAATAAGTGCTCACTTTAAAATGTTCACATTCCCACACCATTCCGATGTCAAATACATTCCTCTCCAGAGACCCACTGACTTAACGCTGGCCCTCATCAGCATTTGTATGTGTGATTTTAGGTACATTTGTCTTACTGTCTTCACTGCTGGACTATGTTCCTGCAAAGCACTAGATTTCTTCTGTTTGACATCACAGCCTGTTCTGCTGACTAGCTGACCATATTCTCTAAATAAAAATTGTTGTTGCTTTTTAATTTAATTTGAGCTTTAAAAACCATTTCCTGATTCACTTAGAACTGCCTTATAAATTCTTTGTGCATGTTATACTTTAAAAACTGGACTATGTTTTATAGTTAATATACACTCTTTGAACTATGAGCTATTTTTATTTTCAGTTAATCATTATTTGGCAGTAAGACTTAGCTGAAGGTTTACTTTTCTCTGTGTTTTCCAATATCTTTAGCCATTGGTGATTTTTATGTAAGCAAATAACGTTTCTATGCTAATGATATTTTTTTAAAGATTTTTTTATAGTTTATTTATTTGTTTGCTTATTTATTTACTTTTAATTTTATGTGCTTTGGTATGAGGGTGTCAGATTCCCTGGAACTGGAGTTACAGACAGTTGTGAGCTGCCATGTGGGGGCTGAGAATTGAACTCAGGTGTTCTGGAACAGAAGCCAGTGTTCTAAACTGCTGAACCATCTTTCCAGCCTCAACTAATAATATTCTTAAAAAACTTTCCAGGGCTATAACTAAATGATCATTACTTATTTTATTTTTATTTATTTATTTTTAGTTCAAAGATTTGGGTTCTTTTAAAATTCACAGTTGGCCTTTCTCTCTCCTTCCTTTCCTCCCTCTCCTCTTTTTTGTTAACCATTTCCTCTCCTCTATGTGTGTGTGTGTGTGTGTGTGTGTGTGTGTGTATTTCTGGAAGTCAAGGCCAGAGTTTCATACAGGAGTTTGAGGCCAGCCTGCACAACAAATGTGAAATTTTATCTCAAACACAAGCAAACAAATACAAATAAGATGTGTTTGAAATGCCAAGGTGTGTTGAAGATTCAGGCAGCAGAATAAAATATGCACCATGATGCATGCCAGATCTAAGAGGGGACTAGAAGACATTTATTTTTGGTTTGTTCATTTTCCATTTTGCCCCTACAAACATACACTATTTGCTGCAGTGTTAAAACACAGCAGAAAATGGATAGAACAATTGTTTCTGCACATGTTCTGGTGCCTTTGGAAAGTCACAGAGAGATGGTCTAGAAAGTCCCTAGATCTTAACACATTTCAAAATTTATTCTTGGGGCTGGTGAGATGGCTCAGTGGGTAAGAGCACCCGATTGCTCTTCCGAAGGTCCGGAGTTCAAATCCCAGCAACCACATGGTGGCTCACAACCATCTGTAACGAGATCCGACGCCCTCTTCTGGTGTGTCTGAAGACAGCTACAGTGTACTTACATATAATAAATAAATCTTTAAAAAAAATTTATTCTTATTATTTTACATTACAATATGGAAAAGTTCAGTTTACATAAATGGGGAGAAAAATGTAATAGGCATCTATGTGCCTGTCAGCTATGTGGAATTTAATTTGCCCAGATTTCAATTTTTCAAAGCAGAAGTGATAATCTGAAATATTTTGTATTAAATAAAATACTGAATAATTCTGTAGGGTTTTTTTTTTTTTTTTTTTTTGGTTTTTGGTTTTTTTGAGACAAGGTTTCTCTGTATAGCCCTGGCTGTCCTGGAACTCGCTTTGTAGACCAGGCTGGCCTTGAACTCAGAAATCCGCCTGCCTCTGCCTCCCGAGTGCTGGGATTAAAGGTGTGTGCTACCACGCCCAGCAATTCTGTAGTCTTTATATGAAATATTTGTGTTCTATGCCATGCATATAATTTATCCTCTCTTTCCTTTCTTCTTCCCTCCCTCCTTTCCTCCCATCTCAGCTTTTATATGCACATAGTTCTAAAGGGGACACAGCAATGAGATACTCAATTTTTCTTTTAATTTTTACAAAGAAATAAAAGCAGCGTTATACACTTAGAAATCCCAAGATTTTAAATATTCTCATGTTCTTTACTTTCCAATATGCTTGATTTTTCTGTGATGTATCTTTGAGTACTTCATTTTGAGAATTTAAAGGTATTATTATTTCTGTTACCAAATATGCACTCAAGCATCTTATTAATTTTACACCTCCACCGATACTGTGTTACTTTAAGCTGTCATATAAATAAATCTACTACTAAAATTCTAGAGAGAAATAGTGTAGTTTTAAATGAAAACTTTAAGTATATACCTAATAATGATTCTAAGTTTTGAATATAAGATTCTGAGAAAGGTTTTGACACTGAACATGTACTTAATTATTTAGCTCTCTGTTGTTTCTTTTTCAATACTCACGGTTTCTTAAAGTTTGTAGTTTAAAGTGCATACAACAATAAATGTATTCAGTTCCTCCTTTTCTTCTTTTGCAAATTTGTTTTCCATGAAAAATTGTGTTTGACATAAAGGCATTGTTTGCCTTGAAGATGTGATTAGATAAAAAAAAGGATGAACTCTAGCCAACATTCATGAAAGAGCAAAACCACTGTTATCTAAATACATTTTGACTTAGTAATCAGTCTTTCATTGAACATTCTTATGGCATTAGGCATGTAAACTTAAACATTTTTTAAAACATAAAACATATTTTAGGCGTAGAGATGAGAATCTGACAGGAATAAGGTACTCTTCCTTGAGGTGCTAAAATTCTTCTAGACAAACTTCTGGCACCTGATCTGAGCAGAATATTCTATTTTGTACTCACTGGTTTTTCCCCACTTTGACTGCAGCTGTTTATAGTTGGTTTATTTTTCAGCAAAGCAAACAGATGCGAAGCTCCAGCTTTGGCTTTGGAATATTCAGGAGCCCATACAAGTGTTTCTCCAATGGCCATAGCCCCATATGCAATGGCGGTAAAGACTCTGTTGAAAGATAAGACATCAGTGTCTCAGAACATGCGGCGTAGAGAGCATGTGTGAACAGAAGTCATATGGTACCACTGATGCTGAAGGCTCAGCAATGGCATCTCCTTGTTGTAGCTTTCTGCCAGGTGCTCTCTACAGCCAAACAACCTTGGAGTTAGCCCCCAAACGCCTCTTTTGATACTGATCAAACATTCCTGCCAGTGAGCATGAAACCTTTGATAAGGGTGCAGTTGTTGGAGATTTGGCAGAGAACCCGCTGACAATAGAGAGAATGTGCCTTAGTGGTGAGATATGATGCAGGCCCTCTCTTTGTTTTTATGCAATGTAGCTAGAGCAGGTGACTGAAGCTGGGTTAGATTAATCCTCTGCTTTAACCCTTGCACTGTTTGGCAAGCAAAACATGCACTTAAACTTTCTTACCCTTCTTGAAGTGACTAAAGGACACTTCAGCCAAGGAACGAGGAGGAGCTGTGCTCTTGTAGTTTGCTGCAGATTCTGATCTCTGTTTCGACATGTTTATTATAACCTGGCAAGCAGGCCAATGGTGTTTGATAGTACACAGGGCATTCACAGAGTTGTGACCTAACACGTGGTTAAATATCTTCTTCCTATTTTTCTTTTTCATTCTAGATGTAAAAATGATAATTCAGCCACAGTGGGACACACTTCATCACAACATTTAAACACTAGGTACAAGGGCATTTTGGACCCAGTACTTGTTTGCTTTGATCTATTATATGTGTGTCTAGGGGTCTGGCAGTGTAGTGTACCTCTGTAATCCTTGCAGAGACAGGCAGAGCTTTGTGAGTTTTAGGTCAGCAAAGTCAACATAGCAAGCTCTTGGCTATGTAGAGAGACCTTTTCTCAAAAACCAAACCAAACCAAACCCAAATGTGTCTGGATTCCTCATGAATTTCATCCTTTGCTACCTTGTGACCGCTCAAAGGATGGAGGCTGTGATCTATTCGGTAACTTTGACTTTGGACACCTTCCCACCCACCCATCCCCACCTATCTGGCTGGTTTTACAAAGAAACACAGAAAGTATACCAACACCCAGTTTATAGGGTATTTGTAGCTAAAACTACTGTTGTCAATAGTTCTTTGGTACTAACAAATTTAAACAATTTCTTTAAGGAAATTGTTTAATGGCTCAAAATGCCATTTAGAAACTAGATATAAAGTAACAAGAAGAATTGTCAAATTTAGATAACATGCTAAATAGGCTTGCTTTTTGTTATTTGATACAACGTCACTTGGGCTATTCTTGAAATTACTATACAGACCAGGCTAGTCTTGAATTCCAGATCCCTTGCCTCAGTCTCCTAAGAACTGGGATTACAGGAGTGTCTCTGTGCCTCACTGTATTTGTTTTAAATGCAAGGGAAATTCAGGCTGGATCAAACTGAAGTCTCATTCTGACCCAAGATCAGGATTCAGCAGGTGAAATGGGAAGACAGCTGTATAGGAGTGTGGTGACCTGGGTCCTAAATTATAGGGTAGAGCTTCACAGGTTCTCAGACGTCAGCAACTGAGTAAGCCTTTCTTAGTCACTCTTCTATTGCTGTGAAGAGACATTGTGTCCATAGTGACTTTTATCAAAGAGAGCATTTAACTGGGGGTTTGATTACAGTTTTAGAGGTTTTGTTCATTATTATCAAGATGGGGAGCATGGCAGCAGGCAGGCCAACATGGTACTGGAGAAGTAGCTGATAGGTTCACTTCCTGATCCACAGACGGTAGTGAGAGAGACAGGGCTTTTGAAATCTCAAAGCCTTCCTTCAGTGACACTCTTTCTCCTCCAGTAAGGCCACATCTCCTAATCCTTCTAATCCTTTCAAAAAGTTCCACTCCCTAGTGACTAAGCATTCAAATATATGAGTCTATGAGGTAATCCTTACTAAACCTACTATGATGTGGTTTAGTATGTGCCCAAATATTCATACATCCTAAAATTTTTACTTTTAGAGTCCTTTTAATGGCACAGATAACCTGAGCTTCCTGTCCTTGCCAGTTTCCTCTTTAAAATGGGGATATTACTGAGAGGGGCTTCTCTTAAAGCCTTGTTCCTGTGGGAGAGCAATGACCTAAAAAAATGGAGATACCTAGATACCTGGTTTGTGATCTCATTTGCCTAGATTGACTTAACTAGCAGCAAGCTGAACTGCAAATCTTTACAACTCAACAGGCATTTAATATACAGATAGCATTCAGGGCTGCACTCTACAATACAGTCAAATCAGATCCTTCAAGTTCTGCTCAAACTTTTGGGGCATCTGGATGGAGGGTCTACCCAGAGAAATGTATCATCAGCCTCCATGCCAAACTTGGCTTGGGGCATCTCATCTAGGGGTTAGCCAGGAGACTAGTCAGATATACTAATAGATATTTAAAGTTACTAAAATACATTCATTACATTAAACATGAAACATACCACAGGTCATAAATGATTTTCCTATTGAACTAACACGCAGATATGTAAAGCAGGAATTAAATAAGGCTCAAACAAGATTTCACTGTGTGAACTGATTTGAACTGAGTTCTTATGTAGCTAGGCAAGCATCCTACTCCTGGAGCCAGCTTTCTCTTTTAAAATTATTCTTTGAATTGGCACACAAAGTAATGGGGTTTATCATGCATTTTCATACATTCATATGCCTGTGTTGTTCTTGGGAAGAAATTTTATTAGAGCATATGCCACTGAATCAATCATGAAACGCTTGGTGCTGGCCAGAGTGAGCAAGAAGGGTGAGCAGGGAGTTAGGAAGGAGCAGCCTGGCACTCTTAAGCCTTGTATCGTACTTATGTGGGTTCTCTAACATGGGCAGCATTGCCACCTTCTTATTACATTGGCCCTTCCAAGCACATCTGAGCACTGTGCAAATACCAACACCTATTATATCTGTTAAATAGAAATAATCCCCTAAAACACAGACATGAGCAATTCTAGTTTTAGTACAGCTGATCCAAATAGGGGTAAGAAGTACCTTCATCAATCATGTGTTTCTCCTGAGTCTGGTTCCAGTTTGTAAACACTGAGTGATTGGCTTATCCTGAGAGGAAGTTCAGTATTTCTCGAGCTAGTTCCTAGGATTATATCTAAATTCCTGCTTCTTTGCCCTGCATGTCTGACTCTAATTGTAAACAGGAGCTAAGAATATCTACAGGTTCCATGGTGGTTATCAGAATTAAATGATATATGGCACCTGGAATATAAGTGGCAACAAATGAATTTGTGTGTTGTTCCTTTCAAGGAGTGGAGAGTTACTGGGAGCTTTCATGCAGTACACAGTAGGTCTCATCATAGCAGTCAATACCCCAGAGTATAAAGTCCTCTTTGGGTGCAAAGTAGAGTAGCTGTTATCCTGGAAGTGCTCAGAGAGGATAAAGGCTCATTATCCTCTTTCCTTCTTCATCCAGATGCAAGTCAGAGGCCCTCTCCTCCCACTCAACATCCTATTCATGATGGATGGAAGGATACCACAAACCTCTGAGATCCTACTTGGTTCTCTGGTGCTGGTGAATGTTTTCAAACACATGATACAATCTGACCACCTAGGAGATAATTAGACCAGGAACTTCCCAGTTCACAAATTAGGAAACCCCAGCTTGTGAAACTTATGCAGTTGGCCCAAGATCACACAGACTGCAAAGTGAGCAAGTCCTGCTGACTGCATTTCTTTCTCATGCTGCACTTTCTGGTGGTAAGCATTGTGTCTGCCCTCATACCATGTTTCATTAGCCCTGGTCCCTCTCCTGTGATCTACACAGGCCTTAGATACCCATTCTACTTTGACTTCTCTCTGCTGATCCCTTCTCTGTTAATCTGACATTGGTTTATGTGGCCTTTCTTTCATGTAACTCCTGGGGATGAGCCAGAAGGAGTGGGCAGCTGTCTTGTTTGCTAACTAAGGCGGCTGTTTCAATTACAAGATCAGTTCTCCTAAGCAAAGATGGTCAAAAAGTCCTAAGGAGCTACTTTCTAGCCTTCAGTATTTCAAAGTATCAGTCAGTCTGCCATTAGGATTCATTTAAAATGAAACTGTGTTGCTATTGTTCTGATAGCTACATTTGATTCTGAAAATTCAGGGTAGCTTTCTTTTGAGAACTGTATTTAGATTTTGAGAACAGGAAACTCACTGCATGAGCATGGCCTAGAACTCACTATGTTCTTAGGTTGGCCTCCAATTTCCAATCCTCCTCCTCAGCCTCCCAAGTGCTAGGTTTACAGGTTTTTGATAGGATACCTGCTTTATTAATGCAGGATGAGAAGGGGGGAACTAAATTTATTTTGTATCCTCAAAACTTTGTACGGTCATACTGAGCATTGTCAGGCTAACAGTGAGGGGACTATTTTACTAGCCCCGGAGTACTAGGGGCCTACACAGGTGGTTTTCACAACCCAACAATCCCTAGCCCAAATTCAACAGAATAAAAATCTTATTATCCTATTTAAATGCTCACTTGAGGGAAACCTCTACAATGGCACAGATGATACTGGTCTGTTCTTGTCACAGGTGTGCATGCTCCCTTTATCAAAGGCTCTTCCCCTCATCAACAGCATGACAAGCTCATGTGACTGTATGAGGAGATTGTGCTGTGGTACTGTCTGTGCTCCTCAGCACACTGCCCCTTCTGAAGACAGTTTACTCACAACTGTACTTGTAAGCCTTGAAAATACACTCATATTTTATTGGGTGAAGTATACTATTATTATTGTTATCATTTTATTTATTATGCTTGTGTGTGACAAGCATGCCGTGTGATGAAGAGAGGGACGTGACACAGCGTGGATGTGGACGTCAGAGAAACACTGTATAGAGCTGCTCCTCTCCTTCCTCTATATGGGCTGTGTGGATTGAAATCAGATCATCTGGTTCATGCAGCAAGAGCCTCTACTTGCTAACTCATTTACCCTCCCATACATCATTATTTTAACAATAAAATAAAACATTACTTCCCTAACTTTTCCCTAATTCTAGGAAAGTTCCTGGTAGTAGGCTAAATAAATGAATAAAAGGAATTTTTTCTGGTATGGAGAACAGAGTAGAATATAGTTCTGGTGTTCATGTTTCTTTAATGTGTATGTGACCCTGGGCCTTGGAATAATCTGGGATGTTTAATTAAATCCATATTTCTGGCTCCATATCAGGTCTGTAAATCAGACTTTAGGGAGAACTCTAAGCACTGCCTTTTAAAACCAGCTCTGAGATTGCTGAGTTGGAAAACCTCCTAAGAGACCAGCACAAGAGGATTAGCTTTAACTCCTGAGAGGTTTCTAGGAGGAGATTTTCTTTTTTAACTTTTTCTATTCAATTGGGTGATTAAAAAGAAAGTTCTCTGCCACTCTAGATCATGGAAGGCCCATAGTCTCAGTATCTAAAGAGATACTTGAGACACATGGTAGTAGAGAGTACGCTAGGCTCTATAAAATAATTAGACAGCCTACAAGTCTATACCACGTGTTATATTACTCTGCTTGTAGCTAGAGGCAGGCTGTACCTTCCTGGCCCTGGGAAATATCATCATGGTACTATTCAGAATTATGTGTGAGTGTATGTGTGTGTGTGTATGTGTGTGTGCATGTGTGTGTTTGTGTTTGTATGTGTGTGTGTGTGTGTGTGTGTGTGTGAGAGAGAGAGAGAGAGAGAGAGAGAGAGAGAGAGACAGAGACAGAGACAGAGACAGAGACAGAGAGACAGAGAGACACAGAGAGAGAGAGAGTCAAGAAGACAAACTCACAGCCAATAATGAGTGCTGGTAGCACATATATGTGCCTGTGCCTGGTTTTTTGTGATGCTGGCCAGGCCTTTGTGCATGCTAAGCAAGCACTCTACCAGATGAACTACAAACACCTTCTACTCCATTAATCACTAGTGTTGTGTTACTCATCTTGGTTATGTTCTGTGAACTAGAACTAAGAAAGCTGAGTTTACCTATGACTATAACTAAATAGAAAGTCTATGAGCTCTACAGCCCTTCCACAGATAGAAACCCAGAGCCATAAAGAAAATGAGAAACTGGGACCCATAACTTAGAAAAGCCTAGAGAAACAGCAAAAGGAAATTCTGGAATGAGCTGGTAGTGCTACTGAAAGGCCTGGATGAAGGGGCAGGAGAATTGAGGGCTCAAGGCTGATATGGAAGTCAGCAATGACCTTGATAATGTCTTTTTAGTGATGTGGAAAGAAAGGAGCTTGGCCTCAGGATAGTTGACAGAATGTAGAGACACTGACGTGGGTGAGGGGAAGATTCTTCTCTTTTCCTTAGGTGATTAAAAAACAAAGAAAGCCAGGCATGGCTGTGCATACCTTTGATCCCAGCACTACAGGGGCAGAGACAGAGGCAGGCAGATGTTTCTTGAATTCAAAACCAGCCTGGTTCACACAGCAAATTCCATCCAACCAAGGCTACAAAAAAGGCTGAGAATTTGAAAGAGAGCAGAGAATTTGAAAGAGAGCAAGGAAGAGCATATGGGAAAGTTTAGAGAGAAGTGGTAGAGAGAAGTGATGTAATTACATTTTAATCTCAAAACATAAAAGAAACAATTAAAAACACAAAACAAATAAAAAAGCAAAGAAGAGTAGTGATAAAAAAATTTCAGCGGAGAGGATGAAATGTCTGCTGTGAGAGTTAAACATCACAGGATTTGCTACATTAGACTGTGCTCAGTAGGCTTGCCAGATACCCTGCAGGCACAGTGCCCTGGGCATTTACAGGAGGGCTAGATGCCCTGGAGGGCTAGAGAGGGCAGCTGTTCTAAGTTTCTAGTATTTGTTTGAAAAAAATCAAACTTTGGAAGACAATGGATTTTTTAATCCTGGGAGTGGTCACATGACATTGGAACCAAAGCAAAGGGTTGGTTTTACCAGGCCTGTGAACCACATATATTAATTCATGTAATTCTGGGTTTTGTTTCTTGTTAATTTGACAAACTGATTTGTCAAAGTTAATTTGACTAAGCAATCAGAATGAAGCCCAAGGCAATATGCCTTAATTGTGTTTTTACAGATTCACACAAACAGCAATGGCTTCAGTCTCAGTGATGTGCCTGCTGGGATTAAAGTCATGCGCCACTAGGCCCTACTCTCTTGTAGTTTTAAATGCAGATATTTGTTTGCAAGGAACCTCTTCTTTAGGACAACTGTGAAGCACAATTCCTGTGGACCTGCTGTTTACTGTTAGCTGGTAAGATCCAGAAATGCTGATTTATAGGTTGACTTGTAGATTGTTTCTTATTAGTGTTGAGCAAAGAACTGCCCTAGGACATTTATAAATAAATATATTTTTGTGTGAATGGAAAATAAAAATTATTTTAAACTATTTTAAAATTACAGGGCTTCAAATGAGTTTAGTTGAATTTATCCTCCAACTACAAATACGTCCCAGGGAGGAAGAAACAGGATCAAGAGCTGTAGGAGGCCAAGACTCAAGACAGATCTATGCTTAGAACAAAGCCATTATCATTAGGGACTGAACCTTGCTTTAATATGCAGGCAGAGGTGGGAGTGGGTAGGTGGGGGAGCACCCTCTTAGAGGCAGGCTCCTGGAGGGGGAACTTTTGAAATGTAAATAAATGGAATAATTAATAAAATATGACTTTTCTGTAGCTGTAAGCAGCTAACAATGAGAATTGTAATATAAATAGCAACATTTCTGGCATTTTAGGCTGGGGCAACTGAAAAGTAGCATTCAAAAATTTTTCCAGTTGCAATAGTTAGTTGTTCCTATCAAGTGAAGAAAGTCCTTGCAGTATAAACAGTATCTGATAGCACAAGCTGTCCCAAGCCACTTTGGGAGGACGTTGTAACAATGGTCAATTCCTGATTCCTGACTTATGCTCTGATTTGTGAAAGCCATCTCTACATGGGGAAGTCCATGACGCCTCTGAGTTCCCCCAGGAAATGATATTTGCTCCTGTAACCCACATTGTGATAAACTGAAGCTGAAAGCAATTGATTTGGGAGTTCACTACAGATTATTTGCAGTGCATCATTGTATAGACACTGCAAAATTCAGAGTCACCGCACCAAGTTTAGCTATGCTGTGCTCCTTATAGCTACCAAGTACCACCAATAAAAGAATCAACTTTGACTTAATCATTACAAAATGTAAGCAACTGTTAAAACATGGTAGTTTGTCCTGTAAGTAGATACAAATATTATTTGTCAATTAAAAACAAAACAGCACACACATTATGGATACACTTAAATGCTTCAAGAAGCCCTCTTCCACATGGGATCTAGATGAGAATCCTACATAAATTAGATACTTGTGCACAATACACTGACAGCGTTTAAGTATTTGCACAACTTACATGAACATGCCTTCCGGCATCATCCGTCCTGCTTGAATCAAATAGGCTCCAAATCGGAACCCTGCTGCATGGGCAAAATGCACAAAAGCATGGCTGACTGCATAACAGCATCCAGTGATGTGTGCTCTCTTCAAGGCGTTTCTGAAATACACCATTACCAAATGACTGGGCATGGGTGATAAAAGGTCAATAGAATAAACTCAGAGTGGTGAACGTTGAGACCTTTGAAATACTATAATTCTGTGGATATACATTTTTGTAAGGATTACAATGTTCTTGCAGAGAAGACTGGTGATTTTCTCTATTTCCATAGATGGTTTACTGTAACATACTTGCCTTTACTTTCAAATGCATGGACAGGTGTCATGAAAGAATAATGTAAGAATTAAGGAAAGGTGTTCAGTAGTTAGAAATATTCTTTAACCTTGTCTCGGAAAACAAAAACAAACAAACAAACAAAACAAAAGAAATATTCTTTAATTTCCATCATGACCTAACACTCATAGAATATGTAGTGGCAATCTGTGGGTGGTGCAGACTACAGACGTCAGTGGAAATGAGAACAAAACTATCTTTCTGATAAATACAAAGACAGAGGCAGGGTGATAAGGGCCATTAAATAAGCGCAGAGTACACATTTGCTTTACATTTAAGCTCTCTTAGAGATCTAACATAAAAGAGTGAGCCATCCTATTTTCTCTCTTCCATTCAACTTTCTTTCAGAAATAAGTTGATTCTGTGCCCTCACTGAGGATCAGATGATTGCGTGGGAACCTATACTTTTTGGTTGTGTTAGCACTTGATTTTCTCTTGGTGAAGTCACATGAGAAGTTAGGATGTGCTGGCCTTAGGAGAGATTAACATGGAAAAAGATTAGCAAGCAAACCCCACAAGGGTCACCCTGAGCATCACAGGATGAAAGCCAGTAGAGTGGGCTTGAGCTGTAGTCACCTGTGTTGAGTCTGAAGTGTCTCCTCATACATTTGCTCAAAGGCTCTCTCTCTTGTTAATGACACTACCGTACGTATGTTCTCCACAGCTTCTGTTGCTATCTTATAAAGTGGGAAAATAAAATACAGAAATAATATTAGTGATAGTAAATGTCCTGGTAGTGAACCAGTCTAGGGAATACAGTATTTCAAGTCACTCATTTTTCCTGGCAATTATTCCTGGCAACCACCCCAATTGATGAAAATTTCTTTAGAAAAGTTTTAGTACATCTAGTTTAGGGCCCTTAAGCCTTTACTGAATTTCGATTTTGATTGTTTCCCCAGCAGAGAAATCAAACATTGGAGAGCATGTTCTCTTGCAAATAAGCTCTTATAAATTATGAAACAATTCTTATCAAAGATAACAGACAAAAATCAATTAAGTAATTATTTTGTCACAGAATTGCAAATCATAGCCAAACAGGACAAGGCATCACACAAAGTGATTGTAAAATTCTTTATAAGACAAAACCACTTCTCATTTTGAAGTCTGGGAACTTAAAAAGATATGTAACTAAAATATGACTGATGTTTCTTTATGTTTAGATATTGTTCAAAAAGAAAACACTTAGATGGGTTTCAGAATGGGGGAGGCTTCTGGCTTAGAACAACATTTGAATCTGAGAATGCAGTTTAGCTTGAAAGATACATAACGAAGTGTTGCAACATTTTGGTTCAGACTACCTCCATGGACAGGGGGCCCAGGTGGACACCCCACATTTATTAAAGGACATTTTGGGCTTCAGACTCTGCTCTTAGTTTTCATGTTCTCTTTAACTCTATAACTTCATTAATCTCAAAGAATCCTACACTTTCTACACCAGTTGTTTACAAGGAAAATGGATAAGACTGTTGGAGTCTTGTTTTAGGTGAAAAAAAGAAATGAGTGACAATAAGATTCTTTTTCACCCCTTCTCCCTGGCTGGCAGTGCAGAGGTTGCATGATGCCTGGAGTTACTGAACAGATGTTAACCAGCAGGAGTTCATCAGAGCTCTGGCAGCCTTCCTCGAAAAGTCCAAGAAGCTGAAAGTCCAAAACACAGCTGTTTGGTGGACACGGTCAAGCTGGCCAAAAATAAAGAGCTTGCCCCATATGACAAGAACTGGTTCTACACACCAGGTGCTTCCACAGCATGGTACCTGTACCTCTGTGGTGGTGCAGGGGTTGGTTCTATGACTAAGATCTATGGAGGATGGCAGAGAAAAGGTGTCAGGCCCAGCCACTTCAAGAGGCACTAAGAGTCTGCATACTGTGTGCATGCCAGTGCCTACAGAGGTCAGAAGAAGACATTGGGTCCCCTGAAATTTGAGTTATGGGTGGTTGTTAGCCACCATATGAGTGCTGGGAATTGAACTCAGGTGCTCTGGAAGAGCAGCAAGAGCTATTAACCACTGGAGCCACCTCTGCAGCCTCAAGAACTACAATAATCGTAAGAAAAACTAATAAAGCCGTTTTACATTTAAAAAAAAAATCCCGATGATTTCTTCCAGTTTATATAGGCAAATAAAAGAAAGATGTACTGGCTGTTTTTGTGTGACAACTTGATGTAAGCTGGAGTTATCACAGAAAAAGGAGCCTCCTTTGAGGAAATGCCTCCAAGAGATCCAACTGTAATGCATTTTCTCAATTAGTGATCAAGGGTAAGAGGGCCGTGGTGCCATCCTTGGATTCTATAAGAAAGCAAGCTGAGCAAGCCAGGGGAAACAATCCAATAAGCAGTGCCCCATCGTGGCCTCTGCATCAGTTCCTGCCTCCAAGTTCTTGTGCTGTGTGTGTTCCTGCCATGACTTCCCTTGGTGATGAACAGCAGTGTAGAAGTAATTTGAATAAGCCCTTTTCCACATCTTGCTTCTAGGTCATGATGTTTTGTGCAGGAACACAAACCCAGCATCTCTTATTACTAAATCCTTAAATTTATGTTGATTGATTGATTGATGATGTATGTGATTGTGTATGGGAGAGGGTAGGGTGTGCTTCTACATCCATGGGGAGGACAGAGGACAACTTCGAGTGGTAGTTTTCTCCTTCACCATGCAGGATTCCAGGATCAAATTCCAGTCATTAGGTGTGGTAGCAAGTGCCTTTACCTGCTGAGCCATCTCTCTGGCTGCTAAATTGACTTGTTAAAAGCTGCAGGTACAGACTCAAATTGCCTAATTTAAAGGCAATTACTAATTGTACAGTGTCAGGTTAATCTTATGACACAAAAAATGAGATAAAAAATCTAATTAATGTCTTAATAATTTAGAAAATTTCCAAATTATCACCATTTTAAAAGCATACTGGGAGGGTAAACACTACCTCTGAGACAAATATTTGCTGAGCAGTTTATCCAGCACAAGTAGACATTCCAAGGCTTCTTATCTAGTATAAGAAATGTGGAAAGGTCCAAGGTCGGGCAAACCAGATCACTAAGTAACTGTCTGCATTTAAGAGTATTTGTGATGTGTATACTATTCTAGCTCTAGTTCAGTTACTGTTAATGTGGACTCTAGGTGACATTAAAGTCATTTTCATATTCAGAGAATATGAAATCAATCTGCCATCAGTATGGCAGAGCTTTGAAGCCACGTGAAGAGAGAAAAAGTCTAAGGCCTGGAATGTATACTCAGAAAAGATCCAGTACTTGCATGCTGTGTCTTCTGAAATGCTGTCAGGATAAAAAGGAATGTAGCATACAAAGATACCTAAACAAAACCAAACCCAGAATACCTCCCCAGGCCAAGCATTAAAACACAATGTAATAGTAGGCATCCTGAGATAGTAATGCGTTGCTAGCCACTAGAGGAACAGGTGTGTAGAAGAATGATAAATGCTTGACATCACAGCACTATACAGGGAAGATGCCCCGGTGAGGGCAGTCATTAGGTCACATGAACCTCTTTCATCCCAGATGGTTAACTATATGGCAGTGTTTTCCTAAACCTCAAAAACTGTGTTTTTTGTTTTGTTTTGTTTTGTTTTGTTTTGTTTTGTTTTGTTTTGTTTTGTTTTTTGTACTGTGGTTGATTCTGAAAAGCTTAAATGTGGGAAAAGAATATATAGTTGCATGAACTGTTCATTGACTATTGATTATTAAAAGTAGAGTTATTTAGGTGTCATCAATATTAATGTCTTGTACTCAGTAACTGTTAGATTTCCTGACATTTTGAAAAATAAAATGCCCAGAATTATTATTTGAGAAATTTTAATTATCCAGTAAATAGAGGATGAGGATCCATGGCATTCGAAAAATCAACTTGACAGTAACAGTAATAATGGAGGACACTGTTAAATGTGCCTGCTATCTTCTGGTTGCCATCCTAAGGGTTTTGTATAACAATAATGCTTTGTTTAATGTATGGATCTGTAGGTGGATACTCTTATTATCATCCTCAAGGTGGAAACAAGAGCCTGCACCTTACCTTTCCAGCACGCTTGAGCGCCTGCTTATCCCTGTTGGCAAAGCCAGCCATTGCTGCGGTTTGAATCATTCCTGTCACCGCAAGTACAGGCGCGAAGCTGAGAATCAGGAGTGTCATCTCCCATCCATATATGAAGGAGATGAGAATGGACAGACTCATGTTGCTCACATCTTGTGTTACGATCCCAAGTCTTGAAGTTGCTGCCTAGAGTCAGACATATGTGGAGTGGGGAGTTAAATTTAGAAGAATTCTTCTAATTTCCTGCAAAATGAGGTGCTTTTAAACTTACATTGTTCTTTAAGACTATTTTCAAAGATTAATGAGGACATCTATTTTTTTGAAAACCTAGTTAAGGAATCCTTTCATTTTTCAACCTTACATGCAGTATTGAGACAGCTACACAGTATACATACAGAATGTAGAAGCATGGTACAAGTTTTAGATTATTTGAATTAAATATGACCTGCTTTGTTTTATTTATTTATTTATTTATTTTAGGACAGGGTCTCTCTTCATAGTACTGGCTGTCCTAGAGCTCACTGTGTAGACCAGGCTGGCTTAGAACTACCAGAGGTCCACCTGCCTCTGCCTGTTGAATGCTGGGATTAAGGGTGTATACCACCACTGTGACCTGCAAATATGACCAGTTATAAGGTTATTCCAAGAGTTCTTTTTAGCTGCATGTGATTTCACATTCTGATAAAAATTAAGTATATTGAGAATTGAAGTAATAGGATTTCTTTGTCTCCTGAAAGATGTTCTGTGTTTATGCACATACACACATAGTAATTCATATGGAATTCATACCCTATCTCAATCATAACTTCTAAATTATTATTACTACAGTGTGTGTGTGTGTGTGTGTGTGTGTGTGTGTGTGTGTGTGTGCAGCCCTCATGGAGAGGTCAGAGGACAACTCTGTGAGATATTTCTTTCCATCCACCTTTATGTGGGCTCTGATGATCCCTCAAGTTCTGGTGAGGCTGGAATGACAAATGTCGAGTGATCTCTCCAGCCCCCTAACTCAGCAACTTATGAAAATAAACCCAGTATCTTGAAAAAGTGGCAGAGTAATGAGGACTGTGAGCAAAAGCAACATAGCAAAAGGTAAGAGTGAATTAGTCTTTTGCGAAGCATTCTCTAGTGCTTGCTGTTATGAAATTGTTGTTACATTCAGTGGGAAAATATCTTAATGTTTAATACCACTAAAGTACCAGTTTTACAGACCGGCATAATGTCATGCACTTAAAATTTAAGTGCCTGGAAAGCATGGTTTAAATTGTGTATATTAACTTTCACAAAGGTTTCATGTATTATAGTTGCATAAAAAGAATCCTGTGCTTTAGCTTACATATTTATTAAAATCAACTCTTCGTCTCTAAAAAGATTCTAAGGTGAATTGTCAACTTCTATTTTAACAATATTTCCTTATGGAATTGACAAACCTGAGATTTTTGCATAGTTTTGGCACAGTTAACCTGTCACATGACTTCCATCAGTCATTCTTGCTCATCTCATAGCTGTGCTGAGCTCTAGGCACCTCTGTGAGTCCTAGACTGCATCTGAGGGAGCACGGAGAGACAAGAGCTCTTGTAGGAAAGTGCAGCACAGATCTGTGCTACTTGTGCTCATTGTGACTGCTAGTGAGCAGAACTGGGAGGTAGTGTGTGTGTGCATGTGCATATGTGAGTGTATGATGTGTGTGTGAGTGTGTGTGCATGAGAGTGTGTGTGTATAAGTGTATGTGTGTCTGCATGTTTGAGCATGTGTGTGTATGTGAGTGAGTGTATTTGTGTATGTGTGTGTGTGTGTGTGTGTGCATGTGTGTATGTGTGTGCATGTATGTGTGTATGTGTGAGTGTGTGAATGTCTGTGCATGTGTGTGTATGTATGAGTGTGTACGTGTTTGTGCATGTATGTGTATGTGTGTGTGAGTGTGTATGTTTATGTATTTACATCTACATTTACTTATCTAAAATTTCTTGAAATCCAAGAGTCTCTGCAGTTTTTCCAATTCCCATTCAAGGCTACAAGGTTAGTTTCAGTTTTCCCCTCTCCTTATTTGTTCTCTCTCTTCACAAGTGAAAAATCTGGGTCTCCCATTTTCCTTTCTTCCCCTTCCCTTCCCTTCCTTCCCCTGTTGCACACCACACCCACCCTACCCCATCCCACCCTACCCTATCCTCCTCTCCTTTTACCTATTTGTGTTTTTAGATGAGATTTCACACTTAATCTGGCTGGCTTGGAACTTATGGAAATTCTCCTGCCTCTGTGCTGAGATTACCGGCATGTGCTACCATGTTTGACTCCTAATTTTTCTTAATAGGCTTATATTCCATGTACAATCCATTTGTTGTCACAGAGACTAACTTTCCATGCATAGCACCTTTCTCACCTTGCTCTGGCTGCTCCCCTCAACTTTTTTTTTTTTTTTTTGACACAATGCCTGCACGCCTGATTCATCATATCTAGCCTCTAACACCTGGCCCTGTTCCTTCTCCCACAGTGATAGAAGACCAAAACTCAGCTATGTATCCTAGTAGTGTTAAATGGAAAGATTAAAAGTTCTCTTCATTCAAGTGTGTGCTTCATATATTTATCTTTTTTTTTTTTACTTAACAGATTGGTCTCATTAAGTGAAGGTGTAAGTGGTAATATCAAGCCAGAAAGGGAGGTGGAGACACTGTAGCCCAAGGCAAAAAAATATTACAAGAGTAATCTTTGAATAAGTAGAAGTGTCTTTACAATTGTTATGTAAGTACTACATGCCTAAGGTAAAGCCTTCAGACACAGCACTTGGTGGTTCTCTGTGAGTTCAAGGCCAGATTGGTCTACAAAGTGGGTTCGAGGCCAGCCTATATGAGACTCTGTCTCAGTCCCCCTGCCCCCAGATAAAATGCATAAACAAAGAGCTACAGGTCTTATGATTCTTCTTTGGGTAGAAAGCTTGGTACTTAGGCAATGCACTAAAATGTTAAATGTCTTTAGTGCTATGAAGAAAAATAAAGAGAAGAGGTTCTCAGTGTACAGCTCTGACTGGTAGGGAACTCAGTATAGAGTAGTCTTGAACTCATAGAGATCCTCCTTCCTCTGTCTTTCAAGGGCTGAGATTAAAGGCATGTGCCTCTACACTGAGCCACCTGACTTTTTTACAAAGATGCCAAAAAATACATAAAGAAGGAAAGACACTGTTCTGGCTGGTTTTTATGTCAACTTGATAGGAACTAGGGGCATCTGAGAGGAAGCCTCAGTTGACAAAATGACTCCACGAGAATAACATGTGGGCAGGCCTGTAGGGTATTTTCATAATTGGTGATTGATGGAGGAGGACCAAGCCCTTTGTGGGTGGGGTCATCCTTGGGCTAGTGCTCATGGGTTCTATAAGAAAGCAGGCTGCACAAGCCATGGGGACCAAGCCAGTAAGCAACACTCCTTCATGGCCTCTGCATCATCTCCAACCTCCAGGTTCTTATCTGATTTGAGTTCCTGCCTTGGCTTTCTTTCCTCAGTGGAAACTCCTTCCTCCTGCTTTGTCATAGCAACAGTAACCCAACTAAGACAGACATCTTTTTCAGCAAATGGTGCCTGGAAAACCGGATGCCCATATGTAAAAGAATGAAAAAATATCTTATTTCTCACCCTACACAAAACTCAACTCCAAGTGGGTCAGAGATCTTAATTTCAGACCAGATTCTTAACTGCTAGAAAATAGATTCTCTCACATACTTGATGGGTTTTGTCAAACTACACCTCTTACAAATTATATAGTTTTCAGTAAATTATAAAAAAGTAATGGGGGTGGGGCTTGAGAAGTGACTTAGCCGTTAAAAGCACTAGCTGCTCTTCCAAAGGACCCAGGTTCAAATCCCAACACCCTCACAACTGTCTGAAACTTTAGTTTCAGAGAATCTGATACCCTTACACAGATATACATGCAGGCAAACCATAACATAAAACTGAATAAATCATTTTAAAAAGCAGTTGAAGGTATAACTGGTAAGAAAACTATATACATAGCCTGGGAAAATGAAGGAATCTCAGGATGTAATTATAGTAACATTCTACATGGAAGAACATCTGCTTCTGGCCAAGATGGAGTAACTGATTTATTTTCTATCACAAACAGAAAGAAATAGATAAAGTAGTATGTATTTGAAGTGATGGTTTTCAAGGCATTCTATATAAGACATCCAGTATCTAGGAACAGAGATGGCAGGCAAACAGTGATTGCCTCAGCTACTTTCTGGATTGAATGAGCAAAGCTGAGGGGCCAAGGATTCTAATCAGCTTGCAGCATATTAACCAGAGCAAAAGGGCTAAATTGAGACGAACCAGGACAGCCACAGAAGGTGCTTTTTAAGTATTTATCTGAAAAAATGCATTCACATGGGAACTGAAGATATATTGTGCCTAATCATACTAGCCAGACTGAGAGGTTTGCAATTCGCAGGGCTTCGGGTAGGGTGTACAGAATGGCCTTGCCTTGGAGTAGACTCCAGTCCTGCTGAGCAAGTCATCACCTAAACACTTGAATGGAATAAACCCCTGGTGACTTTTAACTCATTGTAGAATAAAACTCAAGAATACATAGAAAGATAGAAATACCTGGCATCTAAATTGCCAAATTCCTAATGTGTGGCATATAATAAAAAATAACCAGCTGGGCTAAAGTGTAGCAAAGTGAGGCTCATAATAAGGACAGAGGTTAATCAACTGAAATCACTCCAGAACTAACAAAGGGTTAGATGCTGCCTTATCTCATTTACATGTTGAATCTGAAAACAGCAAGCTGATAGAAAGAGAATACAGTGGTGGCTACAGAATCTGCCCTGTTAATGCCATGCTTACAACTGTAACATATGAAGCACTGTGTGTTCTCATTAGATCACACACTAAGAAAATAAAAAATAAGTACTACCACTGTGAATACTTATCATACTCACATTTTGTAGGAAAACAACATTTAGAAAAATTAGGAAATTTGAAATGGAAAACCAAAATTTCTACATAAAATATGAAAATGAGACTTAAACCAAAGTGGTTTTTCTTTTTTTTTTTTTAAGATTTATTTATTATTATATGTTAGTACACTGTAGCTATCTTCAGATGCACCAGAAAAGGGCATCAGATCTCATCATGGGTGGTTGTGAGTCACCATGTGGTTGTTGGGATTTGAACTCAGGACCCTCGGAAGAGCAGTCAGTGCTCTTACCTGCTGAGCCATCTTGCCAGCCCCAAAGTGATTTTTCTAAGTGGCTTATTTACCAGCCAGACCAAAAGAAAAAGATAGATAATGGTTAACTTCATTAAATTTGATAGTAGCTGTGGAAGAGCTGCATCCAGAATGCAGACTTTGTTATCATGTTGTTACTGGTTTAACAACTGTTGCTTGGAGCTGAAGAAACTGGGAGAGCAACATCAATAGTCAATTTTTAAATATTTATTCATTTATTTATTTATTTATTTAATGTATAGGAGTACACTGTCACTGTCCTCAGACACACTAGAAGAGGGCATCAGATCCCATTACAGATGGTTGTGGAACACCATGTGGTTGCTGGGAATTGAACTCAGGACCTCTGGAAGAGCAATCAGTGCTTTTAACCACTGAGCCATTTCTCCAGCCTCGTCAATTTTTGATAACTAGATTATTTTGATAGACAATTGGGTGGTACATATGTGTTATCTTGGAAAGCTTAGGCAGGGGGATCTTGAGTTTAAGGACATCCTGGGTTGCTACCTAATTTGAGGCCAGCCTAGGCTACATAGCAACTCTCTCTCTCTCTCTCTCCCTCTCTCTCTCTCTCTCTCTCTGTGTGTGTGTTGGTGATTATTTCTATATTAATATGAAGATATGTATGTATAAAGATTACATATATAAAGATTTATATATAAAGTTCTTTTGAGTGAATTTCATGACTCACAATGGGTTTACATATGTTAATGCTACTTACTATTCAGTTTGTTTCTATTTCTTGAGAATAGAGCTTAAAGTGACTGAAAAGTTAGATAATAATTCGTATGTAGAACAACTATACATGAGAATACTTTAAAAAACCTGAGAGAGAACAACCTGAAGTGGAATCTGCTAAGATGTATTATAAGTGGTGGTAGTGAAAATATTTATGAGAAGAAGTAAGAATTAGAAACAGATAAAAGCTTGCCATAATGTAATACATGCGAACTATATTTACTCATTGCTATAATTCAGCAGTGTGCTTTTTGTAGAAAAGCATAGAATTTATCATGCATTTATCATAGATTTGGATGTCAGATTTTGGTACACACTTGATAACCATTCTTAATAAACTTAGCCTAAAACCTCAAGGCAGGGTTATAATTATATGTCAGCTTATACTGTGCTAAATAAAGTCATTTCAATAACAACTAATGTTGCTTGGCTCAAAAGGACTATCAAGCTGTTTTATATACTTCCCATGTCAGAAATCAAGAAATGAGATCATCATTGCCCAAGTTAATATACTAGCACAAACTGATCAGCTCATTGGCTCTGAAATTAATAAATGATGTAAGCGTTTATGATTTCTCAAGGTAGCATAATTATAGCTTCAACGAGCAGAGATCTTGGCATTAGCATTGGGTCTGTTGGTGGCACAGATGTGCCCCATGGTGATGGTAGAATTTTCTTGTGTGAAAACGAAGTAAGAGCTCTGACTGATGACAGTGTTACTAGAAGTTACAGAAACAACAATACCTTGTAATCTTGTGGAGTCTAGATTCCGCAAGAATCTGAAATGGTCTTATACTTTTATTAAAACTACTTATTATATGAGAGTCTGTTGACAGATTGGTGGGCAATAAGCCATTACTTTGGGCTAAAACAATGCCAGTTAAAGAGGCGGTGTGATCCAACTTTCTTAAGAGAGGTTTTGTGGCTGCATTTCACCAATGTGTTTTGATCATAGTTCTCAAAGTATCAGAGCTTCTAAAAGTAACAGTGAGAATATTTGTCATCTGAAAAAGAATTTGTTGGACAAATTCACAAAAGCTGACTGTGTGTATGTACACATATAATATAGAAGATTATATATTTTGGGCCATTAGTTAAAGATTTCTAACTAAGACATTATTATTAGGGGTTTGTCTCATAAATATTCACACTAATATACTTGACAAATTATGACTGAAATTGTGTAATGCAGGAACTGGAATATGATTTAACTAAGTTTACAGGATAGAAATATGACACTAAATTATTTCTAGACTCATCTCCAATCTCTCTTCTTGAGTAAGGAGTTAGCAGGCGAGTCACTCTTTGTCTGACATGAAGATTACCCATCACACTGGGTGTGATGTCACCCTTATGTGGTCAAGCGAACATTTATGTGAACTTGTATTAGAGAAGTAGCAGACTCCCTCACACTTGGAAGTCTTGTCTCACTTTACACCTTAAAGTTATCTAGTTCAAAGTGTACACAACCTGACCATTTATTCTATAGGTACTGCTTTTTGAAAATGGATTTATTTATTTGTATTTTATGTGTATGGGAGTTTTGCCTACATGTAATGTCTGTGTACCATGGGTATGCTTGGTGCCCTTGGAGGCCAGAGGTGGACATTGGATTTTCTGGGATTGACATTACAGATAGTTTTGAGCTACCATGTGGGTGCTGGATACTTAACCCAGGTCTTCTACAAGAGCAATATGTGTCCTTAACCACTGAGCCATCTTTCCAGACCCATCACAATTACTTTTTTTTCCACTTTAATAACTTAATGATTTATTGATATAACTTTTACTAAAAGCTGGTTTTATATGCATATGGTTTAATATGCATGAAAAATAAATTATCTTATATATAATATATATCTTTCTCTATGCAAATGCATAGCCATGAAAGTGTTCAACAACAAATGTTGTCTCATCATCTAGAAGGACTATCTCCAACAAGAAAAACTGGTGACCAAGACTCCTAAAAGCTCTATACAGTGCAGCATGCAATGACTACCCATTGAGAACTCTGTTCCTCCTAATTGAGCACAGAGGGACTATCAATGCCTCCACTTCCGTGTGTCTAATGGATACGGAGGGGATGCTGCTTCCATGTTTCTGCAGCTGTAGTACAAAACAGTCTGACCCTCATATCTTAAGGTTGTTGTAATTACACCACACATTCCATAGCCAGAGTTAGAGTTCTTAGTCCCAAATAATTTTGAACCTGCTCCTATTGTAATCATATCTTCTCTCTCTCTCTCTCTCTCTCTCTCTCTCTCTCTCTCTCTCTCTCTCTCTCTCTCTTTCTCAGTTAAGTATTTTGGCTTGTTCAAAAGCTGTTGTAAAAGCAGCATTTTTAGTTGCAATAAAGAAGTTTCATATGATCACCAGCACTAATTGGATGCTTATAAAGGTTCAAGCTGGGCAATGTTCTATTTTTTAATTTTATTTTTTATTTGCGTTTGTGTGTATCTCTCTATGTGTGCATACACATGCTTTTATAAAGGTCAACTGTGGAGTCAGTTGTTTGCTTCGACCAGAAGTAGGGCTTCTGGTGGTTGGAGATCAGGTTACCACACTGTACAGCAACTGTTTTTATCTGCTGAGCCCTCCAGGATATTCTTCTCCCTTCCTTCCCCCTCCCTCCCTCCCTCTCTCCCTCCCTCCCTCCCTCTCTCCCTCCCTCCCTCCCTTCCTCCCCCCTCCCTCCCTCCTTTTTTTCCCTCCCTCCCTCCCTCCCTCCCTCCCTCCCTCCCTCCCTCCCTCCCTCCTCTCTCTCTCTCTCTCTCTCTCTCTCTCTCTCTCTCTCTCTGTCTTTCCTTCTTTTTTTCTGAGACAGGGTGAAAAATAGGCAGTATGAAAAATTTTTAGCACATTGGCACAATAAAGAAAAAAATACCACTTTTTGGGAGCAGGGGGGTTTCCATGGATTTATCAGGACTGACATTTTCTGCTTAAGGCTGTAACTAGCATTTCAAATGTACTGGCTGTTCACACCAACCTATTGCCTATTAGACAAGTACTGTGCTAAATATGTTTTACAGATTTTTTTGCCCATGTAAGCTAGTAAGATTGAGGTCTTTGGCCCTCTTTTAGAATTGAAATCCAATCTAATAAAACCTTAGAGAGCTTCCTTAACTCTTCTAGAGAGTTCATATTCTAACAGAACTTTAAATTTTTATCTTGTAGTTGAAAGGTGCCTCAGTGGATAAAAGCACTTGCTTTGAGAGCATGAAGGCCTAAGTTCTGGTCCTTAGCATATGCACCTGTAACCACACCACTGCAGGAGCCGGAGACAGATTGATGGGGTGTTCTGGTACCAGCCTAGCTCCAGGTTCATCCTTGTCTCAAAGAAATAAGGAAGCAAGTGACACAGATGTCTGATGTCCTCCTCTGGCCTCTGGCCAAATATGTATAGGCCCTCACATCGACATTAAAAAAAAAAACTCACTTAAAGTAAGAATAAGACAATTTGCATTATACTCATTCTCTCAATTAGATTAAAATCTTAATTGTTTTATAGAAGTTAATTAAAAAAATTTATGTGCGTATACTGTAGCTGTCCTCAGACATACCAGAAGAGGGCATCGAATCCCATTACAGATGGTTGGGAGCCACCATGTGGTTGCTGGGAACTGAACTCAGGCCCTCTGGAAGAATAGTCAGTGAACTATCTTAGCCTCTGAGCCATCTCTCCAGCCCTAAAAGTTAATTTTAATAAAATAATTTGAAGAAAATTGATATTTGTCCTATCATCCATCTGTCATCAATCTATCATGTATCTATTATCTATTCTATCTATCTTTCTATCTATTATCTATCAATCAATCTATCTTCGTCATCATCATCATCATCAATCTATCCTCACCATATAGCCCAGGCTGGCCTTGAATTCATTATGTGAAATGAGTTACCCTGGAACTTGGAGTAATTCTCTTGCCCTGAGATTACAGACATAAACTAGTACACCTGGCTAGCAAGTTGTTCTTTTCCTCCTGCATACAACCCTGTTCCTACACTTATTCAAGCATCATGTTCAGTGCGCTGCTGCTGTGCCAGTAACCTGAATATGATGAACAATGTCTTATTTACTTTTAATACGACAGGCCATGGTTATATACATAACCTCACATGATCTGCAGAGAAACACCACTGAGCACACATCAATAGATATCCCTTTAAGTGAGGTCTTAGTTTCTGAGGAAATGAAAATTAAACTTTTCCTTCATTGACATTTCTGGAGCTAGGTGAAGCACAGGTCTTTAAGTCTAGCCTTTGGAGGCTGAGAAAGGAGTCTCATGGGTTCAAAGCCAGCCTGAGCTTCTTAATGATGCTCTGCCTCAAAACAAAGCAATGAAAAAAATTTGTGCTGGGTGTGATTTTTTTTTTCTTCTTGCTATTTTTTTTCTCTGCCATTTCCTTGTGAACTCTTGTCTCTAATTCTAAGAATCTTTTTTAGTTTTAGATTTATTCTAATACATGAATCAAAGTTTCATTATTTTAGGTGAAAAATAACCTGATCTCAGAAATATCCTTATATTATTTAATGCTTAACACTTAGTGCTGGGCCATCTCAGCATAAGCCACAGATAAGCACAGACACATATGTGTACGCACACATGCATGCCCCTCAGAGTGCTGTTAAGATGGACTGGTAAGATGACTCAGTGGGAAAAGCCACCTTCCACCAGGCCTGGTGCCTGAATTCAATCCCCAGGTCCCATGTAGTGGGTGGGCAGAACCAACTTCAGAAAGCTGTCCTCTGCCTTCATATGGGATGTGGCTCATGCTCACTCACCCATATAACACATAAATGCAAAAACAAATTTTAAAACCACAATGATACATACACCCTGAATCTGTGCTACATCCACAGCTAACGTTGTGGTCAGGGCTCCAGTGTTGTTCTCTTTATCATCATACCAGGCCATATCCTAGAGAGAAGGGAATTGGCATACAATTAGAGAGGCGTTATTCTCAGGTCTGAGATTTCCATTTTATATTGTTTGAAGAAATTTAGTTGCCTTCTCACCTGCCAGTAAGCACTACAGATCAATTGACTTCTGCAACTTATTTCATAAAGCTCTAATTTTTTTTTTTTAGACTGAAGAATGTAAGACTGACTGTGGACTCGTTACCATATTATAATATGCAGAGTGTAGAGCTACAATTGTAGAATGATCATTGTTAAAATGGCCATTGCAACAGAAGAGTGATTTGGAGTTCTGTAAGTATTTTGTGAGGAGAAGACTATCTATCTATCTATCTATTCATTTGCTTAGGATTTTGGTACTGCAAATTGAATCTAGCACTCAATGCATGTTATACAGTCATTCGCAGTGAGCTGTATATCTAAAACATGCCATTTGCACAGTGGAGTAATGTCCATTACAACTTAGGAATGTTTTCAAATCTTTTTACCTAAACAGATCAGTGTCAAAACAAAAACAAAACCAAACCAACCAACCCAACCAACCAACCAAAAAAAAAAAAAAAACCCAAAACCCATTTCTCTCTCCTTTAGGATTCACACAGGCAAGATTTTACCTGACACTTTTTATTACTCCCTGAGTTTGGTAACTCATTGGCACTATGAGGTAAGAGGTGGAAGGTTGGGCAGCTGTTGCCTAGAAGCACAGCATCTAAAGGTAAGAATTGGCTAATTTTTAGCAGCTGATAGAGACAGCTCTTCTGAGTATTTAGCCTGAGGAAATGATTTCCTTTTATTGAGTGTTTCCTCCCACTCACTCAGACCACACTTGTGGATTAAAACCCATTGGAGACACTGATGAACATGGTTCCTATAACAACAACAACTACTACAACAACAATAACAACAATAACAACAAACTATTTGCTTGATACAACCCGGCCAGGGCTCTGAGGCCCAAGTTACACAGTGCTGTCAAGGAAACGGAAATTAAACAGAAGCAGGGCATCAATCATGCAGCATGTGAGAAGAAAGATCTGTGGAGGAGGGTGTCAAGAGGAGGGTGGGTGTGACGGTGTAGAGCTGTGTCCTATGAGCCACTGCCATGGGAAGCTTTTCCAAAGGATTGAGGGGTTTAGGTGCCCTGAAGCTGTGATAACAGTCTCTGAGTGAAGCAAGGGGAACACGCACGAGTGATAGCTGCAGCACTGGAACCAGAAGTCAAGTACTTGTTTTTCTGCAGAACTTGCCCTCAAATTAAGAGACTCCATCTACTTTCTAGTCTTTTCTAGACTTGAACATAACATGGGACACATGAAGAAACTTTAGGTGTGATATGACAAATATGGAAAAATGAAATCTGAATATTATGGTCCAGATTTTGCAGTACTCACAATACCACACAATGAACTGTCTTAGTCACCTATCCAGTCAGCAGCATGGCTGAAACTGCTTTCTACAAGTCAGCAATTGTACACCCTAGTGATTGTCTTCTTGCGCACTCAATGTATGTGAAAATGTTTAGTAGATTTTCTGGAATCTAGCTGGTACTGGGTAAAAATTGGCTTGCTTTCTGTCCTCCCAGAGGTAAAGTAATTTATAAATAGAAGCTATCAGGAATTTTAATATACCCTTCTCCTACCAACAATTAATACAATCACACACAAGTGTGTCATGTGTTTTATTTCTGTAGTTAGTACAATAGTTCCATGTGGTATTATGATAATCCACATTTTGTAGATTGGGGAAATGGAGAGACAGAGGGACTAAGTCAAGGACACAGAACTGGCAGGTGCTAAGGCCGGGATTTGAGCTTCAGTAAAGAGGCCACCGCTCTTAAGGAGCTATTTTGTTCTGCCTCTCATCTGGCTGAGCATTCTGGCTGAGTTTTATTTTTTTCTTCTTGAGCTCCCCGATTTGTTACCTCACACCCTTTTGGAAGAAGTTCCAGGTCTTCCTGAGACTTCTAAGTGGCTGCTGTCAGTTTTATTATCTGATGGCTGAAAGATTCATTTTCACCTAGACTCCCCCAACAAACAATTTAGAGGTGAAATCAGGGGGGTGGGGAGAGCAAACCTCAACCCTCCATAGCCTTGTATATCAATATTGACCACTAAAAACATACGGTGAACAATAGTTTCAATCATGGAACTTAGCAACAATCAGAATAATTATTTAGCTGAAAGGCTCTTAAGTAATCACATAAAAGATAGATTGTATATCTACAGAAAACCACACCCGATTCTATAAACATGTCTGCTTCAGTGAGATTTCAAAACGGTTGTAAAAAGGCACTGCAAGCCTCAGCATGCTTTCTAAGGCTTCCAAGTTAGGACAGAAACCCAGGCAATAAAAGTTAGCTAAAATCTCCCATTGGCTGCCTCCCTTGCCATAGACAAAGCAACACTGTGAAGTCACTTACAAAGAAAAGACTAAAACTGCTACACCAGCCCCTCCATCAAAAAAAAAAAAAAAAAAAAAGCAAATATAAGAGGCAAGAAGAATTCTAAAGAACAATCAGAAAAAAGAAAAACAAAAAGACCTGTTGAGAGGGACTGAGCGAAATTATAGTGGAACTGAATGAAGTTGGTTAAGCAACACACTGATTCTTTGTTTAGTTTTCATGGTTTTGAAGGACAGAATGGATGACCTGGAGAGTAATAAGTCCTTGTTTAGAAGTGTTACTGTGCTGGTGGTCTTCACATAGTTAAAGCTAGAGAAGGGTCTGCGTGCCATCAACCGCCAGAGCACTTGACAGCCGCTCTGGACATTAAAGCAGCTCAGGATCCCGAGGCTCTTCCTCTTAAAACATTTTGTGAACAGGGTCTGGAGAGATGGCTCAGTGGTTAAGAACACTTGCTGCTCTTCCAGAGGACCCAACTTAGGTTCCTAGTGTTGAGTCAGGCAGCTCAATAGCCTCTAACTCTAGCTCTAGCTCTAGGAGACCTGAAGCCTCTGGTCTTCTTTATTACCTGCATCCATGAGCACATACCCACATGGACATATATACATACTAATAATTAAAAATAAAATAATAAATCTTTAGAAAATATTCTCTGAACAGAGGAGAAGTCCAAAGTGAAACAGAGAAAACATAAAAATTTACTTTTTTTTTTCTGTGTTAAATAACAAGATAATTCAGGAAGCAGTTAAAATTTCTATGGACATAAATAGATCTGAACTAGGGAAAACATGAATCCATGAAGAGAGAAATGGTAAGTTAGAAGGTGTGAATTATAGTTTTAGTTAATTACTGTCTCACATTAATTAAGATTTGAGGTGGAGGCATAAGGTGTTAATAAGTAAAGAAATAGAAATTTACCGAGAATTACATGCAGGTGTTACATCTTTTTTTTAAATTGTTTTAGATTAGAGGATATTTCTATTGTGGGGAAAGCTCTGAGCCAGGACTTTTCTGCACATAGAACATGATGGCACCCACTGCTGGAAGCTGTGTACTGCAGAACATGGGCCACGGAATTCATTGCATGGTAGCCTCAAGACTGCTAAAAAGATGTAAAAACTGATTTTGACAATTGCCCTGGAACGATAGTAATTTTGTTTCTGAAAAACAATTGACAGGCAGGATACTTTTCCCACCAGCTCTGCTGATAGAAGGTGAAGCAAGGCTCAATGATTATGGGCTCTTAGGAGAACCCCATCTACCTCAGATGCCAGACTTGCCCTGGTGGGAGATTAGAACTTGATCCGCCTAGTTCAGCTATTTCCAAGAGCCACTGGCCATTTGCAGGAGTGTGACCCCAGGCACACAAATGTTATGTGATTGGCAACTTTCTCCACAGCAGCTGAGAGCCTGGAAAGTTTTTGAATGAGGAGAGAAAAACCTTCTCTGGCCCATGGATGAGACCTTAGGACATTAGTGAGTCCTGCAAGGGTATTCTGGGATGCCAGAGTTCACAACTCTCATTTTCAGTTTTAACATGTGATCTTTCTTTTTCATCCCCTGAAATAACATTGTGCATCAAAGGGAAGATGAATGCAATGAATACTAGTAGATCTGAAACCTCTTATTTTGAAACTTCATAATTTGGATTTTTAAGACTTTAACTCTCTCTCTCTCTCTCTCTCTCTCTCTCTCTCTCGTGTGTGTGTGTGTGTGTGTGTGTGTGTGTGTGCACATGGGTATGTGCATTCGAGTGCAGTTCTTTCAGAAACCAGAGATGTTCATAGTCTTTAGAGTCAAAATTAAAGGTGGTTGTGAGCCACCTGATGTGGATTCTGGGAACTGAACTCAGGTTTATTAGAAGAGCAGTATGCATTCTTAATTGTTGAACTATTTCTCCAGACCCAGGATATGTGTTTATTAGAAGAATATGCTCATAAGAATTCTAATGGTAGATTTTTGCTGCCTAGAACAATAACAAAACTATGCTTTTCAATGATCTGATATAAAGACTATGTCAAGAGATGAGAAAGAATGAAAGGTTAGAATGTTTGACAGCAAATCTAAATTAAAAGAAGAAAAACTCCACTCCAGTTACTGACCTGGTAGAGCATGGCTTTGAATGCCGAGTGTCTTAATCTCATGGCTAAATTTTCCTCTGCTCTGCCATAAAACAATCCCTAGGGAACAAACAGAACAGTCCACACTTATTCTTAAATCTCTTTGTATCATTCAGTTATGGATGTTTTTAATCGGAACAGAGAAGATAATGTAAACATGTAACCCTGCCCAGGGCTGATTAGTCAATTAAAGGTTTACCTGCATCAAGTAGGTGACAAGAGCTACTATGCCCAAGACGACTAACATCATGGAGTAGAGCTCTGCATCCTGCTTTAATGTAGCTTTATTTTTATCTTCAAACATCTGAGAAGAAACAGAGTTTCCTTCAGAAGCTTGGAGGAAAGTGTAAACAGAAAACAAAACCAACCTCTCTTAAAACATCTATATACATCAGGATTTTCTACAGGAATTGCAAAAGGTAAAGAAAAAGCTATGCATTTCTGGGCAAACAAACAAAATAAAACAATAACTATTATTCCCTTGCCTACTTTAAATACATATGGTAAAATAAACTTACTTTTAATTGCCTGCATTTGCTTGGTAAATATATCAGACAAATGTATCATAGTACATTTTCCTTTTTTATTATTATTTGAATTCTCTCCCTTCCTTCCTCCCTCTCTCCCTTCCTTCTTTGAATGTGTAGGTGTGAACTGGGCTATTTGTGTATAGGTCAGAGGTCAACTTTGGTAATAGATTCTTTCTTGTCTTCCACCTTGTTGAGGCAGAGCACATCCTATTTCTGAAGTAGTGAATGTTCTAGTCTGCCCTCCATATGCTTCTTGCCTAAGCTCTGTCTCTGTCTCCCATCTTGCCATAGAGTACAGATGTACATTACCACATTTGGCTTTTTATTTGCGTTCTGGGGATCAAATTCAGGTTGTCAAACTTGTGTGGCAAGCACTTATACCTAGAGAGACAGCTTATAGTATTTTTTCAATTAGATCAACAGTTTGAATTATTATTTCTAATAACTTCTAATAACATATTTCTTAATATTTTTCTAAAGTAAGACATTTGATGTGCCCCTAGAAGTTGTTCCTAAAACTAGGTGTTAGACCTACACATTGGCATGGAATGCAGCTGTGCACAGGAGTGCTGAAATCTGTGTTGGTCTAGTAAGATCCCAAACTAGTCAACTCTTCAAGGGCTCTGGCACAATCCCAAACTCGTATTCCCTCTCCCTGAGCTGGCAGGTAATAAAACTTTGTCATTGTTTGGACAGGTTGGGAAGAGAGAAGCTGTATCTGTCTCTTTTATTGCTTCAGTGCTTAGGAATGCTGATACAACACTGGAGTCAGAATTAAAAAACAAAGCAATTTCTTTACAGATCACCCAGTCAACAAGACCCAGCTGAACATTACATAACAGACATGGTCCATCTCCTGGGCTCAGGAGCTACCTTTCCTACCATGGACTCTGCCCTGGGGATGACCCACTGAAAGTTCTGGTTCCCATTGTGCTGATCAATACAATACAGCTCTGTGCTCTCAGATATGCTTAATTTAAGTTGTTAAAAACATAAACAAATGGGTTTTACTTACAGTGACTAATTTTCCAAAGATGATGGAAAATACTGGATGAACAGATCCATTTAAAGCAGAAGCCAGTGTTCCCAGAACCACAAAAGGCCATTCAGACTTGCTTAATTTAAATATTTTTAATAGTGAAACTTCAGGAAGACTTGTCTACAAAGCAAACAACATCAGTCTGAGGGTATTATGGAACGCAGAGGCAGGAGATACGGAAGTGCACTGGAACCTATCAAATATAACAAATGGCAGTGTACAATTGTATTTGTCTTAGAAAAATTTACCACTGTTATTACTAACGATGAGTCTGAAAAGAATCTTACATCAAAGTGATGATTTGTATGACATTAGTTTTTGGAATTTTACTTAGTTGAAGTACAAAATGGGGCTGGAGAGATGGGTCAGTGGTTGAGAACCAGGATTTGATTCCCAGCACCTACATGGAAGCTCATAACCTGTAACTCCAGTCCCAGGGCTCCTGGTATCCTCTGCTAATTTCTCAGGCACTGTACACACATGATGCACAAAAAAGAGAAAAACAGACATACACATACAAAATAGAATAATAACAAATTTAAAAAGAAATCACACAGTGGGTCACTGGTTCAGGTAGCTAAGAACACATGAAATCATAACCTTAATTTTTCTTACTCTTGTCAGATTGAATATCACACTCAAGGCCAGGATAAAGTTTAGGCAGGAAATCGGCAGAGAAAGCACAGTAGGTCAATGCTTTACTAGAATTTTTAGCCTCCTGTAAGGGGTACAGGCTGTGTGCTCATACTCTGCAGGGATGGTATCCACTGCAGTACAGATGAGATAACCAGGAACACTGCTATGCTCACCCAGTGCTTGATATTGAGTTAATGTTTAGCTGTCGTGCATTCAGAAACATTTTACTGTTGTCAGTTCTTCCACTTTTGTGATCCCAGCATTCAGTTATGATGCTCTCATATACAGTTGTGAGTCAATTTTAAAAGGGGTGTGTGTGTGTGTCCCTATGGATTTAAAAAGCCCAATTTTTTTAAGGTACTGTTTAATCATTTATTTGTATTTAATTATATTTATCATTTATTCTGGCCTCTAAGGCCAGAAGAGAGATGATTTTGAGTGGCTGGACATGGGTGCTGGGAACCAAACATGGATTTCCTGAAAGAGCAGCAGCAATAGCTCTGACAGCTCTTAACCGCTGAGCCAGCTCTCCAGCCCCTCATTCAGAGAAGATGCACCTAACCCTCACGAGACTGGAGGCCCCAGGGAATTTAGAGGTCTGGTGGGGTAGGGGTGGGGATATCCTTGTAGAGGTAGGGGGGATGGGGAGGAGGTATGGGATGTGGAACAGTTGGAGGGTGGACTGGGAGGGGAACAAAATCTGGAGTGTAAAAAAATAAAGTTGAAAAAAAAAAAGAAAGTTCAATTTTGGCTTCAGACCAAAAAAAAAAAAAAGAAAAAAAAAAAAAAGAAGAAGTTGTTGACAAGACAGAAAAGAATAGCATAAAATAAGGCAAAATAAAAATGAAAATCTCTGTAAAATCATGAGCAATGTCATGAGACTTACAGATTAAAGAATGTTTAAAGGCAATCTGATGTAGAAATATGAAATAGGCATTTTCTATAGAAGCACAAACCAATCTGATGAAGTTAAAAATCTCCTAAAGAATTTTAAATTTCATCTGATTATTTTAGAAGTTTATTAAGTTATGATTTGTACAAAGGCAATTGCACACACATGAATAACTGGGGAGTTTGAAAGCAGCTATTCATGAAACTATTAACATAGTGCTATAGTTAATATAATTGCTTCCCCAGAAGGTTCGCTTGCCTTTTGCAAGCCCTTTCTCTCCAGCTTCTCAGTTGCCAGGCCAGCTCCTTCAACCTATGCCCACCCCTGAAACTCATGTTGATGTCATGATGTCATGTTTCTGTCTCTTCACTCTTTTCTCTCACTTTGTAGTTGGTGTGCTGCTAATTTTTTTTCAGAGCTTTGGGAGTTTTTAATATAGCCTGACTCAAGGACTACAGCAGATATGTGGTTTACAAATACTTTCACTCTATGGTTTATTCTATTGCTTAAATCTGTTTTATAAATGGCAATGTCCTTCACTCTAATAATGTCTGATTTGTTATTATTTTTTCTTATCAGTATGTTTTTTAAATTATAGCTAGGAAATCTTAAAGTCACAAAGATTTTCTACTAGGTATTCTCACATAAATTCAATGTTTTTATATTAATAAAAAGTGTGTGTGTGTGTGTGTGTGTGTGTGCACGTATGCACATGCCACTGGGTACATGTGTTGGTCAGAGGACAACTTGTAAGAGTCTATTCTATCCTACCATGTGGGTGTGGGACTTGAGCTCAGGTTACCAGACGCCTTTACACCCTAAGCCATTTCAGCCCTTTGCGTTTTCTTTTCTTTCACTATTAATTTTTATTAAATGCTAGATGTTGTGAATTTTACTCTGTTGGTTACCTGAAATAAATGAAAATTCCTATGATACCCACCTATGACATCTACAGTCATTGACAATTGGCAGTGCTGGATAGGGTAGCAGAAGGACTGAGGTACACATCCAGAGCTCAGGAAGAAAACTGACAAAGCACAAGTACAAAGCATCACACAGGGGTCAGGAATGTGGAGCTGGGAAGAAGGAGAGCGCTGGGACTGAGGGAAGGGGTACATGGAAGATGGTGGGTGGTGCTTATGACAAGGCATGCTGGCTTTTGTTTGTTTGTTTGTTTGTTTGTTTTTTTGTCAACTTGACACAAACCAGAGCCTTTAGGGAAAAAGGATCCTCCATTGAGAAAATGCCTCAACATGGCCTGTAGGCCAGTCTGAGGGGGCATTTTCTTGATTAATGACGCATGAGGGTAGTCCCAGATCCTGTGGGCAGTACCACTCATGGGCAGGAGGTTATATAGAAAGCCAAACTGAGTGAACCACGGGGAGCAACCTCCATGACCTCTGCTGCAGTTCCTACCTCTAGGTTCCTGCTCCCTTCAGGATGAACAACAATTGTATGCTGAAATAAACACTTTCCTTCCCAAGCCGCTTTTGAGTATGTTGCTTAGCATGACAATAGAAACCTGACTAGGGAAGGTGCTGAGAACATTCAGTTGTGGGTCTAGAGCCCAAGGTGGGTTAGAGGAAGAAGTTTCATTGTGACACAGAAATGAGACAGGGTAGAATGGTGTGACTGAAGAGAATATTGAATATTCTCAGGGTCAAGGAGGGATAAATTGGGGTGACCTTTGTGCTGGGAGCAGAGAAGAACATGCTTGGGGACAGGTATCCCTGTTCATGGGAGCAGAGGGTACTGGAGGCCTGAACTGTGCATGCAGCTTGTCTGCATCCAGGCTGTTGCTGCAGGAGTGGCAGGTGAAAGAGACATTGAGATGATCTAGAAACACTTCTCCACATGCAGAGAAAGCAGGTAGTACATAGATGACCAACAGGGTCATGATACTGTGGCCTGGGGTTTAAGAATCTTGAGTTGGTAACGACTCCCAGGCTCTCCTCCATTCTTAGAAGTGCCTTTTCCTTAATAGTTGGTTTGAATTTCTGTGACTATTCACTTGTTGTTAATCCAGTTCTTTGTTTAAGTCCCATTGGATGCCCTCCAGACTCAGATCTATAACATCCTAACCCAAATTAAGATGGTGGTGGCCTTGGGGTGACTGGAGTGGTGCTTCAAGCTTCTGTTTTAACCCATAGTTTTCTTTGTAGGAAGGAACAGCATGTTTTCATGAAAAAATTTTCCTGCCCAACAGGACCTTTTTGACATAAATGCAGTCCATTAGATGTCCCCATTAGTGTCACAGAGAAGTGAGAGCAAACGCTTTGTGAACTTAGTGGCACTGTTCTATTTTATTGTAAGTCAATTCTAAATTTTATAAGGACTAATTAGAGAACATGTATGCAAGCATTACCTTTTGATGGTGTACGGCTTCCTCCAGCTGGTCAGTGCAGGGGGCCTTGGCACTATTCACATCGCACAGAGAACCATAGCTGGCATTTCCTGCAGTGGAACATGTCCTTGATTCCATTTGTTCATCGACCTTTTTAATATCCTTCAATGAAGAATGTGCATGCTGTCATAATAGTGCCTTAAAGGAAGAGTGTACATGCTGATGCCTTAAAAATACAAAGGCAGGGATAGGGAGACAGCTCAGCTGCCAAAGTGCTTGTTCAGCAAACACAAGGATCTGGGTTTGGTTCCCAGGATTCAAGTTTTTAAAAAGCTGTGCATGGTGGACTGCACTTGGCATTCTAGTGCTGGAGAAGAGAGGAAGGGGTGCTGCAGTGTGGGTTGGGAGATGGGGTAAGAAAGCAGTTGGAAGGTGAGGATGTGGACAGATAGATAGACATAGATTGATCCTTTTGGCTTGCTGGCTACAAAGTTTAGCATACTTGGTGAGATGTAGGCTAGTTAGAGACTCTTACACACACACACACACACACACACACACACACAAACAAGCTTACAAGGTGAATGGTGCTTTCATACACACACGTGAGTACATACACACATATGCACACACACATTGCACACACATGCACACTCATGCACACATACGTGCACACATACAGAGCATACACATATACACTCACATATGCCTGCACACATATACATGCATACATACATGTACACAATACAAACACAAACATGCACACATGTACAAACACACATACATTCATGTATATACATACACATGCACTCATCTGTGCACATACACATATACATACACATATATACTCACACACATGTATGCATGCACACATATATACACGCTCCCCACCCCACCCCCCAAAAAACACTCAAAGGGAAAGAATACAAAGGTATTTTGTTGTGTCACTTTAAAGCTTATGTGTGTGTGGCCCAAGACCTGAGACAGAACTTAAGAAACAGTAATACTTTCTAGAGCCCACAGCCATAGCCATAGCCAATCCAGAATGAGATTTCAGTGCAAAATGGGTGTTTGAGGGTGTTTCATGAGAATAAATTGTTAAAATATAGATTAGTGTTCAATTCTAAGTGAGATTGCACTGTAGCTAGTTTTTCTTTTGTAATTCAGAAAGATGAGGGTAATTTTAGTGAGACACCCAAGCTGTATTCTTCAGGAGTGAGAGAGTAGATCTGTGATTTTACCAGATGTCACTTCTAGTACAGGGAGCTTGCACAAGATGATGGGCACTCAGCTAGGGTAGCAGCTGAGAGAAGAGCAAGTGGGCAAGGAGCATGTGCACAGGACCGAATTCCAGGGATGCTGGGATTCTTCACTAATCTGAAGAGCAGTTAATGAGTTACAAAGGTACAGTGAATTTTAGCCAGGCTGACTTGCCATTGTCATCTGTAATCATACACTCCTATGCTATCATCCTCCTTTCTGTTATTTTTCTACCATGGAAGTAATCTCTTATTTGCTTATCTCTTTTTTCTTCTTCTTCAGGAGTTACTCTGTGGAAAATTTAAAATAGAATTTGACCAGTTCTTATAGTTAAGTTTTCTAAGGAAAAGTTATATTTCTGGTCAAAGACAATCCATTTTTTTCTAATGAGCTTGCTAGACAAAAGAATAATGAGAATGGTGGGAGTATTAAATGTTTTAATAGGTACCCAGTATGAGTAAATGCAAACCTTAGTGCCAGGCCTCGGATACCTTACAACTTAAGGAGGCCTCCAACACAAGACAGGCTGTTGTCATTGCTGTTAGCTGCTCTCCAGGACTAGAGAGATGGTAGGACCCTGTTGTTGAAGAGAAAACACATTTTGATTGTAAGCCAAGCTGAGACTGACCTGAGAACTTCCTGCTTTCCAAGAGCTGGAAGACTGAATGGGAAGCTGGAAGAGTAAAGTCAGAGTCATCTTACTCAGCATTGGACTCTGAGTACTACAACACTGACCTACCAGGCAAGGCATTGCAATAGTGGCATGGAGATTACTGGGGTAACTGCTTTCTTCTTAAATCTGGACACAGGAGGAAATTGATGTCTAACTGTAAGTTACACGACTGTAAACATGGTCAAAGTTCATGGATTTTTAGAAGGTCATGAGTCCTAGGAGGGAACATATGCTGTATTGTTAAATGAACATGTCAAATTGTCTTCTAATTACACTTATATTCATTAGTGCTAATCTCAATCTTGTCCAGAGAAGCTACCTTCTGCAGTGAGCAGCAGTTAATGAAGACACTGAGATTTGGCTAAAGTGCCAAGAAAAAGTGACTTATTGCTAACTTGGACACCTCAAGGCTCAAGGGACATAGTGGGGAAAAGCCTGAGGATGAGGAAGAGTGCTGTGAAATACGCCTTCTGGACGTGACATAGTCACTGTACCCACTGACTCACCACAGCCATGATCACATGAGCAAGAACAAGCCAAGAAGATCAATTTCCCAGCAGGCAGCATTAATTGGACTCAGTGACTTACAAAAGCAAAAAGAGAAAATACAAAAGAAAGGATAGTCTGTGAAGGTGGAAGGGGGATGTTGTAGGAGAGTAGATTGGAGAAGTTGGGGGTAGGTCAGAGATCAAGATACATTGTATACATGTATAAGTTTGTCAAGGTACAAATATAAGATATTCTAAAAACTACATCTGTACTTGATTGATTTTTTTTTTAGATTTATTTATTTATGGATTTTTTTTTTTTTGCCTGAATGTATGTATATGTGTGTCTGGTGTCATGAAGGTCATTGATTGCATGGACCTGGAGAGGGTTTTTGTTTTTGTTGTTGTTTTGTTTTGAGATGGAGTTTCTCTGTGTAGCCCTGCCTCTCCTGGAACTATGTAGATCAGGATGGCCTACAATCTACAAATCTTCGTACCTCTGCCGCTGAAGTGCTGTGATTAATTTCACCACTGCCTGGTGAAGTTAGAGTTGTGGATGGTTATCAACTATTATGTGAGTCCTGGGAGCTGAACCTGGGTCCTTTGTAGGAACATCTAGTGCTTTTACCCACTAAGCCATCTCTCCCGTTCCTCTGTACTTGATTTTATTTTATATCCATTTATGCAAAAGTAACTCCAAATACTTGTGAGAATTAGCTTGTTTAGTACTTAAAATAATTAGTTAACCAATTACTGCATGACTCCCCATGTTAGGGATTAGGAAATAGAAGCATAGATAATTTAAGACACTTATCCCAGGTCCTGAAAGTGTGACCTTACAGTCAGCTAGCAGTGACAGCAGCTCATTCTTCAGTTATTGTGCTGTGTTGCTTCTCAAGCTTGCTTGCTTGCTTGCTTGCTTCCTTCCCTCCCTCCCTCTTTCTCCTTCCTTCCTTCCTTCCTTCCTTCCTTCCTTCCTTCCTTCCTTCCTTCCTTCCTTCCTTTTTCCTCTCTCTCTCTCCCTCTCTCTCTCTCTCTTCCATGTGTGTGGGCATGTGTGTGTGTGTGTGTGTGTGTGTATGTGCATACGTGCATGTGTGTGTGTGTGTGTGTGTGTGTGTGTGTGTGTGTATGTGCATACGTGCATGTGTGTGTGTGGTATGTATGGTGTATGTGTGTGTGTGGTGCATGTGTGTGTATATATGTGTGTAAGTGTGTGTATGTATGTGTTGTGTGTATACCTGTGTGCTTGTAAATGTGGAGGTCCAAGGTTGACATTGAGAGTCTTTTTTGATCATTCTCTATCTTATTCATTGAGGCAGAGTCTCTCAGTTGAACCCAGAGAGCACTAATGGTTAGTCTAGTTGGGCAGTATGTACTGGAGATTTTGTCTCTTCTGAAATTATCCCCTACACTAGTGGGAATCCCAAATTATAGCCCTCTACTGGCGACAATCTGGAATTACAGGAGTCCCCCCACACTGGGGGTGGGGGGATCTGAAATTATAGGGATCTGATACACTAATGGGAATGTGGAATCACAGAGGGACCACCACACTGGTGGGGATATGGAATCTGGCCCTCATCCTTACAAGGCAATGGTTCTTTCCCCACCCTCTAGCCACCTAATATATATACAGCTTTAGCTTTGCCATTGTAATGGTCATGGATTTTCAGAATGACTAATTTTGACTCTACAGTCAGCAGTAGCAAATAAATGCATCTGGAATTTGAAAAAAGAATTACTTGCTCATGTGTGCTCATTGAGTGTTAAGATTACAATATGATCTGTGTGAATTGACACAGTTTTGGTTATCTGAGAACACTAATATACTTCAAAGAAGGTGTTAAAGTATTTTGCATGACTATAATACAAATGTATTATTTCTGATTTTCTTACAATGTGAAACCCTTTAACGTAAGGCCTAGCAATGGACTTTCAGTTTAATTATAATGAAAAACAAAAGATGTGTTATTCCAAAGAAAGTCTAATAGTTCTTAAAAATGGTTCTTAAAAATCTCTAAAAGTGGCTGGGGGTGGAAGCAGAGCCAGCAGAGATGCATGCCTTCAATCCTAGCACTTGGCAAGAGGCAGATGGATCTCTGAGTTCGAGGCCAGCCTAGTTTTCAGAATGAGTTCCAGGACAGCCAGGGTTATATAGAGAAACCCTGAGAAAGAAAAAAACAAAGACTCAAAAAGTGAGAAATTTGGCCTCCAATATGTCCTTTTCTTACTAGTTATATTGGTTTGGAAATATTGAATTTTGTGACTTCATGAGCTGATTCCTCTAAGGTTGAGTCTCAACCTGTGAGTCCGACCCCTTTGTGGGTCCCATATCAGATATCCTGCATTTCAGATATTTACATTACAATTCAGAACAGTAGTAAAATCTCAGTTATGAAGTAACATGAAACAGTTTTTTTTTTGGGGGGGTTGGGTTACCACAACATGAACTGTATTAAAGGGTCACAGCATTAGAAAGATTGAGAACCAGTGCTCTAAGGAATGAAAAATCATGAAGATTCAGTTGTCAAATAACATCTAGCTCTAATTTTAAAAGAAACACAGAATAGAGACAGATATGAAATGAAATCAAAATCAAGAAGTTAATCAAGTAGGTTGTACTTTCTTCCTTTTCTTTTTTTTTTAGTATGTACGTGTGTTTTTATTTTTAATTTAAAAAAAAAGACTTATTTATTATTATATATAAGTACACTGTAGCTGTCTTCAGACCCACCAGAAGAGGGTGTCAGAGCTCATTACGGGTGGTTGTGAGCCATCATGTGATTGCTGGGATTTGAACTCAGGACCTTTGGAAGAGCAGTCAGTGCTCTTACCGGCTGAGCCATCTCACCCACCCAGTGTCTTTATATGTAAGTGTGTATGTGTGTGTGTATGTGTGCACATGTGGGTATACATGCTTGCATGCATGCCTTTGTGTCAGTGAGTGTGTGTGTGTGTGTGTGTGTGTGTGTGTGTAGAACAGAGGTTAAAATTGAGTGTCTTCCCCCATTGCTTCCTCCATCTTACTTTTTGAGGTAGGGTCTTTCAATGAATCCAGGTTCATGAGTTTGACTAGATTGGTAGGCCAATGAGCTGCAGAAGTTTACCTGCCTCTGCCCATCTCAGAGCTGGAGTTTCAAAAAGGGCCACAGTGTCTGGCTTTTATATTGTTGGAGATCTGAACTTAAATTCTCATGCTTACTTGGCAGGCATGCTATTGACTGAGATATCTTCCCAGAACCTTCCTTGCATTAAAAACAACAACAAAAGCAACCAGAATCTCACTATGTGTCTGGAACTCACAAGAATCCTTGTGCCTCTACCTCCTGAGTGCTGGGATTACAGGTCTGAGTCACCATGCTCTGTTTAAGAGTATATTTCAAATTTCTATTTTTTTTTTCATTACCCTTAGGTTGTGCTAAATAACACTTTACTTAGTATAGTGGACAAAGTTAGAGTTTACAGTTTTATTATAAACTTGGTGAGGAGATGGAGACTCAGCTTTCTCTACTTCCTAATTTGTAAAACAATAATCTGAACATCCAAGATAGGACCAGACAGTGGAAGTCAAATAAACAGAAAAAGACTAAAGTTATTTACCGATATAAGAGCCTTTAGGAAGAAATCAGTTCTCTAGACTAAGAGAAGGAAGCAGGAGTAGAATGAAGGACATGGTAAGAGTTAATTTAAATCTTCTACTCCTGTGCCTTAAGAAAAGAGCTGTGTAAAATCCAGCAGGGTGGATCTCAGCACAAGTAGACATATGAATCCTGAAAAATGAGAGCTGGCAACTTTATCCTGCCCCTTTGACTACCCAGTATGAGCTGTGTATCCCACCTATGTGATGCGTATGTATGGATCAGAGTTTGTGTGTATGTGTGTTCATTCCACAGATACTTATTAAGTTCCACTCCATGCTATGTGCACTGTCTGCTGCACTTCACATTTTAGAACTCCCCCCCCCCCACACACACACTGCAATCCCTGGCCTTTCTGACAGGCTTCTAAGAACTGCTAATATCTCTCCCTCACTGTCTCTCCCACCTTTATTCTCCCAGCATTCATTGTTCTTCATGAAAGGCTAAGCTTTACCATTCAGTTGCACAACCAAGTGGGTGTTTTGTTTGATTGTCTTTTTAATCTCTGCATTGCTGTCTTATCCCTCTGCCTTTCTTCTCAGCATTATCCCCCACCTTGTAGTCTTTGAAGCCATTCTGTGGGGAATGTAACCCTGCCCTGCCCTGTTGCTTCTTACTTTACAAAGAAACATGCACACTTAACAACCCATAGTCTACCTGTGCCATGGCGAGGGAGTAGTACAGCCCCTGCTTTGCCATTAGTTCAGCATGGGTCCCTTTCTCCACCACCATGCCATCCTTCATTGTCACAATCAGGTCTGCCCCACGAATGGTGGAGAGCCTGTGTGCTACCACAATTGTAGTCCGGCCTTTGCTTGCCTACCGAACAAAAGATATGGAAAATAAACAGAAGAGTGTTAGAGATAACTTGTGCAATAGTCAGGGCAACTTATTTTCACAATTATTTTACAAAGAATCTCACCCTGGGATATAGAAAATCAGATACTCAGCAGATTAGAAGGACTAGTAGAAATTAGAATATATAAAAAAAGTAATTTGTTCCAAATGGTGTTTTTTTTTTAAATAAAAACCATAACCATAGTATCTTAGCTCTAGAAAGAAACCTAACGAGAGTTTTTGAGCTATCTAATCATAAGAGCAAACTATATCTAAGATTTAAACTCATTGTCATCTCTCAAATGAGCATGTTTTTTGACAAGTTATGTGCAGACTTAAGGTTAAATGTGTTTTAATCTGACTTACAACAATTATTAGTACATAGGTGGGTACACATAAGGGCATTGATAGATACATTTCAAACTGAATTTATTCAGCTCACAGGGGCATGCCAGTATTTAGAAGCCAACATTTGCCCTGTCTTGTGACAGCCACTGCTCACCCACCAAAGGGACCATTTTGTTCCCAGTAACGTGTGTGAGTGTGTGTGTGTTTATATAAATGGAATCTGCAGTCTATACACTTGATTGTCCATGTATTTATGGCTTTGAGGCTAACCATTTTGCTTCCTATACCTACAAAATATTTTACTGTATGGATATAATTTATCCATTCTTTTGATAACTGGATTTGAGTTGTGTTTAGTTAGTTTGTTTTCTATAACATATAAATTCTTTCATGTGTTTATTTAGTGAACAAATTTATAGATATCTATCATTTGTACAACTCAAAAGGAGCTGCTATAGGGTGTCCCAAGTCTATAGAGGCCCAAGGCGCAGGACAATCCAACAATAGTGCCTGATAGATGAGTGTTATTATATTGAAACTTCTATTTACATTTTCCTAATGAATAATGAAGATGAATAACTTTTCAACTGGTTAGTGAAAACGTGAAACTGTTTTGTGAATGGCCCAGATCTTTTGCCCATTTTTGTATGGGAGCCATCTTTTCTTTGCTAATTATCAGGAGCTGTTTACACATTAACACAATTTCACTTCGAATAGAGAAGCCTTGACTTCCAATTATCTTCCTCAAATAGTACTGGCCACTGTCATGAAACATGAGACTTTAGAATGACCCTTGGGAGGCATTAAAGAAGAAAAATGGTTAGAGGAGAGAAAAATTCCATTAGTGTGAATGGACGAAGCAAAAGATGCCAACTGCTGTCTCTTTGATCAGGGTGTTGTTGCTATGTGCAGATAAGACCTGCTGGAATGGACAGGTGTACAGATTGATGGCTTGCATATGTGAGGTGTGTGTGTGCATGTGCATGCATATGTATATGTATGTCTGAATGCCAACTATAGACTTATTTCTCCAAGTAACATCCTGGAGCCACACCAGAGGAATTCTGGAAACTACTATCTGGTGTCCAAAGAATCCCAAATCTGTACTTTTTTGTACTTAAAAACAATAGTGAACCAGGAATGTGGAACTCAGAAATGATTTTGCCCACTTACCTTCTCCAGTGCAGTTTGAACAAGTGATTCACTCTCTGTGTCCAGGGCAGATGTAGCCTCATCTAAGATCAGAATTTTGGGGTTTCGAACTAGCGCTCGAGCAATGGCAATCCTCTGTTTCTGGCCTCCACTCATTTGAGCTCCTTTTTCCCCTACTAGTGTATTAAATTTCTAATGAGATATAGAGAGGAAAAAGCACACACACATAGAAAGGTGGTAAATGATTAGAGGAGGAAATGGCAGGCACATTTGTGCTTTGATACCAGCTTCATGATTGCTTTATCATGGCCATTCAGTGTCTTTGATTTGATCATTATAAAAACAAACATCTCTGAGGGAAAGTTCTAGCAAAGAGAACGAGCAAAGGTGACTTAGGACCAAACCAGATACCCAGAAAGAAGGATTATTAGAAAAATTCTTTATAGGAGTGAGTTTTCAAATCTCTTTTAGATGACCCCAGAATAGTTTTTAAAAATCTGTGAAAGCATTTACTGTAGTAGTGTTTTTTGGTAATTTGATATGTGCTTTGGAGACTCTGAAAAGTAGTAAGGCAAAAATGAATTCCACTTAGCTGGGTGTAGTGATGCCTATCTGTTAACCTAGTGAGGAGGAGACACTGGCAGGATGGCCAAGAGTTCAAAGCCATCTTCAACTGCACATTGAATTCAAAGTCAACCTGGCCTACAGGTGACTCTGCCTCAAAAACAAAACCAAAAGACCAGGTGTAGTAGTGCACAGCTTTAATTCCACCATTCAGGAGGCAGAGGCAGATAGATTTCTGTGAGTTCAGGCCAATCTGGTCTATGTCTGGAGTTCAAGGACAGGCAGGGCTCTGTAGAGAAACTCTGTCTCAAAACAACAACAACAACAACAACAACAAAAAACAAAAACAAAAACAAACACACAAAACCCCAACAGACTGAACCAAACTTACCACAATTTATTTTTTAAAAGCTTTATTTTTTTCCTAAAACATTTTTCAGTTTTGGGAAACATTTAAGGCCCTCTCTATTATTTTTATTTCTTGAATATAAACAAATTGAATATTTTTATATTACAGTGGGTAACTTCTCGTACCTGTGATCTCTAGTAGTCATATTCTATTGGGTTATGGCACACCTCTCATCAAGGATAGAAGTTCAAATATTCTTTCTAAACCTTCCATTTTTAGAGACTTATTTTTTACTCCTAGTTTTAAAAAGGTCACTCTTGGGACTGGAGTGATGGCTCAGTGGTTGTGAGCACCGGCAGCTGCTTCTGTAGAGGATGAACATTTGGTTCTTAGAATCCATCGGTTGCTCACAATCACCTGTAACTGCAGTCCTTAAGAATCCAATGTCTTCTTCTGACCTCCACGGACACATGTAGTGTGCAAACTTGCAGGCAAACACTCATACACATAAAACAAATTTTAAAAAGGATGAAATTAAAAAAAAATTTAGTCTTATTGTAGAATAATTATGCAAAGGACATATTTTATGGATATAGCCCTGTTTTTTGTTTTTGTTTTTTGGCAAATAAATTAGCACTACAATGACCTACAAAATCTTCTCAGGGTCCTTCTCAGTCCAAATCTGATCTTGCTTCAAAATAGTTATATTTGATTTTGACAGTGCAAATTTATCTACTATTTTTTAAAGACAGCCTCAGATTTGCCATGCAGTCCAGAATGACCTTGGACTCTTCTTGTGTTATCCTGCCTTGACCGTCCAAGTGCTGGGACTACAAGCATGGGACATCATGTTTGCATTTATATGGTGTTGGGAATTGAACCCAGGGCTTTTTGCATGCTAGACAAACTCTCTGCTGAGTTGTATCCTCAGTTCATGTAGTGGTGTTGTGGGCTTTTGTTTTTTGTTTTTGGGTTGTTTTTTTTTTTTTTTTTTCATTTTTCCTTTGGTGATCTCATACACATATACAACACATTTAGATTCTGTCTACCCTCTAGGACATCCAAATGACAACTCCTCCTTCACTTGTGGCTTCTGCTCCCAGCTTCAAGCTCTGCTGCTCTGTCCTTTACTGAGTCCAGTGTACTTGGGTGTAGGAGCATCTGCTGGAGCCAGTGGTCCCTACCATAGCCCACACCCCTGAAGTCCTTCCCTTCTTCAATATCCTTTGCCAATAGCTCCTCAGCTAGGGGTGTTTTTGAAATATGCTCATGATCTGTTGAGTGGTGTGCTCATGTGGCTCCACAAAGTCAATCTCCCTTGGGCTCTCAGGTGCAGCCTCATCAAACAAAAACACCCCCAAGCCCTACTGAGGCCAGTTAAATTTGAATTTCAGTAAATGGTTGACATATCTAAGCTTAAAAATTCATTGTTTCTCTGATATCTAAATTTAACTGGGAACCCTGTATTTCATTTGGTAATAACTTGTAAACTCACTATGGTACTTATTTCCAAGTTTTTGATTATTATGAATAAAGCTCCAGTGAATATTCATGAAAAAGATAATTTGTGACTATGTTTTCTTTTCTAGTGGAAGATGATACATAGAAATAGTGAGCTGTCCTGATCGTATGTCTAACAGTCTGGCAGGCAGACTGCTTTATCAACTGCTGTTCTTTTCAGATGGGAGGAGTGGTCCACGTGCTTATATCAGCACCCAAGTTACTTTAGCAAGTCTTTTTCACTTTGGCCATTCTAGCAAGAGTGAAATCACATCTGACTGCAGCTTTTTCAGCTTTTCTTGATGACTAGTAAAAATGTTCAGTTTTTACATGTGTATTGCTCACTTAGTACATCTTTTGGCAAACCTGAGGTTCTATTTTTTTTCTTTTTTTTAAAATTAGGTATTTTCCACATTTACATTTCCCAATACTATCCCAAAAGTCCCCCATACCCACCCCCCCACTCCTCTACCCACCCACTCCCTCTTTTTGGCCCTGGCGTTCCCCTGTACTGAGGCATATAAAGTTTACAAGCCCAATGGGCCTCTCTTTCCAGTGATCTCACACAACATGTACTCACTGATAAGTGGATATTAGTCCAGAAACTTAGGATACCCAAGATATAAGATACAATTTGCTAAACGCATGAAACTCAAGAAGAACGAAGACCAAAGTGTGGACACTTTGCCCCTTCTTAGAATTGGGAGCAAAACACCCATGGAAGGAGTTACAGAGACAAAATTTGGAGCTGTGACGAAAGGATGGACCATCTTGTGATTGCCATATCCAGGGATCCATCCCATAATCAGCTTCCAAACTCTGACACCATTGCATACACTAGCAAGATTTTGCTGAAAGGACCCAGATATAGCTGTCTCTTGTGAGACTATGCCGGGGCCTAGTAAACACAGAAGTGGATGCTCACAGTCAGCTATTGGATGGATCACAGGGCCCCCAATGGAGGAGCTAGAGAAAGTACCCAAGGAGCTAAAGGGAACTGCAACCCTATAAGTGGAACAACGATATGAACTAACCAGTAACCCGGAGCTCTTGTCTCTATTTTTTTGAAGTCTTAGTTTTTCTTTGTTTCTGATTGTATCAGTTTTTAAATAGTCTGGATTTGTGCCCTGATCAGGTAGAGACATTTGGAACACTTTCTTGTATGGTGTATCTAACCTTTTAATTTTCTATATGATGTTCTTTGAAAGAAGGTTTTAATTTAATTTAAATCCAGTTTGTATCTTTTTTGTTGTTGTTGTTATTTGTTATTGTTTCTTTCCTCTTCTTGAGGGAGGAGTTCAGGGCCTGTGCACCTCCTCAAACACTCCACAACAAGTTACATCCTCAGCCTTTAGTCTCAGTTTTTTTTTTTTAATTATTTTTCAGAAATTTATATAATGTATCTTGACCATATTCCCATCCCTCTTTTGAGACATGGTCAGACTCTTTTCAAACTTGACATTTTTCTGCCACTGCTTCCTCTGTCTCTTGAATACTGGGATCACAAGTGCAATCACATACTTGGGCAGTTTATATATATATATATATATATATATATATATATATATATTTTTTTTTTTTTTTTTTAAGAAAAATACTTTTAAAAAAGATTTCTTTCTTCCTTTCTTCCTTCCTTCCTTCCTTCCTTCCTTCCTTCCTTTCTTTCTTTCTTTCTTTCTTTCTTTCTTTCTTTCTTTCTTTCTTTCTTTCTTTCTCTCTCTCTCTCTCTTTCTTTCCTTCTTTCTTTCTTTCTCTTTTCTCTTTTTTGCTTGCTTGCTTGCCTCCTTCCTTCCTTCTTTACTTCCTCCCCCAACCCCCCCTTTCATGAGTACACTGTAGTCTTCTTCAGACATACCAGAAGAGGGCATCAGATCCCACTTCAGATGGTTGTGAGCCACCATGTGGTTGTAATTGAACTCAGGATCTCTGGAAGAGCAGCCAGTTCTCTTAATCGTGTAGCTATCTCTCCAGCTCCTTACATATTTTTCTAAAAGATTTATTTAAAAAAAAAACCAAAAAAAAAACAAAACAAAACAAACAAACAAACAAAAAAAACAAAAAACAAACCTTAAACAACTCTTTGCGTGTGTCTAAATGCCTAGAGAAGCCAGAAGAAGGTTCTGGTCCCCTGGTACTAGAGTTACAAAATGTGTGCTAGGAGCCAAACGTGAGTCTTTCTGGAAGAGCAGTGTATTAGTCAGGGTTCTCTAGAGTCACAGAACTTATGGATAGTCTCTATATAGTAAAGGAATTTATTGATGACTTACAGTCTGCAGCCCAATTCCCATCAATGGTTCAGTAGCAGCTGTGAATGGAAGTCCAAGGATCTAGCAGTTAGTCTCACATGGCAGGCGAAGGAGCAAGAGCAAGACTCCCTTCTTCCAATGTCCTTATATTGTCTCCAGCAGAAGGTGTAGCCCAGATTAAAGGTGTGTTCCACCACACCCTTAATCCCAGATGAAAGGTGTAGCCCAGATTAAAGGTGTGTTCCACCACACCCTTAATCCCAGATGAAAGGTGTAGCCCAGATTAAAGGTGTGTTCACCTTTAATCCCGGATGACCTTGAACTCAGAGATTTAATCTTCTGGAATCCATAGTCACTATGCCTCAAGATCTCCATACCAAGATCCAGATCAGAAACTTCTATCTCCAAGCCTCCAGATAAGGGTGACTGGTGAGCCTTCCAATTCTGGATTGCAGTTCATTCCAAATATAGTTAAGTTGATAACCAGGAATAGCCACTACAAGCAGCAAATGCCATTAACTGCTGAATTATCTCAGTAGCCTCTGTGTTACCACTTTAGAGAGCAGCACATAGCTTCCTAAGAGTTCTTTGCTTACCTCAACATCATGATTGTCTTCTTTCTGCTAAGGTATTAAATCTATTAATTATTATTTTGAGACTGTTTTACCAACTAGTTCAGACTGGTTCCATACTTGTTATGCAGTGTGGGCTGGCCTCCAAATGGTGATTCTACTGCCTCAGCTCTCTAAGTGATCTACACTTTAATTTTTGAAATACAAGCTAATATTTTGCTTTAAGGTATATGTCAAATTAATTTTTATTTGTGGTGTAATGCAAAAAACCACAGCTCATTGGACATCTTGTTCCAGTGCTATTTGCTTAATTTTTTGGCTTTCATCTGATTAATTTTATTAGCCTTGCTAAAACTTAACTGATACATGGTCTCGTTTTGAGTGTTTGCCCTGCTGTTATCCCTGTCCACTGATGTTCCTCTACTACTGTATTGGTTGTTGTCTTGAACAAGATGTTGTGAGTGTGTGCTAGCATTGCTGTTTTTAAAGCTGTTTCATCTATATTCACATTTTGATTTTATAAATACAAAAATATTTGGGAGTCTATCCATCACTTTCTACACATATACATAGCAGTCATGGAATTCTCTAATTGGCAAAGAATCACATTTATAGGTTAACTTGGGAAGAATATACAACCTTAAAAACAACTGACTCTTTAATAAATAAAACACAATTTATTTAGGACTTCTTTTATTGTTTTGCCTCATCTTTTATTAAATGTATTCTGAAGAAAATTTATTTTGAAGACTTGTGAGAGCTTTAAATTTTTTTTTATAACTTTCACCACTATTTAAAAATTTAGTTGATTTGTAAGAATACTTGGGCTCATTATTTGCTTTTTCTCTGAATTTGTTTGGTAGTTTGTGTCTTTGAAGGAGTTGACCCTCCCTCTTCCAAGCTGTTAAATCCATAGGCACAAGGGGTTCATAGTTTCCCTTAAGGTCAACTTTTCAGTGACTGTGAGGTCAAGAATGGCTTTTGCTGCTGATTCTCTGTCTTTCTGTCTCTGTCCTCCTCCCTCCTCCCTCCCTTCATTCTTCTCCCCCCTCTCTTTCTCCTTTTCTTACTCCCTCTTCTTCTCCCCTTTCTCATCCCCCCCCCCCGCCACCCCCCAGTGACTATGCCTGTGAATATTGGCATTCATCACACTAACCTTTAGTTTCTCCTTTTATTCTTTGGATTACAGCATTGTGACTTACTATTAAATTTACCGCAAAGGGCATCTTTGTTTATACATGTTCTTTTAGTAAAGTAAATACCAACTTGCAGAGTCAGGTTGAAATGCTCTTGAATTCTAAGTGAGAGGCGGGAGAGCACTGTGCATTTGAGGAAATTCACTGAAAGGAATAAAAGACCAACAAAGGGCAATGTGCTGCTTCTCAGCCAAGGAAAGGAACCTTCAAGCCCCGAGTGATCTTGCTGGCCTGCATGCTATGTTAATCACTATGTTAAATCACGGCATAATAAACATTATTTTAAAAAAAAGTTATTTTTTGTTACAATGTACACAGTGTGGTTTTTAAGTGTGTCCTTCAAAATTAACGCTTTTTATTATTGTGACCCTCTGGAGTGATGGGTTGCAGATATAATTTAACTTCAAGTGTAAGTTTTTTTTATCTTATTGGATACAACCACAATTATCAGGTGGCTCTAATGAACTTAAACTTCAGGAAAGATAGGTAAATGGTTTAAAAACTATCACCCTATGTTCATTAATACTTGTCTTGCTTCCAAGAATTTCAAATTTTATCACATCTTTTTACAGTTCTACATTTTTAATACAGTGTTCGTTCCTTGAACTTTTAGAAGAACCTCATCTTAGCACATCAGTCCTGACAGCGTGTGAGCATGCCATTTTTACTACTAACCACTAGATGGAGGTACAAACCAACATTCTCAGCTTGCGCTCCCGATTTTTCTCAAGTTTCTTTGTCCTGCTTTAACATAGATATTCTTTTCTTTTTCGGGTACAGTGACATGCAGAAAAATTAAACTTACCTCTCGCAATTGGCCTTTTACTGACGTCTTCCTTCTTTTGGACTTTAGCACGTTCCTCGGTCTGCAGATGCTGCATCTAAAATACTCTCCACATGAACCCACTGTGTAATGTGAATTGGCCTAGCTGGGCTGTGCGGAGCCCTCAGGTACTCTGGCTGGATTTTGAGAACCCAGGCAGCACAATCTCACCTTAGGAAAGGCCATTATGAAGTCGTAGGCGTTTGCCTCCCTCGCTGCCTGTTCCATTTCCTTTTCACCCACACCTTCGCGCCCAAACTTAATATTGTTACCGATGGTGGTCCCAAACAGAACTGGCTCTTGTCTGACCACTCCAATTTGCTCTCGGTAATGTCGCACGTTTTGGGCTCGGATGTCATTCTCATCTACGGTGATCTGCCATACCAAAGAACCAAGCAGGCTATGATGCTGTCCAAGGTGTTGGCTTCCAACTGTCTTCTTAATCCAAAGAATAAACTGAGAAGTAGTATCTCAGCCAGGACTCGCTATATTTTAGTAAACATATTTATGGTATGGATAACACCAATAGTTCCCCCCCCCCCCCGGAAGATTGGAACTAACAAATCTTCAAGAAATTTTAATTAACTTAAAATCCCATGAAACCACAAACTAAGTATTAATAAGGTTGTTAATAAGACACACATACACAAACACTGTAGATGCTACAAATGTTATATAGACAGACGCCATCAACTTTGTTTTAAGACTGATGGTGTCGATAAGGTTCTAGCCTTTTTTATTTCTCAATACTTTATTCAGTCCCCAAAGGTAAAAGTTCCTTCTCTGTCTTCTTAGGTAGCTCAACATATTCCAGAGACAGAGTTGGATGTGGCCATGAGAGACTCCATTCCTCACAGCCCTGGCATTTGTGTGAGAATCAGCACTTCTTTACACTGACTGATTCGGTAATTTATTTAGTCACCATTAGCATAAACTCCGGCCTACAAAGTTCTGAACAAGTTTTCTTTTAAAGACAATGTTGTAAGTGTTAACTAGAAACATTAAGAATTAGTATTTTTTTTCTTTTTGTGTACATGTGTACATGTTAATGTGTGTGCATGCCGTGTGTATAGAAAACAGTGTTTGGGTATGTACGCACATGTGCATAGGAACCAGTGTTTGGGTATATGCACATGTGTGTGCATAGGGACCTGTACTTGGGATGTTCACATGTGTGCATAGGAATCAGTGTTTGGGTATGTGCACATATGTGCATAGGGACCAGTGTTTGGGTATGTGCACATGTGTGTGTATAGGGACCAGTGTTTGGGATGTTCATATGTGTGCATAGGGACCAGTGTTTGGGATGTTCATATGCGTGCATAGGGAACAGTGTTTGGGATGTGCACACACATGTGCATAGGGACCAGTGGTTGGGTCGCTTCCTGGATCAATTTCCTCCTTAATTTTTGAGATAGGATCTCTTAGGGAACCTGGAGTGCACCCATTCATCCACCCTTGCTGACCAGCCAGCCTCAGAGATCCAGTTCTCTGGCACTGGGATTGCAGATGTGCAACTCACAAGTTTTATGTAGGTGCTGGGGATACAGCACTTCTCGATGTCACAGCAAGCTCTGAAACACTGAGCCATCTTCCCAGCCCCTTCTGCATGGTTTTCCCCCACAGTCTGCACTTACACAGCCGTCCTCTGGGTCATACAGCCTCTGCAGAAGCTGCACTGTCGTACTCTTGCCACTGCCACTGGGACCAACCAAGGCTACTGTCTCTCCAGCCTTAATCTTCAGATTGAGACCTTTCAGAACCTGTTAGATGCACAGGAATGACACAGTTAGGAATGACAGACAGTTATATAATACAGTCAGAAAATTAATCTGTAATTATAAACAGAAAAATTCTTAGGTGGCACATGAAAACAATTTAGATCTTATATTTATTTGTATAATACCCCATTTATACCTATAGTAATACACAGTTTGGGAGTACAGTATTTAAACATTTCTTTATACATAGAAGAGATCTAATTTAGGAGTTATCTAGGCACAGAAAACTCTTCCCATATTTTTAATAGCATATTTTAATTGTACAAAATTATAATGGGTTTCTTTATGACATTACCATAAGTATGGTATGTATATCTTGATCACATTCATCCTTCATTGCTTTCTCTTTCCCTCTTTCCTCTCTCTTCCTTCTCCCTTCCTTGTTCCATGTGCACACTGTATGTGCACATGATGTGTGTTTGCATGTGTGCAGGTATACATGTATGTATGTGTACATACACATAGAGGCTCCATGTTCACAACAGGAGTTTTCCTCAATTGCTTTCCACCTTATATATTGAGGCAAGGTTTCTCTCTGAGCCTAGTTTTCAGTGAGTCTGGGTTGGTTAGCATTTTGGGGGGATTCTATCTCTGCCTCCCATATTCTGGGATTATGAGTGGGCTGCCATAACTACCAGGTTTTAAGTGAGTGCTGGAGATCTGGACCCTCGGCCTCATGTTTGAGTAGTGGGTACCTTACTTGCTCACTACCAAGCAAATCATCTACCAAGCCTGCAAACTTCACATTTTTAACTGAAATACCTTACACGAATCTTAAAACAACCAAATTAATGTTTTATTTTTTAATTTGTAGCAAGTGGAATCTTGACAAATAATTGAGTTACTTAGGAAAGTTCCCCTTTAGAATAGGTCTAATATTTTTACAAGGTACATTCCAAATAGTGAGTTGGGAGTGGAAAGCCAAGTCTTGAAAGCTAAGCTGTTCTTGACTTTCACCTGTGCAAAGTGGCATGTCCCCTTCTCTCCCAAACAGATACACAAATTAGTTAAAGGCAATTGTTTACCCAGGTATGCTAGCCAGGAGTTTGCTTGGGGTACTAGTGAAAACCCAGCTTCAAAATAAAGAAACAAATAAGAATTGTTTAGAACCCAGAGAGCGTGGCCCGGGGCATTATTGGCATAACTGGTGCTCAGGGTCCCAGAACCCAGCTTAAATGTATATCCAAAATGCAGTCTAAAATGCTGTGTTAGGAGAAAAGGCAAAAACCCAGACAACGATGGTGACAAACAAGTCATAAAGCAAAAGACTCTGAGGAGAGAATTTCAGTAAAAAACGCCAGTCAGAGAAAAACAGAGAAAGAAGTGGGTGCATTATTTTTAATGCAAATTCTATACGGCACATTAGAAGTTGATAGCATTAGCAATCTCATTTGTTTCACATAAAATTTTGTCCCCACTTCTTATATCCTAATTACGTATTTTGTTAGTAGCTGCCTTTTGTAATCCTTAACAATTCTCCTTTTGAGGGTGGGTAGCAGAGGAAGCAAATGCATTAATTAAATATAAATACAAATATAAGGACAATTTAATAGGAACAGCAGACATATTTTCCCAAGAATTATTTGTTTTTAAAAGATTAGTATGTTGAGTGCACTCCAAGAGAGCATGGGCTGGGCATTAACAATTAAAGGCCGAGTGATTCGAATGGGACAGACTGTGTTTTGATAAATGTGTGTCTGTGCACGGGCACAGGTATGTACGTGTGCCTGTGTGTGTGAATGAGAGTGTGGAAAGTGAGAGGAAGGGTATCTAAGATACAATTGCACATGCAGTAGAAGTCCTAAAGGTAGGAGAGGGAAGGCTTAACAGGAACTCATCTGAAGGTTGGAAACTCCCATATTCAAATAAATTAAATACAGCTGGATAATATCCCGGCATCACCAGTAGGTGGCAGCATTAATCCAAGACATTTTAGTGTGCTTAGAAAAGGAGCATGGAGGAAACATTGGCAGTTAAAAATGACTATCGGTCCAATACAGGAGAGAGGAAGGAAAATATAAATCACGGTTGCAGATAACACGTGTTATAAGGTATGCTCTTGTATTCTCAATTGTTAATTGCTGGGTTGGCAGCGCCAGGCTAGCAGGATCTGTAAATATTTGTTGCTTTCTCACCCAACCCAAGAGAAAAAGCAAGCTGTGAAAGGGAAGGTCACACATACTATTCCCCGCCCCCACCGCCCCCTCCCAGGCCAACTGGACGAAAAGGAGGGGGATTTTAGCATAATAAAGAGCTTGCGGTTGGATCTGGGGCAGAAGGGCTGGCAGGAGGATTGGCAGGAGGACTGGTTGGAGGACTGGTTGGAGGACAGGGAGAGAGAAAGAAAGGTAGCAAGGCCCTGAGGTAGAGCTGAGAAAGAGTCAAATGACTGGAGATGTCAGTTTAAATTATGGGCTAGCTGTGAGACTGCCCAGCAAACAGGCTAACAGCCTTATGCTATACAGATGTCTCCACAGCTTTATTATTAAACCACAAGCCCCGCAATATCCAGATATATTTGCTCACTGCTTGTCAGATATTGGCCTACTTGCTTCTTTAAGGAAGTAGACAAAATCTGGGTCAAAATCATCCGAAAGAAGGGACTGGGCAAGTACTTGGCATGCAAGTCTGAGGATTGCAGTTTAACTCCAGAGCATTCATAGGGATTCTGGAAGGGGTGGAGGCAGCTATCTGTAATCCCAGTGTGGGAAACAGCAACAGGAGATCCCTTAGCAAACTGGCTAGCAAACTAACCAAACTGTAGAGCTTCCAGTTCATGTGAGAGACACTTCCTTAATATGTAAGGTGGAGGCTGATCACAGAGGACACCAAATGTTGATCTCTGGCCTCCACAGGTACATGCACACATGTATATGCACACTCCCACAGGTTAACGAGCATATAGTCACATATCACACATACATAAATAAAAGAATCTTTAAAAAAAGTTCCCACAACAGAAGATTCTGGCCTGAAGACAATGTCAGAAAATGGAAGAATGAAACTGAATTTAACATACCTTGGCAGAAGGTCTTGATGGATAGCTGAAAGAAACATTTTTAAATTCTATGTTTCCTTCTATACATTCAGGTACAAATCCAGCTGTTGAAAAGTTATCTATATTGGGTTTCTTGGAAAAACAAAGAGATTGTTATACATCTTTAAAGGGTTAAGCTTCTATCCCAGAATAGTTTAGAGATGGACCCTAAAGTTCTTTTAAAATCTCCTTCCTGTTTTAGAAGTACATGAAACTAGACATGAAATTTTGTCTTTGTTTCTTTCTCTTTCTTCCTTTCTTTTTTTTCTTTCTTTGTTTATTTTGTTTTATTGCTTTTTGTTTTCTTTGAGACATGGTTTTTCTGTGTAGCCCTGGCTGGAACTTGTTCTGAAGACCAGGCTAGCCTCAAACTCACAGAAATCCACTTGCTTCTGCCTCTTGAGTGCTGGGATTAAAGGTGTATGCCACTACCACTAGACAGACATGAAGTTTTCAATAAAAAATCATTCCCCCACAAAAGTTAACCACAATCTTTCACTCTATAACCAAATAACCAATGTGTAGGTTTTACCCACCCTGTGGTTTTCCGGAGTTGAATGTTCCTATCTTTCAGGTTCCTTCTTAGAGTAAGGACAGATATCTTTCAATGCAGTGAGAGCTCCTACCTTATCAATAACCTGGAAAATATTAAAGGCAGCTCCTCTGGCTACTGTGAAGGTTTCCAGGTGAGGGGCTACAGATCCAATGCAGTAACTACTATGGATCACACTGAAGAAAACCTACAGGGACAAAGTAAACAATAGTCACCTTGTAGTGAAGTAAGAAAGACAATGGGATTGGGAGGTGTGTTTGGCCTGTGCTCATGGACTATGAGAGGACTTACATAAGAATATGGAAGACAACCACTCTGGAAGTCAGTCTGGCGGTTTCTTAGAAAATTGGACATAGTACTACCGGAAGATCCAGCAATACCTCTCCTGGGCATATATCCAGAAGATGTTCCAACTGGTAATAAGAACACATGCTCCACTATGTTCATAGCAGCCCTATTTATAATAGCCAGAACCTAGAAAGAACCCAGATGCCCCTCAACAGAGGAATGGATACAGAAAATGTGGTACATTTACACAATGGAGTACTACTCAGCTATTAAAGAATGAATTTATAAAATTCTTGGGCAAATGGATGTATCTGGAGGATATCATCCTTAGTGAGGTAACCCAATCACAAAAGAAGTCGTTAGATATGCACTCACTGATAAGTGGATATTAGCCCAGAAACATAGAGTACCGAAGATACAATTCGCAAAACACAAGAAAATTAAGAAGAGAGAAGACCAACGTGTGGATACTTCATTCCTCCTTAGAATAGGGAACAAAATACCCATAAAAGGAGTTACAGAGACGAAGTTTAGAGCTAAAACGAAAGGATGGACTATCCAGAGACTACCCCACCTGGGGATCCATCCCATAATCAGCCACCAAACCCAGACACTATTGCATATGCCAGCAAGATTTTGCTGAAGGGCCCCTGATATAGCTGTCTCGTGTGAGGCTATGCCAGTGCCTGGCAAATATAGAAGTGGATGCTCACAGTCATCTATAGGATGAAACACAGGGCCCCCAATGGAGGAGCTAGAGAAAGCACCCAAGGAGCTGAAGGGGTCTGCAACCCTTTAGGTGGAACAACATTATGAACTAACCAGTACCCCAGAGCTCGTGTCTCTAGCTGCATATGTAGCAGAAGATGGCCTAGTTGGCCATCATTGGGAAGAGAGGCCCCTTGGTTTTGCAAACTTTATATGCCCCAGTACAGGGGAATGCCAGGGCCAGGAAGTGGGAGTGAGTGGGTAGGGGAGCAGGGCGGGGGGGAGGGTATAGGGGACTTTTGGGATAGCATTTGAAATGTAAATAAAGAAAATATCTAATAAAAAGAATCAAAACAAAACAAAACAAAACAACAAGATGGAAGACAGGATGAAGACTGTAAGGGAAACACAGGCTGCCCCAGCAGTCTTGGCCTATTCTCAGGATGACACTCCAATTCGCGAGTTTGTGTCTCTCCAGCTGCAGCAACATTTGAGTTGTCTGAACCATGCTGGCCCACAGGAAGCGGCCCACAAGCTGAGTGTGCTCCTATGGACCCTTTCCCTCTACTATGGACAACACTGGGAGATTTAGCAGGAGAGTAATTGAAGTGATAGTACAGAGACATTGTATTGCTTCCATCCTGCTTTTAAAACTTCTCTGTTACCCACTGTCCTTATTTAGGCAAATGCCTCTGCAGGAAAAGGTCAAATAAGGAATGAATTCTACAATGGCATGCACTCTTCTCTGTCCTTCAATATGTGGGAACTAAAGAGTAAAAATATCAGGTCCTAGTTCTTCATATGAGATGAATGAACAGCCCAGAGCCTTAACTATGAAAGTCTCAAATTAAAAAGATCCATTTAACTGAAAGAAGAGACATCTATCTAAGATGGAAAGACCAAACAAAAATGGAAGCAGTAGAGAAGGTCCCTTTGCTTACCACAACAGATCTCTTTAAGCCTGAGCTGATGTGTCTGATGTAGAGACTTGAGATTAGTGGAATGATTTACAATTTCATACATAACTGTAGCAGTTTAAAAGACTCTGGATTGCAAGATTGGAAAGGGTTGCATGAAGCTTTCTTTCTCTTCTTCTTCTTCTTCTTCTTCTTCTTCTTCTTCTTCTTCTTCTTCTTCTTCTTCTTCTTCTTCTTCTTCTTCTTCTTCTCCTTCTCCTCCTCCTCCTCCTCCTCCTCCTCCTCCTCCTCCTCCTCCTCCTCCTCCTCCTTCTCCTTCTTCTCCTTCTTCCTTAATATTTCTGTGTATGTGTCTCTGAGTGGGTGTTTTTGCACACCAATGCAGATGTCAGAGGAGGCCAGAGGACATTGGGTCCCCTGGAGTTGGAGCTGAAGATGAATGCAGTGTGAACCATTCCCATCCAACCTGGGTGCTGGAACTGAACTTGGCTCCTCTGCAAAAGCAGTGCCTACTTGACCACTGAGCCACCTCTCTAGCCTAAACTCAGCTAAATGCTGGAAAGGATAGAGGTATAACAGATGGATCCAGCTACTGTAGGACTTTTCAGTTAGCAGCATCTTTGTGGACTGTGATCGCAACCCAGGAAACCCGAGAGGACATGCTTTACTACAAATTGGCTATTTTCAGTGCTAGATTAAGAAGACTGTATCTATTAGTGAGGAATTCAATTATGGTTATTCTAAAAGAACAATGCTTGCCACAATGAGGACACAAAACATGTTAGATGAATAAGCCTTTTTACACACTCACTCACACACACACACACACACACACACACACACACACACACACACACATTAGAATTTAAAAGTACATGCAAATCGTGAGAAGGTAATCATCCTTATTCAAAGTAAGTTTTGGAGCAGAGACTGAAGGAAAGGCCATCCAGAGACTGTCCTGCCCTCACCCCCCACCCTACCTAGGGATCCATCCCATATACAGTCACCAAACCCAGACACTATTGTGGATGCTAACAAGTGCTTGCTGACAGAAGCCTGATAGAGCTGTCTCCTGAGAGGCTCTGCCAGTGCCTGACAAATATAGAGGTGGATGCTCTCAGCCAACCATTGGACTGAGCACAGGGTCCCCAATGGAAGAGCTAGAGAAAAGGAGCTGAAGGGGTTTACAGCCCTATAGGAGGAAAACCAATATGAACCAACCCCAGAGCTTCCAGGGACTAAACCACCAACCAAAGAGTACACATGGAGGGACCCATGACTCCAGCTGCATATGTAGCAGAGGATGGCCTTGTTGGACATTAGTGCGAGAAGAGGCCCTTGATCCTGTAAAGGCTAGATGCCCCAGTGTAGGGGAATGCTAGGACAGGGAAGCAGGAGTGGGTGGGTAGGTGAGCAGGATAGGGGGGAGGGATGAGATGGGGGTTTTTCGGAGGTGAAACCAGGAAAGGGGATAACATTTGAAATGTAAATAAAGAAAATATCTAGAAAAACAAAACAAAACAAAACAAACAAACAAAAAAAACCCCAAACTAAACTCTAGATAAGGAAAGATGATCTAACCCTGCCATCTTTGTTTCCAAATAAGACTTACAGCAAGAATAGTTCCGATGGTGTAACCAGGCTCTCCGCCAAAAATCAAGGAGGTTCCATACCAAAAAGCCAGTCCATAGGCTCCATTCATAAAGAAGTAGACTGCTCCAAGAGACAGCTTTGAAGCCGTAGCCCTCTTTATGCCAGCGTCCTTTGCGTCCTTTAAGTGCTGTGTATACCTTACAAAGCAAAACACCAAGTAATAGAAGCCTTCGGAGAAAACAGAACCAAGCGTCTTTTTATCATAATTAAAGGGACAGACCTTTGAATTTCTTTCTCTTGGGCTCCAAAGGCTGTGACTGTTTGGATTGATGACAAGGCTTCTTCAGCCACAGCCCCAGCTTTGGAATAGGCATCCAGCTCCTTGCTGGTCAATGAGATAATCATCTGTAATAAGCACAGCCACTGTTAGGCAAAGAATGAATTTGCTATGATTTGAAATTTTCCTCAGAGGATTGCTCAGCTGGTATAAATTTTGGGGAGTCTACGGGACACAAGCTATCACAGGTGGGTTATAGTCCACTTCTGGCTTTACTCTCTTTCTCTATTTCCTGGTGTTTGGAGGTGGGAAGTCCAGTCACACCCTTTATCCACCACTGGCTCACTCTACCTTTTCCGTCCAGGTGGATTAAAACTAATTATAAACCTCAAATTGCCAAAAGCCACAAGCTTGTGATACCCAGAACAGTAAGAGAGAGTTAAAAGCAAGGTGTCATCAGCCTTTGGCCTTCATCTGACACTGTGTCCTACCTCACACCCCAATACCTGACCCTCTCAGGGCAGGACCAAAATAAAACTTTAGTCTCTCTTGTTATTTGTGTTACAGCAACACAAAACTGACTCTGATGGTTACCATTAATTGTCAGCTCAACAGATCTAGAATTCGATCAGCCTGGTCTGTGAGAATGTTTGTTGAGCATTGTCTTGATTATATTAATTGAGGAGGGGAGACCTACCCATTACGGATGGACTGATTCCCTTGGCAGGTGATCCTGAGTTGTATAGGCTAGAAGAGAGCTGAATACATGTGTGCACACATTTATTCTCTTTCTGCCCTTGACTCTCTGCTGTGATGGACTTTATCCTGGAACTATGAGCTAAAACAAACCCTTCCTTACCCAAGTTGCCCTTGTCAGAATAGATTTTCACAGCAGCAGGAAAGAAAGCTAGGACATTAACCAAGAGAGAACCAGAGGGAGTGAGACTTTACAGAGTACTTTACTGTCACATAATTTGAAACCCGAGTAGCTTCTCATTACCCAGCATCTAAATTCTTACCTGAATTTTTCTCCTACCAGTGAAGTTTCACTGAATTCTCTGTATTTTAAAGGCAACTTTTAGATGTGGGGAGTTTTACTGATACAATGACTTAGCAAAGAACATTAGAAACATTATTTGTCTCATGGACATTGAAAATTAGTGAGCCTGACTTGAATTGATTTGTTATTATGCACAAAGGAAGGATTCAGGGGGGTTAGGTCACAGGACTATAGCAGGAAGAGGAACTTCTCTTATGAGTAGAGAATGGTCCTGAAGCCATTGCTATTCATATATGTTGGAATATGGTCAGTAAATGTTTTATCTTTCAACACTAGGAGGTGAGACTTAAAAAAAAAAGAAAGGAGGTCATTACTATTTTGGACAGTAGGTGGGATAGTCTGATTTCTTAAAAATTCTGAAACACAGGTACCCCTTCCTTTATTATAATCCATTTGTCAATCCTTTGGAGTTTTATTAGTAAAACAGTTCAGTTAGAGGGAAAAACAACAGTACCACATCAAAGCTGGGTGTTTTGTCTTCCCTACTCATGTAACAAACCATTTGTTTCCAAAATACCAAACTACACTCTATACAACTTGAGTTGATTTGGTGTTGAAGAAGCTTGCGTGGCTGGTGATGTCATGGGATGGCATAAACTGAATACTAATTAATATATCAGTTAGGGTTACTATTGCTGGGATGGAATATCATGGCCATAACCAACTTGGGGAGGAAAGTATTTATTTTGTTCATAGTTCTGTATAACATTTTATCATCAAAAGCAGTGAGGGTAGGAACCTGGGGGCAAGAACTCATGCAGAGCCCATGGAAGGGTGCTGCTTACTGTCTTGCCAGTCTGCTTTCTTATAGAACCCAGGTACAGGGGTGGCACCATCCACAATGGAATGGCCCCCCCCCCCCCATTGATCACTAATTAAGAAAATGCCTTAAAGCCGGATCTAATGTAAAATTTTCTCAGTTGAGGCTTCTTCCTCTCTGATGAGTCTAGCTTGTGTCAAGTTGATATAAAACTAGCCAGAATCCTGTTATAGCTATCTCCTGAGAGGCTCTGCCAGTGCTTGACAAATACAGAGGTGGATGTTCTCAGCCAACCATTGGACTGAGCACAGGGTCCCCAATGGAAGAGCTAGAGAAAGGACCAAGGAGCTGAACGGATTTGCAGCCCCATATGAGGAACAACAATATGAACCAACCATTACCCCCAGAGCTTCCAGTGACTAAACCACCAACCAAAGAGTACACAGTGGGACCCATGGCGCCAGCTGCATATGTAGCAGAGGATGGCCTTGTCTGTCATCAATGGGAGGAGAGGCCCTAGGTTCTGTGAAGGCTCTCTGCCTCAGTGTAGGGGAATGCCAGGGCCAGAAAGTGGGAGTGGGTGTGTTGGTGAGCAGGGAGAGGGGGAGGAGATAGGGGGGTTTGGGACGTGAAACCAGAAAGGGAGATAACATTTGAAATGTAAATAAAGAAAATATCAAAACAAAACAAAAATATTAGTCAGAATAGCTAATCATTTTTTTGAGTTTACTTAACAAAGATAACTCCAGAGTAGATCACTAGAGGACAACACCACATTGTGCTAAGCCTTGTACATATTAAATATTTAGTAAATGCTTGTCAAATTAAACTGAATTGAAGGAGATCATGCAACCTAATGACTCTTGTCATTTAGGGGTAACTTTGGCTCTCACTTGCTTTCCCTTCAGTTAATGTAGCAGTGGAACGTAGATTCCCTCTGCTGTATCTTTACAACTCTGTCTACTTTTTGCATGAGAGGATAAGGTTCTGCTCTTAGTAACACATTCTGGGCCTTTTTTTTTTCCCCTATTGAATGATCCTCATTTCATACAAGCTTGAGATAAAGATGAGGATTACAAGGTTAACAGGAGAAGCCAGACTATCACAGACCTGCTGTCTAATGCTCTTCAGTGGGATAGCCTTTGCTAGGTTGTCCATCTTCCTCTAAGCAACTACTCACTCACATGCCTGTGGACAACGCACTGAAACATATTGAGTCACAGGCACAAAAGACATGAAAGGAGGAGGGTGATTAGTCTGGAAGACGAAGAGACAGAGAGTTAGAGTGGGCAGAGCAACAAGATAGGCAATGGTGAGAATGTGATAAACTACATTTTATACATGTATGAATGAATCCCATTGTTATGTACAGTTAATAAATGCTAGTAGAAAACTTAAAAAGGTCTGTTGTCTAAATACCCAAGCTTCCTTTTAAGAAAACAGTCAACTACAGAATATTTTTATTGATAGAAATCTTTGATTGAACTTGTATTATCCTGAGAACAAGTGAGCCAGGAAATTTTATGGATTTGATTTTTGAAAATTGAGTATTACAAAATTAAAATCACAGTGCCTTTGATGTGATGGGAACATGTAATGGGAAACTATGGAGATATGATTTTGAGAGATATTAGGGATACTTGGGCTGCTGGAAAATGAACACACACACACATCCACACACACACTTCACCAGATTGTAAACAAGATTATTATCTTCTGTTATGTGCACTAGAACACTGCTCAGAATGCAATTGAGAATGCAAATACAAATTTGTTTAAAGACCTGAACTATGTTTACTTAGATGTTAACATATTTTCTAAATCATTTAAAGGCATGTACAATGTAAACTTGCAGAGACCGCTATCAACCAACACTTTAAGGGTATGACTTGAGGATTTTTCCCTTCTATTCTATCTACCCAGTACAATAAACTACAATGCCTTCATTGAGGGAGATTAGAATATACAAGACTCCCCTTGCAACAACTAAATGTCCGATGTGTAATATCATCCTTTATCTGTGCTATCATCTGAAGTAGTACTAGGCTATTTTTTTCTATTAGTAAGATATTAATGAAAAATCATATGTTAACCATGTAATTTAAAGGCCTAAAGATGAGTATTGGTTAAAAGATCAGAGGTTGCTAAATTCTCTTATACTTTGGGACATTTAGAATAAATAAAAGTACCCATCTCTCTTTTGTAGATTTGGTAAGCATTGTGCTCCTTCTTTTGCTGCCAGTACCAGGACTAGCTTGCTTACCCTAGAGCACAGTGCCGATGAAGCCATTATGAGAGGAGATGTAGACAGAACCACCAGGGAGAGTTTCCAGCTTTTTATCAAACTTATCACCAGGCCAATAGAAAACCCAGATATGTTCTGAAACATCAGAGGGATCTTATCTCCAATACCATCACAGAGTTTGTTGATGTCACTGCAACAGAGAAATTCCCGTGGTTCAGTTAAACGCAGACTGTGTGTTAACACCAAGGCCACACAGACACTTCTCCTTCCCTTACCCAGTCATGCGGGTGTTAAGTTCACAGATGTCACTGCCATCAAACCAGCTGATGTCTTGTGCCAAAATTGAATGAAAAAACTGTTTTCGGATTCTTGTGGTTTGCCGGGCTGCAGTTATGACCCAGAAGGAAATCTGTACATAGCCAAAAATGAGGGCAGCTGCTCCTATTCCAATATAATATAGAGTCAACCTGAGGGAAGATGACTGAACATTAGGCAGGAACACAGTTTCCCACCAAGTAAGACAAACAAAGCAAAAACCACAATCAACAATGCTACCCAAAATAGAAAAGAAATCTAATATTTGGTAAAATTTATTCTGGAATGTAGAAATCACTCATGACAGAATGAACAAATATTGACTAGCATTTTAAAATTTCCCTTAAAACATACAGATCATATCTTTGACATTATTAGTAGAAATTAGTACTTTAAAACATGTTTGTTCTATCTTCTTTTAGTATTTATAATACCTTCAGGTGGGAAAATTACATCGAGGTAATTAAGATAGGCGCAAGTGAATAGAAGGGGAAAATGATCTTATTAATTAATAACTGATAAAGGAAATATCACATATTCTGAAATCAAATGTAAGGAATTTGCATTAAGCTAATATGTTCAAAAGTTAAACCTTGTGGGTGTTCATTTTAGAACTCATAATAATGCAGAAGAATAACTGAAAGTAGTTTTAACACCTAACTAGGAGGACAGGTAGAAACAGGGTCATTTAATAACCACAAGTGGGAAATGCACTACATGAGGTTCTAAAGAAGCATTCTGATGGCAAGACAGACAAAACACAAAGAGAAAGAACTTCAGGTGTACTTGAATGGTATCAACAGGGTGCAGGCCTCGGAATAATTGGTGGAAAAGCATGCTGAGATCTAAACTGTGAAACAAAGTTAATTGTTAAAAACTAGAGAGAGGCGCTAGCAAGTGGGTAAAGCCTAGCTGACAACCTGAGTTTGATCCCTTAGAACCATACAGTAGAAGGAAAGAACTGATTCCCATGAATTGACCTCTGACCTCCATACATGTGGCATGGCAAATAAATGATCTCATCTTGCTAAATAAATAAATGTAAATATACTTACATATAAATACATAAACATGAATGTATATAAATATATAAATATAAGTGTATATAAATATATATAAACATGTATAGCATGTATATACCAAATATATATACATAGATATACACAAATATATATACGTATACATTTATACACACACACACACACACACACACACACACACACACATGCACACACACACATATATCAAAGAACATTCTAGGGAGAGAGAATTTCTTTCTGGGATGGTCCAAGAACATGTTTAGTTGATAAGGCAGGAGAATATTGCATAGCACAGGCCTTTAGAGACTGTGTACTCTTTCCATTTATTCCAAGGTAAATGAAGGATCATCAGAACAGACATACATAGGATGGCCCTACTGTGTAAAAGACCATTCTGGCCTCTTTGTGTAGAACTGGTAGATGTGATAATAGCAATGGAACCAGGAAGTCACTGCAATGCACCATGGGAAAAGGATAAGGACTTAGATGAGAACTGTGGCACCTAAACTATAAAGAGGGAGAAATGTTAAAGGTGCTGGCTACTGAGCCTGATGACCTGAGTTGGATTCCGGGAGCTCAAATTGTAGGAGAGAACTGCTTATCACAAGATGTCCATTGACTTAACCATGTTCATAGTGACACATGCACACACACACACACACACACACACACACACAGAGAAATTCATATACAAAATAAATAAATAAATAAATAAATAAATAAATAAATAAATGAATTTTTTAAAAGTGCACATAGTCTAGTTATATTTTGGAAATACAAATTGTCAGATGAATGGGACCTTCAGGCATAGTCTTTGTTATAAAGACTACCATGAGCCTGTAAAGTAAAACAACCCCTTCCCCACTTTATTTCTACCCCATTAAATTCCATATACCTTGAGAATATGTCCCCCCTCTTGACTGCCAGCCTGCACACCCACCCTTAAGGTCAGTGCCAGTCATGATCCCTATCAGAGAGGGAGAATCTGCTCTCCCAGATGGGCCTCTGGTACCTATGGCGAAGCTCTCTTTGTGTGGAGTTTCATCTGTAGCACCCTCCCTGAACCAGATTGATCCTGCTGGGTGTTTTGATTTCTCAGTGCCTTTCATTTCTTTGTATTTTGTGTTCATAATGGTAAGGCAATCTTTGTTTAATACACCCTTCCTAACAAAGTTACCAACAGAACAGGACACAAGGAACAAAGCAGGAGAGACACCAAGGATGACTTCCTGGCTTTTGGCTGACCAATGTGGTCAGCAGAATGCTCTTCGCAGGCATGGGGAGCTGGGAATAGGACAGACTTTCAGACATTACCAAGAGTTCTTGTTTAGACATATTAAATATGCTGAAGTGGTAGTCTGAAAATTGAAGGGCTACAGAAGTCATTAAACTGGAGATGTAAATTTGAAAGCTATAGCTTCCAGGCAAAATCCTAGCAAACAGGCTGAGCAAAACCACTATGGGGGTCCTAAAATGTATGTAGGAGAGTTGGACTCAGAACAGCCAGGATAACTTTAAAAAGGAAATTGTTCTGGGACTGAATTTCTGAATTTATTTACTTATGAACTAAAAAGATACTGTAGTTAAAAAAGGTATGGTGCTAGCATAAAGATAGATGCATCTATAATTCAGAAACTAGAGTTAACCCTTACAGACAAAAAATTTAAATTCATCAAAATGTAAAACATTTGTACTTCAAAAGAACCATTTAAGTAATGAAGAGTAGCCACGGGCTGCAAGAAAACAATTGTCTATCAAATCTGAGAAAGGATATATATTCAGAATTTATAAGATCTCTTTCAGCTCAATCATAAGACAATGCTACAGTTTTAAAAATGTTTACTTCACAGAACATCAGTCAGTAGGTGTACCCACAGAATCCATGAAAAATGATACAGACTGTGGAAGTGAATTTAGAATTTACTTAACTTCAATTAGTTTGTCTCTCTGTAGATACATGTGGCTGTGGCTAACATACTAGACACTGCATAGTGGCATATTCTCATGACTTGGCACTTGGATGGAGGTTAAAGAGGAGGATCACGAGTTCAAGGCCAGCTTGAGCTCCATGGAGAGTTCTAAGTCTCAGTAATACAGATCCTATTTTAACCAAAGCAAGTAAACAGAGCTAAGGAACACAAGGAAATACTAGATGTCACTCTGGTCTGTTTGAAGACTTCAAATATTTTAGTGAGAAAAATATGAAGAGACCAGTAAAGATGGAACATTTAACTCAGCATGTGGTAGATAATAGTCAAGTCTACTATTATCTCATAGTTTACAAAACAGAATGCCTTTATAAATTTTTAATTTATTCAGACATTGAGATTGTAAGTCTGGATGGAACTTAGTCTCAATTAGTCTTTATTATTATTTTTTAATTTTTATTTTCAAAATTATTTGCTTCACTGTATTCATTTAATCCATGTGCCTTCTCTCCTTCCTTTTTTCTCTTAATGATGCTGAGGATCAAACCCAAGGCCTTACACATGTTAAGCTCTTCTAGTAAATTCTATCATTAGCACATCTTTTCACACTTAAAACCTATTTAAGTAGCATTTTCATATAACGGTTGGAAAGAAAAACAATTTTTAGAAAAGGAAAAATAATCCTCCATCCTCTAAGAGATGTGCTTTTAGTTCTAGGAACAAAACTGTCTGTCATAAAGTCACAGATCCTCACAGCTTTTGGGTTGGTGACAAGTTTGTCAAATACAACTCAGAGAAGATGACTACATGCCTTTTATTGTTCCAATGTTTATGTGATATATATATATATATATATATATATATATATATATATATATATATATATATCTCACATTGCTAATGCTGATCTTTGCACACACATGTGTGAATATATGTGTGTGCAAAGATCAGCATTAGCTTTTTTTCTTTCCTTGCCCTCCATCTTATTTTTGAGGCCAGTCTTTTCCTAAGCAGGAGCTTACTGATCCCTGTCTTGCTCATGAGCTCCAGGGATCCTCTGTCTCTCCCCCTAGTGCTGAGTGCCTGGCTTTACCTGGGTGCTGGGAATCTGATCTCAGGTCCTCCCACTTGCACAGCCAGCACCTTACTGAATGAGCCATCTCCCCAGACTCATACCCTTTAAATAGATGGGAAAAATATACTATATATGGAACGGAAGAAAAGCACAGGTTTACTTTAATTATGCATAATATAGATGATTAAGGTTTTTAGTTCTTTCTTACAAGTATTGGATAAAGCACCACGCAAGAAGTAGGAACTTAATTTATTTGGACTTACACAATGATATCTTCATTCAGCTTTTCTTGAGTCTGAGAACAGTTCTGATATTTAGCTGTAAAAAAAAAGATTTGTTTTTTAAATTATAAAGGAAATTGTTACCCAAAATGTTTCATAATTTTCCCTCCTAACCAAATGCACAATTTTTGTTTGTTTACTTGCTTTTATAGAAAATGAAATCAGTGCCACGGGATCATGATTCCTTGCTGCCTATGTTTTTAAAGGAGAACTTGCAAGAACTATCTCTTCTTTCAAGAATGTTTCCCCACAGTGAAAGCTAAGAGGCAACACTGACCTCATGACTCACACCTGGAAAGAATTCCCTAGGATACCTTTAACAATCAGCTGACGGACTAGAGAGTTACTGTTGTGGATAGCCCTGGGGCTAATTATATTTGATGTTAAATCTGTTCTCCTGTGAGGGCTTTTGAACAAGGAATGAGTCAGCACTCAGGTGATTTCCTGTAAACATGCTTCCTACCTCAATTTATAAAATAAAGGAGAACTGATGATTTGGCAGATAAAAGGGAAGGTGAAGCTGAAGATGAGGGAGAGAGGAAGGAGAAAATGGAAGAGGGAGAGGATGTAGAGGAGGAGGAAGAAGAAGAAGAAAAGTGGAGCAGAAGCACACGGCCTGGAGAAACTGCAAGTTTTAAGGGGTCTCATAGATGTGGAAGATGATAGAGTAGCGGTAGATCTGCCCATTCTAGGCACACAGCATGTAATCATATTAACTGTGTTGTGTTTTCATTGCCGGGGCATATCTGGGTTGGATAGATTTATTGCAACAAGTTACAGCAACAGAATCTCATTTTCTACCCAAGGTTATACATTTTAGAATTAAATTCAACATGTCCTCAAGCGTGACTTAGAAAGTTCAAGAAATGCAAGTATATATGGGGAAGTTCTAAAAGTTGTTACATATGGTAAAAATATTATTGAAATATAGGTGGTTATCACCAAGGGAACTAATAGCAAAACTGTTTCAAGCAATCTTTGCTTATGAGTCTTTGATGCAAAATTTTCTTTGTGTCTTCTGGGAAAATATCACCTACTCTTAACAATATCCAAAGTCCTGACTTAACTAACAATACAAAACCATAGGCAGTACCTAATGTTACAATTTTCTTTAATAAACCTCTGTAATAAACATTTGAAAAAAACCCCGCAGACTTTAATATTCTTCATTTCTTATATCATATAATAATGCCTGTGAATTTATTAATATGTGAATAGTTATCTCCCTCATGCCATTTATGGAATCATGATGCATAATTTTAACTAGCCCACTTCAAAAATTAAAATTGATGCAGAAAGAACACAGATAATAAATCTTAATAGAAATGTTAACTGAGATTTAACTCAGCTACTAAAGATAATCTGTACTCTTTCTAAAGTGTTATCACACAGACGTAGAAGTAGTGTAATCTCAATTTGAGATTATATCAATAGAAGTAGCCAATGCAAAAGTTCAATGTTTATATAGAAAGGAACCTCTAATTAATGATAATATTTTATTTTGTTTGTGGGAAATAATTCTCTTTTATTATCCTCCAGAAAAGTAACATCAGTAATTAGCATAACTATTGTTAAAATGTTAAAAGAATAACCCTTCATATTCCTACTTCTCTCTAAATATTTATATTTATTTTCTGTGTATGAGTGTATTGCCTGCATGTATATACACACCCTACTTGCATGTCAGGTGCCCATGGAGATCAGAAAAGGGCATCAGTTGCCCTGGAACTGTGGTGTTCTGGGATAAAATCCTCTGCAAAGCAAGCTAGTGCTCTTAACCACTGAGCCACCTACCCAGCCCCTGAACATCTCTTTAATGTATGATATAACAATAATATTCAAGAAACTTACTTAAATCTAAACTGCTCTTATGTTTACCATAGTGATGGTTAATCATGACTGACATCTTGATTGGGTTGACAATGCTGGGGAAACTAGTAAAGCAAATTCTGAGTGAGTCTGTGAGGGCCTTTTCAGGGACTAGTGACATAAGAGAAACAGCTGGAGGGGAAGCCTACCCAGAATGCAGGCAGTGCCATCCAACAGGGGCCAGCATGAGACAAAAGCAGAAGAAAGAGGTGGCCACTGGCTCAGTCTTATTCTCTCTTCTCTTTGCCTTTTATCTACCAGGAGGTAAGCACTTTTGCTTTCCTTTGCACACTGCTACATCCATTCTCTATGACTCTGCTTTATCACAGGCCCATGGCAGTGAGCCCTTGTACTGTGGGCCCAACCCTTCTAAATCAATAGCTGAAATAAAGCTTTGGTCCTTTTAATTTGTTGACATCACATGTGTTTGCTTGTTTAGTGTGTGTGTGTGTGTGTGTGTGTGTGTAGGTCAGAATATAACTCTCAAGAGTTAATTCTTTTCTTCTACTTTGTGGATCTTGGAGATCAAATCTAGGTCATCAGATTCAGCAGCAAGTACCTTGACTCACTGAGCCACTTCACTTGTCCTGTGTCAAGTATTTTGCCACACTGAGAAAATATACAGCAGTATCTATTACATGTGCACTAACTGTTCTGACCCAAAGCAAGTGTCTTACTTACTTTTATTGCTGTGACATGACATCATTACCATGACAACTTATAAAAGAAAGCATTTAGTTTGAGGTTCATGGTTCCAGAGGGTTAGAGTCTATGACCATCATGTTGCAGAGTATGGTAGCAGGCAAGAAGGTATGATGCTAGAGCAGGAACTGATCACATCTGATCCACAAGCATGAGGTAGAAAGATGGTGGAAGGAAGGAGGATGGAGGGAAGTAAGGATGGGGAGAGAGAAAGGGAGAGAGGTATATATATATATATATATAGAGAACTGAAAGTGGAATGGGCTTTTGAAAACTCAAAGCCCACCTCCAGTGACACACTTCCTTCAACAAGACCACACCTCCCAATCCCTTTCAAATAGTTCCACCAACAGGGAACTGGGGATTCAAATACATAAGTCTACGGGGGTGATTCTCATTCAAACCATGACATCAAGTACAACAATCAGTTATGGAATACCTCAAACAAAATGAATACTCCTAAAAAGACTGCCTTAGGCTGCTGGGTTGATCATTGCATCACTGAGACAGAGTAGACAATCAGTAAATATCTACTTAGTAAATTTATGAATCAATATGCACAACAATATTTAGCATATACCACCACTAAATTTAGCTTATATCACTAAAATACAAATGTTTTTGTGTTGATAGCACAGAGGTCTTTTTGCCTGCAGATCACTAGGGAAACCAGGAATGTTAAGCATATAGGGACCTCTCCTCAAAGGAGGAGATAAAATACCTGTTTTACTATCCAGAAAGCTGGGACTGGTTATTGTTAATGATCCAATGACCATTTTGCTATCTTCATGACCCTTTTACTATAGAGGTGACCTCACTTTACTCTCCAGAATGTTTATTCCAGACTCTTCTGCTAGACTTTTATCTTTAGCCATAGAATTCACCTTCATGGTCATATATACTTTGTAAAGGAGTTTCTAATTAGTCACACTGTAAGCTTTATTGTGCATCTGGAATTGGAATGATTGTTGCCTGGAAACCTCTTCCCCCAAATTGCACTGTGTTTTAAATATGCTGGCAATGAACTGCCTGGCATTATACCTCCTGAAGTCTGATCCAGGCTGATGAAGTCAATCCAAATTTTGCAGGCTCACTTCCCTGTATGGACAACTGAAGGGTCTGCCTCATATATATATTTTTTTTTGCATACACATTTTATGATGTATGTGTGTATGTGTGTTATATCTATATGTGTGTTTATATGTGTGTGTGCCTACCTACATAGAACATGTCAGGTGTCCTGCTTGATCACTCTCTACACTTTTCCTTTAAGACATGTTCTCTCACTGAAGGAGCTAGGCTGTTAATAATCCCCTGTTTCGGCTTCTGCAGCATTGGGATTACAGGTGTTATGTGTATACAACAACCCCAACATTAGCATCATGAGTTTTCTTACTTGCTGAACTCTCTCCAGCCTCTATAAGGAACAAACTTTTAATTTTACTCACATATTTAGTTCTGTTCTGCTTATATAACTAAAATGACAAAAATATCATAACTGTTTAGGGAGGAAACAATCACTTGGGAAGGCATAGAGACTGAAGCAGTGGGTTAGTTCCATTCAGATAAAAGGGAAACACTTGAAATGCCAGCCAGGGAGTAGAAAATGAGAGGCATGATATATTTAAAATCAAGTAGGGAGGCACACTGCAAAAGCTAGGTAAGTGTCTAAGAGATGGTACAGGTTTTAATGAGACATTTGTCCCAGTTACAATAAATGGCTTATAAGGATACTGAATTTGGACTACATATCTAAAGTTGAAGAATTACTATATTTAAAGTATCAATTAAACCACACCAGATCTTTAGTACATCCATGCCCAGGACAACCACTGGAGCTGTACACTAAGTTAAATGCTGCCTTAAAAGACCTTGGAATTATATACTAAGTTAAAGCCACCTTAAAGGACATCACCTTGAAGTTGTGTGAGGGATGTGATGCAGGAAAGATTCTCACCAACATGAGGGTCATGTAAACATGCTTTCAGGTTCTTTGCTAGGGCTCTTCTCTTCTTTGCTATTGTTTAAGTATTTGTTTAGCAAAATACTTTTCTGTATGTTCTTGCTGCCTTTGTACTGAATTATGACTGATAATACCACATATGTCCATATCTAGGTAAAGACCCTAAGAAGCTAGTGAATGAAAAGGTTTAGTCACAACTAACTCTCTGATCTCTCTCTTCTTCATAAGGAGACACTATGGAGGAATGATGCAAATGGGCCATGCTTTTGACTAATTGCTGATACACGTACCACTATTCTCAGAATATTATTAAAATTTCTAGAGACAAGATGACCTGCAGAGGGTCTCAGATGATTCCTATCCATCAGCAGCCTTTGGACTTCAGCTACAGCACTGGATGTTCCCTCTCTCTTCCTTTTCCTTTTTAGTTTCTCTCCTCCACTGTTATATATCCAGACACACATCTTACTGGTGATTTTTCAGAAGATCTCTAATACAGACCTTGGTTATTTAGTATCAAGTAATGTAGACAAGTACAATATTATACAAATATTATTTTATAATAATCTATAAGCTCAATGTCTGATTACTTTATTTAATGTGTTTGAGTCTCCAGTCATACAGAAAGATCTTGCACTTACTTCTGTTAGTTTGTACTAGGCATCCATTAATTAAATGATCACTTATTTCTCCTAAAACCAGGGACATTAAAGGAACGGTGGCTCCATTTATCATGGATGCTAATATTCCCAGAGTCATGAGGACAATGTCCAGATTATCAGCAAAGCGGAACTGAGAAAACAAAGTGTGAAAATATTACTGTTGTAAAACACAAGCAAAACTGCCAGCCATAGCAAATCTTACCTAACCAACAGATCATGAGATTAGATCAATTGTCAAACCATGGATGTACATTTCTTTCTACAGGAAAAAGCACACTAGTACCCAGTCTTAGCTCTGAAAGATTCACATCAGGATTTGAGTAGGTGCTGAAAACCAAACCAGCTCCCAAAAAACTCAAACTATATGAAAATATACTTCAGATCCCATGTGGGAGTGACTCAAAATCTTATTTTAAAAGACTTGATGAAAAGCTGATCAACACATTTTTGTTCATGAACATTATTTCATCACCATCAGTAATTGTAAACATCCAGCTGGTAATATGTTATGAAATTATATGTTTCATTTTTATTTACAGTTCTTTACATTAAATTTGTTCTCAAATAATGCCTATCTTTTAAACAAGGGTAATAATTATTTACTCAGTAATTATTTACAGGAATGTCTGAGTAAGGTGAGGTGTCTGAAAGCCAAACATTGAATGTTCCATCTTATATCAAGTCCCCACAATACCAATCTAAAACCAAACCATGAATGGCAAGTGTTCATCCTGCTAAGAGGGGAGGATTATAATGTAATGTTTACTGAAATGCATTGGATTTGAATAACACCACACACAGAGAAACTCCCATCAGAGAAACTTATTTTTAAAGTAGATGGTAAACACACCACTGGTAAATATGCTGAGGAGAAGAGACTGGAATGTTTGGCTCTAAGTGGGACTCTTAAATCATAAGGTATCCTCTTTCCAAGGCTCAGAGATCATGGTGGAAGATGAAGCAGAAAGGTTCTAAAGGGATATAGTATTAAACATCCAGAGGGCATGGATGAGTCCACCAAAGCAGTACTTTATAGACATGGTTAAGCTATGGCACACATGAACTCTCAGTGGTTGGGACTGCACAAGACCTGTACAAGAATAAACCAGATAAAATCACAGCACAGAGTTAGGAAAGATCCATGAAGTCCTATTTCTAGCTCAGGAGCCATTGGCAAATGATAGCTTCCTGGAATGGGAGAGGCAGCTTTCTTTATGCATGATGCCCCTGGATGATGAATGCTCCAAATGATGACCCTATATCCATGTACATACTGGCAGCACCAAGTGGACTCTGGATTTTTATAAAAGGACATATGAGGGAGAGGAGGGGCAGTGATGGGATGGGATAGGGAAAAAAACCAGAGAGAATTGGCAGATTTGATCAAAATTCACTGTATGCATTAATAAAGGTCTGAAAGAATAAAAAAAGATTAAAGAGGCTATACCAGGGCCAAAAAGGGGGAGTGGGTGGGCAGGGGAGTGGGGGTGGGTGGATATGGGGGACTTTTGGTATAGCATTGGAAATGTAAATGAGTTAAATACCTAATAAAAAATGAAAAAAAATAAAATAAAATAAATTTAAAAGAAAAAAAAAAAGAAAAAAGAAATTTTATACTAACAATACAAATTAATGTTTATATATTGGAACTTTTTCAAGTGTAAATATAATAAAAGTTGAACATAACCATCCATGCTGTTGAGCACAGTTGGGTAGCATTTATGCCCATCACATCCCAAATTTTATGCTTCTGAAACCTGATATCATTGCTTAGAGACTGCATGTTTTTCTTATCTTTTACTTTGAGATTCTTTTATTCTGTCATTTTGGAAAGTCACTGTGGTGGTTTGAATAATGACACCTGTAGACTCATATATTTAAATGCTTAGTCAAAAGGAGTAGTATTGCTTGAAAGAGTTGAAGGATTAGGAGGTGTGGTCTTGTTGTGGAAGTGTATGACTCGGGGTAGGCCTTGAGATATCAAAAACGCACAAAGGGCCCAGTGTCTCTTCCTCTCTCTTCCTGTGGATCAGGATGTAGCTCCGAACTACTTATCCAACACTACACCTGCCTGCCACTATGAGCTCTGCTGTCATCCTCCCTGCCATGAAGATAATGACTGATTCTCTGAAACTGTAAGCAAGTCCTAGTTAAATGCTTTCTTTTATAAACGTTGCCTTGGTCATGGCTTGCCTTCACTGCAATAGAACACTGACTGTGGCAGACACTATGATGAATCCTTTTCTATTTCTTTTTTTTTTCACATAGAAGATGTAAACTACCAAATAAATGAGAACATCCCATGTGCTGCTGACAATTCCCACAATTTTCTGATGCACACACTTGTGTCCTGGTTTTACTTACTATCTCAATAGGTCCAACAGCTTGATTTCCCACTTTAGGCACTTGTTCTTGCAGAGGTCTGAAAAATACATTGGAAGATAGAAAAGGTATAATGTGAACAGAATTTGTATAATTTCCCAATTAACGTTTTGCCAAAGTGTGCCAGAGAAATACCACTTTTGGCAGCAAGATCATACAATTTACTAAATGTGAAAAGCAGATTTAATGACAGGAAGTAAAAACGTTTGAAGTTGCCTGTGGCTGTCTGTGTAGAAATGAGTACATACATCTGGAGTGATAATGGTTAAATTGTGTTAAAATATACATAGCAGATGCCACCTTCATAACCACTGTAAGTGACAACGAGACCACCGAATGCATCTTTCATGCCTCCCATAGAACTCTTTTCATCACAATACCAATTCCCAGTGCTTATTGAACACTTTTCCTTGTCCCATTTCCCAGTCACCATTCTGCTTCTTGTCTCTATGAACCCGACAACTGTAGTGACTTAGCGGAGCAAAATCACACAGTACTTCCACTTTTGTGATTGGCATAATGTCTTCTACGCTCATCTTGGAATCACTCACTTAGCAGGATAGTTTCCTCCACGCTGCAGTGGAGTCCCTCTCCACTATTTAAGGTGGATTGCTATTCTCACTGGACTGCATGTCCTGTTCACATCAGTCAGCACCCACTAGGATCTCTTCCATACTTTGACAGTTGCTACCAATTTGTCTATGATTATGAATGTACACTCTGCTTTCAATCTTTTTGGATATATATACACCCAGAAATAGAGTTTCAAAAGAATGCACCAATTATGTTTTTAAATTATGTTTAAAAGATTTTATTTTAGTGTGTGTGTCCATAGCACATGAATAGAGGAGTAGGGGATAACTTACTTTTGGGAGTTCTTTCCTTCCAAAGTGGGATCCAGGGATTGAACTGAAGGCATCAGTCTTGCCCAGTAAGCAGTGTTACTCATTGATTCACCTCACTAGCCCTGTCTTTTAATTTTTTTTAATTTGTACACGTTACAGCACTTTCCTACCACAGTACATGAGGGGTCTGCTGCTTCACACCTACACCAGCACCTATTCTTGTGTCCTTAGGACAGTAGCATCCTACCAAGCATGAAGAGTCAAATTAAAAAACAAATGGCCTTCTCTAACAAAAACACTGAAGAGCAGCTGTCAGGTGTGTTGCAAGGGATATTCAGAATTTACTTTGAAAATTCCTTAGCACACATTTCAAGGACACTCAAGTGCAGCATGTGAATTTTGTACATTGAGTTTATATCAAACATGTACAATTCTGAAACACTTAACACATTAAAGACAAGAAGAAAAAGGCATAACTTATGGCAAACTTGCCCTTCCATGTCTTTTCTCCAGCTTTGGAATGTGCAATTTTTGTCACCATGATGAATTCCTTTTTGTGTCCATTCTCCTGCCTCAGGTTCATAGTTAATTTATGTACTGACTGGTGTCTAGGAGGAGGCATGAAAAAAAAAACAAAAAAACCAAAACCCACAAACAAACAAACACCACAGTGCTTTGAAACTGTAAACCCCTTTCCTATGGCCATCCTCTGCTTTTGTCACTTGATAAATTCCATTTGAGGGAAATTGCCCCTGACTTTTACAAGATTTGTGTTGGTTACAACAGACTTCTTTCTATTAGAAGCAGGAGAGGAGCCACTGGATGGCTCTCAGTCAGAGGCCAGGCTGCCAATGTTCAGGTGTGTAGTTTGGGCGCCCAGGTACAGCGAGGTTGTCTTTAGTCTCTGCTCATTGGCCCTGTGTGTTCTCTGCTTGGCTGCAAGCCGAGTTAAGTTAGTGATTCAGTAATTAAGTTTATATGGCCCAAAGCACCCGCATTTCTGTTCCTAGCGCCAACTGAGCATTGCCCACCTTGTCAGAATCTTGCCTAGATTTTTAGGACAGAGCCAACCCTCATATCCCTTATAAAAAATGGTTCATCCTAGACTTTAGTTCTCACTACTTCTAGCAATGTCCTTTAGTCTTGTCTCCTCTAAGGTAAGTCAGCTGTTGTGTAGCTTCTCAGTCCCACCAGGTAACCATCAAAATTAGCCACCTCCTCAATTCAGTTTTTCTGAGGTACTTTTACTCGATCTGTGGTCTACAGCTGTAGTAGACCCACGAGGTCAGTAGTGCCATGACCATTTCAAAGAAGAGTAAATTGAACCAAAGTGAACAGTCCCAGTTTACACAGCTAGAGATTGACCTTGGTTGTAATCCAAAGCTTGAATTTTCATCTACAAAGTCATTATGATGCTCACAAATGTGAACTGAAGATATGGTTTATTTGGTTCACAGGCGATGCTTAAATGCACAAATGAAATCTAAAACAGATTTGTCTCCTCATCACTCCCTCATGCTGCCATCGATGGCATAGAAATCAGAGAAGAAATATTCAGTTTATAAGAAAACAGCTCAACGAGAGCACAGGGGTCTGCCCGGCCTGAGAGGTTTCTGCCTCAGGGCCCGGCAGGAGCCTTGGCTCCGGGACTCCACGGAGGGCAGGCTGCACGGGTGATGGTGTGGAATACAGAGGCCAGCAGTTTCTGGGACAGGCGAGAGCCGTGGAGCATCTGAGGCGGCGCCATCTTCAGCTCCAGACAACCAGCCACCTTCCTGGTGAGAGCACAGGGGTCCGCCCGGCCCGAGAGGGTTGTGCCTCAGGCCCCAACAGGAGCCTCCTTGGCTCCGGGACTCCGCGGGGGGCAGGCTGCACGGGTGACAGTGTGGAGTACAGAGGCCAGCCGTTTCTGGGACGGACAAGAGCCACAGAGCTTCTGGGGCGGCGCCATCTTCGGCTCCAGACAACCGGCGACCTTCCTGACCAAAGCAACACAGCTTCTGGGAAAGATCCTGTTTTGAGCCTTCATCTTCAGTCAGGAGGAGGTCCAAACACCAGATAACTGTGCACCTTCCCTGAAAGAGGAGAGCTTGCCTGCAGAGACTGCTCTGACCACTGAAACTCAGAGGAGAGAGCTAGTCTCCCACGTCTGCTAATAGAGGGTAACAAAATCAACAGAGGAACAATCTCTAAACAAAGACAACTATAACAACTAACTTCAGAGATTGCCAGATGGCGAAAGGTAAACGTAAGAATCCTACTAACAGAAACCAGGACCACTCACCATCATCAGAACTCAGAATGCCCACTTCGCCCAGTCCAGGGCACCCTAACACACCTGAAAAGGTAGACCTGGATTTAAAAGCATATCTCATGATGATGGTAGAGGACATAAAGAAGGAATTTAATAACTCACTTAAAGAAATACAGGAGAACACCGCTAAAGAGTTACAAGTCCTTAAAGAAAAACAGGAAAACACAACCAAACAGGTAGAAGTTCTTATAGAAAAACAGGAAAACACATCCAAACAGGTGATGGAAATGAACAAAACCATACTATACCTAAAAAGGGAAGTAGACACAATAAAGAAAACCCAAAGTGAGGCAACGCTAGAGATAGAAACCCTAGGAAAGAAATCTGGAACCATAGATGCCAGCATCAGCAACAGAATACAAGAGATGGGAGAGAGAATCTCAGGTGCAGAAGATTCCATAGAGAACATCGGCACAACAATCAAAGAAAATGGAAAATGCAAAAAGATCCTAACTCAAAACATCCAGGAAATCCAGGACACAATGAGAAGACCAAACCTACGGATAATAGGAGTGGATGAGAATGAAGATTTTCAACTCAAAGGACCAGCAAACATCTTCAACAAAATTATTGAAGAAAACTTCCCAAATCTAAAGAAAGAGATGCCCATGAACATACAAGAAGCCTACAGAACTCCAAATAGACTGGACCAGAAAAGAAATTCCTCCCGACACATAATAATCAGAACATCAAATGCACTAAATAAAGATAGAATACTAAAAGCAGTAAGGGAAAAAGGTCAAGTAACATATAAAGGCAAGTCTATCAGAATTACACCAGATTTTTCACCAGAGACTATGAAAGCCAGAAGAGCCTGGTCAGATGTTATATAGACACTAAGAGAACACAAATTCCAGCCCAGGTTACTATACCCAGCCAAACTCTCAATTACCATAGATGGAGAAACCAAAGTATTCCACGACAAAATTAAATTCACCCATTATCTCTCCACGAATCCAGCCCTTCAAAGGATAATAACAGAAAAAAACCAATAAAAGGACGGGAACCACGCCCTAGAAAAAACAAGAAGATAATCCCTCAACAAAACTAAAAGAAGACAGCCACAAGAACAGAATGCCAACTTTAACAACAAAAATAACAGGAAGCAACAATTACTTTTCCTTAATATCTCTTAATATCAATGGTCTCAACTCCCCAATAAAAAGACATAGACTAACAAACTGGCTACACAAACAAGACCCAACATTTTGCTGCTTACAGGAAACTCATCTCAGAGAAAAAGATAGACACTACCTCAGAATGAAAGGCTGGAAAACAATTTTCCAAGCAAATGGTATGAAGAAACAAGCTGGAGTAGCCATCCTAATATCTGATAAGATTGACTTCCAACACAAAGTCATCAAAAAAGACAAGGAGGGACACTTCATACTCATCAAAGGTAAAATCCTCCAAGAGGAACTCTCAATTCTGAATATCTATGCTCCAAATACAAGGGCAGCCACATTCATTAAAGAAACTTTAGTAAAGCTCAAAGCACACATTGCACCTCACACAATAATAGTGGGAGACTTCAACACACCACTTTCACCAATGGACAGATCATGGAAACAGAAACTAAACAGGGACACAGTGAAACTAACAGAAGTGATGAAACAAATGGACCTAACAGATATCTACAGAACATTTTATCCTAAAACAAAAGGATATACTTTCTTCTCAGCACCTCATGGTACCTTCTCTAAAATTGACCACATAATTGGTCACAAAACAAGCCTCAACATATACAAAAATATTGAAATTGTCCCATGCATCCTATCAGATCACCATGGACTAAGGCTGATCTTCAATAACAAAATAAATAATAGAAAGCCAACATTCACGTGGAAACTGAACAACACTCTTCTCAATGATACCTTGGTCAAGGAAGGAATAAAGAAAGAAATTAAGGACTTTTTGGAGTTTAATGAAAATGAAGCCACAACATACCCAAACTTATGGGACACAATGAAAGCATCCCTAAGAGGAAAACTCATAGCTCTGAGTGCTTCCAAAAAGAAACTAGAGAGAGCACACATTAGCAGCTTGACAACACACCTAAAAGCCCTAGAAAAAAAAGGAAGCAAATTCACCCAAGAGGAGTAGAAGTCAGGAAATAATCAAATTCAGGGGTGAAATCAACCAAGTGGAAACAAGAAGAACTATTCAAAGAATTAACCAAACGAGGAGTTGGTTCTTTGAGAAAATCAACAAGATAGATAAACCATTAGCTAGACTCACTAGAGGGCACAGGGACAAAATCCTAATTAACAAAATCAGAAATGAAAAGGGAGACATAACAATAGATCCTGAAGAAATCCAAAACACCATCAGATCCTTCTACAAAAGGCTATACTCAACAAAACTGGAAAACCTGTATGAAATGGACAAATTTCTGGACAGATACCAGGTTCCAAAGTTGAATCAGGATCAAGTTGACCATCTAAACAGTCCCATATCCCCTAAAGAAATAGAAGCAGTTATTAATAGTCTCCCAGCCAAAAAAAGCCCAGGACCAGATGGGTTTAGTGCAGAGTTCTATCAGACCTTCAAAGGATACAAAGGATAAACAGGCTGAGAAAGAAATTAGGGAAACAACACCCTTCTCAATAGTCACAAATAACATAAAATACCTTGGCATGACTCTAACTAAGGAAGTGAAAGATCTGTATGATAAGAACTTCAAGTCTCTAAAGAAAGAAATTAAAGAAGATCTCAGAAGATGGAAAGATCTCCCATGCTCATGGATTGGCAGGATCAACATTGTAAAAATGGCTATCTTGCCAAAAGCAATCTACAGATTCAATGCAATCCCCATCAAAATTCCAACTCAATTCTTCAACGAATTAGAAAGGGCAACAGGCAGATTCATCTGGAATAACAAAAAAACCTAGGATAGCAAAAACTCTTCTCAAGGATAAAAGAACCTCTGGTGGAATCACCAATGCAGACCTAAAACTGTACTACAGAGCAATTGTGATCAAAACTGCATGGTACTGGTATAGTGACAGACAAGTAGACCAATGGAACAGAATTGAAGACCCAGAGATGAACCCACACACCTATGGTCACTTGATCTTTGAAAAGGGAGCTAAAACCATCCAGTGGAAAAAAGACAGCATTTTCAACAAATGGTGCTGGCACAACTGGCGGTTATCATGTAGAAGAATGCGAATTGATCCATTTCTATCTCCTTGTACTAAGGTCAAATCTAAGTGGAATAAGGAACTCCACATAAAACCAGAGACACTGAAACTTATAGAGGAGAAAGTAGGGAAAAGCCTCGAAGATATGGGTACAGGGGAAAAATTCCTGAATAGAACAGCAATGGCTTGTGCTGTAAGATCAAGAATTGATAAATGGGACCTCATAAAATTGCAAAGCTTCTGCAAAGCAAAAGACACTGTCAATAAGACAAAAAGGCCACCAACAGATTGGGAAAGGATCTTTACCTATCCCAAATCAGATAGGGGACTAATATCCAATATATATATGAAGAACTCAAGAAGGTGGACTCCAGAAAATCAAATAACCCCATTAAAAAATCGGGCTCAGAGCTGAACAAAGAATTCTCACCTGAGGAATACCGAATGGCAGAGAAACACCTGAAAAAATGTTCAACATCCTTAATCATCAGGGAAATGCAAATCAAAACAACACTGAGATTCCACTTCACTCCAGTCAGAATGGCTAAGATCAAAAACTCAGGTGACAGCAGATGTTGGCGAGGATGTGGAGAAAGGGGAACACTCCTCTATTGTTGGTGGGATTGCAAGTTTGTACAACCACTCTGGAAATCAGTCTGGCGGTTCCTCAGAAAATTGGACATAGTACTACCGGAGGACCCCGCAATACCTCTCCTGGGCATTATATCCAGAAGATGTCCCAACCGGTAAGAAGAACACATGCTCCACTATGTTCATAGCAGCCTTGTTTATAATAGCCAGAATCTGGAAAGAACCCAGATGCCCCTCAACAGAGGAATGGATACAGAAAATGTGGTACATGTACACAATGGAGTACTACTCAGCTATTAAAAAAATGAATTTATGAAATTCCTAGGCAAATGGATGGTACTGGAGGGTATCATCCTGAGTGAAGTAACCCAATCACAAAGGAACTCGCACAATATGTACTCACTGATAAGTGGATAATAGCCCAGAAACCTAGGATACCCAAGATATAAGATACAACTTGCCAAACGCATGAAATTCAAGAAGAACGAAGACCAAAGTGTGGACACTTTACCCTTTCTTAGAAATGGGAACAAAACACCCATAGAAGGAGTTACAGAGACAAAATATGGAGCTGTGGCAAAAGGATGGACCATCTAGTGACTGCCATATGCAGGGATCCATCCCATAATCAGCTTCCAAATGCTGACACCATTGCATATACTAGCAAGATTTCACTGAAAGGACCCAGTTATAGCTCTCTCTTGTGAGACTATGCCGGGGCCTAGCAAACACAGAAGTGGATGATCACAGTCAGCTATTGGATGGGTCACACGGCCCCTAATGGAGGAGCTAGAGAAATTACCCAAGGAGCTATAGGGAACTGCAACCCTATAGGTGGAACAACAATATGAACTAACCAGTACCCGGGAGCTCTTGTCTTTAGCTGCATATGTATCAAAAGATGGCCTAGTCGGCCATCACTGCAAAGAGAGGCCCATTGGACTTGCAAACTTTATATGCCCCAGTACAGGGGAACGCCAGGGCCAAACAGGGAGAGTGGGTGGGTAGGGGATTGGGAGGATGGGTATGGGGGACCTTTGGGATAGCATTGAAAATGTAAATGAGGAAAATACCTAATTAAAAAAAAAAAAGAAAACAGCTCAACAATATGGGGAAATAACAACCACATCAAAAGATTAAAGGTGTATGTGCGTACAGGTGTGGGATGCAACTCTTGGCTTTCAAAGTATTCCCAATACTTATTTATAAAATTTTAATAATAGCCACAAATTCAGCTTTGTGAAAAAGTAGTACAGGTATGTTTCAAATTGGCAAATTAGGCCAGGCATCGTCGCTCACATCTCTAATCCCACATTCAGGAGGCAGAGGCAGCAGATATCTCTGAATTCTAGGCCAACCTGGTCTACATAGTGAATTCCAGGGCATTCCACAGCTACATAGAGAGACCTTGTCTCAAAAATCAAAACAAAAGACAAAATAACAGTGAAAAGGTAAATAACTGGACTGGAGGAATTAATCAGTGATTGGGAGCATGCATGGTTCCTCCAGAATATCACAGACCTGGTCCCAGAAACCATACTGGGCTGCTCCAGCTCCAAGGGATCTGACCCCTCCAACCTCCACAGGACACCTGCACACACAGAGACATACACTCATACACATAACTGAAAATAATAAAAATTAATACAAACCCCACTAAAATAGAATAACCAAATGACCCATCAATCCCACTATAATTATGCCTTGAAAGGAATTATAACCAATGTGCTGAAGAGTTGTTCTCTGCATGTCCATGTTTAGTGCAGGAGTATTCATATTGCCAAAATCAGAAATGCCTATCAGCAGATGGATACATAAGAAATATGGATACATAGGAAATATTGATACATAACAAATATGGATACAAGTATGAATACATAAATACTGCCAGGTAACAAATATGGATACATAACAAATTTGTGGCATTGATACAGTGTTAGCATTTTGTCTAAGCTCTGCCCCTTCCCCCTCTCTCCCACGGCCCCCCTCTCTCCATATGCTCATGGCTGGCCTCTAATTCTCTACTCTTATACTCTCTCTCTGCCTTTCTTTGTCTCTACTACCCTCTCAACTACTATCTCTGTGTCCTGAATAAGCTCTTCTATGCTATACTGTCATGTGGCTGGTCCCTCAGGGTAAAGGATGCCTCAGCATGGACCCTTGGAGGTGCCTCCTTTTCCCACACCTGACTAGACCTCCACCAAACATATTGCTTCTCTTCCTTGAGAGAGGGTGAAGGAGTGAGAGAACAGAGTGAAAGCAAGAACGCAAGAGAGCAAGAGAAGGTGGAGGGGTCAAGCAGCCCCTTTTATAGTGAGTCAGACATACCTGGCTGTTTCTAGGTAACTATGGGGTGGAGCTTAGACAAAATGCTAACACATAGCACAGTAATATTCCTTTATTCTTATTTATATTTTAAAGATTCATGTATTTTTATTTTATATGCATATGTATCTTGTCTGAGTACATGTATGTTTATCATGTATGGTGTCTGGTACCCACAGAGGTCAGATGAGCACATCAGATTCCTTGCTTATGAATTATCAGGTGGGCACTGGAAACCAAACCTGGGCCCATTGCAAGAACAGTTAATGCTCTTAACTGCTAAACTATTATTTCACCCCTTATTCCTTTTTTAAAGAGTTTAAAATTTTAATTTTAAGTCTCTCTCTCTCCTTTCCCCTCTTCCTCTCTCTCTGTGTATGTACATGTATGTGCAGGTGCTCATGGAGTTGAGAAGAGGGTGTTGGATCCCCTGGAGTTGGGGTTATAGTCAGTTGTGAACAACCCTCTGTGGATGCTGAGAATCCAACTTGGATCCCCTGAAAGAACACTACACACTAAGTTATTTCTATCTCTTTCCTTCCTTCCTTCCTTCCTTCCTTCCTTCCTTCCTTCCTTCCTTCCTTCCTCCCTCCCCCCTTCCTCCCTCCCTCCCTCCCTTCCTTCCTCCATTCCTCCCTCCCTTCCTTCCTCCATTCCTCCCTTCCTCCCTTCCTCCCTCCCTCCCTCCCTCCCTCCCTCCCTCCCTCCCTCCCTCCCTTCCTTCCTTCCTTCCTTTCTTCTTTTCTTTCTTTTTTTCTTTCTTTCAATAGTTGCTCACTATGTAGCCTAGGCTGGCATTCAGATCCTCTATTTTAGTCTTTCTAGTATTAGGAATATAGATATGGGCTTTCTGGATGGGGATAGTGACAGGGCAAGAGGTAGCTAAGTCTCTTGGTTTCTAACATGGCTTACAAGATTAGGATTTTAGTTGTTGCGCACAGGGATTGATTTACCATTGTTTCAGAACTGACTTTGTGTGGTGATTTCCTTCACACGGTGACTTGAAGGGGTTCAAGAGAGAAAGGTACGGTGGCAAAGTGTGGGTTTGCCAGATGTGCACCACAAAGGCCATGGGGGGTTTTGAAGCATGGAGCTGGTGTGTTATCGACCCACCAGTGGGAATTTAGCGAGCTGAGTGGAGAGATTTATAATTGTTTTTATAATTGTTTCTTTATAATTGTTATTAAGTTGAAGTCATAATTTCTCATTTTGGTACAGAATTTATTTTGAGGCAAAATCAAGGTATAATCATCTATACACCTTCCAGAGTAATATGGTTCAGATTTGATAGAGGGAGGCCCCCCAGAGAACTAGATTCCAGAGAATCAAACAAAAATGTTATCTTGATGATACTAAAATTTTGTTTTGAGATTTGTATATTACAGAATATACAGCTTTGCTGAGTCTCATTGCCATTGGTATAAATTTCTTCTATTGATACAAAAATTTTAAAAGTACAGGGCTTAGAGCTAGTCCTCCTATAACTGTTATTATAAACTGATCTGGGATGGTTAAGCCTGTGAGTTAAGGGCCTAATACCAAATTCATGGCTCTGAGTTTATTGTTAGAGTGGTTTTTAGTTATTTTAATTTGAAATAGCTGAGGGTAATTAACAGACAACAGTACAGATTACTTTACATAGATAGCTGGTTTTCAAAAAGTCAGAAATCCACAGAATGTGACATTTAATGTTTATTCACTTGTTGTTGAAAAAAAATCTGCTCCTAACAGCATCCCATTCATGGATTCAAAGAAGAAGCTGAGCATCTAGACCTCCATGTGAGACTGTACATTGTGGCTTGGTCACCACTGGGGAGAAATTGCCTATCTCTCCTGCAGACTTGTACTGTTCTTGAAAGGATCCAATTTACACGTTAGGACAGCTTAGTTCTGCTGAGACAGAATAGGCTAGTTCTTTTTATACCTGTATCTCTAAGGTCTGTCAGATGATCCTGGGCCAGAAGGCTGAAGACATGCTCCATCTTCCTGACTTACTGGGGCTGTACAGGTAGGCAGCTGTTTTTACAATTTGTCTCAGTTCTGGAAGCTGTGTTAGGCTTTCTATATAGTTTCAGTTAATTTGGTCATTCTTGGATTTCTGATGGGATTCAAAGACTACTTATAATCTCATAGCCAACCCAGGCTATTTACTTTGAGAGAACAGATTTGAGAGGATGATTTTAGATGGCATACAATCATAAGTCAAGTGTAGAATTATAAGTCTTTTAATTTAAGATAGATGACAATGTTCTATTTTAATGACAAAAATGATGGACTGGGTATTAGGTCTATCTTATACCTTATAAATTACAAAATGGTGATAGTTGTCCTCAATTTATTTTTGAGAGAAAAGTTTTGTTTTTTTATTAGACCTGAAAGGAGGAAGTGTTGTGGATGGCCTGTTGCTGTTTTATTTTGATGTTAATTCCGCTTTCCCAGGAGGCGTTGTCTGGAACCAGGAATGAGTCACATACTCAGGTGACTCCTTGTGAACCATCCCCTAATGAGTAAAGGAATCAATCACTGGGGAGTAGGTGGGACTTCCAGGTTGGACAGAGGAAGAGAAGAAGCAGGAGAGAGTTAGGGGCCTTTTGGACAGAGATAGCCAGAGGGCAAGATGTAGCTACTTAGTCTCCCAGTTTCTATAGCATATCTACCAGGATTTGCCACAGAAGGATTTAGATTTAATATGGCTTACAAGATTAGGATTCTAGTTGTTGAACCCAGAGATTGAGTTACCATTGTTTCAGGAGGAAAAAAGAAAAAAATGAATATAGATGTGTCCCATCCCTCTAAGCATTTAAAAGAAAAGAATTATATCATATGTGAATACATGTAAGAATCTATAACATTATCCCAAGTAAAAAGACACAGAAAGACAAATACTGCATGGTCTTATTTTTATGTGAAATAAAAGTTACATTCACAGTGAATTGTGATTATGAGTATTGTAGGATGAGTAGGGCAGGTGGTGATTGGATGTTAAATGCTTTAAAAAATTTAAAATGATGGGAGATCCTTTTCTGGATATTTCCTGTTAATAAACCAAGTGGGCTAGGGAATTGTTCTCTAGCTATACAGAATGTGTATCCAAATATAACCTGTGGTTAATGGCAAAAGTGAAAATAGGATTTAAAACTCTTTCTCTTTTGTATCTTTACACGGATGCATTCTGGATATAGAAAACAGTATACTGTACGTAGGCACAAAGACATGTATTTAGTGACAATACATGTACTATATGGAACCAAGGGTCTATCAATGTGAAATGAAATCATTGAGCAATCTTCCCTTTACTCTATATACTGCCACAAGAAATTCAAAAGAGGTGATATCTGATTTCCTAACTCAACAATTTCTATAGCAATTACCTGTCCTGGAACCAATGTGGAAGCAATTGTAATAATGACTGTATTAATGATAATAACAATTAAAGTACAGCTAAATACAAACATTTTTACTTTTGAAAAAGAAAACTTTTTTTTTCTTACACCTGTGAAAGGGATAATGTATGTTTGAAATCTCGGGAAAAACTGTGGAATTTAGTAGACGCTTACCCATATCTCTGATTAGTTTCTTGCAACCCGTTGGTTCTTTCAGAATTTGCCATATTGTTTATAGTTTAATTCTCCTGAAATGAAATAATAACAATATAGCATGGGTAGGTGAAAATTTCACTTGATTGGCATACAACAGCATGCTACATCTTTTAACTGTCTACCACAGAAGCGGCTGAGAATGCACCCTGCCTGCCTTCTCTTGCATGTGAAGATTCTGCTTAGACAGTTGCTCTTGTTCATATTTTGTCATTGAATCTGTGACTCTTTCACCTCATTCTTAGCTGAGAGTTGGAGTTAACTGGAATTTTAGAATCGGAATAAAACAAAGAAAGTGGAATATGTACTGTTTGTCCAGATATTAAATTTCATTCCCACTCTAACCCTGATTTGATATTGGTAGGGGAAATCTTGAAGCTCTCTGATGCTTAGGACTTTCTATAAAATGTGGAACATTATTTTTTGATATGCAGCATTCTAAGGGGGTAGTTTTCTGATTCAACAAACTACCAAGTTAGAAAATCCACCATGAGTAGATTTGTAGTACTAAAACAGTATATTTTGGAAAGCTATTTGTCATTAGAGCTGCATTAAGCACAACACATCCTTCCTTTGGATTATACTTGTCCTAAGCCCATCATTGTGTGTATAAGTTATTATTTTACGCCTGATGAAATATGCCCATGACCAGTCTCATTTGTTAAAGCATATAGCATATCTCCCTGTACTGTGATGATATTAAAGATATGGGTGTAACTTGTAGAGTGGAATTACTAATTAATTAAATAGTATAAAGCATATGGCAGTGCTAATATGCTTTCAGATAATGACATTCTCAATGAACTATTGTGTCCCAATGAGTCAGAAAGGAATGCAGCACCAAGAAAGAGAAAAATGCAGTCATTCACCATAGCGAGTATGATAGATACGGACACTTCATAGAACTTTATAGCAACTCTAATTTAATATATACATAAGAAAAGTGATAAAATAAGAAAGTCATGAAATAGTTGGAAAGTATCATTAACAGATTATAAAACTAACATTTATATAATAAAACCCACACATTCATAACATGAAGGTGTATTAAATCTCACCTCAGTAAGAACATGATCTGTTGTCCATGGACACAAGATTCGTGTGTGGCTTTTCTCCTCAACAAATAACTTTTCTTTAATCTTGGTGCTTAGCCAACCTTGTGTTCTGCTCAGACAGCTGTACTACCTGATATAATCAGTGATGAAGTGCCATGTAAAGCACACAGTGTTCCGTATATGATGTTACCGTTGGAAATAATGAGAGCAAAGCGAATCCACTGAGTAGAATAAGTACTCTTTGAAAACAGCCTGCAATGACTGCACACATAGTTTCTGTTTTTTAGTTCCAGACTTTTAAAATAGCTGAATAAAATAAAATTATTTAGTACATCAGCAGTGTATTGACAGAATATGCAACAGCCTATGTGAGGCTCTGGTTGTAATGCTTCATACTGCTCCCTAGGACCTCCTTCTGAGTTTGCTGTTTCTTAATATCTGTATTATGGTCAGCGTTTGGCTCACCTTACAAATATATTACCTTGGAATATTATATGTTTTACTAATTCACTTACAAATGACTTTCAAAATACTGAGTTTATATACGAACCAATTATTAGTTACAAGAATCTAAAAGATATTTCTTGTCCTGAGGAGCTTACAACATCACTTTCCTCATAAGACTGGTAAGTCTTATAACTCAGTGTCTTCAAATCAGCAGCTAAATGTTATGTAAGACATTAATAGAAATGCAGACTTTCAAATTCGTTTGGTTGCGTCAAAATATAGGTAATATAACCTTAATAATATCACATTTTTAAAGGGCAGAGTTTAAGGTCACTGGCGTTAGGCTCCTATGTAGTGTTGACAACCAGAATAACTAGTCATCTGCAAGCCAGGCTCATTTCCCCAAAGTGAGTTGTGTTTACATTAAATAATAACTCTTTCACTATCCAGTTTTAATACGTTCTAGTAGTAATCTGCCTCTATAAATTTGTCTTTAAGTCATTCCAAAGATGGGGGAATCAATGTCTGATTCCTTTTGTGTCTGGCTTCTTTCACTTAGCATGTTTCAAGATTCAGCCGTTTATCAGAATCGAATTCTTTCTGTGACTGAAACATTACTCTGTGTGAATATTCCACCTCTGGGCTCTTATGGATAAACCCACTGTGGGCATTTTCATCTAAGTTTCCGTTTGAGTGTTCTTTCACTTTGCTTCATGAATCTGGAAGCAGAACAGCTGGATCATAGTCTGTGTTTCTGGATTTGAAGATGTGCCATTCTTGTTCTTGTGGAGACTGCACTGTTTTTCATGTGCAGAAGGAACATATGGGCGTTCCCATTTCCTTATATCCTCATAAAAACCTGTTGTGCTTTGGTACTGGTAAAGGTAGTCCTAAAAGCTGTGAAGTGCTATCTCATTTTTATTTTCCTCCAAAATAGTGCTTCTGAGGAGCAGTTAGATACTTACTAGCCATTGTATAACTTTTTTGTAGAAATACCTTTACCTTAAGTTGGTTGAATGTCTTTAAATTTACAAAATGGTATTGAACTTTTTTTTTCAGAGTGCAGACTTATTTTAGTCTTTAATAAGTTAGGAAAAAAACTTAAGGTACACCAAGAAATTATTTTACAATACAGCTCTTTGTGATTTATTATCAGTAAGATTTAGATTGATACATTATTTATTTATTTATTTTAATATATTTTAATTAGGTATTTTCTTATTTTACATTTCAAATGCTATCCCAAAAGTACTCCATACCCTCCCCCCCACTCCCCCCCTACTCCCCTACCCACCCACTCCCACTTCTTGGCTCTGGTGTTCCCCTGTACTGAAGCATATAAAGTTTGCAAGACCAAGGGGCCTCTCTTCTTAATGATGGCCGACTAGGCCATCTTCTGCTACATATGCAGCTAGAGACACAAGCTCTGGGGGTACTGGGTAGTTCATATTGTTGTTCTACCAATAGGGTTGCAGACCCCTTTAGCTCCTTGGGTAATTTCTCTAGCTCCTCCATTGGGGGCCCTGTGTTCCATCCAATAGCTGACTGTGAGCATCCACTTCTGTGTTTGCCAGGCACTGGCATAGCCTCACAAGAGAGCTATATTAGGGTCCTTTCAGCAAAATCTTGCTGGCATATGCAATGGTGTCTGCATTTGGAGGCTGATTATGGGATGGATCCGCGGATATGGCAGTCTCTAGATGGTCCATCCTTTCGTCTCAGCTCCAATCTTTCTCTCTGTAACTCCTTCCATGGGTGTTTTGTTCCCATGAAGGGGCAAAGTGACCACACTTTGGTCTTTGATCTTCTTGAGTTTCATGTGCTTTGCAACTTGTATCTTGGGTATTCTAAGTTTCTGGGCTAATACCCATTTATCAGTGAGTACATATCATGTGGGTTCTTTTGTGATTGGGTTACCTCACTCAGGATGACACCCTCCAGGTCCATCCATTTGCCTCAGAATTTCATAAATTCATTCTTTTTAATAGCTGAGTAGTACTACATTGTGTAAATGTACCACATTTTCTGTATCCATTCCTCTGTTGAGGGACATCTGGGTTCTTTCCAACTTCTGGCTATTATAAATAAGGCTGCTATGAACATAGTGGAGCATGTGTCCTTATTTCCAGTTGGAACATCTTCTGGATATATGCCCAGGAGAGGTCTTGATAGATCTTCCTGTAGTACTATGTGCAATTTTCTGAGGTACCGCCAGACTGATTTCCAAATAGAGTGGACCAGAAAAGGTATTGAACTTTATTAAGTTCTGTATTTGAGTCATGTGTTTCTTGATTATTTATTCTGTGTATCACATTGATTTCCGTGTCGAAGTATGCTTATAATCTAGGCATGAATTTCATGGATGGTATTTAATCATTTTCATATGTTGATTATATTTTGCTATTATATGGAGTATAAGTACTGGGCTAGCTTCCAATAGATTTGACATAAGTGATTTATAAGGACAGTAAAAAAAAATATATGTATATACATATTTTTTTTTCTTAAATTTTCAAAAGCTGTAGCCCATGATCAGTTGACTATGTTGATTTCAGACGTGTTTTCCCTTGATTTTGGGAAAGGAGAGAGAGAGAGAGAGAAGAGGAGGCAGCAAGGGGGTTGATAGCAGGAATGGGGAAAGGGAAGAAATGATGAAGGAGGGGCAATAGGAAAAGATTATGGATGAAGAGTCTGGAGTCCCAGTGATCCCTTCAAGGTTATAAATCATTTGCCCTAATTTACTTCCACTAACGTCTAACTCCTAATGTTCCTTTACCCACTCTTTGGTGGTCAGCATGTGTTTGACACATGGCTTCTGGGGAAGTTCAGATCCAAACTACAGCAAGTTTTCGTAAGGAACATGGACCTGTTTTGTTTTATTTTGTGTTATTACTAGTGTTGCCATTAGAGGATACCTGTCTTATGGGACAAATTAGGAAATATAACAGTTTCAATTTTTAGGAAGAATTAAATGAGAATTGCTATCATCCTGTAAGTGATTAGTGGGATTTACCAGCAATGCCACCTGGTTCAAGATTTAACAGGGATGTTTATAGCAATTCAAGTCCAGTCTGGTCTACAATGTTCTAGGCCAGCTTGAACTGCAGTGTGACCCTCTTTCAACTCCTACCTAAGATAACTAACAATCTAATTTCCTTCTACACACACACACACACACACACACACACTTTTTCTTTTTCTCTAGAGAGTCCTATTAATTTATCTGGTAGGAGAGGTCATTACATGATGAATTATATAAACAGTAACTAATCTAGCATATGAGAACTCTGAGAAAGAACAGCATGACCCCAAATGCTTTTTTTCACTTGTAGATAAGAATGATCTGTGGTAACTGCTGGGAAGGTGACTAAGATTTTACCAAGCAAAGATGCCTGGAGGAAGAATAGGAGCGTTTCAGGAATGCAAGGTGAACTGTTGGTCAGTAAAGCAATGAGTTCAGTTGTTAAGTAGATAAGATTGTTCTAGGCATTGAACCAAATCTTTATGACAATTATTATAATTTTCTGAGGAACAAAAGAGAACCAGTCTTCTGTCATAGGAATAATCTGATGCTATAGTAGACTGGGACTTGGACAAAACAGAGACAGGTAGACTCAGTCTGATTGAGTTTGTGGTGGCAAGACATACTTTAGAGCAAGACAGATAAAGGAAAAATTGACAATACAAGGAAAGAGTAAAAGGTAAAAATTCAATAATCAAATGGTATGAAATGGCATAAAAAGTGACTGTAAGAGTCTGGAGAGAGATGGCTTGGGGTCATGGAAGGTGACATTCAGCATTGTCTTAGCATGAACATCACATGAAGCTATTTGGCTTAAAGATTGAGGTGTAGCCATCAAAAGGTACAAGATATACTTCCAACAGTCATGTATATGGAAGGAATAATTGGATTTTCTTTTATATTCTGATGTTGATATATAAAATCATGGGGAAGAGGTAACATAACTACGTATGTCATTCCCAGGGGCATCTATCTGTGCAACAGATTTTCTGTAATCCTGGAGGCAGTTTCTTCCTCCTCCAGTATCATAACCACTGGATGTATGTGCCTGATAACCATGTGTAATGAATGCTGTGAAGGAGCTAGTGTCTAGTTTTATTTAATATATGATGCATGCATTTACAGAGTACATTGCAATGCATATATGATAGATATATTGATATTCATGATAAATTAAGGTAATTAGCATTTTGGGAACCCTCTGATTTGTAGTTGTTTCAAGATGCATAATAACTTGTAAGTTATATCTACTTCTCTCTAAGTCTGGATTCCTAGAACTTAGTCTTCCTTTCTGTATTTGTGTTTGTCACTTATCCTCTTTCTCCCTCACCCCTGCTGGGGCTTCCCTAGCATCTAATAACCATTAGTCTGTTCTATTTGTGGGGCATCAAAGTTCTAAATTTCCATTTGGGTCAGAGTCTTCAGTTTTTGGTTACAAATTACTAACTTCACAAACTTTAATGATTTTATTTACAATTTCCAGCTTTATTGTAATATAATTGACAAATACAACTATATATACTTAACAAGATGGTTGGATGAACATATACATTGTGCAGTGACTGCAATTGTGTTAACTAACCCATCTGTCACTTCACTGCATATGTGTTTGTGTTGTGTGTCTGTTTGTGATAAGAGCATTGACAATATGATTTTTGAAAACATTAGAATCATTATGCTATACTTTAGGATATCAGGTGTGATTTCTGGATTATATAACATATTTATAGTTTTTCTCAGTTGATTTGTAAATTATTACATGAGAGATACAAAGGGCCAGCAAGATAACTCTTCAACAAAAGAACTTCCTGACAATGTGAATTTGGTCAACAGAATCCATAGTGGAAGGAAAGAACCAACTTTTGAAGTCATCCTCTTAACATGGTATACATGTTACATGCACATACACACACATACACACATGCACACACATGTGCATAAACATGTGCATACACATGTGCACACACCACTCAAACATATAGTTTAAGGGTGCAATGCCTTTTCTTTGTTTTGATTTTGTTTTTTGTTTTTTCAAGACAGGGTTTCTCTGTATAGTACTGGCTGTCCTGGAACTCACTCTGTAGACCAGGCTGGCCTCAAACTCAGAAATCCACCTGCCTCTGCCTCCCAACTGCTGGGGATAAAGACGTGTGCCACCACCACCCAATGGGCAATGTCTTTTATATTGTTGTTTGTGATACATAGTTTCTTTATGCAGTTCAGTCTAGCTTTGATTTCACAAAGCTTCCTGCTTCAGTAACCCAAGCACTAGGATTGTAGGTGTGTGTCATGATGCCTGGCTCCGTGGTGGGATATTTTGATACATGTGTCCACTAGGTAGTGTTTAAATCAGGGTAAACATGTTTATCTTCTCAAACATTATTTATTTCTGATGAAAATATTCATATTCCTTTGCTCCATCTTTAACAAATACATGGCAAATTATCATTGCCTATAGTTGTTTACCATGCAACAAAACCAAGAATTTCTTACTTGTACCTAATTAATTTTGTACCTATTGTTCACACTTTCTGTGTCTTCTTCAGCCTTGTTAATCATGTTATTTCTTTCTATTTATGTGAATTTGAGTTTTCATATTCTGTACATAAATAATGGTAAGTTTTACCTTTCTTTGCTTGGCTTATTTTATTCACCACAATGTTCTCCAGGTTCATTCATGTCTCTGAAAATGATGAGTTCCTTTCTTTTGAAATAATTAGTCAAGCACAAATGCAGTATGACTAACATGCTTTATTTTTATTTGTCCATCTATGGATAGACTCTTAGGTTGATAAATGTCCTTACTGTTGTGAATAGCACTGCAGTGAACGTGGAACTGTGATATTTTTCACACACATTTTTCTAGCCCTTACAACACATATTCCCAGAGGTGAGATTTCTGTATCATATGGAGGTTATTCTTTTAGCATTTTGAAGAATTTCCATATTATTTCCAGTATCACCACCCTATTTATAGTCCCACTAGCATTGCTCAATTGTTCCCTTTCTCTACTTTCCTATTATCAACATCATACAATAATCCAATTGATTTTTTACAGTTGGTAGAAATTCAGGAACATTGACACTAATTTTAAGTATACATTGACAGGTCGTGGAATGGAAACATCTGAGGGAATTTTCTGTAAAGTGGCTCCAGCTGTTGTTTTCAGAGGCCAAGTCTTCCTTGTGTGGTCAGACCACTAAAGATGTGAGTTCTGGAGTCTGCGCAGGGGAGAGTGTGGACTGCAGAAGCTAACAGCTTCTGGGTCAGGTGGAAGCCACAGAGCTTCTGGGACAGACAGCATTTCAGGCTCCAGACATCCTGGCACCTTCCCTGCCAGAGGAGAGGTGTCAGGCCCGCCCTGGAGGGCTTCACCAAAGCATCTGGGGGAGACATCTTCATTCCTGGATCCCGCCAAGACTACTCTGTGCAGGTGAGAGTGTGGACTACAGAAGCTACACAGATTTTGGGACAAGCCCTGTTTCAGGCCTTCATCTTCTGCCAGGATGCAGGTCCGAATGCCAGATATCTGTCCACCTTCCCTGCAAGAGAAGAGCTTGCCTGCAGAGAGTGCTCTAACCACTGAAACTCAGGAGAGATCTAGTCTTCCAGGTCTGCTGATAGAGGTTAACAGAATCATGAGAGGAACAAGCTCTAACCAGAGACAACTATAACAACTAACTCCAGGGATTACCAGATGACAAAAGGCAAACGTAAGAATCTTACTAACAGAAACCAAGACCACTCACCATCATCAGAACACAGCACTCCCACCTCAACCAGTCCTGGGCACCACAACAGACCCGAAAAGCTAGACCTGGATTTAAAAGCATATCTCATGATGATGGTAGAGGACATCAAGAAGGACTTTAATAACTCACTTAAAGAAATACAGGAGAACACTGCTAAAGAGTTACAAGTCCTTAAAGAAAAACAGGAAAACACATAAAAACAGGTGATGGAAATGAACAAAACCATACTAGACCTAAAAAGGGAAGTAGACACAATAAAGAAAACCCAAAGTGAGGCAACACTGGAGATAGAAACCCTAGGAAAGAAATCTGGAACCATAGATGCCAGCATCAGCAACAGAATACAAGAGATGGAAGAGAGAATCTCAGGTGCAGAAAATTCCATAGAGAACATCGGTACAACTATCAAAGAAAATGCAAAATGCAAAAAGATCCTAACTCAAACCATCCTGGAAATCCAGGACACAATGAGAAGACCAAACCTACAGATAATAGGAGTAGATGAGAATGAAGATTTTCAACTCAAAGGGCCAGCAAATATCTTCAACAAAATTATAGAAGAAAACTTCTAAAACTTAAAGAAAGAGATGACCATGAACATACAAGAAGCCTACAGAACTCCAAATAGACTGGACCAGAAAAGAAATTCCTCCTGACACATAATAATCAGAACAACAAATGCACTAAATAAAGATAGAATATTAAAAGCAGTAAGGGAAAAAGGTCAAGTAACATATAAAGGTAGGCCTATCAGAATTACACCAGACTTTTCACCAGAGACTATGAAAGCCAGAAGAGCCTGGAGAGATGTTATACAGACAATAAGAGAACACAAATGCCAGCCCAGGCTACTGTACCCAGACAAACTTTCAATTACCATAGATTGAGAAACCAAAGTATTCCATGACAAAACCAAATTCACATATTATCTTTCCACGAATCCAGCCTTTCAAAGGATAATAACAGAAAAAAATCAACACAAGGACAGAAACTACGTCCTAGAAAAAGCAAGAAAGTAATCCTTCAACAAACCTAAAAGAAGACAGCCACAAGAAAAGAATGCCAACTCTAACAACAAAAATAATAGGAAGCAACAATTACCTTTCCTTAATATCTCTTAGTATCAATGGACTCAATTCCCCAATAAAAAGACATAGACTAACAGACTGGCTACACAAACAGGACCCAACATTTTGCTGCCTACAGGAAACCCATCTCAGGGAAAAAGACAGACACTACCTCAGAGTGAAAGGCTGGAAAAAAATTTTTCAAAGCAAATGGTCTGAAGAAACAAGCTGGAGTAACCATTCTAATATCGGATAAAATCGACTTCCAACCCAAAGTTATAAAAAAAGACAAAGAGGGACACTTCATACTCATCAAAGGTAAAATCCTCCAAGAGGAACTCTCAATTCTGAACATCTATGCTCCAAATGCAAGGGCAGCCACATTCATTAAAGGCACTTTAGTAAAGCTCAAACCACACATTGCACCTCACACAATAATAGTGGGAGACTTCAACACACCACTCTAATCAATGGACAGATCGTGGAAACAGAAACTAAACAGGGACACAGTGAAACTAACAGAAGTTATGAAACAAATGGATTTATCAGATATCTACAGAACAATTTATCCTAAAGCAAAAGGATATATCTTCTTCTCAGCACCTCATGGTACCTTCTCCAAAATTGACCATATAATTGGTCACAAAACAGGCCTCAACAGATACAAAAATATTAAAATTGTTCCATGCATCCTATCAGATCACCATGGACTAAGGTTGATCTTCAATAACAACATAAATAATGGAAAGCCAACATTCACGTGGAAACTGAACAACACTCTTCTCAATGATACCTTGGTCAAGGAAGGAATAAATAAAGAAATTAAAGACTTTTTAGAGCTTAATGAAAATGAAGCCACAACCTACCCAAACTTATGGGACACAATGAAAGCATTTCTAAGAGGGAAACTCATAGCTCTGAGTGCCTCCAAAAAGAAACTAGAGAGAGCACACACTAGCAGCTTGACAAAACACATAAAAGCTCTAGAACAAAAGGAAGCAAATTCACCCAAGAGGAGTAGATGGCAGGAAATAATCAAACTCAGGGGCGAAATCAACCAAGTGGAAAAAAGAAGAACTATTCAAAGAATCAATCAAACGAGGAGCTGGTTCTTTGAGAAAATCAGCAAGATAGATAAACCCTTAACCAGACTCAGTAGAGGGCACAGGGACAGCATCCTAATTAACAAAATCAGAAATGAAAAGGGAGACATAACAACAGATCCTGAAGAAATCCAAAACACCATCAGATCCTTCTACAAAAGGCTAAACTCAACAAAACTGGAAAACCTGGATCAAATGGACAAATTTCTAGACAGATACCAGGTACCAAAGTTAAATCAGGATCAGGTTAATGATCTAAACAGTCCTATATCCCCTAAAGAAATAGAAGCAGTCATTAATAGTCTCCCAACCCAAAAAAGCCCAGGACCAGATTGGTTTAGTGCAGAGTTCTATCAGGCCTTCAAAGAAGATCTAATTCCAGTTCTCCACAAACTATTCCACAAAATAGAAGCAGAAGGTACCCTACCCAATTCATTCTATGAAGCCACAATTACTCTGATACTTAAACCACAGAAAGACCCAACAAAGATAGAGAACTTAAGACCAATTTCCCTTATGAATATCGATGCAAAAATACTCAATAAAATTCTCACTAACCGAATCCAAGAACACATCAAAACAATCATTCATCCTGACCAAGTAGGTTTGATTCCAGGGATGCAGGGATGGTTAGTATACGGAAATCCATCAACATAATCCATTATATAAACAAACTCAAAGCCAAAAACCACATGATCATCTCCTTAGATGTGGAGAGAGCATTTGACAAAATCAACACTCATTCATGATAAAAGTCTTGGGAAGATCAGGAATTCAAGGCCCATACCTAAACATGACAAGAGCAATCTACAGAAAACCAGTAGCCAACATCAAAGTAAATGGTGAGAAGCTGGAAGCAATCTCACTAAAATCAGGGACTAGACAAGGCTGCCCACTTTCTCCCTACCTCTTCAACATAGTACTTGAAGTCCTAGCCAGAGCAATTCGACAACAAAAGGAGATCAAGGGGATACAAATTAGAAAAGATGAAGTCAAAATATCATTTTTTGCAGATGATATGATAGTATATATAAGTGACCCTAAAAATTCCCCCAGAGAACTCCTAGACCTGTTAAACAGCTTCAGTGAAGTAACTGGATATAAATTTAACTCAAGTCAATGGCCTTTCTCTACACAAAGGATAAACAGGCTGAGAGAGAAATTAGGGAAACAACACCCTTCTCAATAGTCACAAATAATATAAAATATCTTGGCGTGACTCTAACTAAGGAAGTGAAAGATCTGTATGATAAGAACTTCAAGTCTCTGAAGAAAGAAATTGAAGAAGATCTCAGAAGATGGAAAGATCTCCCATGCTCATGGATTCACAGGATCAATATAGTAAAAATGGCTATCTTACCAAAAGCAATCTACAGATTCAATGCAATCCCCATCAAAATTCCAACTCAATTCTTCAACGAATTAGAAAGAGCAATCTGCAAATTCATCTGGAATAACAAAAAACCTAGGATAACAAAATCTCTCCTCAAGGATAATAGCACCTCTGGTAGAATCACCATGCCTGACCTAAAGCTGTACTACAGAGCAATTGTGATAAAAACTGCATGGTACTGGTATAGAGACAGACAAGTAGACCAATGGAATAGAATTGAAGACCCAGAGATGAACCCACATACCTATGGTCATTTGATCTTTGACAAGGGAGCTAAAACCATCCAGTGGAAGAAAGACTGCATTTTCAACAAATGGTGCTGGCACAACTGGCAGTTATCATGTAGAAGAATACAAATTGATCCATTCCTATCTCCTTGTACTAAGATCAAATCTAAGTGGATCAAGGAACTCCACATAAAACCAGAGACAGTGAAACTTAGAGAGGAGAAAGTGGGGAAAAGCCTCGAAGATATGGGCACGGGGGAAAAATTTCTGAATAGAACAGCAATGGCTTGTGTTGTAAGATTGAGAATCGACAAATGGGACCTCATAAAATTGCCAAGCTTCTATAAGGCAAAAGACACCGTCAATAAGACAAAAAGGCCACCAACAGATTGGGAAAGTATCTTTACCTATCCTAAATCAGATAGGGGACTAATATCCAATATATACAATGAAAATCAAATAATCCCATTAAAAATGGGGCTCAGAGCTAAACAAAGACTTCTCAGCTGAGGAATACTGAATGGGTGAGAAGCACCTGAAAAAATGTTCAACATCCTTAATCACCAGGGAAATGCAAATCAAAACAACCCTTAGATTCCACCTCATACCAGCCAGAATGGCCAAGATCAAAAATTCAGGTGACAACAGATGCTGGCGAGGATGTGGAGAAAGAGGAACACTCCTCCATTATTGGTGGAATTGCAAGCTTCTACAACCACTCTGGAAATCAGTCTGATGGTTCCTCAGAAAATTGGACATAGTACTACTGGAGGATCCCGCAATACCTCTCCTGGGCATATATCCAAAAGATATTCCAACCAGTAAGAAGGACAAATGCTCAACTATGTTCATAGCAGCCTTATTTGTAGTAGCCAGAAGCTGGAAAGAACCCAGATGCACCTCAACAGAGGAATGGATATATAAAATGTGGTACATTTACACAATGGAGTACTACTCAGCTATTAAAAAGAATGAATTTATGAAATTCCTAGGCAAATGGATGAACCTGGAGGGCATCACCCTGAGTGAGGTAACCCAATCACAAAAGAACTCACATGATATGTACTCACTGATAAGTGGATATTAGCCCAGAAACTTAGAATACCCAAGATACAAAATATAATTTGTAAAACACATGAAACTCAAGAAGAACGAAGACGAAAGTGTGAACACTTTGCTCCTTCTTAGAATTGGGAATAAAACATCCATGGAAGGAGTTACAGAGAGAAAGATTGGAGCTGAGACGAAAGGATGTACCGTCTAGAGACTGCCATACTTGGGTGTCCATCCCATAATCAGCTTCCAAATGCTGACACCATTACACACACTAGCAAGATGTTGCTTAAAGGACCCTGATATAACTGTCTCTTGCTAGGCTATGCCATGCCCTAGCAAACACATAAGTGGAGGCTCACAGTCAACTATTGGATGGATCAAAGGGCCCCCAATGGAGGAGCTAGAGAAAGTAACCAAGGAGCTAAAGGGGTCTGCAACCCTATAGGTGGAACAACAATATGAACTAACCAGTACCCCCCAGAGCTGGTGTCTCTAGCTGCATATGTAGCAGAAGATGACCTTGTTGTCCATCAGTGGAAAGAGAGGCCCATTGATCTTGCAAACTTTATATGCCTCAGTACATGAGAATTCCAGGGCCAAGAAGTGGGAGTGGGAAGGGGGAGGGTAGTGTGTGTGTGGGAGGGCTTGGGGGACTTATGGGGTAGCATTGGAAATGTAAGTGAAGAATTACCTAATTAATAAAAAAAAAGAAAAAAATGTACAATTAAAAGAAGGTGGTAATGAATCAGCACAAAAAAAAAAAAAAAAAGATGTGAGTTCTGTAGGTCCACTAGTGTAGTCTTTTGGATAATAAACACTGGCTTTTTATAGTACCTATTTATATAATATTTGAGTACACACAATTGTTAATTCAAATCCTTATTAACTTATGCAAATTCCCTTAATGGCAATTAAATAGTTTCTCTTTCAAGTGAAATGGAAGATTCAAGGATTCAGTCAGTGTGTGTCCTGTCAGCAGTAAGTGGTGCTCTACCATTGCCAATACTTCACAGATAGGGAGGATCTGCATCAACACTCGCAACCTCCTTCTGCTCTTCTCATCTCAGCCCAACAGTCCCTTGATCAGCCTCCTCTTTCTGCTCTTCTCCCCTGAGTTTGGAGGCTAAGCCATCCTTTCATTTGATGATTCCTTACTCTCCTACTTATTTTTTTAAAAGGACGCTTGAAGGTCCTCGAAGAGGTTACTCACTGAGAACTGGGAGTGTGGTCTTCTAGATTTCTTTGGAAGGCAAGAGCTCCCAGGAGAAGATATTTGTTTCTTAGGAAGATGGGCCAGGCAAGTTCATAGGAATCAGGAGTTTCAGGAGTCATTATTCAGTCTAGTGAAGACCATTGTGAATGGCTGGCCTGGAACATTACTGGATAATGGGTGATAGTACTCAATGTATGGCTAAGCAGAATTCAGATGAATTGTGTTGTAGGGTGTCTATTGGTCAATGCTGGAAGCCTGAGCTAGAGTCTTTCTGGTCATTTGGGATGACTGCTTTGGTCAAAGACTACTGGTACTGTAAGACATCTGAAAGCCTTCAAACTCCAGGGTTGTTGGCTGGCATCTGCTCAGCTACTGGGCATGCCCCCTTGGGGGAGGTGGAACAAGGAGAGTTTGACTGCACTTATCTCACACCTCCACCGGGGTGGGTGCTGGGGCATAGGGAAGTGCTGAGGCACAGCTCTGGGAGTGGGAAAACTCAGTCTTAGGTGTAAAATTGGTGGAGCTGGTTCAAGGGTCCCCCAGCCTGTGACAAGGCTGGAGTCATGGTTTCTTAGACTCTTGGACATCCAGGTGCTGCTTGAAGTCATGGAAGAGCAGAGAAAAGATTGTGTATGTGTATGTGGGGTTGTGGGCTTGGGATAGCATCTAGTCTGGGGTCAGGGCAGAAGGGGAGCTCTGGCTTGTCCCATCCCAGATGATTGTCCTTAGCTTGGCGGAGGCAGGCTTGGTGGAGGTTGTGGCTGGGATTGCAGGGAGGCCTTCTACAGGAGATTAGGATGAGGTTCTGTAGGGAAAGGCCTTCTCCATGGCTCTCCATGGTGGATCTTGGTGAAAAGATTCAGTTCATGGTTCTAAAGAGTTTATTGTCATGGTAGAAAGTGGATGTGTGAAATCATACCCCACTTCTCAGGGTGGGCCTGAGATTACATGCCTTTTGCAGGGAGGAATTTCTGAGAAGGGAAGCTTATTGGCTAAGCCCTTAGGGCCTTTAAGTACCTCAATAGCATGGAGAACTCTGTTTTGAGCCTAGGTTTATTTCATATGTTTATTTTACATGAGAAGCAAGGCATGTGTTCCAAGTCAGGAGTCTGGCAGAAAGATGGGAGTCACCTAAGTGTCAGGTTTATGCCCACTGAGTCTCTGGGTCTCAACCTGCTCTACCTTACCATACTTCCTGGCACAGTTTTATGTCCCTCATCAAACCATGCCTTCCAATGTTTCCCTCAGAGATTTTGAATGAGGTCAGTTTCTGTTTCTTTGAAGCATTTCTGCCAACACCGTATGGGGAACCTAGAAATGTGTCTTGTTTAGTGCGCTAGAAGCTGCATTTAGGGACTTTCTATTTGTAGATAGGACAATGCACAGGTAGGCTATTTTTCTTTCATTGGGGTACTGAGCTGGTAATTGAGGGTTGAACACTACAACCACACTAAGTGTTCTGGAGGTAGCATTGGTAACTTGATGAGAGTTGTGATATGGACATGTCAGGTTTTCAACAGTCAGGATTTGGTCACAGTACCCTCATCAGCAACTTGAAGACACCAGTGGCAATCATATTCTCAATTTCATATGGCCATGGAGATGAGGAGTAGGATGAGGGATCTGAATATGATGTATTGCAGGGGACATAGGTCTGCTGCCAGACTTCCCAATGGTTAGAAGACTAGTTTGAATACACTCTAGAACAATCTCTTTCCATTTATGAAAATGGACAGTGGCTTGTCTGGATTATCTAGAAAATCAAAGTTTCAGCCACATTCTTATGGCTTTACTGTTCTGTCTTTGAGTGTTAGGAAAGACTTTTGCTGTTCTTCTTGCCCTTATCTCTATTCTGTTTGTATCATTACCTGTCTCTTATTTATTTGTATCACTGCATGATTTATGAAGTCTGAGTTGTGGAAATTCTAGATCTTCTGTGAATCTGAAGTTTTCCTTTTCTGGTCTCAGAAAATGTTCCATGCTAGCACTTGCTTGGATAACTCTTTCAGTGTGGTCAAAGGCTCCAGTCTCTGCATTTCACCCTGGAGATCTCTTCTGGTGGGGGAGCCATCTGCCCAATTAGTGCCCTAGTCTTTTCAGTGCATTGTGAGCTTTAGCAAGTTAGAGTTATGATGATCTGCCACCTTCCTCGTATGTTAGGTGAGCCTTCTTCAGCTCTTTATTTGGGAGTTCCCAAATCCATACTGTCTTTCATCATGTTCTCTAAGAGGTGGTTGCTGCAGATACAGCACAAGGAAGGATGTTGCTTTCAGGATATTGGTGGAAAGAGTAATCTAGAGCAACTGATTTTGAAGGTTAACTTATACCTTTGATCTTTATGTTATTCTATTTTTAACTGATCAATTTGATTTGTGATTATTTTGTCTAAAATTTTGCATCTATATGAATGAAGGATATTTATCTATAGTTTTTCTCATTACTTTTGCCAAAGTATACTATTCTTATAAAAGAATTTGGCATTCCCTGTTTTCCAGAATAAGTGTTTAGAAACTTCGTTAGAAAGTTTATAAAAAAGCAGTGTTATTTATTTTTAAAATATTTAAATAACCACCTGCTAGGCAAGATGTTCCTACTGGTACACAAGTGGTATCACTATTTTGGGGGTAACAAATTACTTTATTGCTTGGATTGGAGATCTACTCCATAGGAGAGGTTTCATGTCTGGTACTGCAATCCTAGTCAAAACCAGTGGTCCCCAGTGGTATATTTCCACAACTCAGACTCCAACTGGTATATTGCTACATGGACACAATGTTTTTGTCAAACTTGCCTTCTAAATCTTTATGTTTTTTGCCTATAAGTTAGAGCTGGTGGTAGCTTTTGTCATAGAGATGTCTTTCTGTAGTGAATGGTAGTTATTGCAGAGGCTTACAGTTGACCAAACTTCTGACTATAGCGATTGTTGAATGCTCAGCTGTAAATAAGACATTGATATTATTAAGGTTAAGGGAACATCATGAAAGATGGGCTGAAAAAAATGTGAGATCTGGAGAAAGGGGCAGAGTGCTATAGAATGCTTTCTCCTGGACATGGCCTGGCTATGACCTTTTTGATTTCACAGCAGCTGTAGAGTATATAAACCGTAGCTTATGTAGCCTATAGACCTGTATAAGATTGGGCCTGTCAACATTTTATTATCAGGGAATTTGTTGCTAAGGAGGAGGATCTTATGAAGCCTAAACAACCCTGAGGATTTATAGGTTGTTGGTGCAGGGAGAGACATTTTCTTCATTGATGCAGCCACTGGCAAGTTGCTTATGCTCCCCAAAATAATATCACTCATACTCTTGTGAACAACCCCAGTGAAATTCACTGAGTCATGGTAAATACATAATAAATAAGTAAAGACATGAATGTAGAATTGAGCTATTTGAGAAGAGGAAGGGTTTTCGTGGGAGTAGGTAGGGGTAGACTAAGAGAGAGTAATGGGATAAACATGACCAAAATACATTCTACACATTTATGAAAATGTCACAATAAGACCCACTATCATGTAGTCTTAATTATGCCAATAAAAATCTTTAAAAATGTTTCTCCAAATGTTTTTGGTTAGCTGTTGAGTCACTAAATTTTATTTTCTTTCTTTTTGTCTTTAGCTGATAAATATTTGTTAGTTATATTCACCTTGCTATGCCATAGAACCTCAGGACTTACTCTTCTTTTCAAATAGTCTTATGTAATAGTCTTTTAACCCACTGGTTAATCTTTTAATATCCTCACTGCTCTGGTCTATGGTAGCTGCTGTTCTATTTTCAACTTCTATGTTATATCCCACATATGAGTGAGATCATGTGCTGTCTTCCTTTCTGTCTTTTACTTATTTCACATAATATATTTTTCAGGTTCACTTAACATATTTTTTATGTTATAATTGAAAATTTTATTCTTTATGTCTAAATAGTATTCTATAGTATGTATACCACATCTTCTTTATCTATTTGTACATTAAGAGACAACTAGGTTCATTTCCATATCACAGCTTTTGTGAGTGATACTGTAGGAGACATGGAAGTGCAGTATGAATATATGGCTCTCATTTCTTCTAGGTAAATACCTTGAAGAATGAGTAACCTGTGTTCTAAGGTACTACCACTTTAATTTTAGTTAAAACAGTTGACTATCTATCAATCTCCATCCATCCATCCGTCTGTCCATCCATCCATCCATCCATCCATCCATCCATCCATCCATCCATCCGTCTATCCGCCCATCCATCTATCATCTAGCTATCTACCTATCATCTATCTATTATTTAACAATATAACTATCTATCTATCTATCTATCTATCTATCTATCTATCTATCATCTATCTACGTATCATTTATCTATTATCTATCATCTATTTATTTAATTACTTAACTATCATCTATCTACCTATTATCTATTATCTATCTATCATTGTACTAACAAAAGCTAAATTATTTGATGGTAAATGTCAATAATTCTGAAAACAAAGCAACTATTAAACAATTTAAAATAGTTAAAATATATTTGAGCTTGTCTTAACATAAACACTGTTGCTTTAAGAAAATATTTAAAAACATTTATAGTTTGATTAACATAAAATTTGCTTGATTTTTGCAGAATTATTGGTTTATAATATCAAACAGTCTTAATGTAAAACATTTTATTTTTAATTTTAAACTATATTTGAAACATGAGTCCATTCAAGAAAAACTCTCATTTGGATTCTTTCTTATAAGTATTTATGAGAAGAAATTAAGAGCAGAATATAAGTTTCTTATAATTCAGAGGATGAAAAACTGCTAAACTATATACATTTTCAGACACAATAACATCAAAACTGTGAAGAAGAGGAAGAAGCATCAGAGAAAAACATTGTTATCTTCCACAACCTCAGATATTTGTCTGAGATAAGGCAAGGATCTGAGGTAGGGCCTGGAGGACCTTTTAGCAGGGAGCAATAGTTAGAAAGTATCATTATTTATTCTGTGTCAGAGTTTTAATTTGCATTGCCATTTCAAGAAAAATGTAAAGCTTCTATCAGACGTTCATTTTGTGATTTCATGTTTCTAGGATTGATTTTGACCACAATGATCTTTCAGCAGGCAGGTTCATGCATGGGTGCATTCTGACATCTGTAAGATGTGGCAACCAGAAAGGAATAAAAGTTACTTTAAAAAGGTTTTTGTGAAAAAAACCTCCTTAATGACTCCACAGACTTGCAGTTTCATGGCCACCAGTATCAATCAGCTCTGTTCTCAGCAGGCTCTGCTTACCACATTTCTCCTGAAGCCTAACCCCCCTCTCTAAAATCCATGGGAATAGAATGGTTAGTTTACTTTGGTTTGAGCCTAAATGAACTCTTTAAAGAATCTCTTTAAAGAAACCCATTAAGAATCCTCCCACCCTGAAAGTGTTCTGCCAAGACTAACTGAAAGCCGCAAAAGATTTAGGGTTGGTTCTAAATTGGAACCTGTGTGGGCCTTAAACTCAACAAAAATCCATCTTTATCAGAGGCTCAGAATATTAAACATAGGAACACAAAGTCATTTTCTAGACCCAAGAGAGTGTGGGACAAAACCATGAAATTCTACAAGGGAATTCCTCAAATGGAAGATATTTCTTTTTGCCTTTTTTTTCCCTTTTAAGTGAAATGAAAGAACCACAGAAATTTCTCTAGAGAAGGGTTGGGTCTTAGGGAAGAAATCCAACACCTCCACTGAGTTCTTTGTGATCTGGGCCCAGCCTCTGCATGCCTCCTGTTTCCTTAAGTGAGTGTAGTGTTGACTATCCCTTCATCTGCTTATATTAGGGGAAAAAATGCTTTGTTCTCAAAGTCTGCAATGGTAGAAATAGCTTCCATGATAAGCACTTATTCTCTGAAATATGAGAATAATTATATGGAATTTCAACAAATATTCAATATTATGATGCAAGTAATATTATAAATCACTGAGTTACTAGCCCTGTTTTTACATGAGTCTAATGATGTTTAGAAGACATGTTATTGTCTAGATAATGCAGCTATTCAAGTGGAATGGCTAAATTGCCTACTTCAAAATCTATGTTCTGATCTGTGTTCTGCTGTCTTTCTACAGATCCAAGATTCACCTTTACTGTCACAGTTTATAGGTGCTTGTAGGGATATGCTTTGCTTATCTCAGATGCAGGGAGAATTGCCCCCTATCCTCCCAGATCCATGGTTGCTCAGGTTTATTCGTTGACTCTGTGAGCAGATGCTCAAAATAGCAGATTGAGGCTGAACCTCAGGTCAAGTTGACTGATACCCTGTGTCATTTACCTCAAAGGCATCTGTATAGGGGTGGTGGAGTTATGTATGAAAGAGTTCTGGAAACCAGACAACAATGTAAAAATATTCCCAAATCACTGGGTTTCTCTCTCCTGACTCCATCTTGCTCACAGAACCTTCAGTCTTTTGTAGGTGCTAAGTAGAGTTAGACAATTGCTCATTAGCTTCTTACCAAAATATCATAAAAATGGTTCTGTAGCTTCATCTTAAAGATGAGGAAGTAATATTCTAATGTTTACTTTGTTATTTGTCATTGACTGGCTTGAGTTTTCTTCAATTTTATCTGAATCTGAATAGAGAGGTCTTAAATCAGATAGATACAGATTATGTGTGGTAGCATGTGTGTGTGTGTGTATTCATGTACATGGGCCTATACATGATTATATGCATAGCCATTCACATGTTAATATGAAGCCAGTTTAAATAAGCCAATGTTTAGAATCCAGCCTGGGCTACGTGTAATATAAAAGGAAAAGAAAGGCATAAATCTAATTTCCTTGGGAAAGGGAAATAATAGGAAATAATAATAATGTGAGGGATCACATGTGCTAGTAACATTTTCTACAATGTTAATCTTGAACTCTGGATATAAATGAACAATTAAGTTCTAGAAGCAGTGATGTTCCATTTGAGTTTATAATGGTTTCTGAGATAATTTCTAATCTAAGGAGGGAAAATTATTTTCTTTTAGATAAGTTGTAGTATTTAAACTTTTAGAGATTTTATAGTTCATTTCAAAATACTTTTAAAGAATTGTATTATAATTCTGTTCTGAAAAAAAGTATTTGATCTTCTGGACCCTATAGAATTGGTTAATAAGACTTGAATAATAATAATAATAATAGTATGTGTACTAATAAAATATTTTAAAAACTAAATAGTTATAAATGGATTGCTTTAAGATGATCTCAGAAGTGATCCAAATAGCTCAGTCAGTACAGAGTCAAAATTTTCCAAATGATCTAGGTATAATTAGATACACAGACCTGGAAGGAACTGTCATGAAGGAAGAAGTTTAACCTAACAGGTCTGCCAAGTAGAGTCTTATGGTACAGCACTTGGCTTAGTCATGATAGTGAGAATATAGGAAAACTAGGCAATCACCTTTATTGCTGTTTCATTAGAAGGGTTAGGTAAGCCTGCTCACAGTTGGCTATCCTGAATAACCCTAATATGCTCTGGGGCTTAGGAGACACTTCTAGTTGCCCAGTACATTGCCCTATGGTGATTAGGTTTAGAGAGAGTGTGAGAACCTGGTAAGGAATCAGGACAAGGTTCTGACTCTGAGCCTGTGTTTATGGGTATGTTGTTGTCTGTCTTTAGTAAGAACTCTTACTTAAGAGCAATCCTCTTAAAGTCAGTAAATTTTCCGTATCTCAAGGCATCAGAAAACAGGACACTAAAACATGATTACTACAGGGGAATATTTTTGTGCTATTGCTACAAACAGGACAAATGTTTGAATTCACATCTAAGGCATTTGTGCTGTGTGTGACGGTTTCCTAAATAGTATGTTTCTTCCGGTGCAGTGTGTTAATGTTCTGTCAGAGATTCTAGCAAATAGCTTTATGTTCTTAATATATTATGCATTACAATGACATTTTAAATTGAGAGAAACAAACTACAGCAGCATTCACTATATAGCTCTATCTAGTTTAGAGTTCTACATATGGCCAAAGAGAAATGAGTAGATTTTCTTTCTCAGAATGCTAACAATGAGTGAGGGATGATGGAAAACAGAGATGTTTCAACCTGAATTGTTTTACCTTGAGAATTGTACTGTAGATTTGGGGTAGGGAGCTGGTAAAGATTTCTCTGGGTTCTTAATAGACAGAAGGCTTTGGACCATAGATCTACTAAAGGAGGCAGGGCAGTGTTAGGTAGAAGGACTTAAAATATAGAAAGATGGGAGGAGGCATAGAAGGAGGAGTTATCCCATATTCCAAATGGTTTCATATAATCTTTCTAAAATACCTGTGATAGATTTTGTGCATTCCTGGCTTCAAGAACCACAAAATTTTTCTTAGGGTTCTAAAGGGCCTCAGTATGAAAGGCTGCAGTGTTCTGGAAGGAAATGCTTTGGTCTCACCAAGATCACCTACCTGCCTTACCCTTCAACCTTTGAATGCTTTAAACAATATCATTGTGTATTCTGAAGACAGAGTATGATTAGAACCACGTAGCTATAAACCATTGAATTCAGTATCAATGTGCATAAAATAAAATATGACCTCTGGTAAAGTCAGACACAGAAACTAGTTAAATCTACCCATGTGTACCCTACCCAGAAGAACATGTGGGGCACTGGTGAGAAAAAGCACTCCTGATACCCACCTAGGGCCTCACCACACTTTGGGGGCCTCTCTTTAGTACTTAAGGTTCTCTTGAGTGAAGAAAAAGCAGAATTTTGAAAGCTGACTGTAGACACTGGGATCCTGAAAGTTAGTGAGAAAGCCCTAAATCCCCTGCTTTGATTGTTAATAAAATACTTATTGGCCACCTAGTTTGTTATTTACCGATGATATAGTACTGAGAAAATTCTGGGCTTTATTTGATAACAACAAGGCTATATTAGCTATTAAAATGATAAAAAAACATATAACTCATTTCAGTATTAGCAAAGAGCCAAAAATGATTTCAAGCATATGGCGTGGATAGATGTTCTCCCATGGGAGATATTCTGGGAGCTTGGCAGTGACAATGGGGAAAATGATAATGTCTGGGGTTAGCTCTCCAGGGAGACTTGCTTTCCTTCAGAATGATACAGACCTCTCCACTGTGAGAATTTGTGTGTCCATGGCCTGATAGAGAGATCCCTGTATGTGTAAAGGAAGATTATTTTGGTAGATTTGTCTTGTTGTTTTGTTTTCTTTGCTATGAAATGGTCTGTTTAGGAAATTATTAAAAACAAATTAGTTTAAGAATCTTCATTCATAAGATATGTGACATATAGGTCATTGTTTTAATTTAACAACAGGCAAGGATACTATAAACTCTATGGCACGCTAAGGCCAGATTGAAGAATGGGGTGGGTAAAAAGGACTCTTGATTTAAAATCTGGGAGTGTAATTTTGAGAGACATGATGGCAAAAGATGTGACCACAGATGTTGTAAGCCCATGTCACATGATTTGTATCAGTGACAACTTTTCACAGGATTCTCTTTTTAAGTTGAAAATAGACTTTTTTTCATATGATATATTCTGATCATGGTTTCCTCTCCCCTAACCCTTCCCAGATCCTCCACTATCTCCCCACCCACCCAACTCTACATCCTATCTTTCTCTACAAAACACAAAGTCAACAAACAAAATAAAACACACAAAATAGGACAAAACAAACAGAAAAAGGAATAAAAAATAAAAGCACAAGAAACAGATACAGTTGCAGAGACATTCATTCATACACACAGAAATCCCATAAAATCACAAAATCTAAAACAATAATATATAGGCAGAGGCCTCTAAGGTTGAAAAAAATTGCCTTAGACAAAGCATTATGAGCCAAAAAAAAAAATCGAACCAAACAAAACCAAAACATAACAAAAACACAACAACAACACCTTTACAAATAACATTGAGCACATTTTGTGTTGGCCATCTACTACTGAGCATGGGGCCTTCCCTTAAGTATGTTTTTTTTTTTTTTTCTTTCCCAGTACCAGTAAGATTCCATTGAGGAATACTAATTTTTCCTTTGAGAGCAGTAGTCAATTGCTGATCGCTTGTATGTTAGAGATGCAGGCTGTGTCTACTTTCCCTTTCAGCACTGGAACCCATCTGGCTTAGATTTGTGCAGGCCCTGTGCATGCTGCTACAGTCTCTGTGAGTTCATATGTGTGTCATCCCTATTAAGTCTAGAAGGGCTTGTTTCCTTGGTGTCCTCTACCCCTACTGGATCTTACATTCTTTTCACCTCCTTTGCCATAGTGCTCCTAAGTCCTGAGGGTAGAGATTAGATGATGACATCCATTTAGGAATGAGTATTCCAAAGTCTCTTACACTCTGTACATTGCCCAGTAGTGGATCTCTTCTTGTTCCTATCTTCTGCAAGAGGAAGCTTCTCTGATGATGGTCAAGTAAGGCACTAGTCTAAGAGTATAATTGTGGGAAGCCACATGTGCCATTGCAGAGTGGTGCTGGCTACTGCTGGCCACCACGCATAAGTTTGGACAAACAACCAATGTGTACATATGCAGTAAAGTTTTTTGCCAAGACACTGCCTGGCCCGGGCATGATAATGAGGTTTTGAGAATATAACCAATCAGATGTGAGACATGCAAATGAGGTATGATAATGAGGTTCTGTGAGGTACTGAGAGAGAGTAACCAATCAGATGAGGAACATGCAAATGAGGTATAGTGCATAACCAATCCGGGTGTGAGACACGCCTCTCCTAAGCCTATATAAGCAGCACCAATTCTGGGCTTGGGGTCTCTTCACCTCTGCAATCAAGCTCTCCCAATAAACGTGTGCAGAAGGATCCTGTTGCAGCTTCGTTCTTGCTGGTCGAGTCCGGCGCGCGCAAGAAGTGGTGCCGAAAACCCGGGACAAGAAACATCTTCAGGCACGAGCAAAGACCTCCTGCTACAGGGAGGATTCAGAACTGTATCATGGGGAAGGAGCGGTTAATAAAGGTTCCCGTAATGAAGTGTTCCTGCAAAACAGACTGCTGAGAAGGATTCAACTGCGTGGATTCAGAACTCTTCAGCTGAGGAACGGTGGCACCGGTAAGTATAAAGAAATTAAGGTAAGTCTCTGAGAGGTATGCTTTCTTACGCAGTAGGTCTGGTAATTGTTGCTGGGTTTGTGTGGGACCAGCTGTTAAGGAAGGGCAGTGACTTTGTAGGAATACCCGGAAGGCATATCAGAAACAGAGAGAAAGGAAAAAGAAGACATGCGCAGGAAAATAAGTAACTTAAGAAATATAAAAAAGAGAAAAAGAAAGGAAGCTAAAATATAAAGATACAAAGGATAATATAAAATATAAAGATACAAAGGATAATATAAAGATATAAAGGATAATATAAAAAATGAAGAACAAAAAATTAAGTCAATTTACCTTCCTCTTGAGGACTTTGACTAAAGAGGCAGCCTTCATCAAAGGCTTAAAGATAGCTCTCAGGGAAAGAGTAACTATTAGAAGCAGCCACTGTGCAGAATTCCTAGAAGAAGGAGAAAAAATGAAAATAAGTTATTTCAGAGCCCTCCTAGGGATGGAAGGAAAACGGGAGACGTCCTGCTTCCTCTCTGGCTCCTATGGAGATATTTTTAGCTTCGGATAGGATATCTGTGTTCTATTGTCTGTTTTTGGTGCACCAAATTGTCTATATGTCTGTTAACTCATGTTTGTTTGGATGATTGAATGATTGTTGTTCTGTGTTTCATGTTGAAAAATATAAAAGGCAGTCTCAGTCTGCACAGCAGAAATTAACAAGTTAGCTGCACGGTGGCTGGGAGTCAAGTACAGCTGAAAAAGCCCTGCTGAGGGCCAATTGCAAATGGAGCTTTTAAAGGGGCAGGCAGCCTTTTGCTTGTAACAGAAAGTTAGCTTAAAATTGGAAACTCAAGGTTGGAGTTATTCTAAACAACATAAGAAAACAGGTGATATGCAAAAGCAGTGTACAAAGGGTAGAAAGGGTAGGTTTGAAAAGAAAGTATATATCTTTACAAATAGAAGGAAAACCCTTTCAAGGTATAATGGATACAGGAGCAGATAAAAGCATTATATCCAGTAAGTGGTGGCCAGAAGTAGCCAGTGCCACTCTGCAACGGCACATATGGCTTCCCACATATAATAGAATATTATTAGGAATCATTTTATAGCCCCTTCCGTCCTTTTTAAACCAGTGCTTTTAGTTTTACCCTAAGTCTCTGCGCTATCTAGTCTCTGGTTCTTGGTTACCCAGGTAGTATTGTGTATGGGTTCCATCTAGTGTAGTGGGCCTTAAGCCAAATAAGACATTGGATGGTTACTCTCACAGGTTTTGTGCCACGATTGTACCAGCATATCATGCAGGCAGGTCATCATTGTAGATCACAGGGTTTGTACTTGGGTTGGTGTTTATCTTTATCCTCTGGTATCATGAAGTACCATGAACATTAGTCAGTAGGGATGAGGGCTTGAGGGTAGGTACCAGCTCAACTTCTCTGTGTTTCCCGAGTTATGTAGGTGTTGTCTTTGGCAACAGGGCCTTAACTGTCAGTTTGTGGAGAGCCACCAATAACTTTGGCAATAGCCTGGGTTGTTTGGGGGTTTCCAAGAGGCCCCTTTGTCCAACAACATACTAGATGTAACCCATTCCTGGTACTGAAGGTTTCATTTGGTGGCAAGAAATGTCTAGTTGGGTCTTTGTTTCCCTCCTAATGGTTGCCTCTTCAGCAAGGTCCTAGGAAGAAAATGACATAAGACAACCTGCAGTCAACCTGGAGTACCCATCATATAGGTAGGAAATAAATCTCTGTTGCTTTAACACCTTGAAATTCGAGGTTGCTTAAGCCCAAGGGTAACAAATAATGAAAGTGAGAAGTCTAGATTTTTACAAGCACTCTGCTGAATTAGTCTGAGGAGCAGAGGAGATCATTTGCTAACTTTGTCAGGGCTGCCATTCAGAGAGGGCATGTGTTCATTATCATCAATCAACACTTAACACAGAGAATTCAAAAGCCTCCAGCCTAGCAATTCAGATGTTCTTTGATATTCTTAAAGATGTATCATAGGCTTTGCTTCTTGTTCTTTTCTAAAGTACCTTAGGGGAGAAAAGGTTTTATCTGACTTACACATTTAGATCAAAGTTCACCATTTAATAAAATTGATCAGAAACTCAATTAGGAATCAGAAACTGAAAGTGTAGAGGAACACTGCTTGGTGGCTCTCGCAGATTCATGCTCAGAAAGCTTTCTTACACAGCAGAGACTTACATGCCTAGGAAGTGGTGCCATCCACAGTGGGCTGAGCCCTCCTATATCAATTAACAACCAAGATAATCCCCTAAAGAGATGCCCACAGGCCAGTCAAATAAATCTGAGCAGTCCCTCAATTTAGATTACCTATGCAGGTTAGTCTAGGCTGTGTCAAGTTGATGGTTAAACATAACTAGGATGCTCCTTACTGTTGACAATCTGTGGAGTTATACATTTGAGATTATTTTTAACCTCATTCATGAGAATAATGGGAAAGGAAACCATTATATACAATATTCTTTATGTTAAAAAGGTTGACTGGTGATGTTTTCTAAACAAAACACATTTTAAAGGGGCAATTGTTATTCACACTCTTCCCACAGGGAGCAAGAAAAATATGCACAATGCTTGCAGGGTGTTTGTAATATGCTTGTTTGCATTTCTTTACATAGCCTCATTTTTAATTTTCTCAGATACAGGTTCCCTGAGTATGCTGGATAATTTTATGTCGGATTTGACACAAGCTAGAGTTATCAGAGAGGAGGGAACCTCAATTGAGAAAATGCTGCTAGGCCATAGGCAAGCCTGTAGGGCATTTTTAAAGTGATTGATATTAGTGGGCCCAGTTCAGTGAGGATGGTGCTATTTTTGGGTTAGTGGTCCTGGGTTCCATGAAGAAAGAAGTCTGAGCAAGCCATTTAGAGCAAGCACTCCTCCATGACCTCTCTATCAGGTTCTGTATCCAGGTTCCTGCCCTGATTTACTTCAATGACAGAGTACAAAATGGAAATGTAAGTAAGCCAAATAGCTCCCTTCCAATCCACTTTTGGTTATGGTGTTCAGTCATAGCAATAGTAAACCTATGTCTAATTAAGACATGAGCTAAATATATTGTTTTTCCAAGTGTTACAGAAATAATTATTATCTGTCACTCTTCTTCCTCTCTTCCTCTTCTTCCTCTTCCTCCTCCTCCATTTTGAGTTTTAGAGATTAGAATTCCCATTTCATTTTCAGACATTTTAAGTAGTTTTTGCAAATTCATTATTTTGCAACAATAAGTAAGACCAGGAGACACGAGGTAATTTAATTAGTATTAGAATTATTTAGTGACAATTCTAACTCTAAAAACCAGGAATTTTGTTTTAAAAATGTCAGACAGGGAAGAAGAGGGCTTATTATCCCTAGTAAATAATAGAGCAGTAACAATAGTTGTCTCTATCATTTTTTGACTGCTTCAGCTCAGAATTTTATTATAAAGTGTTCTATTGCACTCACCTCCCACCCCTCAGTGGCTTTGGAAGATGTCTGTCATCCTTGTTTGGGATGAGGAAATTGAGCCCCAGAGATCAGGCTGTCATAACAACCACATGGCTTCAGTGGGAAAACTTGACATTTGATCCCATGTCCCTCAGATGCCACAGTCTACCAGCTTTGCTTTGTGCACATGGTCATTCTCACACTGAGCTTTGAAATGAGTTTGTCCTTTGCCTATCGTAGTTCCTATCTCAAGTTTCTTCCTCAATTACATATTTTATATCCAAAACAAATATTTTTCACATTAACCTCTATCTGTACAGGAAGTAGAAAGTTAAAAGTCACATAATTGTCACAAAAACTTCTGGTGATCTTCTACGGGAAAGGGAAGTTGTGGTTTGTAAGAAGCAGGCAGGGAAACTTCAGCATTTCTGTGGGCCACTGGGCTACAGGAGAGGGAGAAAGCAACCAGGCAGGCAGAGCACATAAATCTATGTTTGAAATCCCTTCATAAACATTCATGGTTTATGGGGATAATTTGGCTCCATTAAATATCTGTAATAACTTTTTTTTTATTCATGTCTCATTGCCTTCATCTGAAGAAGTTATGCAGCATTCTGACCACTAGATATCACTGTTGCTTACAAAATAGAGTTGTGCCATCTCTGGATAAACCAAGTGTCAGTGTAGTCTTGACATTGTCTCTGATGTTTATTCTTTAGTAAAGAGTTGCAAATGGCATTCCAGACCTAAAACATATGTTTCCTGCCTACAGGGAACTTGTATTTGGCTCTAGAGAAGCAAGCTGAACTGATGTAAACAATTACAGAATCACAGACTTGTACATTTATGTAGAACTGGTTAAGGCATAGGAAACAAGAGCTCTGAGGTCACATGGAGAGATGCATGGAAACTCTATGGAAATCCACAGAGTGGGACATAGGTGGTGTTCTAATGGAGGAGTAGGAACAGGGTAGGGAAAACTCAAGTAGGTCACCCTAGGGAGGTGGCAGGGTATGAGTCCTAGAGTAAAGATAAAGTTTGGGCAAGGGAGATTGATCTGAGAAAGAGTGGGAGTCCACTATGGGAGTCGAAAGACAGATTATAGTGGATTACAAAAAACAGAGGCCTTGAGCTTATTTTCTACTGATCCTGTCTCTGAAATGAAGTGATGTGATTGAGGTTGCATTTTAAGAGAATTGATGATAAGTGGTAAAGTGGAAGAATCTAGGGAGGGGCTCTAAGGAGCACAAGCATTGCTAAGGAGGTAAGAGAACATCAACTATAATCTCAAAGAAGTATGGTGTGGCAGGAGCTGTGGAAGGACAAACCAAACAACTATTGTCCCATGACACATGCTTTCGATTGCACATTCTGCAATGGATGGAGTTTAAAACTCCTAATGTTGTAAACTTGTCAATGGCTCTTTATGCTTTTCTGGATAAGGTTTCTCCAGGTCATCTGAACCACACACCATTAAGTCCCTTGATTTTCCTGACTTTTTCCATTTCTTCTCATGTTCATCTTTTAGCTTCAGTTTAGCTATTGCCCCACAAAAGCCTTCCCTTTGTACCTGTGGACCTCTTTATAATACAACATATACGAAGTGGATCATAAAGTCTTTCCCAATATAACATACACTTTATAATATTCACTGTTAGCTTTTTTGTCACTATAATGTAATGCCTGAAGTAGAGTATTTATAGAGAAAAGAAGTTACTTAGTTCTTTTGGCTTTGGAGTTTCAAGGATAAGGTTCTGGCATTGGGATCTTCAACTGTATCACATCACAAAGGGTAGAAATGATAAGGACATATGCATGAGGAAGTGATCACACTTCAGACTGTAAGTGGGAGGAACAAGTGAGGCATGGCTTAGGCTTTTATAACAGCCCTCACTCCAGAGAAAGTAGCACTCCCAGTTCATTTAAGACCCTGGGTACTAACCCTTGGCTTTACCTCTTAATGACTCCATATTATCTTGTCTAGCATCTTGAAGCTTTGACTTCCTACAGACAAGTCTTTCAGGTGGTCTCAAGCTAAGAGTAATCACAACACTCTCATAGAACCAGGAGCTTCGTAGAAGGAATTTCCTTTCCACCCCATATCTATGTGATTGATTAACCACAGATCACTCATTAATTCTGTGGGAACAGAATCAGTACTTGCATTTGCTTGTCATTACTTTTGTTTGCATTATTATGAGAGACAAAAAAGACTCAATATCGTCCTGTTCTGTCTCTTGTCATCCTGTGAAGGGGAAGCAGGGAGGTTAATAAACTGAAAGTCAGATGACACTGGCTGAGAAGAGGCTAATGCTTCAGCATCATGCTGAGTTGCCAGAGAGAACCATCTACAAGAGTCCTTGGCATGGTAAGCAATGCTAAACCACTCGTGTTTTGATCCCTGTATAGACGTATTAGTCTTTGATAGTCTGTTATAATAAAATGTTACAATTGCTGACTTGATCGAAGATGATAAAGCTGAATGAGTTCAAGCCATTCTAAGCACATTGTCAAAAGTAATAAGGGCCTTCCCTAAAGTTGTTCAGAAAAAGAAACCTAGTAGGAATTCTTGGTCAAGTCATCAACATGACCTTTTATAAAAGAGATCTGTATGGTTGCCTGGGACAAATAGCTTGCAAATCTCTTTCAATCGAGAATCAAACGTATGCCTTTGGATAAAGTCTGCACTGTAGTCAACACACGAGTGTATGTTCTCCACGTGGCTGAGACACAACAAGTGTTTTGTGTGATAACAAGACTTCCTCACACCCAGCCTACAGTATGGGAACTCATGCTGATTTCATGTGAATGACAATTTCTTTTCTAAGCTGTGTGCTGTTAACCTCTTCTTACAGCTAATAGTGAGATCAGATCTAGACAAGGACAGATTCAGTTATAGGAAATTACATTATTAACATTTTATATTATTTTGTATTCTTAGAGATTTGCCATGTACTGCATTTAAATTATATTCCAAGTCACATTTTTCTCATTTCATATGCTCCTCATATGCTTCCCAAACACCTTCACCCCATGCCACCCCCCTCATGCTTTAGTTTTCCCTCTTTGTGTTGAATTCAGATGGCATTGTGTTGCTATCTTAGCAAGTAGACAATGGGAAATAAATGACTCTGTCTGAGTTACATGTTAGAGTGAAAATGCATTATAGATTCATGTGTGTGGGTCTCTGAAGGATGCTCACCCTTGAATATACACCAAGGGCAGGGTAGGGGGAGGTCTAGTAGCCCATCTTCCCAGTATAGATCTCAGCTTGCTTCATGCTGGCTCACATGTAAGTGCATGTTCAATCCTTGCTCCCATCTTCATTCTACCTCAGATGATACTGTGCTAAGCACAGTTATGCTGACTTCATCCAAATTGCAGCTTTATGAGCAATATGACTGTTACTATAAGGCACCAAGTTTCTGACTCACTTGTAAGTAACTGGAGAAATGGTACAAACTGATAAAAACTACATTCCAGCTTGCCTTTGCTCCTTTCAGTTGTTTTATGGATCTGAAATAATCTTTCCTCTTAATTTATTCTACTGTCTAAGCATCATGCTTAGCCTTTGTGAATCAATTAGGTTTGAATCTTAGGAGACATTCTTCTATAATCTTTCACTATGTGCCTCTCTGTGTATGAATATTTATTACAGATCTAGTCAAATGGTTGCCAGGGTGCATTTACATGTCTGATGTTTGCTTCAGTCTGTACACTTAGCTTTTCATTATATATTTTTGTGCCATGAATCTTTGTAGATTCAGATACTAAAACAGTGCCTGGTTCTACCACTTTTGTGAGTCCCATAAGCTAATGAATATCTCTAAGACTCCCTTTCATTATCTGTAAAAGAAGATAAGAAGGCTTGGGTGTGGGGATTAAAGAATAAACTCATCCACGGTGCTGGCACTAGGCAAATGCTACATCAGTTCTGCTTTAATCATTATCAGAGTTACCTCTAAATAGGAGAAAACTTTCTGTATTGCAGGAAGCAGGCTGAGCTGACACTGCCTTGAGATCCCTTGTTCAGAATTCTGCACTTCATGTTCCTGCTCCTCAGGAGCTTAGAACTCATTACTTTCCACCCCCTCCCCACACCATGTAATTTTCTTCACACATTGCTTTCTGCGGGAGGTCAGGTCTACCTTAGAAAAGAGATGTCAGTTGGATTTATGATTAGTTTAAACTCATACCAAACATATAAATCTTAAGAGCCAAGTGCTTGAGGCAGATAATTCATTTTTAAGTTCAAAAGCTTATTTGTGGTATAGGAATATAAAGTCTTGAAAGTAATAAGAAATGGAGATTTTTGCCAAGATCTGCAGAAACTATTGTGATACATGGGATTCAAAGTTTCCCTCAATCACCATCTTTTCCCCATCTTTTTTTAAAATAATTTTTTAATTATGTATTTTCCTCAATTACATTCCAATGCTATCCCAAAAGTCCCCCATAATCCCCCCCACTCCCCTACCCACCCATTCCCACTTTTTGGCCCTGGCGTTCCCCTGTACTGGGGCATATAAAGTTTGCGTGTCCAATGGGCCTCTCTTTCCAGTGATGGCTTACCAGGCCATCTTTTGATACATATGCAGCTAGAGTCAAGAGCTCCGGGGTACTGGTAGTTCATAATGTTGTTGTACCTACAGGGTTGCAGATCTCTTTAGCTCCTTGGTTACTTTCTCTAGCTCCTCCATTGGGGGCTGACTTGTATCTTAGAGTTCCATGGTTTGGCTAGGGGAAACTACAATCTCTTAGAAGCCCTTTGATTATAGTGTGGTTGAAAGAGCAGACTCATGATGGAATGATCAAAAACCTGAAAGAAGACCCCTTAGGCTATTCCTACAGCTTGTGAAAGAAAGGATCTGACAGAGGTACAGAGAACTGTGGGACTGAACTTGAAGGAACCTGGGGCAAAGCAGAAGACATGGAGTGTGTGTGTGTGTGTGTGTGTGTGTGTGTGTGTGTCTGTTTTCAGAGCAATGCCTAGAGAGCATTATCAGTATCTGCCAGCCATGAGAACAAACACTCTTTGAAAAAATTTACAGCTCTTACAGTGTTTGGTATGATGTTAAATTTCCTGATGCAGGTAAATAACTTCAGTATAACTTATTGGTCAGGGACTCCTTTTGTTTTCAGCTACTCCCCTTCAAAACTTTAAGTGATTTGTCAACCTGGCTATATCCAGAGAATGACATGAAGGCTCTTCTGCCAGCTTAGTGGGTTTATGGCCAACTAGTGACCACTTCCTGTTAATAGACCTTCATCAGTGAGAACCTCTTGCATGTGGTTTTCTGGTAGTCTGAGCCAGCTCCCTCCATGAAGCCAATGCACAGGCTTCCATGGAGGCCCACGGAAGTGGCTTCTCCTACAGCTGTCTGGTTAACAGGAATTGCAACTCTCAGCAACATCACCCATCTTATCACTTTCATCTGGAAGAGCACATGCTGTTCTTCAGGATCTTGGCAACAGGCTTTATGAGAAAATTTTGTGCAAGTTGTCTTTCCAGTTATAGCTAAACCACGAGGGTCAAATTCTACTTTGTACTCAAGATTCATGGGTGAACACTGCTGCAGAAACTGTGTCATCCAGAGGAAGAAACACCCACAGAAGGGAAGCACCACAAGAGCAGCTCTAAGAGGCACTGATCAACCTGGTTGCTTTCTTGCTCCTGCTTACACATTTGCAAAGGAGCTGCATTCTCTGTTCTTCAGCTTTCTTTGCTTTAAAGCAAGCAAGAAGTGGTTGCCTTAGGCTAAATGAGAAAACATGTCTATAGGGGTTCCAGTGAATGTTGGTCTTGCTAACCATGTTTATTCTTAATGCTAATATTCATAATGGCAGGAATATTGTGAGTCCGAATTGGACCCACACAGACATTTACTAATACAGTGCTCTGTATTCCTTGTAACCAGAGCACTGATTGTGCACAACTTGGGAATTTCAGTCATTTGGTTTGAACACAAAAGAATGGTACTTTTCAAGATGTCCACAGGTGAATGTGTCCATTTTTAGTTGCAAAACATGAGGGAAGCAGCTTGTCATCTCAAGACTGGATGGCCAGAGTGTAGAAGTCTTGAGAGAGGACAGTATGTGTAGAATCTCCTGCAAACACAGGCAGAGTGAAGTTCAGGAGGGCTGGGTCATTCTTCCATAACCATTTTGTATAGCGTCTTTGTACTAAGGGACATTTCCAGAAGTTACGTTAACCATAGTCATGAGTTATTTTGTTGCAAATTCTGGAGATTATTATTACTGTTATTACTTTTTGATGCTGGAGATTGGACTAGGGCCTTATGTGTGCTAGCCACGTACTTACTGATGAGCAATACCCCAAGCCTTCCTGAGAAGAACTGACTCACTGTTCGTGCGAAGCTGTACTCTTTTAGCTTTTGCCATGGAGAGTTTTATTTTGTGAATATTATTTTTTACCATACTTAATATATCAAATATTGCACATCAAAAATTTGATTAAAAAGATTAACTGTGACCTTTTAAGGAATAATAAAGATTATTGAAGATGGACTTTGAGAAAGAACTGATACAGCCAAAGCCTGGCTCTCCACTGCCTGTTGTATACTTAGAATGACTGACTTAACTGATCTGTGCTTCATTGCTTACATCCATAAAAAGAGATATTATTAAGGTTTAGATCAAAAGATTTATTTTACTCCAGAGTTAATGGGACTTATTTTCCCTAAGCTTTCAGAACAGTGCGTGGAACTCCAAAAGTGATATAAGTATTTTTCAAAAGACTTATTTTCTTTTTAATTATGTGTATGGGTCTGTGTGTAAGTTTTTTTGTAATGCATGTATTTTTATATTTTTATCTCTTTTAAAGGCATGTGTATTTTCACATTTCTTTTTTCTATTTTTAAAATTTATTTATTTATTTATTTTCACTCCATATTTTATTCCCCCATCCACCCTCTGACAGTTCTACATCCCATACTTCCTCCCCACCTCCCTGTTTCCATGTGGATGTCCTCACTCCCACCCCACCTTACCTCTAAACTCTCTGGGGCTTCCAGTCTCTTGAGAGTTAGGTTCATCATCTTTGAATGAACAAAGATCTTGAAGTCCTCTACTGTATGTGTGTTGGGGGCCTCATATCAGCCGCAGTATGGTGCCTGCTTGGTGGTCCAGTGTTTGAGAGATCTCGGGGCACAGATTAATTGAGACTGCTGGTCCTCCTACAGGGTCACCCTTCTTCTCAGCTTCTTTCAGCCTTTCCCTAATTCAACAACTGGGGTCAGCTGCTTCTGTCCATTGGTTGGGTGCAAATATGTGCATTTGACTCTTCAGCTGCTTGTTGGGTCTTCCGAAGTATGCTCGTGCTAGGTCCCTTTTTGTGAGTGTTCCATAGCTTCAGTAATAGCGTCAGACCTTGGGACCACCCCTTGAGCTGGATCCCACTTTCAGTCTGGACCTTCTTTTCCTCAGGCTCCTCTCCATTTCCATTGCTGTAATTCTTTCAGACAGGAACAATTATGGGTCAGAGTTGTGACTGTGGAATGGTTCCCCCCCTGCCTCATTTGATGCTCTGTCTTCCTGTTGGAGGTGGGCTCTATAAGTTCCCTCTCCCTACTGTCAGGCATTTCATCTAAGGCCCCTCCCTTTGAGTCCTGAGAGTTTCTCACCTCCCAGGTCTCTGTTGCATTCTGGAGGGTCCCCCCATCCTCCTATCTCCTGATAGGTTGCCTGTTTCTATTCTTTCTGCTGGCCCTCAGGGCTTCAGTCCTTTTCCCTCACCCAATACCAGGACAGGTTTCCCTCACCCCTCCACTGCCCCACCCCATCCACTTTCCCTTCTAGGTCCCTCCATTCTTCCCCACTTGTGATTGCTTTCTTCTCCCCCTCAAGTGGAACTGAGTCATCCTCACTTGGGCACTTCAGCTTGTTGACCTCTTTGAGGTCTGTGGACTATATCTTGGGTATTCTGTACTTTTTTTTTTTTTTGCTGAGTATAGGTTATGTGAGGTAAGTACAAGTACCAGCAGAGGCCAGAAGATGACGTTGGATGCACTAAAACTGGAGTTGCAGGCAGTTGTGAGCTGCCACATAGGCTCTGGACTCAGGTTCTCTGGATTCACAGCAAGTGCTTTTAACCACCAAGCCATCTCTTCATCCTCACCCCCATCCCCTTTAAGTTTTTTTTTAAGTAAATGAAGTGACAGGTTTAGCTAGTGACAGCTTTATTTTATTTTTACTTGTTTCTTGTACAAAGTATAATTAGCATTTGTTATGATTTTTGTAGTTGTTAGATTTTGACAAGATCCAAGTTTTAATCAGCTTTAAAAGTTTTATGAGCCGGGCGTGGTGGCGTACGCCTTTCATTCCAGCACTTGGGAGGCAGAGGCAGGAGGATTTCTGAGTTCGAGGCCAGCCTGGTCTACAAAGTGAGTTCCAGGACAGCCAGAGCTATACAGAGAAACCCTGTCTCAAAAATCCAAACCAAACCAAACCAAACCAAACCAAACCAAACCAAACCAAACCAAACCAAACCAAACCAAACAGAACAACAAAAAAAAGTCTTATGAGTAGAATATTGTGATACTAATAGTCACATAAACTATAAATTAAAGTATTATCTTCAAGTTATATAAAAGTCATGAGAAAATGCTGAAATAATTTTCTTTGTTTTTTTTTTTTTCTTCAGAATATTCTGTATCCACTATGGTGTATGCCATTATAATCTAATTTTCTTTATACTTAGAATCACTTTGTATTATGAGTTGTGTTAAAACAAAGTGAAAATAGTAGGTCAAATGTCAAGTTAAGCACCAGTGGGGACGGTCAGAATGTGGTTTTGCATGCTTGTGAGAAAATGCCAAGAAAACAAGACAAGAGTCTTATGACCTCAGTTTCTCCAAAATCACGCAATTGCTCTTGGAATGTCCTTTTGTCTCTGCCCAGATATAGTGGACAGCAGTGAATTTGCTTTAGATTACTCATTACAATTGGTTATTGTGATTTGTTTATATGCATCTATGGCCAAAAACAAGACAGAGGCTTGTGGACCAAGTGTGGTTTATCCTCGTGATTGGGCAACTTAGTCATGTGAATCATACCTTTCAGAGTATAAACTGTCTGGTGCTCTGAATAAAGTTGGCTATTTTGTGAGTCTTTGGTCCACCTCATTTTTAGGTTCCATTCTCCCAGGCTCCACTGCTTCTACAGTAATAAACAGGGACAACAAAGCAGAAGAAAAAAATCCTGTTATAATCTTTCTCTTTTACAGAAGTGCTCACCCTCCATGATATCTGTTATTCATGCAGCTTGTAGACATTCACCCAGCAGAGGGCAAGTGTGTACCTACCACCTTCTGGGCACAGGATACTGTGGGGCACAGAGAACAAAGTTCTGGGCTCATAGAACTTCCTTCTTAGTGGAGGAACGTGGACAAAAGCAGCTGAACACATCAACTAATTTTAAGCGACAATAAGTGTCTGTAGAAAAGAAAAGCAGGTTAGAGAAGATAACTGCCTGGGTGGGAACTGAGGAAGCTCCATGGCGATGTGATTGGGTGCCTGAAGGGAGCATGCCAGCAGGGTATGTCTAGCTACTGCATATGAACTTAGGTAGACTCAGATCGAAGAGTGATGGTTTCTCTAGGATAATCTGATTTGTTGGCCTTAGAAACTTATAGGCCTGTGACTCTTACTCTGTGTGTCATGGAAAAGTAATTAGAATTCTTAGGTAAAACAATGACTAAATCCCAGACCCCACCTCAGCCTTCTGAATAGCTAAGATTGCAGGTCTGTGCTAACACATCCAGGTATCTAATTTTATAGGAAAGAAGACAGAACAAAAGATAGCAAGAGTTTCCCCAAATCACCTAGCTTACAGGACAGGGTATCTTTTATCAACACAGACAGCACACTCTAGTGTCTGTATACTTTGGTCAGGTCACTCTTTTGCCATATGTTGCCAGCCTGCCATACCATTTCTATTCTTTCTTTAATCCTAGAGCTACAGGAATCAAATTAAGATGGCTATGCCAGGGAAAGCATGCTATGAAAGGCATTGTATTTCTTTGCTAGTAAAATATGGATTGTGGAACAGCTAATGACCCGTTAAAAACAGGAAGGGAGGAAGCACTGTACATAGATGATAAACTTGGGACTGGAGCATAAACATTCTCATGTTGTCCTTATATCAGGTTTTTGACATATAAATTGATGTGATTGAGCCAGAGAAAGCTTCTCCTCCTCCTCTTCTATCATCATCATCTTTAATAATCTAAGTCAAATTATACACTAGTTTTCAATAAGTGATCTGAAATAAAATTGAAAGGAATGTTTTTATTTTTGCCTTCCCTGAGGTTGAGTACTGTGTCAGTAGGCATGCTAAAGGTGTAATTTTTTTTGCACTGTTGTTCACATAATGGTAGCTGGTTTCCAATTTGCATGGAAGAGCTGCCAGTGTCAATATGATAGTCGTTTGCTTTTTGGTTTATCTGAGACCCAGAGACACTACAAGGGGTTTTTTCCCAGCAGCCCCTTTTCACATTTTCAATGGTTTATGGGCTATCTTACCCAAATCTGTGAGTTCAGCGGTGATGACATTGATAAGAACTCTTTTTCATTTCCCCCTTATGGTTTTCATAACATCTGCGTTCTAACTGCTTTTTTCTCTCTTTCTTCCCAACCACTCTCTTCTATTCTTTATTCATAGTTTTCATTACAAAACTATTTTAAAGCAAAGCACAGATATCATACTATTTTAATTTATGCACATTTCTACAATCCCTAGAAAAGAGTACAGAACTTGTATAACTATAATTTTATTCCACAAGTTTTTGCTCTTGACTCTCTTTTTATTGCACATAGTCCATGCAAGACAAAAGCTTATTGTAGACCTCTGTAGGTCTTAATAACATAAAGTCTATTAATTTAAGATTGGGACAGTCTACTTTTATTCTTTATTGAAATAGTGATTACTTAAGCTAAGTTTTAGTTGCTTTGACAAGAAGCTGCATGTTCGCTTACTTGTAAATCTCAAAGTGCATGTCAATGACTGTATGTGGAGACAAGGCATTTACCCTCTCTATGAAACCTCATCAGCATCACAGCAATGCTAGCAGTATTAGGAGCCCATATTTACATCAGGAGATGATATGAATATGTATGCATATATGTATATGTGACCAATTCTGGTTGTCATACATCATGTTGATAGTTTGATGAAAAGTAGTCGAGCACTTTCACAAAATTTTTATTTATTTTCTTGATATCTAGAAACAATATCCTGTATATATAGAATATCCTTAAAGAAGCTATAAACAAAGAATTTTTCAACTTACTCTGTGAGGAGTGGGTGTGGCTGCGACCCCAAGATGGCGCCCAGGACTGCTGCCAAGTCTTATGACTGGCACCTGACTTCCTCATATCCCTCAAGATAGCCACGTACCTTGAGCTGCATTGCGCAGATGCACCATTGCGCAGATGCACCACTACATAAGATCGGATGATGTGACGAATGTAGTCCTGAGCCAATGAACTGTGCCTACCTGGCCTGGGGTTAGGGGGAGTGGACTGGAGGGGATAAAGGGGGATGGCCAAGAAAGGTTGGGGCATTCTTTTTCCTACACATTTGTGAAGTTCCTGAATAAACTGCCTTGAGAAGGACGTCGGTTTCGTCGCTTCTTTTCTGTTGGTCGGAGACAGTGGCGACATCACTCTTTGGCTTTGCACATGTCTTTACTCCATATTAGCTGTTTTGCTCCAGTTTTAAGTACCATGGATATGTTCACATGCTAAGAAGGTCATCGTGGCCTCGCCCTTTTCCACTTACTACTCCACATAGTGGTTTCTAAAGTAAACACTTGTATACCTTTGGAAACCATAGACTTCTCAAAGGTAGAGTCAGTGTCTTGTTTAGACTGGTATCTTCAGTCTCAAAGACTATATCTAGCTTAAGGAAGCCCCATGTTTTGAAGTATGCACCTGTCACAGATATAAGTACAAGTCCCTGTCAAAATCTTACTGGAGAGAGACTCTTGATACATTGCAGGGTGACTGCAGGGATAAAAATAGCTGTGTAAAACTCCATGATATGAGCCTCAAAGGCTTTTGAAAAGGAAGGGCTTCAAGTGGGAAGAGGAAACAAATATTGTAGGAAAACTCTGTTGAACTCTTCAAAAACAGTGCCAAAATTCAGATATGGAGAATATTTACTGAAAAAAGTTCCTTAAAAAATCAAGGTCATGCATAACTATTTGAGTGAAGCATTTTCTTCTTTTACTACTTTTAAGAAAGACCTCTGGCTTTTCCAGCACATCAGCTAAGTGTTTAACTTGTGGATCCTGTTGCAATTTATTGTTGTTTTCTGTTCTTCAAGACTGAATCTAGGTCTACAAAAATGCAAGGCAAGTACTCCACTTTAGAGCTGTATCAAACCTCTTTTGACTTTTGAGGATGAGTCTCACTAAGTGGCCCAAACTGGCCCTGAACTTACTCTGTATCTTATACAGTCTTTGAACTTGTGATCCTCTGGCCTCCTCCTCATGAGTAACTGGTATTACAGGCCTGTACCACTCATTCTGGCTGACCTCTGTTTAATATTCTCACTGACTCATACCTCTCCATATACATCCTTGTAGCTGGCTATTTCTACAAAGACATCTTTCCTGCATGGTATGTCTATGTTTCCTCCCTAGAATTTTTATGTAGAGGAATAACCATGTTACTTTTGTTTATGAGTGGAACCACTCAATACTTTGGACTCATCAGTTTTATTGCTATCTAAATGTTTATAATGTAGTCTTTCTGAAATTTGCAAGTTATCTCCAAATAGAAAACAAGTCAACAATAAACAGTTTCTGACAAAGCCTGTCAATGAACTGAGCAAAATCAACTTGAACTGTTACTGTAAGTCTGAACTCAGAGTGTATTTGTGTTTTCCATGAACAGTGTTCAAATGGAAAAGATTGAAGAGCTGAAGTAGAGAATGTTCTAACTTTGAGAGGAACTGCAGTCATTTCCTGTTTTGAGACATATGAACTATGCAGAAAAATTATACTTTTGTTGACTTTGGTTGAAAAATATACTTGATTATAAGGGTCTTTTCAGTGGTTTTAGACAGTTAATTTTGAAGTATTATTTAAGCAAACATTTCAGAAAAAAGCTAGAAAAAGCATTTGGGGACTACTGAGGAGAGAGGAGGCTTATCTTACCCACCCCTGACACTTTTAGTGACTTCCTCTGTCTTTCCATATTCATTACTTATTATTGTAATTATTATTTGGAGATGTATCTGTTGATAGTAATTATTTATTGTAAGTGGCAAGCAGTCTTTGTGAAAACTCCCTTAGGTATTATTATGTTTATGGTATGAGATCATGATTAAATTTGTATTTGAAGTTAGTCTAAGCCATACGTGGTGCAATCATTTTGGGAGGGATATATACTAAAGGTATGTGACAAGATTTGTTGTTGAGAACCGACTTCATACTACTGCCTTTCTGTGCTTAAGATTGGCACTATTGCCTTCCTAAGGCAGGTACTATTCCAGTTTGTAAAGCTTGGATATTGATAAACAATAATTGTTTATATTATGGGGCACAGGATAATGCATGTACACATATGGAATGATTAAATTACATAAATTAGAATATTACAAATAATATTGCCTCAGATCTATTATTCATTCCTTCAGTGTAACAGAAAAGTTGTATCTTTAGCCAATATCTCCTGGGTGCCCAGACTCACTAGCCCCTCGCAGTCACAATTTGGGATTTTGGTTCTATGTGTTCATTAATTTTTTTTTTAAAGAGTCTACATATAAATAAAAACATCGAGTAGAAGATATTCTTTGCTAACAGAACTTGGGGGCTGTGATCCTGTGCCTATCCTGTCAACTTAACAGCAAAGTAAAAAATCAAAGTAAAATTTCTAAGCTTAGTTGTTAATGATACCTGTAACAAATCATTGTATTTTGCCAAAGGTTTAGAATGATTCTAAGGCAATGTAAAGGTTCCAAAAATAACCTAAAGTTAAAACTGCTTTATGTTACTTGTTGGGAAATTAGAACACTAAATCAGTCAAGGCAAGTTGGGCTAGAAAATGGTACTCGACTATCCAGGATTTACAACTCTGGATATAGGGTAAAGGCCAGTTGAGGAAACTGAAAGTCCAAGAAAGATTTTTTTTTCCCACGGAACTGATCCCCAACATCCACAGAAGTTAGATGTCAACAAGGAGACAAATGTATCTTGGTTATGTTATCAGGGCCATTAGTACCACTGCCAGTTTCTCATTGTCTGCTAAAAGGAAAGACGTTATGAAAGCCCCTTGATAATTATCACAAGGGAGGGTTGGAGGTACTTTGAGAACTGGGGGTCAGATAAAATCTGGAGAGAACACACAGGAGAAAGAAGATCCTTAGGATGGCTATAGGAGTCCTGAAAGTGTGCTAAGTGTAAGGTATACTCCTCTGTCATGAAATCTTTTAGACAATCTTGCGATGTTTTTGATATTTCTGCCTTAAAGAAGGAAGCACCCAGGCTTAGGACACTGAGCACCTATCCCAGGGACACCTAACTGGCAAGAACAGAAAAGAGTTCACTTAAGGAAGGATTGGGCAGTTTTATTTGCACATTCAATGGAGAAAATAAAGGGAAGAGGCAGGGGTGTCTTCTCATCTTTTGTACCTTTTGAGGGCAGGAGAAAGAACAAATAAGACATTGGATTTAAAAGTTAGATTTCCAGACACCATAAGGAAGAGTTTTTCTACGTTTGGAAATTACCCCAAGGGGGAAAAGGGCGGTTTGTGAAAGTAAAATGTGTATCCTGGACACACTCAGGTGATGAGTAGATGGCTGCATATCAGAAATGCTATGGGGGGAATCTCAGCTTGGAGTAGGAACAGGGCATTACATTCCTGCAGTTTCACATCCTGTCTTAACAGTCTGGGTTCCAGTGTGGTTGGGGATATGAAAGGTAAACGCTCATTCTTGGGTAGCTCTGGGCTTCCTGGGAACCACAAAGATAATATAGTCTCAATTTCATCAAGTGGTAGAAACCGTTTGTCAGTGGTGCTAAACATTTTCATACTTGATCACATTTCAGAAGATGGGTGGATACAGAGCTTTGAATTTATGGTTGGGATTTAGTTAGATGCAGGGAGTGACAGAGAGGAGCTTTGAAGTGATTTTAAAAATTAGCATTGGCATCCTCACTTGCATCTATGTCTTTCTGTCATTATCTCCACTTTGATATCCAAGGTCTAGTGCTTGGCACATATCTAGGATTCCATGGGCCTGAGAACATATAAAGATAACTTTAAAAAAATCTCATGTATTTATCTACAAGTTGTTTTAGTATTGAACATAGTCTTGGGTTATCACAGAGTATAGAACACATGCTCAGGATGTGGGAATAGACAATACTGAAGAGACCATTATCAATCACATACTCACACATCAATTCAAATTGAATAATATATGCTAATGATTTCTAATCATCAGTTTTTACTGTTATTTAACCTTTACTACTAATATAGATTAGTAATCAGATAATACAATGGGGTTCTCACTTAAAGAAATGTTCAACACTCTTGGCCATCAGGGAAATGCAAATCAAAACAACTTTGAGATTCCATTTTGCTCCCATCAGAATGGTTAAGATCAATAACACAAGTGACAGCTTATGTTGGTGAGAATGTGGAGCAAGGGGAGCATTTGTCCATTGTTGGTAGGATTTCAGACAATAGACATAGTTGTACAGCAACTATGGAAATCAGTATAAAGTTTTTTCAGGAAACTGGGAATTGATATACCTTAAGACCCAGCTATACTGCTCTTGGGCATATACCCAAAGGGTGCTCCATCCACCACAAGGACACCTGCTCAATTATGTTCCTTGTGGCTTTATTCACAATAGCAAGAAACTAGGTGTCTCTCAACCAAAGAATGGATAAAGAAAATGTAATACATTTACACAATGGAGTATTACTCAGCTGTTAAATCATCCTGAGCAAGGTAATCCAGACCCACAAAGACAAATATGATATGTATCAGTTATAAGTGAATATTAGCTATTAAGTAAATGACAACCAAGCTACAATCCACAGAACCATAGAGATTGGGTAAAAAAGGAAGACTCTAGTGGGGAACGCATGAATCTCCCTGGGAAGGGGAAATAGAATAGATTTTGTGTGTGCATTGGAGGTGGGTGGGGAAAAGAGCAGTAGGGATCAGGTTGGGAAAGGATGAATGAAGGGAGAGTGTGGGGAGAAACAGCTGAATTTAGAGGGGGGCTTTTAAAGAGTGGTGTGGACACCTATGGCAGTGGACACTTCCTGGAATCTATAAGGGTGACCCTAGTGAGAACACACTGTCTTTTGTAGCCAGGCAAGGCTTCCAGTGGTGGAACTGGGTTGCATTTGGTGCTGATGCTAGGGAAGAGGATTGACCTCACAAACTGACATTGGGGCCTCATTGCCAAAGACAACATACACAGAGCTCATTAAACATAGAGAGGTGGAGCTGGTGCCTACATGAAGCCATAACCCTATGTTCTAGTCTCTTTAGCATGGGTAGGTACTATGCAGAGCTTGGGGAACTTTGCAGTAGAGGGGGAGGAAAGTGTAGGGGTCAGAGAGGATAGAGGATACCAGGAGAACTGAATCAATTAAGCAGGGTACATATGGGTTCACAGAGGCTGACGTGGCAAGCATGGGACCTGAAAGGATGAAGCCTGCCAGGGTCTGGAGTAGGTTCTACGCACATTTGTTAGGGCTGCTAGTTTGGTGGTTTTATTTTTTTGTTGTTGTATTCCTTATAAGGAACAATAGTGAGGGTTGTCTCTGACTCTTTTGCCTGCATTGGGGACTCATTTCCTCTTAGCCATGTTCAGACTTGATGCTTACCTTGTCTTATTGTGTCTTGTTTTTTTTTTCCCCCATTTAAAAAAAAATCTCTTGGAGGACTGCTCTTTTCAGAAGGGAAATAGAGGGGTAGTAGATCTGGGAGAGGGGGGATATTTGGGACAGCTGGGAGGAGTACAGAGAGGGAAAACATTGGTCAGGATGTATTGTATGAGAGAAGAATCCATATTTAATAAAAATTAAAAATAACAAATACAATATAAAATATACAACAGATTTCTGGGTGGGTAGCTGTGTGGCATATTTTTTGTATGTACATGTACAGGTACAGATGCATATGTTTGATATTGTTGTTTTCCTTCATTGTTCTCTCCTTGTGTTTTAGACAAGGTCTCTCACTGAACTTGGAAATAATTGATTTGGCTAGGCTGACTGGCCACTACCCTTCAGTGATTTGCCATTTCTGTACCTCCATTGCTACAGGTACAGACATATATTACCACCCCAGGATTTTACATACATGCCAGGGATGTATATATGTAACTTAGGACCTCATGCTTGTGCAGCAGGAACTTTACTGAATAAGCTCCAACCTCAGGCCCAATAATGAGTTTCACTGTGGCATTTTTACATATGCACATAATCTGGTTTGATCATATGCACTTTTTTTTACATGGATATCTTTTATTTCCTTTACTTGTGTCCTCCTCCTCTTTCCAATATAGAGTTTCATGCATAGGGCTAACAACAAAATGCAAAAATGAAAAGCCAATTCCCAATTGGTTGATGTATTGGTTTCTTTGAAATGAACAGTGGCGACAAGTCCCTTCCGCTCGGCTCGAGCCCCGGGCTACCTTGCCAGCAGAGTCTTGCCCAACACCCGAAAGGGCCCACATGGGACTCCCCACGGGATCCTAAGACCTCTGGTGAGTGGAACACAGCGCCTGCCCCAATCCAATCGCGCGGAACCTGAGACTGCAGTACATAGGGAAGCAGGCTACCCGGGCCTGATCTGGGGCACAAGTCCCTTCCGCTCGACTCAAGCCCCGAGCTACCTTGCCAGCAGAGTCTTGCCCAACACCCGCAAGGGCCCACAAGGGACTCCCCACGGGATCCTAAGACCTCTGGTGAGTGGAACACAGCGCCTGCCCCAATCCAATCGCGCGGAACCTGAGACTGCGGTACATAGGGAAGCAGGCTACCCGGGCTTGATCTGGGGCACAAACCCCTTCCACTCCACTCGAGCCCTGGGCTACCTTGCCAGCGGAGTCGCCTGACACCCGCAAGGGCCCACACAGGATTCCACACGAGATCCTAAGACCTCTAGTGAGTGGAACACAACTTCTGCCAGGAGTCTGGTTCGAACACCAGATATCTGGGTACCTGCCCTGCAAGAAGAGAGCTTGCCTGCAGAGAATACTCTGCCCACTGAAACTAAGGAGAGTGCTACCCTCCAGGTCTGCTTATAGAGGCTAACAGAGTCACCTGAAGAACAAGCTCTTAACAGTGACAACTAAAACAGCTAGCTTCAGAGATTACCAGATGGCGAAAGGCAAACGTAAGAATCCTACTAACAGAAATCAAGACCACTCACCATCATCAGAACACAGCACTCCCACCCCACCTAGTCCTGGGCACCCCAACACAACCGAAAATCTAGAACCAGATTTAAAAACATTTCTCATGATGATGATAGAGGACATCAAGAAGGACTTTCATAAGTCACTTAGAGAATTACAGGAGAGCACTGCTAAAGAGTTACAGGCCCTTACAGAAAAGCAGGAAAACACAGCCAAACAGGTAGAAATCATTAAAGAAAAACAGGAAAACACATCCAAACAGGTGATGGAAATGAACAAAACCATATTAGAACTAAAAGGGGAAGTAGACACAATAAAGAAAACCCAAAGCGAGGCAACACTGGAGATAGAAACCCTAGGAAAGAGATCTGGAACCATAGATGCGAACATCAGCAACAGAATACAAGAAATGAAAGAGAGAATCTCAGGTGCAGAAGATTCCATAGAGAACATCGACACAACAGTCAAAGAAAATACAAAATGCAAAAGGATCCTATCTCAAAACATCCAGGTAATGCAGGACACAATGAGAAGACCAAACCTACGGATAATAGGAATTGATGAGAATGAAGATTTTCAACTTAAAGGGCCAGCTAATATCTTCAACAAAATAATAGAAGAAAACTTCCCAAACATAAAAAAAGAGATGCCCATGATCATACAAGAAGCCTACAGAACTCCAAATAGATTGGACCAGAAAAGAAATTCCTCCCGACACATAATAATCAGAACAACAAATGCACTAAATAAAGATAGAATATTAAAAGCAGTAAGGGAGAAAGGTCAAGTAACATATAAAGGAAGGCCTATCAGAATTACACCAGACTTTTCACCAGAGACTATGAAAGCCAGAAGAGCCTGGACAGATGTTATACAGACACTAAGAGAACACAAATGCCAGCCCAGGCTACTATACCCGGCCAAACTCTCAATTACCATAGATGGAGAAACCAAAGTATTCCACGACAAAACCAAATTCACACAATATCTTTCCACCAATCCAGCCCTTCAAAGGATAATAACAGAAAAGAAGCAATACAAGGACGGAAATCACGCCCTAGAACAACCAAGAAAGTAATCATTCAACAAACCAAAAAGAAGACAGCCACAAGAACAGAATGCCAACTCTAACAACAAAAATAAAAGGAAGCAACAATTACTTTTCCTTAATATCTCTTAATATCAATGGACTCAATGCCCCAATAAAAAGACATAGACTTACAGACTGGCTACACAAACAGGACCCAACATTCTGCTGCTTACAGGAAACCCATCTCAGGGAAAAAGACAGACACTACCTCAGAGTGAAAGGCTGGAAAACAATTTTCCAAGCAAATGGACTGAAGAAACAAGCCGGAGTAGCCATTTTAATATCGGATAAAATCGACTTCCAACCCAAAGTTATCAAAAAAGACAAGGAGGGACACTTCATACTCATCAAAGGTAAAATCCTCCAAGAGGAACTCTCAATTCTGAATATCTACGCACCAAATGCAAGGGCAGCCACATTCATTAGAGACACTTTAGTAAAGCTCAAAGCATACATTGCACCTCACACAATAATAGTGGGAGACTTCAACACACCACTTTCTTCAAAGGACAGATCGTGGAAACAGAAACTAAACAGGGACACAGTGAAACTAACAGAAGTTATGAAACAAATGGACCTGACAGATATCTACAGAACATTTTATCCTAAAACAAAAGGATATACCTTCTTCTCAGCACCTCACGGGACCTTCTCCAAAATTAACCATATAATTGGTCACAAAACAGGCCTCAATAGATACAAAAATATAGAAATTGTCCCATGTATCCTATCAGACCACCATGGCCTAAGACTGATCTTCAATAACAACATAAATAATGGAAAGCCAACATTCACGTGGAAACTGAATAACACTCTTCTCAATGATACCTTGGTCAAGGAAGGAATAAAGAAAGAAATTAAAGACTTTTTAGAGTTTAATAAAAATGAAGCCACAAAGTACCCAAACCTATGGGACACAATGAAAGCATTTCTAAGAGGGAAACTCATAGCTCTGAGTGCCTCCAAGAAGAAACGGGAGACAGCACATACTAGCAGCTTGACAACACATCTAAAAGCCCTAGAAAAAAAGGGAGCAAATTCACCCAAGAGGAGTAGACGGCAGGAAATAATCAAACTCAGGGGTGAAATCAACCAAGTGGAAACAAGAAGAACTATTCAAAGAATTAACCAAACGAGGAGTTGGTTCTTTGAGAAAATCAACAAGATAGATAAACCCTTAGCTAGACTCACTAAAGGGCACAGGGACAAAATCCTAATTAACAAAATCAGAAATGAAAAGGGAGACATAACAACAGATCCTGAAGAAATCCAAAACACCATCAGATCCTTCTACAAAAGGATATACTCAACAAAACTGGAAAACCTGGACGAAATGGACAAATTTCTGGACAGATACCAGGTACCAAAGTTGAATCAGGATCAAGTTGATCATCTAAACAGTCCCATATCACCTAAAGAAATAGAAGCAGTTATTAATAGTCTCCCAACCAAAAAAAGCCCAGGACCAGATGGGTTTAGTGCAGAGTTCTATCAGACCTTCAAAGAAGATCTAATTCCAGTTCTGCACAAACTATTTCACAAAATAGAAGTAGAAGGTACTCTACCCAACTCATTTTATGAAGCCACTATTACTCTGATACCTAAACCACAGAAAGACCCAACAAAGATAGAGAACTTCAGACCAATTTCTCTTATGAATATCGATGCAAAAATCCTCAATAAAATTCTCGCTAACCGAATCCAAGAACACATTAAAGCAATCATCCATCCTGACCAAGTAGGTTTTATTCCAGGGATGCAGGGATGGTTTAATATACGAAAATCCATCAATGTAATCCATTATATAAACAAACTCAAAGACAAAAACCACATGATCATCTCGTTAGATGCAGAAAAAGCATTTGACAAGATCCAACACCCATTCATGATAAAAGTTTTGGAAAGATCAGGAATTCAAGGCCCATACCTAAACATGATAAAAGCAATCTACAGCAAACCAGTAGCCAACATCAAAGTAAATGGAGAGAAGCTGGAAGCAATCCCACTAAAATCAGGGACTAGACAAGGCTGCCCACTTTCTCCCTACCTTTTCAACATAGTACTTGAAGTATTAGCCAGAGCAATTCGACAACAAAAGGAGATCAAGGGGATACAAATTGGAAAAGAGGAAGTCAAAATATCACTTTTTGCAGATAATATGATAGTATATATAAGTGACCCTAAAAATTCTACCAGAGAACTCCTAAACCTGATAAACAGCTTCGGTGAAGTAGCTGGATATAAAATAAACTCAAACAAGTCAATGGCCTTTCTCTATACAAAGAATAAACAGGCTGAGAAAGAAATTAGGGAAACAACACCCTTCTCAATAGTCACAAATAGTATAAAATATCTTGGCGTGACTCTAACTAAGGAAGTGAAAGGTCTGTATGATAAAAACTTCAAATCTCTGAAGAAAGAAATTAAGGAAGATCTCAGAAGATGGAAAGATCTCCCATGCTCATGGATTGGCAGGATCAACATTGTAAAAATGGCTATCTTGCCAAAAGCAATCTACAGATTCAATGCAATCCCCATCAAAATTCCAACTCAATTCTTCAACGAATTGGAAGGAGCAATTTGCAAATTTGTCTGGAATAACAAAAAACCTAGGATAGCAAAAAGTCTTCTCAAGGATAAAAGAACTTCTGGCGGAATCACCATGCCAGACCTAAAGCTTTACTACAGAGCAATTGTGATAAAAACTGCATGGTACTGGTATAGAGACAGACAAGTAGACCAATGGAATAGAATTGAAGACCCAGAAATGAACCCACACACCTATGGTCACTTGATCTTCGACAAGGGAGCTAAAACCATCCAGTGGAAGAAAGACAGCATTTTCAACAATTGGTGCTGGCACAACTGGTTGTTATCGTGTAGAAGAATGCGAATCGATCCATACTTATCTCCTTGTACTAAGGTCAAATCTAAGTGGTTCAAGGAACTTCACATAAAACCAGAGACACTGAAACTTATAGAGGAGAAAGTGGGGAAAAGCCTTGAAGATATGGGCACAGGGGAAAAATTCCTGAACAGAACAGCAATGGCTTGTGCTGTAAGATCGAGAATTGACAAATGGGACCTAATGAAACTCCAAAGTTTCTGCAAGGCAAAAGATACCATCAATAAGACAAAAAGACCACCAACAGATTGGGAAAGGATCTTTACCTATCCTAAATCAGATAGGGGACTAATATCCAACATATATAAAGAACTCAAGAAGGTGGACTTCAGAAAATCAAATAACCCCATTAAAAAATGAGGCTCAGAACTGAACAAAGAATTCTCACCTGAGGAATACCAAATGGCAGAGAAGCACCTGAAAAAATGCTCAACATCCTTAATCATCAGGGAAATGCAAATCAAAACAACCCTGAGATTCCACCTCACACCAGTCAGAATGGCTAAGATCAAAAATTCAGGTGACAGCAGATGCTGGCGTGGATGTGGAGAAAGAGGAACACTCCTCCATTGTTGGTGGGAGTGCAGGCTTGTACAACCACTCTGGAAATCAGTCTGGCGGTTCCTCAGAAAACTGGACATAGTACTACCGGAGGATCCAGCAATACCTCTCCTGGGCATATATCCAGAAGATGCCCCAACTGGTAAGAAGGACACATGCTCCACTATGTTCATAGCAGCCTTATTTATAATAGCCAGAAGCTGGAAAGAACCTAGATGCCCCTCAACAGAGGAATGGATACAGAAAATGTGGTACATCTACACAATGGAGTACCACTCAGCTATTAAAAAGAATGAATTTATGAAATTCCTAGCCAAATGGATGGACCTGGAGGGCATCATCCTGAGTGAGGTAACACATTCACAAAGAAACTCACACAATATGTACTCACTGATAAGTGGATATTAGCCCCAAACCTAGGATACCCAAGATATAAGATATAATTTGCTAAACACATGAAACTCAAGAAGAATGAAGACTGAAGTGTGGACACTATGCCCCTCCTTAGATTTGGGAACAAAACACCCATGGAAGGAGTTACAGAGACAAAGTTTGGAGCTGAGTTGAAAGGATGGACCATGTAGAGACTGCCATATCCAGGGATCCACCCCATAATCAGCATCCAAACGCTGACACCATTGCATATACTAGCAAGATTTTATTGAAAGGACCCAGATGTAGCTGTCTCTTGTGAGACTATGCCGGGGTCTAGCAAACACAGAAGTGGATGCTCACAGTCAGCTAATGGATGGATCATAGGGCTCCCAATGGAGGAGCTAGAGAAAGTAGCCAAGGAGCTAAAGGGATCTGCAACCCTATAGGTGGAACAACATTATGAACTAACCAGTGCCCCGGAGCTCTTGACTCTAGCTGCATATATATCAAAAGATGGCCTAGTTGGCCATCACTGGAAAGAGAGGCCCATTGGACTTGCAAACTTTATATGCCCCAGCACAGGGGAACACCAGGGCAAAAAAGGGGGAGTGGGTGGGCAGGGGAGTGGGGGTGGGTGGATATGGGGGACTTTTGGTATAGCATTGGAAATGTAAATGAGCTAAATACCTAATAAAAAATGGGAAAAAAAAGAAATGAACAGTGGCATAAGGATTTAGATGAAAAACCAATTACTGTGCTATACTTTTGTCAGTTGAATATGCTCTTTTTCTTTCAGTAAGACTTTCCTGCATTTTTTCTTATTCACTTATGATAGAAATATCAGTTTACATTGAGGATGTCAGAAAAAATTGACATATAAAGTAAGGGATAAACTAACAACTTTATAAGATTGTGACTAAAAGAAATACTGTTGATTTTGTTTGGCTGAGAAAAATGGTGAACACATGCCTTCTGAGTTATGTGACAATTTTCTGGAGGTTCATCAGCCATGGAAGAAAGAAAGCAAACACAGTACATTGCAAGGACAAAGACATAATTCATTTGTTTCTTTGGTAATTAAATAGGAAATAAGAAATTCACTTTTGATAGAGTTCCTCAGAGGTATTAATTCATAAATTCAGTTCATTTTTTTGTTGCTGGGAGTAAGGCTTAATTTAATTCAGTTAAATGAATGATAATTTTTTTTTTCTGTAATATCTTGGGTGCAACCTTGAAGAAGACGTCAAAATGAGACACGCTCTTCATCTCAAAGAGTTTTCCACCTAGTACAAGATCTACCAAAGGGTACAATAATGAGTAGAACACATGTTATCCATACTATAGATGCTATATAAACAAGCAAAAGTTAAGTTCAGAAGGTAGAATGCTTACTTCCTATTTGGGGTGAGGAAATAAATAAGGCTTTGTAGAAGTAATGACACATGGGAGGAAAATAAAGATATTTAAAGGACAAAACAAAGCAAAGAACCAAAACAACAATAACAACAACAAAAAGAAAGAGAAAGCAGGAAAGTGACTAAAACAAGATGATGGGAAACATGAACCAGTCCGAGACAGCATGCCAGGTTGAGTAGAACACTAAGAAGTAGGTGACAGTGCAAAGGCACAGGCTGATACCACTTTCAGTAAGCCACCCAAAGGCCAGTGAGTGCAGACTTAATTTTCCTAAGCAAATGAGTGGTGGTTAAAACGTGGAATTGAGAAATGGTCAAACAGTTTGGAATGGAAGCATGTAGAAAGCACTACTCAGAGGATGAAGCAAGTGGTACACTTTAGCATCACATAATTATTACAATTATGCGTCATTCGTTGTGTGAGTGTATAATATAATGACAGGTTTCATGGCATTTAGAAGATATGTGTCTAGAATGTGAAATCCTTTTTCTGACTGGTACAAACACACACATAAAGTATATATACATCTTAAAGCAGAAGATAAGTTGGCTGGGGGATTTGGATGATAGTTGACATAAAAACAGAAGCATAGCTTGGGAAAGAGTCTGAAGAGAAATATGCATGAGAGACAGTCCAAGATAATTCTGTATATGATTGCAAAGATGGATGATAGAAAATGACTGAAAATAAAAGACAGGTCATTCAAAAGTGAAAGGAAGGATTATGGAGTAGGACAAAGAAAGGGCTGTGGAAGGCGGAGCAAGCAGTTGTACTTTGAAGATACATTGCTGGCTGTGTTGGCTGAGCATCAGGTCTTAAGCTCAAGTATGAGGGTGAAGTACTAGTTGCAAGGGTGAGGCAGAAATGAGCTAGAGTTGGACATATGAATATGATGACTGAATCTCAAGGAGTTCATGCAATAGCAAGAAAGCCTGTGGAGAGAGGTGAGCAGAACACAGTGGATATAACAAGCAACCCTCATTTTGCTATTTAGCTGCCAAAAGGCTTAAGAACAGATCTTGCAAAAGTAGCCTACAATCTTAAAATGCGGGTGTTATATAGCTCAGTTCCTTTTCAGTTCCTGCCAACCATGGAATGTAGTCAGAGAGCTAGGTTTTCTAAGTAAACAAACCATGTTTTCATTACAAGATTAGATAGGAGTGCTGACGAGAGAGAGAGACATTCTGACCAGAAGTAGGATCACTGATGGTTTAGTAACGTTTGACTGGGGGAATGGAAATATGAAAATCAATTATAGAGAAAAACAGGGCAAAATCCAATTGAGAATATTCTTATTGGACCCTCTCACATACTGTAGGTAGCTCTGCCTTCCATTTGCACCGCTTTTCTTATCTGACACTAAAATTAATTTATATTTCCTAAGTCCATGAATCAATGGTAAGGAAAAATAGATGAAAGTTGTACTGGTTGGCAGAAGGAAATATGGAGATAAGCACATTTTCTTTGCATGGAGAACAAGGGCTTGCCCTCATATCTATCCCGAGAGTGTCTCTTCATACTTTAGGATCCAGTAGAGATATCTATTAGTCTTCTGTCAGACTCACCTTGCTATGGTTGCCTCAGCAGTCAGGAGAGTATGTGTTCCACAGTCACATCAAAATCATTAATAAATAACATTATCTCTAGCTTAGACTCTGTTGTTATATTTTATGATTTTTTACGATTTTTAAAAATATTGATATTGAAGAGTTTTTTAAAATTTATTTTCTGGTGACAAATTAGCAGAGCCTAAAGAATAACAAATGTTATTTTCATCAGGATAACTTTTTCCAGAGACAGTTGCATTGAGTGCATGTTTCAGTGTAGCATCAGCTTGGACTGCGATGCTTTCAGATGCTTCAACTCCAAAGAGTCTTGGTGCTGAAATGACACATCTGTGGGAACAGGAAGAGAGAGGTTCAGTGGCTTTATGTGACACATGCTGGTTCAAGTTCCCTCACTGTAGATCTATTTCCAAATAGTTATGTCTAGAAGCTATACTTTAAGTTTGTAATCTATGACAAACTTTAGCATAATTTCTGAGAAGAAATTATTTGAAATTAAATCCTAAAAAATACAGCTGGGAATTTGATTTATAGTTAAAAGCATAATGGTTACTCTATCTGAAGAGGACTTAATAAGGCCATAATAGCATTAACACCTTACAAATATAAATATGTAAGTTATTAATTAATGCCTAATGTAAATTAATATTTGTAAGACAAAATCAAAGAGAAAAATTTGGAACTTTGTAAATATTTGAGATAGATTGGAATGATCTTTCAAAAATATAATTTTTGTGATCAAATATATTTGAAAAAAATCTTTTTATTTTAACAGGCTGGCTCTTCAAATATTTAAATTTGAACAGTCTCTTCTTATGCATTTCAAAATTATTCTAAATTATTATGCCACTTTTTGCTTTACAGATTAAAAGACAAACAAAATTATATTACTGAAACAGAAATGCATTTAATACATAGATTTGTATAAATTATAGAAAGATATGCATTGGATTTTCTTCCTTAATGCCATGAATTTCCATGTAGATAAACTAAATCAGTAAGTCCCCACACCAATGTGTATCTAACCCTACCAACAAAACTCCTTAATTAAAGAGGGTTCATGAGCTACAGTTGTCATGAAGCACATTTGAGTGTTCATTAATACACGTTACCCAACAGTTCTGTTACAATACTGAGAGAAACCTAGAAACAGTCATCACTGTGGACAAGAACCTAATTTCTTAAGAGTGGAAATCAGAAGGAGAAATTGATTGTGACCGAAAGCTTTGATGGATTCAGCAGCTAAAAGGAAAATATATGTTATTCTTAGAATAAGAGTTTAATCCAATTTTCATTTACATATATTTTTAAAAACTGAAATATTTGCAGATTTCTTTCCCCTTGTTTGAAAACACTGTGGGCTCCCACTGCAGTGTGTGTGGAGGCCAACACTATAACGTTTGGAGAGAAAGTCTTGTTTCAGCCTTCTCTGAGGATTCTGGGAGGCCTGTTGGGACATGTTCTGTACACATGGAGACCTGCTTAATCTCTCCAGTTTTCTCTTACAGTTTATTCTCATTTCACTCATTTCACATGTCTTTTCTTCTACTTGGATGACTAGCTCTATCCACCTCTTTGTGAGTGTTGCAGGAAAACATGACAGAAGCATTGACTTTGAACTGTTAGCTCTGCTAAAAAACATGTACATAAAATCACATAGCGCAAAGCACCATTTTTGCCATTTTAATACATGACTTGTTAGTGTTAAACATACATCATTGTGTACTGATTTCTAGCAGTTCTCTGTCTTGCAAAACTGAAACACTGTTCATTAAACAATGACTTAGTTTTCATCCTTTCCCATAAAGTCTTGGCAGGCACAATTTGAGTTTCTGTTCTTATGAATTTGGCTAATTTAGATATCTCACTCATCAGCAGTGTGTCAGCTATTGTCTTTTGTTGTGATAAAACACTGTGATTGAGGCAACTTACAGAAGGAAGGTTTGTTTGGAGTACATGGCTTTATGGTAAGAGTGTATCACAATAGGCAGGCACAGTGATTGCAACAGTATAGCAAACTGTGAGCTCTTAAACTAAAAGCAAGAAGAAACAGAGAGAGGAACTGAGGCTGGCGCTAGACTTTAAAACCTCAAATCTCTTTCCCAGTCATGCACTTCCTCCAGCAAGGCCACACCTCCTTAGCCTCCTCAAACAACTCCACCTATGGGGACCAAGCATTCAAATGTTGAAGACCATGTGGGGGACTTTGCCATTCAAACCACAACACCCCAGATTTCTTTTTCAGTGACTGCCTTATTTCACTTCACAGAATGGCTCTGTGCTGAAATGGAAAAGAATCTTGTCTTCTTATAGTCTGAGTAGTGTTGCAAACTACACACATTTTGTTTTATTTAACTCTTCACATGTCGATAAATTTTGTGCTTTTCTCCCATCTCATGATTACTGTGAATGATGCTGCTCAGAATCTGGATGTGAAAATATTTCTATAAGATTCTAATATTTGGGCCAATGAGGTGGCAAAGTAGGTAAAGATGCTTGTTGTACAAGTCTATTGACCTAAGTTCTATCCCCAGAACCCATGATGGAAAGAGAGAACAGACTCTCGAAAGTTGTTCTTTGGCCTCCACATGTGCCGTGTGGTACATGGCGATCTACACTCATACATATTCTCTCTGTCTCTGTCTCTCACACACACAGCCACATACCAATAATAAAAATTAATGAATATCCAATTTATAATGTGTCTAAAAGAAATAAGATTCTGATTTTAATTACTTTGGATATAGATGTTTAATTGCTTCTATATAATCTGAGTTTTAACCCCTTATTGGATTGATGACCTTGACTTCCTTCTGTGTTTATGATCTTTCATCTATAAACTTGTCCCATACAGTCCCATTTCTCTATTTTTTTACTTTTTGTTTCTTACAGTTTTGTGTGTGTGTGTGTGTGTGTGTGTGTGTGTGTGTGATCCTGTAAAATCCAATCTCATAAAGCTTTCTGGCTATGTTTTGCCCAGGAATTTTATAATTTCAGTCCTTGGCAAGGTCTTTAATCCATTTTGTGCTAAGCTTTATGTATGGTGCAATGCAATGTAACTCTCTTCCTTCACATATGCAGTTCCCGTTTGAGTCGCCATGCTTTCCACATTTCATGGTTTTGGAATCCTCACTGAAGATTAACTGAGCTAGGCTCCAGGATTAATTTGTGTGGTCTGTTACATTTTTCTGTACACACACACTTGTGCCAGTACCACACTGTTTAGATTACTGTTCTAAAACTATTCAAAATTAGGAAGTGTGAGACCTCTATTCTTTTACAGTGTAAATTTATATACTTGGGAGTTTTTTGGTGGTTCCTTATGAATTTCAGAATTTTTTCTGTTTCTATAAAAATAACTGTGATTTTGATAGGTATTGCATTTAATTTGCTTACTTCTTCACAAGTATGGAAATAATAAGCAAATATAGTTTCCAACAGGTTTGCTTGCTGCTTCTTCCGTCTCATCTGTGTCCATGGTTTTCAGAGTTCATATCTTTCACCTCCCTAAGTTCATTCCTAAGTATCTGACTGTTTGGGCACTACTATAAGTGATACTGCTTTTCTTAATTTCCTGTTTAGTTTGCTTATCCTTGTCAGTCATACAGTTAGAATGTTTTGTTTGTTTTGCCTTGTTTCTTTCAACTTTGATAAGTTTTTTTTTATTAGTTATAATAGGGTTTTTCTTTTTGGCATGTATAGAATGTTTGGGAGTTTCTAAGGATAATGTCATGTAATATCATCCAAGCACAGTGGTAATTTTACTTCTTTCTTTATTTGGAATCTTTTTTTGGCCTGCCTCCCCCTCTTTTTCTTGCTTAACATTCTGGCTTGGAATTCCATGCTAGGCACGTAGGAGTAGAAAGACCAGGCTTTCCTGTTCTGTTCTTGATCTTGCTTGAAAACACATGAGCCTTTTCCCATTGACTATGGTATTGGCTCTGGTTCCCCATCCCTATATATAGTCTTTATTATGCTGATGTAGTATCCTGTTTTTAGTTTGTTGAGTGTTTTCATTATGACTAGATGTTGAATTTGGAAAAATAACATTCTGCATCAGTTCAGATTATAATGTGGTTTCCTGGTCTTTCATTTAGTTAATACTACATCATTAATATTTGTGTGTTGAACCATATTTGTGCTATGGGAATAAATTACACTTTGTCATGAGGCATAACCCTTTTAATGTCATGCTCAATTAAATTTGTTGATATTTTGTTGATTATTTCTGCTGTATGTTCATCAGGGATACAGGTTTATGGTTTTGTTTTCTTGCAGTGTGTTTGCCTGTCACGTATATCTAGATTATACTGTCTCATAAAATGAGTTTGGGAGTTGTCTTAGCTTATTTTCTGTTATGGCAACAGGATCCTAGACAGAAGCTTTGTGCTAGAAGAGATTTATTTTTTGATAAATAATAGTTGGAGCCTGAATATCCAAGTTTGGGTAGTCAAATTTACTGAGTATTACATGGTTATGATACAATACAACAGAAGATACCCCACAGCAAAGGTAGAAATCAAGGAGCTCAGAGGGGCCTTTCATACACCCCATCATCTACAATATCTACCTGGATCCAACACACTCTGTGGGACCACCATTAATGCTGCTGGCTCAGTGTGATCATGACCCAGTCACTTCTCACTAACCCCCATTTCTTAAAGGTCTGATCACTTCTCAGTAACTCCCAAGCTTCCAGCACACGATCCTTTAGAAGAGACTATCAAATCCGTCAAAGAAATGTCCCCTTATTTTCATTTTTTTTGAAGATTTTGAGAAGAATTGCCTTTAATTATTCTTTAAATATTTTGTGGAATTTTCTGGTGAAGTCATTTGGTTCTGGGCTTTTCTTTGTTGGGATGTTTTGTTTTGTTTTTTTAATATGTCACCATCTTACTTACAGGACTGCTTAGACTTTCTGTTTTATCAGGTACAAGTTGTGTTGGGTGGTATGTTTCTAGAAATTTAAGCATCATTTATAGTCATTTCTTTTAGTTTATCTGACTCAGTATAAAGTGTTTTCAAACTATTCTGCCATCGCCCTCTTAATTCTGTCACATCACCTACATGGTTCCTTCTAATTTCTGATTTTAATTTATTTTTTATCTCTCTCAATCTGAGTAAGTATCTACTTACTTTGTAGATAGCTAATAGTTGAGAGAACACTCTTGGAGTGTTTGTCCTGTCTGTAAAATGGGCCAAGCATGTTCTGTGCAGGCTGCTGAGCCTCAGAGACAGCATGTCACTTCTTCTTTACAGCCTTTTACTTGGTGCTTAATAAATAGCATTGAGTCAGGGAAATTCTGTAATAAATTCTGCATCTATTTTATCCATTATAAAAAATCAAAGCCTTTAATCCTCATAGCTCTTCACACCCACTTCTTAGAAAGTGTGACTCTTGCCTCTGCTGTGTGTGTGTGTGTGTGTGTGTGTGTGTGTGTTGTTTGTTTGTTTTGTTTTTGTGTTATTTTCCTCTTACCTATATGGCACTTTGTTATGCATGTTTAATATTTTTGAAAAATAATTTATTTATTATTATTTTATGTACATTGGTGTTTTGTCTATATGCATATCTGTATAGGGTATTTGATCATGTAGTTACAAACAATTTGTGAGCTACCATGTGGGTGTTGGGAATTCAGCTCAGGTCCTTTGGCAGAGTAGTCAGTGTTCTTAACCACTGAGTCATCTCTCCTACTCCTGCATGTTTAATTCTATAAAGACAAATTACTTGGGGTTGGAGAGATGGCTCATTCATTGCTGCTCCTCCAGGGGATTTAGGGCTTGATTCTCAGCACCTACATGATGCCTCCCAACATCTATAATTTCAATTTCAGGGGATTTGATGCTCTCTTCTGACCTTTGAGAGCATCAATACACATGTGACAAAACATCCAATACACATAAAAATAAAATTAAAATTAAAAAGAAAAAGACAGGCTACTTTTACAAACCTTCCGTTGTTAACTCTATTTTTAAAAATCTAAAGTATTTAAAAGATTTCCTTTCTTTTATGCATATGGCATTTTGCCTGCATGTATGCATGTGCATCATGTGAATGCAGTGTCTGCAGAAGCCAGAAGATGGCACCAGACTCCCTGGAACTAGAGTTATGGATGTTTGTGAGCTGCCATGTTACAGGAACCAAATCCCATGTGCAAGAGCAGCAGGTGTCTTAACTGCCAAATCCTCTCCCAAACCACTAAGAACTCTTGTCCTATACTAGTGGTGATAACTTGGTAGAGAACTTTTTTTCTAAGCTGATTAGAAACAAAAATCTTTCCTTTTACTATAATAATTCCAGTGTTTCCACTTACAATGAAACCTTTTGTGTAACTGTCTCATAAACCTCAGAAGCTTCAATCTGTGTATCTGCATTTGCAGGATGTAGTTTTACCATTTTGGAAGAAGGGAAACCTTTCTTTTTCCTTTGACTTCTCATGTGTGTTTGTTTGAAAGTCTCTTGTTTGAATTACAGCTTGATTAGACATAGCTGACTTTTAATTTTGACCCAGTTAAGGACTCTGAAAACAATTATAGGCACAGATAACAAATATTAATTTTTTATATTAAATTCTAACTCCCAAAACAGCATTTGGGTTCATGGACAAAGAAAAATTCACTGAATCCCTTGATGGAAATTTATATTCAATGCATTATTGGCATTATTATTATTCTGTGACACAGGCAAAGATTTACCATTAGACAAAGGAGAATGGTACCTGAGTATACAGAGGAATAAGCATTATTACACTTTTTGAAAGTTATTCAAGTTAATTGCAAAGGTAGCAGAAAGTTCAGCATCCTCTTTGTTGGATCTTATTATTTTTATATGAGAGTAATATTAAAGGCACTCGATTTAAATTGCTCCTGTCAGCCTTTACTATGCCCACAAACAACCTTCAAACCTTAGCCATGGGTTGTAGTTTTGTTGGTCCCATTTGGCCTTCATGTGCTTCTAATGCCTGATAAGCACCCATGGTGTGAGGCCTACTGTTCTCATTGTGGAGAAGCCCTGAGGACATAAATAAACCACAAATTCATATGACATTCCTTTAGTCAAAGCAAGTCACCAAGCCAAGCCTGAATTAATAGTACAATTAATTCTGTCTCTTGGAAAGCCCAGCAAGGATTGGAAAGTACTCATTCACAGTAATTCAGTCCCTAGCAAGAAACTACCCTATGAATTCTGCTGAGCTTCCATGCAATCCTGTAACATGTACAACATGTCGGCTTATAAATGTCAGACTACAAATATCTCATTTCTAGTGAAAGAACTTTATAAACACAAGATAATTTTGGGACATAGATTTCTTAATTCAAAACGATGCTACATGTCAACTCTGGAAAGTAGGACTCAAAGTGGAGCTGTGGGTTGTTGACCCCTCCTGCTCCTTCAGTGTCTCTGTACTCTTTTCTCTGCCTTCCTGGAAATCCCTGAGAGGATTCTGCAAAGTATATCTTGAAAATCACCAGTGTCTTGCTTCTTGGAGCAGACTCCACAGATGGTAAGAGGTGTTGGGTTACAAAGCGTGCAAAATGTTTGGGTGGGTTGGGAAATGTTAAGCAGAGCTGCAGGAATTCTCGGAAGCTTTAGAGTGTTGATGTTCCTTTAGAACTATTCGGGAATGCAGGTCTCAGAATTCCCAAAGCTTTTCTGAAGCAGCTCACTGTTTTAGATCATATCTTAGAGAAGACTATACTAAACAATGCTTTCTGGTAAAAGTATATATTTTTGTAGAAGTATATATCTGGCGCAGAGACCCAGGACAGGACTACTGTCTGAATTTTTCCTCATTTGGTTAGTTGCATTAGGAGTCTCCTTTTGGTCATGTTCTTGGGCTTCTTCCTATGACCTAGGCATACTTGGGCAATGATGTAAATGCTTTTGTGGGTATTTTAACCTTTGAGAACAATAAGCCTGGTTAATGCCTTTGTTTGGAATCAATGTGAAAGACATTGAGTGACCATGAGTGATTGGTTTCACAAAATGAAGGATTGTGTGAGCTGACCTGAAGTAACTGTGGTCATCGCCCACAGCATTAGCAAGCACTCAGGGATTCCCCTCTGATGCATTTGAAGCTTCATTCATGAAGAAAATTATAGATGTTGAAAACTGTAATTTCCCATAATACACCAAAATACACAAATTACTAATTTTCCCCCCTTTTGGTTCACAAACAAGTGGCTGTTGTTAATCTGTGTAATTTGTGTCCTAGGTTACTTGTTTGCAAAGCTCCCTAGACTGGCTCATATATCATTAGAAGGTAAATTTGAGTCCAGTTCTTATCCAGAGTTTCATAGGAAGGGTACATTCTCAAAAACCTGATGGCATAAGTAGTACAGATCCAAATTCCTGTTTTAGAAATGCGTATTATTAGCACTACATATGGATGGAAGAATATTCATGGAGAAACAGACTCTGGAAGCCTCTCCTTCCTCTTTTCCTCTTAGGTTGCTAACGTTTTGTGAAATATTAACTAACTGCTGTCATATGAGGACAATGACAATTAAGAACCCTGCAGTGAGGTGTGAAAGGGTGAACTCACCTTCACTCCCTTGCACCCAATTCTGTTTTAAGTAGGCCTTGTTTATTTCCCCTTCTACCAGGAGAATTTTCATATTTCATAAAAATAAACTTTTTGAAAGGAGAGCCTTAATTATTTGTATTAGCCATTGTACAGTAATGCTTCTAGTAATGTATCAATGTAATTACAGTAATTACTTCATAATAAACATGCACATATGTAATATATATAAATAAAATATAAAATGAAGTTTTAATTTATACTTAAAATATTAAAAAAGAATTGCTGATGTTTCTCTATTACTTCTTCTTAGATTAATACAATTTCCTCAGAAATATCACTTTTAAATCTTCTAACTTAAAGTTTTTAATATCTTCTCTCTTCCATCATAATAGTTTCAATGACATGTAAGAAAAGACCTATTATCTAGTGACCAGCTTACTCAGGCAACTCAAGCTCATAGGCTACAGACTGTGCTTGTGTAAGGTAGACCAATGTAAGGGGGCCCAGAGAGCTCAGAAAAATGCTCTTAGAAAAATGTGCCTATTGTCTAGGCAGGACCACACCCAGTTTCTCCCCATGGGATGGTAATCTGGAGTCAGCCACTTCCTGGGAGAAGGAGAAATAAACAAAGCCTGCTTAAAGTAGAATTGGGTACAGCAAAGGTGAATTTGTCCTAGTAGACCTGTGAGGAGAAATCCCTATTTAGCATCTCCTGTACATGCCTGATGGGAGCATGTATATGCTTAAAATTATGAGATGTATTGAGAGACATGTAACAGCTTGTCTGTTAATCAGGTTAAGAATCCACTTCAACACCACCCATACCCTCCAATATACAGCTTCTTCCATTTGCCTAAACTCAGTGAAAGTGCTCAAGTTATGTGGTTGCTTGGTTGTTCCATTTTGTAAGATGTATTCTATGAGTCTTCTCTTAGTTTTAATAAATCTGAACTTTCACTCGTATTGCCTGCCTGGTAAAATCCTCATGTTTTGCAATACCTGAGACCCTCCTCTGGTGACAGGAATGTCCATAGTGCTGAGCACATTGCTTATCATATGGCACATAATGAGTGATTAACAATATTACATTTCTAAGCATCACTGCAGTCATTGGGTTTGGGCAGATATAACACATGCTTAGTGTCAAAACAAGTTTGTTTTCTCCACATTCTGACTCCCAGGTGTTTTCCATCTCAGTATCCTCTAAAGTCTTCTTCATGTAACAAAGACTGCCTGCCTTTTGTAGAAGTTAGGTCTGGTTCTATCTCCCAGCCCCATGTTTCCAGAAATAGGACACAGGCTCAAAATACATTTACAAATAATTTGTCCATATAGTGAGGCTCTTCTCTGACTAGATCATAACTTAATATAGCCAATTTATTTTATCTACATTCTGGTTACCTCCTGAACAAATCTTTCCATGCCTGGCTCTACCTCGGTATCTTTTCTGCCACCCAGATGTTCCACCGCTTATTTCTTGCCTAAGCCATAGGCCATTAGACTTATTATTGATGGGTGACACATCCATACAGACATAAGATATTCTCTCTACAATTCTCTCTCTTAGTCTAATAAAAGGCTTTTTTTTTTCAAATATAAGTGAATTGGATATAGGGAATATAATCCTTACCTGATGTTTTTCATAATTGTGAATATTGTATATAATTTATTGATGTAAGGGAAAGAGGATTTTATTGGACTAAAAGGGGAAAGTGTAGAGAGAATCTCTTATAAGCAACATCTGTCAATAAAAAAGTTGATGGCTGATGAGCTGAGGCAGGAAATAGGAGGTGGGACTCTGGCAGGAAGAAAGAGGAAATAGAGAATAAAAGGAGATGTAGGGATAGACAATGAAAGATTCAAGCAAGATGCTCAGAGAGATTCTTGATTCAAGATTCTTGATTCAAGATTCTTGATTCTTGATTCAAGATTCTGAGAGAGGATGCTGAGAGAGAAACTGAGGGAGATGTGAAGAATGAAGCAGGCTTGGACTGAAGGAGAGGTAACTAACCAAGTGGTAGAAAAAGAATAGTTTGAAAGGGTTAAATAAATTATGAGCTAGCCAGGTAATGAACCAAAGCTTATGGCCTAGGCATGTATTAATAGATAGTCTCATTCCAGGACCAGAGACTGGGAAGAAAAATGGATTATTTTTTTACAGTCTTTATTTGGAGTTCAAGCACAACTCTAGGTTTGTCACTAGCTGGTTGGTTATAAATTTTAGGCCACTTGACTTCCTTCTTGTGGCTCCACCTTTGTGCCCATTTGTTGTAAAAATTTTTAATCCTAACCCAGGATTTCTACCCTGACTTTAACTATTCAGTTTCCAGATAAAAGATACATACAATCTTTATATTTACAATAAACCTTAAACAGCACAAGAGCTGGGCAGATATCTACCCTCTATGTTATTAGAATCTACTTTCCTATCCCTAATCCTGAGTTATTACTATGTTTCATCTGGGCTGCTCTTAACTCCAATTGGCAGCCTTTGGGGCCATGTTCTCTTGAAACCTCCCCTAACACATGGTGGTTTCTCCTCCATTCACCTACTTTTCCCCATCATGGTTCTCTTCTGACTCCAAGCCTGGGAATCCTAAACCCCACCCATGTTTCTTATGCCTAGCTGTTGACTGTCAGCATTTTTATTTATCAATCAGAAAATAACTTGGGGGCACGGTGTCATTTAAATCTACAAGCTGACTCCAGGTCTTGGGGGACCACACTTAGGATAATAATAGACAGCAAGACCAAACCTCAATACCCATTTAGAACTCCAGAATTACATGGTCTCTAGTCATGTTTGCCATCATGTAATGTTATGTGGACCTTCTAGAACCTCCTTCATAAACCAGCTTCATCCACTTGTTCTCACCATGGTACCACCCTAGTTGGTGGTATGAACCTGGGAGAGTGGAGCCCAAAAATGAGGTTCACTAAATTCTCATGAATAGCCAACCTTATTTAGGGTATTAGACAATTTATATTTTGAGTCATTTTAAGTTCTCTTGAGTTCAAGTTATATATAGTCACAAGGACAACCCATGCTTGGAAACACTGTCTAACAAAAGTAAACAAGAGTATGCAATTTGAAGCAAACTTACTCTTGTTTACTATACCTGGAAGGGGCACAACAGCACATTCCAAGAACATATCCCTGTTCCATAGAGGAACAGAGTGCAAGACTCTTGTCTTGTTTACTTGGAGATATATTTACAAGTTCCAGCATCACCATCATCTTTGAGAGCTATAATTAAAGGAAGTTTGAGACTTGTGTTAGGTCTGTTCTACTATAATGTTTTCTTAAGTTCCAGCTCCTCTGTATAGCCCTGAGTCAAAGGCTATGTGCAGGGTTCTAGCCTTTCTTAATGGACTTCTTGGAGGCTAGTTCATACTTTCCCTGTCAGCCTCTGTTCTAGTTAGGTTTTTATTGCTGTGATAAAGACCAGGACCAAAAGCAACTTGGGGAGGAAAGGGTTTATTTCACCTTATATTTTCAGGTAGCAGTTCAGGTAACCAAGGAAAGCCAAGGCAGGTCCTGGATGTAGAAACTGAAGCGGAAGCCATTGAGGAATGCTGCTTTTTAGTGTTCTCCCTATGGCTTGCTCAGTTTGCTTTTTAAAAAATATGTATACTCCAGAACCACTTTCCCAGGATCCACCATGGACTGGGCCCTGTCTCTTCAAGCATCAATAAAAACAAACAAGCAAACATACAAACTAACCAACAAAATCCTACAGATTTGCCTACAGGTAATCTGACTGAGCACTTTCTCAGTTAATTCGCTTGTGTCAAGTTGAAAAATAACTAACTGTCATTACCTCTCAACCTGACGTTTCTTGGTTGTCATCACCAGACTTGCTGTAAATGTGATTATTTTGTGAGACTAATATCCCAAAGGGTAGGAATCTAATTTCTGGGTGTGGTTACTTACAAGACTGCCAAACTTCTCTGGGCTGCCAACTAGGCAAGATGTCTGCATTTGCTTTTGAATCTCTCTCTCCCCTTAGCAATTCTGGTTCTGATATCAAGCTGTTATAGCTACCTTTGGGGCAACATAGAAGTTAAGGGTGATTTTCAGGGATACAACAGGGTTGGGTTTAGGGATACTTCCCCCCCATTCATAATCTTTCCTAATAGGAAAGAACACCACATCCAGCTATACTTAAATACATAGAGTTTGTGGGTTTGGTTTAAAGGATTATTCTTCTCAGTGGAGAGTTCCTTTTTTTCTCTTCTGATTAATTTTAGTTTGGTCTTTTGTCAGATATTAGGGCAGCAATAACTGCTTGTTTCCTAGTTCCATTTGCTTAAAATTCTTTTTCTGTTCTTTAATTCTCAGTTAAATATTTCTATCTCTGACAGTAAGATGAGCTCCTTGAATTTTCTTTCTTTCTTTCTTTTTTTAAAATTATTTTTTTATTAGATATTTTCTTTATTTACATTTTATCCCCTTTCCTAGTTTCCCCTCTGAAAATCCCCCATCCTCACCCCCTCCAGTTACTCTCCAACCCATCCACACCCATTCCAAGTCCTGGCATTCTCCTATACTGGGGCATAGAACCTTCACAGGATCAAGGGCCTCTTCTCCCATTGATGGTCAATTAGACTATCCTCTGCTACATATACAGCTAGAACCACAAGTTCCACCATGTGTTTTCTTTGATTGGTGGTTTAGTTCCAAGGAGATCTGGGGGCACTGGTTAGTTCATATTGATGTTCCTCCTATAGGGCTTCAGACTCCTTCAGCTTCTTGAGTACTTTCTCTAGCTCCTTCATTGGGGACCTTGTGCTCGGTCCAGTGGATGATTGTGAGCATCTACTTCTGTGTTTGCCAGGCGCTGGCAGAGGCCCTCAGGAGACAGCTATATCAGGCTCAAGTCAGCAAGCTCTTGTTGGCATCTGCCATACTGTCTGATTTTGGTGGTTGTTTATGGGATGGATCCCCAAGTGGTGCAGTCTCTGGATGGACCATCCAGGGATATTTGTTTCTTAATCCATTCAACCAACCTGTTTCTTTTCACTGAGTAACTGAGGAGGCCATTGATATTTAAACTTATTATTGAAAGGTGTATGTTGATTAGCATTTGTGTTCTCAGGCCTATTTTGTGATTCAGTGATTATATCTTCATTTGTCTTCTTTCTGTACCATTGTGGATATGTTCATTCCTCTCTTCAGCCTAAAATATTGCTTCCAGTATTCTCTGTAGGACTGGTTCAGTAAACACAAATCAAAGGTACCATCAAAATAATACTTAAGCAAAATCAAATTTGGCTGTTAGCTGTACATGTTCCTTAACCTGTGTGTTTTATTTTTATTTTTCAAAATAATGAAGAAGCACCTTTACAACTTAAAAAATGTTTTAACGGTTTTTTTATTAATATAATTACACCATTTTCCTCTTTCTTTTCCTTCCTGCAAATCCTTCGTCTTGCACTTTTTCAAATTCATAGCTTCTTTTTCTTTGTTGTTACACATATACACACAGGGGGCTTGAGGTGGAGAGAGATTTAAAAATTTCCTCAAATAATATAAAAGGCTGCATTTAATTTTAATTTTAGCATCTAATGATTAAAAAAAACCTTTTTGGTCAGTTTGCACATTAATTATTTGACTACAAAACCATAATTAAACGTGATTAGCGATTTCAGATTTATGAGAATTTAATTTATGTAATTTTATCCTTTTTCAGTGTCTCTGTTATGCTTTGACAATGTATTTAATTTTTTATGTTTTTGTAAGACTTAAAAAAATCTCTTTTTTAAAGGCTATGTCTCACCATGTAGTCCTAGCTGCCCTGGAACTTATCCTATAGACCAGGCTGATCTTGAACTCACAGTGATTGTCCCCGTAAATGTAGAAACCGTTTTAGAATTTGTTTTTATTTATATATATGCATGTATGTCTGTGTGAATATATGCCATGTTGCATAGGTGTTCATGAAAGCCAGAAGAGGGTGTCAGATCCTCTGGAGCTGGAGTTACAGGCAGTTGTTAGTACCCCGGTCTGGATTCTGGAGAGCAAACACTACTCCTCAGAACCGCTGTCAATGCTCTTGACCACTGAGCCATTTCTGGCCCAATACTGTTTTTCGTGAATCAGAACAAAGAACTCCTTATTAGTCTGTTGGTCACAAATGAATCCATTGTGTCAGTAACTTATGTTAATTAATTCAGGCAAGATAGGAACCAATGATCAATTTCAGACAACGAGGGACAATAAGTTAGGGAAGACTGAAATGATTTCTTCAATGTCAAAGGCATCTATTGTATTTGATTTTGGGCTGTAATCAGGGACTTTAAGCAAGAGAGTTCTTTACAGTTTGACTTTTGCTTAATTATAGCATGCAACACATAGAATATGATATATACACATGATTATATTTAATTAGGTGTATGCAGTTGTTTTTGCTATATTTTTATTTGTATATACTAACCTGAAATTTAAAGAGTTTTCTATAGACACACATGTATATACATCACACACACACAAATAGGCATATATATTTTACAGTTGAAAGCTTCAGGGTCAAGAGTGATTCTAATTATCAATCACAAAATTTTGTGGTGAAGTTGGGGTGGCTTGAGGAATGTAATATTTTGTTACTGTTGATCTTTATGGTTATGTTTTTAGCATATTCTACTTAAAGTACTTGAGAAATCACCACTTTGAATATGGATTCATTTCTAAAGCTAGCATGAGTGCCCATCAGTGATGTTCCCTCTCATCACATCTTGCAGACCTTGAAAGGCCTGCTTTGTACGCTAAGGGAAGTGTCTGAACTATCATTGCTCTTAATGTCCATCTTCAAGTTCAGAGTTGGCCAACCCACGATTACTGTCTTTCCTCTTGGCCATCACAAATCTTGGGTTGGGTATTGAGTCCCAGGGTTGCTGCTCTGTGTCCTTTCCTGTCCTCTAGGTAAGCCCCACTCTACTGCAGGGGGCTCTTTTCTCATTACTTCTTATACCTCTTTCAGATTCTTCTTATCTGTTATGTTTGTATGAGTCTGGGTGTGTGAGTACCATCATGAGCCCGTGTATAGCAGGTGACAATGCTAAGGAGTTGGTTTTTCTCCTGTTAGCTTATGGGAACCAGGTACTGATCTTCATACAAGTGCCTCTGTCCACCTATCCATCTTGCTACCCTTGAGATTCCATCTCATTTTTCATGAGCAAAGTTTACAGTGAACCTGATATTCTGCATCTCTAGCATATATGAAAGTACTTCTGATGCTTATGAGCTATGGGTTGAGCTAAGTAGTAAGGCTTTAGAAAGAATAACCTGTTTTTCATAGAAAATGCATATTTTGGAGGAATGGAGAGATGGCTTAGTGGTTAAAAGCACTTGTTGCTCTTGTAGAGGATCTAGGTTTGGTTCCCAGCACACATCTATCACTCCAGTTCCAGGGGCTCTGATGTTCTCCTTTATCTCTCAGTGTACCAGACATGTACATGTAACACATATACATGCAAACAAAACACTCATACACATTTAATAGAATTAATAAATCTAAAAGGAAAATACATGATTTACAAAAATATTTTACATAAAAATGAAAAAAAAAAGGAAATAATTTCTACTATATCATGAGTGCTAGAATGCAGATGAACAAAGTCATGGAGAAGCAGTCTTTTCTGTGAAAACCCACAACCATGAAGCAACATCCATAGCTCAGAACCAGCCAGGTAAGTATGTACTTTCCAGGATTCAATTAAAATGACAAGAATTCAAAACACAGCAATTAGATCTGAAGCTCCAGAGAATATGACTTTGGATTTGTGTGGAGAGAAGCTGTCACAGCACACATTCTATTAATAAGTAATTGTGAATTCCTTAGAAGATCGTTTTTGAGAAGTCTGCTTGCTCATGTTGTAGTGGCAAGGTTCATAGAACCCTTCAGTAAGGGATCCCTCCACCAGGGCCTGCTGATGCCAGCGTTTACCTTCTATACCTTTTCAAGTTGAGCTCTACAGACCTTGAGCTTATGCTCTTTCTAGGTGTATGTTGATCCTGTTCAAGTCCCAGGTTTCTTTCAGATTTTTATGTCTTAATATTCAATGATAATATGAATTTGTTCATATAGTTATATATTTTGATATGCATTTAATAAATTACATCTGTATAATTCTTCAAAATGAATTTCCATATATTTTCATTCCACCTTGAAAATGATTTCGTGCACTTACCTTACTTTTTATTTGGTTAATGAAGAAATGAAGATTTGGAAATCCTGGGAAACTCATCCAATGTTAATAACCAATAACATTAACATCTAAAGCTAGATCTTTGAAAAAAAGAATAAATGTTCTAGTTTCTAACAGGTCATATTTCTTTTAAAACTTTAAAAAAGTGTTTTTATTATTTTTAAATTTGTACATATATATGTGTGTTTGTGTCAGTATAGCAAGAATAAGAGGTTGGGTATCTTCTATCATTCTCTTCTTATTCCTTTAAGGTGGGAGTTTTTTTCCCCAGCCTGGGGCTTGGGGTTCTTTTTTTAATGTGGTAGGCTTAAAGCCATCGGACTTCAGATTCTCCTGTCTCTGCCCACTCGGAGCTGTTGTTAGAGGCTTGTGCAAGACAGTTGACTGATGGTTGGCTTGTTATGTAGGTGCTCATATCTGAACTCAGGTCAGGTCCTCATGATTACACAGTAAATACTCTAACTAATGAACCATATACCCAGCCAGTTATAAGTTTTTAACATGTGGAGTATGAAATTGATGCGATTGTCGAGCCAGGAGGATTTCTATCATAGTTAACAGGAAGGCACAGAAAGAGAATGTGGTGTTTGTATATGCTTGACCCATGGAAACTGGCACTATTAGGAGGTGTGGCCTTGTTGGAGGAAGTGTGCCATTGTGGGGATGGGCTTTGAGGTCTCCTTTTCACTGACTTCAGATCAAGGTGCAGAACTCAGTTCTTTCTTCAGCCCCACATCTGCCTGGATGATACTATCATTCCCACCATGATGATAATTGACTGAACCTCTGAAAAATGTAAGCCAGCCCCAATTAAGTGTTGTCCTTTATAAGATTTGTCTTGGTCATGGTGTCTCTTCTCAGCAATGAAATCTTAAGACAGAGAACAAAGGCTACCTCCCTGCATCTTGTGACCTCATGAAATGTAGACTCTAGTTGTATGGCTCAAAAAGATGTGTTAGCTCTGATTAAACAATAAGTTTTGACATGAAACAAATGACAGATAACAGGAAGCAACCCTGTGCTTGTAAGTGCACAGACAGGAAACAAATCACAATGCCGGAGTAACACTAGTAACCCAGGATTTCCTTCAAAGTTCATACTTTTCAAAGAATTGAAAAAAAAAATGAGCTGTGTTGGCAGAGCCATGTGGCTATTGTTATCTGTGGTGGAGTTTATATAATTTTAAAAGCTGAAGTTTATGTATGTGTGTCACAGTTTAATACATACTTATGATATAATTTAGAAATGGCATAAATTTTTCTAATCATCTTTTTTTCTTCTACTTTTTGCTTGCTGAGCTATTGAGAAAGTCTTGGGGATTGTTTTTCACTTCCTTGTTAACATCTCTGCCCCCTTGTGGATTACTTGACATGGCTTAGGTTGGCTCATTAGGGTTGATGTTAAGCACTAGTATATAGTGTGCAAATGCCATGGAAGTAGAATTTGAGTTGCCTTGTTGATCTGAATTGATAAACTGATGTGTGCTAAGGTAAACCGGGCAGCGAGTCTAAAGGGAATAAGTTTTGTCCTTTATGTCTTTCACCGCAAAGCAAATGCTTCTGCAGTTATGTTTGGGTTTGGGATGAACCTGTTGCTTTGCAGAACAATCTGGCCTTGAACTTAGAATTCTGTTGTTCAGCTCCACCAAGGGATAGGGTTGTAGGTGGTGCTGTTCTACCCAGGTGAGATTCTGCACTTTTTTTTTTTTTTTTTTTTTTGGTTTGGGTTTTGAGATAGGGTTTCTCTGTGTGTAACAGAGCCCAGGTTGACTTGGAACTCATAGATCAGGTTGGCCTTGAACTCACAGAGATCCTCCTGCCTGTCTCCACAGTGCTGGAATTAAGGGTGTGTGCCAGTACACCCAGCTGAGATTCTGCACTACTATAGCACAAGCCATTTTTAAGTATTTGTCCATCTATAGTTTGAGATTGTTATAAAAGTGCTAACAGTAATCCTTGTAGCAACAGTATGAATGGTATCAACATACTGTATATATTAATGATAGGCTCAATTTTGAACATACTCTTTTTTAGGAAAATTAAACAAATGCAAAGTGAATTTAAAAAATTCAACCCACAAAGGAAATTGACTGAGATTGTTTTTTATTGTGGACAATTTAAAACAGATTAGGGTGCTGGGAAACAACTCAGTGGGTAGTGTTTGCTGTAAAAGCATGGCCACTTGACTCAACTGTATGTACATAAAAGCTGGGCTCAGATACATGGCTGTAATCCCAGCACTGTGAGGCAGGGACAGGAGGATCCTGGAGATCTTGTTGGCCAGCCAGGCTAGCTGAAGCAACAAGTTCCAGATTCACAGGACCCTGTGCCATAGTGCTGTTTCTTGTTAAGGTAATAAAAGCAACTTGGGTGGATAGGGTTTATTTGGCTCTCAGTTCTAGTCAATCACTGCAGGTAAGTAGCAACAGCAGAAGCTTGAAGGGCTGGTCATATTACATCTAAAATCAGGAACAGAGAACAATTTGTGCATGCTTTATTCAGCTCCTTTTCTTCAGTTTTATACAGTCCAGACTCCCCTATCTGGGGAATGATGCCACCCATAGTGGGTATGTCTTACCATCTAAGTTAACATAATCAGATAAGCTCCAAAGACAAGACTAGTGGCAAACTTGATCTAGACAAGGTGATACTGAGATTCTCTTCTTGGGGAATTTCTATGATATTTCCTAAATTCATTTTCTTAAAATCTAATTATACTGTTTTGAGCATGCATTCACAGGTGGATATATGTCTTCACAATATTTTCAACTATAGTTAAGAGTAAGCTGTGCTTTTGAATTTTTTAAAAAGGCCTCTCTATTGACAAACTGATTAAAACAATAATGAGCTCAAAATTTTGTACAGGGGCTCCTAGATTTAATACTAAGTAAGAGTTTTACTATTTTGAACTTTCTTTTCTTTTTTAAAATTTTTTTTCTTTGTTTATTTTGGTGTCATTCATTTGTCGACCACAAACCAAAAATTGTTGAAATGGGATCTTGTCCTTTGCCAAAATATGGTACAAAAATCAATGATATGTAAAATAATAGAAGATGTGAATATCATGACATTTAGGTAGGAATTGTCAGTTGTTTTGTTTAGCCTGTTCCCCACAGGGAAGTTAAAGAGCTTCTCTTATGCATCTGAAACTGAATACAATCTCCAAGAGCTGAATGAGCATATGGACTTGTCCAGTCCCTCCATCTGGATATCAGGCATGTGAATCAGTCCGGCAGTTAAGAAATAGCCCTATAGCAAATGTACTGGCCATTTCCCTGTGTAGTTCATATATGTATTTCCATTTATATATAGTTTCCAAATGAGAGTCTTTCAGTTGCATTTTAACTGGTCAGCTATATACCTGAGGCTTCAGAGACTTTACTTACACACCATTGACATGTATGGAGATAGCAGCCTGTTTATAATATAATTTTCATATGGAATTGTGCTTTCAGACCATACTACAGTGTAGTGGGCTGTGTTCAAATGCACAGACCTCATTTTTAGTTGAGTGGTTGGCTCTTTCAACCATGTGGGTCCAAGGTACCCAACTCAAGAAATTAGGCTTTCGAACATGCACCTTTAATCACAGAACCATCTCTTCAAATCTCTGATTTCATAAGATTCTTTCAAAAAAACCTTTGTATTGCTTCCTTGTGAATTTCACAACATGCATCCAAATCCCATACATCTCCCTGTCTCTTCATATCTGCCCTCTGCTCTTGCAACCTCCTCCACAAAAGAAAAAAGATCTCAGTGTAGAAGTTGTAGCTTGTCACAACGTGTCCTCAGTATACCATTTTGTCCACATCTTTGCTTGCAATGAGTCATTGGTCTGGTTCTAGGCCTCTGGCTTCTATTACCCTATCTATAGATGGATCCTCAGAGGTCTCAGATATCCTGTTGTTGCCCTGTGTCATAGAGATACTTCAGCTTTTTTGTAGGACTGGTTCCTTCTTGTGCCTCAAGAGTTCATTGATAGGGTAGATGTTGGGGTGAGCCACTAAAAGTCCTAGTTCTGGGCCTGGGTAGTATCTGGGCTGGCCAGCCTGCCAGCTCTTTTGTACCCATACCACCAGGGTGAGCTCTTTAAAACTGCCCCAGCTATCTCATCCAATGCTGAAAATGGCAAGGGGCCAAGACAACTCCCCTGCTCTAATGCTGCAGGGGCCCCTTCACCTGCACCCATGCCAGCAGGGGCAACTCTATTGTGCTGCCTAGGCAAGAGGCAGGGCTTGCTCTCCCAAGTGCTAAAGATGGCTGGACCAGCTATTCTACTCTCATATTCTTGGGATGCCTTTACCTGCAACCCATGTAACCAGGGCCGGATCTACTCTGCTGCCCAGGTGAGATGTAGGGCCCACTCTCCCAAATATTGCAGTAGATAAGGAACTGCACCAGATCTTCTTCTCTCATGACGCTGGGGCCAGATCTCCCACTTGCTACAGCTGTCGAGGAACAAGGGTGGGAGGACATCTTTCCCTTGCCCACACCACCACATGACAGACAAGTGGCTGGACCAGCTCTAGCAGACTCACACTGTCGGGGCTAGCTTACTTACTACTCCTGCAACCAGGACCAGCTCTACTGTGCTTTCTAGGGGAGGGAATACTTCAGCAGGCAAGGGGCTGGACCAGCTCTCCCATGATGCCCAGACAAGGGGGTGGGAGCCAGTTCTACACAGCCCTCAGACATCAACTTGGTCCCAGGCATCAGCCCAGACCAGGGATGTCTGCCTGGCCTCATGTCTGGGACTAGACATGGCCCTCCGTGGCAGCACATGTCAGGACTTCACGATGGTCTTAGGCTTTGCTGGCTACTCACATCAGGTTATTCCTCATTACCCTTGAGCCTCCAATTCTGCTTCTCTTCATTGTGTACACATCCTGCTTCTCTTTCTGTTCCATTTCCCCACTACTTACCTGCTCATCTCTGTAGTGCCTGGTGCCACATGACAGGGGCAAGAGTCATCTCAAGCTTTGCTCCCTACATGGGCCCAGTGTTGCCAGGCAGGCTGGGAGTCATCTTGGGTGTGGACTACCCATCTCAGCCATGTGGCACCAGGCAGGGGTCATCTTGGGTGTGGCCTCACTTCCTAAGATTCTTTCTTAGGCAGTTATTTCTTTATTGTTTTATGCTTCAAACATCTCGATGCACTTTTGTAGATAGATTTGATTTTTATTTTTATTTGCTTTTAAAAATGTTCACAGTGTGTTAACACGATGTCATTGCCTCTGAACATTGGATTTAGGGGCTTATTTAATTTAATCTCCACAGTAGCTCTGTGAGGGAACCATTGGCATTTTAGTATTATAACCAAAAAATTGGAGGGTCAGAGATGTCGATCAAAGTCACTTCTATCATACTCCATTCATGGAAGTAGAAGAGGTTGGTTTACACTTTGCACTAGGGGGAAATAATTACTATTATCTAGATGCCTGGGAGCGGGCCTACTGCCTGAAAGAAATAAACATAAAGGAGATACTGGGAAACATCACTTTATAGAATTTCTGCTTCCACTTATTTTTTTTTTTTGTCTGTAAGTAAAAGATGGCAAAGTAAATTAAAAGCAGATACTGATGCTGTACAGAGGCTGCTATTTCATATGTGTTCTGTTGGTCCTGGTGAAATCTAAATTTGGAAAATAAGCCAAGACCATAAATTTATGTAAAGGTTAATGATTCTCTCTGGTGAAGGCAGCAGTCATTTCAAATAGTGTTTCCATTCAATTCTGTTCTGATGACTCCAACATTCTCCCTTCTGGAAAGATGACTGCCATTTCCTTTTCAGTAGAAGTTCATTTTAAATCAAGTGCCCTTTAATATGCAAAGTTCAGGGACTGTAAGAAGTTAATAAATCAGAGAATATTCTTTTGCATTTCGCCAAGCATCTGTATTTTAAAAGATTAGCACATAAGCTACCCAACATTATTGTTTCTTTTCCATCCTGTTCCACAGAACTGCTATTACTCAGGGAAGAGAACAAGCCGGTTCAGCAGCTGCCAAGCATTTACCGTCTCCTAAAGCTTGTCCAGTAATAGCCAGTGTTTTAGTTGTGTTTGAAGCCAAAGCAGAGGCCGATTGAGCCAACATGGATTAAGCTTCCTGGCAGCCCTATTTCAAGGAGCCAGAGAATGGATAGTTATCCACAACATAGCTCAGGTGGATTCTTGCTGCCTAGAATAGGGCACCTGATAAATTGGTTTGTTAAGTGTTGAATTTCCATTTTATTTTTCCTAACAAGTGGCAGTCACCAAAAGAAGGCTTGAAATGCCAAAATGGAAAATCCAGTTAGTAGCGAGTATAAGATGCACTTCCAGGAAGTGAGTGGCTGCAGTTTGATGTCTAGGCATTAACCAGAGTGCTCATTCCTCAGCAGTAGTAAATGCTTGAGAATTTCCTTTGGCCAGATTGTATTTTATATGTTTTATGTGGACTGGGCATGTTTATCAAGAAATGGGACAGTTCCATCTTACCGCTAAGCTCCTTTAAATCTCAAGTAAACAGCTATGGCAGGTGGATAATTTGCTTCTTGAGCTTTGTAGTTAATTGAGAATAATGAGGCTACTGAATCTCATTCATTTAGAAATTGTTAGTATTCTGCCTATTCCTCTGTGGTAATCACCTGGAAACTATTTTTCATCTTTGATGATATCTGTTTTTCAGATAACAATGAATAAACAGTTAAAGTCAAGTTCTTTAAAAATTAAAATTAATTATTTTTAAATCAATAAAATTAATTTAACATTACGGTCACATACCAAATATATCTGCATTGCTGTATGTTTGCTATTGGTAGGCAAATTTTCCAAATGAAATTATAGAACAAATGAACTAACAATTCATTAGAAAAGGCTAACTTCCCACTTTCCTTCATACCAACTTGGATCAGGCCCTTTCAGTGTGAAATGTGCATGGTCTTGTTGGTTGTTTCTCACATAAACAATTACAAAACTAAGAAATTGCTAATGAGTACAGCCAACTTGCTTCTAGCCTGTCATTCTTTTCACAGAACTATACTGACCTGTATGACTCTTTTAGGAATAAGGAGTCAAATCATGTTTCCAGAAGGTTCCTTCTTTGATCTTCATGCCTCTTAACCCAGCTCAGAAGAGCGATACTTCAAATTGTAAAACGTCTTTGGAAATAAGTAACATGGCTAACTGCTGAATTTGTGATTTAGTATTTTGTGTGCTATGTTTAGTTGAGAAAAACTTGATCAAATATCCTTTTTGAGAAAGAAAAGGTGGTATATTTGGCTATGTAAAATACAAAATTTTGGTCAAATCATCTAAATGTTATTTAGGGCAGAGGCAGAGGATGTCAGCTCTCTTAGTCTATACCTCTATTATGTATATCTGTATGTGTCATCATTTTCTAATGAGAGCTTTTTATGACTTTTTTTTTCAAAGCTATTGTCCTCTAATGTGTATCACAGAGTGCTCATGAGTAACTAATAAGGATTTCATGGTTAAGGAGCTTTGAAATTTGTGAGTCTTCAAGGCTGTGATAGAGTACAGTGGTTCCAAATGAACAGGGAACCCCTATGAATAGGAGGATCTGCTGAAGTCAGAATTCTATGTGGCCATGTTGGGAAGTAATGTTTTATTTGGGGGACTTTGCTTTTGGTTTATTGGGCAGCAAGAAGACAAAATAATAAGACTTACCTCAAGTAACAGAGGTTCAAAATCCTCAGCCCCTCTCTCTTCCCCAGTCTCTGTTTGGTTCTTTGTATTGAACCATGACTTACTAAGTTGTGACTTAGAGACATATGCTCTAGAGACAAGATCTCTCTGATTCAAACTCAGAGGAGATCTGCAGAATGTTCTCTTGCCACTGAGACCAAGCTGCCACGTGTGCTAGGATGAATGATCCCTCTGGTGATTTTATCACCAGATAATGCAGCACAGGTGATTCTCAGTGGGAACATGGTCTTATGCTTCAGTTCACTCTGAGTCTGCTATGATGTCTGTAAGGCATAGTAGGATGTACTATGTACTATGTTAGCAAAAGGTGATTGGTTTTGGTTTACGCTACATACTCCTAAACCATTTTAGAGTAAAAAACCCCAAAGTTCCAGGATTTGGTAGAACATATGTATGAAAATGCTGAGGTGTAGGATTTTAGTAATCATAGTAATCATAGAAATTTTAGTAATCATAAAAATTCCCATCTCCATTATGGAGGATAGAAGTTAGAAATCAAACTATTTGCAGTGTCTATCTTTTCTAAGAGCCTTCTTAGGTTTTTGATAATTGTCTTATTACGATATCTTTCCATGACTTATTCTTTCTGTCTGTGTCCTAGCTGTTATGACAGATCCATATGATTATGCCCCATCCTAATGACCAGTTAATATTAATCACATCTTTAAAACATGTTTTCAAGTATATCTATATCTGATGTGCTAGGGATTAGGACTTATCACCTACATTTGAGGTAACTGGTGTTCAGGTGTTTATACTTCTTGAGTCAAAACATACTAGGGACATTTAAAAAACAAGGAAATATTGCACAAATTTGACACCCCAAGATTATTTTCATCTTTCTTTTCCATCAATTTCTCTAGATTTTAGCAGACTTGATCTGTACAAAGATTAGCTTTTGATTGTGATATTTAATACACAATCAAGGTAAGAGATTGTTTATATCCATGGCTTAGAGTTTCTTAACTATTTTCAAATCAGAGAATGTATAGGAATCAATAATCTGCCTCTTTGCACTAAGACCAATGCTAATAGTTGCATGGCCACCCTTGGCTTTGATGATATAGGAGGAAATCACTATTTCAATACTCCCGCAACATTTTCTTTACCAACACTGACACTGTTGGTCACAAAATATGGATATTAACAACTACTAAAGATTTACTTGGCACTGAGAAAATTGAGGGAATCAGACGTAGGTCACAGTGTCTTGACCAGAAAAATATAACATTTCAGTCATTTAACCTTTGGTATAATATTTTAGTCATTTATCAACCTTGTTATAATTGTTGTTGCTGTTTTTTCTCAACAGTGAAATTTATTCTTGGTATTGTTAATTATCTAGTGTCTTCCTTTATATTGACCTATTTTGAAAACCTAGGTGTAAACATGTATCTATACAAAATTATTTTGAATTAGAATATGTTGGAAGCATCTCTTAACTTCTAAAATTATATATATACTATTTTGCACCTGTTCTCTCCAATCATTCATCAGTGTAATATACAGAACTTGGAGGCTTTGGGGATGGCAGAGCCAGGAGAAGAAATCCAGATCTCTGAGTGACTCAAAGAAATGTGACACATACAAGAAATAAACCTTGTGGTAAGTCACTGAGGCATTTATATTGTAGAAACACGTTTTCTATATTTAGCCTCTAATAGTGTGGTTTTTTTTTTAAATTTAATGTTTTCTGTAAGTCTACTACAGTTGTATTTTCAACAGTCTACCCTATACGTACTCAGTCTTTGAGGTATACGTACTGAGTCTTTTGCACTTACAATAAATGTATTATATAAGCATTAACATTTACTGCTGTCATTTAGATGGATAAAAGGCAAGAGTACTTACATACGGTAGGGATTGCAAGTTACAATCACCCTTGCCTGCACTCTGTTTAGAAACCCTAGGTTCCTACATTTGGGTGAATTCTCATCTTTGTAACTCAGAGTAAATTATTTAGTGATTGGTACTTCGGAATGATAAGACTCTCCCTTGACTATGGATTTAGGACATTTCAAAAAAAATCACTAGCACAAAGAAAAATTAAAACTCAATTTTATAATTCATATCTGCATAATGCAGAGGGTTGAGTATCACTAAAAACAAAGTCTCTTCTCATTTTCATTATCAAGGTTTAAAAATAGCTTTAAATTTTTGTATTCTTTGGCTGGCTGTTGGAGAGGGCTATTCTGTGGAGGAAAGGGTTGTGATGATGTGGGTGTGTTTGTTTCCTGCACCATTTGCAGGTGATTGCTAGATATAGACATCCTGGGAGTGGGGACACAATAGATATGATCCAATGTAAACAATTTGGGTTAAAGCACATGTGGTAATGGAATATTCAAATTGAAGTGGAATCAACTCATTCAGTGATATTTTCAAAGGCCACTATGGCTGCAACAGTCTTGCTAGGTTACTGTGAATCAAAGGTATGGACTGCAGTGCTCCCTCATAGGACTCACAGATGATCAGATGATGTGCACATACAAAGAGCACAGAGAATGGATTGTGCATTATCTTCCTGACCATAGCAAAGTACCCTGTGCTTTATAAGTTGGTGTGTTCATATGAAGTAACCCATATCCTGAGAGTTCTTGTCTCTAGCTGCATATGTAGCAGAAGATGGCCTAGTCAGCTATCATTGGGAAGAGAGGCCCCTTGGTCTTGCAAACTTTGTATGCCCCAGTACAGGGGAACACCAGGGCCAAGAAATGGGAGTGGGTGGGTAGGGGAACAGGGCAGGGGGAGGGTATAGGGAACTTTCGGGATAGCATTTGAAATGTAAATAAAGAAAATATCTTTTAAAAAAAAGTTGGCTTTTCAGGCTCCAGACATCCGGGCACCTTCCCTGCCAGAGGATAGGTGTCTGCCCGGCCCAGGAGAGAATGCCAGAGCATCTGCGGGAGACATCTTTGTTTCCGGACTCCACTGAGACTAGTCTGCACAGGTGAGAGTCTGGACTACAGAAGCTAACAGCTTCAGGGACAGGTCCTGTTTCAGGCCTTCATATTCTGCCAGGAGGCAAGTCTGAACACCAGATATCTGTGCACCTTCCCTGAAAGAGGAGAGCCTGCCTGTAGAGAGTGCTCTGACCACTGAAACTCAGGAGAGAGCTAGTCTCCCAGGTCTGCTGACAGAGGCTAACAGAATCACAGGAGGAAGAAGCTCCAACCAGAGACAACTATAACAACTGACTCCAGAGTTTACCAGGTGGCAAAAGGCAGACATAAGAATCTTACTAACAGAAACCAAGACCACTCACCATCACCAGAACTGAGCACCTCCACCTCAGTCAGTCCAAGGCACCCCAACACACCTGAAAACCTAGACCCGGATTTAAAGGCATATCTCATGATGATGGTAGAAGATATCAAGAAGGTCTTTAATAACTCACTTAAAGAAATGCAGGAGAACACTGCTAAAGAGTTGCAAGTCCTTATAGAAAAACAGGAAAATATCCAAACAGATGATGGAAATGAACAAAACCATACTAGACTTAAAAAGGGAAGTAGACACAAAGAAAATCCAAAGTGAGGCAACGCTGGAGATATAAACCCTAGGTAAGAAATCTGGAACCATAGATGCATCAGCAACAGAATACAAGAGATGGAAGAGAGAATCTCAGGTGTAGAAGATTCCATAGAGAACATCGGCACAACAATCAAAGAAAATGCAAAATGCAAAAAGTTCCTAACTCAAAACATCCAGGAAATCCAGGACACAATGAGAAGACCAAACCTACAGATAATAGGAGTAGATGAGAATGAAAATTTTCAACTCAAAGGGCCAGCAAATATCTTCAACAAAATTATAGAAGAAAACTTCCCAAACCTAAAGAAAGAGATGCCCATGAACATCCAAGAAGCCTACAGAACTCCAAATAGACTGGACCAGAAAAGAAATTCCTCCTAACACATAATAATCAGAACATCAAATGCACTAAATAAAGATAGAATATTAAAAGCAGTAAGGGAGAAAGGTCAAGTAACATATAAAGGAAGGCCTATCAGAATTATACCAGACTTTTCACCAGAGACTATGAAAGCTAGAAGATCCTGGACAGATGTTATACAGACACTAAGAGAACACAAATTCCAGCCCAGGCTACTATTCCCAGCCAAACTCTCAATTACAATAGATGGAGAAACCAAAGTACCTCAGTACAGGGGAACGCCAGGTCCAAGAAGTGGAAGTGGGTGGTTGGGGGAGTGGGTGGGGGAGCGTGTGGGTGACTTTTGGGATAGCATTGGAAATGTAAATGAAATAAATACTTAATAAAAAAAAAGTTGGTGTGTTCTCTCAGGTTGCACTGACACATCCCTTACTGCACACAGTGGCTTTTCTCCTGCTACTATTCACACCTCTCCCTACCCACAACTACTTCAAGATGGTTGCCTTAGGGATCCCTCTCTGATTCTGAGCTCTATGTTCCTTGTTCCTTTGAGCTTCTGTACCCCATGACTTGCTATTTGACAAAGTCATTTTACCAGCCTGATTGCCACAACTGGCTCATCTTGAAAGCTGTTAGACTTCTTTTGAATAAACTTCACATGTGAGTGGGGCCAGGCTATCAAACTTCAGAGCCATCCTCAATGACCTACTCCCTCTAGCAAGACTTTGCCTCCTAAAGGTTCCATATTCTCTGTAAACACCACTACTAGTTGGATAGAAAGTTCTCAAACACATGGTAATATGGGGGACATTTGTAATTTAAACCACAATAAAAACTTAAGTAATATATATATATATAACATGTATATATACACACGCATATATGCAATATATAAATTACATTAATTCTGTACTTGAAATGAACTAAATTTTCTTGACTTTTTTTGTTGTTGTTTGTTTTTTTTTCTAGACAGGGTTTCTCTGTGTAGCCCTGGCTGTCTTGGAACTCACTCTGTAGACCAGGCTGGCCCTGAACTCAGAAATCTGCCTGCCTTTGCCTCCCAAGTGCCGGGATTAAAGGCGTGTGCCACCATGCCTGGTTTTGACTTTTATATATACATTTAGTTTGTTTCCTTAGACACTGTCAACAAATTTTATAATTTAAAAGGAAGAGGGTTTGGATGATATTTGAAGAATTAAGAATAAGAATTCTTGAGGCTGGAGAGAACTCTGTGGGCCAAGCACCTGTCTCACTAGTATGAGAACAAGAATTCAGATCCCAGGACTATTTTAAAAACCCAAGCATGGCAGTGTTCATCTATGAAGTCTGAAGAATTTGCCAGCTGGCCATTCTAGCCGAGAAGTGAGCTCCAGATTCAGTGAGAGGTATCATCTTAATAAAGTACAGAGCAATAGAAGAAGACATCTGGCACAGACCTCTGTCCTCTGCACGCATGCATATGTGTGCATTTTTGTCTTAGATTGGACTTTATTGCTGTGAAGAGACACCATGACCATGACAACTCTTATGAAAGAAGATGTTTATTTGGAGGTAGCTTACAGATTCAGAAGTTTAGTCCATTATTGTTATGGTGGAAAGCATGGTGGCATGCAGGCAGACATGGTGCTGGAGAAAGAACTGAGAGTTATACATCTGGATCTGAAGGTAATAGGCAAAGAACTGTATGCCACCAAGCCCAGGATTAAGCATCTGAACCACAAAGCCTGCTCCCACAGATACATACGTCCTCCAATAATAAGTTCATATCTACTCCAACACGACCACACCTCCTAATAGTGCCAAGCATCCAAATGAATGAGTTTATAGAGGCCATTTCTATTCAAACACCACAGGTTGTATACCACTCCCTCAAACTGATATATGAATACAGACAGACATGTACAAAGAAGTCCTATTAAATATTTTATATCGGAACTCCTTTTATCCCCTTTTGGATTTTTTTCAGTTGACTAAAAGTTCTCAGTACCATTAAATGTAATGGCTAGAGACACGAGCTCTGGGGGTACTGATTAGTTCATATTGTTGTTCCACCTATAGGGTTGCAGACCCCTTCAGCTCCTCGGGTACTTTCTCTAGCTCCTCCATTGGGGGTGAATTTAGTATTATTATGAATCTTTTTATATACTATGTCTCAATTTTTATATTTCAGCTAGAGAATTAAAAGGCAGAAGCCTTTTGATAAATATTGTCAACTGTGCTTCATATGAAAACTGGACCACACCAGATTTTTTTCCTGACCACATTATGTAAACTATGTCTTCAAGTTCTCACTACCTTTGAAAGGCAGCTATGCTCAGTACTATACCATTATCTTCATACCATCTCAGCAGCACTGAAAATGACCTTATTCTGTTGTTGGTAATCTGGGAGGTTAACATGATCTTCCATTAATCTGCTTCAGGATAATGAAAGGACTTTAAAAATAGTTGATTTGCATACTGCACTTCTTTTGCTAAAATATGCTATCTCTGCTTTCTAATTTTCTTCCTCGGTCCTGATCTATGTTGCTTACCAGTGGACTCAATTGTTACTTTCTGTTGTCATAACGATGGACATAATTACATAATTACAAACTTCCCTAGGGGTCTAACAGGAAACACAGGATGCCTGCTATGTTCAAGGAACAGAATGTCCGATTAACTTCTTTGTAAAAGGGAAAGCAATAAACGGTAGAATCTTTCTTCCATATTACTTTTTATTTCCATTTTTATTATCATTGTTAGGAGGTTTTGCTCATTCTCAATTTCTTAAAAGAACAACCTTCTTATAACCTTTATATAAGAGCATAATATTTGGAATTTGTGATTAGTTACAGCCCCAAAGCAAAATAATATAAAATATGCTTCCTCCTGAAACAAATGTTAATTTGCCTTCTTGAAACAAATGTTGTTTGCTGGTTACTGCTTAACAGTCAACAGAAAATATATTTTGTTTATATGAAGCCCTTTGGCCACTCAAAATAAATGGATTTAAAAATATCATTTAACATCAAGCTTCTCTTAAGGTTAGGAGCAGCTATGGCTGCAAAAGAGCTCATTAGAAACTGTTTATTTCCTGGGATGGCAGGAAGCTGCTGCTGCTGCTGGTCTTAGCACAGTTCAGGGTTGTGTTGCATAAGAGGAAAATTACCATAACTCCGCCCCCTATCCTACTTGGAGATGTATATGAGGCCTAAAAATTCTAAAATGGAAATGCTTCATCTATTATGTGTTTTTCTTTAATTAATCCCCTTGGGGATAGTCACAGAATGAGCTAGAAAACTTCTTGTAAATCAGGGTCTTTCATTCCAAATATTTTCTGTAGACATGAGGATTTGGAGCTATTATTTTGTTTAGTAAGGTTCAGGCAATACATGATACTGTAATTAGGTGATGCAAATAATCTTTGTACTTCCATGCTAATCAGGGCTTGTCAGAACTCTAAGGAGGCATGAAGAAGCCAACCAGCCTGCTCCATGCTCTTTTTATTCGACTTCCTTGAAAGGTAATGCTTTATCTAGACTATTTCTGCAGTGCCCTGATAAGAAAAAAGCTTTGGTTCCATGGAGGGAAATGCTAAGGAAACCTCCTATCCTTCTCCCTCAGTGCTGCCTAAAATTCCCCAAAGATTCTCTTCTCTAAACAACTACTGTGTTTCAGGTTACAAGAAAAGCATTTTCCATGGTAGTATATGCTTTTAAAATGAAATGCTTTTGCTTGTTTGTGCTCTGAGGAAGATAGTGGAGGTGGCTTGTCATTTATTTTTTTGTTGTTATTGTTTACAATAAGCATGAATGGCCCAGAGTCCAGCCTTTGGAACCTTGTTTTGTTATTTACCCTTTGATAACATGTTTGTTTATTTTTAGATTTTTTTCATAAGCTCTTTTATAAATGGAAAAAATATCACTCATCCTATCTACTTGATAGAATTTTGTTAGGATCAAATAACATATCAGTAAAAATATTCTACAGCCTGTAATATTAGGCAACTCTATTGTTATGGCTTAAATTAACAAAGATATAATTTTAGAAAACTCTCCTCCTGTTATTTATCACTGCTTAAAATTTTGCTGTTTTGAAGGTAGTTGCAAAATCACTTTTGCTTTATCAATTTCTCTAAAAGATGTATGATAAGTGGCTGGGTTGGTGAAGTGTTTGGTATCCAACCATGAGAATCTGAGTTTAGATCCCAAACACACATGTAAAAAGATGAGCATAGTGGTACATGTCTTTTTTTATTTTTAAATTCCAAATATCACTGTATTTATTCTAAATAAAGGAAACACTTATTTGAAACATAACTATCCAACAAATTATTGTGTAATTTTCTTTACATTTAAATCTACAAGGCAAAGAATATTTTAAATGAAAGAGAAAGGGGTTGGAATTCAAATACTTTATCAACAACATCAAGTACATTTAAGCAGAATTTTTAAAAGAATTCTTCTTGTGGTGCTGTAGACTGAACCCAGGGACTTGTGGATGACAGAGAGCTATCCAACCATAGCACTACATCCTCATCCCTGAAGTATTCATATAATAATTCCAAAATTAATAATATAGTACAATTTTATAGCAAAGCATGGAACTTATAAACAACTGAAGTTCATTATCATATCCACATCACAATTACTTACTTTCTCACAATTTTTCAAGTAATCTCAAAGATCACATGATCCCCTATTGAAAACAGGAATTCTGAAAGATGAATTCTTTTTGCACTAATAGTCAAATCTAAGATGATTATCAATAAAAGTGGATGGCTTCTTTTTCCAAAAATCTACAACAGAAGTTGCCGTGAAACACAGAAGAAACACATACAATCATATACACAATACATTGAAAATGAAATTTGAGGTGGAGTTAATTACAGCACATGACAGATGACTGTAGTCACCTGTAATAATCGATTCACTTTGTTTATTTCTTCCATTACTTGACACTTGTGTTGTCTTTCAATGGCTTTCCTGTGCTTTTCTACTTCACTGCACTCTACTATGTTCTGGACCATATGGGTTTTGAGGCTGAGTACTATCTCTTCATGCTGCTGTATTTTGTGCTCTAGCATCTCACACTTCTCCTGGGCTGCTGCCATCTCTGCTAACTTCTGCTGCAGGGCATTATTTTCATCGTTCAGGCATTTCCAGTGGGATTGTGGTTGTTGTAGTTTTGTTTCGATACATGTCTTTAAGCCAGCACTGGGGAAGCAGAGACAGGCTTCCTGGCCAGTGAAGCTGGCCAAAGTATCAGGCTCCAGGCTCAGTGAGATATCCTGTCTCCAAAAACTTAGGTGGACAGTGATGGAGAAAAGATGGATGAGCATACACTTCAACATGCACAAACATACAAACACACGCACATACATGCACACACACATTCATATACATAAATACACATACCCATAGGAAAGAGACATTAAAGAGATAGAAAAGAGAGATAAGCAGAAATTCTGTTAAAGGTTAATCCTAGGAGCTTGGGATATAGCTTAGCTGGTATAATGCTTGCTTGCCTATAATAAAAGGCCCTGGGTTCAATACATACATATAGTCCCAGCACTAGGGTGTTGGGGGCAGGAGGAGCAGGACCTGAATATTATTGGTAACATAGAGAGCTTGAAGTCAGCCTGATGTATATGATACCCTAACTCCAAATAACAATAATTATCGACTATATGATAATTTGAGGGGTTTATGAAATCAATAATTTTCATGGTACTATCAATGCAGACAGGACAGAGGCTTTTTTATTTCCTTAAGTTACTTTTAGATCTTCTCCTTCGCAAAGAATGAAAACTGTTCACAAAGTTTTATTTTGAACATGGCCAAAGCTATCTCATCAGTCCTTATATTTAATAACTTCAGTCTGCCTTTGTGGGAAGGTACATATCTGTCTGTCTTACCAGAGAGAAATCCCATTTATTATGATAACTGTGTCCCACCATCCAGCTGGTTCATTGCCAGCTTTCCACCACTTAATGGAAGCTGAATTATACTAATAGTTTTGTGCACTGAACAGTGAGACTTTGAGTTCCTCACAATGATTCATGTGTAACAGCTGCAGCCCACACTCGTTAATAACATCTGACTTTCCACAGAGCCACGCAGCTTTCTTCCCTCGCAGCTTATCTTTTGAGAAAATGTCAACTTTCCAGTTTTCTGGATGAGCATGTGAACATTAGTGAATCTCAGCCTTTAAGAAACCATTATTCAGAATAGATTGGGTTGTTAGGGAAATAAAAATACTGCTTTCAATGTCTTACTGAGATTCACATTAAAAAAATTGTAATTTTCTAAGTTTTCAGGAAAATTATTTATGTCTCATTTGTTTTGGTCTGGCATTACAACTTCTTAATTATGGCCTAAATAATTCAGAGTGGACTTCAATGATACTATGAATAATTATGAATACAATATTTTTCATTTATCCAAATGAAATTGCCCCATAGAATTTGTTGTAGAGGAAATGACAATTGGTTCAAATTAAGAAGCAAGGAAGCAAAACTACAGATTCTTATTGGTGTCTGTGTTCAAAATTAAAGTGGAAAGCCACCTTGATTCATATTATGTAGTTACATATATCTTTGAACAAATGTTTAATATGTCTTTTATATAAACATTTTACTAGAACAGTCTCAAATTTTGCAACAAAAAAAGGCCTGGTTGAACATAGAAATGGAAAAGATGGAAGTGTTTAATTGTCTTAAGAAATAAAACATGAGCCTGTGTTAATGGTTTCAAAGACCTCATTCATAAATTTTGACAGGTGATTAGACTTAGAAGAAAGTTTGAAAATGCCTTTCCATTGGTTTTTCTGATTTTGGATGCATTTCCTATGAATGGTCTTCTCTGCGGCAATGCACAAGTGAACTTGACCTGCATTTCAACACTCACTGTGTGGTAGGGAGAGTATACCAACTTCTGTCTGCAGTCAGATGCCTGTATTTATGTGTTAGTATCATTTTTAGCTTTGGTGGGGGAATGTTGTGTGATGAATCTTTTAAATATCTGTTTTATATCTTTCTCCTGTGGCTTTCAATGCTTCAGTGCCTAGGTTAAGCCACATAAACATTTCCCAGACTTTTCCAGGTGTAATTTGAATTTCCCTAAACTGATAGCCTTCTAAAAGACTTGGACTCCACACTAAGTCAACAGAATAAAAAATCTGAGTTCTGTTTTTTTGTTGGTGATTAAGGCAGCATGGATCTAAGCCCCTGGATGCTGATTAAGTACCTTTCTCCAATGGCAGGTGCAGCATCCTCACAGATAGTAGCAGTGTATCAATTCTGGGGCTGAACATTGGCCATTTTACCTAGAGTTTAATTTACCTTGCTCTCCAGATCATCCATTAATGTTGATGCCATAGAACAGCCAGTGATACACAAGTACCTTGGTCTGCAATGGAATTTTAATCTATGAAAATTCTATTGAAGAGCATGTTGAGAACCTATTCATGATGAAGGAAATATTGACATTTCATGATGTTTTGATTTATCATTAGACTCACAATTTTTATTCAAACATTAGTAGCAAATTAAAAAGATTTCTGAAAGGCCTTCTGGAGACACAAATATTGGGAGATCAAGGAAAATATGCTTATATCGTAATATTTTTCATAGAAAATAATCATTATAATTTTATTATATATTTTAATAACCATACATTAGAAGAGCTTATGAGAGGAGTTAATGATACCAGTAATTCAGCAACAATACATTTGAATAAAGTATAGTTCTATCACTCTGTCATCCTTTTATATTTAGACAACAATCCTTTTATAAAACCTTCTCTATCTCTTCCATGATTGATTCTGAAACCCCTAAAGACACTCTCTCTCTCTCCTCTCTCTCTCTCTCTCTCTCTCTCTCTCTCTCTCTCTCTCTGTCTCTCTCTCTCTCTGTCTCTCTCTTTCTGTGGTGGTTTGAATGAGAACGGCCTCCATAGGTTCTATATTTTAATACTTGGTGGAACTTTTTGGTGGAAGGATTAGGAGGTATGGACTTGGTGGAGGAAGTCACTGGTGGTGGGCTTTGTGGTTATAAAAGACCAGTGCCATTTTCAGTTAATTCTCTCTTTGCCTCATGCTTTTTCATCAGGTGTATACTCTCAGTTACTGAAGCTGCAGCTCAAGTACCATGTCTGCAGCTATGTTCTTTGCCTTGAATGGTCATAGACATTAGTCCTCTGGAGCCATAAGCCCCAAATTAAATGCTTTATGTTATAAATGTCCTTGGCCATGGTGTCGTGTCACAGCAATTAAAGTAACTAAGACATTTGCTTTTGATAGGAAGAGGTGGTGCACATGTAACTAGTATTACTGTGGTACATTTTATTGAATGTAGCATGTTAGCATTTTATTGTGACTCGACATAGGACCAGTAACAGTGCTGTGAGGGTCAGGGTGCCTGTTGCTGAAACAAGCCCCCATCTTGAAGCAACAACCACCATGTCCAGTTAGCTTTCTCTCTGCCTTTTGGTTGTTGCCTCAAGATATGAACTCTTAGTTACTGCTCCAGTACTATGCCTGTTTGCTGCCATTCTCACCCACCATTATGGTCATGAACTTACCCTCTAAAACTATAAGCTTCCATTAAGTGCTTTCTTCTATAAGTTGCCTTGGTTGTTGTGTATTGTTATGACAACAGAAAAGTAATTAAGACACATGCTATAGGCACATGCACATTCTCTATTCAATACAACTGTACATCTTTGTATTAATTCTTTGGTTAAATGCATGACATTGATTTGTTCAATCTATATTCCATTCTTGATAATGAGATTGATACAAGTGGTAAGAAATATATTTTATTAATCTATGATTTAATACCTAACATATCATAAATGTCAAAAATATTACTAAACTGGATTGTGAAATATAGGGAGTATTGAACAAGGGGTCTGGAAACTCCTTGTCATTCTAACCTGTGACTATAAACTCCCCTGCTCTTGTCCGGTAACTCAAAACAACAACCAATCCTGTGCCATGGTTCTGTGAAGGGGAGGCATGTCTTCTATACTTGTGCTAGTTGGCTGGATGATTGAAGGTAGCATCACATATATACATGGTTAGCAGTTATTGCTTCTTATCTAGGTAAGAGATAATGGTAAAGGGTAAACACTATTTCCTCAAAGTTTAACTTTGGAATTTTCAGAACTTAACTTTATTCCACTTTGTTGGTCAAACATATTTTCTATATAATTTAGGTACAATAAGGGAAGGAAAATAGATCCCATTTTTTCTGAGATCTGTTAAGTCATATGAAAGAGGGATGGGAGATGTTAGTCTGTCTTTGCTAACATTATGCATCACACTCTAACTCACTCTTACTTTCCTTAGATGTAAATTAGTCTTTTCAAGGCTGAATTTTCTCATTTCCTATTGAAATTTGAACTAGTTTTTGATCATTCCCCTTTTTCACTTGGAATTTCATGACTGTTTTTTTTTATCCCAGGTTTCCATGATTATCAAGTTACATTTTGACTTGTCCCCAAAGTAAGTGAGGTTATTAGATCCACCAGTGTTGGTATACCTGGGAGCTTTTAATATAAACAATGTATTAACTACTTTTCTTGTTGCTCTGACAAAATACCTAACAGAAGCATCTTAAGGGAGGAATATTTATTTTGGCTATCAATTTCCGAGGGCTTGCTTCATAGCATCCATGATACAATAAAATGTGATACCTCTTTACATAGTAGTTAGACCAAGAAGCAGAAATGGGTACAACCACTAAAGGCCTACCTATACTGAGGTGCTTCCCAAAGCCAGGTTCCATATTCCAAATATTCCATGATGTACCAAAACTCTAAACTCTACTACCATTTGGGGGCCATGTGTTCAAACATATGAGCCTTGAAGGGGGCATTTAAATTCCAATCCATACCATTCTGCTCCTGGCCTTTATAGACTAATGTGCATCTCATAATTTATGCAGTCCAACTTCAAGATTCTCCTTAATTTTAATAGTCTTAACATTGTTCAAAAGCCCAAAGTCTCTTCTAAGACCCTAGGCAAACCCTTAACAGTGAGTCCCTGTAAAGTGGAAAAGAAAGTTATATCCTTCTACTATACATTGGAATAAACATTTCCATTCTAAAAGGGAGGAATTTGAACATAGCAAGGAAACATCAGGCAAAAACATCAAGTTCTGCTGCCACTTCAAGCTCGATTACCTTGGACCATGGCTACAGCAGTCTCAGTATACTACACGGCTGAACCAGGGAAATTATTTTCTATGGTGTCCTTATTTAAGAAAGAAACTCCAGAATTTTCTCTATTTGATTGGTATTTTCTTAGGGACATTTTTTTTTCAAATGAAAATCTTCCAAATAACTTTGCATTAGTGTACTTTGGGGACATCAATGGGAAAGACAAATCCATTGGATTTCTCAGAAGCTTATTTTTAGTGGTAGTACCATTTACATTTCCAGGTAGAATATTACCTCCCCCTGACTCATTTGAAAAACATTATTATTATTATTTAGCTATGTGTATTTGTGTGTATCTGAATGTGGGTATGTAGAATTGAGTGCTTCAGAACCAGGAAGAGAGCTTGGATTCCTGAAGGTAGATCACTGGAGGATTTTTAGCTGCCTCATGTGGGTGCTGGGAAACAAACTTGGGTCCTCTGCAAGAACAGAATATGTTTTTAACTGCTGAGTCGTCTCTTTAGCCCCCTCCCCTTGACTCTTGAAAGAGCACATAATAGAGGCCCGAGGATAACAGCCCACTACATTTCCTTAACTGTCTAACCTTGAATGTGTCCAAACATAATAGCCAACTAGGAACCTTACCAAAGAAATGTTGATGGGAGTAAAAACCATGTAACAAACGTAAGTTATTGAAATTTGAATATCATAAAGGTTTAAAACATGATCATAAATAATGAAGGAATGTAACTCAGCCCTAATGTGGAGTGTTGAGCACATCACTGAATGAAGAGAAAGACACCATCTTGGACATTGCAGGTGCCATTTTGAAGAGGTCAGTCTGCATTCTTGGACTCAGTCTTTATTTATGTGAAATAAGCAGGGCCGAGAACCAGAATGAACTAATCTGAGAAATGCATTTTTCTGAGAAATGCAATTATGTCTCAAATGGCTTAGAAGAGAGAAAGCATTAAGTGAGAAAAACACTTTCTGTGTGAGCAACTCCAGTTGTGGTAGATATTGCTTCTGTTTCTTACTTGGACTAAGCTGTAAACATTTCAATCCCCTAGGTATATGTAGAATGTGTGGGAAAGGAAATCAAGTTGATGGAAGCAAAATGAGATAATTAATATTCATATCTGCAAAGCTTTTAGCATACTGCTTTATAGAGCTTAATAAGTTAGCTAATTTGAGCTATTAAAGAATCATTTTAGAGTGTGTCATAGCTTTCAAAATTCAAAATGTTTCTTCTCATTTTAACAGTATCTAAAAATGTATCAACATGTTTTGGATATAATATACTCCCCAAGTTCATGTGTTAAAACCTTAATTCCAATGAACAGTAATGAAAAGTAGTTTGCCATTTAAGGGGTCATTAGGTAACTTTCTTGGTAATCAGTGAATACTCTTGTCCACTCTTCTGGAACTGCATCAGTTGCCACAGCAGTAAGTTGATAAACAGTGGTGAAACAGAGATTGTTACTTTACCTTCACCTTGAGTTGAAGGTCTCCTGTTAGTGCCTCTTATTGTTCAAACCTACTTATTTCTGAAGGGAAAGGAGCCTGAGAATTCAGTCTTCCTGAGTCAATTCTGCAGGAGAATAGCATATAGCAGATAGCTTGAATGCAGTCCATGTGGACCTTATGGGACTCAATTGCTGATCCTGCCAGCAGCACCCTGCAGGATATGGCTTCCCCACTTCCTATAGCCTCTTGTGTATCTCTCCTTATAATTCACTAAGTTTCAGCCTCATTTAGAACTTCTGTTTTATGGAAAGAATTATGTTTGCTCCTATCTCAGTACCTTCACATATACCTTGTCCTTTGTGTGAGTTCATGCTCAGATCATTGTCTTCTTGTATCTTAACAATTCCCTAACACACAGCTTAAAGACATTTCCTTGAAGCTGGAGAGATGGCTCAGTGGTTAAGAGCACTTGTTCCTTTAGAGGGGTAGAGTTCTGTTTTCAGCACCCAAGTTCAGTAGCTCAAATTCTTCCAGCTTCAGGGAGTCTGAGGCCATCTTTTGGCCTCCACACATGTGCAGACACAGATACATACATACATGTACACACACACACACACACACACACACACACACACACACACACACACACACAGAGAGAGAGAGAGAGAGAGAGAGAGAGAGACATAAATACCTACCTAATAAATATTAGAAGGAAAAATAGTTCCTGAAGGAAGCATTACTAGACTTCCTGGATAGATTAGATCCCTGTGGAATGTTCTCCACTATAACACATGTTGTTGTAATTTAATATTTACTTTGTTCCTTTCCTAGTGCTAAGGTTTAGAGCCAGGGCCTTGTACTTGCTAGGCAAGAACTATTCATTGAATTAAATCCCTTGCCCTCTGCTTATTTATTCATAGAATATTGTATTCTTGGCTCTGAACATGAAGATTTTTGTCTACCTTATCTGCCATGGATATCCTCTTTCTGTGCATATAAATACCAAAACCCAATAGACATTGGTGGATCAAAGCATGAATTAATGAATGAATAAGTATATTTTTGCATTTTATCTAAGCATGCAAAACTATTTTATATGACTACTTAACTATTACACAGATAACATTATGGGAAAGAGTAATCTTTAATTGATTTTCTTCCCTTGTATATATTTCTGTAGTGTTTTATAAATAGAGGAAGAAGGAGAGAGGTAGAGAGGTAGGGGGTGTACCAGTGAACTAGGATCTAGAAACAAAATATATTCTTCAAATGCTAGTTGTTTGTATTTGCTCATGTTTGTCATCTCAACACTTAGATCCTAAGGCAGGAAGAAAGCTGTGAGTTTAAGGGCAGCCTGGGCTCCTTAATGTGGTCCGGGGATGTCTACAATCTGAGATGCTATTTCTAAAACAAAACAAAACACAAAACAACAAAACAAAACAAAAACAAAACAAAACAAAACAAAACAGAAGCAGAGCAACTTCCTACCTCCCACAAAAGAATACACCCTCAGTGCTAACAGATCATAGGCACAAACTGGTGATGGAACTGTTCCAACTAAGTCATACTTCCTGTGGTTTTCAGCGTCGCAGCCAATGCATGACTTTGGGGACACTTCAGACAAACAATAGCATGTGTTTACCTGGCCATTCAACTACTCAATAAGCCTCTATTGACCATCTTTTGTGTGACAGACACTCGCTACAAAGATATAGCCTTTTCTAAGAAATATTGTCAAGTGAATCCTCACTCTGTCTCCCCTCCAAGTATAGGGATGGATGGTATTTTACTTTAAATATAAGACATTTTTATGTTCATAATTGTCTGAAAAAAGACAAGATTTTTATAAGAAAAATATGTAGGCCACTTATAGTTGCCCAACCATCTTTTTATTGTTAATTGAAGAAAGGACTATTTCAAGAGGTTCTTTTCGAGGGGGGTGGGGGAGGTGTGGCTGTAGAGACAGCTAGAGGCTCACACTTATAAAGAATGTTTCTTTGGTCTGAGCCCTTACATGTCAACATTTCATTTAAATTTCACATATTGTATTCACAAATAGTCTGTTAACTTTTCAAATCAGTTTAGATATCACAAGTAAGACATAATGAATAGGCATTTTATAGAATTTATTTATTTTTTTCTTCTAGGTATTCTTTGGCATAGGTGCTACCAAACAATGAAAATATTGACTGAAGCACAATATAGGCAATGAATTACTTCCCTGAGACATGTTTGAAAAAAATCCCTTTTTTAGTACAAAGATAGGCTTACAAAAGCACATAGAATTAACTATACACACAAGTGTGAATTGACAAGATGTCCCAGAATGTTTATAGAAATAACTACTTGGCTCATGTTGCTTAAGAACTTAATTATCTCTCTTGAAGACTGTGCCTAAAAATACTTAAACTGTCTTTCTATAATCATTTGCCTTTCACACCATAGCATAAATCTTATAGCATGCAAACTTAGATCTGCAGCATGGTGCTGAATGTGCCCCAATTTATTTTCACTAAGAGTCTTTTCCTAAATGAATGTTTCAAGACTCTCCTGGTAGCCAGAACCCTCATTTCAATAAAGTCCAATGAAAATCTAATTATGCTTTCTAGTTAGTTCAAAGTTGCTTATAATTTTTCAGTGCTTAGTTTGTAGCTTCAAATTTGCTCTCTAAGTGTAAATCATAAACCAAAGAGCTGGAAGAGACCTTGTAGGGGCATTTGGCTAGCCTACTACCCAAGACATGCATAAACCTGACTTACTAAATTGACCTCGAGGTTCAGATCTTGCAGTCAGAAGGGTCACAGCCTTGCTGAGCAGTGCATTGTTATCCTCACAGTGGATATGCTCTTCTTTCTTAGGAGTTTAACTCACTCTGTTTCCCTTCTTGTCCCTTAAGTCCAGTAACACCTGCATTCGCTTCATAGGTTATTATTTGTCATCAGCTTGAAAGTACTCATATCTTCCATGCAAGAATAAAAAAGAGGAAAACTCTCAAACTTCCTTAGCCTTCTCTTGCAGAACTTATTTTCTTCTAGAATTCTTTTAGTCTCTCCCTGATTTACACTGCCAAAGAGACTCTGAACATGGTCACAGCTAAGAAGAACAGATTTCTTTATATTTATTTGGAAAATCTCTATTGAGAATTCTTTCTATTTTGAGTCTGTGTTCTGCAATTAAGAGGCAACACAGAATGGAAGAAAGACTTTTCCCTAAAGGAGCTAACTGACATGGCTGGGAGGCAGAAATGAAAGCAGATAATGCCTAAGGAACAAGTGTGATATTAAATAGACAGAAAGCCCATCTTCCCAGCCCAGGGAATGAGCCTGCTCTTGTTTCAATTCTATTGCTCTGATGAAATATCCTAACAAAAGCAACTTAGGAAAGAGTCCGTTTATTTTAGCTTACAGTTTCAGGTTATATACAATCTGTCATTGTGGGTAAGACATAGTAGCAGGAGTTTGAAACAGCTGGTTATACTTTATCTATAACCAAGAAGTAGAGAAGAACTCATTAATGAATGTGTGCTTGTGCTTAGCTCATTTTCTGGTGCTTACACAGTTCAGGACTCACTATCTAAGGAATGGTGGCACCCACAGTGGAAGGGTCTTCCCACCTCCATTAACTTAGTCAAGACAATCCTCTAAAGACCTGTCCAGGCCAACCCAATCTAGATAGTCCCTCTAACCACACTCTTCCCAAATGATTTTAGACTGTGTCAAGCTGACCATTAAAATTAACCATCCTTGGGCCCTTTCAGATAGCAAAGTCCCATACGGAGAAGTACTACAGGGCTAAAAAAGATCATGGCCACATCACACACAACGTCAGATCACTGTTCTTCCAGACACACCTTATCTGGAAGTGCCATTGGGACTTTTCAGCAATCTACCTCAACCAGACATACAGTAAATATAGTCTCCTGGTTTGGTTTCATGACGTCAGGTGTCTTTGGAAGTATTTCCTCACGACCCAACACTTCCTACCCTCTCCACTACCTCACAAGGGACCTTAAAAGAGCAAACTCTGCTCTCACTAGGTGAACTGTAGCCTTTTAAAGGTCCAGACTCTGTTGCTCTGTCTGTCTCCAATAAACCCATTCCTTGAATACTCCCCTTCTCCCGTTCTCCCCTCCTCTCTCCTTCCCTTTATTCTTTTCCTAAAACATAGCAATAAGTACATTAGATGAAACATTTTTCTCTTGTTACAATTTTACAGTTGATTTAAGACTCCATTGCGATTAATTGGTGTCCATCTTGAAAATCTATTAGAAGTGATATTCATCTGTTTCCTGATGCTAGTTACACAACCACAAATTAGTAAGTTGTGAAGTAACTTATTTTGGCTCACAGTTGTGGTTCAAAAGCAAGGAACAATGTGTGAGAATGTCCTTGCGGAATTCAAAGATATACATGGTATCTCTTAGCAAGAATCAAGGATGTGCATGGTATATGTCTGGCTGTAATTTCTCTCCCAATAAAGCTACCAGGGCTCAGTCATTGGGTTTTTTGCTCTAATAACTATTTCTAGTCTCAAAAGACTTTCAATTTTTTAAAAATATTTCTTTTCTTCCATTCCCCCTATCCCATTCCCTCCTCCTCCTGCTTCTATGAGAGAGCTCTCCCATCCACCTACCCACTTCTTCCTCATTGCCCTAGCATTCCCCTACATTGGGGCATTGAGTCACCACAGGACCAAGGGCTTCCCCTCCCACTGAGGCCAGATAAGGCAATCCTCTGCTACATAAACAGCTGGAGCCATGGGTCCTTCCATGTGTAAGGCCTCTCATTTAAATACTAGTCAGAGTAAAGTTTCTGTAGTTTAGTACCTCATGATGCGATTAAATTTCAATATTTGAAGATTTGGGGACATATAAGCTACATCAGAACCATAGTTAGTAAAGGCATAAGAAATAGTCTGTAAAGATAATGTGTATTTGGAGAAGACACGCTTTATTTACTTGGTGAACTTAGGAACTGATAAGACTCATTGGGTCAGTTTTCTTTATTTTGTTTCCATGTCCATTCAACATTTCCATGTCCCCAACATCATAAAAAAATCAAGAACAAATTAAAATGTTTTACTCTAAAGCTGGCCATGGCAGTAAATGCCTGTGGTCCCAGAAACTGAAAAGCAGTAGAGACAGGAACATCAGGTATTCAAGGTCATCTTTAGCTACGTAGAGGACTGGAGGCTGGCGTGAGCTACCAAGGTTGTCTCAAAAGGAAAAGCAGAGAAGGATTTACTATAAAGTTTTTAAATTAAATCTTCAAAGCATAAAGTATATTACTGAGCATATATTTGGGAAAGTACACAGGAAGATTATTTTTCAAACACAGTCTTCCAGGATCTAACTTAATCTTTCTGTTGTTCTAATGGCCAGAAGGAACTTAAGTTTCCATTAGTTAGGCATTCCTTAGTTATGTGGACATAGAGACCTGTAGACTGAAAGTACTTCTGATACCTTGTGAAGCATACCCCGAAGGAAAACTGAGGCACTAAGAAGAATCCAGACTGTCATTTACTACTTGCAGAAAAAAGGATTTTCATGCTTTTGTTACCTTAGTAAAAACAGTATAAATACGTTTTCATTTTATTGCAAAGCACCCTAGGAAGTGGACAGTAGATATCCTCACTTAAAAGAAAAATGGTTACAAAGGATTAAGTGTGTATGATTGAATTAATCTAATTAACCATCTCTAGAGTTGGAATACACTTTTACACCTACATTAGACCTATTCATTTCCATCATCAAGTTAAGTTTGTTCAGTGAATCATTTGTAAACAGTAAGCACAATACAAGGACAATGATTTTCTGAGTTCCCCTGAGCAAGTCAGGGAAATCAAGCTACTAAATAAAGCGCAGTTTTCTGTGCAGACCACAAAGAATGTAGAGGATTCTTCCGTCAGTTTTCTGCTACGTAGCTGACAGTTCAGTGGCTGATACAAAATTGATTTAAACTCATTTAAAAGCCACTCTTATTTTTGCATTCTTTCTTGTGTTTAATTTAGAAAAGTAAAAAGTATAAATTTTATCTCGTAATTGGAGCTATGCCTTAGAACTGCAGCTCATAATTCTTATGGGAGAAAAATCAGGTGATTTTTACGGAACAATAATTAACAACTTAGTCCTTTAAGCTCAAAAAGAGTAAGTCTATGGATGCTACTTAAAATCTCGTTGAGATTGACTTTTCAAGTATCAGCAATATTAGTCTTGAAAATGTTACTATTTGTGTAGAGCAAGGAATATTTATGTATATAAACCAAGCTACTGGACAAAAAATGAAATGTAATCATCAAAACTGAGATTTTTTCTTGTGAATTCCACTTCATTTCCAGTCTATCTCTTAGGTTATCCAGGCCCAGCAGTCTTCTTGGGTAAAAGGCCATTTCTTCAATTTAGTTTTTTGTGGGGAGGGCTGATTACTTGTCTGCAGTGTTAATTTTGCCTGTAAAGCAGTTAGTGTTTCCAGTTTATGAGATCTCTGAAGGACATTCTGCATGTCCTCCTGCAATCTAACGAGCCTAAAAGTGATCTGCTTGTTGAGGCTGCCTCTGGACCCTCCATCTGAGCCCCAGTGTTCTCCATCACCTCCATCTTTACTTGCCAACCCTAGGTTCCTTTGCTCAAGTGTGGCATTCGATGACCTACTCCTCTTGTCCAAACTGCTCCGTAGAATCACAGTATGCTTCACTATCTGAATCACTTGTCAAATTCACTGGGATCTTCATTTGTATCTTGGTGAACACAGACAACAGTGTTTCCTGTCTGCTAGGAGCTCTGATCTCCAGGCTTTTCATCTTTACTGTTTCTGGCACTCCGGGAAGAATCAGTATGAATGTCACTCTGTATATCCTGAGCAAAGCTATCTTTATAGTCGTTGATAACAATGATTTCCAAGTTCTTATCTGTTGATTTCTTCATCATTTTCTTATCATCACTGCCACTCTGATCTGCTCCTTTTAACTCTTCTTGGGCTTCTTCTTCCTCAAACTCAGCCCCACTATCACTGCTCTCTGCTTTACCATTAACAGCTTTGGCATTTGAAGAGGTCAGAACATTACCAAGATAGGTTCAGAGGTTCATTCCATTATCATCAAGGTGGAAACATGGCAACATCTAGGCAGACATGGTTTAGGAGGAGCTGAGAGTTCTACATCTTCATTTGAAGACTGCTAGTAGAAGACTCTATCTCATCATTTTTATGTGTTCTCCACATCTTGCTTTTTCTGTTTCTCTTTAACTTTTTCTTGCTATTATTGTTTTCTTTTTTTTAAAAAAAAACTTTTTATTGATTCTTTGTGAATTTCACACCATGTACCCCAATCCCACTAATCTCCCTGTCCCTTTGTATCTGCCCTTGTAACTGCCTCACCCCCAAAGAAAGTAAAATAAGATAGAATAAAAATATCTTGTCGTGGAAGCTGTACAGTGTCACAGCGTGTCACATCTTTACTTGCAAATGTTATAGCAATGAGTCATTGGTCTGTTTTGAGGTTTCTGTCTTCTCCTACACTATCTGTACTACTGGATCCTTACTGGAACTCCTCTCTGATACCCTGCTGTTTCCCTGTCATGGAGATCCTACAGCTTTGGATCTTTAGGACAGTCCCTTTCATGAACCCTAGCAGGTCATAGATGGGGTACATGTTGGAGAGGGCTATTTCAAAGCCATGGATCTGGGCCTGGGAGGTAGCTGAGTTGGTCAGCCCACCCATTCTCCTTTACTCATACCACCAGAGCAAACACTCCTGGGCTGCTCCAGCTATCACAGCTGGCAAGGGGCAAGATCACCTCTTTTGCTCTCATGTCCTCTGGCCATCTCACCAACATCCCTACCACCAGGGTCAGCTCTACTGAGCTGCCCAGGCAAAGTGCAGGGCCCACTCAGGAGAAGTGCAGGCCCACTCTCCTGAGTATGGAGGCCAGTAAAGGGCAGGGCCAGCTCAGCACCATGCCTCAGATGGCAGACCATACTAGGGATACCTTCGTGGCCTTTGGCGGTAACACAGGCCAGGGACATCAACACAGACCTGGCTGCCATAGGGCCATGAACCCAGACATACCCCTCAGCAGAAGCATGGGCCTAGATGTCTCAGGTGGCAGTGCAGACTAATCAGATCAGCATGTTGTCCCAATGCAACACAGATCTCAGATATCCATACAGTCTCCAGAGGCAGCCAAGACCACAGATATCTCTTGGCCTTTAGTGTTAACTGCGGCTTCACTTTCTGTTCCATCTTGCTGCCCCGGTACTCCATTTTCCCATCTCTTCACCATACATTCATCTGTTGTTCATTGTAGAAATACACCCAAGCACCTGCCCAGGTGCTTCCCGCTATTATTGTTTTTAACTCTAATGATTTTGTTTCCCCATCAGAAAATTTAAAACTTTGGCCGGCAAAATGGACCAGTGAGTGTGAGCACTTTCCCCCATAAGCATGACGATCAATCTAAGTTTGATCCTCAGAGCCAACTGTGGAAGAAGAAAATCAGCTCCACAAAGTCATCCTCGACCTCCACATGTGCACTGTGGAACAAAATCCCCCTATCTCCTAATAGTAAATGAAACAAGATAATAAATTAAAAAACAAACCAAACAAGTTTTAAAGCCTTTTGGGTAATTTTACTGTTTTTTGAAATTACAATTTGAGTTTTGAAATCATAGTTGCTCTTCTTCGTCGTCATAATTATGCATTTCAAAATTTCTGGAAAAATTTTAGGCTTTATCTCCTGTAGATGTACTTTACATGAGTTCCTACTCTGGTTGCTCATGTGCTGACCTAATCTATCTCTTATTTTTCACAGAATTCTTTTTGTGAAATGTATTGAGGATAATTCTTCAGGTTTATCCTCTGTTTAGTATTTTTTTCCCCACAGGTTTTAATTTTCCTCTCAGTTACCTGGATATGTCAATTAAACTCTATTAATTATATTCTCTACTAGCTATTTTTTAGGAAACAGGTCAGGAAATTCAGATAGTGTGGTAAGAATTTTTATAAGGATTTTTCAAATTGCACATGAGGTTGATGTGGCGGTTATAAATACTCAGGACAGAGAGTTTGTTGTCTCACTGCAAACCTAGGCCCTCCTATCCTCTTGGGTGGCCAGGCTGGACACAGGCAAGATTCTTTGCAGTCTCTCTGTGGGCCTCAGACATCGCTACTTCTTTACTTTTCTGTGATTGGTAAAGAATTCTATGACCCTTCTGACTTTGACTAGTCACTGAGCATCATCACCTGTCTATCTTTGTTTGCTGTTGTTACAGGAAGCTCAGGTGTCCTGGACTGGGCAGAAACAATACGTAAGAATAGAAACAGAAACAAAATAAAACTCCTCCTGGTCAAGAGAATAGAATCTTTGGCCTGAGTGAAGATGTACCATTCAGCTAGACAAGGTCAACCTCCTGGCCAAGGGACTACCCTAGAATGGCAGCTTCACCTTAAACATGCTCAGGAGATAGGAAGAATAGTTTTCCCTTTAATAAGATACTGTACTCTTCCCAGAGTCTCGCCCTAATGCTGTAGTTTGCAGACCGCAGCCACACAGCTTCATAAGTCACCATAATTTCCTGAATTATTCAGAAAAGCATAGCTTCTCCTTTTTGACTTTCTCTCTCCTTTAAGCATACTTATCCCTCAACATTCTGGATTACCAGCATTTCAGGCTTCCTTCTTCTTTCTCCAGAGCTTCTCTCCCTGCCACGTGGCCATTTGTCTGCTCTGTGTCTACCTCTGTGCCAGTCTAAATGGCAGCTCTTTTTTGTTTGTTTGTTTTCTCCTACATTTCCCTTTCTGCAGTTGCTCGGTTTTACAGCTTTCCTGCCCAGAGAGGGTTTCTAGTAAATGTTAATGAAATCATCCTTGAGTTTTGTTTTTTTTTTTTGTTTTTTTTTGTTTTGTTTTGTTTTGTTTTTTTTTTTTTTTAGTTCATTCATAAATACTTTCAATAATAAGAGTAAGAGCCCCAGAAAGTGACCGCCATCTCTCTCCTACATCAAATACGCCTTTAGCACTTGGGTTACCTACCATATTATGGTCCAACCAGGTATAGGTTCCACAAATCCAGTTCTAGTTTCTCTTGTTTTTAAAATTCAGCCTTAAAAAGTATCATTATACATTGTGATTTGTTTCATATCCCAGTTTTGACTGTAGGGCAAATCTGGCTATCTGGTGCTGATAGAAAAGTTTGGAACTAATGTCCCAGTTTAATATGCTACTTCCTGTGCAAGTCATTACTCCTTACTGATTTGTGTTTCCTTGGTGGGTGGTTCTGTTGAAAACTGACGTCATTACACCCTCCCTGCAATGACTCAGCTAGTCAGAGGTTAAAGAGAGAATTATCTTCCTTCTGCTTGCAGCTTAGCTTTTAAAAGAAATAATTTCATCTCTTGACTAGAACAAAAAAAATCTATTTATAAATTTTACAAGCAGAGTCATTAGCTATGATAGGATTTTATTTCTTTTTTAAAAAAACTGTTTAAAATTTCATTTATACTTGTTTATGCCATGATATCATATAAATTTTAATATTTGATGTTTATCTCTGTTTATAGTTTATATATTTTTATAACATTGTCAACATTTGTCTGGGGACTTTATCAGACCTCCCTTATCTGACAAGGCAATTCTCAAGATTCTACTCTGTCCCTGGGGCCACTGAATCCACACAAGCATTTAACAAGTGGTGGCAAGACTAAATGCTTCACAGAGTCCCAGCTTTGCCTTGAACAAAGGTTAGGAGTTTCTTCAGTTAATTATTACCCTTTGTTTTAGTGCTGACTTTTATCAAATTCAATTGAGTTAACTTTTCTGTGGCAAAAATTAGCAACTTGGTTTGCCTGGAGTGTGGGTCACACTTAGGAGGGTTTGGCTTGATGGTAACAGAGTTAAGCTATAACTACGTGGGTATTTTCATGATTTCATCCAAAGTACAAAAGATTACTTGAGATTACACAGTTCTGTGATCTGTGGGCCTGAATATGTTGGTATCCTAGAAACGCTGTGTAAGATGTGAGATGAAGGATCCCTCTGGACACAAGAATCTTGTAACAGTAACATGAGGCTCAAGTACAAACTTTAGTTTGCATCAGTGTCTTTGTCTAAGTTATGTTTTTTGTACATAGTCTATTGAATGAACAGTTCTGAACACAGGAGACCAAGTTTCATGGAAGAGACACTGATTTGGGTTCTGTAGGGGAAGACAGAGTTTCAGTAAACTACCCCAGCTACGTGGTGACAAATTACATTCCTACTCACAGTACTTGAATAGTTCTTTTGATTAACTTTTACTTTGTGTACTTGTGTTTATGGCCATGATGGTTATGCTGGTTATGCCAACTTATATAAACCTATAAATATCTGGGAAGAAGGGATCTCCACTGAGCAATGCTGCTGTCAGAATGTCATATAAGCAGCACTCCTCCATAGCTTCTGCTTCAGTTCCTGCCTTTAGATTCCTGACTTGAGTTCCTACATTGGCTTCTCCTGATGGCTTGTGACCCCAGAGATACGTCAGCCAAATAAACTTCCTCATCCTCAAGTTGCTTTTGGTCAAGGCATTTTGTCATAGAAATTGAAATCCTAATTAAGATAGCGATTTACCTTAGAGTATAGCACTTAACAATGCAGCCACAAAGACTTTGTAAGTAAATTATCCTTAGCTTGAAATATTTTCTCAGTTGTATACACTCCAGACGTTCATCCCAAACAGAATAGGTGTCTTCATTATTAATGAATACATGGTGGAGTCATGAAAAGCAAGACACCTATCTCTGTCCTTACCTTCTCTAGCTTTCCTTTTCCCTTCTTTGTAGAGACTGAACATTCCAGAACCTATCACTGAGAAGGACTGCAATTAGGATTGTATCTAAGCTGGGACTTGTAGTTCTACTTGGGAGGTTAGGGTAGGCAGATCACAAGTTCAAAACTTGTTTGGGTTACAGAATGAGTTAGAGGCCAGCCCAGACAATTTAGTAAGATCCTACTTCAAAATAGAAAGTAAAACTGGGCTGGGCATGCACTTCAGTTATCAAGTGATTGCCTAACATGTATGAGGATTTAAATTCTACCCCATACTCAAGACTGAAATAAATAGACATCAATTAAAAACAAAACAAAACAAAACAAAACAAAACGCCTATAACTGGCTTGGCAGAAAATAGATATGATCTAAAGAGACACTATGTCTCTAATCTGACTATTGTACTAGTGAAGCAATGGATCCCCCCCCCCCCCCCCCCCCGCAAAGAAATGAGAATTTCCCCAGGAATCTCATGCTGGGAGAAAGAAAAGACTCAAGCCAGAGGAGAAACTTGTTTTTTAGTATTTTACACAGGTCTAACAGCTTGTCAGATCACCTTGCAGGATGAGAGTGAAGCCCAACCATAGTGGTTGGGACCACACCTTAATGGGACTGCCTACATATCCATATACTTGGCCCTCTATTTAAACTTCAATCTCACATCAGGATCTCATTGTTCCTCTTCTTGATGTGACTGTATTGAATAAATCTCTTTTCTGCTTTCTACATCTAATTTGGTTCTTTTAATTTGTTTATTGAAGATGGGTAGGTGGACCCAGTTTGGGACATAAGTTGTGAGCCTCTAAGTTTGATAACAAAATGAGCAAATATCCTTTTGAATATAGGTTTCAGTTCAACTGTTTCCTATTCTGGTTATGTTATCTATCAGAGCATTTACCTTAAATATTATACTTTGTACCTGTAATCAATACCATGGCAGTGGGGATATGTAGATAATTAGTCTGTGAGTTCCTTCTTTAAACTGGCATGCCTTGAGATTCTGTAATATAATTACAACAAAATAATGGTTTGTGAATTGAAATGATGTCATTTCAATTATAAGATTGGTTAAGATGGTATGACTAGCCAAGACAATTGTGTAGAGGAATACAGAGAAGGTACTGGTATCTACTATCAGATGGTGTATCCATGGAGCAGAACTCTAGGGAGCACATTAATAGGCTTTTTCTCTCTCAGTGACACAAATATAGGCCAGATCAGAGCAGATTAAAAGCAGATAAATGCAGGTTTATTAGGTGCTCCTCCATGGATCAGGGCCAGGAAAGTTGAATGTCCTGGGGAAGGCAAGGGGATTTTATAGAACTTAGGTGAGGGGGGATTATGTGTCAGCTAGAGGCTGGAGTTGTGCCTAAATATGGTCAAAACTGAGCCCCTAGGCAGACACTCTTAGGTGGAAACACTCTTGCTGTAAATGCAAAGGTGAGAGGTGATGACATGACAGCCAGGAATTTGCTCTGTGCAGGTTGAGATTGAGAGAAAACAGCATTTCCCAGCTAATTCTGGGGCCGAGCAGGGGTTCTAGCCAAACATGGATGAAGACCCTGTAAGTCCTCTTGATCCAAAAGGTCGAGTCAATATCAGACTATAGGAAAGTATTCCGTGTCTGCTTTGCAGTAGATAACAAGAAGTTGCTGTTTGTATATTAGTCAAAGGAAAGAGTCTACTGCTCCAGAAAGGCCCCACACTTCTGAATAAATTCATAGTGTTTGTTATGGTTGACCTGAGGTTTGCCACAGGAAGCAAGACACAAGGCCAAATACTGTAGCCTGCCTTCTACCTCACACTGTTGGAAGCTTCCAGTACCCACTAAATTGACATTTGTCAAACAGCAGAAAGACAGCTCAGTACCTTGGTTTTGTATTTGTGTGAATACTTGTTTGCTTCCCTATCCTGTAACAGTTTTCTCTGAGAGTGAAAGAAACATTTCATCCTTCAGGGAAGCTCCTTAAACAGGAGTTTAAACAGGAAGGTAAACCACTCAACATAGCACCAGGAAGTCCCTGAAACTGATTAGCATCACTAGACCTCTCCCTGATGGAGAAAATAAAAAGCTAAGAGTCTCTCTCAGTGAAGTGCAACTGAGCTGCCAAGATTCTCAAACAAGCCTAGTTTTAAAAATGACTTTGAGAGCAAACCAACTGCCTAGAAGGAGCAAAAGCCAGCAGATCTGCTAGCAGAGGTTTGGACCAGAGTTACTTGGAAAGGGCACTATCTAAGCTGTGGAACTGTCTGCAGGCTGTGCAGCATGCTGTAAGGTTCCCAACTGGGAATAGCTTTGATGATGCCATTGTCTCAATCATTTCTGCTAATGTAAAAGTAACTCCTCACCCATATTCCTATAAGTAACCCCAATAAAACTCATTGGTTCACCAAGCTGGACTTTGGTGATATTCATACTTTGGTCTGTTGTAGATGTATGTGTTGTATCTTTTCAGAAAAAGTTTTGTCACACAAAAATTTCTACTTATCATGAACTTTGAGAGCTGGAAGACAATTTGCAGTTGGCATATGTCAGTCCTGCTATGGCACAGCATGTAATGAACTTGCAAAAACCTCATAGCTGATCTGACTTATATTTTTCTAATCAGAAAGAAATTGGACAAAATGGTTCAAGACAAACAAACAAACAAACAAACAAACAACAATAAACCAAAACCAAAAAGTAGCAAACTAGCATTCCTCCTGTCCTCAGTCTCAGCTCTTCATTCTTTCCATTGATCTACAGGCACTAACTAGATCAGCCCAGGCTCCCATTGTCATACATTAAGTTTGTGTTTTGTAAAACAGAAAGCCCATAAGTAGCTCACTGTTCCTTGGGGACTAAATATGGCTTATATTATAACCAGCATAGCTGCTCTATGCACTTCATCCATAAGCCATGATATTATTAATTTTTGTGCGTAGGCACTCTCTTCAACTGCCACATATTTTTTTTCTCAAATCTCACTGTGCTTTGTAACAACTATGTAAAGTAAACCTTTGTTCTGAAAAAAACCACCCATTGAGTAGGAGTGTGAATTCAAATGCTGAGGGCACCATGGCATCCTACAATTATTCAGTTCAGTAAGCTCTGTGTGACATCACACTTTTGTTAAGTATATTAGAGAAAAGAGGGAAAAGGCCACACTTGCCTCTAAGTACTGAATGGGCCTTTGTTTCCTTCTGTCTAAGCGCCCTCTCCCCCAACCAAGCATTTCTTAGCATGTGGAACTTAGGTTACATAAAAGTAAGTCTGTTTGCCCTTAGGTTACATAAAAGTGAGTCCCAAGTTTGCCCTTTCTAAAATGCTTCTTTCTCACAGATTTTCCTCTGCTTCACTTACTTTTTCTAGAATGCACCCCTGTCTATAATATCCTTCCTATTTTTTCAAAATTTATGACATTCTCACTTGAAAATGCATCACTCTTTCTCAGTCCCCAAAGTCCCATCTCCTTTCAGAACAAATGCCAAAGTCTGAAGTTCATTTAAACATCTAAATCAGGCAGGGGTGAGATTTGAGGTATATTTTATCTTGACACAGGAGAGATTCTGTGGTTCTGAATGTGTGTAACCAGAGAAGTTATGTGTTTCCAGAATACAGTGGAAGGACAAGCATAAGAGACAAAAAGAAGAGAGAAGAATTGGTCATGAGCCAATCTAAAATTTGCAGTAGATCCTATGGTTATAGAATAATTCTCGTTGGGTAGATGCCTGCTTTATGGACTGACTGATGCAACAGATGTGGGTCTATGATCCACTGGGTGAGAAAGGAGTCCCCACTAGATAGGACAGGCCTATAACAGATCAAGAGCTAACTGGATCACCTGCCTGTCTGAGCAGAGAAGCAGAACACAAAGCAGGTGCACTCCTTGCTGACTTGGCCTTCAATGTGATAAAAAATGACCAGCCCTAATAAAGACAACCTTGATCTCCATACAGTTCTTGCCAAAAGACTAGTGGGCAGGGCAGCATAGTAGTAGTCCTCCTGGAAGCTCCTCCATTCTCTAAAAGTGAGTTCTTTCTTACTTCCCTTAAATAGTCTGTTACTCTGCTTTCCTCCTTGTCTGTTTCCCTTTTCTTCTTGGGTATGAGATACTGAATTCATAAGCTATTGGCTTGGAGTAGCACCTTAGCTCCCAGAGTTAAACTCATTAAGAGCTGAAAAAGGCTCCACAGTTATCAAAGAACCCTCATCACAGGGAAGAAACTCTACCCTCTACCTCTCCTAGATAGCAGGAGGCAGTTCTTGGAAGCACAAACTCTGTGGATCTTTAGGCTTTGTGCATCTCAAAGATCTGTATTGAGGCTGTTTGGTTTGTTGAAGCCAACTTGATGGCCTCTATAATCTCTGAATCAATTGAGATTCAAGATTAATTTCTACTGTTTTTTTTTTTCTTTTTTGAAAAAGGTATACTTTCAGCCAAATGATTCCAATTGTAGCAGTTTGTTAATCAAAGCAATTGGACCGTTTTTCTTCATTTTATGCTTTTTTCCTTCTTTAGTTAAACTTGGTAGTATAACCTCATGACAATTCTTGGTTTCCATGACTGTTAAAATCCACTGGTCTTCTTCTTGGTGCCTTTGTGAAATGTTTATCTTCATTCTAAATGTTCCCTTCTAAATAAACTTTCTCACATAAACCTTTCATCTGTACCTAGCAAATGACTTTCACAGTAAAAATACAGAATATGTGTATCCATGCTTAAAATGGAATCAAGCATTTTTACCTCATTGTATCCTCAGACCACAGTATTTCAGGGTCTAAGAAAGTTACAAGACTGAAGAGTAAAGTGACCCTTTGCTCTGGCTTTTTCCTAGATGGCAATAAGTTCACTTGACTTGTTGTGGAGTGGTTCTCTACTTTTCTGATCTTGTGACCCTTTAGTGCAGTTCCTTATGTTGTGGTGACCCCAACAATAAAATTATATCATTGCTACTTCATAACTATAATTCTCCTACAGTTATGAATCATGGAACTATCTGATATTGGAAATATATGATATGTAACTCATATGAAGGGGTTATTTGATCCTTGAAGGGGTCATGATGCACAGGTTGAGAAATACTGTGTCTAGTGTGAGTGATTTAAAAATGAAATCAGTTAAGCCTCCTTTTCTAGTCACTGCTTCTTTGGGAAGTCCTTGTTTCTTATACTTTTTTTTTTAATCTGTGAAAAACAAAAAAAGATAGGATAATAAACTCTTAACTCATTTAAAGAAGGGCACACCCTAGGGGTTGCTTCTCAGGTCATGCTCACAGACTCCTGCTGATCAGGGTTCACCCTCTTGCCCTATTCCCATTAGGAAACAATGGCTTCCATTTGTGATGTGACCTTCCTGAAATGGGGTAAACTCTGCAACCACAGAACAAAATGAAGCTATTGGCTTAAACATGGACTGAACTCTGACCCTGACTTCATTAGTATTTTACTAATGTGGGAAACTACCAGAAACTTGCACTTAGAATTGTCTTGAATCATGCCATGAGGCCAACAGCACTATGTCATTGCCATTATGGTAAAAAATGCTGTTTCTGAGAGAAAATATATGAGTACAATATACTTTTAATTCAGTGTTGGTGTCTTAATGCATTTGAGAATTGAGACATTATTTAGTTAATCATTCTAGTAATGACAATTAAATAGTAATATCAGAAAAGCATGACAGCTACCATTATTTCTGTAGATTAGTTTCATAGCATAATTTGTGTTTCCTTCTCACATTCACATATTTTATCCTTGAATGCTTATTACTTGAGAATGTGGTTCTATTTGGAGTTAGAGTCTTCAAAAAGGAAGAATTAAAGAAGTCATTAGGGTGGGCTTGAACTAAAGGTAACTGGTGTTCTGGGAAGAAGAGATAGGGATATGTACATGCATGTGCAGAAGGATAGCAGTATGAAAACATGGGGAATTTGGTCATCTACTAGTGAGGCTCCAGAAAGAGCCGACCATGCTGATCCTCTGATCAGGAGCTTCAAAATTGCAAAATGGTGAGAAAATAAATACATGTTGTTAAGCCACCCAACTTCTGCTATTAGAGTTAGAGTCTGATAGCAGACTCTATTAATGGAAGGCTGTCAAACCAAACCAAACCAAACCAAACCAAACCAAACCAAACCAAACCAAACCAGACACCATGGTGAATGCTCTTTGTTCATTGTCTTCTTTGTCTACTATAGTAACCTATAGAATGCATACCTTTATTACCCTTTGCCAGTCAGGGATATTAGGTTTAGATAGAGTGGAGAACTGCTGTAGTAAGGTACCAGCATCCATAAGCAACTGTGCCAGCACTTAATACTCACTTGTCTTCTCTCTAGAAACTCAGTGATAGCCCTATTCTTGTGAGAAAATGTTGTGGTGCTGTTTTATTCTCATTGCATGGGTACAGAATCTTGAGACCCTGGAGTGTAATGTCTGATATTGTTCCCTCCCATGGCAGAGCTAAAACCCCCAACCATATGTATGTGGCCCATAGCCACTAGTCAGGATCTATTTACATCCTGCTTTTATCTTTTTGTCTAGAAGAAAGGATTAGATCTTATTTATTTTGCTTATTTAGATCCTGGAATATTTATTGATGGACTAGAAATGAAACTCCTTTTCGCTTCCTATAATAAAACATTTTAAAATTAAAAAATATTTATTATTGCTTAAATTATGAGGGAAGAAAAATTATAAAACAAATTACAAACAGATTACCCACTTCATTCTGATAAAAGTAATAATTTATAGCATTGACCAGTTAGTCACATTCTTATAGAAAAGCATAAACTGCTATATGGAACAACAAAGTGAATGGATTTCTTGAACCATTTGGTTAATTTACTTACTGCCTGTTTAGGTTCTTTTTTTTTATGTCTACTAAAAGGTAATAACATTGTCTTTTAACTTGCTCAATAGAAGTATCATGAAAATTACTGAGTAAAATAGGAATAGGAAAGCAATCAGAAAGCAATTTTAATTAAACCGATGAAGCATAAAATGGAAAAAATTCAAATAACCTAAAAACAACTCTCCTGTATCATTAGGTAGCCTATTTAAATATAGCACATTTAGATAGCATGTTCTTCACAGAGTCATCACTTTAACCATTACCTCATATTTCAGCTTGTTGTAATAGACAGAAACACAGACTTATAACAATTTCAAGAAAATGAAGAAAGATTTAAATATGGCAGAAGGATTTTAGCTATCAAAATTTACTTCTCTGGTGAAATCTATTCTTTAAAACCCGTCCAAAAACTAAGAGGTTTGCAAATACAAACCATATGCCTCAAAAAGAGACTTAACAGAGTCCACCTGATCACATTTCTGTACTCATTAAACAAGTACACTTGAAATTGTCTTAGTTACTTTTCTATTACTGTTACAAAATATCATAACCAAGGTAACTTATAAAAGAAAACATTTACTTTGACTTATGGCAGCAGTTCTTAACCTGTGGGTGGCAACACCTTTGGGGTTGAATGATACTTTCACAGGGGGTTGCCTAAGACCATCAACATTTCAGATATGCATCATGATTCATAATAGTAAAATAATTATAGTTATAAAGTAGCAATGGCTGGGGTTACTACAATATAAGGAACTGTGTTAAGTGGTCACAGTATTAGGAAGGTTGAGAACAACCTGACTTATGGTTTCAGAGATTTGGAGTCTATCATGGTGGAGGGAAAGAATTGTGAGACCTCACATGCTGCTCCATGATTATAAGGCAGAAAGAGAAAAAACTGGGGATCTCAGGGGTCTATTGAAACCTCAAGACCTCTCCCAAGTAATACATCTTTTCTAACAAGGAAGAGTTTTGCTGGGTATAGTAGCCTGGGCTGGCATTTGTGTTCTCTTAGGGTCTATATGACATCTGCCCAGGATCTTCTAGCTTTCATAGTCTCTGGTGAAAAGTCTGATGTAATACTGATAGGTTTGCCTTTACATGTTACTTGACCTTTTTCCCTTACAACTTCTAATATTCTCTCTTTGTCTTGTGTATTTGATACTTTGACTATTATGTGACAGGAGGAATTTCTTTTCTGGTCCAATCTATTTGGAGTTCTGTAGGCATCTTGTATGTTTATGGACAGCTCTATCTTTAGGCTAGGGAGGTTTTCTTCTATGATTTTGTTGAAGATATTTAGTGGCCCTTTAAGTTGTGAATATTCACTCTCTTCTAAACCTATTATCCTTAGGTTTGGTCTTCTATCAGATCACCATGGACTAAGGCTGGTTTTCTTTCTTTCTTTCTTTCTTTTTTTTTTTTTTTTTTTTTTTTTTTTTTGGTTTTTCGAGACAGGGTTTCTCTGTATAGCCCTGGCTGTCCTGGAGCTCACTTTGTAGACCAGGCTGGCCTCGAACTCAGAAATCCGCCTGCCTCTGCCTCTGAGTGCTGGGATTAAAGGCGTGCGCCACCACGCCCGGCTCTAGGCTGGTTTTCAATAGCTGTAGCCTCCCTCAGCCTTGAAGCAGGCTTATCCAGACTTTGACCTTGCTGCCACTAAGAAAGAGATTACCACCTGCTACTGCTCTCCTCCAAGACACTGCTACCTGCTGAGAGACCCCTGAGATATGCTATCTATCATCCTATCCTGCATGTCTCCTACAGGCTGGCTCCAGACACCAAGAACGGACTGGGGGGGGGGGTGGCGGGGGGGGGGGGATGGGCCTTCCCCTTTATAAGCACACTCTCTTAGTAAACTCATGGGCCTTGATCAGCATGTTGTCTTGGCTCCAATAATTTCTCTCGAAGTCTAAGTCTCTTTCAGCCCCAGCCTGCCTCCCAGGTGTATCTGGTTCATGTAGGCCACGGGCCAGCATACCACAAATAGCAACAAAATCGACAGAAAACCCATATACACATGGAAGCTAAACAGCGATCTACTCAATGATAACTCGGTCAAAGAAGAAATAAAGAAAGAAATGAAAGACCTTTTTAGAATTCAATGAAAATGAAGGCACAACATATTCAAATTTCTAGGACACAATGAAAGCAGTGCTAAGACGAAAACTCATAGCTCTGAGTGCCTCTAAAAAGAAACTGGAGAGAACATATATGAGCAGCTTAACAGCACACTTGAAAACTCTAGAAGAAAAAGAAGCAAATACACCCAAGAGGAGTAGATGGCAGGAAGCAATCAAACTCAGGGCTGAAGTCAATCAAGTAGAAACAAAAAGAACTATGCAAAGAATCAACAAAACCAGGAGCTAGTTCTTCGAGAAAATAAAAAAAGATAGATAAACCCATAGCCAGACTAACCAGAGGGCACAGAAACAGTATCCAAAATAACAAGATCATAAATGAAAACGGAGATATAACAGAAACTGAGGTAATTCAAAAAAATCATCAGATCCTACTACAAAAGCTTATATTCAACAAAACTGGAAAATCTAGATAAAATAGTCAATTTTTCAAGACAGATACCAAATACAATGTGCAGCATCAGTTATAGTGAAACAATAAATTTAGGTTTTAGTAAAAAGAAGAGAAAGAAGAAAGAGAAGGAGGAGGAGGAGGTGGAGGAGGAGGAGGAGGAGGAGGAGGAGGAGGAGGAGAGGAAATCACATTACATATTAACCTTCCTTTCTGAGAGCAAACATTTTCTTATTCACCATCTTTTTGCCTGAAGTGGCAGCCAACTTTTACTTGAGATGGCTTTCTGACTAGTACCAGAGCTGAGAAGCTGATTAGAAAGTTAGTACTGCTCAATTCAGTGGCTAGTTCATATGTATTTTTGATAAAGTATGGTTTACTTATCTTAGTCTATAGCACAAAACAATTAGAAAGATTATAGATTATAGATTCAGGGTGTTTCCTTTACAGACCAGGGTAACAGATTTTATGTTTCTGACTTATTTCATGTGTTTTAGTCTGCTTCAGTCTGCTTCCTCCTTTTAGACAAGTTTCTCTGAAGTCTATGAATAACTTTTGTGTAATTTCAGTTCAAGTTCTAATGCTTTGCTTCTGTGTTTTCAATTGTTGTTGTTATGTGTTGAGCCAGGTATATTTTATATAAAAGGAGACTTTTGGCATGTATTGGATCTTGTGACTTCACTACTTTTATTCAGAGTTGGAAAGTGGCTTACAGGGAAGGAAACAGAAATAATAAATTTTATGTTACATGGTCAATCTGCTCACAAGGTTATGAGCCCCAGCAGAAGCATTGATCCTTGGTTCTGATTTAGGTTCTGTTCAGTTGGAGGGGGGAGGTGGGGAAAGGCCAAGAATTAGTGATGGGGCCATGGTGTCAGGAGATGATGATGACTGTGTCATGATCCACATGTTGCCCTGTCATGTTTAAAGCAATGACAGGGACAATTAACCACATACACAGATCACATCTCCAGATAATAGTAGCATTCTGGTAATATTGCATATGCTTGAAGGAAATGATTAACACTATGCTCAAAACTGCTATTCTAGGAAGAGGGAATGTCACAGAATTATAGGGCCATATTAGAATTCCTTATTTAAAAAAAATAAGAAAGAAACTATTAGTGTTATTTGGAATATTTTTATGTTTATGACTATGATAAGTAAAACCCAAAATATGCTAATTAAAGCAAATTTCTTTAGAAAAATAAAGATATTTATTTCACCACATTTGGTCATATGCTTGTTGAAAAAGAATGTTTTTTTTTTTCTTTGATAATTACAGAGGCAGAATCAGAGCCAACAAGGAACTTGGTACTTACAAGGTCAATACTAGTTGATATGTTTCCAAAAAACTGTACCAAAAAAAGAGCTTTCAATATTTCATTGAGCAAAAATATACAAACTGCTCTCTTGGGGACTGAGAGTCCTTGACCAGGGAGAATGATTCCATGTGGAAGGATCTGAACTTAGCTTTCCTGCCAATATCACATCTTGAGATTCAGGATACCACAGAGGACTGCAAAGAGGAATGCTGTATTTGAGGATCACCAGCTGGGACAGATGATAGAAGGCAAGCTTATCAATCTGTTTGGAAATGTTATGGGATAGGTAGGTAGGTAGGTAGGTAGGTAGGTAGGTATTTCCCTCAGACTGTGATAAACATATGATAGGGGAGTTGCAAGGAAAGTTACTATGTAGTGAGAGCTACAGCTGCCAACATGAGCTCAAATGTTCCCAAAAGCAGTCTCACTTATCAGTACACACAAAAAGGCTTCCATATTTTAATGAGCAAAATAATACATATTTATTTAGTGAACCATCAGACTAGTGAGGAGGGGGAGTTCTGGAGAGGGATTGTTTATTTTCTCTAAGAGTCTCTGGTTTCCACTAACTCATGAGCAGACTTAATGTGAAGTTGAGCAGATACAGGGCCATATTCATCATTGGCCAAATGCCCCACCTTCAGGCATTTCAAGTTCATTAACCTCTGTGCTCTGTTATCCCATGAGACCAATGGTAAAATCTACCCACAGGATTCTCCTGCAGTTATTCATTTGCATGGATACTCATCTGAAAATCACATATTCAGTGGTTAGCTTTTGAGAATTGGCCTGATTAGATTTCTGATGAGACTAAGGAGAAGCAGTCTAAAGTCTTAATAAACATGATAAAAACCTCTTGGTATTTTATCTTTCCCCTCCACTTTGATCATAATACCAGTATCCAATGTCTTCGTTACTTTGGAATTATCTCATGGTTCAGAAAACTTCATTGCTATCTATTATATTTTGACATTTAGATTTCTGAAATCTATTGTAAGTATTTTTTTCAACTAGTATTGCTCTAGCATCTACTTCATGTTAAGCTTTTACTAGAAGGTATAATAATATGGAAATGAAAAGATAAAGGAAAAATATGGGAAGATGAAAATATTGTGAAAATATTGTTTTTTAAAAAAAAGCATTGTGAGAGTGGGAACGAAAAGCATAGCTACATAAGAAAACAGCTTTAGGTAGGTAGTAGAAATGCTGGCTGTAAAAGATGGTTGGTTGTAGGTTTGATAGACAGAAAAGGATAGGCCAGTGATTTTCAATGTATGGGTCATGACCCCTTTGAGGGTTGAAGGGCCCTTTTTCAGTGGTTGCCTAAGACCATCAGAAAATACAGATAGTTGAAGTACCAATGAAAATAATATTATGGTTGAGGAGTCACCATATCATGAGGAGTTGTATTAAAGGGTCACAGCATTGGAAGGTTGAAAATCACTGGGCTAAAGAACACTGAACAGTCCAGCAATCACACAGGTTCAAATTCTATCAAGGACCTAGGACATTCTGTGAGGAAAGAGTAGGTGCCAAGGCCCCCAACCCCTCCCGGAAACAAGACCTATTGTTCTGGAGTACGGTATTTGGAAGGAAGAGTTGGCCAAATGGAGTCTATAATGAAAACTCTGATTTCCATTGTGAAGGCTTAGGATTTTATTCTATTGATGAAAAAGAGGTTACTGAAATTATAAAGTTGAGACATGCAATGATCAGCCCTGTTTTGACTTATGTGAGGATGCAATGGAGTTTAGAGGAAATCCTGGCAAGGGGTAGAGACCAAAGTTCATTGTAGGACTGCTGCAAGATCTGCTACACTTCTGAGAAGTGACTGATAACCATGTAGAATTGTCGGGACCTGGTGACTAAGGAAGTGGAATATCCATTCTTTGAAAGTTCAGCAGTTTGTAGAGCTCCTGATAGATGTTGAGGGCATGGAAGTTAAAAAGCAAAGTTCCTGCCTCCATGAAGTTTGTATTCTAGTGAGAGAAATAAGACTAACGTCCACCAATATGCACATTTATAACAGATTATGTGACATTCAGTGCTCTGAAGCAAAATAAAGCTTGTGACTTTAGACCTTGAAATGTTGGCTTTCGGCCCATGGAATACTGCTCTTTTGGCCATGGAAGAAAGCCAGTCTAATAAGATGGGAGGATCAGAGGAATAGGAAATGGGTCCTCAGCCAATATTCAGTACAGTCTGCTGGGATAGAGTTGGGGGCACCTAAACTGAACCTTCTGCTGAAAGCAGCCATGTGAGTGAACTCAGGAGAGGCCAGCAGACAGCCTGCCTAACCATCTTAGCACCATGAGGAGTCACAGATATTTTTGCTAGTGGTCACAGTGTTTGAGAAACTTACAAACAGAAAACATGAATAGGAGATATATATCACTCAAGAATGATTTTGGGGTCACTAACACTTGATGCAAGTTGGTTAAATCAACTAAGATACAGAACTCAAGGGAAAAGACTCCAGACTTGAAAGTTTTGGTTCACTCCAGACTGAAGCAAACATCTATCATTATTTTGGGGTATCAATTCTGAAAAGTCAAGTGTAAGAGACAGTTTATATCTGTTAAATATGTCCTTTAATATTTGAGGGTTGGGGAGATGGCTCAGTAAGCAAAATTTTTGCTGCATAATCATGAAGACCTGAGTTTAGATTAGAGCAGCCAAGCAAACACCAGGCCTGGAAGCATGTACCTGTGATTCCAGCATCGAAGAGATGGAGACAGAAAACTATTGTGGTTTACTGGACAGCCAGTCTACCTGGAAAGTTTTAAGTTCAGTAACAGACTCTGTCTCAAAAAATAAAGTGGAGGAGGGTTTTGAGAGATGATTCAGTTATAAAGAATATTTTTCCTCTTGCAGAGGACTGAGGATTTGTTTCCAGCACTTACATGGTAGCTTACAATTGCTTATAACTCCAGTTCCAGGTGTTTCATATGTGATGCATGTACATACATGCAGAAAAAACATTCAAATATAAAGTAAAAATAAATGCATCTTAAAAATAAAATAGAGAGTGATAGAAAGATAGAGGAAGACTTCTAGCCTCCACATACATGCTTATACATATGTACATAAAGGATGGGATCATCTATATAAACATATACATAGAATATTTAAAAATAACTTTGGAAGTATAGACCTTAATGAGATAATCCATTAATTTTTATGCATTTCAAGTAAAGAATAACTACTAGTATAATCTGTAATTTGGGGAAGTGGAAGTAAATGGATCAAGAGTTTGAGGATACATAGTAAGTTTTAGGGTAGCCTAGACTATCCAAGAGTCTGCTTTAAAACAACCACATAACTAATCAGTATGTAGCTACACTAGTTAATGTTTTGATTATCATTTGTGTAAGAGAGAGGAAAGAGAAATAAGAACAAGGAGACACCAGAAATAAATAGGGTACAAAGAGGTGAAGGAAAGGAAACAGTGGAGAGCTGTCCAGAGAGAACAGGCTTTGTATTTAGTAGTGTTTATCTATTTGTTTGAGATTCATCTTACTGTGGAATCATATCCTGGGTGATTCCTTTTAAAGGCTGAATTATCATAAGAAGCTTTTATTTTTAGGAACTCTTAATTCTTGTTGCTATATTTCTTTCTTTCTGTGTATATGAACATTTTTCTTTCTTTGTGGGTGTGGGGATCAATGGATAGCCTTAAACATGGTAGTCTTGTTCAACAGAACTATATCCCTGCCTTTATTTTTCTTTCCTTTCTTGTTTTAGTCTCTTGATTTATTACTTCATCCAGTAACATCAGTTCCTTAGAATCTTCTCCATTTAAAAATGCAAAGAAATTAGCCCTAATAGTCAACAAATAGGATTGCATGCTATTAAATACTTCTACACAGTCAAGCAAAAACAACCAACAGAGGGAAAATACAAACTAGAGAATGGTAAAAATATCTTTTCCTCCTTGCTGTACTTTACACAGTGCAGCCATGGTATTCTGGTCACAGAATCTCATTATGTAGCTCAACTTGGAATTCTCCTGCTCTTCCATATGAGGAAAGAGATCACAGTCTGTCAACCATCACACCTAACATTTTTTAAAATACTTTTTATTAGGTATTTTCCTCATTTACATTTCCAATGCTATCCCAAAGGTCCCCCATACCCTCCCACCCACTCCCCTACCCACCCCCTCCCACTTTTTGGCCCTGGCGTTCCCCTGTACTGGGGCATATAAAGTTTGCGTGTCAAATGGGCCTCTCTTTCCAGTGATGGCCGACTAGGCCATCTTTTGATACATATGCAGCTAGAGTCAAGAGCTTCTGGGTACTGGTTAGTTCATAATGTTGTTCTACCTATAGGGTTGCAGATCCCTTTAACTCCTTGGGTACTTTCTCTAGCTCCTCCATTGGGGGCCCTGTGATCCATCTAATAGCTGACTGTGAGCATCCACTTCTGTGTTTGCTAGGCCCCGGCATAGTCTCACAAGAGACAGCTACATCTGGGTCCTTTCGATAAAATCTTGCTAGTGTATGCAATGGTGTCAGCATTTGGATGCTGATTATGGGGTGGATCCCTGGATAAGGCAGTCTCTACATGGTCCATCCTTTTGACACAGCTCCAAGCTTTGTCTCTGTAACTCCTTCCATGGGTGTTTTGTTCCCAATTCTAAGAAGGAGCAAAGTGTCCACACTTTGGTCTTCGTTCTTCTTGAATTTCATGCGTTTTTTAGCAAAGTGTATCTTATATCTTGGGTATCCTAAGTTTCTGGGACACCTAACATTTTAAAAGAACTTTTATTTGTATTTGTTTTATGTGGGTTTATTCTGTGCCGTAATATTCTCCACTTCAGTTTCTTCTGGGATTTCTTTTCATCTTGTACATTTTCCTTTTCTGGCTTAGGTGGCAGTGGGCTCTGAGCATAAGCTTCAGTTGCACAGTTGTACATGCAGGCTGCACTGTTCACCTGGATCCACGTGTGGACAGACTCTACATCTTAAGCTGTAGCTCAGTGGTAATCTCTACAATTTTAAGTATGAGGCAGCACTCATTTCAGGACCCTGATCCTGTGTCCCACCCTCCCACTACCATGGTTATGCCTGGTCCTTCCAGAGACTCCACCAAAGTAAAAGTGAAATGGCACGTCATATTCTCCAAGATGTGTTCTGTCAAGAAATTAATGACTTGCTACATATGCATACACCTTAAGGCCTGCACAACTTCATGAATATTTCTGAAGTGAACCTCTTAACCCGAATACTTTTACTAGAGTTTTCTGTATGAAAAAAAACGGACCATTTTCAAAAAGCATTCCAGGATTCTAATAAGCTAAGAAGAAAAGAGACCTATGTGTATATATAACTCACTGGAAGAGCACTTATCCAGCATGCCTGAGGATCTAGGATTCAAAGAAGAGAAAGAGCCTCTCATTTATTTTGAAAAGTGCTGAAAAATTCTTGTTTTTATAGGGCTACAATGTAAAATGTTTAGTAGTAAATGAATGAAAAACTCTTGATTAAAATTTAAGTTCTTCTCTCCCTAGACATTATAATCTGGTAAGTTAATTATAATTGCAATTTGACTGTGGGTATTTTCTTTAGGTATTAAAAATATTTCATATTTTAGCAACAGAAGTTGAAGAAATGAACTCAAAGTGATAGTAGACCATTCTTACTGGCTTTCACCAGTCTGAATATGGCTGCCCTTGCAATTCATATCCTATCAATATTCATGTGATTCAGTACAGAAAAGTACTTATGAATATTATGATTTTATCATGAATAGAAGATTTTAACTTTAAGCTAAGCAAACAAGACCTAGGGATGTGGTAGAGTGTTTGCCTAGCAACACGAAACATTGCACATGGTAGTTTAAGTCTTTATCCTGAGTACCCTAGAAGTGGAGGCAGAAGCATAAAAGTTCAAGATCATCCTTAGTCATCTATGGAGTTCAATGCCTGATCATGACTGGCCCTAGCTCTTGTTTGCTTATGGTCTTTAACTATAAGCCCTTCAAATGCCTGGAGTATAGCATTTCCTCATTTTTTCATGTGTAATACTACCAAGTTCAGAGCCATGTGCAAGAGCAAGACCAGCATGTATTTTGTTTCTCAGGGCTTAGCTCAGACCATCTATAGGAACTGCAATAGTTATACTAAATATGAAGGGCCTACTACTCCAACAAAGAAGGGAAAACTTTATCCCAGTATGGAGTGCTTCTTTAGGTCACAGGTTTATTCTCAGGGACAAGTGGAGCCTGAGCATGGCATTGCCTAACATTTCCAGCATGATTGAATATAGGGATGAACAATGACTGCAACATATGAACACATGAAAGGATAGAGGGAGAAGTCTTTCTCTGTGGATGCTGTCTGATTCTTCAACCTTTCATTCACAGGGACAGTGTCGATAACCATATTATTCTGATTATAATTCAATACTGGAGTTCCAACAAAGAGCTGAGGCTTCTTCTATATCCATGGGCCTTTTGATAGTGTCAGGTGTTACTCAGCACAAAATAAATCATTCAGTTACACTTGAATTTCAGGTAACACCAAACCTGTATATGGATAAATAGAAGTAATGATTTAGGTTTATTTGGAATTAAGTTTTATTTCACTTCCTCAATTTACATTCGCTAAATCTGGCAGCTATAGTTAAAGTCATTTCCTGTACTCTGCTAGGAAGACTATGTGCTGCAGAAATCAGCTCCAAGTTCATGGTTCTGTCCTGCTTAGGTGACTGCTCTGAGTTCTATTAGCTGTAGGGGTGGTATAAGGGGTGGTATAAAGTGTGGAATGCGGAGTAGGAGCTGACCCCCACCCCATCCCCTTCTGTGGCTCCCATTTTTCCTTTCTGGTCTTATTTGGTCTTATGACCAATTCCTAAGTAATTTTGAAACTATCCATGACTGATAAGCTTAAAATATTTCCCCCGCTAGGAATGCTTACACTGCAGACAGGTACCAGCAAAATAATAGCTTATAATTGAAATTTGAATTTTTTCTAAGTTGATATTAAAAGCAGTTATAGTGGTAAAAATTACTGTTGTTTCCTGAAATTAAGGATTTAAGGTCTGACTACTCTACCTATCCTTTCATTTATGTAGATATATTTTTGTGTTCAGGCTCTAGAATCCTGGGCGATGGATAGGAGGAAAGGACTGCTCTGAGGTTTTCAAGACTCTTTGTTAAGTGAACTAACAGAAAAAAAGAGAGAGAGAGAGAGCTTCATCTAATTTTAAAATACACATAGGGAAGATCTTCCTTTTTTTTTTTTTTTAACGTGCCCAATGTATAAAGTGTTCTCAGATACCATTCCTGGAAAAATCAAGTGAGTGGACCATATTAACAGAAGTGATGGTAAGTGGCTTGTCCTAAGAAGGCAAGGAACCTGGAAATGACAAAGCCATGACTCAAAAATTAGGTTTTGGTTTTTTTTTTTTTTTTTTTTAAATTTTGAAAGCCAACCCACTTTCTGTCACATCATGATGTCTAGGCACCCTGCAGTCCCATTCCTGGGAAGTCCCAACCTCCCCTCAAAGCTGTTGGATATGGGGTTTGGTTATGGTTGCTGTAAACCCTCTGTGGCTAAGTGTCTTTTGATTGCAAAGTTTTGGGAAAAAACAATAATGTCAGATCACTTTAGTGATACATATGGGAAATGATTCACAATCATACACCAACGGGCAACTCAGGGTTTGTGCACAGGGTTTTCTTGTCAAGAAGTGGATTGTTCTTAATTCATGATTAAGGCCACAGTGAATGAAAGATATGATACCAGCACTCAAATACATGTCTAAGACTGGTGAAGGTCACCTAAAGGGGAAGTGAAGTGGATTTATTATATAGGGGACGTCATCTCTGGTGCTCTTTCACTGCCCATCTGAGACAACCTGTTCTTTCATATCCAGAGGATCTTGTTATAAGGAATTGGGAAGATTTCTTTATTGTTGTACTTTCTTTTGAGTACTTAGAATAGAATTACTTCCTGATACATGGAATTTTTAATATTGAGCATATGAAAAAGGATTGAGTTGAATTCTAAATGGGAGCATCCTGAATACTGAAGAGCATTGCAAGCAATGTATCTTGGGAAAGTACATAATTAGAAAAAGGCAATTATATAGAAAAGTTCAGTATTTATTTTTATTAAGAGCTGGTTAGTATTATACAATTAATACCTTGAACTCATGACTTAAAGTTTATAGGGATATGGCTAAAATCAATCACCAATACTGAGTATGTTAACCTTTGTAATCCAAGTGCTCAAGAAGCTGAGGCAGAATACTGAGTTTGAGACTTGCATGGGTAACATAACAAGACCCCATTCCATAAACAGACATCAAAAGAGAACTTTAACATATGGTTTAAAATGTTACAAATAATTGATAAATATATTTAGTCAGCTAGAAAGGAAAGCAATGTAAAATTATCCACCTGTAAAATAGGAATTTAGGTGTGAAGATAAATAGCCTTTGTCATCATAAAATAAATTACTAAGGAAAGTACAACCATGTGGGATTTGGAGCAGAAAGAACTAAGGTGGAATTTTAACACTGAGTTTCATGACACAAAATCTCCTGGAGATATTAGGATGTGCTACTCTTGCGCGCTCTCAACTGGCCAGGAAGAACGACGCTGCAACAGGATCCTTCTGCACACGTTTATTGGGAGAGCTTGATTGTAGAGGCGAAAAGACTTCGAGCCCAGAACTGGTGCTGCTTTTATAGGCCTAGGAGGGGCGTGTCTCACACCCGGATTGGTTATGCACTAAGCCTCATTTGCATGTTCCTCATCTGATTGGCTACTCTCTCTCAGTACCTTACAGAACCTCATTATCATACCTCATTTGCATGTCTCACATCTGATTGGTTATAATCTCAGTACCTTACAGAACCTCATTATCATGCCTGGGCCAGGCAGTGTCTTTGCAAAAGACTTTACTGCATATGTACACATTGGTTGTTTGTCCAATCTTATGCGTGGTGGCCAGCAGTAGTCAGTGCCACTCAGCAACGGCACATGTGACTTCCCACATGCTACTATGTAACTTGGGCCTGAATGAACTAGCAGATGGCCTAATTGGACCAGTTTTGGAAATAGAGAGGCTTTCCTCTTGTTCTGATAGTAGGTCAGTTTTTTCATTTCTGTGGACCTCAATTTTTTCCTTTGTGAATGGGAAGATTAATAGACCAACAAGTTATTCTTCACATTTTCTAATATGTAAGATATAATATATGATAATATAATCTTATATAATATTTGTAGAAAATTGATACTCAAGATTTAGTGGCACTTGTAACTCTATATAATATATATCTTATTAGTATATGCACTAAAATTTAATTTATTAGCATATGACACACTGTAATACATAGCTGTTACATATAGAAAGGATAAAGCAAATTTCACTAAACAAGCTAATCAGCAGCATGAATTCATTGGGTATCAGTGGCAATAATGATCATCTATTTCCAAAGAGGGAGAAACTTTCTGGAATTTTACAAAGTCTTGTGTCTTAAAATTCTAGAACGAAGAGGTCAAGGCAGGGAGAAGAAGTTGAATTTAAGAGTCAAAATAATTGGACATAGAAAAAGTTTTGTACCACGTTACGCATTCCAGCTACTAAATAGTTTTTTCAGATAGTTCCCAGTTTTTTAATACCCTACTTTAGAAGGACCAGCAAGGAGACTGGAAAGGAGGTTGTTAGGGATGGAAGGTGTAGTCATGTGGAGTCTTTGGGATATTTTGAAGATTTGGTTTTCTGTGAGATGGAAAATCACAGAATGGTTTGAGAAGAAGGGTAGAATGACCTGTATGTTTTAGCAGGCAGTGAACAAAAGGTGCTATGGTCAGTATAGTTAGGACATTCATAATAATCTGATGTGCAGGTTGTGTCTCTGGATCAGCATCTGAGCAGTAACAGAGTCTGTATTTATTTTGGAGAGAAAGAATAATAAGATCCCCATTACATTAAGTACAGAAGTAAAAGAGAAATGAGGGCTCAGTACAAGACTACTGCCTTGAGGAATTCAGTAAAAGAGAGCAACAGTGGCTGGGAAGAAGAAAACCTGATGAGTGCTTTAGGGAGAAAGAAGGAATAAGTTTGTGACTATTCAGTATATTCAGTATATTCAGTATGAAAAGCTTATTCCGTGCTTCGAGTTGAAGGGAAGAGGCAGATGAATGAATTTAATGTGAGGCTCAGAACTGGTTGTATAGATTTGTTTGCCAATGAAACAAAGTATGGAAATAGATGGTATCTCTTTACAAGAGGACAGTCTTGTGACATGTATTCTCTCCTATATAGAAGCTGGGAAGACTAGGAAGGGCCTCTGAATGAGAGAAAAGTGACCGTTTGAAAAAAAGCAACATCAAGTGGGATTTTCATCCTAGATACCAACTGGATAAAAAGTGGTTCATAAAGTGAGGCAAACATCCCTCTGTCAAGAATTGCTTATTGGGGAAATGATTACTTAGGCCATGTGCAAGCTACAGGCAGTCTTATAAGTTATTTCAGTGGGACGTGGGAGCAAACCAGGTTCATCTTTTACCTTTGCAGGACCTGTAGCTAGAGTACACTGTAAGATTCACACATTGTCTATCTAACTTTAAAAAGTGACAAATCAAGATTGCAAATAGCAGACATCTTGCGACCATAGTAATGATTAGGGAGAAAGTCCAAGAAAATAGCAGAAACATTGGCCCTGAAGTAGTCTAGCCACTGAACCAATGCCAGCAGCAGCAGCATCCTCATCAGACTTGGCAGGAGAGAGGAAAGGATAGCTGCCAGATTCTATTACCACACTGAGAAATGGTGTCTATATTGCTTCTGACCTTCACAGACATACATCTAGAGCAAACATTCCAGTTACATAACAAAACCTACTGAATTGTAGGGTCAAGTTGGTTTGGGGTTTACAATAGCTATCTGGGGACAGAGCTGTCTTTAAACTCATCAGACGGAAGACACTATGATACTTAGGGAGTGAGCTGGAGTACACCTTATACTCAAAAATAAAAAGAAGGGCATCTATCACTACATATCTACATCAAGACAGTGATATGCCAGAATTTGATATCATAAACAGCTGTGATTACTAGATATATTCAAGCTGTAAGTGTTTAGCATGATTTATATTTATATTTATGCATATATATATATATATATATATATATATATATATATATATACACATTTCAGCAACTCTAAAATATTGCATATGTACCTAAAATGTTTAGGAGATGGTTTATAAAATGAAACTTGTGATAATACCTGAATTCTATTTTTTTTGTTTTATTTTCATGTTTGGTTTGATTTTAAAACTGAATATACATTGTTTTTAGGACTAGAAAAGAGCTTTAGGAAAGAAAAATGTCATATAGATGTTTATTTGTACACAAAGCCATACTGTATGAACTGTCTACATATTTAAATCAGATTAGTAGACTTGGGAAGTATGTGTTTATAATTTTATTCCTCTTAATGAAATCTGAGTTATCTGGCTTTAATATAAAAGGACAGCAAGACACCCTTCTCTTTAACATCTAAAATCTATGACAAGGCCCCTTTCCAAGTTTCTTCTCAAATCCTTGTTATTTTTCCTATCATTGTTTACTGAGGACTGCAGGAAGTTCTTGTTTGTTCCAAAAATCAGTAGACATTAGTGCTTTCCAGGGCCACTTCTGATAACAGCTCTTATCCTTTGGCTCTCTGTATCCTGCTGCACCTTCCTGTGTCCAATCTTTAATTTTAAAATCAAACAGACACTGACTGTAGTTTCTTCATAGTTTTCTTGAGGCATATGGTATTCAGAAACTGTGTCGCAGATTCAAATGTACAAACTTATCCCTCACTAGATCACTGCTTTGGGATAGGCTTCTACAGAGAATATCCCCTACTGGCCATGACTTATGGTCCTACACTTCGCCAAACTAGAGGGATATCTCAGATAGCTTCTTGTTTATCATCCTGCTTGTTTTTCAGGACTTCAAACTTTTCTGCATTCTGCCTAGTTATTGTGCCCTTTTAGGACTCAAATGAATGCTAAAGACAAAAGGCTTACTAAATTAAAACATTGACAATTTCTTTCATGTATGTAATGATTCTTTTTACTATCATGCCTTGAATCTCTTATCACCCTTATCAAACCCTCCCCCATCTATATAGTTCCCATGGGTTTGGAATGATTCATTAAAGCCTGGTAAGTTTATTTATTAGTGGGTATGCAACTGAAGACAATAACTGCCTCTACCCTAGAGTACACTAGTAGCAAATAGTTCATCAAAGACAGGTAAGGTACCATGCCTTCCTGAAGCATGGTCAGTTGTTGATAGGCCCATTTTTGTGGTATAATCCCAGTGCAAACAGCTGCAGTTGAGGTATTATCATGGTTGCAATGACTGTGCCATTCTTACAAGATAGTATTTGGCAGTCCTTTTTCTAATCTTTCGCCTCTTATATTTTCTCTTTACCATGTTCTCTGAGCCACAAAGGGAGGAGTGGCATAAATATTCTGCTTAGAACTAAACACTCAATGGTCTTATTCTTAGCACCTTGACCAACCATAATTCACTCCATTAGCCATCATTCATTGCCAAGTCTAGCTTCTGTGATAAAGACTGAGGATAGCATTTGTCTATGTAAATGAATGTAAATATTTAGAATGTTGGCTAGTACCTTGTCAATTTAGTAAAACAATAGGTCATCCTTTAGGGCTGAAGTCCTTGTGTTTTTGACTACATTTACAGTACCAGGTACAAATTTCTTCATAGTCCAATCATAGACTACGAGGTGACCTCCACCGTAGTTGTGCTACTACTGCTCCAGTGAACATATCTTGCCTTCCAAGTTAATACTGTTCATAGTTTTCCTCCTCTAGTTGCCTGTTGCTGCCCTGGGTTGGTGGTGGGGGTCTGCTTTTCACTTCAGGCTATCCAGGTACATTGCTCACTGTATCACAGTCACATCAGGACTGGACTAGTGGGAGTGAAATTTGGCTGGGCAGGCAGAATAGTCAGGATCCCGGTAGGCATGAGTGAAGGAGAAACAGCCTTCTCTGGAGACAGTTTTCAGTGAAACAGTTCTCCTTATTGGGGATGGGGGGAGGACAAGGGCTATACAAACCTTGGAGAATAGGTAGGGGTTTTTGGGGTGAGTGAACATCATTGGCTGGGTTGATGGGAATGCCTCCTTTGCATGAAGAGGAATTCCAGGTGCTTTCTGGATATGTCTATATAAGAAGAGAAGAAATTTGTCCTGAGACTTGGCCACCAGGCTACATGACCACCTCAAGGGTGGCAGAGGTGGGGTCGTAAGGCTCCTGTGGACTGGAACAGGCAGACACAGTGCAAGGAGGAAGCAATCCTACTCCTGTTGGTCTCAGGACAAGATTTCAGGACGTGAACATGTCTAGACACCATTCTTGCTCAGAAACAGCTCCCTTAGTATCACAGCTTTTCAGCCACACATCCTGTATAACACATTCCAGCACTCTGAAAGCCAGCAAGAAGGAAGCTTCAACTTAATTACAACTTGATTTCTCTATACCTTGTAATGATGATGTACTCTCAATCACTATTTCTCAGCTCTACTCTTTGGATCAAGGTATTAATCTCTGGTGACAGAAAGTATTTACTTATCATGTTAGTGAAAACTTGTTTGGGATTAATTTCTGTGTGATTAACAAATAATTATGTCTAATTGAATGATTTTTTTCCAATATGAGGGCATAGGACTGGCTGTATAGTAATTGCTTAGAATCTTAAACACACACAATGTCATGCACAAATAGAAACACACTCAGCCTCATACACACAATTGGTATGTAAAAACAAATGCACAATCATGCACACACACACACACACACACAAACACACACACACACACTATATATATATAGATATCTTTGCATATATATATACGCAAAGATCTAGAGGCAATGTTAGGTGTAAGATAAATGGAGCAAAGAATTTACCATTTGCAACATATGGTAAGAAATTCTGATTATTTGTCTGATTTGGATTAATGCCAGGGAAAGATTGTAAGACTTAGAATCTGGAGATCCAAAATATAGAACCAGTGACCACTGTCTTAATGAGAGTCTATTATATTCAGTGACCAGTGCTTCCTTGGAGTCCCCTTTTCTCTAGTTGTATTTCTGTCCCACCTTGATCAGACATAATTACTATGCTTGCTTGTCTTCCTTAGACCTCATAAAATTGCAAAGCTTCTGTAAGGCAAAAGACACTATCAATAAGACAAAAAGGCCACCAACAGATTGGGAAAGGATCTTTACCTATCCTAAATCAGATAGGGGACTAATATCCAATATATATAAAGAACTCAAGAAGGTGGACTCCAGAAAATCAAATAACCTCATTAAAAATTGGGGCTCAGAGCTAAACAAAGAATTCTTACCTGAGGAATACTGAATGGCTGAGAAGCACCTGAAAAATGTTCAGCATCCTTAATCATCAGGGAAATGCAAATCAAAACAACCCTGAGATTCCACCTCACACCAGTCAGAATGGCTAAAATAAAAAATTCAGGTGACAACAGATGCTGGAGAGGATGTGGAGAAAGAGGAACACTCCTCCATTGTTGGTGGAATTGCAAGCTTGTACAACCACTCTGGAAATCAGTCTGGCGGTTCCTCAGAAAACTGGACATAGTACTACCTTAGACCTTATAGCAAGGACCATGATTAGTTAGAGTCCTTGCTCAGAACTCCAGGAATACTTTGCATATAGTGCATTATTGGAATTCCAGAAGCCCATTTCCATGTGAGCTGCTGCCATGCCTACATCTACTAGATGGCAGTCTCCCATAGAGCCTTCTAGTCACTAGCAGATATTTTCCACCATCTTTGGGAAAGGCTATTGAAATAAAAAGTACTGTCACTGGGTGTTTTCTCTTTGTCAAGAAAATTTCTGGGATTTGGGATTTGTCTGGATTCTAATTAGACTTGCCTTTGCCCAGCCTCCAGTCCCCAAAGCAGAAGGGATAGTTGAATTCAACCTCCTATGGAATCCCCAATAAGAACTTAAAAGACAAATATTCACTGCCAAAAACCAGGGCTGTGTTTTTTCCCCAGAGACAACATATTAAGAAAGTGCAGTCCTTTTGTATACAAGCCTTGGATAGAACTCCAGGCCTAAAAATAACTCTGACAGGATTTGGCTGTGGAGCATCTGATTCTTTCTGGGCCTGGCTTATTTCAGAAGTCACCTCATTAGCTTTGCTCAGTGCTATCTCGACCATCCCAACAGTGGTACCATCTGTATTTGAGTTACTTTTACACTTTTCTAATTAAAATGATTTAATAACAAAATATTACAAGACAGAAGGTATGTTATAATAGATGGTTGTCCCCCACCATCCTGACCAAGCCATTCTTTCAGTTTGAACTTTTCAAATGACAAGTTATAGACAGGGTCAAGAAATTCTCATCCTTAATCTTACGTTTTCCTCTGGCTCAGCAATGACCAGTATTTCAGATATGTTGGGTATATACATTTATTATTACTATTACACGTCCTATGTGTCCATTAGCACCAGGGATTTTGTCTTAATGTTTATATTTGTTCTTATTGAACAAATGTTAAATTTAATCATCTCTTCATAAACCATGATTGATATGTATAGTCATAATATTCATTTAAAAATATGTGATTATATGTAATTCACAATATTCAATTAAAAATAAAAATCTTTCTTAGTTGAAAGAAGGGAAAAAAAAATCAACCTTGCTTTTTACCATTGCATAACAAACAAAACATCCAGTTAATGAAACCAGACCATGTTGGTACTGCCTGTTTTTGAAAATAAATGAAAACAGACAGGATGCATTTGTTTTCAAATTTTATCTTCAAGAAATACTAAGATGCTTGGAAAGATGGCTCAGTGTAAGGCATGAATACTGTTTTTGCAGAAGACTTGGGTTTGGATCTTAGCATGCTCATCTGGCTGGTTATAAGTGCTAGTAACTCAAGCTCCAGGGCTATCTTATGCCTCTGGCTTCTGCAGGGCACATAGTTAAAAATAATACAGGTAAACACACAACAAGAAATAGTATAAAAATATAGTTTGTACTTGCTACGAAAGCACATTGTTAAAACAGGAAGATAGCTATGAGCATTGTAGAAGCAGGTTCCTAAATTAGCAAACATGTTTGAGTTTGGGAACACCAAAGGGCATATTTAGAATACCCATTATCATGTAGCAGTTTTGAGTTTGCTTCCTGGTCTGGATAGGTTGTTAACACAAAAGTACTAACTTGGCTTCTAGGGACATTTTATTACAGTCAAAAAATATAAACATTTTGATAATGTAAAATTCAGATGAAATGATGCTGAATGATCTGGAAGTATCTGTATGGAGAAGAAAGATACAACCATCGGTTTGAATTGATTCTGCTACTTTATTGTTCTTTCTTTCCAATTTCAAAGTTTGTGTGTATTTCCTATGAAGAATAAGGAAGACAGAGAAAACCGTGAGAAAAACTGCTTATTACAGCTATTATCACTTTCAGTTGAGGACATTCCCCTTCACAGTTCATCTATAACTTCGTTTTATTTTACAATTTTAACTTGTAAAGTACATCATTATAATTAAAAATTTTAGGCAGCAGGCATATACACATTAAAAGCTCTCCTATTCTGGAGATTTGGGGTACCTTGATGGGAGAGAATTTGCCTAACATTTGTGAGGGTTCACTTTCCAGCACTCTCTCTGCCAAATTGTCTTTCATTCTTGACACCGTTTGCCAAAATTTTTCTTTTCATTGTTTCAACAAAGTATGCCCTGTATTTCTCAGATGCTTTCTATATGAGCTTTTAAAAATAAAGGCTATCCTGTTATGCTGTTCATCTTCTGAAGTAGCTAGATTCCTCAATGTCTTCCAACGAATTATGCCTACTAGAACTATCTCTGAAGTCCTTGTCCATGCTGCCTAAGCATGACCCAATATCTTAAGTTGGTCAGTGGACACCAGCTTGCTTGATACAAGCACAAGTTTGATATGAATGTGCAACTGTGACATAGTTAAGCTGGTCTAGACTTGTAGATGAGGGGAATCTGCACAGAAGAGAATTAAGGTTGCACTGTATCACAGCCACCTGATAAAGTGAGTCATATCTTGAGTGATCCTGTTCCAGGCCAGCTGCCAGTTAAATCACACTCAACCAACACCCCAAGTCCAGAGAGTCTGGAGGCATGATAAGAATGGCCTTAACCTGAAGTGGTTTGTTATTTATATAACAATCAATAAAGCAATAATATCAGCTTACTTTTATTCTTCATAGTCTTTTTGTTTCTGCTTAGTGTTTATTTTTGTAAATATGTAACCATTAACTAAAATAGTTCTCTCCTTATGGGCATTTTTGGCTATTTGTACAAATACAATTGAAATGGACAGTATACTTAACATCAATACCATCAAATATCTTAATTAATAAATATCTTGTATTCCTCTAAGTATTTATTTTTGAAGAAAAGATCTATTTATTTCATTTTTATGTATGTAGATATATATCTATGTATCACTTATGTACCATGTAGTTACTGGGAATTGAACCCAGGTCCTTTGGAAAAATAGTCAGTGCTCTTAACAGTTGAGCTGTACCATCTCTCTATTTCCCTCCTACTAATTCTCAAAGTAAGACCTTAAAAAATACCTTTGATCAAAGCTAGGCATTTTGAGAGTGACTGATAGATACTGCTATGTAGAGGGAGGTACTGAAGTTAAAACCCTGTTTCCCCAATTGGTCCTTGATTTGTCAATAAAGAAGGCCAGGGGCCAATTACTGAGTAGAGGGTACAAGTGGGACTTCTGGGTCCCAGGAGAAAAAGGGGAGATACAAGGAAGGAGAGAGGCTTTTTCTGCCGTGCTTTGGAGGAAGAAGGACACAGCTATCATGTAAGGCCTCAGGGGCAGCTAGGACCTGAGGCCTCTGCTTTGGGCAGGTGCCCAAAGATATTTGGCAAGGGCTGGTGAAACAAACCACTTAAGTTTAGGGTAGGATGAGAAATGGGGATAATAAATTGGTAAGGACATGCCTTTCCAGGCAGGAGTTATCTGTACCTAGCAATTGTGCCACAGAAGGCAAGCTGTAAAATAACAAGCTGTGTATGTGTCTTTTATCCACAGATTCAAGGGTCTTGGGTTAGGGCTGGGGCCTGATCCCAGAGCTAAGCCAGATGGAACAAAAGAAAACTGGGAGGGGATGATAGCACACCTGAGGTTCTGGGGCAAAGTTGGTAGAGAGATCCTTTAAAACTGCACACAACACTGCTAAATTTACCCCCAATAAGGGGTAAAATGTTTTCATTCTTCATGGTGGGTGCTCTAGTTCATTTCTCTGTTGTGCTTATAGTGTGACCAAAGGTAATTTAGAGAAGGAAAGTGTTCATTTGGTTTATAGGTTATATATAGTTCATTGTTGAGAGAAGCCAAAGCAGGAACTTAATGCAGGAGCTTGAAGCAGAATTCAAGAAGGAACACAATTTACATTCTAAGCCCACCTGTCCAGGTTCATTGTTCACATTGTTCACAGTGGGCTTGGTCCTCCTATATCACTTAGCAATTTGGAAAATTTCTAACAGACATGAGCACAGGCTAGCCTGCTGTAGATAATTGTTTATTTGAAGTTCTCTCTTCCTAGACGACTCTAGATTTGTTAGGTTGACACCCGAGGCTAACTATGATAGTACACACACACACACACACAGCCTCTGGTGGAGAAATATATAATGGCTCTGCTTCCTCAATGGCATTGTGTTTCCTGGTGTTGAGTTAGGGGAAATAAAGGTGGTGGCCAGGGAATCCTCTGCCATATATAAATTCTTTGGTATCTGGGTTCAGATGACTGATTGTGGAATCCCCAGTATTCTGGAAATATTTAGAACATCAAGAAAGTTTTACAGTGGATTGGGCCCTTTCTTACTTCCTTTAAAGTACTTCCTAATATTACTGAATCACCAAGATGAATTTCTGACCCACTTAGAAAGAAAACCCATGGCATATATCTCTACAAGCTGAAGAGATAACCCTTTACCATTCCTTCTGAAGAAGGAAATGGTAGAGAGCAAAATGGTCCAGTGAACAGAAGATGAGTTATCAATCCATACCATCTTAGAATGAGTTTTACCATGTTGGAAAAGAGATGGACATTATTTTATTTGTTATAAAAATCAAGTGAGATGCCATTTATATAGTGACTGGTCCATAGGGATTCAGTCACATCCTGTTTTGTTTCTTTCTATAATTTGTATACCACCTTAATGAAATATCTAAGTATAGAATTGAATGGTTACATATATAAACATTGAAAATCAGACATAATAACAAAACCAAGTACTGGCAGAATCCTCATTTTCCTGACTAATCATTAAACTATCCTTTAGGAAAAACTAGTTATTCTCTTCACTGGGTCTTACTTGAATAAGCTGTTACTTATTAAGTCTAAAGACCTTTCTGTCTTCTGTAGCTGCTTAGTTAGTGACTCTCCCTTTCTCTTGAAATGGAAGGTAGTTGGGCATGGTGGCACACACCTTTGATCCCAGCACTCGGGAGGCAGAGGCAGGCAGATTTCTGAGTTCAAGGCCAGCCTGGTCTACAAGGTGAGTTCCAGGACAGCCAGGCCTATACAGAGAAACCCTGTCTCGAAAAACAAAAACAAAAACAAACACACATGAAAAAAAGGAAGAAAGAAATGGAAGGTAGTACATGCCTTAGAATATGTGACTTCTGTTGCAAATTACTATTTATGATTATTTCCATTTTACAAGAAAACTGGAAAGATTTAAATTTGTATAAGTTTAGAATTTAGGGTTCTTTAGAGATGGATTTCTAAACCCACTGCTGCTACTGGACTTGGAGAAATAGTCTCTGGAGCTTTCTCCATAAAGAGACTACACTGATTCTTGGTGACCAACCCCTTCTCTGCCATCTTTAGCTCACAGAGACTCATCCAAACCACATAAAGACCCATCAAAGAAAAGAGAATTACAGACCAATTTTCCTTGTGAAAATAGATGCAAAAAAATTCAATAAAATACATGAATACCGAATCTGAAAACACATAAAAGGAATATCTACCATGATCATATAGGTTTCATCCCAAAAATGCAAGGATTCATCTCATTAGATGCAGAAGAGACCTTTGACAAAAATCCAATGTTACTTCATGATAAAAGTCCTGGAGGTATTAGGAATACAAGGGACATTCCTCAACCAAATAAAGATAGTTTATAGGAAGCTTATAGCCAACATCAAATTAAATGGAGAGATGGATGAGGGTGCTGCCATAGGAGGACCAGGTGGAGAGGGATAAGAGAAAGAGAGAGGGATTTGAAGAAAATATGTGAGGAGACAGCTACAATTAAGGGGCATTTGAAAGATACTATGGAAATACAATAGAAGCTAATACAATAGAAGCTTCCTAAATATATACATATATAACAGTGATCTAAATGACATCACCAAATAATAGGGGAGATGGAACCCCAACTACTCATCTCTTGTCACCATATGAAGTTTCCAGTTCTTGGTACTGAGTTAAATCTAATTGAGTTTTTGGCCAAAGGGACACCATGGGAATCCCCAGGCTGTTGCCAAGACATAGGTTGTTCTCCACAAACTTAAGGCAAGGCCCATCATTGAAGACAGCACCCATACAATTCACTGACCATGGAAAAGTCAAGCAGGTGACTACATAGATCCTTTGCCCCAGTGTTCTAATGTCTTTGATACAGGAAGGTACTCTGCATGTTACCAACTCAGCTGTAAGCCCTTTGGCTTACAATGATATAGTACCTGTAAAATATAATAGGGCAATGGTGGCATAAAACTTGTGGGTGTAACCAACTATTATATGATTTCATTTAAAGCCTACTCCATGAAATGGAACCCTCCTATACCCCACACTGCTTGGATAACCAAAAATCTGAGACTAGATAGCCAGCTCAGTGACCTGCGGTGAAACTAAACACTATTCTAAAAACAAACAAAAACCCTCAGCAATAAAATAACTCCTAATGACATTCTGTCATACTCATAGATCAGTGCCTTGTTGAGCCATTACCAGAAAAGGTTCCTTCTGTAGCAGATGGGGACAAATTCAGAGACACACAGACAGACATGCAGAGAGAGGTATTTTGGAATACTCAGTCCTAAACAGTATGTCTCCATCAAATCCTTCTCCTCAGGGGCCAGGGAACCTGGTGGGAGAGGAGGCAGGAAGTGTAAGAGACAGAGATGATAGATGTCACCAGAGAAGAAGACCCCTCTCAATCAATATTATGGATGTACATATGAACTCACAGAGGCTGAGGCATCATGCACAGGACCTCCATAGGTCTATACCAGGTCCTTTGCATATATATTATGGCTTCCAGTTTAGTGTTTTTATGGGATTCTTGGGTGTGCAAGCTAGTTGGGTCTCTGTTTCTTGTGCTCTGTTTTGGGATATTTTTCTTCTTGAATTTTGTTTGTTTGTTTGTTTTGTCCAATTCTGATGGAATAGTTTTTGGTTTTTTAGTTATGCTTTATTTTGTTATATGTTATTATTATCCCTTAGAAGTCTGTTTTCTAATGTGAGACATAAAGGGAGTGGATTTGAATGGGAGATGGGGTGGAAAGGAACTGGGAGGAGCAGAGGTAGGAGAAATAGTAATTATGATATATCCTGTGAGAAAAATATCTATTTTCAATAAAAGGAAAAATAAATACAGTTGAGCTTCTTTTGTTTGGACAGATCTGAAAATAACTGAATTGGGTTAATTGGACTTTTTCTTTGCAGGTCATTTAACAACACCAGGATTGCAGGACACACTGACGACACAGGCCAGGAAGGAAGTAAGAAAACATCAGGGAATAGTAAATACAATCTCATTCATTTGATTTTCCCCCAAATTCTGGAAAACTAAACAAGCCCCACTGGAATTATCATAAACAAAGGAAAAATGTATGTGAGCATCACAAACCGCACACACATGCTTTCCCATGTCTCTCTCTCTCTGGCTGGGATAACACTTTAATTTAGGCGTTACAGTGTCCCTTATTATCTTTGCATTCTATTTGAGTAGCCAATTTTATATCTTTCACTTTGATGAAAATTCTGTGGAGGAAACTGATCATGAGAAATAATGAAAACAAAATGGAACGAAGGTAGCTGAGGAGAGGGCACTGTAAGTGAGGCACTCACCACTAAGTCTAACAATTAGATTCAATTCCCAGAGTCCATATAGTAGAAGGAGAGGACCAACATGTTGTAGTTACTTGCTTTTCCACTTCAAACAAACAAACAAACAAACAAAAAAAACATGACTTGCAGGCAGTTTATTCAGCAAAGCAGTGACATAACTTTCCATTTATTACCAAAAGAACAATTGCTTTGGGAAAAATGACACTGAAAACAGTGTGAGCCCCAAAGATAGTAGTAGGAATGATTGAGCCATACATGGAAAGTCAATATCAGTGCTTTGTTCTCCTGATAACATGAAAACTTATTGATGAATATAAGTTTCTCAGATGTTTTTATAAAGAAGCTCAGGACACTACAGAGCCAAGATGGTTAAGGTTTTAGGACTCAGTGTGTTCTCACAGACCTCTTACTTTTTTTTCAATGAGAGCCTGGCTTTATCCACTCTGCAGCTTTAACAGCATCAATAAGTGTTCTGAAATTACAAACTATTATGAGTCTTATAACTGTCTGGCAATGTGTCTAGCTAATATATCCAGTATAGTGAGTAAACTCTATAAATGTTAATCATTTAGAAAGAAGTTTTTAATTAGGGTGGCTATAAAATAAAGTTGATCTTGAGGTTCTTGTGCAGGTAAAATGTATGTTTTAAAAATATTCATTTTGTTTCATTTGAAAAGCATTATTGCTTACTGTTAACTGTTAGCAATTGGGTAAAGGATGTGAATATATTTCTGTAAGGAATCAACAAAATTCTATAATCCTTTATACAAATATGGGGTTGGTACTTTGTCCTGGAAACAATGACTGCCACATTGGACTATTAATAAAATGAAAAGTACATAGTTCAAAACAAGTATCCTTGGGATAAACTATTAGCTGATGTGGTTCAGGGAGAGAAGACATAATCTCCTCCCCTTATCCTCAGAGAAGGGGAAGCCCTTCCTTCCCATGGGTACCAGCCTGCCTTGGCATATCAAGTCATATCTGGACTAAGCACATACTTTCCCACCAAAGCCAGACAAGGCAGTCCAGCTAGGGGATGGTATCCAAATGCAAACAACAGAGTTGGAGACAGCTCTCATTCCAAGTGTTAGGGGACCCACATGAAGACCAAGCTGCCTAATTTCAGCCCCTGCATGCTCTTTGGTGGTGGTTTGGTCTCTGTGAGTTCCCACGGGTCCAGGTTAGTTGACTTTGTAGGTCTTCTTGTAGTGTCCTTGACTTCTCTGGGTCCCTCAGTCATATCCCACAGTTTTCTGCAAAACTTGATGTGTGGCTGTGGGTCTCTGCATCTGTTTCCATCAGCTGCTGGTTGAAGCCTCTCAGGAGACAGATATGCTAGGCAGGATAGCAAAATATCATTAATAGTGTCACAGGGTAGCTCTTGAGATGGGTACCAAGTTGGCTGAGTCATTGGCTGAGTACTTTATGACTAATATCCACATATAAGTTAGTATCATTGTATCTTTCTGGGTCTAGGCTACCTCACTCAGGATGATTTTCCCAAGTTCCATCTATTTGCCTAAGATCTTCACCAACCCTACATTCAACTGAGGGCTACTATGCAAAATATATAAAGAACTCAAGTAATTAGAAACCAACAAATCAAATAACCCAATTTAAAAATGGGGTACAGAACTAAGCAGAGAATTCTTAGCAAAGGAATCCCCAATACCCAAGAAGCATTTAAAGAAATGTTGAATGTCCTTAGCCATCAGGGAAATGAAAATCAAAACTACTCTGAGATTCTATCTTAACACCTGTGAGAATGGCTAAGATCAAACACTCAAGTGAGAATGTGGAACAAGGGAAACACTCCTCCAGTGCTGGTGGGGGTGCAAACTGGTATACTTTGGAAATCACTTTGACAATTTCTCAGAAAATTGGGAATATTTCTACTCCATGACCCAGCTATACCATTCCTGGGCATATATCCAAAAGATGCCCCACTATACTACAAGGACACTTGCTCAACTATGTTCATAGCAGCTTTATTCATAATAGCCAGAACATGGAAACAACCTAGATGTCCCTCAACCAAAGAATGGATAAAGAAAATGTGGCATATTTACACAGTAGAAAATTATCCAGCTATTAAAAACAATGGCATGGAATTTCTTGCTCTATCTTGGCAGGTACCCTCTGCTAGCCCATGGGCCACTCATTCCAAGAAAGCAGGAGGGCTGACTGTAGATCTTTCCCTCTCCTGTTCTTCCAGATCCCTAGTCTGTAAAGCAGACCCTTTAGAATGACCTCTCTTCACTGTCTAAGCCTATTCCAAGGAGACTAAATAAACAGATTGTGATTGAACACTCTGCCCGTCTCCTGTCAACTACTTCAGCTCCTAGCTTACCCCAACTTTTAAAGTGTCAGTTCACAGTACCCGAAACACAAAATTTTACCTTGAGCTCTCAGTGGCTACACCTACCAGGTCCACAGAAAATTTCTCACAGGATAATACACAGTCACCACACTTTCCTAAAATCCAGACAGGAAACAGAAACCAAGGAACAAAATACCCACCCAATGAAGAGAAAACAGAGATTAGTACCTAGACCTATAACCATCCCAATACCAGATGCCTAGATGCCAACATAAATCACAAGCAATAATAGTGGGAGCAATATATCTCTAACAGTGACCATCAATCCTATCACAGCAGGCCTTGAATATTCCAGTACAGCTGAAGCACACACACACACACACACACACACACACACACACTCACAAGACTTTAAAACACTCTGTATGAAGATGGTAGAGGTTCTTTAAAAGAAAGTGAATAAAGCCCTTGAAGCAATCCAGGAAAACACAGAGTAGAGGGAAATGAATAAATCCCATAAAGAAATCCAGGAAAGCACAAACAATAGTAGAAGGAAATGAGTAAAACTGTTCAGTGCTTATCTGGAAATAGAATCAGCAAACAAAACCCAAACTGAGGGAATTTTTGGAAATGAAAAATTTATATATTTGAATTTTAACTACAGAGGCAAGCTTCATCAGCAGAATATAAGAGATGAAAGAAAAAAATTCAGGCATTGAAGATATATACTAGAAGAAATAGATACACAAGTCAAAGAAAATGTTAAACCAAAAACTTCTGACACAAAATAACCAGGAAATCTGAGACACTACAAAAAGACAAAATCTCTGAATAATACTAATTAGGTAATAATAAGGAAGGTGAAGAAACTAAGCTCAAAGACTCAGAAAATATTTTCAACAACATCACTGAAGTAAAAATTTCCCAACCTAAGTAAGGAAGAGGTTTTTTTTTTTTTTTTTTTTTTTTTTTTAATGGTAGCATTGAGCATCCTTTTGGTATATGCTCAAGAGTGGTATAGCCGAATCTTGGAGTAGATTTAAGTTTTTAATTCTTGAGAATTTTATACATGATTATGATGTTGAGATAATTTCTTTTTCCTTCCTCCCGTTTTACCTGTGTAGTATAAATAAGTGCCATCTTTTCATTCAGCTTACTTTCTATACCTGATATTTCAAATAAAATTCAGAGTTAGCCTATGTAGATTTTCATAAACAACTCCTTGAGAAAGTCTTCTCAGGAAATCGTAAAGCCCGTTCAGGGCAGCCAACTGCATGGGAGTGAAGGCTTTCTGAACTTTCATCCTGAGTCTGTCTCTAAGTTTGTCAGCTAAAACCCTCAGGACTTGAGAGTTGCCTTTCTGAAATTTCTTGCTTTAATTTTTTATTGGGTATTTTATTTATTTACATTTCAAATGTTATCCCCTATTCCGTTCTTCCCTACAGAAATCCTCTATCCTATTCCCCTTCCCCTGTTTCTTTCAGGGTGCTCCCCTACCCACCCACCCACTCCTTCCTCCCCCACCCTGGCATTCCCCTACACTGGGTCATCAAACCTTCACAGGACCAAGAGTCTCTCCTCCCATTGATGCACGACAAGGCCACCCTCTGCTACATATGCAGCTGGAGCCTTGTGTCATTCCATGTATACTCTTTGGCTGGTGGTTTAGTCCCTGGAAGCTCTGGGGGATCTGGTTGGTTGATATTGTTGTTCTTCCTATGAGGTTGCAAACCCCTTCAGCTCCTTCAGTCCTTTCTCTAACTCTTTCATTGGGGACCCTGTGCTCAGCCCAATGTTTGCAACTAAGGCCTTGCACATGCTAGGCAAGCATGTAGATCTACATTCTGATATTATCTACATCTTCAATCGATTTATTTCCTTTCCAGAGTATTTTTTTTCTTAAGTATAGACTTTAAAAATAGGAGAGCTACAAAAATAATTCTTATTTCTTAATTTGTAACTGAATGATTTATTTAAGTCACAGACAAGGACATGTTAGAAACATGTCCAGTCTCTTCTTTGTCGGCTAGGGACAAAGTCAGGTAGCACTAACCCGAAGCATTCAATAACTGGGAAAAAGATATGGCAGGTAGCCTCCTTATGAGGATTGTTTCATAGCTATGGGGAGTTTTCATCTGGGCTTATGCTGAAAGGGGATTTGAAAATGTCTAATAAAACAGACTCTACATAAAAGCAGATTGGTCCTATACGGTATAAAACAGTTTCTAAGATGAAAATTCTCTAAAGTTTAGTCTTACATGGAGCTCCTTAGGTAAATACCAAAAGGCATTTCTTCTCTAAAACCTTCCTATTACTCTTGTTCACTATCCAGTACTACAGAGCTATTGGAAAAATGAAGAACTGAGCTGTGGCAAATTGAGGATAATATTTGTTATATAAGTAACTTCTAGCTTCCATATAGAGGTATAAGTCATATCAAAACTGGAATTAATATTCAGGTATCTAGGGCCAGCCACCTAGTACCCTTCCAACATAGAACACAGAATAAATCTTCAACCATCCTTCATCAAAAAGGAGTGCCTTTCTGTCTAATATCTGTTATATTAGAGTGCATAGGAAAATGAATATTTATAGACAAAATCTTTTTTTGACATACATAATTATCTTTAATAAAGCTTCCAAAAAACAAAAACTATAGAACTGGTAAGTGATCCACTCCCTGAAACCATAGCATCATCTGGTTTCAAAGTATATATATATAACTGAGTAAATTCAGGTTCCTCTGTTTCCCTTTGTGTAGAGCTTCCCTAGAACAATTATGACCCTGTCATCTTGATTTCCCCTTGCAAATTCAGCCCTAGCAACTTCTCTACTTGGCGTTCTTGCCTGTACTCTTTTTCTTTCTGTAGCCAGAGTTCCCAAACAAGTCTGTTCTAATCTCAGGAATTTGTGAATGTTGGGTGATAAGCAATTATGTACTTTTACAGTTCCCAGCTGGAGGTACTATTTGTGAATTGGTGAAAGCTTTGGGTAGGTCACTGAGGCCATGTTCTCAGGAAGTATTTATTGCCCTGTGTCTTTTGGCTTCCTGGATGCTATGAGGTAAGGAACTTTGCTTCTGCTTTGACTTTCTGCCTCATTACGTCTCACAGACAATGAAGCCATTTAGCCATAAACTAAAACCTCTGAATTTGAGCTAAAATAAAACCTTCTCCCTTTTTTGTTTTTTGTTTTTTGTTTATTTGTTTTTTGTATTGCCACAGCAACAAAATCAAACACATATGGCACAGGTAAATTAAGGCTGTTTATCAGCTGGTCTTGAAGAGACTGTCCTGTTTTATCTGACCAGGTGGTACTGTGTGGATGAGGCATACAGAAGTATTGGTATGATACAATATGAGTAAGACTTGCAGCAACCACTGACTTTGAAGATGGCAGGAGCCATGAGCTGAAAATATGAGTAGCTTTTTGAAACAAGAGAGCACAAAAGAATAGACTCTATTCTAAAGCCTGCAGAAAGAAATGCTCCTCCTAGAACAGGAGTTTAGACAATTCAGAACTTCTGAGCAATATAATACATGAATCATCTTTTCAAGAATGGGATTGTAGGAGTGTGCTACCATACCCAGCATAAAGGAATGATAAGATAATAAATTTAAATGGTTTAAGTAAATTCATATGTGGCATTTTTTTTTTCACAGCAGCGATAGAATGCTAACATGGTCTCTAGATAGATCTTACCATTAGGAGTTTCCTAGCAACACCCTCTTTATAAGATATTCGAATAATTTTACTATTACTTTTAAGACAAAGACTACATTCTTAATGAGATTTTCTGTCTGACCATCCCTTGCTGTCTCCCAAAGTACCCATCAGTATTTGTCATTTAATTAAATATTTCATGTTTTGAGAATTTCATACACGATACTATATTTACATCATTTCTATTTGTCCCTTTCCCTACTCAAACTCCTATTGCGCTCTTCCTACTCCTTCTCAAATTCAATACCTCTTTTTAATCATTATTTTTACATACATACAACTTGCTGACCCCATTTAGTGCTACTCATGTGTGTACACAGCTCACCACTGGGTAGTAGATAACCTAATCAGGTGCTCATTCCCAGAGAAAAGTTTATCTCCATCTCCCAGAAGCCATTGATTGTCTGGAATTTTTCATCTAGGGATAGGGTCTTATAAAATGCCTCCCATTCACATTGGCAGATCAACTAGTATTATCATTTAGCTGGTTTTATTTAGACAACTATTTTATTAAGATTCCATGAGACACCACTTAGATCATGTCTAGCTGGTTTCTTTGTTCTCTGGTTTATAATTTTACTGCCTCCTCTTCTATGATGCTCCTTCAATCTTAGGTATAGGGATTGTGTTGTATTTGCACCAATTGACAATGAGCTCACCATGGTTACTTAGTCTTGGCATTTCAACCTTTGTGGATTGTAGGATTTGTAGGAGCCTCAGTTGCTTTTTAAAAAAAGCTTCTTTGGTGAGGTATGAGAGCTATACTTTATATATGGGTATAAGGACGAGTACTTATAATACAGTTAGAAACTATGAGTTTAGGAAATCGGCAGTAGTAAGTTCTCTTCTAGGGCCTCCCCTTTACTACAGATAGCTGACTTGATTTACCATATCAAGCATTAATTCACATGCATCTATGGGCCCTAAGTACAATTATAACTCACCATAGGGGTTATCTTGTAGGCTGATCATTGTCCTGGCTCACAGGTTTTACAAAGGGGTAGAATTATTGATTACTTTTCTCCTATGGCAGCTTAGAGTCTGATACTATGAGAGCAAGCCCATACAGAGAAGACTTCTAGTTCAGTTCCATATCAGTTCCTCAGAGTTCTGTGTTTAAAGTGTTGTCAAGAAAAGGGCCTTACATTCAAGTGCAAAGTCAATGACACAGTGCTACACCTAAGTGCCGTCCATTGCAGCTTTCTTGATATCCTCTGTTCCTTTTAAGTGTAGGAGTTGCTGCTTCATTTCTCTTCAAGGGACCATTCACACCAAGAAGGACTTCTGATCTTTTTTCAGTCCTTCTCTAGGAGTTGCATCTCATCTCCTTAACCTTCTCTCAGCACCCAGTTAGAATCGGTAATGAGATTTGAGAGGTGGTCACATGTGTTTTTTCAAAACTCATGATCTCCGGCATGTTTTCTCATTTTAGGTCACATTTCCTATATAAAGCATGATGGCTTGCATTGTGGCTTTTTTTTTTTAACTAAGGAATGAGCAACTGAGTGATTGTACCTGGATGTGCAGTAGCCTGGTTTCCAGGCCTGGTTTTGACCACCTTGTTACAGACTCACTCTTATGCATAAATGCTGTAATGTTGTGCTCCTATCAAAAGTCCTGTAGAAAACATCTCCATGAAATATGTTATCTATGTTTCCTGTGGGATTTGTGAGAATTTGTTTCCATTATATTATTCATTTTTAATACTGAGTAATGAAAATAATTTATTTTCATCCTGTTTTGGAATAACTTTGCTTTCATAGAGTAGCTTATTTTCTGTTCTGCAGTAGGCACTAGGGGATCTGCCAAAATCTATCACAGCCATCAGGACAAAACCACATACATAATGCCTGATGATCACTTGTAGTTGAAGCTCACTTCTACCTACTCCTATGTTCTGCTGAAACCAACGTGACCCAACACCATTCCATTTTCAGGAACATCCATGATGACAAATCTGAGTCTGGGATGAGAGAATACAGGTTTGTGTTATCCAATTAAAAAAAAAACTCGGCAAAGCCAATCCCTACTTTAGCTCCATCCACAGTGAAGCCGGTGTTTCCTGTTCTCATTGCCTCTCTCCTTTCTGACCATCTGGTTGGCCATGCCACCACAGGTGGTAAGCCCAAGAAATCTAATCAGGAAACACCCCCAACATGCACTCTGCTTATACACTTATTTCCTAGAGCATGTGATTTATGGCATGCTTCTACAAAAACGAAAACTGATTGATCATATCCCACTTTACTCTACCTGAAGCTAAGATCTCCACTGGATGAATTCCATTATTTTCTTTTTTTAATCCATAGATTTGGTATGTATTTCCTATTTGTATGTCTATCTGTTTGGGTGATCTTTCTTTACATTGTAATATAATCTTATTGACATATTCTTATTTTAATGTGTTTCAGCCTATTTGCAGAAAAAAAAAAGTCAGGATTCTAGTGAACAAAGAGAACAAATACATAGGAATACAGGATACATCACCAAACATGGAGACTTGATTACTTAGGGTATGCTAAAATTCTTTGTACTAAGAGGAGATAAATGTGCCCTAATACTAAGCATTTAAATCATTATTCTGCTGCACACGTGTGCACATGAAAAAGTGAGAGAGAGAAAGAGAGCAGTTCCTGCTGCTTAAGAAGAAATCCATACAGAAAAATGTTGTGAGAGTACCTGCCTTTTCCTTTGATTCAGCCCCTGACTAAGAACAAGCATGGAGAATAGCAAAGAGAGCTGGCTAATGGGAAATTCAGAAGGCAGATTGTCCATGCATTAGTCAGTCTTCTACACTATCCCTCTGTGAGACAGTGGTCTGTAAATTACGTTCGTGATGGTTTGCTTCTCAGCACTGCAAGCCATTTGTCTCCCGAGAAATGAAGCAGCATGCAGTGGTAAATTGCTCTGTGAAGTGGCTATGACTCTTCCTTTCAGTTCCTTATTTTTCAAACTTTTGTAACCAAAGTTACCAAGCACGGAAATAGCATGAAAATTAGATAAGAGGACATTTCAGTTGTTCAGTTCATTTACGTGAATATCATAGGTTATCATTTTTGGCAAGGAGAAAAGACTTTCGACATTACATTTTGGTTGGACTCAGGGAATTATGTGTTGTGCTCACATTTCTGATGAATTGCTCCTTGATTTCATATCAAAGACATTTACAATTTCAGAACTTATCTCATTTAGAATTTCATTTTAAAAAATGAAATCAGGAGCATAAGCTTTTTTGATAACACTGGCACAAATGCTAGGGTATCTTTTCCTGAAGTTAAAGTGTTTTTTGAGAACACTAAAGTCCTTGATAAGAAAACTCTCATATAGTTTCAGGCATATTTGACATGGTGCCTTTTTAAATCAGTGCAAAACTATTTCTGTGCAGGGCGGTGGTGGCACAGGCCTTTGATCCCATCACTTGGGAGGCAGAGGCAGGTATATTTTTGAGTAGATCAGCCTGGTCTACAGAGAGTTCCAGGACAGCAAGAGCTATACAGAGAAACCCTGTCTCAACCCCCCTTCCCCCCCCAAAACAAAACAAAAACAAAAAACAAAAATCCTACTTCTCACATTCAAGATCCATATATAACATTCAATGTAGGTTTCAGAAATTTTTAAAAAAATTTTTAATTATCATTTATCTATCTATCTATCTATCTATCTATCTATCTATCTATCTATCTATCTATCTATCTATCTTTTTATTTATTTATTTACAGTCCAGTAATTATCAACCTCTGGTCTGTCCTCCAACAATTCCTCAGCCCACTCTTCCTCCCTTGTCTCCAAGAGGATGTCCCCACCTACCTACTCCCCACCCATCCCACCCCACCAGACCTCCCTACTTCCTGGGGCCTTAAGTCTCTGGAGGGTTAGGTGTATCTTCTCTCACTGAGGCTAGACCAAGCAGTCCTCTGCTGTGTGTCAGGGACCTTTTTACCAGCTTATGTGTGCTGTCTGTCTGGTGGCTCAATATTGAGAGATATTAAAGACAGATCATTGTTAGTTCCCGTTGTGTCTCCTTTTGTAGTTGGCATTATGTGTGTGTGATTCTCTTCCTTTGGTTTTGTTGTGAGATAATTAATATTTTGTTTTATCTCTGGTGTAGGTATCCTTCTAGTATCTTCTGTAGGGCTGGATTGGTAGATGTAAGTTGTTTTTTTTTTTTTCTCTTGTCTTTTATTTATGTATTTATTTATTTATTTTTTTACACTCCATGTTTTATCTCCCTCCCTTCCATCCTGAAATTGATTCATATCACATACCTCCTCCTTACCTCCTGTCTCCACGAGGTTGTGCCCACCCCTAACCCCTACCCGACCAGACCTCTAAACTCCCTGGGCCCTCTAGTCTCTTGAGGCTTAGGTGCATCTTCTCTGACTGAACCCAGACCCAGCAGCCCTCTGATGTATATGTGTTCGAGGCCTCATATCAGCTAGTGTATGCTGCTTGGTTGGTGGTCCAGTGTTTGAGAGATCTTGGGGGTCCAGGTTAATTGAGATTGCTGATCCTTCTACAGGGTTTCCCTCCTCCCTTAGCTTCTCCCAGCCTTTCCCTCATTCAACCACAGGAGTCAGCAGCTTCTGTCCATTGGTTGGATGTAAATATCTGCATCTGATTCTTTCAGCTGTTTGTTGGGTCTTTCGGGGCAGTCATTATAGGTCCCATTTTGTGACTGCTCCATAGCTGCAGTAATAGTGTCAGGCCTTGGGACCTCCCCTTGAGCTGGATCCCACTTTGGGCCTGTCCCTGGACCTTCCTCTCATCAGGCTCCTCTCCATTCCCATCCCTGCAGTTCTTTCAGAAAGGAACAAATACGGGTCAGAGTTTTGACTGTAGGATGGCAACCACCTTCCTCACTTGATGCCCTGTCTTCCTGCTGGAAGTGGGCTCTATATGTTCCCTCTCCCTACTACCAAGCATTTCATCTAAGGTTCTTCCCTTTGAGTCCTCTCACCTCCCAAGTCTCTGGTGCATTCTGAAGGGCCCCCTTTTCTGCTGGCCCTCAGGGCTTCAGTCCTTTTCCCTCACCCAATACCAGATCAGGTTCCTATTCCCCCTTCCACTTTCCCTCCAAGGTCTCTCCCTCCCCACTTGTGATTGCTTTCTTCTCCCTCCTAAATGGGACTAAGGAGTTCTCACTTGGGCTCTTCAGCTTGTTGACCTTTTTGAGTTGTGTAGACTGTATCTTGGGTATTCTGTATTTCTCTCTCTCTCTCTCTCTCTCTCTCTCTCCCTCTCTCTCTCTCTCCCTCTCTCTCCCTCTGACTAATATGCACTTATTAGTGAGTACATACCATGCATGTCCTATTGGGTCTGAGTTACCTCACTCAGGATCAGGATGATATGTACTAGTTCCATCCATTTGCCTGCAAAACTCAGGATATCCTCATTCTTAATAGCTGAATAGTATTCCATTGCATAAATGAACTACATTTTCTGTATTCATTCTTATGTTGTGGGGCATCTGGGTTGTTTCCAGCTTCTGTCTGTCATAAATAAGGCTGCTATGAACATATTGGAGCATGTGCCCCTATGGCATGGTGGGGCATCTTTTGGGTATATTCCCAAGAATGGTACTGCTTGGTCTTCAGGTAGATCTATTTCCAATTTTCTGAGGAACCTTCAGATTGATTTTCAGAGTGGTTGTACCAGTTTGCAATTCCACCAGCAATGGAGGAGTGAGTGTTCTTCTTTCTCCATATCCTTGCCAACATGTGTTGTTACCTAAAGTTTTAATCTTAGTCATTCTGATTGGTTAAAAGTGGAATCTCAGGGTCATTTTGATTTTCATTTCTCTGATAACTAAGGACTTTGAACATTTCTTTAGGTGCTTCTCAGCCATTCGAGATTTTTCAGTTTTGAATTATCAGTGTGGTTCTATACCCCATTTTTGATTGGGTTGTTTGTTTGGTTGGTTTTTTTGTGGGCTTTTTGAATTCTTTATATATATTTGATATAAGCCCTCTATCAGATGTGGGGTTAGTGAAGATTTTTTTCCCAATATGTTAGTTGCCAATTTCTCTTACTGACTATGTCCTTTGCCTTACAGAAGTTTTCAAGATTCATGAGGTCACATTTATCAATTCTTGATCTTAAAACATAAGCTATTGGAGTTCTGTTTAGGAAATTTGCCCCTGTGCCAATGAGTTCAAGGCTCTTTCCTACCTCCTCTTCTTTTAGAGTCAATGTATCTTGTTTTATGTTGAGGTCCTTGTTCCACTTGGACTTGAACTTTGATGACAAATATGGGTCTATTTTCATTTTTCTACATATAGATAGCCAGTTAGACCAACACCATTTATTGAAGATGCTTTCTTTTTTCCATTGTATATTTTTGGCATCTTTGTGAAAGATCAAGTGTCCGTAAATGTGAGGTTTTATTTCTGGGTCTTCAATTCTATTCCATTGATCAACATGTCTGTCTCTGTACCAATACCATGCACTCTTTATCACTATTGCTCTGTAGTAAAGCTTGAGGTCAGGGATGGTGATTCCCCCAGCCATTCTTTTATTGTTAAGAATTGTTTTCGGTATTCTTTTTTTTTTTTTTTTTTTTTTTGCCTTTCCAGATGAATTTGAGAAGTGCTTTTTTCATGTCTTTGAAGAATTGTGTTGGAATTTTGGTGTGGATTGCATTGAATCTGTAGGTTGCTTTTGGTAGGATGGCCATTTTTACTATATAATTCTGCCAATTCATGAGCATGGGAGATCTCGCCATTACCTGAGATATTCTTTGATTTCTTTCTTAAGAGGCTTGAAGTTATCATATAGGTCTTTTACTTGTTTGGTTAGAGTTACCCCAAGATATTTTATATTATTTGTGGCTATTGTAAAGGGAGTTGTTTCCCTAATTTCTTTCTCTCCCTGTTTATCATTTGTATAAAGGAGGGCTACTGATTTTTTTATTAGGTATTTTCTTCATTTACATTTCCAGTGCTATTCCAAAAGTACTTTATACCCTCCCCACCCACTCCCCTACCCACCCACTCCCACTTCTTGGTCCTGGAGTTCCCCTGTACTGAGGCATATAAAGTTTGCAAGACCAATTGGCCTCTCTTTCCACTGATGGCCAACTAGGCCATCTTCTGATACATATGCATATAGAGACACGAGCTCCTGAGGGTACTGGTTAGTTCATATTGTTGTTCCACCTATAGGGTTGCAGATACCTTTAGCTCCTTGGGTAATTTCTCTAGCTCCTCCATTTGGGGCCCTGTGATCCATCCAATAGCTGACCGTGAGCATTCACTTCTGTGTTTGTTAGGCCCTGGCATAGTCTCACAAGAGACAGCTGTATCTGGGTGCTTTCAGCAAAATCTTGCTAGTGTATGCAATGGTGTCAGCATTTGGAAGCTGATCATGGGATGGATCCTTGGATATGGCAGTCTCTAGATGGTCCATCCTTTCCTTTCAGCTCCAAACTTTGTCTCTGTAACTCCTTCCATGGGTGTTTTGTTTCCAATTCTAAGAAGGGGCAAAGTGTCCACACTTTGGTCTTCGTTCTTCTTGAGTTTCATGTGTTTTGTAAATTGTATCTTATATCTTGGGTATTCTAAGTTTCTGGGCTAATATCCATTTATCAGTGAGTACATATCATGTGAGTTCTTTTGTGATTGGGTTACCTCACTCAGGATGATGCCCTCCAGGTCCATCCATTTGCCTAGGAATTTCATAAGTTCATTCTTTTTTTTTTTCACATATGTGTTTAGTTGTTTCTTTTTTTTTAATTTGTACATTGTATTTTATTTTATTTTATTTTTATTAGGTATTTTCCTCGTTTACATTTTCAATGCTATCCCAAAGGTCCCCCATACCCATCCCCCCAATCCCCTACCCACTCACTCCCCCTTTTTGGCCCTGGCGTTCCCCTGTACTGGGGCATATAAAGTTTGCAAGTCCAATGGGCCTCTCTTTGCAGTGATGGCCGACTAGGCCATCTTTTGATACATATGCAGCTAGAGACAAGAGCTCTGGGGTACTGGTTAGTTCATATTGTTGTTCCACCTATAGGGTTGCAGTTCCCTTTAGCTCCTTGGGTAATTTCTCTAGCTCCTCCATTGGGGGCCGTGTGACCCATCCAATAGCTGACTGTGAGCATCCACTTCTGTGTTTGCTTGGCCCCGGCATAGTCTCACAAGAGAGAGCTATACCTGGGTCCTTTCAGCAAAATCTTGCTAGTGTATGCAATGGTGTCAGCATTTGGAAGCTGATTATGGGATGGATCCCTGCATATGGCAATCACTAGATGGTCCATCCTTTCGTCAGAGCTCCAAATTTTGTCTCTGTAACTCCTTTTATGGGTGTTTTGTTCCCATTTCTAAGAAAGGGTAAAGTGTCCACACTTGAGTTCTTCATTCTTCTTGAATTTCATGCGTTTGGCAAGTTGTATCTTATATCTTGGGTATCCTTAGTTTCTGGGCTAATATCCACTTATCAGTGAGTACATATTGTGCGAGTTCCTTTGTGATTGGGTTACCTCACTCAGGATGATACCCTCCAGGTCCATCCATTTGCCTAGGAATTTCATAAATTCATTTTTTTAAATAGGTGAGTAGTATTCCATTGTGTAAATGTACCACATTTTCTGTATCCATTCCTCTGTTGAGGGGCATCTGGGTTCTTTCCAGCTTCTGGCTATTATAAACAAGGCTGCTATGAACATAGTGGAGCATGTGTCCTTCTTACCGGTTGGGACATGTTCTGGATATATGCCCAGGAGAGGTATTGCGGGATCCTCCGGTAGTACTATGTCCAATTTTCTAAACCGACAGACTGATTTCCAGAGTGGTTGTACAAGCTTGCAATCCCACCAACAATGGAGGAGTGTTCCTCTTTCTCCACATCCTCGCCAGCATCTGCTGTCACCTGAATTTTTGATCTTAGCCATTCTGACTGTTGTGAGATGGAATCTCAGGGTTGTTTTGATTTGCATTTCCCTGATGATTAAGGACGCTGAACATTTTTTCAGGTGCTTCTCAGACATTTGGTATTCCTCAGGTGAGAATTCTTTGTTCAGTTCTGAGCCCCATTTTTTAATGGGGTTATTTGATTTTCTGGAGTCCACCTTCTTGAGTTCTTTATATATATTGGATATTAGTCCCCTATCTGAATTAGGATAGGCAAAGATCCTTTCCCAATCTGTTGATGACCTTTTTGTCTTATTGATGGTGTCTTTTGCCTTACAGAAGCTTTGCAATTTTATGAGGTCCCATTTGTTGATTCTCGATCTTACAGCCCTAGCCATTGCTGTTCTATTCAGTAATTTTTCCCCTGTGCCCATATCTTTGAGGCTTTTCCCCACTTTCTCCTCTATAAGTTTCACTGTCTCTGGTTTTATGTGGAGTTCCTTGATCCACTTAGATTTGACCTTAGTACATGGAGAAAGGAATGGATTAATTCACATTCTTCTACATGTTAACTGCCAGTTGTGCCAGCACCATTTGTTGAAAATGCTTTTTTCTGCTGGATGGTTTTAGCTCCCTTGTCAAAGATCAAGTGACCAGAGGGCTACTGATTTATTAGAGTTAATTTTGTACCTGGCCACTTTGCTGAAGTTGTTTCTCAGCTGGAAAAGTTCTCTGGAAGAATTTTGGGGTCACTTATGTATACTATCATATCATCTGCAAATAGTGATACCTTTATTTCTTTTTTGCCAATTTGTATCTCCTGATCTCTCTCTTTTTTTTATTGTTCTAGCTAGCACTTTGAGTACTATATTGAATGGATATGGGGGCAGAGGGCATTCTTGTCTTGTCCCAGATTTTAGTGGGATTGCTTCAAGTATGTTTCCATTTAATTTGATATTGGCTGTTGGTTTGCAGTAAATTGCTTTTATTATGTTTAGGTATGGGCCTAGAATTCCTGATCTCTCCAATATTTTTAACATGAAGGGGTGTTATATTTTGTCAAATGATTTTTCTGCATCTAAGGAGATGATCATGTTATTTTTTTCTTTAAGTTTGTTTATATAGTGGATTATGTTAATGGTATTTCATATATTAAACCAACTTTGCATCCCTGAGTTGAAGCCTACTTGATCGTGGTGAATGATGGTTTTAATGTGTTTGTGGATTCAGTTTGCAAGAATTTTATTGAGTATTTTTGTATGAATATTCATAAGCGAGATTGGTCTGAAGTTCTCTCTTTTTGGGGTCCTTGTGTGGGTTAGGTATCAGAGTAATTGTTTCTTCATAGAACAAGTTAGGTAGTGTTCCTTCTGTTTCTATTTTATGAAATAGTTTGAGGAAAATTGGTATTAGGTCTTCTTTGAAGGTCTGGTAGAATTCTGCACTAAATCCATCTGGCCCCGGGCTTTATTTGGTTCGGAGGTTTTTAATGACTTCTATTTCCTTGTGAGATATGGGCCTGTTTAGATAGTTTACCTGCTCTTGATTTAACTTTGGTGTGTGGTATCTGTCTAGAAAACCATCCATTTCATCTAGATTTTTCCAGTTTTGTTGAGTATAGGCTTTTATAGCATGATCTGATGATTTTTTTAATTTCCTCTGTTTCTGTCACCCTTTTCATTTCTGATTTTGTTAATTTGTATATTGCTTCTGGGCCCTTTCATTAGTTTGGTCAGGGGCTATTCTATCTTGTTCACTCTCTCAAAGAACCAGCTTTTGGTTTTGTTGATTTTTTTATATTGTTCTGTTTTTATTTCGTTGATTTTGGCTCTGAGTTTCACTATTTCCTGCAGTCCACTCCTCTTGGGTAAGTTTGTTTCCTTTTGTTCTAGAGTTCTCAGGTGTGCAGTTGTTAGTGTGAAATCTCTCCAGTTTCTTTACCAGGGTACTTAGTGCTATGAATTTTCTTTTTAGCACTGCTTTGATTGTGTCCCATAAGTTTGGATGTGATATGTCAATATTTTAATTAAACTCCAGGAAATCTTTAATTTCTTTCCTTCCTTCCTTCCTTCCTTCCTTCCTTCCTTCCTTCCTTTCTTTCTTTCTTTCTTTCTTTCTTTCTTTCTTTCTTTCTTTCTTTCTTTCTTTCTTTCTTTCTCTCCTCCCTGACCAAGTTATTATTGACTAGAGAGTTGTTCAGCTTCCACATGTATGTGGTCTTTCTGTTGTTTTTGCTGTTATTTTTTTTCACCAACAAACCAAGCATAATTTTATTATTGGAAGGAAAATTGAATTATTTAAGAATAAGAAGTATGTTTTCTTTGAAATCAATACAACAGAATTACCATCTTCAAGTACTAAAAATGACAAAGATAATATTATTCTTTCTTATTTTTTGTTATTAGGTTTTGTTAGCCATTGTACTATATAGAGTTGTTAGTTTGTTTAAAACATTGAAATGCTATTTAGGCAATGTAGTATGAAAGGGTGAAAACCCTTTTAACATTTTTTTCTTTTTTTTTTAATTAGGTATTTTCCTCGTTTACATTTTCAATGCTATCCCAAAGGTCCCCCATACCCACCCCCCTAATCCCCTACCCACCCACTCCCTCTTTTTGGCCCTGGCATTCCCCTGTACTGGGGCATATAAAGTTTGCAAGTCCAATGGGCCTCTCTTTGCAGTGATGGCCGACTAGGCCATCTTTTGATACATATGCAGCTAAAGACAAGAGCTCCCGGGTACTAGTTAGTTCATATTGTTGTTCCACCTATAGGGTTGCAGTTCCCTTTAGCTCCTTGGGTAATTTCTCTAGCTCCTCCATTAGGGGCCGTGTGACCCATCCAATAGCTGACTGTGATCATCCACTTCTGTGTTTGCTAGGCCCCGGCATAGTCTCACAAGAGAGAGCTATATCTGGGTCCTTTCAGCAAAATCTTGCTAGTGTATGCAATGGTGTCAGCATTTGGAAGCTGATTATGGGATGGATCCCTGCATATGGCAATCACTAGATGGTCCATCCTTTCGTCAGAGCTCCAAATTTTGTCTCTGTAACTCCTTTTATGGGTGTTTTGTTCCCATTTCTAAGAAAGGGTAAAGTGTCCACACTTGAGTTCTTCATTCTTCTTGAATTTCATGCGTTTGGCAAGTTGTATCTTATATCTTGGGTATCCTTAGTTTCTGGGCTAATATCCACTTATCAGTGAGTACATATTGTGCGAGTTCCTTTGTGATTGGGTTACCTCACTCAGGATGATACCCTCCAGGTCCATCCATTTGCCTAGGAATTTCATAAATTCATTTTTTTAAATAGGTGAGTAGTATTCCATTGTGTAAATGTACCACATTTTCTGTATCCATTCCTCTGTTGAGGGGCATCTGGGTTCTTTCCAGCTTCTGGCTATTATAAACAAGGCTGCTATGAACATAGTGGAGCATGTATCCTTCTTACCGGTTGGGACATCTTCTGGATATATGCCCAGGAGAGGTATTACAGGATCCTCCGGTAGTACTATGTCCAATTTTCTGAGGAACCACCAGACTGATTTCCAGAGTGGTTGTACAAGCTTGCAATCCCACCAACAATGGAAGAGTGTTCCCCTTTCTCCATATCCTCGCCAGCATCTGCTGTCACCTGAGTTTTTGATCTTAGCCATTCTGACTGGAGTGAAGTGGAATCTCAGTGTTGTTTTGATTTGCATTTCCCTGATGATTAAGGATGTTGAACATTTCTTCAGGTTCTTCTCTGTCATTCGGTATTCCTCAGGTGAGAATTCTTTGTTCAGCTCTGAGCCCCATTTTTTAATGGGGTTATTTGATTTTCTGGAGTTCACCTTCTTGAGTTCTTTATATATATTGGATACTAGTCCCCTATCCGATTTGGGATAGGTAAAGATCCTTTCCCAATCTGTTGGTGGCCTTTTTGTCTTATTGACGGTGTCTTTTGCTTTGCAGAAGCTTTGCAATTTTATGAGGTCCCATTTATCGATTCTTGATCTTACAGCACAAGCCATTGCTGTTCTATTCAGGAATTTTTCCCCTGTACCCATATCTTTGAGGCTTTTCCCTACTTTCTCCTCTATAAGTTTCAGTGTCTCTGGTTTTATGTGGAGTTCCTTAATCCACTTAGATTTGACCTTAGTACAAGGAGATAGAAATGGATCAATTCGCATTCTTCTACATGATAACCGCCAGTTGTGCCAGCACCATTTGTTGAAAATGCTGTCTTTTTTCCATGGATGGTTTTAGCTCCCTTGTCAAAGATCAAGTGACCATAGGTGTGTGGGTTCATCTCTGGGTCTTCAATTCTGTTCCATTGGTCTACTTGTCTGTCACTATACCAGTACCATGCAGTTTTGATCACAATTGCTCTGTAGTACAGTTTTAGGTCTGGCATGGTGATTCCACCAGAGGTTCTTTTATCCTTGAGAAGAGTTTTTGCTATCCTTGGTTTTTTGTTATTCCAGATGAATCTGCCGATTGCCCTTTCACATTCGTTGAAGAATTGAGTTGGAATTTTGATGGGGATTGCATTGAATCTGTAGATTGCTTTTGGCAAGATAGCCATTTTTACAATGTTGATCCTGCCAATCCATGAGAATGGGAGATCTTTCCATCTTCTGAGATCTTCTTTAATTTCTTTCTTTAGAGACTTGAAGTTCTTATCATACAGATCTTTCACTTCCTTAGTTAGAGTCACGCCAAGGTATTTTATATTATTTGTGACTATTGAGAAGGGTGTTGCTTCCGTAATTTCTTTCTCAGCCTGTTTATCCTTTGTGTACAGAAAGGCCATTGACTTGTTTGAGTTAATTTTATATCCAGCTACTTCATTGAAGCTGTTTATCAGGCTTAGGAGTTCTCTGGTAGAATTTTTAGGGTCACTTATATATACTATCATATCATATGCAAAAAGTGATATTTTGACTTCTTCCTTTCCAATTTGTATCCCCTTGATCTCCTTTTGTTGTCTAATTGCTCTGGCTAGGACTTCAAGTACAATGTTGAATAGGTAGTGTGAGAGTGGACAGCCTTGTCTAGTCCCTGATTTTAGTGGGATTGCTTCCAGCTTCTCACCATTTACTTTGATGTTGGCTATTGGTTAGCTGTAGATTGCTTTTATCATGTTTAGGTATGGGCCTTGAATTCCTGATCTTTCCAAGACTTTTATCATGAATGGGTGTTGGATTTTGTCAAATGCTTTCTCAGCATCTAACGAGATGATCATGTGGTTTTTGTCTTTGAGTTTGTTTATATACTGGATTACATTGATGGATTTCCGTATATTAAACCATCCCTGCATCCCTGGGTGAAACCTACTTGGTCAGGATGGATGATTGTTTTGATGTGTTCTTGGATTCGGTTAGCAAGAACTTTATTGAGGATTTTTGCATCGATATTCATAAGGGAAATTGGTCTGAAGATCTCTATCTTTGTTGGGTCTTTTTGTGGTTTAGGTATCAGAGTAATTGTGGCTTCATAGAATGAGTTGGGTAGAGTACCTTCCGTTTCTATTTCGTGGAATAGTTTGTGAAGAACTGGAATTAGGTCTTCTTTGAAGGTCTGATAGAACTCTGCACTAAACCCATCTGGTCCTGGGCTTTTTTTGGCTGGGAGACTATTAATAACTGCTTCTATTTCTTTAGGGGATATGGGACTGTTTAGATGGTCAACTTGATCCTGATTCAACTTTGGTACCTGGTATCTGTCCAGAAATTTGTCCATTTCGTCCAGGTGTTCCAGTTTTATTGAGTATAGCCTTTTGTAAAGGATCTGATGGTGTTTTGGATTTCTTCAGGATCTGTTGTTATGTGTCCCTTTTCATTTCTGATTTTGTTAATTAGGATTTTGTCCCTGTGCCCTCTAGTGAGTCTAGCTAAGGGTTTATCTATCTTGTTGATTTTCTCAAAGAACCAACTCCTCATTTGGTTAATTCTTTGAATAGTTCTTCTTGTTTTCTCTTGGTTGATTTCACCCCTGAGTTTGATTATTTCCTGCAGTCTACTCCTCTTGGTTGAATTTGCTTCCTTTTCTTCTAGACCTTTTAGGTGTGTTGTCAAGCTGCTAATGTGTGCTCTTTCTAGTTTCTTTTTGGAGGCACTCAGAGCTATGAGTTTTCCTCTTAGGCATGCTTTCATTGTGTCCCATAAGTTTGGGTATGTTGTGGCTTCATTTTCATTAAACTCCAAAAAGTCCTTAATTTCTTTCTTTATTCCTTCCTTGACCAAGTTATCATTGAGAAGAGTGCTGTTCAGTTTCCACGTGAATGTTGGCTTTCTATTATTTATTTTGTTATTGAAGATCAGCCTTAGTCCATGGTGATCTGATAGGATGCATGGGACAATTTCAATATTTTTGTATATGTTGAGGCTTGTTTTGTGACCAATTATGTGGTCAATTTTAGAGAAGGTACCATGAGGTGCTGAGAAGAATGTATATCCTTTTGTTTTAGGATAAAATGTTCTGTAGATATCTGTTAAGTCCATTTGTTTCATCACTTCTGTTAGTTTCACTGTGTCCCTGTTTAGTTTCTGTTTCCATGATCTGTCCATTGGTGAAAGTGGTGTGTTGAAGTCTCCCACTATTATTGTGTGTGGTGCAATGTGTGCTTTGAGCTTTACTAACGTTTCTTTAATGAATGTGGCTGCCCTTGTATTTGGAGCATAGATATTCAGAATTGAGAGTTCCTCTTGGAGGATTTTACCTTTGATGAGTATGAAGTGCCCCTCCTTGTCTTTTTTGATGACTTTGGGTTGGAAGTCAATCTTATCAGATATTAGGATGGCTACTCCAGCTTGTTTCTTCAGACCATTTGCTTGGAAAATTGTTTTCCAGCCTTTCATTCTGAAGTAGTGTCTATCTTTTTCTCTGAGATGAGTTTCCTGTAAGCAGCAGAATGTTGGGTCTTGTTTGTGTAGCCAGTTTGTTAGTCTATGTCTTTTTATTGGGGTGTTGAGACCATTGATATTAAGAGATATTAAGGAAAAGTAATTGTTGCTTCCTGTTATTTTTGTTGTTAAAGTTGGCATTCTGTTCTTGTGGCTGTCTTCTTTTAGTTTTGTTGCGGGATTATCTTCTTGTTTTTTCTAGGGTGTGGTTCCCATCCTTGTATTGTTTTTTTTTTTTTCTGTTATTATCCTTTGAAGGGCTGGATTCGTGGAGAGATAATGGGTAAATTTAGTTTTGTCGTGGAATACTTTGGTTTCTCCATCTATGGTAATTGAGAGTTTGGCTGGGTATAGTAGCCTGGGCTGGAATTTGTGTTCTCTTAGTGTCTGTATAACATCTGTCCAGGCTCTTCTGGCTTTCATAGTCTCTGGTGAAAAATCTGGTGTAATTCTGATAGGCTTGCCTTTATATGTTACTTGACCTTTTTCCCTTACTGCTTTTAGTACTCTATCTTTATTTAGTGCATTTGATGTTCTGATTATTATGTGTCGGGAGGAATTTCTTTTCTGGTCCAGTCTATTTGGAGTTCTGTAGGCTTCTTGTATGTTCATGGGCATCTCTTTCTTTAGATTTGGGAAGTTTTCTTCAATAATTTTGTTGAAGATGTTTGCTGGTCCTTTGAGTTGAAAATCTTCATTCTCATCTACTCCTATTATCCGTAGGTTTGGTCTTCTCATTGTGTCCTGGATTTCCTGGATGTTTTGAGTTAGGATCTTTTTGCATTTTCCATTTTCTTTGATTGTTGTGCCGATGTTCTCTATGGAATCTTCTGTACCTGAGATTCTCTCTTCCATCTCTTGTATTCTGTTGCTGATGCTGGCATCTATGGTTCCAGATTTCTTTCCTAGGGTTTCTATCTCCAGTGTTGCCTCACTTTGGGTTTTCTTTATTGTGTCTACTTCCTTTTTTAGGTCTAGTATGGTTTTGTTTATTTCCATCACCTATTTGGATGTGTTTTCCTGTTTTTCTATAAGGACTTGTAACTCTTTAGCAGTGTTCTCCTGTATTTCTTTAAGTGAGTTATTAAATTCCTTCTTTATGTCCTCTACCATCATCATGAGATATGCTTTTAAATCCAGGTCTACATTTTCAGGTGTGTTAGGGTGCCCTGGACTGGGCGAAGTGGGCGTTCTGGGTTCTGATGATGGTGAGTGGTCCTGGTTTCTGTTAGTAGGATTCTTAAGTTTACCTTTCGCCATCTGGCAATCTCTGGAGTTAGTTGTTATAGTTGTCTTTGTTTAGAGATTGTTCCTCTGTTGATTTTGTTACCCTCTATCAGCAGATGTGGGAGACTAGCTCTCTCCTCTGCGTTTCAGTGGTCAGAGCAGTATCTGCAGGCAAGCTCTCCTCTTTCAGGGAAGGTGCACAGTTATCTGGTGTTTGGACCTCCTCCTGGCTGAAGATGAAGGCCTAAAACAGGATCTTTCCCAGAAGCTGTGTTGCTTTGGCCAGGAAGGTGGCCGGTTGTCTGGAGCCGAAGATGGCGCTGCCTCAGAAGCTCTGTGGCCCTCGCGTGTCCCAGAAATGGCTGGCCTCTGTATTCCACACCCTCACCCATGCAGCCTGCCCTCCTCGGAGTCCCTGAGCCAAGGTGGCTCCCGCCTGAGCCTGAGGCAGAAACTTCTCAGGCCGGGCGGACCCCTGTGCTCTCACCAGGAAGGTGGCCGATTGTCTGGAGCTGAAGATGGTGCCGCCCGTTTTTGCTGTTATTGAAGACCAGCCTTAGGCCATGGTGATCTGATAGGATGCATGGGATTATTTCAATCTTCTTATATTGGTTGAGGGTTGTTTTGTGACCAATTAATTAAATGGTCGATTTTGGAGAACTTACCATGAGGTGCTGAGAAGAAGGTATATTCTTTTACTTTAGGGTGAAATGTCCTGTAGATATCTGTTAAATCCATTTGGCTCATAACCTCATTAGTTTCACTGTGTCTCTTTCTAGTTTCTTTTTCAATGACCTGTCCATTGGTATTACTGGGGTGTTGAAATCTCCCACTATTATTGTGTGGGATTTATTAAAGTCAAGTTTCTTTTATGAATGTAGATGTCCTTGCATTTGGAGCACAGATGTTTAGAATTTAGACTTTCTCTTAGTGGATTTACCCTTTGATGAATATAAACTGTCCTTCCTCATCACTCTTGATAACTTTTGGTTGAAAGTCTATTTGATTGGATATAAGAATGGCAACTTCAGCTTGTTTCCTGGGACCTTTTGCTTGGAAGACCTTTTTTCATCTTTTTACTCTGAGATAGTTCTTGTCTTTGTTATTGAGGTGTATTTCTTGTATGCAGTGAAATTCTGGATCTTGTTTGTGCACCCAGTCTATTAGTTTATGTCTGTTATAGTTGAGTTGAATCCATTAATATTGACAGATATTAAACATAGATGACTGCTGGTTCCTGATATGTTTGTTTTTACAGGTGGCTTTATGTGCTTATGGTTCTCTGTTTTTGGCTTTGTTGTGAGATACTTAATATATTGTCCTTTCTTTGGTGCAGGTACCTTCCTTGTGTTGGAGATTTCCTTCCAGGATCCTTTGTAGGGATGGATTGGTAGCTAGATACTGGCTTTGAATTTTTTTTCCTGGAATATTTTGGTGTCTCCATCTATGTTGATTAAGAGTTTTGCTGGGTATAGTAATCTGGGCTGGGATTTGTCTTCTCTTAGAGTCTGCATGAGCTCTGATGAGACTCTTCTGCCTTATATTTTCTGTTGAGAAGTCTGGTGTGATTCAGATAGATCTACCTTTGTATGTTACTTGGCCATTTTCCCTTGCACCTTTTAATATTCTTTCTTTTTTTCTGTGCATTTAGCATTTTGATTATTATGTGACAACAGGATTTTCTTTTCTGGTCCCATTTATTTGGTGTTCTATAGGCTTCTTGTACCTTTATGGCTATCTCTTTTTTTAGGTTGGGGAAGTTTTATTCTATGATTTTGTTGATGACATTTTTGGGTCCTTTGAGCTGGGAATCTTCATTCTCCTCTATTCTGGTTATTCTTAGATTTGGTCTTTTTATTGTATCCTGAATTTCCTGGGTGCTTTGGGTTAGGAGTTTTTTATGTTTTGAATTTTCTTTGACAGTTGTGTCAATATCTTCTAAGGTATCTTCTACACCTGAGGTTCTCTCTTCTATCTCTTATATTATATTCTGGTGGTGATACTTACACCTGCAATTCCTGACCTCTTTCCTAGGTTTTCCATTTCCAGGTTTGCCCCCATTTGTGTTTTCTCTATTGTTTCTACTTCCTCTTTTAGGTCTTGGACTGCTTTATTCAATTTCTTCACCTTTAAAATTTTGTTTTCCTGTATTTTTTTAAGGGAGTGATTTGTTTCCTCTTTAAGGGATTCTATCTGTTTACGTGTATTTTCCTGCATCTCTTTCAGTGAATTATTTATATCCTCTTTAAAGGACTCTGTTATCTTCATGAGATAGGATTTTTAGGTCAGGTTTCTGATTTTCAGGTATGTTGGTGTATTCAGGGCTTGCTATGGTAGGAGAACTGGGTTCTGATGATGCCCACATATATTGGCATCTGTTGTGTATGAGCTTGTGCTTGCCTCTCACCATCTGGTTATCCCTGGTTTTTACTGGTCTGCCTTTTTTGCTTTTGGGTTGCTTCAGATCTCCTGGTATGCCTGTGGCCCTGGCTGTAGCAGACTACCTGTGGGGCCTTCCAACTGGAGGCTCTTCAGAGGGGAAGAGAAACTGCTGATCTGTTGTTGCCTTGGCTGCAATAGATCTCCTGGGAGGCCTTCAAACTGTTAGGTCTTCAGAGAAGCAGTCAAGCTGTTGTCCTGTGTGAAGATGTTCTGTAGGGGCCCTATGGACTGTGGTTTCTGTTTCCTTGTGTGCAGCAGAACTACTGGGAGATTTTCAGTCTGTTGGGTCATTTGCCCTTCATGCCACAGAGCCCTTGGGAGGTCTTCAGACTATGGTGTCTGTTGCCCAGTTGCCCTATATACAGAGGAGCTCCTGGGATGCCTTCAAGCTGTGATGTGTTCAGGGGAGCAGGCAAGCTGGTGATCAGTTGCTCAGTTGTCTTGTGTACAGCACATCTCCTGGGATACCTCGGGCTTTGGTGTCAGTTGCCCAGCTGCTCTGAGTGCAGAGGATCCTCTGAGATGGCTCAGAATATGGTGTCAACTGCTCTGAGTGCAGCAGATCCTCTAGGATGGCTCAGGATATGGTGTCTTCATGGGAGCAGACCAGCTAGCAGTCTGCTCCAGCAGAAAGGACCAGGTAGAAGGGAGTAGCATTTGGGATGCAGCTAGACATATATTGTTTAAATTTGGTTTTGTCATGGAATATTTAGGTTTCTCCCTCTATGATGATTGAGAGTTTTTCAGGGTATAGTAGCCTGGGCTGCCATTTGTGTACTCTCAGCATCTGCATGACCTCTGTCCATACTCTTCTGGCTTTAGGATCTCGGTTGAGAAGTCTGGTGTAATTCTGATAGGTCTGCTTTCATATGGTACTTGACCTTTTTTTCTTATAGCTTTTAATATTCTTTCTTTGTTCTGTGCATTTAGTGCTTTGATTATTATGTAATGAGAAGTTTTTCTTTTCTTATCCAATCTATTTGATATTCTATAGGCTTCTTGTACATTTATGGTCATCTCTTTCTTTAGGTTGGGAAAGTTTGCTTCTATGATTTTGTTGAAGGTGTTTTTGGGTCCTTTGAGATTGGAATCTTTGCTCTCTTCTATTCCTATTATTCTTAGACTTGGTCTTTTCATTCTTGTCCTGAATTATCTGGATGTTGTGGGTTAGAAGTTTTTTACATTTTGTATTTTCTTTGACCACTGTCTCAATATCTTCTAAGGTATCTTCTACATATGAGATTCTCTCTTGTATCTCTTGTTATTGATGCTTGTAACTGTAGCTCCTGACACCTTTCCTAGGTTTTTCATTTCCAGGGTTGCCTCAATTTGTGTTTTCTTTATTGTTTCTACTTTTGTTTTTAGGTCTTGGACCACTTTGTTCAATTCCTTCACCTATTGATTGTGTTTTCCTGTATTTCTTTAAGGGATTTACTTGTTTCCTCTTTAAGGACTTCTATCTGTTTACCTGTGATTTCCTGTATTTCTTTCAGTGAGTTATTTATATCTTCCTTAAAGAACTCTATTAGCTTCATGAGATCGAATTGTAGGTCAGCATTCTGGTTTTCCAGTATGTCGGTGTATCCAGGGCTTGCTGTGGTAGGAGCACCGGGTTCTGATGATGCCAAAGTATATTACCTTCTGTTGCTTATGTGCTTGCCTCTCTCCAACTGGTTATCTCTGGTGTTAGTGTAAGACCCGAAAAGCCTTACATCCGGGTTGTCCCACTCACAGAGACGCAGAGATGGAGATTGATACAAAAAGCAAGAGATTTATTAATTCAGGATGCTGGGGTTGTTCTGAAATAGGGATAGAAGCGACCTCGAGTAGCTAAAGCACACACATTTTATACATTGGGGGGGGCTGTTTAATGTCACTAAAGTTTGGTTAGCCTTTAGCAACATTAAGGGGCAGACTGAAGGACTGGAGACATTGTGTGGGCTTTTCTATACAATCAGAGCACACCTTGCAGTGAGGCAAATTCTGGGAAAAGAACACATTTACTTAACTTTTTACAACCGTGGTCATTTTGAGCTACCACGAATCTTACAATAGCTACCCTGGGTGTCTCTGTCTGGAGCCTGCCTCCTGTTCCCCTGGGTTGCTGCAAGTCTCCTGGGAGGCCTGTGGCCCTGGCTGTAAAAATCCTCCTAGGAGGCTTTCAAATTGTGAGGTCTTCAGAGGACCAAACAAGCTGATGATCTGTCCCAGTAGAAGGCACAGGTTGGATAGGGGGTGGAGTTTGAGTAGGGGGTTGTGGGGTGTCACAGTGGAGACTTGGGAGAAGGAAGGTCCAGAGTCTGCTAGGCTCCTTGGGGTTCCCAGCTGCTGGGATTGTTTTGGAGCGTCCCTTACTTGTTGCTCTGCCTGCAGCAGATCTCCTGGGAGGCCTTCAGACTGTGAGGTCTTTAGAGGAGCAGACAACTTGATGATCTGCCCTGGTGGAAGGCTTCAGAGACTATTATAACAAGCAATTTGCCTGGAAATTGTCTAAACATTCTAGTACAAAAAAGAAATGGAGTGATTCTAGAGGCTCAGTAGATTGCTTACTAACATGTTTGTTACTCTGTATTATTAATTCAATGGCAATTTCTATAGTGTATTAGTTACTTTCTGGCTGTTGTAATAAAATACCATAACCAGCTTATAAAAGGAAGAAATTATTTGGACTTATGATTCTATTGTGATAAAAATTCATCATGGCAGTGGGATGTAGCTGCCTGTGTCCACAGGAACCAAGTTCCTGAGTGAGAGGCCGGAGCAGTAGGGAGGGAACAGCGAGAGAAGAAATGAGACCAAAAAAGATTTCTGATCAAGGCCCAATGTTTACTAAGAGTCTGTGCTTATAAAGGAGGAAAGCTCATATCCTAATCCACTCTTGATGCCTGTAAGCAATTTTTCTGACAGTAGTAAATTGGCAATAAGGTGTCAATAGCTGAGTTGCCTGCTGTCTCAGGAATTTCTCAGGAAGGCAGGTTCAGCCTATCATCAGGTAGCAGCCTTTGCTAGTGACAGAACAATAGAACCACCTAGGTGGGGAGGCTCCACCCCAGGTCATCTCATTTACAGTGGCAGCAAGGTCTGAATCAGCCTGCTCAAGGCTGGGGGAGGCTAGAGAGGGGCAAGTTGTATGCATAGCAGCAGGAACAAGAAGCAGAGACCTTTATCCTCAACTGTAATCAAGAAGAGAGAACAATGCTGAAGTTGGATAAAGTTGTAGGCACTCAGAGCCTTATAAACTTCCTCAAATAGTGCTACTATAGGGGACCAATTATTCATATATCTGAACCTATTGGGGGCATTCTCACTCAAAACTATAAGCAAATTTTGTTTTATCATTCAATAACTTACATGTCAAAAATAGAGGTAATCCAGTGTTAGTAAAAGGGAGCTATGCTATGGTAATAATTGCTTTTATATGTTTATTCCAGTAGTCACCTTGAGGAATGTGAATTCCCCCTAAAATCTATAAAATTTAGATAGTTGCTTAGTGAAGTAAACTAGTATTTAGACCATGGACAGAAGACATAAACTGTGATGCACAGTATCAAACAGCTTCCTGGAAACATGATAGGAAAAATGATTGTATAAAGGCCCTGGCCTTTATTTATTTTTAAGTACCTTTTTTTTCTTAACATGACAGTAAAATCACTAGTAGTCTTAATAACAGAGGATGGAAAAAAAAGCTTAGAAAAACTTAGAAGGATGTCAACTAGTGAATATCCTATCTTCAGTGATAGGAAGAAGTTGGAATGTTTCAAGTCCATAGCCAAATTACCTTGGGTCATCTTTACCGCCATCTGAAGTCATTTACTACCTTTCTCTATATATGACCTAACATGTTTTGTGATCAATTAGGTAAATCCTTTGCAATGTATGAACAGATCCCTAGTTTCTATCAACCAAGGGCCTTAGATGCTATTAGATGCATCTACTGCCTATAACTGTGCTTTTGCTGATTTTGTGATAACCTATCTGCCTGATATAACCACTCATATGTTTGAAAAGTATTTATGAACTTTTCTAATTGATCATTATAAAACACATAAAATTGCTACCTTACTGGAACATGGTATCTGAGGAAACCTGAGTCTATGTTCCTAAGCCACGGTTCATATTTGGCTCTAGAAAAAAAAACCTTCTCTTTCATGCCTTTGAAAAGAAAACGATATAATTAGGATAAACTTCATCAATTAATGGTATAGCCTGCTATATACACGGTTGGGCCCCATTTTGGCCCTGGTTTGGGCCTTGAGGATAAACTTGAGCCTGGCTCGAGTTTTGAGACCTGTCTCAGTCACTTCTTTTTTTTTTTTTTTTTCTTTTCCATTTTTTATTAGGTATTTAGCTCATTTATGTGGGAAGCCACATGTGCCGTTGCAGAGTGGCACTGACTACTGCTGGCCACCACGCATAAGTTTGGACAAACAACCAATGTATACATATGCAGTAAAGTTTTTTGCAAAGACACTGCCTGGCCCGGGCATGATAATAAGGTTCTGTAAGGTACTGAGAGTATAACCAATCAGATGTGAGACATGCAAATGAGGTACGATAATGAGGTTCTGTAAGGTACTGAGAGAGTAACCAATCAGATGTGAGACATGCAAATGAGGTATGATAATGAGGCTCTATGAGGTACTGAGGGAGAGTAGCCAATCAGATAGGAACATGCAAATGAGGCATAGTGCATAACCAATCCGGGTGTGAGACACGCCTCTCCTAGGCCTATAAAAGCAGCACCATTTCTGGGTTCGGGGTCTTTTCGCCTCTACAATCAAGCTCTCCCAATAAACGTGTGCAGAAGGACCCTGTTGCAGCGTCGTTTACTGCTGGCCAGTCCAGCGCGCGCAAGAAGCATTTCCAATGCTATACCAAAAGTCCCCCATACCCACCCACCCCCACTCCCCTACCCACCCACTCCCCCTTTTTGGCCCTGGTGTTCCCCTGTACTGGGGCATATAAAGTTTGCGTGTCCAATGGGCCTCTCTTTCCAGTGATGGCCGACTAGGCCATCTTTTGATACATATGCAGCTAGAGTCAAGAGCTCCGGGGTACTGGTTAGTTCATAATGTTGTTCCACCTATAGGGTTGCAGATCCCTTTAGCTCCTTGGGTACTTTCTCTAGCTCCTCCATTGGGAGCCCTGTGATCCATCCATTAGGTGACTGTGAGCATCCACTTCTGTGTTTGCTAGGCCCCGGCATAGTCTCACAAGAGACAGCTACATCTGGGTCCTTTCGATAAAATCTTGCTAGTGTATGCAATGGTGTCAGCGTTTGGATGCTGATTATGGGGTGGATCCCTGGATATGGCAGTCTCTACATGGTCCATCTTCTTTTTAGGAGTGACTCAGCAAAACGTGTTTGGCTCTGCCTCTGCCCCACCATTGCTGATGTAGAGCTTTGCCATTGGCCCTGTCAGTCACTCCATACCCTCTGTCACCTTCCCTGCCCCCGTGTCATCTTACCCCATCAAAAATCCCCCTCCCTGTGTTCTGAACATATATAAGAGAGAGGTTGATGCCATAAAGTTGAGTTCCTGCTTCGACAAGACTCCTGGCTGTGTTTCTTTTAGGCTGTCTACACTTATCATCTCGCTCAGCCACTGAGAGACCCCGTGGAACCAGGACCTCTCTCCTCTTGCCTGGACCTGCCAGCAAGAAGCCAGCAATACACTATTCTCACTTCAAACATGGGCTACAAATTCATGAGATCCTAAGTACCCCAATTTCTGATCGGCTGCCTATAAACTCAGGGATGTTAACTACTTCTCAGGTGTGTTAGAAGGACTCAGGAGAGCACTATATTTATGATTGCAGTTTTACTATAGTAATAGGGCATACACTAAAGTCAGCCAAAGGGAAGAGTGCATAGGGAAGGGTGTCCTCACACTGCAGAAGAGCACAGCAGTGTGCAGTAATAGCTGTTGCTAACCATGTGTTGTGTAGTGTGACCTTACACCACATCAGTTTATATATATATCATAATATAGCAAGTAAATAAAAGAACACAGAAGTTTGATGTATTTTAAATTTAGGTTATTTTTATAATTATATGAATGGCATAATTTACATATATGTTACAATACACCATATAATTTATAGTTACATAAATTCTTCTGGAACACAGTGCTGCTTCAAATAACTTCAAGGCAAAGAACTGTTAAGTCTTTATTTCACTTGTAACAAAAGTGCATTTTGGAGAACTTTGTTTTTGAAAGTTTCAAGTATCCAATACCAACTTTTATTACAAAGCATTGCTTGAATTATCAGGTTATTTTTGAGATATGGGAGATCTTTGGATGACTTTATGTGATAGAGATAGGCTGTCTTTTAAAGACAGCTTCCATTTTTTTCTTTTTTTTCTTTGTTTTTCTTTTTTTAATTTTATTTTTATTAGATATTTTCTTTATTTACATTTTAAATGTTATCCCCTTTCCTAGTTTCCCCTCTGAAAAATCTCCTATCTCCTCCCCCCCCCCTTTCCCCTGCTCCCAAACCCACCCACTCCCATTCCTGGTCCTGGCATTCCCCTATGTTGGGGCATAGAGCCTTCGCAGGAACAAAGGGCCTCTCTTCCCATTGATAACTGGCTATGCCATCCTCTGCTACAAATATAGCTAGAGCCACAAGTTCCACCATGTGTTTTCTTTGATTGGTGGTATAGTTCCAAGGAGCTCTGAGGGTACTGGTTAGTTTATATTGATGTTCCTCCTATGGGGCTTTAGTCCCCTTTAGCTCCTTGGGTACTTTCTCTAGCTCTTTCACTGGGGACCTTGTATTCCATCCAATGGATGACTGTGAGCATCTACTTCTGTATTTGCCAGGCACTGACAGAGCCTCGCAGGAGACAGCTATATCAGGCTCCTGTCAGCAGGCTCTTGTTGGCATCTGATTAGTGTCTGGATTTGGTAGTTGTTTATGGGGTGGGTCCTGAAGTGGGGCAGTCTCTGCTTGGTCATTCCTTCAGGCTCTGAAAGCTTCCATTTAAATTCAGAAATTTCATAATTTGTATAAACCAATCCAAATTTTGATAGTTTATCAAGGTTCAAATTCTGACTTACTTTGCATTAATATCTTCCCTAAGTTCTATTGAAAAATTCAAAACTTAGTATTTGAAAACTATTATTAAGGCAGTGATTTTTATTCTATTTTAGTCATAATTTTGAAAAAAGAAACCAAAAGACAATCCCAGACAAAACCTTAAAGTAAAAGGTATATGAGAGTGTCTTTCCCTTTCCTCTTTTCTGTTCTCCTTTTCTTTAGTTTATTTCAGTGCTGTTTGGTGAGTAATAAAATTCTGTGTCTGCAGACTGGTTTCTCTCTTGATTGATATTTACACTTATTTTAAAAGCTATTGGTTTTTTACCCAGAGTCATCTTGTTCTAGTAAGTTCCAGCATATTCTGAAAAAATATTTGATACCTGATTCTATTAGGAAAGACTACTAAAGGTCTTTGTACATGCTTGAGTAATGAATGCTATGTTCCAGAAGCTTAAAAATGTTTCCTAATACATTTGTGCAATAATCAAGTCCAGAATCTTCTGTTATTTATATCCTATGTATGCAGCTCTGGGAAATTCAGGAAAAGTGAGTATTGGGCCAAGCTCCTGCTCAAAGAGTGTCTTATTCGATTCACATCTTGTCATCAAGTGCAGTGTGAGTAGTAGCCAGATCAAGACCTGGGAAAGGGCCAGATAGATAAATGGAAATGTTACTTGAGATCAGGGCCTTGACTAATCTTCACTACCCACAGAGGACACTATATTTTGGCAGTTCTCCAGCAAGCTTAGCAGTTTTGTTTCTGCCCTGACTTCAGAGCCCAGGGAGAAGACTGAAACATTTCTTTCTTAGAGTCATGCTCTTTTTTTCTTGATGTATCATTATCTTAAGTGAATATCCTTCTAGAAAGATCTGATAAGTAAATTTTTATTGATAAGCTAAGAATGACCAATAAAGTCAAGTGTGCACTTATCACCCCAACAAAGGATATTGAAGTGAGATTTTGGTTCAAAGAAATAAACAATTAATGATAGTATTTTATGAAGGCTTAAGGGATAACTACTTTTGAAGATGAGTCAAAATTATTATATAGTCATCACGAGAAAAGAGGAACATGGTTAGACCTCTAAAAATATGAATTGGCTATAATAAGAAATTTCTTAAATGTATGAATACATTATAGCTAGACAGAAGATAGGAGAATCAGATTATTGGGCCAAGCTCCTGGGCAAAAAAACTGCCTTACTCAATTTTGTCTTGTCACCAAGTAGATATAGTTTTGGTTGACAACTAAAAGGGAAACTTATAGTATAGCCTGAACTATACAGTGAGACTTCTCCAAGACAAAGAGGAAAGGGAGAGGGAGAGGGACAAAGTAGAAAAGAGAGGGGAAGTGGGAGAGAGAGAAAGTGTTCATTTGTTTTCAGTTAAAGAGTATGTAGTTCAGCTTTATAACTTTATAGTTTATGATTTTTCACTTTCTGACTAAAGAATAATCCATAGAACACCGTATGAATAAAGTTACAGCACTGTACTGAGAAGCACAAAGGAAGCATTGACTAGGTAAAGAACATTAACTTATGCAAGAAACAGTTCTATTTTTTCATTGATCAGTTGTTGCCAAATTATTTTTTTAATCCTGATATATTGCCAGTTAGGCTGTGTGTGTTGCACCTGTTATACATAAATGTCCATAATCCCAGATGAGCTCATCTGTTCATGAACATGTGGAGGGTGGGTGCCTTCCTCTAGATGTGCTCCATATATTTTCTGTTTGTTTTTGTCTTGAGCTAGCTAGCATCTCTCACTAAACCCAGAGCACACAATTTCAAGGCAAGATGAGTTGCCTACTGAGACTATGCCTGTCTCTACCTCCCCAGCTCTGTGGTTACTGACACTCATTGTATTAATAGGCTTTTGCCTGGATGTTGGAGATCTGAACTCAGGACCCTATATTTGCACAACAAGCACTTTTTACCAGCTTCCCAGCCTTGCAATAAGTCTTTTGCACAGTACTCAATTTCTCCTTGATGAATGAGGGCTATTAAACACATTTTGAGGAAAATTAAAAGGAGATTTGTCTTCAAATGCTTAACTAGCATGATTGAAATGCTGCAGTTGTGTGAAAGTAGGTAGGTCACTGACCTAAGGACAGATCAGAACAGTTTCCCAGGAGGGGACAACAGAACAGTCACTCAGTCACCAATTTGACTCATCCCCAAAACTCCACAACCCAGAAATTCATTTATGATTGTTCCCTAGAGCATTTCCTTTTACTAACTGCAGAAGAAACTTTTGATTTCCATACCACTCCAAGCCCCACTGTTATAGTGGGCACCTCTTGTTTTGGTTCTTTCTGTTGGGAGTTTCTTCTTAAGGTCTCCATCTCCCTCTTCTTTGGTGAACAGCTGTGGAGAGTCAAGTCTACACTGATGCTAGAGTTCCTAGCAGGCAAGCCCCAGTTATCCTTCTTTACTATAAAAACAAGTGTTGTTAATATAAATAGAAATAAAAAGTTAACTATAGGAAGGAGAAATGTTTTTAGAAGTTTTGACAAAAGGGCACAAAACATAATATTAACATTGGGACTTCATAGACAAACTTGATGAACCCATTGAATTATGATCTGACTTTATTCTCTAGATTTTTCTCATGGAAAAGCAAATATTCATGTTAAGTCTTCATTCCTCATATGTTATATATTATAGACTTGTTGGGTTGTTTGAAGTATTAAGAAGATCATATAGATAAAGTATATTGCAGAATGTCGAGGTGCAAAAAGTTTTTGTAACATCTAATTTAAGGTATTTTTATTATTTTAAATAGTGACATAGTCTAGAGTTTTTATAAGTGGTGAGTGGGTGTTTTTTTTTAACAGTATTACTTATCTTTTTACACTTATTGTATTTTATATGTATGAGTGTTTTTGCCTGCATGTATATTCACCAAGTGCATGAAGTACTCAGGGAGTACAGCATAGGGAACAGAATTCCCTGGAACTGGAATTAAAAATGGTTGTGGACCACTATGTGAGTGCTGGGAACAAACCCCAGATCCTCTATAAAGGTAACAAGTAATTATCTTTGTTCTATATTTCAATCAATATCATTTGTTATATACAAGTAGTTTATCTGAAGGAAATGTATGATTAATTACAGAACCATCTCTTTAGTCCCAACATCATTACTTTCTAAAGGTTGAACTGTCATAGAAAAAATAACAAAGAACTCTTGAATAAGGTCCAAATGAAGAAAGGCAAATGATTAATTGCCAGACTTTTAGGCTAGGCACCTCAGATACAACTGTAATGTTAAATATTTCAGTCACCATATAAAATATTTCTTATTTTAATTTTCATGTGATGAAGAAACCAATGTATAGATAGACTAAGGTGTTTTGTAATCATATAACTAGCAATATAATACTTATTTCTTAAGGAGTTCCAGTGAACACCAAAAATATATCTTAAGATTACTTTGAACAGTACTAAGAACCAACAACATTTTAACTACTTTTATGGTCACTTTATATTTAATAAAAATTTAAGATAGTTTTGACATTAAGTGATGTCTCTTTTTTTTATGCTTACTAGACTTAGTGTACAAATTAACCTTGGTCACTGAATTGACTCATTCTGTTTCATCTAATTTTTCTGTTATCATGAAACTACAAACAAATGATATTTATGGAAAAGGGATTTGAGTGATGAATCATCACCCATCCCCTTCCCTGAGGCTTCAAGTCTCTATAGAATTAGACACATCCTCTCCCTCTGAGGCCAGGCATGGCAGTCCTCTACTTCATATGTGCCTGGGGACTTGACTAGTCTGTGTATGTTCTTTTGTTGGTGTCTTAGTCTCGGGGAGCTCCCAGGGGTCCTGGTTAGTTGATATTGTTGGTCTTCCTATGGGGTTGCCCTACTCTTCAGATCTTTCATTCCTTCCCCTAACTCTTCCATAGGAGTCCCTGACCTCAGTCCAATGCTTGGCTGTATCTGCATCTGTCTCAGAAAGCTGCTGGTATTCTTCCTTAGAGGACAGCCATGTTAAGCTCCTGTCTACAAGCAAAACAGCATCAGTAATAGTGTCAGGGACTGATAACTGTCCATGAGATGGATCCCAAGTTGGGCAGGTCACTGGTCATCCATTCCTTCAATATCAGTTCCATTTTTCTCCCCGCATTTCTTTTGGACAGAAACAATTTTATATTGAGAATTTTGTAGGTGGGTTGATGCCCCCATTCCTGCACTGGGGTCCAGTCTGATTATTGGGAGTGGTCTATTCAGGTTCCATATCCCCACTATTGGTCATTTTTGCTAAGGTCACCCACATTGAATCCTGGGAGCCTCTTCCATCCCAGGTGTCTGGGACATTCTAGAGGTTCTCCCCACTGCCCTCCTCTGGTAGCTGCATATTTCCATTCATTCTCCTGACCCTTTAGGCCTCTCTTCTGTCTCCCTCCATGCCTGATTCTGCCCCCTTTCCCCTCCCATTCCCCTTTCCCACCAAGATCCCCATCTCCTTCTTTCTCCCATGATTATTTTGTTCCTCCATCTAAGTGGGATGTAAACATCCTCACTTGGCCCTTCCTTCTTATTTAACTTCTTAGGGTTTGTGGGGTGTATCATAGGTATTCTGTAATTTTTGGCTAATAGCCACTTAGTGAATACATGTCATGTATGTCCTTCTGGGTCTGAGTTACCTCACTCAGGATATTTTCTAATTCCATCCATTTGCCTGTAAAATTCATGATATTGTTGTTTTTAATAGCTGAATAGTATTCCATTGTGTAAATGAACCACATTTTCTGTATCCATTCTTTGTTTGTGGGAAATATGGGTTGCTTCCAGTTTCTGCATATTATGAATAAGGCTGCTATTAATATAATTGACATGTGTCTTTGTAATATGGTGAAGCATCTTTTGGGTATATGCCCAGGCCTGGTATAGCTGGGTTTTCAGGTAGAACTATTTCCAATTTTCTGAGAACTGTCAAACTGATTTCCAGAGTGGTTGTACAAGTTTTCAGTCCCACTGGTAATGGAGTAGTTTTTCCCTTTCTCTACATCCTTGCCAGCATGTGCGGTTGCTTGAGTTTTTGGTCTTAGCCATTCTGATTGGTATAAGATGGAATCTCAAGGTCTTTTTGGTTTTCATTTCCCTGATGACTAAGGTTGGTTGAAAGTCTACTTTCTTGGATATTATAATGGCTACTCCAACTTGTTTCTTGGGATGTTTGCTTGAAAAACTTTTTTACCTTTAGCCTGAGTTAGCATCTATCTTTTTTGCTAAGGTGTGTTTCTAGTATGCAGCAGAATGGTGGATCAGGTCTGTTAGCCTGTGTCTTTTTATTGGGGAACTGAACCCATTGATGTTGAGAGATATTAATGACCAATGATTTTTAGTTCCCAATATTTTGTTTTTAGAGTTGGTACTTTGTGTGTGTGCGCGCACACACACACACACACACACACACACACACACACACGTGTGTTTCTCTCCTTTTGGGTTTGTTGTGAGATGGTTAATTTCTTGTGCTTTCTTGGGTATAGTTACCTTCCTTGTGTTGGAGTTTTCCTTCTCGTATCCTCTGTAGGGCTGGATTAGTAGAAAAATATTATTTGTTTGGTTTTGTCATAGACTATCTTGGTTTTTCCACCTACGATTATTGAGATATTTGTTGGGTATAGTAGTCTGAGCTGGCATCTCTGGTCTCTTAGGGTCCACAATTTTCTGTCTTTTAGCATTTCTGTTGGGAAGTCAGGTGTATTTCTGATAGGTCTGCCTTTATATGTTACGTGGCATTTTTTTCCTTACAGCTTTTAATATTCTTTCTTTGTTCCATACATTTAGTGTTTATCATATGGTGGAAGGATTTTCTTTTTTTGGACCAGTCTTTCTTTAGGTTAGGGAAGTTTTCTCCCATGATTTGTTGAAGATGTTTTCTGGCTGTTTGAACTTGGAATCTTCACCTTCTTACCTTCCTGTTAGTCTTAGGTTTGGTCTTTTCATTGTGTCCCAAATTTCCTAGATGTTTTGGGTTAGAAACTTTTCATACTTGGGATTTTCTTTAACCAATGTATCAATATCTTCTATGGTATTTTCCACACCTGAGATTCTCTCTTCCATCTTTTGTATTGTGTTGGTGAAGCTTGCATCTGTAGTTCCTGTTCTCTTTCCTATGTTTTGCATCTCCTATATGTTGCCTCCATTTGTGATTCTTTATTGCTTCTATTTACCTTTTTAGGTCTTGTACCATTTGTTCATTTCCCTCGTGTGCTTGATTATATTTTCCTGTATGAATGCCTTAAGGCATTCATTTGTTTCCTCTTTAAGAACTTCTTCCTCTTCCTGTTTTTTTGTTTGTTTGTTTGTTTGTTTTGTGTGTGTGTGTTTCCTATATATCTCTAAGGATCCATGAAGGCTTCAATCATCTTTTTGAGATAGGATTTAAGGTCAGAATCTTGCTCTTCAGGTGTGTTAGTGTATACAAGGCTTGATGTAGTAGGAGATCTGGGTTCTGATGGTGCTAAATTGCATTGGCTTCTGTTGATTATGTTCTTGTGCTTGCATTTACCATCTGGTTATCTCTGGTATTAACTGGTCTGGAGGTCTTGGATTGGAACAGGCCTTCCCCAAGATACACGGAGCCGTGTGTCCTGGATTAGAACAGGTTTATTGGGAAGCAGTCAGTGCTGTGTCTTTGGCTGGAGCAGGCCTCTTGCATCCTTAGTTAGAGCGGTCCTCCTGGGACATAGGCAGAGCTGTGGGGTGGGAGAGTGTGCAAGCTGAGCTGCCATGGTACAGTTTGAGGTGGGACCAGAAGGGTGCTGGGGATCTGGCAGGGTGAGACAGATCCCACATTTCCTGGACACTTCAGGGTCCCAGATGGCATGGGTACTGGGGCAAGGGATTCACCTGTGTCCTTGGTTAGAGCAGTCTTCCTGGGAGGCAGATAAGTCTGTGATATGGGGGAGCATACATGTCAATCAGCCAAGGGTGCAGTTGAAAATGTGGACCAGAAGAATGATCCAGCAGAGCATTTCTAAGCCAGTGATTCTCAAGCTTCCTAATGCTGAGGCATTAGTACAGTTCCTCATTCTGTGATGATCCCCAACCATAAAATTATTTTTGTTGCTACTTCTTAATTGTAATTTTGCTGTTGTTATGAATCATAATATAGGTCTCTGATATACAGAATATCTGTTCCACCCACTAAAGGGTATGACCCACTGGTTGGGAACTGCTGTTCTATGGCTAGTGTTCAGTATTACATATCCACAATATTAAAGATAAATAAATAAATAAATAAATAAATATAAATAAAACCAGTCAATATACTATTGTAATTTTCTTTTTCCAAACAGAGGAAAAATATTTTCTCAATTGAGGTTTATTTAGAAAGTTTTGTATTCCAGAATCACTTGCTTTCTGTGGCTTCCCTGTTTTGAGTTCATGCATTTCCTTCAAATAAAATACTTATATATAATAAATGACATTGTTTGAAATATAGAACAAAGGTAATTCTTCACTTTTTGTTGTGTTACTTCATTATAGAGCTAATAATGTAATTCTACTAATAGTTTTATAATTATAAAATAAGCTGAGAGAGAGAAAGAGAGAGAGAGAGAGAGAACAAATAATCATGAATAAACAAGATAATTAAATGGAAGCCTCACAACAAAAGCATCAAAACATGGGAGATAGAATAAGAAAAGTTGTGCTCCTCAAAAGAAAGTCTCCTATCTGGGGAGGTACTCTGTGGCTTGGGTTTTGAGGGATTGAGAGGCCTCAAATGCATGGCATTTGGAAGGAGTATCTGGGGCTTACAGGAATCCCTAGACACCTACTGCCCCTACACAAGGGCAACAAGGTTGAGTTGATATTTGGAAAGCATAGGTGTAGCACAGGGAAATGACCTCGATGGAAAGTTAGCCTCCAAGTGTATAATTAGGTGAACCATCCCTGAAGCCACAGAGCAGAACAATGCACAGAGTAAATTAAAATTATTTAAGTACATTGAGCCAGTATAAAACAGATTGATATCAAGATGAATACAGAGGGTGGATTAAGACAGGGTGGAGGGTTAGCAGGACCACACTGTGAGAGTTCACATAATGCTTCTATGAAGGTGATCAAGGGACTCAGAAATGTGGAAAGGGTCAGATCCAATAGATTGTGAGGTTTTTGAAGAAACACAGGAGCAAGCTGCAATCTTTCTGTTTGCTTTCTGAGAAGCTGTGGATTCTATCTACAAATGTCACCTGTAGTGAGAGCAATCTGACATCTAGCAAATACTCAGTTTCTCAGGAATATTTTCTTTGGTATCTCATGTCTCGTTAATATTTAGTAATGCATGTATTTAAGTCTTTTGCACTGTCCATCCCCATCTTTGTTTAACATTTATGTCTGACATATCTCACAGGCCACTAATGTGTATCTATGCTTAACAATGTTTTTTCCTATGCCTCATGAGGCACTGTCATACTTACTATTTATACTTGATATTTCTAATGAATGCTTTCAAGTCTATTTATTCTCCCTGATTTTACACTCCCCTCAGATATTATAGCCAAGATACTTTAGAAAGATGAGATATGAACAAATACTATTCAGATGCTAGCCTGCTGTGTGTAGTGGAGATTAGTTCTAGAGTGTGCTAAGCAAGGGGGCTTGGCAAGAGGGTTCTTCCCACATATCCTTTTGTTTCCAATGCTTGTGGATTGTCCCAACAAGTTTCTAGGGGTGATTTATATGTGGTCACTGAAAAAGCCCTACACACAGCTGTATGCTTTAAAAGCATCCCTACTATAAACTGTATTACGGTGTTTATTCTTCTACCATTACATCTTCCCCTGGACTGATAAATTATTTACTTAATGTTGACAAGGCTAAACTGGAAAAACATGCCAAAATTTAGATACTCAGAGGACCAAAGAAGGGTTTTCCAGACAGATGGTTCCAGAATCTTTCAAGGTAGAATTAAGACTCACAAAAATTTTGATTATAAGTAATATAAAATTGAGTTTCATAATGCATTGTGTCCTATAATCCCTGTTGGAACCCACATACAGTTGATTCTTGATGTTCAGTGTTGCTAAATTCCAGCTGAACTTGACTTAGCTGAGTTCTGAAACAAGAGAAAAATCCCCATTCTTACTTACAGTATAAGACTTTATTCTTTGTTTTTCATCTTGGATCATGGAAATCACCAAAGTTTTACCACTGTGACTCGAGATGCTGATTGGGAGATTGAAATAGCTCTGATCCAACATTGGGTAAGTTCTGCTTTCCCAGGCGACCACTCTAGTATGTCCACATACTACAACAAATATTTTAAAAGGAGCTACTTAGAAATTTGAAGTTTTATATCCAGGTAATTTAATAATCATTTGGAGACTGTTACTAAGGCAAAAACTCCAAAGACAGGATACTTCCTAAGCACTACTAGCTCCACAGCCGGAAAGCTCTATTGCCAAAGCTATACTGTTTAGGTTTGCATATTGTCTCAATTCTCAGATCTTGCTTGACCAAGGTGCTTTTTATTTTTTAAGTTTTAATGAAAACCAGCTTGCCCTACTTTAAGAGGATCTTCTTAACAATCATAAGGAGAAAATTTACAAAATGACTTTTAGACAAATTTTGACTTATATTTTGCTATTAAAAAAGAAATTGGTTGTGTAAAACAATGCTAAATTATTGTATTTATGAGACCAGTCATTTTAGTACTTGAATGAATGCCACTTTTGCAAGGACAGACATAATGAATACAGTTTTGGAGCAGAGGGCTCAATAAAACATACAATTATTTGGAACACTGAAATAACTAATATTCAGAGATAACAAATAAATTTTATTTTACATCTTACTTATGCTTCACAAAGAGTACCAAGCAAGATGCCGCAGAGTATTTTTAATAAATAAATGTACCATTTTGCCTTATTCTCAATTACATATTTTTATAAAGGATTTTTGAAGGAACAGGAGATTCTTTTTATATTCACAGTTCAACAGAAAGAAAAGAAATGATTACAGTGTTCTAGAAATGTCCCTAGAGCAGGAAGGGTGGGAGGAGGATCATCCATGATAATAAAAATAACTGGAAGCTCCTCACAGCTGCAGAAAGCTGTCCCTTATTCTGTGCTAGGAGGAAATGCCATTGTGCCTCCAAATATTCTACCTGGCTTCCCTAGCTCTTCTCTTCTGCTCCTGGTTTGTTTTTTTTAACCACTCTCTGGCAGTTTCATCCTTCGTGATATGACTTCTTGCAGTTTAAAAGTGGATTAGAAGATCATTTATGTCCAAAATTTTGGCCTATGGAGAGGAGACAAGAGGAAATGGAAGTAAAACTGCTTCTGAAATGGAGAGAGATTCCCCAGGAAGTGAGTGGGAAAAAAACTTTGCAAGTCAGAGAAGCATCAGCCAAAAGAATAGGACAGAACGCGGTTTATGGTTTACTGTACTTCCTCCCAAATATGGCTAAAAATGGAAAGTAAAATTCTGCTATGGAGGAGTTTCAAACTAGGTGGGTGGGTACAGAATTTAAAACAAAACAACCACAAAAAAAACCCCAATGAATGCAAGTTACCACATCAAAAGCCCCAAACACAATCAGAATACTATCCAATGAGTACGTTCAGTAATGGAATTTAATAAAATTATTTGTCCTGAAAGAGTTCTCAGTAAATTGGGAACAGAAGGGAATTTCCTCAGCTCTCCATAGGAAATTTGTGAAGAGCTTACAACTCATAACATAATGGTCAAAGTCTGGTGCCTTCATCCTGGCAATACGACAGTGAGATGTTTGTTTGTATTGCTTCACTTCAGCACTGTCCTGGCTACCTTGACCACAGGTGATACTTCATTACATGCTCAAAGCAACTGCAGCAGCAGCAACAACAACAACAACAAAAACAACAACAACAAAAATGAGAGCAGGAGATCAAGAGCTAGAGAAAGCAAAGGAAAGTTACACTTTGGAGTTGGTACTTAAGAGAAATGGTCACACTTAGCAGTGAAGACTCACAAGCAGTATCCCTGGGGAGGGACTCCTTGGAGGTATAAGTGCATTGTCTTATTAAGGAGATAATTATTACTCCTACATTCTTAGAGTATTTTAAGGTGAATCAGGGTTCCTATGGGGTGGTCTCCTGGACAGGTGACTGATAGACCCATTTGCATTAACTGTTAAGGGAGGAGATAATAATATTTAATATTCTAATTTTTCAAGCATGTGGTGGTTTAAATGAGAATGGCCTGCAAAGGCTCAAAAGGGGTGGTGCTATCAGGAGACAGGGTCTTGTTGGGTGAAGTGTGTCACTGGAGGTGGGATCTGGGGTTTCAAAAGTTCAAGGCAGGTCCAGTGTCATTTTCTGTTTCTGCTGCCTGCATATCTAGATTTAGCTGTCTCTCTAGCACAGTGTCTATGTGCATGTCACCATGCTTCCTGCCATGATGATAACAGACTAAACCTCTGAACTGTAAACCTGTCCCAATTAATTTTTTTTTAAATAAGAGTTTCTCTGGTCATGGTGTCTCTTTAGAGAAATTGAAACCTTAACTAAGACAGAGCAAGTCAGAATGTTCTGTATCCACCAGGGCTAGAGGTAAACCTCAGATTCTGGAGGAAAGGACCTTTCCCTAATGGTGTTCCAGTACCTTCACTTTTTTTTTTTTTTTTATATATAAAGCATCTTAATCCTAAGGAGAGTAAACTGTAAAGCTTCCTTTTCTAGGGGAAACAGAAAGTGGGATTTAAAGGCAAAGATGAGGCAAGGGTCCACACTCAGTGGCCTCTAAAGATGGTAATAGTTCTTGTGACCTAACAAAAATAATTGACAGAACCAACTTAAGGGAGGAAGTTTATATTGGCTCATGATTCTAGGGTACAGTCTTTTGTGATGGGGACAGCATTGATGGGAGGTGCATAGGCAGCTGGTCACATTGTCCCTGGTCAGGAAACAAGCATGTGCTGGTATAGAGCTTGCCCTCTCTTTATTTAGTTTACGGGTCTACCACATGGGATGATGCTATGCATACTCAAGGGAGGTCTTCCCTTCTCAGTTAAATCTCCCTGAAGATACCATCATAGACACACTCAGAAGATTGTTCCCGTAGTAATTGTAAATCCAGTCATATTGACAATGATATATTTGTATAGTTTTCAGAAAAGAATATTTTAATTGTGTGTTGTCTATTATTGTACAGTAAACGAGCCATAAAAGTGGCACAGAATAACTGTAACTGCAAGCTTTTATTACCTAATAGTATTTATAGCTCAGGACTCAGAAACAGCTAAGTTGAGTAGTCTGGGTTTCCGGTTGGAGACAGAGTCAAGATGCTGGCTTAGACTAAAGACTCTGAACTGTAAGCTGGCATGGAGGATTTGTTTCATGTCCACTCACATGCCCAGACAAGCCAGTATTGGCTGATGTCAGGAGGCCTGCATTCTTCATCTTGTGGCTCTCCCTATGGGGTTTTGAGAATGTCTTCCTAACATAGCAGCTGGTTTTCATCAAAATGAGCAAGTCAAGAGACAGTAAAGAGACAACAGTAATGGTTTTGACTTAATTTCAGAAATTTTCTATGGTGTCCTAATAGTTACAATTTAGGAGTTAGAAACACATAGGGGTATGAACATGAATATCTTAGGATCATTTGGGATTTATTTTGGAGGCTAGCCACAGAGATAATGGAAAATACATAAAAAGGAGCCCAATGACTTAGCTGAATGTACCCTTTAGAATTTTTTTTCTTTCTGTATACACAAAAGTCAGTGTTTTATGTCAGGTATCTTCCTCAGTTGTTATCCATCTTACTTCCTGAGTAGGGTCTCTCACAGCACCTGAAGCTTACTGATCTGGCTAGACTTTCTGTCCAGAAAGCCCCAGGAATCCTCCTGATTCTGCCTTCATATAACTGGAATCACAAATGCACTGTAACATGCCTGACTTTATACAAGGGTGCTAGAAACCCAAAGAACTTAGGTCCTCACTTGTGCATGACAAGTGTTTTACTAACTGAGCCACCCCCACAGCTTTAGGATGGCTTTTAAAACCCTGACAGTACAAAGCCTTCTTAACGATGCCAAGCACCTGGAACACTCTTATTTTGTTTCTGAAAATAACAGCCATTTGCAACGATCTAGGTTATGTCTAACAATGAGGCTTATGCTTACTACTTGCCCTGTGATCCTATTCCTAGGCAATTAAATGGGACACATAGAAACACAGCTCTGTACACAGAGCTGTATATGAATGTGGATGGCACGTTCACTCACACTCACACAGACAGAAATACATCAAATGTATTAGGTACAGCCTGTGAGATAACTCGGCTGGTAAGCCTTATGACCTGAGTTTAATTCCCAGGATCCACATTGTGAAAGAGGAGAACCGGCCTTTCCAAGTTATTCTCTTTCCTTCATGCATGCCCCTGAAACCCCTCTCCCTGTCCCTCTAAATAAAACATTTTTTTAATGTAGCAAATCAAAACAAGATATTAACCAAAAGTGGAAAAATCAAACTATGATGGGATTTTGGCAAATGATAAATACAAAAGTGTACATATACATGGTCACAGTTAAATTTCAAAACCATTATTCGAAGTGAAAAAAAAGCCAGTGTTAGGCTACACAGGGCACAGTTCTATACTTACTACACACAGCCTGCAAAAGAGGATATAGGAATCACTGTGGTTGTCCAGGATTGAGAACAAGTAGGAAGAGAGGATTGACTATAAAGGCCTTCAGAAACTCTTGGGGTTCTTGAAAATATATAAGCTACTCCCATGAACCGGAGTTTAAAGAAAGCAAATACAATTTAAATAACATAACAGACTTGGCATTTCAGTGTTTTTGTGAGAAGCTTACATTTTAATACTAGGTAAGATATTATTTTTAAGGGAAATTTTAATAAGAAAGTTATGGTCCTTCAGAGAAACAAAAACCTATGGCATTTGCTTTTTTAACTCAGTTGCTTAAAGTACAACTGACTTCACTAACATTGAGGCCTGGCAAGTCAAAACTCTGATGGGAACAGAGGTATACCCAAGTCCAGCGGCAGTTGGGCAGGAACAGGATTAGCTGGCCCTTGCAGAAGGTAGTATATTAAGAATATTTAATGTCTCTGTGAGGTCATACTTTTGATCTGGTCAGGCCTTCAACTCACTGGATTAGGCCAACTCACATTAAGGAGAACAAACTGCTTTACTGAAAGTCCACAGATTCAAACAAAAGCCTCATCTGAAAGCACTTTCTCTGAAATATCACAGTAATCTTTTGCCAGAGATAAGGATGCTGTGGCCCTTACAGGTTGCCATATGATTAACAATCACAGGAGGGGATTATTTGACTGGGAAAAGGATTAAGGAGCTTCTAAACTAACAGAAACTCTCAGAATCTGACTCAGGATGTCTTGGGTGCAAATGTTTCTCAAAACTCATGGAGCAGTAAACTTCACATCTGCCCATTGTGGTAAATTAATGATATATTCTTAATAAAATGCAGAAGAGACTCTGGAAAGCTGTGTTAAGACCGATGTTACAGCTTACCCAGCATAAGAATGTATATGTGTGTATAGATATGAAAATGCCTTTGTGTGTATGTATGGTACATGTGTTTGCATAAGTGTGAGTATGTGTATAAGTGTATGCATATATGCATGTATATATGTGTCTGGTGGTGGTGATAAGTGATGATGACTTTGCTTGTAATATTTTCTCCACTTGTCTCTCCTCTGTTCTTGAGCCACCCACACCAATATTGAACACATGAGGCCACCATTAGTCACCACCACTTTTAAGAACCTATTTTATTTTCTGCAGTTTTTTGGAAGTATGTGGGTTACCTCTATTCTGCTCCCACTAATTAGACCATCATTACTCCTTTTGCCAAAATACAGAATATATGTTCAGCCTTAAATGACTAAGGAGGTAGGAAGAAACTTAAATGGCATCTTTATCTTTTATTAATGGAGGAAATAGAAAAGGGAGGCATGTGCAGTTACTATTCTGGTGACTTTCTACATAACTTTCCAGATGGAATTCATGTCATTAGAGGACAAAGCAATGACAGCTTTAAGCTTGCTAACAGTCTTTTCCTAGCTACCCAAGGACAAATACTTAGCATTAGGGTTATTTAAAATACTAAAAGCATCAGATTTGTCTTAGAACATTAAAATGTGTAGTATAAAAAAAGAATATAGGAAATTGTCAAGCGAGAAGTAACCAATATTTGAAGAATCAATTTGTAAATCAAGGCAGAGATTTTTGTATGCAAAGTAATCTTATTAAATTCAAATGTACAAAAACATAAATCCTAATGATATAGAAAAATTATTAAATTTTTGACAATTTTTTTTGTCAGGTAATAGAGGGTTGTGAGTTATGTCCAAACTATTCCTGAGAATATTCTGATTGTCGCTTCAAATTATATAGCAGGCTGTACAATGAGCATAGACATGTAATCAGACTTAGGAAGAACATGATCAATTTTGTCCCATTTTGTTTTCCTGTGAGGAAACAGGAGGCAGGTATAATAGCCTTGTATGTTATCAGAAGTAATCTATGGCCAACACTTCTGGCATGAATCAAGCATAGGACTCCTCTGTATCTTAAATATCAGGAATCAGTGATCCATTTCCATTGATCCAGAAATCCATTGATCCATTTCAAGTTTGTGGTTGGTGGGGATATTTCTTATTTCACCCACAGAGAGCACAGAAGTCAATTTCTAAAAATAAATACTAAATCTGTCTTCTTTTTTCTTTATTGTTCTCTCTTCTCCTTACCCTCCCCCTCTCTCTGTCTCTCTCATCTCTGTGTTTCTGTCTCTGTTTCTCTCTCTCTCTCTAACCTAAGGGAGGGAGCTAAAATCTTAACGTCATTTGTTCTGACAATTTGCGTGTGACACAGGTGAAAATCTTCTGGTCCCTGCTAACTATGAGCAAAGCCCCAGGTCGCTTTGACAGGTAGATGACAATGCCTACTCCTGATTCATTCAGAGACACAGAGTGAATTTTTATTACAACCTTCTGCTATTCCTAACCTTTCCCAAGGCATTAAATACTAATAATTATCAAGAATAATTAAGGGATATCTTTTTCTCAAAAGAGAAACTTAGAGCAATTCTTGTTCCTTGGAAACTCAGTGTAATCACAACAAACTAATGAATAATATGTTAATGAAATAGCATGAGAAAATTCTAGTTTACCACTTGTGTTAATCCAATATACTGGTTGGTTGAACCATTAAAAAGGGCAGAGTATTTATAATAGTTTGACTGGAAATAAGCCTATAGACTCACAGAGAATAGCATTTTTTAAAGGAATAGAACCAATGTCCTTGTTGGAGTAGATATGGCCTTATTGGAGGAATAATGTCACAGGGTGGGATGGGCAGGGGTTGAGGTTTCAAGGGCTCATGCTTTATAAGTGTTGCCATGGTCGTGGTGTCTCTTCACAACAATAGAAGCCATAACTAAGACAATATCTAATGTACAGAAGTCAGCAGCTTTTGATTTATAGTCTATAAAACGACATTCCCAGGCTGCTGTTAATTCCCCTGAAATATTCTCTGGGATCAAGCTATTTCGTAGCTCCTTTTCTAGTAGGTCCACCTAGATTCTTATCTTGACAGGAGGGTTCTCTCCACTCTAGCTAATTGGCAAACACTTGTAAGAGAAGGTAGTTTTTTTTTTTCTAAAATCATGCATATTCTCAATTATGCTGGGACCTATTTTCATTTAATGATGCTAGAGAAGTGGATACACAAATCACCTAGCAGAGAAAAACCTAGCAGGGTAGGTGCCTAGATTTTTATCCCAGAGCTGCAATATCACGGAAAATTAAGTTGGGCATATTTATTTTTTCCATTTATATTTCCAGTTAGAGCATTCCCCCACTCCTGTTCACCTAGTACACATGAGCAGATGTTTGTAAAATAACTCTGTTCTCACTAAAATCAGGAAAAGCCTGCTCAAACCTTAGGGTCTGCTGGTGCCTATTCCCAGTCATTTGGGGGTGTTTCTCATATGTTGATGGTCACTGAAACTGTGTATAGAGCTCTTGAATGCACATTGCTGGACTCCATTTCTATATTTTCTAACTTAGAAAGTGTGGGCTAGTGTGGTGGTCTAAGAAAAAATGGCCCCCATAGGCTCATATATTTGGTTGGACACTAGGTATTGGCTTTCCTTGACAGGAATTAAGAAGTCTGGCCTTGGTGGAGTAGATATGACTTTGTTGGAGGTTAATAGGTGTGGGCCAATATCTGTGTCTCTCTCTCTCCATCTCTCTCTTTCTTTCTCTCTCTTCTTTTTTTGCTGTTTGACAATCCAGATATAGAACACTCAGATATCTCTCCAGCACCGTATCTGCCTGTTTGCCACCATGCTTTCTGCCATGAGGATAATGGACTAAACTTCTGAAGCTGTAATCTATCCCCAATGTTTTCCTTTATAGGAGTTGCCATGGTTGCTAGGTGATGGTGGCATGTGCCTTTAATCCCAGTATAGGGAGACAAAGACAGGTGGATCTCTGAGTTTGAGGCCAGTCCAGTCTACAGAGTGAGTTCTAGGGCAGCCAGGGCTACACAAAGAAACCCTGTCTCATAACACAACGAAACAAAAACAAAAACAAAAGGTTACCATGGTCAGGGTGTCTCTTTACAGTAATAGAATACTAGCCAAGACAGATAGATACCAGAAGTTTCATTGTCAACAGGTGACTTTCCCTTGATGCTACTGTTGGCCCAGGGGTTCCTCTGTGAACACTAGGGCCTCACAGATTACAATGCATTTAATATGGAAAAATTTTCTTATGTAGGTTATTATTATTTTAGTGGTGATTACAGTGATTTTAGGTTCATAACTATGTAGCACATAGTATGAATTGCCCCGTAAAGGTTTTTCTCTTCCCAGTCTGGTTTGAGAGCTTGTCTGAATAAGACCAGAAGAGGTCTGAACAGGACTGGCCCTGGTGCAGTAACTTCAAGGTGCTGCAGGGGACCCAGTTCAATACACAGGTACATTTGTTTTTCTCATGCAGTGAATGATGGCTTGTAAATATGACCACAATATTTGAAACACATATTGCTGCTCTTTTGATTAGATTTATTTTTTATGAATTGTTGAAAGTGTGATCATTGACGTGGTTTAAAAATTTCCTGCTTTAGTTTGGTCTGGCCAAATATTTTGATAATGTGAGAATTTAGTCTACAAGTCAAGGATTGGCAAGAATAATGTGGTTTGTGAGACCAGTCTGGGAGTTTGATCCAGTTTGGACAGATGCCAGGAGCGACTATTGGAGCTGACATTAGAGTTCTCTTGGAGAAACTCCTTTATCGCCTAAACCAACTCAATTCCCAAGCTTTCTTGACATTCTCTTTAGTAACCAATAGTCCTTCTCTTTGTACTTTTATTTGGATCTTTACTTTCTCTTGGAAAAAACGTGCTCTATATATGGATCCAGTTTGTCACAGTTTTAAATGACCACCCCCATATCATATTTTAATTCACCCAGACCTTCCCAACATAAATGTTTCCACTCTGGCTTCTTTTAGTTTTGTTAAAAACGGACAAGTCTTTCCCACTAAAAAACAACTGATTTTCTTTTGCTGAATACTGAGGCTTGATATTTGATATCTTACCTTGTTTATTCTTTTCTCCATGAACATGATCAGAGCACAGTTTACCTATTAAGCAGAGTTTTAAGCTGGGAGTGACCAGCTCAGTCAGCAAAGTACTTGTCCTACGAACAAGAGGATCCAAGTTCAACTCCCAGAAACCACCTTAAGAAAAAGCTGGTGTGGTTGCATGCACTTATTACAGTGCCAGGAAAGAGAGACAGGCAGATCCTTGAGGCCCAAGGGCTTGCCTATTCAGTGAGCTCCAGGCTAGTGGAAGACCCTTTCTCAAAAGAAAGATTGATGGCACCAGAGGAATGATACCTAAGATATCTGATGTTGCCTCCTGGTCATCATGATTATGTGTACATGTGCTTTTTGGTATAAGATCTTCAGCATGACTACTTAACTAGTCAGCATTATTTGGCCAATCCTTCACACCAAGTTCTTCATAACCTGGGAATGGTAGGTCATTCATTTTCCTAGTGTCACTCTCTCTGCCTTGTGGTCATGCTTTACCATTTTCTAGGTCTTCTTTGATTCTCCCCTTCTCCATGTCCACTCACTTTTTCTGTGAGGACAGATGATTCTATGTGGGTCTTCTGTTCTCTCTTACTTGTGGCATCTTAGTATACGTAGCATTTCAGTTGCCCTTTATTTCTATGTAGCATTTGTTCACACACATTAGCTCTTCTGCTTTATTTACTGCATGTCTTGTACAGGAGTACAGGGACAAAGGAGCCTCTGATAGCTAAACTTGTTTATTACCCTCAAAATACATGGGGACAGTCACTTGTGGAATGAAACGTTGACCTGAGTATGGTAAACTTTTCTGGCTTGAACATTTATTAACTTGATACATTTTTATAAATCCCTGAATCTTCTTGGAAGATCCATTTTTCTTCTTTGAGCAATTAGAGAAAATAATATTTATGTCAGTGAAGGTTCTCAGGGAGACAATTATATATATGAATCAATTAGTAGAATACAGGTTATCTGCTGTTAGGCCTAACGGTATAGCTACACAGTTGACCTGCCAGGGATCAGAGAGGTGAGCACTGTTAGGTAAAGAGGAAGCTATTTACCAGTCTCAGAACATGGTTTCTATGCCAAAGCAGTTTTCTCTAGTTTTCCTCGACAATGAAAAGAGGAAAGAGAAAGTGAAACTATATTTGCACACATCATTTCCTCTTTCATTTCCGCTGTATCTAGTTTTGGCTGTAAAGGAAATTTCAGTGTACTCTATATTGAACTTTAATATATTGAAGATTATATGACTAAAACAGGGTGGGAAGAAATCTGACTCTCAAAGATTAGGTGTAGTTCAAACACAACTGGGATGAATTCTCAAAAATGAAGGCTTGTGAGACAGGCTTTCTACTTAGTTTCTTTCTGAACTTTACACACTCTTTCCAAATTGTTAGGAGCTTCTTAAGAATAAAGTCTCTGTTTTATTTAGTATTTAATACATGCTTCATTGTTCTGTTTTATTCTTTCCCTTGTTTTAAAAGGAAAGAAAGCTAGAACACTTTTTAACAAATTTCAGTTGCTTAATAATGACATTCTAAAATGAGTAATTGGGTATTAGTAGTGTGGTATTTGCGTCAAATGTGTTCTGTATCTGATAGCAGAAATGTCTTAAAGGTAGAGGATGCCAGGTTTAAAACTGACTAATTTTTTAATATTTTGTCATTAGAGTATTATTTCCATTTCCATTATTAGGCTCCGCCTAAAGAGGCAAGGGCAGTTTAGGATGTCACAACTCTTCCTAGGTTGAGGAACCTAAAGACAGTGGCTTTTTAAATTATTCAGTGTTCCCTTTTAGTGACAGCTTGTGATTATTGCCACATTCTCTCCCTTGTCAGTACTGTTTCCCAAGGCTTGGAGGATCATGAAGCACATGGAAAATAAAGAACAATTTTATATATTCTTTATGTTTTTATTAGATCTTTAAAGTTTTATTTTAAAACATAGAATTTTATATAGATTAACACCTACATTTAAACAGACTGGTATATCAATTAAATGCTGTGTCACAACAGTTATAAGCTCTGTTAGAAAAATAAACATCTCACAACAATCTACAGTGTCAGCTTTTAATAAATACATAAAAGAGAAGTTAGTAGTCAACCAGTTATGCAAGGAGATTCATAGTATAGTACGTGAAATTGTCATATTTACCAAGCTTCTGTCTTTAAGGCAATTTCACCTTTTATATAATCAAAGCCAGAAACAACATAAAATGTGTTCATGAAGAATTTGTTTTTCTTTGAGCTATTTCATATTCAAATGTCTTGATTTAAAAATACATTCTATATTAAATGTTTCTTACAAAGGCATTATTTGTTAAGTCAAACAAAGACTGTTATTGATTTTAAAACATGTCTAATTGCTTTTGCAAAGATTTACAAACCTTCATAAAGAAGGTAGTAGATGTAAAACAGCCTTAAACATATGTTAAATATATACAAAATGGATTTCTATATTATAATGTGCAAATTGGTACTTATAATTTAGAATGAAAATAGTTTTGCTCAACATTTCAATAAAAATCTGTGTACCATACTTGTCATTGTGCAGACATGTTTTCAGACTCACATTTATATGTATAAAGTCAGTAAAGTTCTCTACAGAAATCACATTTCTATCCTTGATAATTGCAATGTGGTTTTTTATTTTCTTTCTCCTATACTGATGAGTTACACAGTTGTACTGACATTGGTTGTGAAGAATAGACACCTGGTTGAAAGAGTTAGCTTACAAAGATACATTCTATACAGGAAGGTATTGCAGGTAGACAGAGTAGTGTTATTACTCTCACATATTCGATCAAAAGCTGCCTAAAGAGTTGAACAATTGTTTCACATAAAGTACTATATTTTAACTGCAGTTTTTTTTTTATAACAGTCATCACATGGGCTGTAGAGGAAAAGTTACTTGAGCCAACCAAAACATCAAAAGAAAGTAAAGGATAAGGAGAAATGAGAAAGTTGCGAGATCTCAGAGGAAATCTTTTCAAGACTAGCTGGTTGCATCATTTTAGTCTCTGGTAACTGGCATCAAACTTACAAAGTGCTGTGAAATCTAACTATGATGTTTTCATGTAATCTTTTTTCCAGTTAACTTATTTAAAAGTGAGATGATCATTTTAAACAATCCCTTAACTAGGAATGGGAATGCTAAAGATCCTTAAATGAAAGCTCAAGAAACTCCACACTTTTATTAGCTTCAGTTTGCTTAAATCACTGCTGTTAGCAGACAGTATAAATGGGAGCCTGAAAGAGCTTTTGTAACTCAAAGATTCAAAGGATCCGAGCTAATAGCCAGTTAGGTTTGCATTGAGTAGTATGCGGTTCAGCTGTATTAAAAACTGGCTTCACATGTCATCAAAAACGAATTCATAAACATTTATATGGAAAGAACTGTATCCATGAATATTTAATTACTGTAGTATTTATCTCAACACAGTTTTAAACACTACACTGCAGATGACAATTTCAAGAGATGTCCCAATTTGGGGGATGCTAAATTGAAAAAAAAATGTCTTCTAGAATCAGCAAGACACACAGTAGGTATGTCTAATCAATTATCCACAACTAATTTGCCATGCAGGGATTATGGAAGATGAAAAGGAAAGGATTTGAAGGAATATTAGTGCTATCCCTTGAAAACGTTTGCATTACATAAAATGAAGTTTTTACAGTCCTAAGGACATAAGGATAGCTGTAAGCTAAGTATCAAGAGTAAACAAGGAGAATACAGTATTGAACCTCCTAATGAGCTGCTACCTTTACAAAACATAAATCACAACATTGTGAACATTTAAAATTCTTTGTTTTCAGAAGGGCTGTATTTGTCCAAATGAGTGCCGACATTAATAAGAGATTTTTTTTGGAAATGAAGAACTTAGTTATATTGTTAAGCTGTTATTTTTCAAAATTAGGCTTATTGGCTTGAAGCTTATGGGCAATTTCTAGAGAAATGTGAATGGGACAAACAGGAGACGGGAAGGAAGGAAGAGTCATTGAGTATAAGCTCGTCTACCAAGTGCCAGAAGAAATATAATTCTACTGAGAAAAACATTCATAATCTAGCAAGAATAATGATTTCAGTGTATCACAGATGTTTGTTGATATATAAAAGAATATCCTTAATGGAGGTTTAGTAAATATTAAAAGATATTTGAATTTTATTCTTTGGCGGTTTTGCATTTGATATATACACAATTTTAATTTGTCAATTTTGAAAACTTTGCCCCCAGAGATACCTAGTTTGTTTTTGTTATTTTTATAAACTAAGTTAAATTGAACATGTCTCTTAGAGAATGGATATGGCTTAATAAATAGTAGAAAATACCTAAAAAATTGTATCAAATGTTTATAAATACATGTTTACTGCAGTGTAAAAAAATGTCTCAGAAGAAATAACTTGTATATAGTTGCTTATGTAGTGGAAATATGGGACAGTTTTGAATAATTACACACCAGGGAACAAAATGCTGACAGGCCAAAAAAATTATCACTCGTTATTCATTTTGCTAACAATTTAAAATTCAATTAATTGCATTTACTATCAACAACTCAAATAACTCATGTGATCATAGCATTTGAAAATAGTCTAAAATACATAAATTATTTAATCTAAGAATACCCTGTTTCCCCTTACTGTTAATTAATTCTACCTAGTAAATATTAATTCTCTTCTCACAAACTATTAAACAGAACAATTATTCAAGTAAAATATAAGCCCTACAATCTTTTAAAAATTAGCTTTTTAAGTTAACAAAAAGAAGAGAAAGAAAGGCTACAAGACATTCCACATGTAAGTACATATTATCATCCAGCACTGAATTCTTGGCAAGGAAATTCATCTTTCCCATGGCAACAGCCTTGGTCAGTCTTAAAATTAGTGCAAACTAGTGAGGGCCTAAAAATGTACAAATCATTTTTTTTCAAGGCTTCTCTTTGATTATGCTCTTTTGCTCATTTCATGTGGAAATCATTGTTCATAAACACTGCTCACTTTTGAGTTGCTAGCATTTAATTAATGGATATCTTCCTTTGGGAGGAGGGACTGCCAAGCATCCATTAATATGTATATTTATAAAAGGACCCTATTCTGAGCAGCAAAGTAGGATTTTCACATCAGCTTTAGTGAGCACAGTTTCTTTAGGTGCAGTCACAGTATTTTGACAATGCCCATCTCAACTTGAGTAAACACTCAAGTCAAGAGCATTGTCATAGCTCTGCTAAGGGACACATCATGTTTTCTGACTAGAGAATAATTTACAGGCGTTCCAGCCCCCAGAGTATAATACCTAATAGAGGCTAGTGTTCATCGACATGCTAATATCTAATAACTTTCAAGTGCTGGAGAGCAGCAAACTGAGGAGAGACACTCTTTAGATTCCTCTGTTTTCACAGGTAAGACACTTGCTACACAAAGGACAGTTAGAATTTAGAATCCAAGTCACGAGCCTCTGGATCAAAGCATGGCCAGCTCCAAGAGGCTTGTTCTTGTAGTCACTGTGGAGGGAAGGGCTGCACCAAAGCCTTATCAGAAGGTGGCTAATGGGGAAAACTAGAAGCTGCTTATGCACAGTACCCTTTTCTACTTTGCATTGAAATATTCTCAAGAAAAATATTCAAGACTTGAATAAATCGTATTTTAAATTTTGCCATGGATGTTTTACAGATTCAAGAGGTAGAGTATTATTGTCCAATGCTGTCCTGTAATTGGAAGGCAGCTCTTCTCTGGTATTGTCACTTTCTCCGCGTCTGTGTTTTGTAAAATCGTTTTAATTTTCTGAGCCTCCATTTCCTGGCTAACAAAAAGGGGAGATTAGCTTGTTTCCAGGATATTACCCTCATGTGTCCAATTTTATACCTTTGTGAATTCTTATGAGTAGGGTTGGGATTCAAGGAATGCCCTTAGGGAACACAGGAGGGCAAGAATAATATAGCTTTCCATTTGAAAACTGTTGACATCATCTTGGAGTAAAAATCAAGAGAACACACTCAGAAAAGAGGGTACTCTGCTCGAAGCAGTTTTGTAGACACCTTTTGGATTTCGGGCTACAGGTCAGATCAATGACAGAGTGAAACAATCCATCCAGTTTGACAGGTAAGAATATATAAACTATCTTCAGACAAAGAAGCTATGGACTTAGATGACCTTAGACACCTTACAGTGACCCTTATTAACATTCAGCTTTAAAACCAGTATTCTAGTAAAGTGACATTGTCATATAGGTTCTATGGCAGTAGTAACTTAGCACTTATTTAATCCAGTCATTTGTGACATTATAAACTTATTCCAAAGGAAGAAAAACAGAATTTAAATGCAAAAAGGAGAAGATGTTGGAGTCAAAATCCATTTTGGAAAAGAGAAGAAAGCAGATTTGTACATGCACAAAGCCACGCAGCTTCAAAGGAGAAGAAAACAGACCCGTGCATGCACAAAACTGCACAGCTTCAAAAGCAACACCGCTTAGATTAAAGTTCATCTGTTCACCCAAACTGAAATGAAAGCCTAACCCTTACTCAGCTGGTTGTACACAGCTCGACAATGCCAATTGCCGGGTGTGGTTGACTGCTTTCAACTACTCCTGGATGCTTTTCATCAGCAGGTTGTACAGAAGGATCACCAGTCTGTGGTGGTGACACCCTGCAACCTGCTCCATAGCCTCGTGTTTGTCTGTGAAGCTCAGGGCTGACAGGTACCTGTAAAGTGTAATCAGTGCTTTCCCAGATGATCTACATTCTACGCTGATCTAAATAAGTTATATATTACAATAAAGTGCTACAACACTAGTCTCCAACAGTAGTAAGACACATAGTTCACTGAAAACTTCAGCAGCTGAGTGAGTCATATGGTTGTGAAGACACTTGCCAGTCTTCATGGCACACTCTTCAATATAATTTGTCTTCTCCTGTGACTTTATATTATACTTGCTAGAATAAATTGTAAAACCATCCAGCTTCCAACAGTTTTTGTTTGTTTGTTAATCTTATTTAGAAGTTGCACCTGAAGGCCTCCTGAGCATTTAGTTTGCTGATATCCATTTTTATTTCCTCAGGCTTTTCTCGTCGGTAGGTTACAGCTCTCGTGCAAACACTTTGCAGAATCAGTTTATCCTTGATGGAGAAGAAATATTAGGATTAGTAACAGAGCTGAGTGTTAGAAGTGCACAGTCACATATAATTAATATAATTGTCCTCCGAGTTCACCAACCTTTTTAGAAGCAGACATTCTATAATCTGATGAGGACTTTATTTTATTATTATTCCATTGTAGTATCACTTGTCTAATGATAAGAACTTTAAGCAACCCGATCAAGAATGTGACTATGAATATGATGAAAAATATTCGCAGATAGCTTGGGCCAGATAAACATTCTGCAAGAAAGGAGACAAGTTAATGGGTTAAAATTTTTTTTAAAGTAAACCAAAGTTTTCTGTCAAATAAATATAGTTTACATTCTTATAATAAAAGCAGGTTTCTTTACAAGTCTCTATTTTCACAATAGGAGGTTGACATTACTGATTACTCAAAACAGTGAACCCTTCTTTGGAGAATATTCACAATTAAAATATTTCATTTTTTTGTAGCTTGCTATGTCAAAATTTCTTACCCATATGTAAGTTTGTTTAGAACAGTGACTGAGAGAGCTATAGTGGTGTGTACAGTTCAGTACTATGTGGAAAACATGATTTAAAAAGGATATTGAGCAGCCCCAAGCATTCAGCATGTGTTTTTCCTTTTATGCTTTCTCCTCCTTTATTGCTCAGCAGTAATGGAAAATAAAGTAAACATCTGCAGAAGCAAACTCAGTACTACTCTAATAGGGAAATAAATATTTTCTCTAAACCCTGGTGTAAGATTTCATTATTATTAGACATCATGACTCTGAGAAGTAGGAGTGTTGCATCTTGGACAATACCCAAATCTCTCGTCTCACTTTTTACTAATTAACTTCACTAATCTAGTCTGTTTGCCTCCACAAATTCATTATGTGTTCTTCCTCGAACAATAATCACTTGCTGAAGAAAGAAAAGCCATGTTAGGAGAGGGAAAATGCTAGACCTTTGTTTTAGAACCAGATCTCTGGCAAACTCTCACTGGAAAAATTTGTATAAGCTCTGTGCTTGCCTGAGGTCTACTCTAGTCTCTGAGGAATATGGTTGCACAATAGTGGGTATTCCACAGAGCTCACAAGCTGCCCCAGATTCATAAAACACTTCCTGGACTGAAGCATGTGTTTCTCCACCCATTTTGCACGCTTCAGGGACCTGGTCTGAATGCTGCAGTTGCCTAGGAAAGAGCATCTAGAGAGAGGATGTGCCAAGGCCATGAGCATAGTAGCATCCAGTCATAGCTGATTCTGGCTCCAAAGCTCAATGCTAACCCAGCATGCCTCTTAAATGAGGCAAGGTTTCAATAATGGGGGCAAGAGATCTTCTACAACTAGGTGGACTTAATAGAGACCATTGTTTGTGATTGGTGACAAAAGACTTTGTGGAGTTAAAAAACACGCCCATTCCTATTCATTGAAATGGGAACATCAGATGCCAGTATGGTACAATGCTTCCTTGTTAAAGATATTATGAGTACAGAATACAAAGTGTGTGTCCAAAGGTGGTGCTATTTGATCTTTTACAGCTTCTTTCCTTCAGGTTAGTGACCCTCATAGCTTATGTCCTGACAGATTGTGATATCCCTTGGCTGACTTAGTCTACTCCATCAGCTAAGCCAATCCTTAGAGGGGCACGTGGCTTGATCCCTATCCTGGCTTTTTGCCTGATGGGAGCTTAGCCAGAGAGACTGAAAGAAGACCCTGTAAGAGTGGTTGAGTGGACAAATAATTAAGGTGCCTAACAAATGCTCTTTTCCTTTCCTTGCATAATAGTTGTTAAGGGGAGGGAAGTCTTGTAGTTTGATACATTTCAGAAATATTATGAATGTGTTAGCCAGAGGACCCGTTGAGGGTTCAAGTCTGTATTCATTTTTCCCCAATGTTGTTATGATGATCCAACATTTGCCTCTGGTCATGCTTTTCTTAGCTGAGGTCAGGCTAGGTCTTTTTCTAAGGAGTTTTAAGGGAACACTGTTTGCAACAACACTTAAGTCAGAGTAGTGTTTACTTAACTTAATTAATGATATGTAGGGGCCCTCTTTATTAGAAAGGCACTTGGCTTTCTGGAGAGATTGCTGCAGCCTGAGCTGGCAGCACATGGGACTCTTTTCTGAGCCAAATTCACTGTGGGCTAAGGGAATGAAATATGGGAAACTAAGATGTGCAGGACATTTCTACTTTGCTATTTCTCCGGGGCTGGGTTTTCTATTTGTTGAAATAGTAGAATCAAAATGAACGTTTCCAAAGATCTGACTGTAAGTATAGCTTGTATTTCACAGGTGGTTTTACAGCTTAGACCTGTGCAAAGTGTTTTGAGTTCTTTTGGGAGTGCTCCAGTAAATTTTTGTTTAAAAGTAGTTTTTGAGCATAGCTCTCACATCTTTCCCATTATACATCCTCTTTGATTTGAGGTACTAAACATACCTTTTATTCAATACACTTTTTATCCTCTATTTTGTACATGAGATATAGGCCCACAGAAATTTTGCAGAAGTGCTTACATTTCTTACTTTACTATATTTTAGACCAAGGTTTTTAGCTTAAAAGCAACACATTCTTTCCACTGTGTCAAATTCAGAATTATCCACCTCAAAGTTGTTGTTTTTTTCTTTTCACTTTTCTCTTTTTCTTTTTCTTTTTTTTCCCTTTTAATAGGAAGAATTTTACATAGCTCAGGATGGCCTTGAACTCCCCATGTATCTGAGGCTGACCTTGAACTTCTGATCTCTGGGTACCAACTCCCAAGTTCTCATATGTCACCTGATGCCTAGTTTCATGTGGTGCTGGGAATTGCACACAGGCTTTACCTATGCCAGGCAAGTGCTCTACCAACAGAGCTACACCTCAGACTCATAAGATGTGCAGGACATTTCTACTCTGCTATTTCTCCAGGGCTGGGTTTTCTATTTGTTGAAATAGTAGAATCAAAAGGAACGTTTCCAAAGATCTGACTGCAAGTATAGCTTGTATTTCACAGGTGGTTTTACAGCTTAGATCTTAGGTATACTACAACAGCAGATGATCACTTAAAATTTTAGTGTTTTACCTGAAACAGGAGAATAAAGTTTTTGTAGATATGTGAAGAGTGAGCAGAAGAAACAAATTTAGGTTATATAGGGAAACCATAGCTCCTGAGCTCTTAGTGACATTATTCTACACAGTGAACTTATATTTTTGGCTCATGTAAGTCCTTCTAGATAATTCATTTTCTTGGTCCTTGGTGGAGGCAGGCAGCACATAGAGCCTGTGCGAATGAGCAGGGAGGTGTCACCACCTAAGTATTTCTCTTTGGGAGATTAAAAAATGGATTACTGATTCAGTTTAATACTGTATATACATATTAGAACAGGGTGTGTTTTTGTTTCTGTTTCTTTGTTTATATCTGTGACACAGTGATAGAGTTGTTTTAAAAAGGAATCCAATAATTTACAATGGAATCAATATGAAGCCACTGTTCCTTCTTTCAGGAATAAGGTACATGGTAACTCCTTGCCCCAGGAGTCTCCTCAGACTTACCTGATGTTTGGTCCATGCGATGCTGTTCCATGACAGCACAGGAGGATTTACACTGATCAAGGGCAGCCTGAGACAGATTGTGAGGGTGAAGGCACTGCAGACAATTCCTGTTCAAGGAACATGAAAGGATTACTACTTTAAAAAGTCAATAGACTGAATATTCCTAACCCTAACCCTGTGAAAAATAAATAACCAATGGACAAATTTTGAACCCATTAGCAAAGCATGGTGGCCAAAGCCAATAATCCCAGATACATGAAGTCTGAGGCAGGAGGATGATATGGCCTAGGAATGCCTGATCTACAGAGTAAATTCAAGGTCATCATGAGTAAAACAATGCCTGTAAAGTAAAATAAAATTATAGTAAATAATGATAATAATAATATAATAAGTAGGATATGTTGCTTTTTAGAGTACTTGCACAGTTCAACTCAATTGAATCCATGAGCCTGGATTCAATCCTCACTAGCAAATAAATAACTAAACCCCACCATTATATTAAAATGCTATATTTCTAAACGATTTAAATAACTATGTATATTTCTAAAATTCTTACTTGCATTAGTGATCTGAGAAAGTATGTTTTAAAATTTTAAGCAAGCAAGCTGGAGGCACACTGACATTTATACAAGTGCTCTATGAGCAAGTCTCAGATTGTTAGTGAAAAATATTTTTACACAAAACAATATTTTTTGTTATGCAACACATGACTTTCCATTTATGCATCCCCTAAGTGCTTTATAGCACTATAATTCTTTATGTTAAATATTAAGATATTTAATCTAGTTATAATGAGTCACATTTATTCACTGACTGCCATGTACCAAGTACAAAAATTTTATTTTAGTTAACTTTACAAATATCACTTGATTCTTTCACAATTAACTAGAGGCACAGAGAATTTTAACAAATTATTTTACATTGCACAGCTAAATAGTAATAAGTAGGTTAACTGGCAACCTCTGTTTTCAGGAAAGCATTTTCTTAAAAAAACCAACCAAACAGAGTAGTGACTTTATATAGATTTGTTCTGATTATTCCAATGCAACTTACTAGCCAAAATTAGGAATTCCAGTACCCAATTCTTAAAGTTTCCCACTCAGGATTGTTTTTTTAACTTTTTAATCATCATTTTTGTATGCTAGTAACTAAGAATCCAGCAACTAAGATGAAAGAAGGCAGAATGAAGAGCAAAACCAGCTGTCAGCCAGGATTGCTTTGTTCATTTGGAGACAGAATCATACCAGTTTTCACTGCAGGAGAGATGGCAGGTTGGGCAGTGCTCACAGAGACGGCCAATGCTTCTGGGATCAGTACACTCACACCTGCCACACACGCAGGTGCCTCTCCCGCTGCAAACTTGGCCCTTGGAGTTGACACAGTGCTGTGCTGAGGCTGATGGGCACTGACACCGATCTCCTTCCCAGCCACTAAAGCACTGGCATCTGCCACCTTCACACTCCCCATGCCCTGCAACAGAGACACACTTGGATCAAGGTCACCAGGCCTACAGAGTTGGTAATGTCTCCCCCATTTTCATGAAACATGCAACAGTCTGGTGAGTGGAAACAGCATTAGTTTTGACAAGTCAGTACCAGAATTAAGAAGTGTTTTAAACACTGTTCTATTGTAAGTATATTTCTCCTACTAATATGTAATGCTAACATGTACAAAGAAAGCCCCTACTTTGGTGGCTGACCAACTGCTTAAATGCCAATTTGCTTTCAAGTTTTAAATTAGAAACAGATAAATATTGTGAAACCATAAGGGCTGACTTCAAATCAGCAAAGTAAGAGCATTTGGTCAATGCCTGCCACAGTCTTCCCTCTTCACTGTTGCTAGGGGCTCAGGAGAATTTTGCAGGGTGATGGGGCAAACATTCTAACACTTCTCTGTGTTCAGGCATGGTTAAAGATAGGTCTTGTGAGAAGCAGAAACAATTCCCCTTATTCTCAGAACACTAAGCAAGAGGTTAGCATCCTTAGAACACTATCCAGAACACTGTATTAGCAGGGCAGGCTTAGTCTGTTCTATGTAGGCCGAACAATGGAAAAGACAAAGGCATGTGTGCATGCCTGAGGGGCATTTATTTGCAGACAATTAACTTGAGAAAATCTTGTTTACACACTAATAAATGGATTTTAGACTATAAGAAGTGTCCAAAATTTAATATGGTAATGTGAAGTAGAAGTCTTCAAAAGGAGGTACACTGTATGTTTTATACATTTTCAAGCTTATCCAACTATAGACCAAACACCCTTCCTTTTCTTTCCTCTTTTTCACTTTATCTCCTAGTATTCCTTTCTTCCTCCTCCCTCCCCTCTATTCCCAACCCCCCCCCCCTGTCTCTTCTCTCCCTCTCTCCCTCTTCCTTCTCTTATTGCTGAATACCTAACAGGTTAATTGTCCCATAGAGCCTACTGCTGGTTCAGCTCAATTTGCTAAGTGTAAAACTAATGAGGTCCAGGCAAACAAATGTCGAACACATCCCATTTCCTGATGTAGCTAGCACGCTGAATCCCAGCCAGCTGACCTGTGAATATGAGTTTTCATTCCCAAGGGAAAGTGGTAGGGAAAAATGCATGTCAACTTGCACTCACACAAGCAATTCAAAGCACATCGTCAGTTGCCTCTGTGTGCATTGGGTGTGTGGTCAAAATCATGTAGACAGGGTCAATATATTGAGATTATGCAGCAGAACCTCAGATTCTAAATGTATATGATAGACAGTTCTACTGACCAATGCCAGAAATGTCATTCTCTTCTTCCCTGTAAAATATTTATTTCCCCTATAAAATATATTAGGCAACTGTGGGTTTATTCTGAAGTAATCTTCCTTCCTAACAATAATTCTAGTTACAACTAAATAAATGTCTAGAACACAGAGTATTTTACATATGTAAGAGAATAAAAAGACAACTTATAATAATGTTTTCCTGTAACTTAAAACAAGCTTTCTACTTATCCATGAATAGTTACATTTTATGGGCTTTCATTTCCATACAGTTATAACAATGAAATATTTCCATTTCCCAATAACTTAACACATATTTTGTTACTAACATGCACATACAAAAAAGAGATCTTTATGATAAGTAAACTTACCCTTTCATGGAGAAATGATCAAGGAATTCAAATGACAGGTAGTTTAATTTATTTTAAAGTTACGTTTTTGTTTTAATTTTCAAAGGCTGCATAAGTTTTTCTGGACTGTAACCAGTAGGTGGCAGTGAACTAAATTAGCCAAAAGTAATCTTGATATTTTTATCTTATCCTATTTCATTGCAAAATCTGGTCTGTGTGTGGCCAGAAGGACAAAACTTCTGAATTACTTAACAATCCACTTCTCTCTGAAGAATGTATTCCTTTGTCCAGTCTGTGACTGGTGGCTTTCCAAAAATAAATTGGTGAGGTTTGAATGACTTCGAACATACAATTCTATCTACAATAGTTCTTTAAACATTTTCCAGTGAGTGGAATTATATTTTTATATCTCACTTCCCCTCATCCTGACAGAAACAAAATCCTCTGCAAGCAGGAGGTGGACCATGTGCTGGAATGAATCAGACCCTTATAGAATACCCGCCATTCTTCTAGAAAACCACATCGGCAATCACCAGTAACTTCCTTTTCTTGTGTAAATCTTTCCAAGATCAAGGGACACATGAGATTCATATTTCATTTTAGGTTTTGAATTTTTTAAAATAGCAGCCACAGTACTCAAGCTAAAAATATAAACATGATCTTGCCATGACCTAATTTCACAGACTATGAGGCTTTGAACTTTGATTTTGGGTTAAGTGGCAGTACCTCATCACATCAGATTTAAAGATACACTAATATATATGCCAATATCGTTATGAATTCTAACTGCCTGTGTATATCAACTCACCAGCACACACATCCCCATGGAGATAGGGACAGGAGAAGTCATCCTTCTCACAGTACTGGCCATACACTCTTCCTAGCTTGGTTTTGTGACATAAACATTTCCCACAGATGCAAACACCTCGGCCACTGCAGACAGGTTGATCCTCCTGTGGCTTGCAAGTTTCAGAAGGAAACTGGTCTTCATCAAAATGACATCTGCTGTCATCACACTGTGGACACTTGGGGTCTGGGGCAGCTTCCGCACACTGTCCTTTGAGTCCTCTGTGGTTCTCACACTGGCAACTGCAGCTTCTGTGTATGTGGACTTTAGTGGTTTCATTGAAACCAATAGGCTTGATTATTGCATAGTTTTTTCCTCCCATGATATCACATGTTTTCATCACAACAGTTACATTGAAAAGAACCTAAATTTCAAAGGAAAATAGAAATATCTTTATATCCTTGGATACTGTAAACAGTATATCAAGTAATGATATTTAAATCAATGGTGAACATCTTAGAGATACCAACAATATTTATAAATCACATGTGCATGCAATCTAATATGTAAGTACATAATTGCCACTTAATTCCATTTTTGCCTAACTGATTAATTAGAATTAAAGGAAGTAACAATTGCTAATGGCCTGTAAATCACCATGTGTCCATTTGTCCTCAGGTGTCTGTCACCTTAGGTAACTGATTTCATGGACAACTGCTGAATCAATGTTCTATTTTCTGAATTGGACATATGAGGTTAGTGAACAATTGGCATTAGGAACCAATAAACCTAAGTAAATGGTTTCTTATCTTCTGGGTCAGAACCCTGATTTAGTCATATGGGCAATTTTATTTATTTGTATTTTACTTTTTAGAGGCTCAAGGTAAAGACCAAGAGATGATCTTTAGTATATACATATACAGTTTTTCAGTGGAGGAAAACACAACCCCATCTCTGATGTTACTTGAGAAAGAGGCTCAGGACTTATTCTCCAGCTTCAAGACCTCACACCAAAGTCACTTGTTACTGTGGGGTCATCCCAGAACTAAAGAATGGACTAGTAGCAAGGAGTGGTTTGTTTGTTTGTTTGTTTGTTTGTTTTTCCCTCTAGAACAACAGTTTATTTGCCTGAAAATTTTTCCTTGTTCTTTAATTTCTTGTTATTTATAATATGGTTGATTTAATATCTATATTTTCTGACTTCAGCTTCAGGTGCTTTGGAAAATCGGGAAGCTTATATATACATACAGTTATATATGAGTTCACTACAGTAATTAAATTCCAACATTAAAATAATGGATGCTGGGCTTTTAAATTGGAAATTATGTAGCATGAAATAAAAGATCTATATTTAGGCATCCATGTACAAGACATTTTATTTAAATGTGTCACATTAAAATCAGTGTGGTTGGAGTCAGTTTGTGCTCAAATTGTTTTTGCCTCTAAGAATTTTAAGGATACACAGATGTGTAGGATGAGTGGCCACTGCTATTAAAACTAGTATAATAAAACAGACCTTCTAAAGTTGAAGGCTGGTTGACTCCTCGTGGGAGACAAGCTGTTTATAGTTGAAAGGAGCATAGTCAAAGAAAGAAAAAATTAAGGAAGGTAAATCATTGTTATATATTTGAGTCTTTAAAGACTCACTTTGTTTTTAAGAATTTAGCCTTTTATTTTTTTTACAAAAATTTACAAAAACTTTTCTGTAGCAGAAATCAAATGTATCTTATATAAACTAGTATATGATCGTTTTTGAATGATATCCAAGGAAAAATTATAGAGGAAACTACTGAATTAGAGGCTTAGGATAATTAATTAAAGATACACAGCTTGTGGGCACAATCACACTACCCACAGCTTCTAATGTTCCTATGAGGAAAAAAAATTTAAGTGTTTTCTTTGAATTAATTTTAGAACTTTAGGATTTTGCATTTGAAAAATTCTTCCCAATACAGGATAGAGTAATAAAACTACAGAACCTTAGAACAAGAAAGAGGAAAGAATCAAAAATTTCTCTGTACCAGTTCATTCAGGTACAGCTGAAGTAAGAGATACTGAAGAAGTGACACCCTACCCAGCCCCTGCTGAGAACATGATGTAGTCTATTCTGGCAGTTCTTGGAGAATAACCATTTCATCTGGTCTTGGAGTTCTCTTGGACTCTCAACTCTTTCTAGTTATTATATAAATGGTATCATCCCTCTGATTTGACTGATTTTAACAAATTTCTTCATCTCCTTTTCCTGGACATCACAAGATGAAAGATTTTGGAATTCGTAGCTTTTATATACTGTACCATCCTTTCATACTCTGAGAATGAACAGATTTGAAACAATAAAGGCTTTGTCACTATTACATCTACAGATACTACTTGCTTGGAAGGATGTTATTTTTTTATTAGGCAAAACCTCTCAGAAAATATATTACTACTAAGTATTTAATAAGTACTTAACACAATACATATTTATTTTAACTTGAAAGTTTGAGAGAAGTCAATTATGTATAGACGTAACTTTAAGAAGAAACAGGAAGGCTCATTTAAAGTTGAAACAATATTCTAATAGTAGCAATGTTTTTAAAGTAATTTTTTTTTTTGTTTTTTTTTTTTAAGAAAGCACACCAAAAAATTGTCTTAAACAAGAAAAACATACTGCCACATACTTCGTCATTGCTTGTCACGTTTCCACACCCACTTATGCCTGGCTTTCTGGCCCCATCTGGACAGATGGCAGTGATGTTAAAATGGACACCGTGTACCTGGTTTTCCAGCTGCACTTTTACTTCTGAGATAATCTTCTGCAGAGACATCAATTTTTAATTACACTGAAGTAGTTTCTAGTATAAGCGACAAAGCAGACTTATAATCATTATGCCATCCTGGATTTAATATTTAACTTTAATCAAAGTCTACATCTGGGAAATGAATAAAATGGTAGCTTCTCACAACAGCTCAATTATATTTAAAACATATGAAATACTAAATGATCAGCTGTTTTAAATAGTTGATTTTTCCACATATCTATGATCACAAATTTAAAACCCTATAGAAATACCTCTCTTATCCAGTGTGGCAAAGATAATTTTTCAAATTCATACTGATGATATTTAATGATGAAGTTTAAAGAAACATTCTCATAGCTGATGAATTCTGACAATTTACAGCAGGAAACATGGTTTTGGCAAAAATGAAACTTGAATTTCAAATGATTTTGACTATCATGAAACGTTAAGTGTTTTATAAATACATAGTTGAAACAGTTTTGTGGGGGTGGCATTTCTAAACTGACTGTGCATAGGAATCACTGGTGAAACACTGTTGTACAAGTTTCTCTAAGATGGGCTTACGGATTTTATCATCTCTATGCTTGCTTGCATCCATGATGTTTGCCTTAATTCTAAAGCAGGGCTTCATATAGGGTACAGTACCATGAATTAATTTACACAGTCATTCATTAAATGACTCACTCATTAAACATCTACTGCTTGATGTCAAGTATTGGGCACACACTAAGGCCTTCCATCACAATATTACAGTTCCAAAGGATCCAACTACTTTAAATATATCTTTTAAATATGTGTGCATTTGGTCATATACATCTGAGCCTGGCACATGCAAAAATCCTGATTTTAAACTTATAAAGAAAAATAACAGTGATGTGAAATATGTGGCTATGAAAGGAGAATGGGTTGTACCCTGGAGGAAAAGACTTAGACAGGCTTCCAATGTTTTAGTTAAAGTAACTTTACTCCTTCAACAATAGCTTTGATATGAGATGAGTTTTTACTGATGAATAATTGATTATGAAATTCTGATAGCATGTCCTCAAAAGAAGATGCTTTCCTCAAGTTCATGAATATTATTCAAGTAGGTGAAACCACACACACACACACACACACACACACACACTTACTTTTCTCTCCCCCAAGAGTTCATATACTGCAAGTAATTCTGGCAAGCTAGAAGAACCTTACAAAGGTGTAATCTAATTTGGATATGCATTGGTTTCTTTGGTCAGTACATGTCTCCCATAGCAGCACATTAGCCACACTTGCAGTTCCTCTAAGTTCTCAAACCACTTATGTCTTTGAAGTATTGTATGAAGAAATTTTTCTACAATATTTTCTGTCCTTTGCTTTGCAAGTCAAGGTTCTGGGGAACTATTAAACTTCTTTACTCTCTGAGAGGTGCTAGGACAGATGCTATTCATGTCTAAGAGTTGTTGGGAAAGACCCCATTTTTTTTTCTGGATGCATAATACTTCAATGAATTATGAATTGTCTCTGTTGGGATTTTAATAATACAATTTTGAAACTGTATTATTCTTTAAAAAGAATTTTGAAGACATAGACACATAAAAATAGTAGTAATCGAATCTCAAGGAGATTAACTTAGCCAAAATAAGTTTTTGTTGTGTTAACTATTATTCTTTCACTGCAAGGCTGCATGGAACCACAGTAGGCTAACAGGTATGTGACTACATACCTGCACAAGGCAAAGAACATAAGGCCAAATAGTGCTGTCTGCTTTTACTGTTTGAGACAAAGTCTCACTCATAGCTTACTGCCTCACTTTTTTTAAAACACAAAGATTTTTAAAAAGCTAGATGTGGTGGTACATGCTTATCATTCTAGGACCCAGGAGGAGGCTGAGGCAGCAGTATCAAGATTCTAAGGCTAAACTGGGCTTATGAAACAAACAAACAATACAATAGAATAGAATAGAAGCCAATTTATATACTTCAGGTTAATAAAACAGATACACTGTAGTAATTAAAAGGACTAATTGCATAAACTCCCTTTTCATTTGGATGACTCTTAAGAACAAACTATGGATAGAAATGAAGTATGGGTATGTTTTGCTTTTCTTGATATAAAATTCCATGAATCTAACATTTGAAAAAAAAACACATATGAATGTTTTGTCTGTATGTATGTAAGCAAATGCAGTGCTGATATAGGCTAGAAAAGGGTGATGACAGATCTCTTGAAACTATAGTTCATAGACATCGTTCTGATCCACCATGTGGGTGCTGGGAACTGAATCTCCATTCTCTCGAAGAACAGCAAGTACTCTTAGTTACTGAGCTGTCTCTCCAGTCCTAGGATTTAATATTATTTTTATGGTAGTAAAAGATTTAATTTAAGATATTTGTGTTCATTTAATTCTCTGTAGTTTTCAGACAGTAAAAAGTTTTCTGCAGAAACAAATCTATCAAGATTTATTTTCTTTAAAGAAGAATACATTTAAACAATTTCTTCATTTTCTGCCCTATGTCTGTTTCCCACCTTCCTCTTTGAACCCAAGTTTCAAGCAGGTGCGGCCTGAAGACAGTTAACAAAGCTGCCTATGGGGTTCACAGCTCTGTGGCTCAGGCAACAATAATTCTAAATGTCAGGCAACCAGGCAGGCAGAAAATCTGGAGAAGCCAGGCCTTATAACTGGCCAATAAGTCCATGGGAGAATAAAGCATAGTTTTTAACACCTATTTAAAAAAAAATCAAAGGACAAAAGATAAACAGGCCGTACAGCTGGAAGCAGCTGAGGCATAGAGTAGCACCTGGAATTTCATCCTGCTGCCTGTTTATTAGCTGTGTGGACCGTGGTCAATACTTTTCTGTTCCTAAATATACAATGGGGCTACTAATTGCTGCCCAATAGAGCAGGTGTGTGGATTGAGTGAAGTCATGTATGGAAAATGACTGGCATGAAAAGAAAAGTCAGTATTAGCAAAGTTTACTAAAGCCTTTTAATGCAGACATGATCCAGTTTGAGAGACCAGATGTTCCCTTAAAACTTCTTGCATCTATTCTCTACAGGACTGATGACAACATATAACCAATGGTCCAAGAAAACATCTGGGAAAGTGAAACTTTGGCCTGTTTTGACAAAAAAGAAAAGATAATTGACTGGAACACTGCAATGACTGATCATGGATACTCTTACAAAGCCCTCTTAGTAATCTCTAGATCCTGAGGAATCCACTTACCCCTGTAGATTGTTCTTTAAATAATAGCACAATATTTTTGGCTTGTTTTTGTTAAATTTATGATGTAGGAAACTATACAAAGTTTTGCAACAAGATGGTAACTCACTCAACTCTCAATCTGAAAGGAAGCTTAGATGGCGGGATCAATCTTAGCGCACCTCTCTGTGGGACAAATGAGGTACAGAGACAGACCTGACTCTTTCAAGCATTTGACATCATTGCTAGTCTGTGGTCCATCCAATGGTAACCCCAGCTCTAAATTCCTAGTCTTTCATTCTTTCTGTCACTCCTTGCAAGATGCAGCAGTGCTGCTTTGTACCTTGTCTAAAAAAAATGGTAGTAAAAGCTGACTTGTAGAAAAATTTATAGACTGTACAACATACCTTGTAGGCTTCTACTACTAAATTGTTGAGATTTGCAGCTTTGGATTCTATTTCACCAGCAATGGCACCAGGCAAAAGGGGCAGAAGGTCCTGTAAAACATGTGAGTCGGGTGCATGATATGACAGTAGCATGCAAACAGTGAACAATCAAGACATTAAACATTTTATAGCCATCAGGAAGACAAGCCATTATATGAATGAAAAAAAAAAAGACAAAAACCACAAGCAAGCTAAGAGAAGTATCAGTGTTTGTAGTCCGTGTGTAAATGGGTATGTATGTCCTGAATTTCATGATCAAATCTAATTAAAGTTAGCTCAGCATTTCCTAAACTATTTTTAACATGAGAAGCATTCTGAGGGCAAATACAATGATGAAGTTCTATGGATTTTTTTCCCTCTATTTAGAGATCCAAAATCAACACTTGCAAATTTTCAGAATGGGCCTACAATGTACAAATACTTTAATATTATTTAAGCAGCATTCTCAATATTTTAAGTTTCTAAACTCTGTTCCCATGTGACATAGGTAAATGCTTAATATAAATACTGTTCTGTAGAATGACATCTTGGGACATGCCAGATCAGATGGAAAGTCATAGTTAAGGTGTAAGATTCACAGAGCTGATGAAGAAGATTCAAGGTATCGCTTGAGACTGAAAAATGGCTTCAAGGTCTACCTGAGTGGTAGACCTTTAATGAGAGGTCTGTCTCATTAGAATGAGGAATGATGGACACAGGATTATGATGAGAAAGTCGAATATGAATGCATCAAGTTCATGCTTTAATTAATTTTTCTACTCATTGAGCTTCACCAAGTTCTTCTGTGTGCCAGCCAGACTTAGATTTAGTGATTTTAAAATCCATGTGTCAAACTCTGACTGAATTTAACTTGAGATGTTAAAATTACTAGGCCACGTCATTTCAATCCTTAAGGAGTAATTTTACAAAGCACAATACACATGACACAATGAAAATATGCCCAGCTACTATGAGGAGAGACACCAGCAAGCATTCAGTCTGGGGAACATTGTCATGGACTGTTCCCCCCCAAGAAAGTGACTTAAATGCTTTGTCTAAATGATGAGCAAGAGCTAAGGTAATAATGAGGGAGAATGGCTTTTAGGATTGGGGTGGGGGCAGACCAAGAACCAGGGCACCCAGAATAGGTATAGCCTGATAAATGTGTGTGTGTGCACAGAACAATAAGACACACATCTGAAAGAAAAAGTCCAAGACAGGAAACAGTCGAGGATGAGGCCAGAGAGATGGACAGAGGCCTATGGTCTCCTATGCCATATAAGAGACTTAGATGTTGAGCAACATAACATTTTGCTTTAGGGAGTGTTGTGGATATCTTTGTGATTTAAGTGGATTTTCTAGGTATCCATATAGAGGATGAACCTCAGATATAGTATGGGATGCTGGTTTATAAACCAGATAAACAAGGTTTATAAAAAATGATCCCTCTAAGAGTAGGTGACAGCAAGGGCAACTGGAAAGCTGAGCAGAATCCAGGCTTGGAGAGCCCAGTGATCCTTACGTTGCACACAAGTCAGTTAACAATAAACATGATTCTGTATTTTATCAGTCAATGGCAGATTTACAAAAGGAGGGAGAAACCCTGGTGCCAATAGCACATGAAGGGACAATAAGCAGTGGAGAAACAGGAGGCAAAAGACACAAAAAGCTGTATAGAATTTGAAGGTCAGCTCTTAATCTAGACGTTAAGAGCCCAGAATTTGAGTTATTAGAAAACCAGGCAAGCTCTTAACTTCTCTAAATGTTTGCTCATCTTAAAAGAAGCATGTTCACAATACTTCTCTTGTTATAGGTAGCTAAAGGTACTAGAAGAATGGATGTTTTCAGTATCTGAAAATAGGTACTCACCAAACAGCAGCTGTTTGTGCCATTTTTCTAGTGGCTTGTAACTATTCAGTTTGGACCAGAACTAACTCACGTGAATGTTAATGTACTAATATGTTATAAGGTGATTGATTCCATTGTGTTTACATACATTTGTGGAATCTGGGAATTAAATTTTTCATCAAAGATTTCAAATGGCAGTATTGATACACTTAAAGTGGCATTTAAACTGATAGCAATGTCATTAGGTATAAAGTAAACTAATGAAGGAAACATCAGCTTTGTAGAAGGTGGAAATGAGTTTCAGCATTTGTTGAAATCAAAAGAAAACGTGGCTGCCCAAAGGGCTCAATGAATGAATGAATGAATGAATGAATGAGTGTAAAGTAGACAGGCCACTGTGAGAGGTTCAGAGTAGAGAATAGAAGGAAGAAGCAAAATTGTAAAGGAGACAAAGGCTGAGTGAAGAGAGGACAACTGAGGTATCATGGTCTCATGGAAACAAGAAAGGGAAGAGACACTCAAAGACTGAAGAAGCAATGCCACAGGCACAACACATTTCTCTGTTGGGAGTTACATGGCATTTCCAGATTGCTACTGCTGTGCAATGTCTGCTTTGCTTGTCAGCCTCTCGTACACCAAAGACTCCTGGGAACCTCAGAAACTGTTTTCATGTACAAGCCATTGATTGGCTCAGTTACTTCCATGGCTTCTGTAGATCTTTTACTTCATAATCTAGCCCAAAGCTATGTGTGTTAGTGCTGTTGAAAAATCAATGTATCTACAACTTCTAAATGTAGAGAGAATCTCTTGTGTGCCATATGGTTGTATTACTTGTCAATAAAAAAGCAAAACAAAACAAAAAATCTATGGCCTACAGGAAAGGTTAGAATAGAAGGTGGGACATCTGGCATGTGGAAAGGATTATGGAATAGAGACAAGCAGGGATTGGTCTGGGAACATGGAGGAGAACAGAAGTATGGGAGCTGAGCAGCTACAGAGCAGCCACATGGCAGGACTTAGATTAAAATAAATGGGATATTTAGTTATGAGCTAATTGAGGAACAAGCAAAGCATATGATGTAGGTATTTGTAAAAATATTTGAGTCCTCAGAGTCACTATTCTGGGAGTCTGGGGTCAGGAGGAAACACTGGGTTTTCACGGAAATATTGTAAGAAAGAAAAACCAGATAAGTGTGCTGCAGATAGTATCTTCTAGACATGAAATTGAAGTTGCATCCATGAAATCTCAACAATATGACTGACTAAACAAGATCTGTGTAATGATGATACCAACTGACATACCAACATGGATAGAAGCATTTTCATGGAACCGCACAGTTAGAGAAAAGGCTATACAGCCAATCAAAGGCTACAAATAGGGAGAATAACTTTTTTCCAGGGATGAGTCTCTGACAGGTCTTAGTAAATTATCCAATCCCAAGTCAGCCCTGAACAAACACACATAAAAGCAACACTGAAACAGCAGGACATACAATATGTATAGATGCATATATGTGCATGTGTTAAATAATAAGGAAGAGGTTATGGATTTAAGAGGAAGTTGGGGGTATAGGGGAGTTGGAGAGAGGAAGGGAGTAGGAATGATGTAAATATAGTGCTTATGTTTGAAATTCTTCAAAAAAATTAAATAAATTAAAACAATAGACAGCTGCTGTTCTCCAGTCTTAGGCTATATTCTAAGGACATGGCCATGGACCTTGGCACTAGCTTGAAAGGGACAGAGTTGGGGTATGAAATACTTCCATCTGATGGCAGTCTCCCATTGCTGCTGCATTCAGTGCCAGCTTAGGTGTTAAGCTGTGCCCATGCATCTCAAGTATAGTTCTCATAGTTTTCAATGCCCACATGTCACAGTTCTAGGTGTCCTGGATAGAATATACACCTAAATGATACTATAAAGTTCACTTTAACTGAGACATCATTAAATTCACTTGTTGTATCACAATTCCAGAATCTATATCTCCACTTCTGAAAACTGCCCTCACTTAAACCAATCCAAGAGTTTTAACTTTGATATTGCAGATGTGAACATACCTTGTACCAATGAAACTGCTTTCCTTGAACTGCAAAAATGACATTTATGTTGTTGTCTATTAACTTTTCAGAAAGTTGGCCTAATGACGGATGTTCCTGTAATGGACAGTGAAGAAAAATAAGGAGTGAAGTTCAACATCTCAGTCTCATCAATCTCCAGACTTTTAGTATAGAAAAAAAAATCCATGTGATTTAGAATAGCAATGCATTTACTTGTTTGTGACAGTCAAGGAACATTTACACTCTCTTCAAGTGCAACACCAATATTAATGAAGTCAGGATGTCTTGCAAGCAGAACTCCATAACAGTCTACAACTTAGAATAGTAAGGAGGGTCAAATTCACACTGTAAAGGGAGGATCAGAGCCCTGTTAACATTGGATTGAAACTGACATAACTGAAAGATAGTGTAACACTCAACAGTAGAGATAGGCCAATGACATGTATTCTAAGATAAAACTCAGCAAGATCTGAGGTGTAATTATACACACACAAATATGTAATATATATATATATATATATATATATGTGTGTGTGTGTGTGTGTGTGTGTAATATATACATATATATATATTACACACACATATATACACACACATTAAGTAACCACATATGTCTATAAACACATTTGTGTGTGTTTCTGTGTGTGTGTGTGTGTGTGTGTGTGTGTGTGTATTTGTATGCACGTGCATCTGATTTGACTCCTGACATAGCATATATAAACTCTCTTTACAAGTAGAAAACCCTGTGGTTTTTATTTGGATAGCAAAAACTTTCTGTTCTGTTCTTCTGCAACATGTACAGAGATCCACTTTCTACAATTACTGGTTAATTAGAAAGATGGCAATACTTCATTAAAGTAGAAAGATGTATTCAGTAGATACTCTAACAGCACTCAGGATTTCTATTTTAACTTCTATAGAGTGCATATTAATGACATTTATTATTATACTTGGGTTTGGGTGTATGATATACTATGAGCTCACTTTACCTTGGTAAATAAAGCATAAAAAACTAAATGTAGCTTTTTTTGTTTGCTGGTTTTGTGTGTGTGTGTGTGTGTGTGTGTGTGTGTGTGTGTGTGTGTGTGGTGATGGTGACAGTTATTAGAAAGCTAAGGATGAGTTAGTTAGAAAGAAAATGCACTCTAGTTCAGGGAAGAGAATGCAGCTCATGGTAGAGTTCTTGCCTAGCATGCAAAAGATCTTGGCTTCAATTCTCAGCAACGCCCTCCCATTTCATCCTCCGGATTGACAACTTTAGAAGTTGCTATTTACCGTTAGTTACATAGTTAGGCACAACACTGGTATTGTTTCTTTTCAAATCCTCTTCTAAGAATTAAATTTTCTCACACAATAGGTTCATAATTAGACATTCCCCAGAGAAATGCCAGACTCCACTTTCTGTGACCTCTAGATATTCATTGGTGCTTAGGTGTAGGAGCCAAGGGTTGTGTAACTGAGCCTACCTAGCTTCAAGCAGGTCAAGGTCAAGTTTTCTGTAGTTTCTGTGCCAGGTTATATGTGCCAATGCTAATCTCTGTAATCTAGAAACAATGAGCACTTAGTAATAAAAGTAAATTAGTCTTATGGATAGCCAATGTTCTGTGGCCCACATTTTAAATATATACATATGGGCAAAGATACAGCCTTGCTTTAAAAAATACTACTAGGGCAGCAAGTGTGTTTGGTGTTAGAACATTTGCTTAGCATACATGGGACCCTCGGCTCAACCTGAAGGAGACATCAGAGCAAATGATCTGTATTTGTTTTCCTTAGTTACACTTAGATGTGATATGAAACTAATTCATGAACAGGCTCAGAAAGTGTTAGCACATGGGCTTGCATAAGAAAAATTCTGCCTAGAGCAATTCTTAGGAAAGTAACTTTAAAGTAATAGAAAAATACCCCCTAAATATAAATTCTCCCAGCCAAATTCCTATTCCTGTTCCTAATAAAGTACAAGACCTTAAAATAGATTTGTGACAGTTTGCGTAATACCAGTTAAGCTACAGGGAATAAGTATAAAGCAAGACAAATCTAGATACATTGGAAATATTATTTTAATAGTATTAGTTACTTTAAAAATATTTTTGCTTTGACAAAAAATAATGACAGCTTGCCAAGCACCTATTCTTCTTACTTATAAAAACATTTCATTTAAAGTAAGAAAAAACTCATATGTTTTAAACTAGCTTATACTTAATTCACACAAAGTCAATATTTAAAGAAAAGTTGAAGATGTGAGCAGCTTTTGGAGCCTTTTAAGTTTTTTTCCTTTTCCACAAATAGGAAGTCATGTTAACCAAAATTACACAAAATTCGAGTCTAGAATATTCATTCTAATTGGTTAGAAGCTGATTGAAAGGGTTCATCAGACTTTTAAGCTTAAAAAAAAAACTTTTTTTTTTTGTTTCTAAAGAGAAATCTATTTTAAAAGAAAAATCCTAAGTACCTCGAGGCAGATATTTAGATTATAAATGTCTAACACATGTTTAAATAAACCACTGTTGACAAGTGGCTATGGATTAATGGCCATTTCTCAAGCCTCCTCACCTCTCCTTCATGAAGCACATTATTTTTAAAGCATTTTATCTTTTATTCTGCTAGTAGGAGAACACATTCTCTCTCAACTGTCCTGTCCTGGTGAAGTCATGACTCCTCAAATCTAGCACATAACCCTACCTCCCCGCTTCCACCTAACCCATTACATATTGCTTATCTAAACACTGAAAATAATTAATGGCGATAAGGTGCATTTCAGAGGCAACGGGAGAAAGGATGGAACATGCCAGGGGTGTTGCTAAGTTATTAAGCTTGTGGGAAGGGACTTATAAATGTCAGAAGGGAAAAGAGGTTGATGGGGAACACTTTCAGTAGAAGTCTGGGCGAATTATAATAGTGTCTATAGCCAAGAGGACAAAGAAAGTGCCAAAGGCTTTCTTCATTTTAAGTAAAATTAATGTAAGAAGCAAGGTGAGTTAAGAGGTTTGTAGTACTGAAAACTATAATAAGATATTGAAAACTTCACTTTTTAGTGAATTTGTGTTTTAGAGCAAGGCAGGTACACTGGAAACAGTGTGATAGTGAAGACATCTGGAGATGAAAACTTGGAACATATGTTGTCCATTTACCTCTGTCTCAACAGTCTGGGTCTTCAGCACATGGCAGATCCTGATAACAGCTAAGAGCAGGCTGGGCAAGAGTGGGGTTACCAACATTTGGGGATGAATATTCTCTTTGTTTAAGAGTGTGTCTATAGATGGTGTCCTATGCAATACAGTCTGTACAAATAGATATACAGTAGAAAATATGAAACATAATGTCGGACTATCCACTAAAGGGCAATACCCCTTTCTCTGTGCTATAATAGCTAAAATGTATTTGGCATGAAAATGTCCTCTTAAAAATTAAATCTCCCAAAGAAAATCAGAATAGGTATCCTGAACAGAGCAATGATGCTGGGGCTACATTGCCCAGCTCTGCAACTGCCAGTTCTGCCCTTAATTTGGATCTTAAATGTCCCTCAAAAGCCCACATGGTTCAAGACTAGTCTGCACACTGTGAAGCTAGAGAGCAACACTGGAACCTTTGACTGGTGGAATTTATTAGAATTATTGAGGCCACTGGGGCATATCCTGGGACAAGACTGCAGGGTCTCTTTCCATCTATTGCTCCCTGGCTGCAAGGTAAGCAGTTTTGCCACCATAGTCCCAATATGATGGGGACAAACTTTATGGACCAGAACTTCCCAAAAACTGAGGTTAAAAATAAACTCTGTCTCTTTACAAGCCAATCATCTCAGGTAAGTATTACAGGGAAGGGATGGTGACTGGCAAACTATGTGACTAGGACATTTACTGCAGACCCTTCCATGGGGTGGGGTGGGATTGTTTTCAGGACTGACCTTTACATTAATTACCCATGAGAAGTAAAACAGCATCTCTACCTGGCCTGTGAGTTTGTGCTTTTGAAAAGTAAAAGGGCTGAGGAACAACAATATGAACTAACCAGTAACCCCCAGAGCTCCCAGGGACTAAACCACCAACCAATGAGTACACATGGTGGGACTCATGGCTCCAGCAGCATGTGTAGCAGAGGATGGCCTAGGGAGGAGAGGCCCTTGGTCCTGTGAAGGTTATATGCCCCAGTGAAGGGGAATGCTAGGGCCAGGAAGTGGAAGTGGGTGGGTTGTTGAGCAGGGGGAGGGGGAGGGGACAGAGGGTTTTCAGAGGGAAACCAGGAAAGGGAGTAACATTTGAAATGTAAATAAAGAAAATATCTAATTAAAAAAAGAAAAGTAAAAGGACATGCACAAAATAATTACTTACTAAAAACTTTTAGATAAAAGACTACTACCAGTATAGGCATGCTCTTCCATGTGCTTTGGCAGATCTGCCTCACTCACTAACTTTATGCCCCTGGCTTCTGGAGTGTTTGAATATGTATTCTAGGCTTCATGAAATTCCACTTAGTAAAGGAGGGCAAGGGCTATCAATTTTTGTAAGCTTTTTAAAAAGAATGGATGTTTTCTGCTTAAACATTTTAACCCAAACATTTAATTTAAGCAAGGTAGTTTATCCCATAACTTGTAAATGAAATTTAAGCATTCTTGAGCTAAGTTTTTAGGCATTAGTTGAATCCCTTTCTGAAGGTTCTACAGAAGCAGAGCCAGGTTCCTGGGTAGGTAATTTTTGCATGTAACATTTGCTTTCGATTAAGAGTAAGTTCAGTTAGGTATTGTTTGCAGAGATCATTTCCTGCCTACTTTTCTGAGAACATATAAAGCATTCAAATTGGGTTTCATAAAATAACTGCAAAAATGTTCTCAGCATGTTTTCAGTTTTAAAGCACATAGTACAGTCATCTGCTAATAAGTGTTTTGTTGTTCTTAAAGCCCACAAGATAAAAACAATATTTGTTAAAAACTGCATATAGACTTCAAGCTTTCCAGAAATATTTTAATGTTACAGAATGTATTCTTACTAATGTATCCAAAGCACATGCTGAGAAGTGAAAGTATACTTAACACTTTTTGATCTTGAAGAGCCCATTTCTTAATCAACAGCAGCAAAAATAATTAACTAAATTAATTTACTAAACAAATTTCTTTATTAAAAGATTGCAAGTTGGAGCTGGAGAGATGACTCAGCAGTTAAGAGAACTGTCTACTCTTCCACAGGTCCTGAGTTCAATTTCCAGCAACCACATGGTGGCTCACCACTATCTATAAGGGATCCAATGCCTTCTTCTGGCGTGTCTGAAGACAGCTATACTGTATTCATATTCATAAAATAAATAAAGAAATCTTTTTAAAAAGATTGCAAGTCTTTGCATAAGTGGAATTGTCTGATGTCAATATTAGTTATAAATGCCTTTGTGATCTTGAATGTTAAGGAAAATCCATTTTTTAGTAAAAAAAAAAGAACACTGAAATGAATACAACATAAAACTTTGTTAACTCATTTAGCTAAGCTACGAATTAAAATAATCAAGTATGTTCTTAACTTTGCTTTCTTCATTAGCAGTTTGGAAAAAAATCCTTAAATGTACTTCATGGTCAATAGAAAACTTCTATAAATAGCATGCTGAAAGTGAAGTCCATGTTATACAGAACTGTGTGAGAGCAAGAACAAGAGTGTTGAATATATTTCTATGCAAGGAAGCATAAGTATGCAGTAATAGCGAATTACTTTCAGTGATTCTCCAGTTATCTAAGATGCTGACCTAGTCAGCTACTCTATTGCACTGGGGATTCAGGGAAAGGAATGACAGATGGAGCAGGCGGTAAGGAGTTCTGAGGAAGCTTATGGAAGATTGAAGAATCACTGACTAGTGACTGGGGCACATGAGAAGCTGTGAGCAGAAGGGAACATCAAGTCTGAACAGGAGGCACTGGTGAGTATATCATACACACCAGCGCACTGGTCTTACATATTTGAATTTGTGTGTTCAGGACTAAGTCATACTGGCATCTGAACGCCCATTGACCAGGTTCACTAAATGCTTTCCACAATGTGCTTCTTGGTCTCCTTCTTTGTGGTGGAAGATCTTTGTACAATTCTTGGCCTTTGCCAAGGGTCGGGTGAATGGAAGAGCTCTAACTTAGGTTGAGAGTAAGTTTGGGGGAGATGGGTAGGGAAACAAAATGGACTTCTAGGCTCTAAGTATTAACATATATTTTCCATCATCTACAATTTTGTATGAACCACTGTCCTTTGGGAAAGAATGTCATATTCTAAGTTGACATTATTGCTGTACAGACTGAAACACTAGGTTAACACAAGTTTTTATTATAACACAGTATAAGGGAAACACTAGTAAATAGATTTATTTAATAGTATACCATCAATGCCAACAGCTAGGTACTCATAGAAAAATCTGTACAAAGAAATTTGCTTAAGTTAAATTATCTTTTGTAATTCAGATAAAACCAAGGCATATGTGTTTATTCTTCTGTGGGTAAAGGTTACAGTGTAAAACTTAGAACTGAAAATGTACCAGGATAATCATTTTGTTATTTCTTTACTTTTTGATTGAGACACTTTGACCAGATAGTTAAAAATACAGATTGAAATGCATTAGGTCCTAGACCAACAGTTCATTACTTTTGTAGTTTCCATTCTCACACAGGTTTAACTTAGCTTTTCTAATCTTGAATGTTTTTGTAAGTAAAAGGATGATAATGATAACTACTATTTAGAGTTGTTGTAATGATAAATTCTATGTTGTATGCAAAATGTTTGCAAAGGTGCTTTCAGCCAATGTATAGTTATTGTGATTAGCATGAGCTACATTGGTCTTCCTGAAGTGATTATAACTCATTTCCTGAAATGAGTATAATGTAGATCCCTGTGATTCAGACACACAAGAGGCATTTAACCTGCTATTTCCCTTAATAAAAAGGAAGTCCAAAGTCTTTGGGCCAAGAAGTTGAGTATCACTACTGGCATTGGTTTTTGGAGATAAGACTAGGAAGCAGTGTTTAACCTTTTCCTTAACTGATACAGAATTTAGAATTCCTTCATAGCACTTGATAGGAAGAACAGGTAGACCTATGCCTAGAGATGGGATCAAGGTAGCCTGAGACACACAAGGATGCAGAGTCATTCATTGTACATTTTACACATGGTGATACAACCAAGGAGTCACTCCAATGCACCAGCTCCTTTTGTTTTTGTTTTTTTTGTTTTGTTTTGGTTTTGGTTTTGGTTTTGTTTTGTCAGTTTGGCTAGCAATGAGAATTCTCAACAGGAAGAATCTTTAAAATATTGACCTGGGGTAATTGAAATACAGGTGTCCTTTGAATTATTATCAAGTACACTTCTCTTGGCTTCATCCAATAAATCACAGAAGCAACAAGTGTTAGGGTCATTCCTCTAAATAAATGGAATGTTACCAAGAACACAACAAAGGGCATGATGTATTGCCTGCCTCCCCCATATTATAATAACTCAAATGGTGTCTAGAAATCCTGGAAAAATTGTGACTTATCTCCACAAGGTTATATAATATAACCTAGGTCTAATTTAATGACAGCATGTTATTTTGCCCAACGTTCCTTCCTGGATGAGCCACAACATCCATTTAAGTATATGGATGAAGAGATTATGTCAGTCACTTGACAAGACTTCAATAGAATAACAGGAATTGGGTAACATGCCATTGTCTTGTCTCTTTTCAAAAGCTTTTCTCTGTCTCAGAACAGAGTAACTCTTCCTCTTTCCTCCTCCATTGCTAAGGAACACATTGGATCTCTAAGATAGATTAAATGAAACCAACTAGAAAGAAAGCTAGATAAAAAATGAATAACAGATGAGAAATATAGCTGCATAGGAGAGGATTGACAAATTCAAAGATACCCTCAAAGCCTGGATTTTAAATATGCTAAAGATTGAATTTATTATATTTTGTTATTTTATTTTATTGTTTGAAGCAAAATCCGCTGTGTCCAGGTTGATCTTGAACTTGCTATATATCTAAAGATGATATTTATTTCTGATCTTCTTGTCTCTACCTCCTGAATGCTGGAATTAGAAGCATGAACCACCATGCCTAGTTTATGTGGTACTAGGCAATGGAGCTTGTGAATTGAGAAACTTGTCAGCTTTCTTCAAACATTTCCAAGTAAATAGCTGTCAACATCATACACAAATGATACCCTGTTGCCCTTTTTTTCATGTCTGCAATTAGCCAATGCTAGGGAAAATATGGTGATGAAAGGCTGCATTTAAATACATGATTCAAATCTTATGCAAACTTTTGGAAAGTAATTCAGACAAGTTGCATCCCTGAAGCAGCCCTAGCAGCCCTAGCAGCCCAAGCAGCCCAAGCAGCTCTAGCAGCCCTAGCAGCCCTCTGTGTTGCAGGAGGATGATCCGAGTGGGCGCACAAAGCCTGCCTTGTTTTATGCTTCTTCTCATGATCTTTATTTAGCTTCTTTAGTATTATATTCTGAAGATTCCTCAGACCATTTCCATTTCTTTTGTCACTTCTTATTCTATTTATAGATACCAAACTCATAGAAGTAGCTTATTTCCACAAAGCAAAGCCACATTTTTCTTTCTTTTAAAGACCTTCGAATCACATGAAAATAAGCCCTTGTATCACGTTGTTTAAAAAACAACAACAACAACAACAAAAATAAATAAAATTTAAAAACCTCTACAGTTCTTAGTAGCTTTTCAGAGTCAGATACTAGACAGTATCAGTGACTTTTAGACATCAACTTATTCGACAAGTAATTGTAGAGTATTCTGCTCCATAGGTGTTGGTTCCTGGCCCATTTTGGTTCTGCATATTGCTTTTAGGTAATTTCCTGGGATAAGGGTGGCTGAATTGACTATTTTAACTTTCATCTTAGCCTAAGGAGTCATCATAGCTAGGAAAGGCTGTTGCTACATTACCATGGTTGTCGATTTGACGTAGACATTGTTTTTGAGATGGCAGTTTCCGTCATTCGGCACCACTATGCCTGCCAATTTGCTGTCAAGAGCAAGATGTGATGTCTGGTCTGTCATCACCAGCAGCAATCTTTTAGCTTCTTTTCGCCATCCAATATGACTCTTAAAATAAACACGTAATTAGACCCTGTACAATGACATGGATCTCACTGTGGTCTTTGCCTCAAGTAAACGATATGTTTGAGTTAACAAATATTGTCAGGCTTGAATGATGTACAGTCTCTAAAATAGCATGCCTAAGTATTTGTTTACCCTTCACTTCCTCACTATCATCTGGCCACTCTAGTTCCTGACTATAGGGGCATATGGTCCACCGGAGGAAGAATAAGCCAAATGACATGACAGGAGTGGAACACAAGACTCTTTCTGGATCTGTTTTGAGGTGTGTACAAGCAAAACACATTCTCTTTGTTAGAGCTTATCTTCTCTCTATAGCCGTTTCCCAACCTGGCCCTGCTATCCAGGTATATAGCAAAATGAATTTCAAGAGTGATGAGAAATGAGATTTTTTTTAAAATGTATTTCTCCATGTTGTTTCCACTGCACAAATCAACTAGAACATAAGACTCTTGCACCCTCAGCTACATCTGAGCACTCAGGCACCCAGCATGAAAAACTACTTACCTCACAGACGGCAGCCTGAAGCATGGCATCAAAACCTCCTTCAGGGGTGTCTATGTTTCCAGAGATCTTTTGTCTGTGGACTGCTTTTTCAAACTCAGTGATGTTTTCTGTCAGAGACAGCACATGAATGTATCCATGGGGAGGCATACAGTCTAAATTGTAGTCACTGTGTAAGAAAAGGAAGTTCAAAATCTAGTTTTCTATGCTTCCTTAAAGTTTTCAAAGTACTATTAACAGTCAAATTATGTAGTTTCTGTAAGAAAGAAGTGGGTTTTTGGAGGGGTGGGGAAATTTTTGTATCAAAATATCTGTAAGATTGGAGAATTTAATGTTGATGAACACTTTTTTGTGAGCAGAATATAGAGCTATAAGGTTTGATGTTCAAAAATGAAGATTCTATGTGTTTCATGAATACAGGTCAATGAAGCACTTTAGTATGCTAATGATGGCTGAATTTTTAAGAGAAACATAAGAATTTGTACTAATTTCCTAGCACAGTTTTGTTTTGGAGCTGATGAGAAACACATCCAGGGAGATAATTTGGGAATTCAGTGTAAGTAGCATTTTTATTTCTAAAAAGATATCACACTAATTTTGCAAATGAAGCTTGCTGTGGAACTATTAGTGAGCATTAAATCTTATGAGAAAGACTTTGGTAAACACTCTTGCATCTCAGAAAGAGACTCATTCCTTGGGTAAGCTCTCCTTCAAGGAGATTGTTCAAGCTTGGCATAATGTTACCCAAGTCCAAGGGAGACAGAGGCATCAGGATTGTGAGTTCTGGGTCAGTCTAAACTACAAAGTAACACCTCATCACAGAAAACTTTAATGAATGAATGGATAAAGAAATAAACAAATAGGAGAAGACTTCTCAAAGTCCCTTAAAAGATAACTTAATACCATTCCATACAATTGATAACTATTTCTGCAAGTTTGAATGTGTAGGGTGAAATGATTTGAGCAGTTTATAGAGAGAGAAAATACCTTTAAGGAAAATGATTTATGGGACGAGAGGCTTACAGAGTCATTTCTCTGAAAATCTATACTATGAAAATTTATACTATGTAGAAACTTGCATGCTCAAAGATAGTTTTCTTTGCTTGAGGAGGTAGATACTATTTAGAATCAAATTTGTAATTTTTGATCTATGTCTTTGAGACAGTTGGCTATATCATTAACAATGTAAGTATACAATATTACAATATAGTAAGATGTTAGTGTAGCATTGAGATGATAAATATTCTAAAATGTGTCAAAGCTAAAATCAACAAATTTGGAGCATGCACAAAGGAGAAATATAGTATTCCCAGAGGTATTTATATGCACGTCAGCCTCATTGGTATAAATTCATACACAATTACTAATAAAAGGTAAGGTTTTCTTGTATGAAAAAAGCAAATAAACAATATTTGAGGAAATATCACTTAAATGTCTCCAGAGAGGAACAAATATCCTTCCCAAATGTAAATAAAATAACTTTTATTTAATAAGGCAATATTTTGAAACATGGCAAGTCTTCATATAAGAACAAACAACATAAGAAAGATTCTTTTACTATTATCCACATGAAACATTAGCTACCTGCACTGATTGTGGATCCTTTCCGGGTGGATACTAATGTATGGCGAGACAGTTTTATCCACATATGAGCCAAAACCAAGACGGAAGTCACGGGAATAAAGGGCCATTTTTTTAGATAAATCATTTCCAACGGAATTCAATTTTTCTATATTATTGTGCATTGATGCTGACACATCAACCAGATAATAAAGATCCACGGGGTATTTCTTCAGAGGACGGACTTTTAACATAAAATTAGCTTCAGCTCCTAATTCAAAGAAAGAAAAACATCATGTAGTCTTTATTTACACATCTTAGATGTCAGTAAGTCAGTGACATTTTCATTTGTATTTGGAGTGTGTGTGTGCGCACCTGCCTGCATGTGTGTAAGCACACTGGTCACAACATAATGCTGAGGCCAGACAACAACTTGCAGGAGTCAGAATCAGTTCTGTGCTTCTGTCTGGTGGATCCCAGAGTTTGAACTGGATTCATCAGGCTACAGGTGGATTCTACAGGCAAGCACCTGTAGCCACTGAGCCATCTTGGTGGCTTTCAGTGGTACTTTATTTTTATTTTTTTTAAGATTTATTTATTTATTTTATGTATATGAGTACGCCGTTGCTTCAGACACACCAGAAGAAGGCATCAGATCCCATGGTGCTGGGAATTGAACTCAGGACCCCTGGAAGAACAATCGGTGCTCTTAACCACTGAGCCATCTCTTCAGCCCTCAGTGATACTTTATTATGCAGCACAACTATAGTAAGCTTACACACTAGCAAGTTACTTTTCTTATTGTGTGACTGCCACTGTGTATCATTATGCACATGACTCAACACTGGATAGAGGTAACATAAGTGAAAACAACAGATTATTTGAGTTCACAGATTAGAGGATACGGCCAGTTATCTTAGTGGGGATGGCATAGCAGTTGGGGCAGCAGGAGCTTGATGATCCACTTTTTCTTATCTTTGTTGATCAGGAATCAGAGTGTTACAGAAGATAGCAGAGTTGGGTTTGTCTCCTGAAAGCCTCTCACAGTGACCAGCCATATCCTTTCAGAACAGGGTCAGAAGCTGGGGACATAGTGTTCAAACAAATAGCCATGACGGATGCCTCAGATCTAAGCTACAACAATGAATTTCTGACAGTTCTATAGACAATATACAATCAAAAAATTGACCAGCTCAGTACAAATGTAGGAGGAATCATTTACATAAACACAAATTGTCCATTGCCATCAGAGCTGGGAAACCACAATGCAAAGTAATAAAGCAGCATTCTGTCTGGAAAAGGTCTAAGGTGGCTGTGCTCAGGGAATGAACTGAGGCCAATCAGAAAGACTCCTTACGGAAAATGACTTTTTATTCTATGTAGGTGTTAATTCATCCTTCTGCAGTAAGGCCTTTGTCAATGAGATGTGAATCCTTTGGCACTTGACAGTACATGAAACTCTTTGAGATGATGACTGATACATTATGAATCAGCTGATGAGCTTCCTCCTATAGATTACTGGGTAAGTCAGTGGGTTAGAGCAGAAAATAAGGCATACTATGTTGAAGGTGTGGAAATTATTAGTTCAACACATAGAGGGGCTTGTATGCTGAAGAAAGATCACAGAGGCCTTGAGCAAAATAACTGGCCTGGAAGGCACAGTTACTCCCAAGACAGGTAGAGTTGCCCAAGGGTAGCTGTCTGCAGTGCAGGTTATTTAGTTCTTGGCCACTTTATGATTTGACATAGGACATGGGTTATTCATCTTGACCCTTCAGAGATTCTGGGTCTGCATTTAAAATATGCTAGGAATAGTCACCTACTTAAAATTTGTGAATTTCTCCTTTCAAAACAATAAGTTAAATGATTTCAGATCATTAACTGCTCATATACAGAGGACATTTCAACTGGGAAATATTTATAAAAATAAATTACAACCTGTATAGCCACATAGTGAGTGGGATGATATACTTAAAAGATTTCACTAATCAATTAATCATTCCTGTATTTTCCTTTAAATTCTTTTACAATTCCAATGTTTTTCAGTCTGAACTATTTAACCTATCAAAATAATAAGGTTTTACTGGCAGATAAGAACAAATATAGAAAAAGAGAGGTTTTCATTCGTTTCTAATTTGCTGCCTGAGTAGGAAACCCCATGAATGTAGTGCTCTGAGTTCTGCTTCCCCTAAGTTTGGAAGGAAAAGTGAGGTAAGCATAACCTAGCTTTGTCCATTCTCCCAGTCCACTTTAGGAGCTGGGCTGCATTCAGAGAGCATTTGCTCTATTCACCCTTTGGGTCCATGATGACAAGTACCAGTAGAAACATCTGTAATTAAAGTGGGAATTTAAATGTAGGCGAGCATCAGAAATTAGTATACGGGGCCAGATTAAGAAAAGAAAAACACAGAACACAACTGGAGAGCATAGTTCATGCAGAAGGGCTTGACACATAGGTCAACACTTAAGAAATATATAAATTGTGTAATTGTTTTTTTTTTTTTTTTTGGAATGTTGCTTGGGAAGATTGCTAAAGGGCTTAGGCTTTAGCCATAAGGTGTTTTTACCTTGGTGGATCGTTGTAGTTTATGGTGGTTCTGTCTGACAATGAATGGCTCTTTGTTTTTTGAGATGATGCTAGATGTGTCAGTTTTCAGCAGACTGTGCAGAGAACTCAGCAATTGTGTGGGTTGGTGACCTCAGTGAAAGGCAGTTTGTGCAGCAGCTGTAAAGATTTACTTGGGGGCCTAAGCTACTGAAGACACTTCAGGCAAATGCCAGCCACACAGGAGTTCTATGCTGACAAGATTTGTTCACAGCCTAGCCAGCAAAATCTCCTTTCACTGGCTCAGCAAAGAAGAGGTGATGAGAAAGCCTTGGAGACCATTGTGACAGGATCCTGGATTATCTAGATGCTGGCCTCTGCATAGATACCTAGATCAGTCCCCAACGTGGGCTAAAACTTCAATAAGATAAGTTGCCAATAACCTCAATAAGAAAGTTTTAAAGAAAAACTTTCTATATTTTGATCTTGTAGTCATTGCCCAGGAAAACAATATTTGTTATATTTACATTTCCAGAACCCTGAACTGCCAGTGAGGTTTTGCCAGTTCAGGGTAGATAGCCCTATACAGGTTGACTCCAAATCTCACTTTGCTTGTTAATATGGGATCAAATTTGCATTACCATGCCTTCCTTGCCTGTGAATTTCACTCATTACCCATAATGTGCTCTCATATTGCCTTTGGATTATGCAATTATGTATATGGAAAAAATTAGCTGTGGGTTTTGTAATATAGAGAAATATGTATAGATATATTGCTTAAGATCTGTGGCTGTCACCATTGCAGGGCTGTTAATGCAAGTAGCAATATTTTAATGTCAGAGGAACTGTGGGAGATCAGCTATGCAGAGATAGATGCACTACATTCATATATTCTACAAACTGGTATATATTAGCTGATCAAACCATTCTTTAATTGAATGTTGCCCAAGTTACTCTTAAGTCTATTATTTATATTCAACCCAAACTATGCCCTTTGTCCAATTATAAGTGATTTTGTGAGATTACATGGAAACTTTAGGATATCTAAATTATAAAATTCCAAAATGTCCTATTTAATTAAAAATTGGCCACCACCTAGCTTGGTGTGCCAGGGCTTGTCTTGTTTCCCAGGAATGCTACCAAAGGAACTATGAAAGTAACAGCAAAACCATGCTGGTGGACCATGGAACTCTGGACTGAAGTGGTAACACCTCATGCTCATCAAACACTTGGTGCGATGCAGTGTTTTAAAACAAAGAGACTAACAACGGTGAGGAAGGAAGAGAAGTGAGAGCTAATCACTCTTGATATTTCTTCCTGCAAGAATAGCTTCATGAGCTAAACACATGGCTCAGTGGTTAAGATCATGAGCTGTTCTTCCATAGGACTCAGATTTGATTTCCAGAACCCACATGATGCTCACAACCATATGTAACTCCAATCCCAAGGGATCCAAAACCCTCATCTGATCCCTGATGGCATTGTGTACAAGTGGTGCCCAAACATATATGTAGGCAAAACACACATAAATATATAAATAACTAAATTAAAGAATAACTTTTATTCATTCCTCATTACTGGTAATATATGAATTTTAAGGCAATTTTATTTAAAGAATTACATTATTTTTTCATGACTATGGTAGTTAGAGTGAAAATGGGTCCCAATGGGCTTAAATCTTTGAGTACTTCATGCTTAGTGCCTAGTGGAACTGTTTGGAGCTGATTAAAAGATGTGGTCTTGTTAGAGGAGCTATGTCACTAGGGGTGAGCTTTGAGGTTTCAAATGACTCTTTCCATTCCCAGTATGTTTTTTATTACTTTCTACATGTGGATCAAGATGGGAGTTCTAGGCTGTTCTTGTTACCATGTCTCTGCTGTGTCATCATAGAATCTAACCTTCAGGAACCATAATTCCAATGAACATTTTCTTATAAGTTGCTTTGGTCATGATGTCTTATCACATCAACAGAAAAGTAACTAAGACAAAGACCCATGTTCAATCATTCCTATTATTATTTTAAAACAAACTGGATTATTTCAATTATTAGACATTATGAAACCGTTATATTCAATCATATTTTATTTCTATGTAAAGAGAAACGAACCTGAAGTTTACTTTCCAAATACTTAGAAAGGTAAGACGTGATGGACAACTGTTTAGATTGAAGTTTACTAGAGAGGTTTAGTCAGTGTATCTTCAGCTCATGTGTAGTTGTTCATAGTCACTCATGTCATTTTGCTCTGAGTATGGAGGATAAAGGGTGATGTCGATTATGTTGCTGGTATCCTTTTCTTACCAGACTCATGAAGAGGAAAAATTTGGACAACGAGAAATAAGTTTCTGACAATGTTTTAGTTTTTGTTCGAATCCTTTGCTGCCATGGAACACATACTTTCTTTTCTTCATCAGCTTCTCTTCAAGGAGTACAAGTGAATGTGAAGACTATACTCTCTCTCTCTCTCTGTGTGTGTGTGTGTGTGTGTTTGTGTGTGTGTGTATTTGTTGTGAATTAAACCACATTTTCTAACTAATTTTAGATCCTGTCGCCCACATTAAACCATCAAACCACTAAACATAGTTGATAGTCAAGGCCAACTATGTGGAAAATGGTTATAATTGACTATAATCTGGGGCTGACCATAACATTTCCTCCTTGGTATTTTCTTGTCTTTATGAATTTCTCCCCTCCCATCTTGTGTCCTCTTCTTACCATCTTTTCATTTTATTGTTGTTTCACACAGGACCTCACTATGTAGCTCAGATTGGCCTAAAACTCAACTCCCCCTGAATCTCTCCTCCCTGTCTTAGCTTTGTCTACGTTTTCCCTTCTTACTTCACCTTCCTCCTTGGCCTTGAGCTTTTCCAGACACTACACCATGGATTCTGTTTTTTGTTGTTGTTTGCTTCTTTTGTTAAAGCTCAAACTTGTATATGTACTTGCCTGCTTACGGAGCTCAAGTAACTAATTATGGCAGATTGAAGCACCTCTACCCTCGTCTTAAGTCTAACAAAATAAAACTGCTTGTAAGTTCCCAGAAATACTCTGCAAACACATGCTTCCATGTCTGCTTTATGTTCATTTTGGCTGTGGTAAGCTAACCTCCCTTTCCTTCGTGTAATTACTGCTTTAAGACACTGTTCAGTAAGCTACTTCTCCTTGGACCAGGGTGAGCTTCCTTCTCTTGTTTTTCTGGCAACTGGATCATACTCTCATTTTAATGTTTTCTATATAATTATGAGGTTCCAGACATAACATCTTTATTGTCTTTCAATTTTTACAAGCTACTACAAGATAGTTTTACACTATAAGATTAGTTCTGTATTTGGCACACAATAAAAACACATATATTATTGATTATTGCCATTATTTCTATTGGATTCTAAGTAAATTTAAGAATAGGGCTTGCTTTTCATCTCTGAAGCCTTTTTATCTTCCTATAATCTGAGAATACCTAAAACAATATAGATCCAAAAGGGGAAAAGTTGTAATTATTGATGTATATAAATTACATGAACCCATAAGCAGAAACATGCAAATTATACATACTACATTGCAAATATTTTCTGAAGAACAGGGCACTTAAAGGATATAGTCACATTTCTTAGAGATAAATAATATATAAACCAGGATAACCTGCTGGAAATTAGTGTTTAATTATAAAATAGGGTGACTGGCATATTAGTATGGACAAGAAAATCACACCAAACACTTAAGAAAAGATGGTTAGAAATAGTCAGCTTATCACAGATGTTCAAGCATCCTAGTACTGGCATGGGGAGGCTGAGAGCAGATAGCTCACAGACTATTACACTGAGAATGCTGAAGACTGGGCCTGCGGCTGCTGACCCAAGTTTTATCCCTGGGACTCATATTATGGAAAGAACTGACTCCCACAAATTGTCCCTTGACCTCCCCTTATGAGCTATAGTATTTTTGCCTACACACAGACACAGATAAACACACACTAAATAAATGTAATACAATTTTTGATTAGAAATTGAAGACATTAAATAAGAAAGGAAGCTTGGCTCACATAAATCTAAGTGAATCTCATTTTTTCTTATGAATTTTATGGGAATAAATATACATTACAAATCTAAACAATTTTTCTCCCCTTAACACAATGTTACAATTTGAAACTTGAATGTTTGCAAGGACCCAATATGTTAAATGTCTGATCCATTCTCCAGTGCTGTTGGAGGTGAAGCATAACTGAATAAAGTTAGTCACTGGAGACATGCCTTTGGAAGTATATTTGGACCCCTGTCTCTTTCTCTTTGCCCCTAACCAACATGAAATGGTGCATGTTTATGTCTCATCTGCATGCCATAATAAACAGTCTCATAGGCCCCAAAACAGTGAAGCCGAATGATTATGGATGGAAATGCTGATATCATGAGACAAAACAAATCTGTAAGTTATTTCTCTGAAGTATTTTGTCACAGTGACATAAAGCTAACTCACCTAGCAAATCCACTTTTAGCAACATATTCTAAGGAAATAAGCCGGTCTGTTAGAGAAACTGCATTTGAACTTGATTGGGATAATCTCACCCTTACTAAATATAATGTAACAGTGTTTTTGGAGACTTGTAGTTGCCACAGTAACATCTTCTTGTTCAAATATGTGTATTCTTTTGTTTGTCAGGACACAGTGGCTCTTAGCAAATGCAGTCTGCTTTGATTTGCTACAGTGAAGGTAGACTCACAACAACTAAGTATCTTATAGGCCTACTGCAAATCTGTATAGGAGTTTGCATGATACAGGTATAATTGTTCCTTGAAAGTCTGAATGAACACAAAGCACTTCTCACCATGTAACTGTTTATACCAAAAGTACCTGTATACTATTTCTCATTTAATAAAAAATTTAATTTACTTTTATCTTTATTTGTTAATTAGATTTACTAACAATATATTATTCTTACTGAGCTTATATATCTATTTACATTTTATTTTAATGCTATATTTAACTTATTTTAAATTTAAATTATTTAATTTTATTTTATGATTGCTTGTTTTGCTGTCATTTGTTTGGATGCTTAGTTCACTTGTATTCATTTCTTTTTCAAAATAAAGCAAACATTTCCATTTTTTAGAACAATTCAAGTTATATTTTTTCTATTTGAATGTATTTTGTCACTGTTACTCTTAGTTTATGATTAGAACTTTGATTTTATCTTTTCAGTCAATTTTAATTCACTGTGCTCAAAGATATGGATTGTGAAATAATTTTTAGTTTCTATGAACTTTAATAGCTTATATATCGGTGTTATAAGCTGAATAGTATTTGAAGATGTGCCTTGGGAAGTGATTAGGTTTAGATTAAATCATGAGTGTCATACTTAATAATGGGATTAATAATCCTCTGAGATACTGGAGAACTTAATTCTACATTGTCCCCCTTCCTGTGACTTTCCCTGTCAACTCTGCCATGCGAGGAGTCACTAGGAAAATCTGTTAGCCTGGTGAAGAACCATCACTGGGCACTAAATCTGCCTACATCTTGTTCTTGAACTTCCCTGGATTTAGACATTGTAGACTTTCTGAAACTGTGAAAAAAGATAATTCTATCATTTGTATCACCAAATATAAGACATTGTGTGGTGGCAGCTAAACATACTAAAGTGTCAAAATTTTAAGCTCAGTTGTTCTGGTGTATAATTTCCCCCTATTTCCTCTGAAGATATTGAAGGAAATGGTTTTCAGCTCTCCTCTAATGACTCCTCTAATGAACAACTTGTTAAGTCAGAGATATGACACAGTGATCTGAGGGATTTGAAGAAAGACTTGGGGTAATGACCATGGTAACATCATACCTTCAACTGTAGGTGTGCTCGGGAAGTAACGCTGAACACACCAGAGCTAGAAAGCCAAATTATAATGGAGAGCCATGTATGTTACCATTCAGGGTTAACACAGAAAGAACAAACAAGCAAACAAACAAAAAAAACCCACCCCATGAAGACTTTACAGATAAAGGTGGAAAATACTGTAAAGATATGGAGACTATTGCATATGCCAGCAAGATTTTGCTGAAAGGAACCTGATATAGCTGTCTCCTGTGAGGCTTTGCCCGTGCCTGGAAAATACAGAAGTGGATGCTCACAGTCATCTATAGGATGGAACACAGGGTCCCCAGTGGAGGAGCTAGAGAAAGTACCCAAGAGCTGAAGGGGTCTGCAACCCTATAAGGAGGAACAACAATATGAATTAATCAGTACCCCCAGAGCTCGTGTCTCAGCTGCATATGTAGCAGAAGATGGCCTAGTCGGCCATCGTTGGGAAGAGAGGCCCCTTGGTCTAGCAAACTTTATATGCCCCGGTACAGGGGAATGCCAGGGCCAAGAAGTGGGGGTGAGTGGTTAGGGGAGGGGGGGTGAGGGTATAGGGGACTTTTGGGATAGCATTTGAAATGTAAATGAAGAAAATATCTAATAAAAAAAAGATGTGGAGCCTGGTAAGAAACTGGGACTTTTAGAAGTAATCTAGGAGAGATTAGAAAAACCTGTGATCATGATCCTGCTGTAAAACCAAGTAGAGAAAAAAAGTCATTAGAGGTGGATGGACAATTATAACTGCAGAAGATTGTGTGTGCAGGCAAAATCTATGTGTGATTACTGGAATATTAAGGGCAGATTGGTCTGGGTATGATTGCTTGTTTTGCTGTCCTTTTGTTTGTATGCTCAGTTCATTTTTATTCGTTTCTTTTTCAAAATAACAATTCAAGTTATACCTTACTTATTTGAATATATTCTGTCACTGTTACTCTTAGTTTATGAATAGAACTTTGATTACATTTTGTGAGCCAATTTTATTGCGCTGTGAATAAAGATATGGATTGTGAAATAATTTTTAGTTTAATTAACTTTATTAAAAACAAAAACAAGAACGGACCACCCACACTGAACTAATGAAGCGTTGAAAATAACTTAATATTACTTTAAATCAGTCTTCTAGCTCTGTGGTTTATGTCTGTGTTCTTTAACATCTTGTATACAATTTATGTATTGGAATTCATGTACCTTGGGCAATGGTTGTTTTCCAGATCTACAAACATATGTCAGACTGAGGGGCCTACTGTGACAGAAGGAGAGATATCAGAGAAATGCATGAGGAAAAGTATATACTAATCTCAAATGCCATCACAGAGCTGTCTAAGGTAATTATGATAATAGTAAATGCTAGTTTTGTTTAAAAGTTCATAGCAGAGGCTCTCAGTACTTAATTTGTTTTTCCCAATAACTAATGAATCAGTGCATTATATAAGTATTTATGGAGAATTTGCTCTATTCCTGCACTCTGAAAAATGGAGAAGGAGTATTAAAAAAGTGTGTTCTCTTTCTTGTCTTAGCAAGTATGACAGGCTTGGAGCTACCAGGCTTGACAATGGCCATACAATTATCATACATACATGGCTAAAGGAGAGAACTCCTGCAACTTATTCTCTGACCTCTAGGTGCACTGTGGCATGTGTGTGCCTCTTTGCCCTCTACCAACTAAATAACTAAATGTAAGAAAAAGTTCCCTTTCTCCAGAGCTTCATTGGATTCATAGCATAATTACATCACAGTGTGACTGTACCATAAGATCAGAACACAGAGTTACAATAGGTTGAAATAAGGTTTCTAATGTGTCCCGGGTCATACAGTTTAGCTACAAACATGACAGGGACAAGATCTGAGCTCAGTAGACTTCAGCTACTCTGCTGTTTGGTTGTATCATATTAACTGTGAGCAAGTTACTAGGAGCTGTCTTTGCAAATTAAGGATCATCACAGATTTCTTTGAAAATTGCCAAACCTGGATGCAGTTGGACTGAGACTTCTCCCGGTGTCACCTGGGTATTGATTTCATTCTCACTTGACGTTACAACATGCACAGACAGGTATTCTATTGAATCAACTGGACAGCCTTTGCTTATCAAACTGGAAACAGTATCACAACGTTCACTTCCTGATCCACCTGAAACAAAATCCTGTTTAAAAAAAAAAAAAGAAAATCACTGATGTTTTTTAGCAAATCACCTCTGTGACAACTTAAGAAACCTTACAATGTAAATATTACAAAGGAGACATTTCCCATGTAGAACAAATTAAGCTATCATATAAATTAGCTGTATGCTTCTAATAAAACTATGAGCAACGTTGTCAGGAATAAAAGTTTCACTTCTACAGTACATTTAAAAATAGGAAAACAAGTTAATAAGGAGGAGAGTTTAATCAAGCACTTTAATTGTTGTTGACTGAGCCCTGTAAAATTACACCAGCTTCATTCTTTTTAAACATCTGACTTTGGAAAGACAGACTTAAGAAAAGAATTAGTCAAAGTGGACAATTTATTGTTTCCACATGTGTGCCGTATGTTTCAAGAAACCCAGCTGGCATGTCTACTGTATACTGTTGTGCTTGGGAGATGAGAACAACTCCTTCAAAATCACATGAATAACTGTGCTGACAACTCCTCTAAGAAGGAATTGGAATTCTAGCTTCTTAAACTATCAATTTCTGCAGGTTGTTATATACAAAGCAGCCCGTAAATAACTAGACAAACCAAGAAAGATGCTTGTGATGACATAGCAATAAATGATTTCAATTCAGGCTTTCCTGATTTTTCATCTAAAGCTAAATTTTTCATGGTCATTCAGCATAAAATGGTGTCTAGCTTAGGATTAATGAAATTTAATTTGTTCTGGCTGAGATTTAAAAAGTGATATTTCTATTTTTTCATGTGACCATTCAGGTTTTGTACTGAAAAGTATGGAACTATTTTACTATGGATAATATTGATCTAAATTATTTATTTGAGATAGTTACATGTGAGCTGAGTATTTGCCCAGTAATCTTCCTGGCAGAGCTATTTTGGCCCAGCATTTAATCATTTCACCTTTCAGTTATATGATTCAGGGAATTTGATCTCTAGTTAATTAATCATTCAGCAAAAGTCTGTTGAGCAGACACTACACAATAATGATTTTTCTAAGTGTTAAGGATACAATGCAAGGCAGCTAGAGTCTTCACTACTGAAGTCAACAGATCATGGATGAATTCGGTCACTAAGCAGGAAAATATACTTATTATATTCTATATGGGAATAAAGCTTAGGGGCAAGAGAATGTCATAGGGTTTATGGAGAAAGTGAAGTATGAACTTTAAATGACAAGCCAAAGGTGATGTCATTAATTATAAAGAGTGATATCCCCAGAACCAGGGAATGACTAGATAGTATCATGTTAGGCAATAGAAAACATTAAAAAAATTTTTCTTTTCTCAATTTAGAGCATGGCTTAGTAAATTAAAGTAAGTGGGACAAATGCAACCATTTGTCTGTTTTCATGGTTTGTGTGTCATAATGCCCCATTTTTCAAAGATGGTAGAAGAATGTGCTGCAGAGACTGTGTATGGCTCCAAGTGCTAACGGTTTACTGTTCGGCCTTCACAATATTGGCTGATAATTAGTGTATGTCTTTCACTGGTGATCCAAAAGCAGTAAAAATGGAAAGGGCAATCTGCTCTTCTTTCTAATTAAACTTTCCAAGTGTTTGGTAAGTGGTATTGCGGACACGGGCACATTTAAATGTGGCTTACAGTTAACCTTCACCTAGATTTTAAGCAGAAGCTTAAAACAGTTGTGACCTTTACTTATATCTAAATGCATCATATCAACTGGTAACACCCACAGCTATCAGCCAGATACAGTTTTGTAAACTGCTTGGAGTTCCTCAGAGAAGTAGGCAGTAACTGGTACAGCATGTGTCACAGTTCCTCTAGTACACTTCAAGTTAGGTGGAGGACTCTGTTTCTCTCAGCATTTGGACACTGAGGGTACACAAGGTTTGGTACTTGTTGCAATTGCTTCTTGGCCTTTTGGCTAAGATCAAGTGTGGTACTTGTTGCATTTCCAACTTACGTGTCATGTCACAAAAGGGCTACAATCATTTTCCTGATGTAAAGTCCCCATGATGTCATATCATGCAAAGGAAATAAAATATAAGCAGCTCTAATCTTCCTTTCCAGCCTGCTAGAGTGTCTGAACTCTGGTGTACAAAATACAGACGATGAAGAGGTGTCTAATTTCCTGTAACTATACATCAAGTTATATGCCATGTGACCTTTAAATGTCAAACAGTTTTGCTAAAATAGCAAAATCTTCTCAATTGTTTTGCAATGTCTGAATCAGAATGGTGGTTTTAGCCCCACTATAAGCACTAAATCAGAAAAGCATCGCCAACAGACCAGTTACGTTTGAAAAGGAAAGAAAAGGCTCTTGCCATTGCGGCTTTCTTTCCATTTGAAAGAAGGGCAATTTGAAACCACACCCTTTTAATTTCTTGGCAGTTTATGTCATCTTAATTTCTTCAAACCCTTATGTTTTACTTTTTCTTCAAGAAAAATACTGGGGAACTCAGACTCCAAGTTTCTGTAGCTAGAATCTGATGAGAAGGAGAGGCCCAGGCTGAAGTCCCTACAGCTTTTTAGCCTTCACCAGTTGCCTCTTCTGTGCAATAGCATAAAACTCTGTGTATATAAACAAAATGCATTTCCCCACTACTGAGTGTTTTGGGCTTCCAAAGCCAGCAATCTGCTTGGAAATAAAGGGTCTTATTCTATGATGACTGTGGTTTCAAGTCAGGCGCGTTCTAACACTGGCTATATCAGCCAAGATGGAAACTAGATTATATTAACAAGGTACTTTCTATCTCAAATGTTTTCTAATGGTTTTCTGGAGCGTGGAAGGAAGGGAAATAGAGATTATGGAATAACAGATGAAAATGTCACATGAAAATGGAAGCAAATTGAGTGTATCCTGTCTACATCCATAGTGACTTTTGAGACAAAATTTTTATTAATTTTTGACAATTTCATACATGTATATATTCCCCCTTTTACCTCCCTCCACCAGTAATGCCTTCTCCTCCCTACAAATATTTTTTCCCACATTCAAGTCTATCTGTTTTGTTTTATGACCCAGGGCTGTCTTTGTGTTTATGAGTTTGGAATTATCTACTTCAGCCTGGTGGGCTCACCATTCAGCACACAACTAAAGACAATGACTACACCTCTCCAGGATATTTCAGTTGCTAATTTTTTGGCAGGGAGAGGATGGCCTATCCATAACCCGTTGTTCACAAGACCGGTCTTATGCAGGTCTGGTGCAGGTAGCTACAGCTGCTGTGAATTTCAAACTGCAATGCTGAGTTGTTCTTAGTAGACAGAATTTCTCAGCCTTCCCCCTTGCCTTCCAGCTCCTCCATCTTTTCCACCACCCCTTCTTGGGCATTTCATGAAATGAGCCTTATAGGATGTGTTATTTTGATTAAGGCACTTTTCATCCATTATCACCATGATCAGGAATAACCTCTTCTTTCTTTCCCTCCAACTTTTCCGACTGAGAAATCATGGCCACTAGCCACATCTGTGTCTATATGATGGGTGATTTTACTTCTTGACAGTTCAGACTGCTTGTGCATGCAGGGATGTGTGGAAGCTGGAGGTTGATGTTTACATGTCTTCTCCCATTACTTCTCCACCTTAGTTTTTTTTGAAATACAGTCTTTTACTTAGTTTTTTTAATCTGGAGCTTGCCATTTCAACTAGATGATCTTGCCAGCAAGACCCATATGTGTTTGTTTGCACCTCCCAGTGCTGTGGTTACAGATGTGTGCCACTCCACCTGGATTTCATGTAGGTGATGGGGGTCCTAACTGAGGTCCTCCTGTACAAACACTTTCCCTCCAATGAGCCATCTCTCTCCAGCTCCTGGTGGAATTTTTGGCACAGTCAGCTCAGTTTCCTAAATGTAAGTAATGTATATATAGTCACAAGTCCTATATCTCAAGCAATGTCCAATGTCCTATGTCATATATTACCTCATTAAATATTGGTTAAAGTGTAGCGTAGGCACAATCAGTATTTCCATTTTAGAGATAGGAAAAAAAAGTGATTTAAAGGGATAGTTGTTTACATAGTTTACAGTTAGAAACCATTGGAATTAGGGCTTAAATTAAACTTGGTGTCTCTTTAGAGTCTCATCTTTCTTCTTTTTTTTTTTTTGGAGTCTGATCTTTCTAAATATGAATTACATTACACTATAGTGTATAGACAAGAATAACCTTGCAAATGTTCAATGTTTTCATCAAGGTCCCTGTTTGCAGGCCCAACAGTCGACACAGGTTCCCTCTGTTTCTCAGCACACCCTCTGCACTGGCCTTCTTCCTTCTGAATTACCATCCCTTGGCACACCCCCAAGTTTCTGCTTCTGTGGGCAGACAGATGGGTATTTTCAGAGCTGCCATTTTTCTCCCCCTTTGTACCAATCACAGCTGTGAGGAGGAGTGGTCTCTCTGGAACCCAATGTCACACTTGGCTGACAACTACGCTTTGAAACATATTTCTGAAAGCTCACCCCAACGACTCCCACTAAAGCACTCAGCAGCTGAAGTTGGCTTGGCACAAAAAGCAAGGCTCTCCTTAAAGTGATGAGTGGAATATTGGCTTAGGGTCAGAAAAACCAGGTCACATCCCTGACCCAGAGAACCCTACAAGGCAACTCCATGTTCAAGGCTGTAGAGATGAGTGAGGAAAGAAAGGGATGCTCAGAAAATAGCAAGAATGCTGTCTCGTCTTTAGATCACTGAACTGATGATCTTGGACTAAGAAACTCTGGAATCTTCCTCTTAATGACATTGTCTGACTTGATGGGTGGTGACAAAGTACTTCCTTGTTAGTTAATGACGTCTGATTTTTCCTATGATAAAGCTCAGAGAACACAGGAAACCATGAGACTGTCAGCAGAAAAGGTAGCTTTTCGGTATGGCTATTGTATGTGAATCCCTTACACTGTAGTCCCTGACTTGTTCACAGGTGAGAGTGATATTCATTATCCCTGCTACTTCTCATTAGTCTTTGTCTTCCTGCTACATTCATGAGGAGGAAGAAAACGGAGGGTGACAAGATGATGGGAGTTTAGTTGTTGAGATAAATTAAAGGAAGTAAAACTAGAGATTCATATCCATGTCAGGCACAAGTCTCTGAAAGCCCATTGGTTGCAATGCCCAGAAGTTGCATAAGTAATTACAAACTACCCAAATAACCTTAAAAGAAACTCCAATATAGCAGATGGCACCTTGGGGAAATATTATGTATAGAGAGATAGGTAACTCTGACTTAAGAGTTCAAAAACCTTATAAAACAATGTTAGAGCAAGACAAAAAGATAACATTATAATTTTTACTAAGAATTTTGTTGCAATTTGTTTTTCTACACAGAATGCAGAACATTAACCTCTTAACAATAACAGTGTATTATTCTCTACTCTATAGGATTTAAATGTACACAATACTTTGTGAACAGATTTAAGTGTGAAAATAAAGGCATCACATTTTCTATAAGTAAAAAGAAATTGCTATACAGTGTTATGAAATCACTGAACTATTGGTATTTCATGTAAAAAGAAGCAAAATGGACAACAAATAATCCTGATTTTCTTTTATAAGCAAGTATTAAAAGAGCAATCAAACAGGCTATAATTTTATGCTACAAATTGCAGCAAGAATCTTTTATCAAAGTCTACTGAGCTATCAATGTTATTATATGTTTGCCAAGTTTTGCTATAGAACAGATGGAAAGCATAAATGGTGTACACTCCTGTCAAAATTACCACACTTTTTCTAACAAAAACATTACAATTGATTTTATATTCAGCCAGATAATCTGCTTTCCCACAGAAAAACCAAATAAAGTTTTCCTGATGTTCAGCAATATCTTTCTTGTTCCTGATGCATCCTTAATGTACAGAATATTGGGGCAATGAAATCAGGCTAGAGAGGAAGTTAAGGATAGAAAAAACTAAAAAGTAGCAAGCAGCAAAAACAAGCAAGCAAGCAAGCAAACAAACAAACAAAAACAAGACACACCTCTTGAACACACCATCCGCATTCCGGACCCAGCTGGAGGCACCTGGCACAGGAGACCACATTTGCAGAGCCACATCTATTGTGTTCTGAAATTCAAGTTAAGATGAACCATTAGGCTTTTATTTTTTTTCCTTTTTAAATGTGGAAAGTGAACACAATTCAAATTGCAGTTATAAAAGTGAAATAGAGTCACCTTTTGTTAGAAATAGATAGTATCAAATAATGTATAGTTTCTTTGGGAAGCATCAACCTTCTAATTGCCATTGATGGGCATCTGGGTAGCTAGCATTTAATTTTCTAAGACTGAGAGAAAGGAGGAGCATGGAAATGTGACCATTGTGCTATCTGGGAATTAAGCTTCACTACAGGCTGTGCAGCTGCACTGCAAGGGGACCCTTAAAGTTTCAGTTCATTGAAGTCATAGTTCATAATCTGAGCCATGCAGGTGCTCTTCCTTCTGACAGTTTTCACATAAAAATGAGCATGTTAGCAGGTAAAGTCACGCTGAGTCACTGTGAGGGAAATTTCTGAGAGGTAATCTTGATGGACATTTAAAGTAGTTCCAGGAGGAGTGGATTGTGTCAATATTATTTTGTATAATACAGATCTAGACACTATGACATAAATCAGTATTTTAGACACAGGATGGTTCAATTGAGTAAGCCCTTTTAGCTAATTCAATGTGGTGTTTTAGACTGGATCTCATTAAGAACATTGATTCCTATGCTGGATTGTATCTGAATAGATATTTGTATCTGGAAATTGCCTTTATTCCTATCCATGTACTCCGTTCTTGATTATAACAAGGTTCATTATGGTAAACATAGACACATAGACTCTAATACAGAATGAACATGTACCAGTTTTTCTTGTGTTAATGGTCCTATAATTTATCCTTTAACCTGAGATGGCCTACAGGCACTGAATCATTTACCTCCACTTTACTCATAGGCACACAGTGAATGAAGTGTAGACATCAAGACTACAAGTCACTTACAGTTTAGATGGAAGAGAATATGCAGGTTATGTAACAGGAGATTTCATCAAATTGCTATGGGAATGTGGTGAAAATGGTTCTCTCTATTTTAGAGCAATGGAAAGAGATGGGGGTGGGGCTCTTAAAGTATTGCTCTATATTGTGTCATCCAGTACCCTCTTTGCTATCTTGGTTCACATATTTTAATCTGTATTTCTCTCCTTAAAAGTGCATTCAGCATTGAAGTATGTATTCTTATGGACATAATGACTTGTGATTGTGAGAATTTACAGGGATAGAGTCCATCAAATTCACGTTGCAACTTTTCTTCTCTCTTTCAACTTTCCTAAACATTTGGAATTCAGGGTGAAACAGCTCTGACTTGCATGTGTCATAGCACAGGTGCTGAAGTGGGCAGAGTGGAGGCGGCAACTACAGTAGAGAGGTACTAACTATAGCAGAGTGTCAGGCTATGTGCACCCTCCCCTGACTTCCCTAGGCAGGCTCTACATTAAGCCTAGCATACTCTTCCCTAACACCCTCTCATGTGTGTGGTGTGTGTGTGTGTGTGTGTATATATATATATATATATATATATATATATATATATATATACCTCCAAGAGTTCTTCACTGATCTTCCTAGATATAGTCTAGAATTCCAAGAACTAAAAATAGTTTCTGTTTTGGGCTCCCTTCACTACCAGCTTAGCCATCTAAATATGGAGACTCCCTGGTCCAAATCATCCATCTGGCTTAGTCTGAAAAAAAAAAAATCCTGCTTAAATAATTCTTAAAATATTCAGAAGACAGAGTGACCTTTCAGTTTTATTTCCAGAAAGAAAAATAAAATTGGTCTAGAAATCAGGCACATCGATTCCAAACTCTTGTGGAAGTGTTCTGCATCTCTAATCCAGTGGCTAAGGTGGGGGTCTTTAGAGTGTAACTGTGTCTGAGATTCCTCCACTCTGAGTCTGTAGCCCTTTTAAAAGAGGCTTCTCTGTGGCTGCCCCCTTTTGCCTTCTTAGTCTCAGTCACGTGAAACAGAGGATCCTCACCAAGCATGGAATGTCTGCTCTTTTATGGTGGGTTTCCCAGCCTCTAGAGTTTTGAGAAACACATTTCTTATAAATTACTTAATATCAGATATACTGTTACAGCAACAAGAAATAAGATTCAGAGGTGATTTGACCTTTACTGGTGCTGACTTTGACCTTACTGGAACACGGAGTGACATGTATTTCAGTCTATACTCAAATGGGTCTGACTCAACTTTATGTTGCCAGTTAAGATTGCAGAATCCTGGAAGAACAAGCAGGGCCTAGGGCTCTGGTAATTATTGCTAATGTTTGTCTAATTCTGACCTAAGTTCCTCCAGGTCTGAGCTTTGTTAGGCTCCTACTTCCTTCCACAGTACACACGAAACACAGCAAATTTACAAGCAAAAATTTCTGTCCCTTTCTATCTTGCCTAGAACTCTTTATAGCCCAAGCTGGCTTTGAAGTAGCAGCCATCTTCTTGTCCCTATGCCAGACTACCCAACTGAGTGGTCATGAAGAGCTGAAGAAATTTTCTCTGTATTCTCTTATTTTAAGTTTCCAGGGCCAACCCCTGTTCTCCAACTCATATACCTGAAAGATGATAGTCAAGATGGATAGGGAACTTGGTCCTGTAGATGCATCACAGATCCCAGGGCTGACATTAGAGCCTACATAACTACAGACAAAGATTGAGCCCAGACATGGATCTAGAAATGGTTTTGCAGACCTAGGGAAGGTAGGGAACTGAACTCCATGGGAACAGTGTCAAACATTATTTCTGTACAATGCCATGGTTATACTTGCCAGATATGCTTTGACAAAATTTTCAGAGAGTGCTCTTTAATTAAAAAATATGCAAGTTAGGAATATGTCTAAAATTTAAATAACATACTAATTATGGCATTTCTTGTCACTGAGTGAACTGTTAGTAATTCTCTCTGTCTCTCCATCTGTCTCTGTCTGTCTGTCTGTCTCTCTCTCTCATAGGCGCATGTGTACACACACACACACACACACAGAGAGAGAGAGAGAGAGAGAGAGAGAGAGAGAGAGAGAGAGAGAGAGAGAGAGAGAGAGAGCTCAATGCACACGTGTTGTTTAGGACTCTGGCATTTGTCATTAGCCTCTGGATATGTTTGGCTCTTTGGCTTTTTCATTCCTAATACAAGAACGAGGTGGTTTCCTAGCAGCCTGGGGTCCTGCCCTGACACCTCATTAGAGTGTGGGCTTGAGGAGTTCTTCCCTCATCTAAGATTACAGTGTCTGCTTGTTCAGCCTTTTGTCCAGTGCTGTTGCTTTATATACACTGTTCTTTATAATCTAGTCTTAACTTTCTTAGGAAAGATAGTTTTGTATTGATTGTAACAAGTACTCTTATGTGCATGGTGACAACATTTAAAGCCATACAACTCCAAATACGTCTGTTGGGCCTTTTTATAGTCTCCTGAAATCTGTGTTATTTCTCTGTGACACAAACCAGTAAAGAATTTAATGACTTATTGTCTTTCTAAATAATGTTATACCTTGACCTATGAGCAATTTTCACATTATGAGACTAGAAGGAGCAGGTATATTGGGGCAGCATTTCTAAATGGTTACTGGGGAAAACACCAGATTTTCACAGAGCTGCCACTTACTAACATGTGCCTTAAAACCCCTACAATTTCATTTTCTCCCTCTAGTGGGTATCTAACCCATTTCCACCTATTTCTGCAATGATGCTCTAAAATAGAGTAGGCAAGCATAGTAAGCACTCAGTAGAGGATCTGTTATAATGTTATAATTGACATCACTAATTATATGTGCTCCTGTACGTAGTTTTTTTTATTTTTTATTAGGTATTTATTTCATTTACATTTCCGATGCTATCCCAAAAGTCCTCCACACGCTCCCCCACCCACTCCCCTACCCACCGACTCCCACTTCTTGGCCCTGGCGTTCCCCTGTACTGAGGCATATAAAGTTTGCATGACCAATGGGCCTCTCTTTCCACTGATGGCCGACTAGGCCATCTTCTGATACATATGCAGCTAGAGACACGAGCTCTGGGGGAGGGGGGGTACTGGTTAGTTCATATTGTTGTTCCACCTATAAGGTTGCAGATCCCCCCAGCTCCTTGGGCACTTTCTCTAGCTCCTCCATTGGGGGCCCTGTGATTCATCCAATAGCTGACTGTGAGCATCCACTTCTGTGTTTGCTAGGCCCTGGCATAGTCTCACAAGAGACAGCTTTGTCAGTGTCCTAAGTTTTTATATGTAGGTGTGTTTTTGTGTTTAGTTCTAGGTTCCCATATAGGATAATGGTATGTGTTTATATCTGTAGTAAATATACTTTGCTGTCTGCACTTAATATGTGAGTGTCTTGAGTCATAAGACAAAAATGTAAACTGTAGCTAATATAGATAAATAGGTGAACAAAAAGATAATGAACTCAGCTTAGTTGTTTAAAATGATTATTAAAAACAAGGGAATTAAGGAAACATATGCCAATCTACTCCTGTGAGTAAAAGCTGGGCCCAACAGAGGTCCAAATTACAGAAGCTCTCTGAGAACACATTCATTTTATTCATGTTTTCACTGTGATACATATGAAATGATGTCTACGAATGTCCATATATGGAATAATAAGGACCCATCACCTGCAGAGGGCAGACAGATCAGGTACTACATGTCCATAATGCTCAGCTCAGTCTTCTTTGTTTAGTAGCCATCACTTAATCAAATATTTTAAGACTATCTAGTCAGTAGAAGTGAAGAAACTTAAACAGATGGCAAGTACCCCAAACAAAATCAAACAAGCATACCCCAACACGCTTCCCAAACAAACAGCATAATAGATATTTTGGTGTTTAGACTGAGAGCTTTCCTCAAATCAAATGATCAGGCCAAATGAAGGTTAGAAACAAGATTTCCAGTGTTATTTTCTTGCTGTAAAGACTGTACATTGAAAATTTTATGTAATTAAAATGATATCTGTTGGGATTTTTTTTTTTTTGGCTCACAGAACAAATAGGATTAACAGGCATTGTAGACTTTGATATTTAGAAGCACTTGTTCCAGATTCTTCTATTAATGTTAGACAGCATGATTTGTAAGAAAGTACATTTTCCAGGCACTGTTCCTTCCCTTTCTCAATTATCATACAAGTCAAATTATGCTTGGATAATTATATAAAACTACTTCCTTAAATTGAAGTAAAGTCAACACTATATTTTGATAACAGTCAAATCAGACACACAGTCTGTGTAAATTTGAAGGGTAACTCCAGGGTCTTCTTTATACTCATATATCCTATGAATGTGTGTCATGGTTTTGTTACAGTTACTCTCAAGATTCTGAACCTAATTACTGAAGCTTTTTTAATACAAAGATTCAATGTATGCTGCTATTTGATACATAGACAGGAACAAAGAAAAACACTGATGCCTCAAACATGAGAATCATCTAGTTATTCCAAGGTTTGAGCTACTGTTTCCTAAATGTCCCTATAAAACTGAAGACTAGGAAGGGAGTAACTTCTTTGAAAACTGGGCATGAGAAGTGAAAGTCAAAGAGTAGTAGGGATCAGAAAAGCAACAGGACAGAGAAGACAGGAGGAGGCAAAACATCTCTTGAAAGAGTATCTGAGAAGGGAAACTATGAAGGCTAAGATGAGCAAGTTAGTTCCTGAAACCACGCCTCAAAACAAAGGCCATGAGAAAATGACACAGGTCTGCTACTTTTTTCTCTTCCAATGGGTTCATGCTTGGACTTCATAGGTATAATGTTCAAACAGTGCAAGCTACAATTTTTCATTTACTGTTTTATTTAGTGCATAGACTAGTGGAAACAATTCTACCCCTGGAACCAATGAAGAAGCAGATAAAAGAGTTACAATATATCTATATCAAAGCTTTAACTATTAAATTAATACTTATGGACAAAATATATCTTTGTTATATCTATTTATACATAGTTAAAAATTTACTTGTATATGTGTAGTTTACTCCTAAGTTATAGAGTCAGAAGCTACTAGTCTCTAACATAATATAGTAAGTAGTGTCAGCTAGCAGACTCCTTTATTTAGTATATTGTTTAATCTGTTTCAAACTTGTAAATAAGCATTCAATTCAAAGCAACGAAAATCAGTATGTCTATCGGGAAAGCAATTTTGTAGGCTCGGCTCCTTCTTCTGCTGGTGTGTGCATGTATAGATGTTTATGTATGTGTGTGCACACATATATGTGTACATGTAGAAAATCTCACAGCATTGTGAATTCAGTGAGAGTGAAAGTCACATTCTTCTCATGTTTGGCCTCTTGGTTAGAATTTTCAGATTGGGAATTCTGAAGCAGTTTTAGAAGAAGAGAAAGTGATATGGTAATGCTTAACTACTAGTAGTATATGAAGAGAGACTGAAGAAACGAGGTCACTATGAGAAGAGATACAGAGATTCTTAGTATTCGTTTATTGAGAAATATGGTTGGGGAGGGCACAGTAATAGAACCCAGAGCACAAATGGTATCACAATTTTGTCCAACCTTGAGGCAAGGTCTAACTTCAAGCTCAAAAGTTGTAGGCCGGCCAGTGTAGGGTAGAGTTGGGTATAATGGCCTGACCTTTAACATTGAAATGTAGCTCCTTGGAATAAGAGCAAATCTGGGAAAGGGAACAAATTCAAACAACAGAGTTCAAAAGCAGAACACAGGCAACTGACCATCTGATGAAAGAAGTTTAGGTGGACTGCCACCAACATCTGCAATGGTCTACCCCAAATAGCGATAAACTATTGGTCTGCTGGTTCCATTTAAATTACTATACCCAAGATGTTTAAACCAGCACTGACAGGAACTGGAATGTCACAATTCCCAGCTTCTCTTGCAGTGATGATGGTTGTATGAATCACTCTAATGACAGAGAGTTATCACAAAGTTGCTTAATGCGTCTTCTGTGAAAGGTTCTCATAAAGGCGTTTTCTTTACTTTGCCTCTCCTGCTTATTTCCTAGCATGTGTAAATATCTCCATCATCATCTTCAGACCAGAGAGAACTTGTCTCAGAAAAGTCAATGCTAAAGATTCAAAGAAGATCCACTCCTTTCTGAGTCTGTCTGTATGTAACACTCAAGAGCTGCATCTGAGGCTAAGAATACACATATCCTGATCTTAATTAACCCACTGCTTTTAGAAGTCACACACTAAAATATTGACAGAGATATTAACTAACAAATTTTTATCTGAGAGTTTAAAAAAATTAGTGAGAGAGACAAAATATTCAAGTACATGGTTTTAGAAGAATTATGACACTTTCTCTCACAAGCATGAAGTAAAGACTCCCCCACCCCACTCACACACACATTTTGTTTGCGTTGCCTTGGAGAAAATGACTAGACTCTTTAAACTTATTTTATTTTTTATTAAAAGATTAATTTAATTAATTTATTGTTATTATTTATCATTATTTCATGTGTATGTGATATGTATATATGCCTGTACCTTGATGATGAGCATAATTTTGTACATGTCACAAGCCTACTTTGCAGAGCTGACTCTATCCTTCTACCTTTACATAGGTTCCAGAGATCCAACTCAGGTTGTAGCAATTGTACTAATCCTCTGAACTCTCTTGTATACCTATAATGTATTTTCTTTATATCCCTGGTACCCGGGTCATGCATAATGAATGCATTTATTCAGTGTGCAGTGAATAAACAGAATTCTATGTGAAGCTTAATTTGGAAATTTAATTCCTGGGGTTTATAACAGCTCTTGAATACTTACATTTTAAAATAGTCTTCATTTACCAAACATTTATTTTAAAAGGCAACATGTTTGCTTCTTAATCCACATCTGCATGAAGCACATGACTCTCCAAATTCATGAAAACAAATATACCCTAGTGACATTATTTATTTTGAAAATACAACTTTTATTTTGAAAGTCTTTTGAAAATACAATTTATTTTGAAAATTAAATTTGTTTCAAAAGAATTCTCACAATTTGATGAGATAATACAGAACTAAATAACGCTTTTTACTCATATTCTCATCAGATGCAAAACCACTACATCTATTTTTATTCTTTGATTGCCCAGATCAAAGCCAAAATTCCATTCAGAAAGTGTTCCTTTTTTACGTTGGAATAAGCCCAGTGTGGAACTTTCTTATGAATGTCAGGAAAACTTGCTCCTTTAATCCAGACGAGAGGCCCTTAGTATATGTTATCTTGTGTTTCAAGGACAAGACTCAACCTTCTCATTATCTAGCCAGTGAATAGTTCTTGCAGTTATATTAAGAAAGCAAAATGGGAAAAGGCCATTTTAACTTTGGGCAGGTTCTGGAATGTTGTAATAACACTGCACATTCTAGTCATTGGTCCTAGTTATTGGTCTGACCATTTGGTTGGATTGGGACAATCCGAAATGAGTCTATTACACTGGGCTAGGATGGCATAAATTTGAATACCAGTTTTCAAGAAGAACCAGTATATAACTACAAGTAACCTTCATGGTCCCTAGAGGCCTCATCAGAGAGGATCATAGCAGAAGTCTTCATTATAATGTATTTTTATACCTAATAACTAGTTTGAAAGGCTATGACTAGTGGGCCCATTGGGTGCTTTATTTATTTATGCTTTATCTTCAGGCACTTTTTACATTTAACAGGGCACTAGTATAATTAATTACAATTACAGTTATGTCATTGGTATAAACTGGAACTCCCCAGGGAGAAGAAAGGCCAAGACCAGCCTAAATCCTCCAGAGGTTCTCAACCTATAAGTCACAACCATTGAAAAACACAGATTTCTGATGGTCTTAGGACCTGAGACACCATTCAACAACAGTTAGAGCTATGAAGTAGCAATGAAAATAATTTTATGCTTGGGGGTCACCACAACATGAGGAACTGTATTAAAGGGTTACAGCATTAGAAAGGTTGAGAACCACCAGCCCTGAATGTTTCAGGAGTGAGCAATGAGAAGAACAAAGCGATTAGTGGTTTAAAGATATGGAAGTCTCTCTCCCCCAGCTGTCAATGATGAAGGACTCTTTCCTCACAGGCTGACTTGGGGCATGGATTGAAGCCTAGGTAAGTGCTGAAAATGAATTGATAGACAGTTATGTTTAGATCACATTCCACATACACCCTGATATATATCATTTGATGTATAAAGCAGATGAACACACAACATGAGTATTTGCTTGCCTGATGATTGCTGTTTCTATTTATCCCTAGGTCATGAAATTCTTGGGTGGGCCAAGTTGTCATAAAGGATCCAATTTGGTTTTGCAGTAGGTTGTTCATTTGACATGTCAGTTTGCCTTCAGACACTCACCTACTAGGAAAGTGAGACAAACTTAAGAAGAAAGGTGTGGTCAAGACCACTTATCTCCCAGCACAGCTTTCTACTGAAGCCTTAGACTTTAAAAACCATCAACAGCTCAGGACTCAAAGAAGGTTCCAGAGGCCACTCTGAGGTAAATTCTGGTTAGGGCTGCATTTGTCTAAGTTGGAAAGGCAATGTTAGTCATGTGCTTTGTGTCTTGTTTTAACTGGAACTTTTCCATACATTCCAACTATCCTGTTTATGAGGCACACTCCCTTTCTATAAAAGCCAAATATTCACCAGCTTTCCACCCTACATGTTTTGAACTTAATATACTAGATCAAGTGAGTTCTAGGGGTTTCTTCCTATTTTCCTTTTCAATTCCTGGCAGGTAGGAATTTCCTGTTCTCCCACTTTAAAAACAAACAGCAACAACAGTAAACCTAAAACACAGTGTTTCTCAGGCCAGAAAAATGCCTTGGTTAAAAAGGCAAAAGAAAAATGTCCTCTGGTAAGAGAAATGCTTTGTCTGCATCAAACCTTCCAAACCAAGAGTCATATTGCAGGTGTGCACTTGATTAAAACCGCAAGGCAACACCTGCAGTGTAAGGAATTCAGCTTGCTTTTAATTCTGTAAACCTGTGTGTCTGTTTCTGTGTGTGACTTTTACACTTATCGTTTGTAAAAGGTTTCTTGTTTTCACTATACCAAACGCCTCACTCAAGTCAGATGGCCAGTGAACTTCTTCGTATTCTCCTATCTCTGCCTCCCATCTTGCCACTGGTATAATGAGACTACAGACATACATTATTAGCCTGGTTTTATGTGAATTCATGGGATCTGAACTCAGGTCCTCATGCTTGTGCCCAACAAGCCAAGCCATGTCCCACTTCTCAGTCCAGAATTTGGTTTTAAATAAAATAAACAAGAAAATGAATAAAAACCTATGGTGATGAAGTTCAGTTAGAAATGGTTTTCTTCACACTGCATTTCAAAAGTCTGGATCCTGTCACTTGAAAAGTCAAATCTATATTCACCTTCAAATACAATTAAGGAAAACTAACACAATAAAAATTCATCCTGCAATTACCCCATGTTGGGCTCTATATTGAGCCTCAATGATGGTAAAAAAAAAATCCTTTGAGGGTGGCACTGCTGTCCTGTTTTTTTGGATGGTGAGAGAAAGTCTAGAGAAGCTAATTCTCAACCCAATGTCATCCAGCTACTGTGCCCGGGAACAGGCATGGTAGGCCCTTGTGACTACTGAGCATTTTCCCGAGAAGACAGCCCCCTGCCCCATGCAGTTGAGAACAACAGAAAGACAATTCCCTCAAAGCTACTGGATTTTATTTACTGGATTTTACTGGAGTTATTAATGTTAGTCCTTAAGTGAAAACTCAGTAACCCCAGGCACCCTAAGGCATAGCTTAAATACAAGCACCCGGTCAGCAGTTTTCCTATCATCCACCTTAAAGTCAGCTCATTCTCCGACTCTAAAAGTGAGGATGCTACATTCCCCAGAAGGTGTTTAGTATTTTCAATGCCTACCAGCCCCCTACATGCTTCCGCCCTTTGCAAGAATCATTTTTTTTTCTATGCTCAGGATAACTATGAGTTTTAGCTTGAAAGTTCTGCCTGAACCTCTTGCTGAGACATGAATCAGGTCTGCTGGCTAGTGCTTAGTGGGGGGGAGGCTGGATCCTCTTTTCAACTGTTTCCCTGACCTCTTGCCAGGAGATGCTCTGAGTTGCTTACTAATTAGGCAAAAGCATAAAGTGCTGCTCACAGTGGCCTTTCACTTGCTAACTCCCAGTTCTGCCCTGGTAGCCAAATCTGGACTAGGGAAGAGGGCAGGTTGGTCCTTGGTCACCACTACTCCCCTGACCTTGGCTCTGTTAATGAACTCAGCTGAGGTTCTGCTTGCTGATGGATTAGGGGTACTACTCCCCAAATCACAGGCACCGCTTGTTCTCTGAGTAAAGATCAACAACAACAACCAAAGAACTTTTTAAAAGCAGAATTTGAATTAGTGGGACGTGAGTGGTGAAGATCATACATCTAGCCTGTACCATTCTCTTAGCATATGGGGCTGTTTTAAGATACAGTTTATAAAAGATTTATTTTAATGATCAACAAAATCCCCATGCTTTAGCTATAACACATGTGCATAATGTTGAATGAACATTCATTGTTTCCTGTTTTAACATTACTGAATGGCATCACCAGCCTATACAGAAAATGGGAGGGGTCCACATGTAGACACAGCACTGCCTCCATGGGTCTTTCAGAATCTGTACACTCACTCAAAATGTTATATCAATAAAATGTACAGTTAATTTGCAAATTAGAATATTATTTGTTAAAAGAACAACCAGTGCAGGAGTGGGTGGGTGGGAGAGTGGGTGGGGAGGGTGGGGGGGACTTTTGGGATAGCATTGGAAATGTAAATGAAATAAATACCTAATAATAATAATAAAATATTTTTTCTCCAAACAATACACAGAAAACATTAAATCGCAAGATATGGCTTTTAAAAAGTGAACTAATGACACTTTATATATGTTTTTGGATTTAGCTACTTAGTGGCCAAATTAGGGTGTTTAAGCCTACAAAGTATTTGGTTAATTTGCATAGCTTCTTCAATTTAGATGAAAAGGTAAGTAATTATAATGCCTTTCATATTGATTGAGCTCAATTGGTGAATATATATATTCTAATTTATAGTTCTAATGCTGCGAAGAGACACCATGATCAAGCAAATTTTTATAGCATTTAATTGGGAGCTTCCTTACAGTTTTAGAGAGTTAGTCTGTGGTCAGCCTGGCATAAGCTTTTGAAACCTCAAAGCCCACCCCTAGTGATATACGTCCTTCGAGAATGCCACACCAACTCCAACAACTCCTCCTAATCCTTTTCAAACAGTGCCACTAACAGGGAACCACCCATTCAAACATATGAGACTTTAGAACCATTTTCATTCAAATTCAATCTGTGAAGGAGAATAGACAGGGTAGTGATATCAGTCTAGGGCTTTCTTAATAATTAATACTATTCCCAATATACTAGTACAGTTAGAACTCCATGTTAATAATGTATCTTATATCTTATTCTATATATTAAATTATTTCCTACCCTCAACACCAAGGCTAGTTCTAGATTTATGTATGTCTCATCTAAAGTTTATTTTATAAATATAAGATGTCATATAAAAGGAAATCCTGAGTTACAGTCAGATGAATGTAACTGAAGTATATCTTACACAATGAACATGTAGAGAAATGAGGTAAGGGAGAAATTTGAGACAAACCAGAAGATGGGACAGTTAGTTTCCTCCGACTTCCACAAACATGCACATATATAAACATGTACATACATATGTAAAGTCATCAGATACATTTTCCAGGTTCATTTCCTGATACAGTGTGATCATATTACTTCTTCCATGAATAGAAACTTTCAAAAGTAAAAATAAACAATCCATATCCTGTATAATTTCTCCTCTCCTGGGAAGTAGTAACATGTTATTACAGGTATTTAATTGAGTGACTTGCTGGTAGCAAAATGAATTGCATGCTGTTTTGAAGAAGTCCCCTTATGACCTAGTCATCTTCCCGAGTCCCCACCTTTTAATACTGTCACATCCAGTATTAGACTTTCATATTTACATTTTGGAAGCACCCACATATTGAGACTATTAAACAACATTAAACAAACAAACAAACAAACTATTGCTAACTCTATAGCATCTTCTCTCACTTCTCCCCTGATACCCGAAGACTACTCAGCATTCCTTCTGGTATATTGCCTCAGGGAGTCCTTCGACTTCCAGTTTAGACACACTTATTTCATGTCTTATCAAAAGACCTTTCCTCTTCACTGCAGGCATAATTAATCCCTTTACAACTGACTCCTTCTATAATTTGTATTCTAATTCTTTCACTCTGCAGAGCTATTTGTCTGCCTGTTATTTGCTACTTGTATTTTCTATTCAAATATTTGCATATTATGTCTGGGTCTATAGCTTAGATATTACACAAGCAAATACATCTATCAAGAAGCAAAATCCTCCAGGAAGGAGACACTATTAGTCCAATTGGGAAAATGTCCTTTGGTACCTTCACTGGCTAAGAATTCTTGGTTTGTACCTCAGACAATCAGTTTTATCACTAGGAGTCAAGAGTAGTCCAGACACACAAGGAAATCCCATCTACCACTTGGGAAGAGATAAGCTAGAGTAAGCCTCTAATACCTGAGCAAGAACAGGCTTCCTCGGGCCTCTTTTCTCCCTTCTGCAGACTTCAACAGCAATCTCTGAACACCTGCTCCCTTCCCCTGAAGCACCCACAAAATTAAGTACAGAACAATTTCCATTGAGCTCCTCAGGACTAATACTTTTCCTTGATTATACCAATCACTATAAGATGCTCTCCCTTACTGTAATCAGCTGTGACTCTGTGGAACCTCTGTCTACCTTTTATCTTCTTTACACCACTGGTAAATCCCACTCAATTCTTGGTATATACTACAGAGGAGTTGTCTGTATCTCAGTCTCTTCCCAAAGCACCCTTTATCGTCCAGTCCCTGCAGAGCAGTAGCTTTCATGAGGACTGTGCTTCCACTGTTGACTTATGAGCAGTGATGAGTGTTCTTCCCCTAGCCCTCATTGCTGGACCTAAAAGATGGGCAGGTGCCTTCCTCATTGCCATTTGCAGAGTTCTCCCTAAGTGCATTGACCCTTCCTAACCAAAGGTCCTTCAGTAGTGAGTTGTCAGGCATGTAGTGCTATTTGCTGACCCCACTTCCCAGGTAAATTCTCATCTCATCTCCAGAAAGTTGTAACTGCTTGATTATGAGCAGAGGACCAGGCTCTCCAATATTCCTTCCATCTAATATACACAGGCCATCTCTGCAAGGCCTGCATATTCAGGCTCCTTTTTCTTTTCTCCAATTATTTCTGCCACTGTCCTAATTGTGTCACTCATGGTAGCTCACGGCTTCAGAGCTCATCATTAGTAGACAGTGCAACCTCACTGGGATCTTGATGCACACATCTTTCTCTGAGCACAATCTTCTTCCTTTTAGCCCTGAGTGTAAGTTTTTGATAGTGACAGTAAGCCACCACCTGTTCTTGAACCCTATTACTGAGAGTCTCTCACATTACTTGCTAGGCCCTCTGTTCCTTGTCCTTCAGCAAATCTTCTACAAAGCTGACTTTCTCACTGCCTCCAAGTCTTGTTCAAATGTCGCCTTTCTTAACAACCATGGGCCCTGACAGTGCTCTCAAAGTTGTAATTCCCAACTGCCTCCTTTCTCTGTTTTCACATTGCACATATCTTTTATACAAGATAATTACTTATAATTATTTACATGTTTATTACAAGGAGTGTAGTCCCGAGTGAATGTGTGATGTTGATATGGCTACAGTCATGCCAAAGACCAATGCCCCAGTCCTATGATGGTGGCAAAGCTTTCCCTGGCTGATGGTGTGAATGTTGACAGGATGTGCAGAAAGCCACCATAGCTTATTCCCCTTGAATGTTTATGGCCTGTAGTCTGTTTTCCTACAGAGACTTCACCTACCAAGATTAGCTAAACCTGGCTCCTTGTTCAGCTCTATGTAATAATCCCACCTCCCCTTAAACGGTATATAAATAACACGTGGAACTTCCAATGTCATGGTTTTTCCACTAGATAGACCAGCTCACTCAACCTCAAATATTTTGTGTCTGTGTGTCTGTCTTTTCTTCCTTCGTTTCTTCACCACCTCAGGTAGGTGAATCCTTACAGAACACAGCAGCTTATTGTTTATTCTTTTCTCTCCTACCAAGATAATAACTTGCAAGGAAAAGGATAGTGTGTGTGTGTGTGTGTGTGTGTGTGTGTGTGTGTCAGAGAGAGAGAAAGAGAAAGAGAGAGACACAGAGAGAGAGAGAGCAGAACATTGTGTATTTTTGTGTACATGTGGGTACATGTGTGCAGGCAAGAGATTGATGCTAGGTGTCTTCTTCTGTCACTGTCCACCTTGATTTTGAGATAGTCTTTCAAAGCTTAGACCTTACCATTTCAGCAACTGGTTAACAAAACTTTCTCCAGGTTGTGCCTATTTTTGCCCCCCCCCCCCCCACCACTGAGGCTACAAATTCCTGCCACTGCGTGTGGCTTTTATACTGGGGAATGGAAATCAGGTTCTGGTGCTTGTACTCTACTCACTGAGCCATCTTTCCAGACCTCTGTTCATGTAATGCACACACACACACACACACACACACACACACACACACACACATTCTGTTTTCTTGTCATATGAATGTAATCTCCAATGGGACAAATATTTTTGTTCATTCTGTTCTCTTCTATCTCCTCAGCATTTAGAGAAAGACCGGGCATGCTCTAAACAGTACATATTTGTGGAGTGAGAGAATGAATGGGCATCTCTTTCATTGATCAAAATGCCCTGTGTGTATTCTTTCTCACCCTCCCCCACATCTGACTTGTGCTTATTTCTGTGTCATTCATGTTGCTTTCCCCCATCTGTGTCCCCTTTTCTCAATCCACTCAGGAACTCAGCAGGCCCATCTTGGAGGAGCTTAGCTTGGATACATCTCATCTGTTATGTCTCTTCTCTACTACTTCCCAGCCTACATATGTGAATATTTTCCTCCATGAAACATCCTGAATTTGGGCTCTTTGATATCCTAAGTCTACTCATTAGTTAATCCTCTTGTTTCTCATTTTACACACATATTTCACAGTTTAAACACAGTGCAAGCAGACTGTGCTCTTGGGGTACAGTATGCACAGTCTAGATGGGTGGATGGCACTTTCTGGTGATTCACTTCACGACAGTGGGGAGATACTGTGTCCATGTGTACAGAGGAATAGACATCCTTGAAAATCTCTTAGCCAGGGATCCACACTCTAACACTCTACTGAGGAGAGAAAGAGCTAAAAGCAAACCTTAATATATATAAAGATATTGAGGTTCTGTCTTCTATTACAACACATTTGCCTTGTACCCTGTCTAAAGCTGAGAGGGACTGAGAACCAAAGGTTTCTTCTGCAGCTCCATAACACTGCAGTGTGTACTTCCTCAAATTCTCAAGAACAGTTACTCTGTCTGCAGGCAATTTCTATGGTATCCAGACCTATGTCCCATGGACCTCCTAGTTAAATGATGTTTTTCTGATCAGCTCTAACTGAGTTTTATGAATCTGATCCAATGAAAACTGTAAGGCTTTCTTCTATTAACAAATAACATTTAAATAAGGTCACTGCCAACAGAGGAAAGCATATACATGCATCTTAAATAGTTTGAAAATCAGTCAAGATATGAATGATCATGGAACTTCATTAAAACAACTTTTACATGTAGCCCAGGGAATCCAAGTTTAACTACTTTTCACCTCACAAGAACTTTTCTAGTATTAGTAAAAACTGGTTGCTTAGGATGAAGAAATGGGCAAGGATTTCATCCAAAGAAGAACATCCTGTCATTTGGGGAGTAGAAGTAGCAGATTCCATTTTTTTCAGGATTTTGGAGTAGTAATGATTTTGATGGCATTTCTTTGCCTATGGGTATTCTAGTATTACCTGGTACTATACAGAGATTTTTAAGGCTACAGTACTTGCTGTGTGATGTTTATGGCATCAGAGCCAAACCTGACATAAAACAGAACCTTTACAACTATGTCACAAAAAGGACCAGGCAGGGTGCAGTGGCATCTGATAACAGGGACTTGTCACCTCAAATGGAGACAACAAGGAACAAAGCAAACTTCCTTGAGGAAGTTCTGGGGCCTTTTTATTGCATGATTGCACCTCTATTTTGTCTGGTTCCCTGCCTGTTAAATATCACACCCTATTTCCAGGACTGGACTAGGATTGGTGACAACCACCAAACAGCAGCAGCCTGTTCAAAGGCATGAAATGATTTCCATTATCCAGAATCCCTATTCAATCTGATTGCTGAGTCTCCTAGAATTTACCCAGCTTCCTCTTAAACTTAGATCTCTTCTGTTTTAAAACACCTACTGGCCTCTTTGAGGGTTCAACTTACTGCTTCTTCTAAAGACTTTAAGCTTTGTATAGTACTACAACAAAATCATATTTGAGTGGACAGTATAAGAGCTACTTTCTCACTATGAAAGAAGCTATAGACTGTTTCCTTACCTACTTAGACTCATATGTTCATGTAGCCATAGCTGTTTTAATTTACCTTTTGAGTCTGAAACAAGGCTATATTCCAAAGTAAGTGTCAAACAAACTCAGAGATTATAGGATTCTGCATTCCCATTCAAACTCAGAGATTATAGGATTCTGCATTCACTCAAAGTGAGAATGCTTGCAGACATTTAGTCCTTGCCTTGTAGACAATCAGAGGTACCCTGACTATGGTATGAAAGCAATTCAGAGAAGAAATAGATAAAGGCCTCTTATGACATGAGTTTGCATATGATTTGTAAACTCCCTTAGTTTCTAGTATTTCTTGCCTGTCTCCCAGTATTTCTTGATGCCTTGATGCTACATCATCTGTGAAAGTCACTGGATCATAAGGGCAGTATCTGGGAACCTAGATTTCTTTGCACCATTTTGGATCACTTACTGAACAGTATTGTCTAAGCTCTATAAAGGTGAATATGCACTATTGAGGGTAAAGTTATTCTGACCCAGACTCTTTCTAGAACAGCCATGCTTAAGAGTGATAGTTGGCTAAAGAAAGGCCTCTAAAAATTGAAATACTTCTGTATTTTTTGTGATTGTTTTCAGGGAATTTAGATTCCTGTTTACTAATAAACATCTTTAATAAGATTCTCACACAGGTTGATGATTTAGTAAGCTCTCTGAGACTATGGCAGGTTTATACAATCTGGTGTAATTTGTTGCTAAATGTTCTTTAACATATCAGAAATACCTAGTAACCACAAAGGATCAAGAACACTTGTGTTCCACACATAGGAACTGTGTTGAAAAAAGGTTAAGCCTCAAGAATCATAATTTTTAGTGCAGAAGGAAAACAGTTTGTGGTCTTTAGACAATAGTTAAGATGTGTATCTGTGAGGAAAAGTATAATGTCCAGTAACAGTTCTGACCAGACATATCCACCCTGCTCAGAAGTTCATTAAGAAGTTGCACTTCTTCAAGGCCAAACTCATCTCTCGGATGCAGAATTTTTCTCCAAAACCTTGATGTCTGCTTCCCCCATAATATTCAGATATCGACCACTGTCCCATCAAGTCTGTCACAGATAATTCAGGCTCAAAGCAGTGAGCTCGGGTATTAGTGCTGTGCTGACTTCCTGGCAGACCAAGACTGTCTTGGACTTGTTTGTTTCCATGAGGGGAACATAGCTAGGAAATGCCGGTACTTATCCTCCAAATGCTCTTCTCTGCCTTCAGCAAAACATGTGCCACCCTCAAGAACCCCTTCCTCTTCTCTTTTCAGTCCCATCAGATGGCACTGAACCCTATGTGGTCTTAATTCTTCACAAAACATCATCTATACAGCATCTCATGAACTAATGGTGGTAAAGACATTTAACCCTTATATGTTTATCACCAACTTAGAGAGTTCTGGTATTGTGACTATATATATATCAGACCTTTCCTTTGGACTGTCACTTGAGCTGGCTGGAACTGAACTGCTTATTGAAAGGGGCCTCTTTGTTATTTGATTGGTTAGTTTGGTTTTTGTCTTGTTTTGTTGTTGTTTGGGAGTTTTTTGTTTGTTTCTTTGTTTGTTTTTGAGACTGGTTTTCACTGTGTAGCTTTAGCTGGTCTGGAGCTTGCTATGTAGATCTAGCTGGCCTTGAACTCCCAGATTATACACCTGCCTCTGGTTCCTATGTGCTGGGATTAAGGATCAGCACCAACATACCTGTTAGTGACCTTTTAAAACTAAACTCAGGATTCCTGGAACTGACTTCTATCATGAGTTGAGCTGCTTTGTTGTTTTCAGGGTTAACCATCCAGATGAAGTTTTCTCCCAGAGTATGTCATGTGTAGAGGGTTATCTTTTGCAAATTATAATCTACATGTTTTAAATTCATTACACAAATTCAAACCAAATGTACAAAAAGACAATAGAGGAATACCTTTTAAGGACGTATGCCTTGTATTAAGAGATTGTCTCCATCTTTTCTCTGCAAACAATAAAGTTTGCTACAATGACTTCTTTGTTTGCAACTAGAACAGCCAGTTCTACAGCAATCCCTGCCCTTCCTACTACTTTCTTGTATTCTTTGTTCCCCAGAAGTCAATGAATACCTTACATGACTAGGCAAAGCCAGCCTGGCTTCTTAGCTTCTCTCCAGTAGTCACTTAGGAAAGGCACCCCCAGTTTGGCACTTCACAAGGTACATTCTGTCAACTTTCTTCTTTTAAAGGAACTAGAGTTTTTGTTTTAATGACTTTCCTTTTAAGATCTCTTAAATATTCAGAAGTCCCTTTGTAGGATAGAGGTAATCGCTCATTCCATGAGAAGCCTCCCTCCCCTACTCAATACCTGCTAGAGTTACTAAAGAGTACTACGGAGTATATAGACCTTGCTCAGATCAGGCAAAATGCTTCTACCTAGAAAGGTACTTGTCATTCAATTCCAAGCCAAGGGCTTTGGACCTATGTATACGAACATAGATCAGGAGGCTTCATTTTGTATCAGTATATCTTGAACTATTAGTGTAAATCCAAAGTATCTAAAGCTGTTCAAAACATGAAATAACCCTGTGTCCATCTTCTGTGCCTAGCAGGACACATGTGGAACTGTGTCTATGTCCCATCCTTCTCTTCTGTCTTTATTACTATCCTTTCTCCCCACATTCCCAGGCTTATGGCCATCCAGAATTTTTGGCTAAACCCAGCCCTTCCCAGCTACTTCTGTTTAATGAGATGTATTTGGTAACATTCTAGGCTAATCACACTCATAGATACTTACAACAGACTCTTTCTTTGTCAAATTTATTCATATTTTTCAGGCAAAACAAAATAATGAAATACCTTGTAGAAAGAGGTAACACATTTCTAAACCACTTACCGTAATGATAGGTGGCTCATTAGGAAGGTCAGAATGAAAGGTTACTTCTTCAACGCTTATATCCTGCTTTAACATGTGATATGGTAAAAAAAAAATGCCATTCAAAATGAAACATCTTTTAAAGTTACCTTAAGAACAAATGTGCAGTAGGCAGTCTGACAATCTGAGTTTAATACTTAAGACCCACATAATGGAACAGGAGAACGGGCTTACTCATGTTTTCCTCTTACTCATGAATGGTGCTCACATTCACACACATATACCCAGGATAAATAATAAGTAAAATAACTTCTTTCAATTTAATAAAAATTTAAAAAGAATATACATGGTAAGACCATTGTAATTTACTTTGTAATTTTCTGTCAATGATTTGGATTTTAATTAAGTTAATTAAGGGCCTTTAAAAATAACTGAAATCATTTGAATATATTTGTTTGGTATCATTGTTTCCTAGAAAGAACTGACCCCTGCTCTTCTGTTGAAAGGTGGTATTACTTTAACTAATGTATTTAATCCCACTGGATGCCATTTTTACTTTCACTACAGTTTTCTTTGGCTGGAAATTATGCTGATTTACTGACTGTGAAAGTCAAAATAAGGTGACATCAACTCTGATTAGTGAAGTGAAAAGTAGTTCCTTTACTCCTTGAAAACAGTGTGGTGCTATCTACTACACATTCATTCTCTTATTAGGAAATAAAAGGTAAAACTAATTTAAGAATATTTGTACACCGGCTCTCACAGGCATGCTATTTGCAAGAGGGAAGAACCCAGTTCATGTCTTCGATTTTACTGCAAGTAGAAAAATATAAAAGACTTCTGTACTTTACTCTGGTACTATCCTTGTCTGCCCCACTCTCCAATAATATTTTAACTATTAGGCAAGTCTGCTGTAACTTTTCAAGGCCAAGGCCAGAATACAAACAACACCAGGCATAACAAAGCCAAGTATTTAATACTTGCAAACTAGAATAAGAAATCATTAAATCAAAGGAGTTCACTGTGGTTTAGATATAAAACATTCCTTTAAGACTCACATGCTACCGGCTTGGTACTTAATGCAACAGTCCAGAGGTAAGAGTCTGAGTAGTGATCAGATCATGAGCATGCTAATCTTATCAATGGATTAACCATGGAAGAATTCCTATCTGAACAGACCTTTTGGAGACAGAGCCTATTTAAGGAGGAAGTAGGTCACTTGTCCTTAAAGAAAGGCAGATCTTGTTTTTGTCTATGGTCAAGAGCATGCTCCCTCACCCCAGTCTCTTCTTTCTCCCCCATCTCACTCTTCGTTCTGGTTACTATGAAGTGAGCATTCTCTGCCAAAGATTCCCATTGCCCTAGTAGCCTGCCCAGGGTGTCTAAAGAGATAAAGGTGGGAACATCTGAAGTCTGAAGACAAATCACACTTCCCTCCTTACAGTTTATTTCTCAGGTGTTTTGTTAATTAAACTCTTAACAAATGAATTTTGACTTCTGGTTGGGAACATGGCAGTGTATGAAGCTCTCAAACCTCTAGCTCAGGGTCAGTCTTTTCCCTCCCAGCTCTAGAATCATTCTGCAATGCAAAGAGGCAGTCATTTACCTGCACAAAAACTGCAGCTTGTGTGTCTAAGCTCTGTCTTGTTCCTCTGGCATCCAGCCATATTTGGCTGTTTGTCTTGGATTTGACACAGTAAGAAGGCCCAGAAAGCAGCTAGGTCAAGAATTTTAGAAACAATCTAGAAGTGACTGACAGACAAGGGTACCCTCCATGGGTCCATTCATGCCAGATTGGGGAGTAACCAGAAGAGGATACAAGGAGGTCTCACAAGGTCAGGGAGGATCTCCACTCCCCTGTAGATGGCAGTCAATGATGATGATTCAGAGTGCTGAGTCAAACTCAGCTCTAAATTCTGTTTCCATCACTTATTAGCTAAGTAAGAGAACTTTCAGAAGTTATTTGGTAACTTCCCCTAGCACAGAGAACTGGAACAATAAGGAAATAGTAGATTTTCACATCACATGCTTAGGAGGCCTCCTGGCCTGTAGAAATACTTCTCAAAGCTTAACCATTCTTATTCTTTTAACTCTAAAGCTCAGTGTAGTGCTTTTCATGACCTCAGAGGCTTAAGAAAAGCCATACAGTGGTAATGTAGATGAGAATAATTTGTCTATTTATTGCTTTTTTTGTGTGCTGTAAATGAAGTAGTTTTTAAAGCCAGCACCAAGAGGGAATGGGTAGACTTACTTTTCATACTTATCTTACCAACCATGCTAAGAAGCGTGTGAGAACTAATTAAGGAAGAACAAATTTACGGAGTTAAGATTCAATAATTCAGAGTCTTAGCTTTTGATGTTGGTAAAGATCTGCTGCAAAGGTCCAGAGACTGCTTGCTGGGGTAGACTTGGAAAGTCAAAACAAGCAACTCCACTTTTAGAAACAACTCTTATTCTGTAGGCTCATATAAGGGTCGGAGTTGAGTGGGGATCAGGCACTAATGTGTAAGGAACTAACTTACTTTACAACTGTTCACTGTTCTTACATTATTCAAGGTGATTTATTCCAAATGATTTATTGGACCTATTGTGCCAGGCTCTGAAGACAGAATCAGCAGTCATAGTGTATCCTGTCAAAAGGATGAATGAGGATGGAGGCAGAGGCCATTCTGGAAGGGATCTGTATGCCACCCAACTGAGGAGCCTCAAGGCAATGAGGATCCAAGGCAGGAGCCCTTTTTGTGACAGGTCATTCAGGCTTTCTCTACCTACTGAGCTTACTAGATCCATATAGACAAAAATCTCCATTTTGAGAAACATCTTAAGAATCCCCATTATCATTTAATTATTCTATTCAGTATCAATCTCCATTTTACTTTTATCTTACCTGTATCAACCTCTTATCTATTGCCTTGTTACTGTCTCATTCAAAACATTTTTTCCCCACATAGAACTATGTGAGGATTTTATTATCTTTAAAAGCAAAAGAAAATTTTATTATAGTTATCAATTTAAAAATCCTAACATCTATCTCCTGTCACATTTTCCCTGAGAAACTAAACTGAAGAATGTATTAAGCTAAGAAGAAAAAAAGAAAGAAAACACCAAAGAAAAGGTGATATATGCGTGTGACCCTGGACTGTGAGTTTGAGAGCTTCATACACTGCCAAGTTCCCAACCAGAAAATCATTAACAGCCAATGGAACATCCAGGTTAGTAACTAAGCATTGATGAGCCAAAATTGATATAAACATATGAAATGATGTAGAACTTCAGCTGCTGTAGCAGTTAGAAGCATACCTAGGCCGAAGTTGGTTAATAATCTGACCACATCATAGATCTGTTCCTATAAGTAATTTCTGTTTGCTTTGTTTGTTTGCTTTATGCTTTTTCTCAGTGTAACAGCCCTGACTGTCCTGGACTCAATTTGTAGACAAGGCTGGCCTCGAAATCACAAAGATCTGCCTGCCTCTTCTTCCCCAATGCTAGTATTAAGGGCATAAACTACAACACCTGGCCTTTCTATATGTACTTTTGATTGACCTTAGAGGCTCATTCTTTTTCTTCTTGCTGACACATTGGAAAGCTAAGGGACCACAAGGAAGCATATTTTACCACAGGGTGTTCCCCACTAAGCCACCTGTTTTTCCCCCTACATGAGAAACCTTTCCACAGTGAGGTATACGTGAGACAAGCTGGGAATAACGGAGCTTCCCCAGGAGGCGTGTTTTGAAGCCACCCATGATTCTAAAATCCAAATCCTATCTTTGTGATTGCTTTGCACAGTCAACAGGGTCCTATATTACTCATGCTATGGTGGTGGCCCAAACTCCCAATGTGACAGAGACATGTTTATATAATACCCAGAAAGTTCTTTAAGGAATTGTTAAGCTATATAAAGGAATTCAAATCTGGCTCTCCCTTATACTGACTATGTGTTGTACACACTGTTCATCTCTTGTGCATCAACTCCCTCTTTTCAAAAGCAGAGGTATAAATCCACTTTTCTCACAGTGTTGTTCTGAAGATTTAATGAATACATTGAATTATTTATAAAATGGGATGGAAGAGAAATAAGCTCAAATGACAAACATATCTTTAAGAATACAATGTTTAAAGATTTTAATTGAGTGACAATATTCAGCTTCAAATAGTCAAATAAATTATTATAAAATGTAAGGGATTTTTCCTATGGTTTATTTTAATGATACAGCTAGTATGAATTCAGAGGATGTATTTCTTATAAAATTGGAGAGCCTTCACAAGACCTCATAGTCTTCTGCTGACCAAACTTGTCAACCATCAATTTGCACTGCAACAGAAGCTAGAGTTTTGAGAACAAGGAAGACTGAACAAATATAGGAACATTAGGGGAAAGTTGTTTGGTTATTCAATGGATGAACAAAAGATGATATCCTCATTCCAGTCTGGAAAGGTAAAACTCAAGTAAATAATAAGAGGTTTATACCAGTTGTTATAGAGTTATCATAACAGGAACAAGCTAAACTCTGCAATGACTGGAGATGCCAGACAATAGGCTCCATCAGGGAAGATGGGTGGGCATCTCTTCTTGACAAACCCAAACAAAGGCTCACCAAAGGCAAATAGTTTGCTGATTGCAAAAAAACTACAGAGGGACAGAGCTTATTTGTTAAAGTTTGAAAATCTTAGATTAAAATAGAACCTTATACTTCTGTGGTTCACAAAAGGATCCAAGGGAGCCTGTCTGTGAGCAAGGTGAGGAATTTAAAAACAGGTTATTTATCCCTGTCTATACCAGATTCAGTCATTAGAAGTTCAAAAGTCTGTAAATGTAAAGAACAAAGACAATATTATCTCACATGCTGTGTTTTCTGCAAGAAACTTTTATTTAAAATAGTAGTATATAAAAATTGGAAAGATAATTTAGTGTTTATATAATGATATTTCTAAATTCCCATAAACATCCAAGTGGAGTAGAAACTATCATACTTATCTTGATTGCCTATCCTAATCTTATTTGAAACTTTCCCTTTCTTTTATGAACTGTATCTGTTGCCCCTTCTTGGCTTATTCTGATGCCAACTAACTTGTAGTTCTGCATAATAAAGACATAATTAGCTTGGCAGGCATATATATTCACAAGTAAATAATATATCTTCCAAACTTAAGCATACATTGAAAAGTGATCAGCTGGCAAATGTATTCTAAGAAATTCTGCTCTCTGGTCAGTTGTCCTCACTTTTAAGTCTGATCTACCAAGAATCTGACTCACCAGTGACTGAACTAACAGAATGTGAAAGGGGCAAGTTTGAGAGAGAAAATTAGGCATTTGGTTTTGAATATATAGGGATCAATTTTGTCTTTAGACACACAATAGGGAATAGACAATTTGCATTCTCCTCTGCAGAGCCAATAAGAAGTCAAGATTGGAGATAGACATCTGCATGGTATCATCATAAAAACACAACTTAAAACACCAAGGCTAGATCAATTCACTTCGGTCTCTGTATTGATAAGGAAGAGAAATGAGGACAGAACTCCAGAGCCACTGCTGTTATTGGAGTTCATTGAACAAACAAGAATCAAAACCAGTGTTGGAGAAAGCAGTTAATCCAGGAGATCATAGATCTTAAAAGCTAACTGTTGGGTGGCCAGTACCAACTTCCTAATTGATGAAAGGTCTAGTAGATGATAACTAAGGATTAGATAACAGATTTGACAATCAGTCACCAAATCTGAGTTGAGCAGAACCTCCACATGGTAAATAAAGCTTTCCACAAGCTCTCAGTATTGTGAGATGAAATAAGCTTGAAACTCTTTCAAAGCACTTACAGTAGAAGGACATTTTTGAAATCATATCAGCTACTTGTTTTCACATGTAAGGCAAGCATGGATGACTTTTAAACAGACCCCAAAGTGTCTTTGTCACCTAAAGACAGAATTACTACATACACATTGTATGAAAGTGACATAGAAGACTAGCTAAAGAATTTTGGAGGCTAGTGAGATGGCTCAGTGGTTAACATGCTTGCATAGCTAGATCTCCAGAAGCCCACATATAGATGTCCAGTTGGCATGTTAATTGCTTATAATTCTAGACTTGGGAAATGGGAACAGAATCCTCAGAAACAATCTGGCTAACAAGACTAGCCACATCAGTGAATTCTGGTTTTGACTGAGAGACTCTGCTTCAATGAATAAGGTAAAAGAGCAATGTAGTATGGTTTCGACATCAACCTCAGGCCTCCAAATGCATATTCATCCACATGCATTCATACCCACGCATATATGCACCCCCCACATGCAAAATCATTGCTGTGCATTCATGCATACATGAGTGCGTGCGCACACACACTCACTCTCTCACACACACACACACACTAAAACTGAGGATATTCAGAGAATACTTGATATGATGAAATCTATTTCAGGGAAAGTCATACTGTTGTCACAAAGCAAAGCTCATTCTGTAGATTGGTTGTAATGGAAAAAGTACAATAGCTAAATAAAAAGAAAATGAAATCTCATTGCAATAATAGCTACCATTTGTTAAAGAAATTGTGAGTTTTGAGATGTATCATTTTTCTATTGCTATGTAATTGGGTGACAAATTAGTTTTAATCTTTTAAAATTAGCAAGTGTAGAAATAAAATGTTGCTGCAATAACTCTTCAATATTAACTATTTTTTATTTAATGGAAAAACATTAGTGACCAGCTTTTTAATGTTGGCATTGATGATTTCAATTGTCTTCAGTCTCCATTAGTTTTTGCAAAGGAAAATTAAAAGGAACTAGAGTGATGTCTACATCAGAAATCTTTGCATCTCATTCATAATATACTCTACCCACAGTATTCAGCCACCTTCAACTCTCTCTGCTCACACTACTATAAGTCTAATGTACATTTGTATAAATTGTTCTTTAAAAATAAAACTGAAGTGATATATAGCTATAGTCTTCTTACTATGGCTTTATTGCCCTCAGCATCTTCTTGGTGTAAACTACTGGGCATGGGAACAAGATTTCCTTTGTAACCGATACCTAAATTTCTATTCTGCTTTAAGCATTTAATTTGCACAGTAAGACCTGTAATTTAAGACTTGTAGCTGTATCACAAAGTACAGCTGTTTATAGTGATCTCTAATTTGCTGAGTAGTACTGGCTATAATTTTTTTTTCATGTTTTAAACTACCATGCAAGTCATTATACATCAGAAGCTTTTGTATATTGACAGGGACTGGGAAAAGGATGCCTTGTTTTGATTTCAGATAAGCATTCACTTTTCAGGTCAGCAGGTGCAAGGCAGCCCATTCATAATACTTGCTTCAAATCAATAATAGTCACTGGATGGAAATATCTTGCTGGTACACAGGAACTTGACTTATCTCTACAAGCACAATGAACTTTTAAAAACCTTTGTTATTAGCAAAGATTAAAGGTGAGTGAGACTTTCTTTGGAACAAAATATATTCTGTTGACATAAGTTTTGGTCAGTTTATTGGTGCGAATGTTTACTAAATCTAGGAGAACACTTTATTTACTGACATAGGGTGGAATTAAGCTCAGTGGAAAATCTGCTGTGGCAAACACATGTTCCATTCAAAAGATACTTGATAAGGAGTGTGACTCTTTCCTTTGTATTAGGTTTCATTTATTTTGAAATCTCAAAGTCTCAAAATAACTACAAAATGAAAGTTGACTCTAGTTTGTCCTGTTTGATACAACTAGGAAAATCTCACCCAAAACTAATGCTAGACAACTATATATGCAATAATTAGAAGAAATTGCCTGGGCTTCTCTATTATAAACTTTTACATATAAGTATTTACTTTAGTTAACTTCAGGAAGAAAGCCAGCACACCAATTTAAAGTAAAGGACTAAATTTCAGTTTTACAACAGAAGTGAGGCTATTAATTAAAACTCCTTTAAGGTTGAGAGACTACAGTAAGTCTCTAATAAAATTTAAGGGATTAGTAACCCGAAGGGAAAAGTAAGTAAGTAAGTAAATAAATAAATAAATAAATAAGGCAATGGTAACTCCATCTGCAAAAAAAAAAAAAAAAAACATTTGGCCTCTATGGTAAATTTAATCCTTAGATTGTTATTATTACTTATTCTGTTTCATGAGTCACCAAGAATACAATGCTAACATGTTAAAGTGCCAAGCCCCCTCTCATGCACTGTCTGACTAGAAATGACTTGGGAAAGGTAGGCATCTATATCTGTTTTACAGATGAAGACAATAAAAGTTTATAGAGAGGTGACCTCTTGGTAACAGAGACCAAACTTAGGGGACAGATCATTTAGCCACAATAATTTAACAATCCCACCCCTCCGCAGGGCAGTGGCTTAAACCATGAATGGATATTCCTCAAGGGCATTAATTCATTCAAGCTGAATGTTATGGCAGAAGAAACTTGTTCTTTCTTAGACCAATAAATGAAAGACTCTTTCCTTTTATAAACCATCTTAGCCACAGGCTCTTAGTGGATGATGCTCCACCCCTAAGGTGAAAAGTTGGGGAATACAGACTATATAGTGATATCCTCAGGAAATACTGGAACCCCCAAACTGCATTCTGTAAGTACAACAGACTCTTTCCCAAACTTCAACTCAAATAAACTTTTCCCAGCACTGTGGACTATTGCTGTCACTTAGGGGTGAAAATGCCTGATACCTGGCTTCTTTATGGAGAACTTTGTTACACACCTGCCCTCCTGAAGTCTCAGCAGGACTGACCAGGACTGACATCTTCCACTTACCTGTCAGGGATGCCCAGGCCATAAGCTCTCAATACCAGCCCAAGACTTTGGGAGAAGGGAAGAAAACAAAGTAAAATAACTTACCACTTTGGCCCAGTCCGAGAACAAGTGAAAATACCCAGGCTGCCCCAAGAACCAAGGCTGGACCTCGCTGGCAGTTGTGCAGAGAGAGCAGTGCAGCAGTCAGAAAAGCCAGGGCCGAGCCGCACATAATGCAAAGCAGCCCGCCCGGTGCCTACTGCCTAGTTGCTTTCCTGATGCGCTCTCCCGACTTGAGAGCGCACCTTGAGGCCCGTGGGCTGCGAGTCCCTAGGACCTTTTCGACAGGCCGGGTTGGCCGACCCAGTTGCTCTCAGTAGGCGATACAGGTATTCGGTCCAGGGCAGCTCTCTGCATCTCAGGGCCCTTAAGGCCCTCCCAGCTCCGCACGGCGGGGCTTGCAGTCTCAACAAAAAGCACCTCCTTGGACAGCCGATGGCCCGCGGGGGCGAAGCAAGTACGGGCTCCACAGTCCGCTCCCAGACAAAGAAAAGAGCTTTTGTTTCTCCCCAGCCGATGGGGCTCTGCTGCATAAATCAGCTTAGCGAAGAGCCAAACACAATCAAACCCAAACAAAGCCTGAGGCTGGGGGGAAAACCACCCTAATGTAATTCACAGGGTGATGCTGCTTTAGTGGGAGGGGACGGCTAGAAGGCCAAGGGGGTGGGGGAGTTGCTGGCGCATCAGTCGGTGCTAGCTTCTTCCACAGGTGGGCAGGGAGGCCAACTCCACTTAGTCGCAGCTAGCAGAGGTTCAGGCGGCAGCGTTCCGATTGGCGGGAGAGGAGACACGGGTGCCAGCAGCTTGGGGAAGCAGCTCCGCGAGCTCCCTAGAAGCTCCTGTCTGCACTCGCGGGCAACCAACAAGGCATCCCAGTTGCTTACTGGGCTAGAAGGGGATGTTCCATGCACCTCGCTGGGAGGGAGCTGCGTACCCTTGTCCTTTCTCGGACTCTGTCGGCTCAGGCGTCTGGCCACCCAGAACCCTGGCAGCTGATGCGTTCTGGGATGAGAGGGAAGAGAGGCAGGCGATGGGCAGGGATGGGGTGATCTAGTTCTGTGGTCCCCCGTGGGGGCTCCCAGCTTTCGGGTGGCTGGGCGTGCTCCGAGCTGAGAGTTGCTAGGAAACCTCCCCACGCTACAGTGCTCCTTGCTTGGGTCGCCAGCAAGCGCAGTGGCGGCCCAGGACAGCAGCAGCAGCAGAAGCAGCAAACAGCTCCAGCTCGGAGTAGCGTGGGCGGGACATTGGTGAGGCATGAAGTCACCGCGGCCCACACTCGCTCTTTGTTTTGCTCACTCCAGCTCTTTTTTCTCCCCCCTCGAATCTAATAGTTGCCATTCCCATCGTTCTCAAGAATTCCTGGTGCGTAGTGGCGCAACAGGAATCGCATGCTGAGTTCTCTTTTCTCTCACCCCCTCGCCCCCCAATTCTGAGTTCCAACGCTTCCATAACGGTATAGGTGGAAAACTTCTCGCAGCTCGAGTGGCAGCATGAACCCCAACATTTCATCCTCTTGCCGCGTGCTCCTTTGTTCAGGAATCCTTACTGGCCCGCAGCTGCTGAATACAAAGTAGATTTCGGGGGCCTCTCCCCTCCCCCAACACTGCTCTCAGAGTATTCACTGCCCGCTTTCCTTGCAGCCTTAAGACCTTGCCCTGTGTCTGATCCCAAATCTGTCTGAGGTCTTCCCAGACTTTGGAGATTTAGACAAGATGTATTCTACTGTCAGATATATTTCGTTGTTCCTTTTGTAGACCCTCAGCCCTGAAAGGGGCAGCCTAGCTTTTTCCCAGGGTCTGTTTGTGGTTCTTTGGCCTTTTGTTGGTTACAATGGATCTTTTGACCTTAAACGCCACCTTCTCAGTAAAAGGAAACAAGAAGTTGCAGATGGCAGCAGAAGAGTGAATGAATACAAGCTTGCAATTCAGTTTTGCAGTTTTGGGTGAGGCTAAAGCGTTGCTAAACTGGACAGCCAAGGAAGTAGTAGCATTGCCTCTCCAGGTCTTGTCAGCGCCCTCGACACCTTAAGGAGAAGGAAGAAACACAGTTCTCTAGGTTTGGGAAAGAGCTCCTTTTCTAATTTGATACTGGAGACCTTGGCTCCTAGTTTCCCCTAGAGCCCAATAATTTTCATTGTATTGAAGTTCAGTTCGACTTTTTTTTACTAGTGGCTTACACAACACCACTTTTTTCAGGCATCAGACCCAGTCCAGCCAGGTCAAGGTGAACTATAGGGGATTTTTTTCTCCTTAATTGTTTCCGGCTTCTTATTTGGAGTAAAGAAAACAAGTAGGAGGTCCCACCAACCCTCCTCTTTAAAAAACTTCTTTCTGTTTTCTAATTGTTGACAGTGAATGGAAAGTACCTGGTTAATAAACCACAACATCAAAAACTCCCCTTTCTTCAGGTGTGGACTGTACATTGGACTAACAGTAAAGCCAGGAACCTAGTTAGTAAAGTGCCCTAGATCTGTTAAGGAGGATCATTTGTGAAGCTAAGGGGGCAATCCATACTTCAACGACTGATGTCAGTCAACACAACTCCAAGCCACTGTACTTCATTTTCAAATTTTCATTCTTTGGTTTTTCAAATTTCTTCCTGGATATCTTCATTGAGATGTAGCTACTGTAAAGTAGCTGAGATAGGTTGGAACAAAAACATAGCATAGTGAAGATATGGTTAGAGCCACTTCAGCTGGGAAGTGTGTTTATTTTCTTGAAATTATGTGACAAACCTAGGCAATGCAGCAACCCTTGAGGCATTGCAAAGCTCTGACAAAGATAACAAGTTAATCTCAATAGCATCCAGTCTGCCTTGTGAAATTACTGATACATTAATGTTTCAGTCAACCTGCTTTTACATCAGAAATGACAGTTACAATACTAAATGAGACAGAAGCTTATACAATAAGAATGGATGAAATTTTGTGAAACTGCTAAAGTATATAATTTTATATTGTTAGGTGTTCATATACTTTACATCTGAACTCAAACCTACTGTGTGAAAAGATAAAACAATGAAATAAATTTGTTTCGGAAAGGTTGAAAGTCATTCAAAAGACAGCCATTTCTGGCCACGAAATACATGCCAGAGTTTGGGGGTAGACTGCAGTTGGTAAATGTCACACAAGCATGAGGTCTTGAATTTGGATCCCCACAACCTACATAAAAAGCTTGGCATGGGACCCCCTTCCCCGAGCTCCAGAGGACCAGACGGATTTCCAAAGCTCATTGACCAGACAGCTGAATCCATTAGTTCCAGGTTGAATGAAAGAGCTTGTCTTAAAAAACCAAAAAAACAAAAGCAAAAGATGGATTGAAATTGAGAAAAGCATCCAATAAGAGAAATCGAGAAAAGTGTTCAGAGTCAACCTCTACCCACTGTCCACAGGCATGCACTCACATATGCATATATATGCCATGATACATGTTTATTGGCACACTGACAAGTTGCCTCAGTTTTGTTTCCTGTTGCTGTCATATAAATACTTTCACGAGATCAACCTAAGAAAAGGTTTGCTAGTCTCTCAATTGAAGGTGACAGTCCATTATTTCAAGGAAAAATCAAGTTGACAGAAACTTCAAAGAGCAAATCACTCAGGGCAAGCAATACCCAGGGTCCCCTCTCCTTTCATTCACTCCAGGCCAGAACATGAAAAGGTGCTGCCTACATCCAGGGGGAGCCTTTCCACATCAATGAACCCAATTAAGAAAATCCCTCTCAGACAAAGCCAATGAAGAGAATCCCTCATTCTGACTCCTTTCTCAAGTGAATCTAGATAGTGTCAAGCTGACAAAATGAACAACCACCACACAAGTACATACACAACACAGGTACCACTATGCATTCATCCAAAACTCCCCAATGCCAATTCTTAAAGGTTATTGAACAATCACAGCATTATTTGCCACTAATTTTCTGTTGGAAAGAGAGTATAATTCTGGTTATCAAAATAAAAATAAAATAATGTGCTAGACAATAGACTGTGAGCCTATAGATATGAGGAAGACATCTGAACATTTTTGGTTATGAAAATATAATTACTCCTGAAATTCTGCAGTTCATCCTTGAGTTTTCTTATAATAAATGTAACAAATAACCTAGGGACAAAAGGTGTACTTGTATTGAGTAAATGTCACTGGCTACATAACTTATAATTTCTCTTGTAAAAAAAAGGGGGGGCATGATACTATAAAGAAATACAGTATTATCTCCATTGTTACCTGAAGTTTAACAAAGAAAAATGTTCAAGATGATGACTAATTCCTGTTTTCTATCATGTTTCTCGCTTTGACATTTCTGATAGCTAATTTTTCATCATTTTCAGTAATGAGAGCAAATTAAAGTCATAGATAGTCTAAAATAAGATTCTAGCTATTCATTCCAGCCTTTGAACCATTAGACTCTTTGAGTTGTTAATAAGTCATAAAATTAGATGACTTAAGCTTCTACCCTACTCCTTTAACCTTAATTTCTTGCCAATGCAGTTTATGGTGAGCATGAATAAGCTGTGTGGGTAGTAGGAATAACAGACACATCTGAAAGACTTTTATTGAGTATGTAAATGTGAAACTGATTTTTTTTCCAAATGACTTATTTCATACTTGCATCCACAGCTATATTAACATTTCAAAAATATGTCTTTTGATGTTGAGGCTAGAGCTACTGGATAGATTTTTAGGGTATCATCATAAGTCTATAAACTTCTCTCAGCTACAGCTCATAAGAGATGAAAATGATCTAAAAATTGGACTATGTCATGAAAATGATCATGTCTAGGTGATTTTTCTGAGTAAGCACATGAAGCATTGAAAAATACTGCTCTCTAGTCTATTTTGTTATTGGGTGAACTAAAGAGTATCTAACACATAATCATCATAAATTATTAACAAACTTATTCTTTCTCTGTTCCAGGAGATTTTGAATTAGTGGGTTTTGTATACAGCCCAGCAACCATCTCAGTAAGCTCTTAGAATGGTTTTTCTATTCTCATGACTATTGAATCCCATCGATAATGGCTAAATAAAGACTTCTCAAAATTGTCATCAATAGAAACAAAGTCTATTAGGTGCAGTTTTAAGACACACACACACAGAAAGAGAGAGAGAGAGAGAGAGAGAGAGAGAGAGAGAGAGAAGAATGGAACTAGTATCATATAAAGGTAGATGGCAGATGATTAAGGTTATGAACTGCTATTATTTTCTGAAACAAGATCCCATGATTAAGCTTAGAAAACATTCAGTTAAATGGCTAAGTTCTTCCCTAGAGAAATTTCCAGAAACTAGAGTAGGCCACCGTTTATTTGATTTTGAAAACTCTTTATTTTGGGACCAGCATACATGTATACTGCTCAGTTGTTCTCCTTGTACAAATGTAGAAATTAAACCCAACCAGGCAAAGAGAATAGCTTTATTTCTTTAAGAATTCTTGGGCATGCAAGAATCAGAGCTCTGATTTTCTTGGACCACCACACATTAATGATAACTTTTGATTTCAAGTAATAGAATAGTACTGTAAATGTTATAAGCTTTTATTAATTTTTTTAATGGGAAGAAGTTGGGAGCTCACAGAATTAGCATAAGGCTGGGAAAACAGGATTGAATAAGGCCACAGAACAGAGGCGACATTGGCCGATTGTCTTAATTAGGGCCTCTACTGCTGTGAAGAGATATCATTAATGACCATGGCGACTCTAAAAACATTTAAGTGGGGTTGGCTTACAGTTCAGAGGTTTAATCATAATGGCAAGTAACAAGATGGCATAAAGACAGACATGGTGCTGGAGAGTTAGCAGAGAGTTCTATATCTGGATCTGAAGGCAGTATGAAAAGAGAATGAGCCACTGGGCCTGACTTGAATATTTAAAAAGCCCATCTACCAGTGACATACTTCATTCAACAAGACCACATCTCATAATAGTGCCACTCCCTATGAGCCTGTGGGGGCCATTTTCATTCAAAGGACTACATCTAGAAGTGTCTAACTCACAAGAGTTTGAATCACCCCATCATTTGTAAATCAATTGCTGAAGATTTAGAATCAAATTTCTAACTTTCAGAATTTCTGTTATACATCATTGCACTGGAACACTGGAAGTGGAGAAGAGAAGGGGGAGCTACTGCTGTTGGATTCCTCTGTGGAAAATATGTTAGTTTGGAATATTTTATCTGTGCACAGTCTTATTCCAGCTTCCTCTTATCCTTTTATTTTTCTCTTTTTTTCAGCATGCAGCAAAGTGATGCTTACTTAGCCTTCAATTCATTTTTATGGGAATTCTAGAAATGCAAAGATGTTTGAATACATGTCTAAATTTTGAGAAATTCTATATTGGCTCAAGCCTATAGCAGGTGCTACCAGGGTTGCCTCTTGTCTCATCCAGCTAACCATATGCTTGGAATGCTGGTGAATTGATACTGTCTTAACTGCAACTGATTGTGTGGGAGCAAGGTGTAAATACTTCAGTTCCCTGTCCTGTGAATGGAATCATGTGGGACCTATGTTCTACAGTATTTTTGGAATAGTTTTCAAAAATAATTTTCTATATCATAGGTTAATAAAAATAAAATAAAATATTAGAATAATAGATGTCACCAAAATTTCAAATTGTTATATGTGGGAACTAAAAAGAGAGCCCGGGGGAAGAGAGGGAAGGGAAAAGGCCCATGCCCCACCAGAGTTTCCCTATTCTCTGGTCAGTAAGGCATGGGAGGGCTGCTACCTACCCTTTCCACTCATCCCTGGGTGTGCATTCCTCTATTCCAATCTTCAGGGAGTGGCCAAGGGGCAGCCCAACCAGGGGACCCCGGAGCTACCTTGCAAAACCTGGGGGTTATAGGAGAGAGGGATGAGGGAAGAGGTTCCCAACACTCACCAGTGTGCAGCGGATCTTGATGGAGCAGAGACTCTCTATGGTTTAAGAGCTTTATTATAGAAATGCAGGGAGAAAGAGAGAAGGGAGAAAGAGAGAGAGAGAGAGAGAGAGAGAGAGAGAGAGAGAGAGAGAGAGAGAGAATAGGCTAGAGAGAAAGAGTAAGAGAGCAGAGAGAGGAGAGGAGAGGAGAGGAGAGGAGAGGAGAGGAGAGGAGAGGAGAGGAGAGGAGAGGAGAGGAGAGGAGAGGACAAAGAGAGAGGGGAGAGGGTGAGAGAGAGGGGAGAGGGTGAGAGAGAGAAGGGTAAGAGGGAGACAAGTAAGAGAGTAAGAAGTAAAAGAACAAGGTGGGACTGAACACCCCTTTTTATGGTCTTTACTGTTGCTAGGTAACTGGAGAGGAGTTTAGCCTGAAAGTCAGAAGCTTGGGCCATTGCCTATGTGACTACTGACAATGCTTCTCTTGTGGGGGTTGTGGGGGGTGGTAACTTAGGCAGGGGCCAGAGTTCCAGGAGCATAAGGGAATGCCTACCATGCCATGAAAGTGAATTATAACCATTGGGGTTCAGACCTCAGCTCAACTGGAGACCAGCCTGCAAGTCCCCACAGCTGTATAAGTTTCTGAAGACTTTCAGTCTCTAAATGTTCTTCCCAAACAACAAAGAATAGTCTTTCAGGCCATTCTGAAACAGGAGAAGGAACGTATATCATATCACAATTTGAACAACACTGAGTATGTTTCACCTAAACTCCCCCAGGAAAATAAACTGTAGTAGATCAGCACATTTCAGGAGCGTCTCCTCCCTCATTTCTCCACTGTTCCCTTGTCTCAAGGGACAACTAGCATAACATCAGTGATGAACATAATTGAGACTCTGAACATGAAAATTTGCATTCTATTCTTTTCTATCTATAAAGTAGCCACAACAAAAATTACAAGAACTTTAGAATATAAAATGTCCAATTGGAAGCTGCTACTTAGTAGCTAATGGATGGGCAAATTATTTATTTTCCCCATGCCTCAATTTACCTATTTTTGCAAGGATGACATTAAGATAACTATCAGAATTGGAAAATGAAAATGATACATTATGACATTTCTATGATGGCTTTTACATCATAGAAAATTCTGGTAAGGATGTAATGCAGCAGGAGCTACTACTATTCATTGCTCTCAAACTCCAAAGTACCGTGATTACTCCTTATAGATAGTCTGGCATTTATTATAAACCAAATGAACCAGTAGTCATATTTGATGTTATTTTTTTCAAAGAAGTTGAAAACTATGTCTATCTAGAACCAGTACATGGATTTTTACACCACCTTTAATCATAATTTCTCAAACTTGGAAGCAATCAAAATGTCTTTCAAAGGTTGTGAAAATGTTGTCTTCTAGACATAACACAACCTGTGTAGTAATGAGCTCATAGCATGTGTGACTGTTTTCAGTGAGCCTACACAAGGCTAGACTATCAGCACTCAATCATACATTATGGAGGGCCTCATAGGTACTACCTAGCTCTGCTGGATGATTGCCTACAGCTGGTTACTTAGGGGACCATCATTGTTTTTAGTTGTGAACCTATTGAAGAAATCACAGAACTTCACTGAACAGTTCCAAACACATAGTCACACAGATGATCCTAGTTAAATGTAAAGATCTCACAAAATGAAAGAAAAGAAAAAGAAATTGATGGAAACAAACAAAACATAATTTGTAGGGATGATGGCAAGAGAGATGTAAGGGACAGAGGATTATAGCAATCAGCTCTTTATAATATATGAAATTGTCAAAGGATAAATTCATTAAATTTTTTAAATGATGTTTTCTAATCATTTGATAAATAAGTAAAACATAATATATCCTGACAGTGGAATATTTATCAACACTAAAATCAAACATATTATTAAACTACGAAAGATATGGAGAAACCTAAGTTCATATTATTATATGAAAGAAGGTCCTGTAGGCTAAGACTTTTCAAAACCTACTTTAATAAGGGTTTTTTTTTAAATATTTTTTATTATTACGTATTTTCCTCAATTACATTTAGAATGCTATCCCAAAAGTCCCCCATACCCTCCTCTCCACTTCCCTACCCATTTTTTGGCCCTGGCATTCCCCTGTACTCGGGCATATAAAGTTTACGTGTCCAATGGGCCTCTCTTTCCAGTGATGGCCGACTAGGCCATCTTTTGATACATATGCAGCTAGAGTCAAGAGCTCCAGGGTACTGGTTAGTTCATAATGTTGTTGCACCTACAGGGTTGCAGATCTCTTTAGCTACTTGGATACTTTCTCTAGCTCCTCCATTGGGGGCCCTGTGCTCCACCCAATAGCTGACTGTGAGCATCTACTTATGTGTTTGTTAGGCCCCGGCCTAGTCTCACAAGAGACAGCTATATCAGGGTAATAAGGGTTTTTAAATGCTTCAACCTCCTTTATAACCTGATGACCAAAGGTAGGGGAGGAAGACGGCTAATAGGAAAAAGGGAATGTGAACCTGTTTAGAAGTATTGCGGGGGTGGTGGGAGAGAGGGTGATTCCAATCTCCATTGCTAGACATCCATCTACTAGCAAAATACTGAACATGAATCAGCAGCAGTGGCTTGATTCAGAAGAAACCATGAGGCTCCACCAATCAGCGCAAGTCCACAGAAGCAGCAAGAAGCAGCTGGAACACTATCAAAAGTTCTTTAGTGTGTTTCTCTCTACAAAGTCACAAGCAAAGATCAGCAAAGAAAGCCAGGTGAATTAATAGCAGAGTGTGGTCAGTGAAGACCAGCATCAGTGAAGCCCAAGGAAGACAAGCAAGGTGAATCAAGGCCAGAGCATTGTTCACTGTCTGTTGGGATAAACTTATATTCATCCAAATATCACCTGTCCTCTCAAGCATCTGCTCCAGCATAATATCACATGCTCTTTCACGAGATAGGTTACAGTAAAACACCACATATCTATTCTCTGCAAAACACATTCTCTCACGTGTCTGTCTTAGCAAAACATCCTTTTATAAGACAGCTTCAAGAAAAAAAATCACATGGCACAACTGAGTCTCCAGCAAAACCAGAAACTTCCACTACAAGCCAATTTGCAAAAGCTCTGCACTATTTGATTCTAACTACATAGCATTCTGAAAAGAGAGAATCTTTGAAGACAGTATAAAGAACGGTGGCTGGCAGAGGTTATTTGGGCTAGAAAGAAGAACAGCAAGATCAGAGGTGTTTTACTGAAGTGGAAGTGTCCTGTACAATGGTGGACAAAATGCCATGCCCCATTAGTGCCAGCCCACAAGATGTAGAACAGCAAGATTAAACCCCAATATAAACTGTGAACAGCAGTTGAAACATGGTATTACTCTATCAAAAACATTACTGTGGTGAGGTTGGTCATAGGGGAAGCTGTATAAGTGCAGAAGCACAGTTATATAGAAATTCTTTGTATGTACTTCTTAATTGTAGTGTGTACCTAAAGCTGTTATAAAAAATAGTTCATAAACACACATCCACACCCATATGTATTTATACACATACCACACATAAAACCACCAAGTAAGATAATTATTAAAATTAAAAGGAAGACCATGAACAAAACATACTAGAATTCATAATGTACTAACCATTTAGAGTTTTTTAAAAATTGGTAGTTAGAATTATTTTAATTTTATAATGTGTAAATGTGTAAAAATTATCAAAACTTGCATATTGTGAAGAAAAAAAGCAAAAGAAATACTGTTGTTTTGCTGAATGCTAAACTTTTCTCTTCTAGTATCCATTTTCTTATTTATGCATAGTAACAGATGCAGTGAGCTGGTCTTTATAGAAATTTGTAACCGAAGCATCTTTGACGACAATCTAATTTTATGCCTTCTTTGTCAGACAAAGTTATTCTTAAATCTCCAGTCTGATATCATTATCTAGCTTGATATACAACTGTAGGATGGACATATTGACTTACGTGTTTACAAAAAGACACATGTTTATAATATTACCTTTTACTTAAAGTTTAAGATGTTTAAGCTTTTAAGTACGTAGGAAACTAAATGGATGTTTAATAAGCATTATATGCTATTGTTTCAAAAGTGTAGTGATTTTTAAGGCCTAAAGCTGGGTCTATCCAACAGAGGTATCTGCAGATATTATAAAGACAACGTTTCACATTGACATAGTTTATCTGTTGAGCCACTGTGGTATTTGGAGGCAGTCATGCATCATTTCACAGCTACAGGCCCTTCTAAAGCTCAATAAGTCAATGAGCCTAGGGCCAAAAGTTTCTCTTTCAGCATTTTCTCATGATCACATGGCCTCTAGAGAATGAAGTCATCACAAAATTTAAATTATTCTAATTGAATTCACATGGAATGTTTAGACTTGGCATTCAGCCAACATCAGCCCCTTCTCAAATTTCAAAATTACTTCATGTTTCACCTTGAAGAATGTGACCTTTTAACATACTAAGGAAATTCTTTGAGAATTAATCATTGGATATTGAATTTAAGCATTCATTTAGTAAACATATAACTATTTATTGAACATTTACTATGTAAAGTGATAGGCCCTAAGAAAAATACAAATATTAGTGAAAGTGAATCTTTCTTCTCAGATATATTTAAATCAGATTTTTGGGAAAAAAAATGACTCAATTACTAAATTGGTAAACAGGGTAGCTGAGGAAACCATCCTAACATCAGTAATAAAATTTAATACAACATAAAACATTATTCACAAACTAAGTGATTTAAATAAATTATAGCTGTTTGGAAAAGATATTTAAAGTAGATACTTTTACCAGATGTTTGTGGTAGAGTAAATGCTGTAGTGTAAAACCTTGAGACTATATATATGTGTGTGTGTGTGTGTGTGTGTGTGTATATATATATATATATACATATATATATATACATATATATATACATATATATATATATATTATTTCTGACATTGGTAATAATTGAAAATTACCAATACTAAATAATCTAGTCAATATTATAAAGACAAGTAACAGATTTAATGAGTTTTTGAATTTGTATATGTTTAAAAATATTGCAGGAAAAAGGTAAACACTTAGTCTAGAGCAGATGATTTTGTAAAAATGAGGAAATATAAGTGCTTGTAGACACATGGGAATAGTTCAGTGTCACCAGTTATAAAAATGTAGTTTAAGATATAAGATGTTTCCATGTGGTGATGACTCATGTCTTTAGTCCCAGCACTCAGGAGTCAGAGGCAGATGTGTGAGTTTAAGGCTAGCTTGGTCTACAGAGTGAGTTCCAAGACAGCCAAAACTACATAGAGAAACCCTCTCTCAACAAACAAGCAAACAAACAAAGATGAGATTACATTTCTATGCAACAAATACCCATGATTTCAAAATATAGAGGATTGAAATCAATAAAAAATGCTCACAGTAGAATTTTTTTTCCTTGACAGTTTTTTTTTAATTTTTATTAGGTATTTTCCTCATTTACATTCCCAATGCTATCCCAAAAGTCCCCCATACCCACCCTCCCAATCCCCTACCCACCCACTCCCCCTTTTTGGCCCTGGCGTTCCCCTGTACTGGGGCATATAAAGTTTGCAAGTCCAATGGGCCTCTCTTTCCAGTGATGGCCAATTAGACCATCTTTTGTGTGGGAAGCCGCCCTCACATTTGCCATTATAAGATGGCGCTGACAGCTGTGTTCTAAGTGGTAAACATAATCTGCACACGTGCAGGGGCAGATTTCCGGCCATGTGTTCTGCCTTTCTCGTGATGACAACTGGGCCAATGGGCTGCAGCCAATCAGGGAGTAATACGTCCTAGGCGGAGGATAATTCTCCTTAAAAGGGACAGGGTTTTGCCATTCTCTCTCTTGCTTTCTTGTTCTTGTTCTTTTTCTTGCTTTCTTGCTCTCTCTTGCTCTCTTGCTCTGGCTCTTACTCTCTTGCTCCTGAAGATGTAAGCAATAAAGCTTTTGCCGCAGAAGATTCCGGTTTGTTGCATCTTTCCTGGCCGGTCTCGAGAACGCGTGTAAGACTTTTGATACATATGCAGCTAGAGACAAGAGCTCCGGGGTACTGGTTAGTTCATATTGTTGTTCCACCTATAGGGTTGCAGTTCCCTTTAGGTCCTTGGGTAATTTCTCTAGCTCCTCCATTGGGGGCCCTGTGCTCCATTCAATAGCTGACTGTGAGCATCCACTTCTGTGTTTGCTAGGCCCCGGCATAGTCTCACAAGACACAGCTATATCTGGGTCCTTTCAGCAAAATCTTGCTAGTGTATGCAATGGTGTCAGTGTTTGGAAGCTGATTATGGGATGGATCCCTGGATAAGGCAATCACTAGATGGTCCACCCTTTCGTCACAGCTCCAAATTTTGTCTCTGTGACTCCTTCCATGGGTGTTTTGTTCCCAATTCTAAGAAGGGGCAATGTAACCACACTTTGGTCTTCGTTCTTCTTGAGTTTCATGCATTTAGCAAATTGTATCTTATATCTTGGGTATCCTAAGTTTCTGGGCTAATATCCACTTATCAGTGAGTACATGTTGTGTGAGTTCCTTTGTGATTGAGTTACCTCACTCAGGATGATGCCCTCCAGGTCCATCCATTTGCCTAGGAATTTCATAAATTTATTCTTTTTAATACCTGAGTAGTACTCCATTGTGTAAATGTACCACATTTTCTGTATCCATTCCTCTGTTGAGGGGCATCTGGGTTCTTTCCAGCTTCTGGCTATTATAAATAAGGCTGCTATGAACATAGTGAAGCATGTGTCCTCCTTACCGGTTGGGACATCTTCTGGATATATGCCCAGGAGAGGTATTGTGGGATCCTCCAGTAGTACTATGTCCAATTTTCTGAGGAACCACCAGACTGATTCCAGAGTGGTTGTACCAGCTTGCAATCCCACCAAAATGGAAGAGTGTTCCTCTTTCTCCACATCCTCACCAGCATCAGCTGTCACCTCAATTTTTGATCTTAGCCATTCTGACTGATATGAGGTGGAATCTCAGGGTTGTTTTGATTTGCATTTCCCTGATGATTAAGGATGTTGAACATTTTTTTCAGGTGCTTCTCTGCCATTAGGTATTCCTCAGTTGAGAATTCTTTGTTCAGCTCTGAGCCCCATTTTTTAATGGGGTTATTTGATTTTCTGGAGTCCACCTTCTTGAGTTCTTTATATATATTGGATATTAGTCCCCTGTCCGATTTGGGATAGGTAAAGATCCTTTCCCAATCTGTTGGTGGTCTTTTTGTCTTATTGAAGGTGTCTTTTGCCTTGCAGAAGCTTTGCAATTTTATGAGGTCCCATTTATTGATTCTCGATCTTACAGCACAAGCCATTGCTGTTCTATTCAGTAATTTTTCCCCTGTACCCATATCTTTGAGGCTTTTCCCTACTTTCTCCTCTATAAGTTTCAGTGTCTCTGGTTTTATGTGGAGTTCCTTAATCCATTTTAAACTGTATATTTTTTACAATTAGTGGCACCTTATAAAATCTCTAAAATATTTGAAACATTAACCCCCCATCTATGGAGTGAAACTTCTAAAGATTCAGAGATATAGAGCATTTACTTATAAATATGCGTGTCTCATTATGACATTTAATTATAACACATGATGGAAACAATATTTTGGATTCTTAGAACCCTGTATAAGCTAAAGCAGATGAAGAGATGAGTAGGTTTTTAGGTACGTATGAATTTTATTTTTCCATTTTATAGGTGGATGCTCGGTAACTTTTGTCATTTGTCAGCTGTAGTCCTGCAGTAAAGATCTTGTTGCTGCCAACAACTGGTTTATTATGAAAAGACTTTTTTTGTTTGTTTGTTTGGTTTTGGTTGGTTTTTTTTTTCCAGACAGTGTTTCTCTGTGTAGCTCTGGCTGTCCTGGAACTCACTTTGTAGAGCATGCTGGCCTCGAACTCAGGAATCCACCTGCCTCTGCCTCCTGAGTTCTGGGATTAAAGGTGTGTGCCACTATGCCCAGCAAGACATTTTTATTTATTTATTTGTTTTATTAGCTATTTTCTTTATATACATTTCAAATACTATCCCAAAAGTTCCCTATACCCTTACCCCGCCCTGCTCCCCTACCCACCCACTCCCACTTCTTGGCCCTGGCATTCCCCTGTACTGGGGCATATAAAGTTTGCAAGACCAAGAGGCCTCTCTTCCCAGTGTTGGCCGACTAGGCCATCTTCTGCTACATATGCAGCTAGAGATACGAGCTCTGGGGATACTGGTTAGTTCATATTGTTGTTCCACCTATAGGGTTGCAGACCCCTTCAGCTTCTTGGGTGCTTTCTCTAGCTTCTCCATTGGGGGCCCTGTGTTCCATCTTATAAGTGGATATACATCCACTTCTGTATTTGCCAGGCACTAGCATAGCCTCATACAAGACAGCTATAACAGGGTCCCTTCAGCAAAATCTTTCTGGCATATGCAATAGTGTCTGGGTTTGGTGGCTGATTATGGGATGGATCCCCAGGTGGGGTAGTCTCTGGATAGTCCATCCTTTTGTCTTAGCTCCAAACTTTGTCTCTGTAACTCCTTTCATGGGTATTTTGTTCCCTATTCTAAGGAATAATGAAGTATCCACCCATTGGTCTTCCCTCTTCTTGATTTTCTTGTGTTTTGCAAATTGTATCTTGGGTGTTCTATGTTTCTGGGCTAATATCCACTTATCAGTGAGTGCATACCTAATGACTTCTTTTGTGATTGGGTTACCTCACTAAGGATGATATCCTCCAGATACATCCATTTGTCCAAGAATTTCATAAATTCATTGTTTTTAATAGCTGAGTAGTACTCCATTGTGTAAATGTACCACATTTTCTGTATCCATTCTTCTGTTGAGGGACATCTGGGTTCTTTCCAGCTTCTGGCTATTATAAATAAGGCTGCTATGAACATAGTGGAGCATGTGTTCTTATTACCAGTTGGAACTTCTTCTTGGTATATGCCCAGGAGAGATATTGCTGGATCTTCTGGTAGTACTATGTCCAATTTTCTGAGGAACCTCCAGAGTGACTTCCAGAGTGGTTGTACAAGCTTGCAATCCCACCAGCAGTGGAGGAGTGTTCCTTTTTCTCCACATCCTCGCCATCATCTGCTGTCACCTGAATTTTTGATCTTAGCCATTCTGACTGGTGTGAGGTGGAATCTCAGGGTTGTTTTGATTTGCATTTCCCTGATGATTAAGGATGTTGAACATTTTTTCAGGTGCTTCTCAGCCATTCGGTATTCCTCAGTTGAGAATTCTTTGTTTAGCTCTGAACCCCATTTTTATTGGCGTTATTTGAATTTCTGGAGTCCAGCTTCTTGAGCTCTTTGTATATATTGGATATTAGTCCCCTATCAGATTTAGGATTGGTAAAAATCCTTTCCCAATCTGTTGGTGGCCTTTTTGTCTTATTGACAGTGCCGGCAAGACATTTTAAAAGTAATGTCTTCATAATCATCTTTTCTCTTTACTTAAATTAGTTAAGCCGCAATCCAGTAATCACAACAAAAAATGATAGGGATTGTATTGTCCAATCTACCAGCCCATTTCCTGGAATTTGGGTAAAAAGCCCTTCCAAACACCATTGGTTACTTGTTTTGTACACCAAGCAGTCTGTCACTCCCTGAATTTATCACAAGCTTCTTGCTTCTCTACCTTCACTCATGGTTTTCTGGAAACTGATTTTCTTTATAGCCTGTACCCAACTTCCCACTTCCAGTGTGAGTACACTTAAGTACCATGACTGCTGACTTCTGCTCCATGGTTAAGCTTGTGCATTTTCTGTTTTCCAAATGTCTCATTGGTTAGAAGTGAGGTGTCACAACACTCCAGTCGAGTCAGCCTGTCAGGCAGGGATGCCTAAAAGCTGCTCATGAGGCAAAAAGAGTTTCAAGGAAGCTCTCCTCCTGGAGTCTGGAGTTCTCTTAATTCTCCATTTCCTCGTTAGTCTAGTGTATGTATCCGTGCTCTCTTTCAGTACCATACTATTATAAGTGCCTTTTAAGATTGAATTCTGACATAGCTAAAGCCTCAGTGTTCCAACAGTCCTAGATTGTCCTTGAGCAAGATCTTGGGCTTGGAATTCAGTACTGCCCCTGGTATTACACTATCTCTTTGAGTAAAAGTTAGGTCACTGCCCTTCACAGGAATCTACCATCACCAAGGAAAAAAGAGGTTTCTGACCGTAGAAGAAACCAGAATACTTAGAATTATAGCTGAGTTACACCCATATACTGGAATTTACAATGGATTAGGAAGTAGATCGGGCTGTGGTTTTAGAGTATTGCATTATTCATGAGATGGTTAGCTAGAATGGAACTCCCTAGTTAGAACCAAGACTTGGGTGTGAAAGCCCTTGCCCTAGGAGTGAAAAGTTCTCACACCTGGCTTCTAAGACTATAGCTGATCTTAGATAGGGCTGACTTTGTCTCAGTTATTTTATTGCCCAGTTCCTGCCAGTCTTTGCGTTTTTATTCCTCTGTTCTGTGTAAGAGTCATTAAACATCCGGTTACCTCATTTGTACCTTGCAGGTATGTCACCCAACTTCCTTATTGTCTTCTGCATAAAAAGTCTGATGTTCGATTTGAAAAATTACATTCAGATTCCACACGACCTCTCCTGTGTGCATCTGTTTGTCACTCATCCTACGCTTTGTCCACCCGAGACTAGAGACCCGTTCCACGCAGACAAGGGGCCCAGAGGGTTTGTGGCAGTGAGGAAACTTATTTAACTTAGTATTGAGCCCTTTAGACCTAGTACAGCTATAACATGGCATATAGTACTTCATGAATGGTGTGTATTATTCTTGATTAGTTGAGCATTAGAGAAAAATCTTAGATTGGTCTCCTTTTGGGGGGAAAAAAACCTTTGTGAATGTGGCATACATTGGATTTTGGATTTTTTGTTTGTTTGCTTGATTGCTTGCTTTAATCCTTTTTATTATAATATAATGTGATATAGCACTTGGTGGAAAACATAAGGATGTTCCATGGTCGGGGGAATCATTAAAAACACACCCTTATACATAGACTTCCCTGCTTTGCAGTGACAAATAATTCACAGTGAATGGGGAATGTATTGTTTCAGAAACTGGGGCCAGTTGTAGAAATGGCCATGGACTTCAGGAGAAAGAGCAATAGTACCTGAAACCTGTCAGTCTACCCATAACTGTCAGCACCCATACTTGTACTTAGGTTTTCTCAGCGGATGATCACAGCTGGGTCATCTAGGGCAAGCCTTGCTTAGATTTTTGTTCTCCTTCGTAAGGAGCATCAAGGGCTATCAGGCATATGCTTTTTTCTTTATTGGCTTTTCTTGATTGATCATTTCTCTGACTAGTTGGATGCCTTTGAATACTATTATTTCATCAATAATGTAATCACATAACAGTGACCTGATTACATTTTTTTCCTATACAGTTTACTACTAACTTTAAGAAGTCTCTTTAGCCAGACTTTGTCAGCCCTCTCTGGAGCTTTCAGCCATCTCTTCTCCACAGCGCTTTAGAGTCTTCCTTTTGAAACACTAAAATCTGAACCACTTACCTTCTCTAAAGTTCATTTTATGTCAGATTTCTGTCTCTCTCCCAGGCCACGAAAGGGACATTTAGTACCAGCATTGAAACCTTGGACATTCTTAGCCCAAATCGTATTCCCAGTGCCCTTTTCTGTGAAATTCCCCTACTACTTTCCAACTTCATCCACCCAGTACTCTACAGACCAGGATCCTGGGTCTCTGCTACTTTCAGTTGCCTTTTTGTAAGCATCATTTTTAGCCAGACATTTTCCCCCCACTTCTTTTTGTCACACTTGATAGTCAAACTCCGCCCCTCCCGGTGTGTGTGTGTGTGTGTCTGTGTGTGTGTGACAGAGAGAGATGCTTTTTATAATTGTGCTACATCCTCAGCCATACCCACTATTATTTGTTATTTATTATTTCTATCAAGTCTGAACTCCCTTTGGTATGGCTGGCATATCTTTCACTTTTAAGTTATTAAGTTATTTGGATTAAAAATAATACGTGGCAGATACAGAGGCAGGTGGATCTCTGAGTTTGAGGCCAACCTGGTTTACAAAGTAAGTTCCAGGACAGCCAGGGCTACACAGAGAAACCCTGACTTGGGTTCCCTTTCCCTCAAACAATGAACTGATACAAAAAACATAGGAGAATGGTTACATATTCATCACCTTTGCTCTACCTATGGTGTTGGATAATTTTATGGGGAGCCAGCCAGTAAGCAGCACCACTACATGGCCTCTGCATCAGCTCCTGTCTCCTGGTTCTTTCCCTGTTTGAGTTCCTGTCTTTACTTTCTTTAGTGATGGACTATGGATATGGAAGTGTAACCTGAATAAACGTTTTCCTCCCCAAATGACTTTTGATCATGATGCTTAATCAGAGCAAAACTAGCCCAATTTAGGACAACTATGAAGTGGCTTTTAGACTGGATTCACCATTTTTGTTGTAATTATGAATATCTTTCTATGCTATATAAAAGTCTATATAAGCTGTGGTGGCGCACACCTTTAATTCCAACACTCGGGAGGCAGAAGCAGGCAGATTTCTGAGTTCGAGGCCAGCCTGGTTTACAGAGCGAGTTCCAGGACAGCCAGGGCTACACAGAGAGACCCTGTCTCGAAAAACCAAAAAAAAAAAAAAGTCTATATAAATAATATATTGCTACTCTGTATATTTAAATAGGTTCTTTAATTCTACCAGATTCACTAGCAAAATATCTATTAACTGGATAATTAGAGGGAAGTTTGCTAATAAAATGACAATTTACATGTATGGGAAAAAGTGTCTACGAGCACACAGTATTTGGAATTAGAAGCAGTGTTGAGAGGAGGGTCACTATTCTTAGGCTTTAAATGACAAAAGAAGGATGCCTTACTAAACAAACCTCAGGAGGATTGAGGGTGGAGAGACTCAGGGCATGCTTTTCCCCATTGGTTCAAATGTCAGCCAGTCCTTGGTCACCTGCATGGAAGAGACAGGAGAATAATTCATACTTTATTCTTTTTTACTTCTTTAATCTTCTGTAAAGATATCTCAGTGTGATGCTCATCCCAAGTCCAGTGGTAGGAGAGCTATAGACAGAGAACGAAGAAGGCTGGCCTTGAGGGTTGGGGACAGCCAGGCAAACAGAAGGCATCTGACATGCCCTATAATAAATTATGATTCTTCAGAGCTTTTGAGTATTGATAATATATTTGTATGGATCTTCATCCAGACACCATTTTACAAAAAGATTTATTTATTTTATTTATATAAGTACACTGTAGCTGTCTTCAGGCACACCAGAAGAGGGCACTGGATTCTATTGCAGATGGTTGTGAGCCCCCATATGGTTGCTGGGAGTTGAACTCAGGACCAGTGGAAGAGCAGTCAGTGCTCTTAACCTAACCTCTGAGCAATTTCTCTAGCCCTTATCCAAACTCTTAAACATTTAAGGCTTGGGGGGTTTTGTTTTTGTTTTCTTTTTTTAACTGCAAAGCTGATGTCATTAGATCAAAATAAAGACTTTCTCAAGACTCTGAACAATTACTGTCAAATAGCTTTGCTTTTCTACCAGACTATAGAAGCTTATTCTCCAATTAGAAGAGCATAAGTGAACTTCTTTTATGAAACCCTAAATGCAGAGGTTTAGGGGAAATTTTCTGACAACTGGCAAGAAGAGAAGCATACCTGTGGGTTTTGGGAGAAGAAAATAGGACAGACTAGAAGATACAGAGATGGGAGAAGTAAAGAAATTGATGGGACACTGTGTAGCAAGGATCTCAACCTTGAATAATGATTATATCCTTTGAAATAGCATTTCAAGGCAAGTCTCAAGAAAGAGAAAGCAACTTGTATTTTTAGGACTGTAGGGAGTTTGTAAGGAAAAGCACAAGGAATGTGTTTCATAAAGATAATAGTAGGGAATATTTAGTACCCATAGCCTGCAGAAATAGAAAAAGAAATATTACAAGAAATATATCCATACACATTGTGTGTGTGTGATGTGTATGTGCGTGCGTGCGTGCGTGCGTGCGTGCGTGCGTGCGTGCGTGCGTGTGTGTGTGTGTGTGTGTGTGTGTGTGTGTAGGATGAGGCCTTCCCAAGGGAAAAAGAAGCCATGGGACGGGCATTGAAAAACACTCTGACAAGTACGATGATCCCAATTTCTTTCCAGTCTTTGAATGCCTCCAATGCCCTCAGCTGGGTCACATACAACAAAAGCCAGAACACGTGAGCCCCTTTAGTGTCATCTACACTGGCCACAGATAAAATAGAGAAGGGGACTAGAAAATGAAAAAAATCATTTACTTTATAGGAGACCAAATGACCAGGAAATTGGCTTTATTATATATAGAACATTGCTTCCTGAGTCTTGATAGATTTCACTTATTGAGTTATCAATCTTTCTAAAAAAAAAAAAAAACTTGCATTTTTAGTTGTGAATAAATGTCATTCAGTACTGTTTTGATGGGGTCCTTTTCTGGCAAAATATGCCTGGTATACATTATTGACTATCAAACTAGGTCTGCAGTCATATTCTTTTTGTCCCATTGACTTTATGTCCTGTAAGTAAATAATAATATGGTTTTCCATGGTGGCTATAAAAAGAGAGCTCAAGAAGTGATGTACGCACAGCTAGACAGCCTTGGGTTTTAATATTTATGCAATGTTCAGTAACATATTATGGCAAGCCTCTTCAGAAAACCATTGAAAATATTCTTTAAAACATCAAAAGAGCTAAAAATTAGTAAGGATTTCAAGCCAATTGAAATACTTTACACATTCTGGTATCAAGCAATATGTTTATTGAGAAGAGAGGGCAATGATGACTGAAATTACTATAATTGAAGCATGGTTCATGTTTAGATGATGAAAGTTCAGCTTTCTCAGGCTCAGTAAAGTGATATAGGTGATTAGTTGTGGAGTACTCAAGAGATGGGAAGATCATTCAGAATAGAAATTTTCATGTGGTGCTCTCCACAATGCAGTTGGAAATGTCTGAAGCTTTAAAAAAAAAAAGAAAAAGAAAAAAGGAAGTAAAGTTTCATTATAGACTTTGAAGTGAAGATGCACTTAATTAAGTATGTCTTCTGTGCTGGGAGCTACCCAGGTCTGTTCATTCTGTGGTTGTTCCATAGAGGCAACTGTGTACACATGACTGTTATTGTTGTCATCTCAGAAGAGGAAACTGAGTCACAAGAGATAACTGGCCCAAAACTACTAGTGCAGATGGTGGAATTAAGTTCAATTTGGTTGATTAAACGTAATATCCCATGTCCTTAATCATGACTGACTTTTAGCAATTAGTACTAATTATAGCCACTCTAGAAATGCAGTGAACATAAATGTAATATAAAAGATTCTTTCTGGGTTTGGCTTTAATAGGAGAAAAAAATAAAAATTACAACTTAATAATTACTGTGAAATTGATTGAATTGGTGTTTTTCTTTGCTGAATAAACTTTGAAAAGGAAAACAGTTTGATTCTTCTTCTTACCAAAAGTATAATGTAATGACATGCTTAGAAAAGCCCATTGTGACGAAATCACACATTTTACTGAGGTAATTATGGTAATCATAGGCTATTTCACATTTTCCTGTTGTTCTACCCATCAGTTTTTAGAGTTTCATCTGCTTAGCATGTGAGGCAAATAGTGCCACATCTGCAATGGGAGAGTGCCAAGGTATGCCATGTCCACAAAAGAATGGACTAAAGCCTAGAGTAACGTGCCATCAGCCACGTTTGTATAAATCCCGAAAGTGATTTGATTTAGCAAGATACTCTAGCAGTAGATTTTCCAGACAGTGGTGCTTTTATATACCTCATTGGCAACTAATGGGCACTGTAGTAAGAAAAGCTGGTTTTATTTATCGATGAGAGGTACACAGCATACTGAACATGTGCTGGAATCAGTTATTCAGCATCTGCTGGATGGTGCTGCCTCCTGGCTTAACAAGGATCAATTACCTTGAGTTTGCTTCCCTTCCAGATACATGTAGAGGAGTAAAGGGTGAGCTTTGGCCTCCTGTTTTCTCCCTGCCAGTGCAGAACAGGCTAAGTACAGGTCATGGATGCCAAAGGCTCTCAGTGGGAGAATAGAAGAGTCTAGAATCACTCACTGGGTGACTCTTCTAGACTTCTCTGATGTTCTTCTCTAGCTTAGGAGTCATTTTCCAAGTAAAAGGGCCAATACTTTCATGAATGCTTGGCTACCATTAAAGCTGAGTAAGAAGTGTTAATAACCAGTATTTTTGAAACAACAATATCTAGAATTAGGGACTGAGGGGTCAGGAAAAAGGCTTTCTAACCTGTGGTCATGTTTGAGCACATTGTCTCGGTCTATTCCTCTACTACAACAAAACAATAGATTGAGTAAATTAGAAACAAAAATAGAAATGAACTGTTTACAGTTCTGAAGTCTGAGAAGTATTGGATTAAGATACCAGCAAATGAGCAGTTTTCGTCGCGGGGCCAGACTACCTGGAACAGTGAGCAGAATGAACACATCCCTGGAACAGAGTGGCTGCTACAGTAATAGAGAAACTCTTCTGAGGTGCAGTGATGCAAGGAGGGAGCTGGAGCTTGCTATTGGTGGAGTACTTCGGGCTGAACAGCAAATTAAAGATAATTTACGAGAGGTAAAAGCTCAGATTCACAGCTGCATAAGTCGCCACCTGGAATGCCTTCGGAGCCGAGAGGTGTGGCTCAATGAACAGGTCGATCTCATCTATCAGCTTAAAGAGGAGACACTGCAGCAGCAGGCTCAGCAGCTCTATTGGCTAATGGGCCAATTCAATTGTCTTATTCATCAACTGGAGTATACTCAGAACAAAGATCTTGCCAATCAAGTCTCTGTGTGCTTGGAGAGACTGGGCAGTTTGGCCCTGAAGCCTGAAGATTCAACTGTCCTACTCTTTGAAGCAGATACATCTGCTCTGCGCCAGACCATCACCACATTTGGATCCCTTAAGACCATTCAAATCCCTGAGCATCTGATGGCTCACGCGAGCTCCTCAAGTATTGGGCCTTTCCTAGAGAAAAGAGGCTATATCCAGGTGCCAGAGCAGAAGTCAGCATCCAGTGGCACAGCTGTATCTCTGAGTGAGTGGCTTCTTGTAAGCAAACCTGCCATTGGTCTTCAGGCTCCTTATGTACCCAGTACCAACCCACAGGACTGGCTTATCCCAAAACAGACTTCAGAGAATAGTCAGACTTCTGCCAGAGCCTGCAGTTTCTTCAGCGATGCCTGGGGCAATCTGAAGGGCTTAGAAAATTGGCTCCTTAACAGTCATCAACAAGAAATTGCTGGAAAACCAAGTTCCTCAAAATGTAACAGCCATTGTAGCACCAGTTCTTTCTCTCCTGAAGCTGAAAAGGCTGAAGATGTAGAGCTCCTTGATCAAGACGAGCTGGACCTGTCTGATTGGTTGGTGACTCCTCAGGAACCCTGTGAGCTGGAGAAGCCTGTGGATGGCAGCTGGGAAACCAGCGAGAAGTTTAAACTCTTGTTCCAGGTGTTCAGAGAGCCCTACAATGTGAGTGATTGGCTTGTCAAGCCTGACTCCTGTACCAACTGTCAGGGCAACCAGCCTAGAGGTGTGGAGATTGAGAACCTGGGCAATCTGAAATGCCTAAATGACCACTTGGAGGCCAAAAAATCAGTGTCGGTCCCCGGCGCAACAATCAGCGACGGCTGGCTTGCCCAGAACCATCAGGACACATGGAAAGTAGAGGAAGTGTGTAAAGCCAACGAGCCCTGCACCAGTTTTGCAGAGTGTGTGTGTGATGACAACTGTGAGAAGGAAGCCGTGTATAAATGGCTTCTGAAGAAGGGAGGAAAGGACAAGAATGGAATGCCTATGGAACCTAAATCTGAGCCTGAGAAACACAGAGAGTCCCTGACACTGTGGCTCTGCCCTTCCAGAAATGAGCTAACAGAACAAGCTAAGGCACCCAAGGCTATGGCTCCTGCTAGAATTGCTGATTCCTTCCACGTCATAAAGAATAGTTCCTTGTCAGAGTGGCTTATAGGGCCTACGTGCAAAGGAGGCCCTAAGGACGTGCCTAATACAGAGGAGAGAGCTGGCAAAGAGATGCTTCAAAGCTCCATGGCCACTTCCTGGTGTCCCTTTAACACTGCCGACTGGGTTTTACCAGGAAAGAAAGTGGGAAGCCTCAGCCAGTTCCCCTCTGGAGAAGATAAGTGGCTACTTCGAAAGAAGGCACAGGAAGCATTTCTTAATTCACCCCTACAAGAAGAACGTAACTTTCGCCCCGACTGTTACGGCCTCCCAGCAGTTTGTGATCTCTTTGCCTGTATGCAGCTTAAGGTTGATAAAGAAAAATGGCTGTACAGAACTCCTCTACAGATGTGAAGGAACAGACTACCAGAATCGAGCAGCTTTCCTGCAGATTATTGCACATCCTTGAGCTGAGTGACTGCGATTTGCCAAACCATTGTGCATTCCAAGCCTGACTAGTCAGCTTAGTTCCTCTCCTGCTTAGTTTTGAACTAGTAAACAGAAGTCATAAACTATGAGTTAAGTCTGTGAAAGAGGCTTCAAGTGGAGGTGATTCATTCTTTTGAAAGCCGTAACGTGCGTAACTTGATCAACTCCCGTACTAGAAACCACATCCCGGTACACAGGCCTTTACCAGCTTTTCTACAGCCAACACTAGTTTTAAAAGTGAAATATTCCTATATCAAGTGTGTTAATGTGTTCAAGGTAATAAGTTCTCTAACATTTGTCTTTTAGCTGTTTCTCATTACAGGCTTCTAGAGATTTGAAAATTTTTTTTGTTCAGTTGATATATAGAATATTTCACACAAATAGTTAACCTTGCCAATACAGTATATTTTTCCCTACTAAATGTCTATTAGTTATATTGCAAATTTTGATACTCATCAGATATTTAGCCTACATACCATTTCTAACATTTCTCATTTGGAAGAAATTAAGCTATTATAGTTGTTGCCTTTATTTCTTTCCAGTATCCAGTGAGCTCTTTGAAAGGGACTTTGTTTTAAGACCACTCTTAGGGCAGTCAGAGCTCTTAAAGTCCTACAAACCTCGGCTTTAACTAAAGTGAACCCTAAAGCAGAAAGGTAAAAAGTGTTAGGAATGCAGTACCCGAACCACTGGTCATCCTAAGGATTTCTTGGTGCATCCTGTGTAAATGGAAGCTGAGCTTGACACCTGGTGCTCTTAACTAGGGATAAAGTCAATGTCCTGTTACTTCAAGCACAGCATCCTGAACCTCCTAAAGTACAGTGCAGTGACATCTTGATTACCAGGCTGTGCTCAACACTGTGCCTTGGAGTGTCTCACCGAGACTTCACAGAACTGATATCCTTGAGTTCTGTATTCTAGAAAGCTTCTCTAAGGATTTATCTTTTACAGTTCCCAAGGATAAATTAGTTGCTTTCTATTCTTTGAACTATTAATATTAAGCCTCTGAAATGCCTATGCTATTGGAAGTACTTTTGGGAAAATTTTATGGTCCCATAGTGACATTACCATACAGCTTTACTGAAGCTCCAAATCATAGCTGAAAAGAACCTCATATTTTCTTATGTCCCTCAAGATGCCACTGAGTATTATAAAGTTGGTAGGTAAAGACAATTTAAGGAGCCTTTCCAACATTTTAGGTTGCAGGGAACTTTGTAGTTTCTTTTTTGAGGTCTAACACTGTATTCACATTATTAAAACATAATTTAAGTTAATCACTTGCTAATGATATATAAAACTTTCTTTTGCATTAAGTTTTAAATCTCCATTAAAAGCATAATGGACAAAAAAAAAAAAAAAAAAAAAAAAAAAAAAAAAAAAAAAAAAAAAAAGATACCAGCAAATTCAGTATCTCGTGAGGAAGACTTTCTCAAAGATAGCTCCTTCTAGTGGAAATGACACAACATGGTGTGGTGCCTCTTTTAAAACAGTGAACCTCACTTATAAGAGTCATGGAACTTATTACCTCCCAAATGTTGCATCTCTTGATAGTATCACATTGGAATTAAATGTCAATATGAGCACTTTAGAGAATAATAAGCATTCACACTACGGTGTTAAATAGATTTAAAATGGATATATGGTATTCTAAACCTCTCTTCCATATTCAGTTCAATTTCTTTACGTCTTAGCTGAAAAACACCAGACCTAGGTGATAGTGCAGAAAATCTTGGGCAAGAACTCAATAGCTTAGAGCCATGGACCGGATCCAAGTCAGAGTTCCTCCTCACCTGTGACACTCTTTCTGTTCTCTGAGGCTTTATTGTTGGGTAGAGGCTGTTTATTATAGAGTGTTTAGTGCCATTCCTAGCTTCCACCTCTTTGGTGCCATGTATGCCCATCTTGAATGTCCCCAGATACTGGCAATTCTTTGTGTGGCAGGGTGGGCATCAGTCACTCCTGGTTGAAAATGGTAGACATAGATAATTACCTAGAATAGGATTTGGCAAGTTGGTTTAGACTGGTAATGCAATGAAACAGACAGAATAAGAAATTCTTAATGCAAGCTGGAATACATGAAAGTTTACATGGACCACATATGTCCTCTGAAGAAGCTGTTTATATATTTGGAGTGTGTGTGTGTGTTTAAGTTACTTTGTTTACTTATTGATGTGTAATAAGGCACTATAAAACATTAGGAGAGTAATAACATTTATTTTATTTACAAACCTAAATTTTGGTCTAGGATAGGTGAGATAATTTATCACCATCATACCAGGGTGACCTAATTCTGAACTCATGAGTCATCTAAAGTCCCTCACACTCACATATCTGGTTGCTGAAGTGCTGGCTGTTGTTAGGGATTAAAATGGAGATCTTAAAAAAAAAAAAAAAAGCCCACATATGGCTTTTCTATGGGGTTGCTTAGCTTTTTCACAATATGGTGACTACATTCCTAAGGCAGGGATTAAGAGAGAACCAGGTGGAAATAGAATTGAATAATTGGTCTTAGGAGTCACATATTATTCATTTTCACTATAGTCTGAAGTCTGCCCAGATCCAGAAGTAACATAAATTCCACTATTCAATGGCATGAAGGCAATGCCACTTTTGAGAATACATAGGGCTGTAGATGTCATATTGGTGTGGCCACTTTTAGACAATAAAACATACCACCAGTTGAGAAACCAAATCAGAGGTTAATGCTGTGTCCACCTCAGTACTGCTGAGGGGTCTTCTGAGGGACATAGATGCCAATGAGCTGGGGAATATGCACATTGAATGCTTATTTCTGGATCTTTCTCTAAAAAAATTCTACTTGGCATGTCAGCCACGGGCGTCTGGGGTCTGATGTTTCAATAGAATCTCAAAAAGACTTTAATGCTGTCAAGAATGTTCTCTGTTTATACGGATGCTTTCATTGGTTACACAGTTCCATTACACATTTGCTCATTTTCTTTCATGAGACAAGGCACTGACACAGAGAGGGCTCTGAGGAATGTAGCTGTTTTGAAGAACCATTTAAAAAACCTGTCTTTGGGTTTCAAATCAGCACATGTTACTTGTCAAAAGACACTTTGAAGGTAGTGTTGCCGATTGGAGTTTGGTGGACATTTGATTTATTGAGTTTCCACATACTGTCAGAATAAAATAAAAAGGGGGAAAACATTATAAGCCCAGCCAAGCAAGACAGGATTATTTTTAGAGTCCAGTTTTATGAGTAAATTTTGCATGCTTTTATGTTACATTTGAAAAGTATACTTTAGGCATTAATTGAAAAACTAACACATATGATGATGTATTTCAAGTTGTCTCAGAAGGAAAGTGTATTTATAGAAACTTGATAATGTGTGTTTTAATATGAATTTCATTCTAGGGAGCATTATGAATGTGGGAAGATAAATGCAAATACAGGGGCATTTTCCTGAGATGAATATTGCTTCACATAGAGTTTCACTGACTTGAAATATATTTGAGAAAATAACAATTAAAAAGACATCAGAACTGCCCCAGGGAGGGGGGATACCCAGGGTGGAACACCCTCTCATAGGTGAAAGGGAAGGGAATGAGGGGAAGAACTCTGCAAGTGAGGCAACATTTGGTAAATAAATAAAATAATTAATTGTAAAAAAGGAAAAGAGAATGGGGTGGATGGGAAAACAGGAAGGATGTATAGATGCACTAGTTTAGAATTCTCATATAGGATACTTTGGGCTCATTGTTTGTGCTATTGAGAACCATAGACATTTTTCTGCTCAAGTTTGAAAGTAACTCACTAATTTTTAAAACTCCCAGTAAAGCTTGTCTAGTCAACAGTGTTGCTGTTAGGCATATATCTACAAGGCTGAATGACAGTTTTATAGCCACAACGGTTTTAGGTAACAATCACTTGAATTTTTTCTTTTAAATATTTTTATTGGACAAGTTATTGTAAAGGCAACTTCTATTGACTGTGTTCAAAGCCACCAGAAAAGTGGTGAAGAGATCAGCTCAGGAACTTTGACAAATTCCACCAGACCCCTCCCTCCTGGAAGAGAATGGTCATAAAGAACATAGGCACACTTCCCCTCTGGAAGGGAGGGGCTAATTACATTCCTCAGACCACCACAGGGAGGAGGGACTGACCACCTGCCACCTGCGGGTAGGGGAGGTGCAGAGCTTGTAGACACATTCCCCAACCTTTGGCCACCTACCCCATTCCCTAAAGACCAATCAGTTTAAAAGTCACACTCTTCTGCCAATTACACTCTTGTGCCTAATGGCTGCTGCTTTGAAAAATGTATAAAGGCTCCCTGGACAGACTCTGCAAAGTTGTTCTCTCTTTCCATGTGCAGGGCGACCCCAGCATGCTGGATCAATAAAATTCCTCTTGCTTTTGCCTTGATTTCCATCTCTGCATTGTTCACTTGGGGATCTCCAGTAAGTTAAGGCTCGCCAGAGTCTTACAGTGGAAGCTGCTCAAAGCACATATGCATATGTACATACATTATTGAAAATAACTGAAAAGGGCACAAATGATAGCCAGATTTCTAAGTAGACTTTTCTGCCTTTTCAAGGTTTGTGTATGGAAATGAAATGGAATTTATGTTAAGGAGAAAAGGTCAGACTCTAAGTCTGATTAAATGTTACAGAACATAAAAAATAAAATAAAATAAAATAAAATAAAATAAAATAAAATAAAATAAAATAGAATAAAATAAAGCATCAGGACACTCAAACTAGAAAACAAAGCTCATATCCTTTACTCAGAACCTCTTACTATTGGCTTGAACAGAGAAACAGAGCATCAAACTCCCAGCTTACAGGGCAGGGAGCACAGAGTGTTCAGGTAGGAGCTGATGACTGCTGTCAAATACAAACAGTGATATGGAAAAAAATAATAACAATATGAGAATTTGATTATTTCAAAATAGAGTCATCTTCAGTTTCTCACAGTCACTGAAAGAAACCTGCTCTGTGTCTCATCAGATTATAGAAATACATTTGAGCTTTTAGAAAGTTTAACTTATTTTAAATATATTGTGTTTGATATAAAAGATTATTGAAATTTTTAGAAAGTATTTCTATATTATGATTAAAATAATCTTTGATGCTTTTAATAAACTTCTACTATTTATAAAATTGTCTTTGTAAACTGTCTCATTTGGAGAAGATACTAGATAATGTTTCTTGTACAAATTTTGTCATTCAATTAAGATTCTATCTCTGAGAGATTTAAGTTAAAACTTAGGTGTGACATAAATGTAATATGGAAATCTAAATCTGATGTAGGGAATGAGATCAGACTTTTAAAGTTACATCAGCAAAGTTAACAAACTGGGAATCAGCAAAAGGATCCTGTGATCTACCACAAGTCTTAGTCTACCTGAAATGTGTTCACTTCTTGTGGCTAAGACTACCTTTACCACAGTCAACAACACAGTCATCATTTATCTCCCACCTGCTTCTTAAATGGTATTTGTGGTGGTTTGAATACAAATGGCCCCATTGACTCATATATTTGAATGCTTAGTCATCAGGGATTTGAAAGGATTACAAGGATTAGAAGATATATGCCTTGTTGGAGGAAGTGCGTCATGGGATGGTGAGCTTTGAGGTTTCAAAAGCCCATGCTAGGCCTAATCCATTCTCTCTGTCTCTGTCAGTGTGTTTGTCTTGTGTCTGTTTGTTTGTTTGTCTGTCTGTCTGTCCCCTACCATCCTTCCCCCATCCCCTCCCTTCCTCCCACTACAGGATGTAGAACCAAGTTTGTTTGCTTGCTGCCATACTCCCCACTATGATGATACTGGACTAAACTGAAACTGTAAGTCCCCAGTTGAATAGTTACTTTTATAAGAATTGCCATGGTGGCTCTTTACAGCAAAAGAGCAACGACTAACACAGTGTTCCATCCTCCTATTCTCTTGCAGAAGAAGATGGCTTCTCTGCAAAGCCATCTTTCAAGTTACTTCTTCTTTATCTGCCCACTGTGGCTTTCCATTATCTTTCCAATAAAACCCCAAGTCCTTACTGTGGCTTTCAGAGCCCTGCCTGATTCAGTTCATTATACTTCCCCAATTCTATCTCTCTACACCTCCTTTTTGCTTGCTCTGCCTTCTCTCTTAGAACTTTGGACTTTGTGTGCATGATCCCCTCTGCTTCTTTATACTCCATTTTCTTCTTCTTTCTAAGAGGTTTCCCTTAGACTTCATGTCCCAGGCAGACAATTGCCTTCTTAGAAAGGTCTTTGCTGATTTTCCTAGCTTATACATCTGTCTTTCCCCAGAATTATATTTCAGCATGGTACTTGTTAGTTCCTGTGAGCCACATGATTATCTGTTTTACTTATTTATTTACTTTTTATTAATTTCACAAGTCTTCTCTGAGTACAAAGGCTCATTTTCTTTTTTTAAAATGATGACAGTGGTGGACAGTACATGGTAGGTTCCTATTTATGGTATTCTAGAGATAAAGCATGAGCTAAATGAGTAGAGTTATAATGTCAAGTTTACTTACCAACAGAACATGTCTATATGACATGTAATATCTAAGTGATTTATAGATTATCTGTTCGTGTGGATCTTGAAGTTATGTTTCTCTCTAATTTTCATTATATAGTTGCCCAGATGCCTCTAACTCTAGCCTCCAATTATGACTTTTTCAGAGTGTTAGTAGGGAAGATATACTTAACGTGACCAAATATTTTTTTTAGGAGCTGAACAAAGGACATGAAAATAGAATATATAACAAGAAATAATATTTTGAATCTCATTTACTCTCAAGCATAATTAAAAGATGGTACCTGTTACTATCCCTCTGTATGAAATGGGTGGGTGTTTGTGTATGTTTCACCCAGTGATAATATAGTAAGAGCTTAAGTGACTTTGTTTTTGGAAGTTGGAAATGAAAAATATTTCTTTGTGTTCAGGTTTCTTCTAGAGTTTAGTGCTATGCAATTAATGGTAATTTTAATATAAAAGATGTAAAGCTAGTTTTCATGTAGACGACTCATGCAGCCTTCTTGGATCTAGAGACCATGGCTTTCTCTTTCCAACGTGGGTTTATGAGAAGGCATGATATATGATGAAAACACACTAAATATTTCTCATATAAATGGAAAACTCTCAAACCACACTAAAAGCTAGTTTCAATAGACTTTGTAATAGTGAATAAACTGAAAAGTAGACACAATAACCTAAATTCTTCAACTCATAAAACCAAATAATTCACTAAAATACATCTCTTTAACCTGTGCTGTGTGGAGACCTGAGATAATACCTTCAACAATTTTATTTTAAAAGGAGTGCACAGTAGGTCTCATGTGAAAAAAAAAAAAAAAAGAAGAAACCTTTAGATGGCGGCCAAGAGCTATTATTATGAATCCCCTTGTTTGTTTTTATGGGAATTTATGGACTGATTGAAAGTAGCCAATTTAAAAGGGCCCAGTGAAGCCTGATTCATTAAGTGCAAAGAACACGTACAGAAAGATGTTTTGGAAAAATAAAGGAAGTAGCAGGAAAGGGAGAAAGGTGTGAATATGGTCAAATAAATGATGTACATACATAAGATGTCTTTATGCATATAATGTCCTTATTAAGCATCATTAGGATTATACACTGGTGATTTTTTTAATGTGACAATAAACAAAACCCTTACATTCCTAGAGAAAAAGGAAAAGATAAAATACTTAAAAATAGGTATCCTAAGTTTGGGGTGGCCAATTAATCTTTACCTCCCTGCTTATTCTTTGCATCCTTGTATATTAGCCTGCTGAAAGAACCTATCTCAAGCATCACCATTAGGCTTTGCTCTATAGTAAGTTTTTAAGTTTTCCAATCCGTAATCAGCTCTGCTAGCATTTAGACCAAGTCTCCACCTTCCCTTTTTCCTGAACCTTCATCTCCATTGGAAACTTCTACCTTTAATTTTTAGTATTTCCAACCTATGGACTGAGTTTGCTGGAATTCTCTTTTTCACACTTAGCTCTTTGGATGGGTGAGTCCTCTTTCTTAGCTATGGAATGAGGTAGTAGGTGATTAGCTGTCTCAGGTCTCTGGGTTTTTACAGGGTTTTCGTTTCTATGGTATCGATTTCGAGTGTTGTACTGAGTGTTCACTCCCCTGAATAGGAAGCTTTCTTACACTGGGTCTGTGAAGGAGGAGCAGGTGAATCTTGAGAGTGTCTATGCAGCCATCTTTCTGATCTGTATTTTCCTCCTTAACTTTGAAATAATTATATCTAATTTCAATTTAAGCTTCTACCTTCAGATTTCTACTTGCTATTAAAGCAATAATTGCCAATTTATTTTTGAGGGTTTCATGAACATGGTCTGTTAGCATTTTGTCTAAGCTCTGCCCCACAGTTACCTGGCAACAGCCAGGTGTGCCTGACTCACTATAAAAGGGGCTGCTCACCCTTCTCCCTCTCCTGCTTTTGCCTTCTTGTTCTTGCTCTGTCCCTCGCTCCTTTCCCCCTCTCTCCCCATTTCCTTCTCCTCTCTCTCCACGTGCTCAAGGCTAGTTTCTGCTTCTTTTCTCTTCTCTCTTCTCTTCTCTTCTCTTCTCTTCTCTTCTCTTCTCTTCTCTTCTCTTCTCTTCTCTTCTCTTTTCTCTTCTCTTCTCTTCTCTTTTCTCTTCTCTTCCTCTTCTCTTTTCTCTTCCCTTCCTCTTCCTCTTCCTCTTCCTCTTCCTCTTCCCTTCCTCTTCCCCTCCCCTCCCCTCCCCCCCTCCCCTCTTCTCTTTTCTTCTCTCTCTTCTCTTCTTTCTCTTCTCTTCTCTGTCTCTCTCTCTTTCTGTCTCTCTGTCTCTCTCTCTCTTGCCCTCTCTCTCTCTCTCTCTGCCTTTCTCTGCCTCTACTACCCTGTCATCTCCCCTCCACATGCCCTGAATAAACTTTATTCTATACTCTACCTTCATGTGGCTGGTCTCTCAGGGGGAAGGAATGCCTCAGCTTGGGCCCACTGAGGCACCCTCTTCCCCCATACCCGACTACACCTGCACAATACACATTTCTCTCTCTGTCTCTCTGTCTCTTTCTCTGTCTCTGTCTCTCTCTCTCTCTCTCTTAATCTTTTTATATACACAACATAGTCTGTTTTGATCATGTCTACCTTTATTCTGTCCCTCCAATTCTTCCCCATATTCCTGCTATTCTTTCCCAATTCCACATATTCTTTTTAAACCCACTGATTCCATTTAGTATTGCTAGATTGTCTGTGGGTATAGAGCCATCTGCTGGAGTGGGTGCATGGGCGGCCTCTGGGGGCTGCATTCCTGAAGAAAACTGGCTCTTCCATCCCCAGGAGTCATCATTAGCCAAGCTCATCTCTTGGTGCTGGGGCTTCCTGACCAGCAGGAAGTAACTGTGTCCCTGTGCTTAGTACCCAGAGTTTTTGTAGAGTGTCTGGCAAGCTGTAGTCTCTATTACTCCTAAAGGTGATTTGTTTAAAACTCATTTGAGTGCCCATTTTTGCAGACATCCTCTATTTTTGGTGTTACAACTAATGTCCCAGACTAAATATTCACTTCTTTAATAGGGAACTTGAATCTTGTCTAGTATTTGTATTTAAACTTGACATTGGTTGGAGTTATGCTTCCAACCCAACAGGCCTACTCTTTCCTTTTTCGGGATCTCAAACTTAATAGTTCCAGGAATTTATACTGCCTTATCTTCTCTACTGGATTACAAATTAAAAAATTATTCCTGGCTCAGAAACACAGTTTCTGCCTTGTCATACTGTGATCCGAAATGCTGGTGATTCACCTCATTTCAGACCCTTGATCCTCACCCAACACCCACAGGACCACACATATCTCAAAGCACTCTCAGTGTTGTGAAAGACAAGCTCAGTATTGTAAGTAAAAGAAGTAAAAGTAAAAGAAGTCTTGAATATACCTCTTTACCCAATGCAAATGATTATAACAGTTAATTTTGTGGTTTGTCATTTTTTAATAATAGTCAAACCTTTATGTTTTCTCTGATGAGGACTCAGAATATCTTCCTTTAATTAATTCCTGCTGAGATGCCGTAATATGGTTAGCATTAGAACACTGTTAGGAGCCTGATTCTTTGTATAAGACTTTCTGTAACATCTGTAGTCTGTGTTGGCCTTGTTTCCACGGCAATATATTTGTTCCTATAGAGAAGCAGAAATGAGCATCTAACTGCGATTGAACTTGAAGACATAAACTTCAATTGGTGAGTAGTTTGCTCAGAGGGTATTTAAGGAGGTAAAGGCCAGAAAACAGTAAACAGAAAATATATCTAGGTTTCAAGTTTCAGTTACAAGCAGTGAAGCTGTGTCTGCTTTTCTTTGACTGGTTAAGCAACAAAGCACCTCCTGTCATTAGAAATACTTCTTCCCAAAAGCAATCTTTAAAGCTTACTATAATATTTAGATAAAATTCCTTTAAAGTGGTTTGTTTTGTTTGACCATTTGGTCTTTTTAGTAGTAATTTGTATTGCCATGCTTCAAAGATTGGGTATATTTCATGAGATTGCCTAAAGTTAAGTAAACTTAGTCTGAAAACATACAGACTAACAACAACAACAAAGCAAACACCAAAATTTAAAAACTAAAGCAGCAAGACCATCCAAATAGAGATGATTTTATTTATTTTCACAGCCCAGACAGGATCCTTTTCTTTTTATTTTGCCTGGATTTGTACTGGATTTTCCTAGCTTACCTATATGGTCAGTTTATGGGAATTCCAACAGCTTGCAAACTGCAGAAGGACATAAATACAGCAGCTATCCTTTACTGGAGAGGAAACAGGTAGTCTTAGCTGAGACTGACACCATTATGCCAGATCCCTAACAATACCAAAGCAGGATTGTGGTCGCCAGTAAAGCATTTCCCATCCATCTGCTAACTCCACTCACACTGTCTAAACTTCACTCACAAAAGAAAACAAACAGCCCTGGGCTTTTGTGGCTCTGCTTTGCCCAGCCTCTTGTTTGCTTTTGCTCCTAACCTACCCCTTTAAAATCTAGTCACTTTCTATCTTTGCTGATCTCTAGCCTTTTTGAGGCCCTTGGCTTTCTTTTCCTTAAATCCAGGCATCTTTTTGTCCATCCTGCCCTTCTGCTTTATATTTTTCAACCCTCCCCATGCTTTATTCCTGTGTCTTATTTTCTTCCCTTTTCAATATTCATCTCTTAACCTATTAGCTTTGCCTTAGGTTTCTTTCCCTGGTATTATCTGTCTTCATTCTTGTTCTCTTTATACTTTTTTTAAAAGCAGTTTGTGCCTTTTGTGTTCGCTGTCTTTGTTTCTCTACTCATTGTTTCTGTCTCTGTCTCTCTTTTGTTGCCGTGCCCCTAGTTGACTTCTTTCTCTCATATTCATTGCTATTTTATCTTGATTCCTTTAATTCTAGTCCCACTGGTCTTGTGCAAAAGATTATAATTGGAACAATTTTAAGAATTTCTTAACTGAAAATATGAGAAAGATTTGCTTTGGAAAATAGGATCAGGCTGATGACATGGCTCAGCAGGTGAGACTCTAGCCACTAAACCAAATGACCTCAATTCAATTCCCAGAATTCACATGATGGTAGAAAGAAACTGATTTCCACAAACAAGCTGTCCTCTGACATCCACTTGTAAGCTGTGACAAGTATGCATTGGTGCACACCCCACATTTGTGCATACCCATATAGAAACACACATATGCAAATGCTAAAAAAGAAAGAAAATGGCAACTTAATCAGAAGTCTGCTGTCTCTCCTCTCTCTCTCTCTCTCTCTCTCTCTCTCTCTCTCTCTCTCTCTCTTTCTTTCTCTCTCTCTCTCCTCCCCCACTTTCTCCCCCAGGCCTTTTAAGTCCTCTGTTGTTTCAGAAGGAGGAAAATCAATGAGACTTGCTATCTCCACTTTTTATCTAAGCCAGTCATTATTTATTCCAATTAAGCAACTAACCTGTAAAAAAACCCACAACTGTCATCAAGTCTGTCCTGTTCTGCAAAGCAGTTGCTACCACTCTAGGTAAAGTAACTTTTGTATAATATGTGGATGGTTAGGACTTGAGTGAATAAAAGTTTGGCTCAAAATCAATTGTAGTTTTTGAAGCAGAATTTACATGGATATATGACGAAAAACTCTTTTGTTTTTCCTCTTCTACGTACTTGTGTATGTTGTATGGGCAGGAGGGCACTTTGTCCTTGTACACTGGTTGTTCCCTATGAGAACTTGTTCCCACATAGCAGTGGAGCATCCACAACAGGCTTTCTCTGCCATCCTTCAGCAAATGGGTAGCATGCTTTGGATTTTGAAATCTTGTTTTATTCCTTTTGAGTTTCAAGAGTTGAGTGATTTCTTCTGTAGATTTTTACCTAATTTCTGTAAGTGTGGAACAGTGATTAAATGAAAAGAGAGGAGTCAATTCAGATTTAGATGCTTGGACCAAAGATACTTATAACCTATTACCTGATTTCTTTATGATTATGTATTTATCTTCCTTTAGTTCAGTGGTAGAATCATTATACTTTTTGCTATACTTGAAATTAAATTTCTTTCTAGATTATGTATATTATACACCTAAAAGTCACATTAGTCCATTGTTTTAGAATTTCTGATTAGTAAGCTTTGAGTCTTCTCACCATGAATAAACAGGACTAAGAATAGTCCATAGTAATCCATGCTTTTCCCAAGCCTTTGGCAATCAGTTCTCTAAACTATAGTTTGAATACATTTCCCTCTGTTTATCTTAGTCAGTTGCTTTTGCACTTAATTTTTTAAAAATATCTTATTTAAATACTGTAATTTTAAAAGAAATGAGTTACAGTCAAAGTTACTATTGCATGAGTGTTTTAGGATACAAAAAGTCAAACATATTTTCTTTGCTTGTTGATATAACTGAATGGCCAATACACACACACACACACACACACACACACGTTCCTTCGGTATGCTACAGTATTAGGAATCATGGTTCAATTGCTTGTGGAGACTAGTATACACTGGGGTTCACTTTGTAATTTCCATCAAGACTCTGCCATGAATTTACTCATCTGAAAGAAAAGAAATTCTATTAAGCCTAGTTTAGCTCTTAATCTTAAAGAACATCTGGCTTTCTCCTTTTATGCTACAGAGGAGAAAGCTGACAGAGAAATAGCACAATTCTAACACACTCTATCACCACATGGACTGTAAGAACTATTATTATCAATTATCAATAACCATCTTAATTCCTTTTGGGAGTATCATTTTGTGTGACTTCATGGCAACCAAAAAATTATAGTTCTTTTATTAGAATCCCTTATAAACTTCAGTAGTTTTAGCCTAGATAATTCTGGACTGCAAGTGGTCAGAGGACTGGAATGAGTTCTGGCTAATTCTCTGTAGGCATCTTTCTGGGCTATTCAGTAGTTCACAGAATGTTTGGGAGGGGAGTTTACCAACTCTCTTGACAGACACAGTAGGAAACATTCTGAGGAAGATTGACATTATGAAATGATGAGAATTTCTTAGAAGATGAAATGTTTACTTTCTTCCCAAGTGTGTATTAGGAAATAGTTTGTTCTTTACCATAGAGCTCATGTTTATCAATAGCTACCCACACTTTTCCTTCCCCACTGTTTCATTGCTCAACAGCCCTATGTGTGGTTTTCATTATCTTATTTTAATTGGTTTCTATTCCCTAGCTGCATGGGGAAAGCTTTTCATCTATGTATCAGATTCAAGTTTGTCTTTCATCTATTTTCTCTGGTCCATGGTGCATCTCCACGTACTGATGTTAAAGTGCTATTTGAATATCAGGAAATCAAGCTAGAAGCAAATATCACAGAAGTCCCGACTCACCAGAAGAAAACACCCAATTGAGTGAATGTGTTTTAAAATGCTCACACAGAAATGTTGTGTCATGAATCTAAGGAAAGTGAGAAATTACAGAAAGTAGTATAGAAGTTAGGCCCCAAACTCTTTCATGAAGCCTGAGCAACAGGGCTCTTGTTTTCAAAGGTCAGAATAAAATGTAATTTTTTTTCTGAAAGGGTTTGTATTTTTCTTGCAGGCTCTGCAAGGTAGGTAGTCATCTACACCGCCCAAGAGACTGTATTAATGCAAGGAGGAAGTCAACTACACCACCCAGAGACTTGGTTTGTTGGGCTTACAAAGTCCAACATCATAGCTTCCTGAAGAAGACAGCTCAGATAAGACCAGCTACAAGGATACCAAGAAAAGAAACTTGGTTAGGTTAAACAAATTCTTGGTTGGGGTCCCTGAAAGTTTCACATCCAAAAATTCTTTCTCTTTTTTTAAAAAATGATTTTTAAAATTAATTCTTTTATGTATTCATTTTACATCCTGATTAGGGCCCCCTCCCAGTCCCCCTTTCCCACAGTCCCTCCCCCATCCTTTTTTCCTCTGAAAGGGTGGGAACCCTCTAGGTATCCACCCCCTCCCTGGCATATGAAGTCTCTGCAGGGCTAGGCACATTCTCTCCCACTGAGGCCATACAAGTTAGGGGAACAGATTCCACAAATAGGCACCAGCCCCTGCTCCAGTTGGAGGACCCACATGAAAAATGAACTGCATATCTGCTACATATGTGCCAAGGGCCTAGGTTCAGCCCGTGTATACTCTTAGATTGATGGCTCAGTCTTTGAGAGCCCTAAAGGGTTCAGGTTAGATGGCTCTGCTGGTCTTTCTGGGGAGTTCCTATCTCCTTATGGTCGTTCAATCCTTCTCCCAACTCTTCGGTAAGAGTCCATGTGCTCCAGTAAATTTTGACTGTGGGTACTTGCATGTTCCAGTCAGCTTCTGATGAATATATAAGTGCTTTCTCAGCAGACATCATGGAAAACACATATGGTCAACTTTAAAATCCTTTGTCTGGAGTATAATTTGTATGGCATGTGGGGAAGCAGAAAATTAAAAGGTAGTTGGAAGAAGATTATATGTGACTACTAAGTTCGGATTTTATCACATAGTGTTCTCAAAGTGTGGCACTCATCTGCTGATGGCATTTTGGTATTACAAGGATAGACCATTGGAATTCACCACAATTAAGAATTCAACTATCTGGATTTATTTAAGGAGAAAGTTTTAGGTTGATATTTAACCTATGTCATAAATAATATCTACTAACAGGCCTTTATTTAAACAGAGAGAGTACATTTATGCAAAAATTTAATAACTGCTTTATTTTCACCATTTTAAACACTCAGTTTTATAATAATAATCATTTTCAATTTCAATAAGTAATGTAATGTTTTCCTCCACAACACATTTGTGTAGGTCAAACTTGCTGAGTCTTTTAAAAGACAAACCTGAAGTCTGGTGGCAGTAGGGAAGAATGAAGATGACTGTTGTTTCTGAGTTCTTCAGAGGGGTGTGGTGATGTCATTACGTAGGACAGGAATTACAAAATAGAACAAAGGAAAGAAAAATCAAAGCCAAGAATAAGAAATGTCTGGCCTAGTATTACTGGATATCCAACAAAGTTTACTTAAATCAGGATCCACACTTCACATTTTCTTCTATGTGGCCAATAAAAGCATGTCATAAAAACAGTCTTTTTACTGGTAATCCTACTCCCTTATATTAAATTGCTTCATCTCAAACACACTCATTTTGCCCTTTGTTCTGTTAGACTGTAACTCTAGGTTATTCCCGTGGTTCCTAGTTCTAACTTGGTCTAGGTTGTTTTTAACTTGAACTTGAGGGTTTTCTTGAGTGTTTACTTCACTGCTTTCACTTTTGTGCACTTCTGAAATACTGCATTTACCTAATAGTTCCCATGTCACAAATTCTAATAGCTATACTCCCATAACTATCCTTGTACCCTGTCTGGCCTTCAAATTAAGACATTTCCCCTAACCCCTTCTTAGTTTGTTGTTTTAACAGCACAAAACTGATGATCACAACTGTCTCCGTACTACATAGTAAGTGAACCAAACTAAGGAAACCCAAAAGATCTCTTCTTTTGGTATCAGTCAGCAACACCCCACTACCCCACCCCTCTTTCCAATAGTTTAAGGTAAATCTCCTTTTCCTTCCTTGGAGCAATTCTTCCTATTGAAATAGGACATTTTTCTTTCAATTTCAACTTGAATTTTTTTTTTTGAAGCATATGTTGGTATCAGGAACCAGCTTGGCAGATCATCTCTCCAAACCTAGTGATGTCACTTAAAGGAGACAGGTACCCACACACGTGACGTGAGGGCAATTGACAACCCAATGTCCCTCCTGATGGCACTTAGGACATGGCCCTCTTAGCTTGCAGGGTTTAGGGCAAGCCCTCTCCCAGTGACCTTGTTAACCACATCTATAGCAGTAGCCTTGTGGTCTATGAGCCTTAGAAGACCAGGAGTCCAGGGCAGTGGCTGGGGCTGGTTGGACAGCCTTGCCAGCATATGGTATTTTTTTGTTTGAGGGCTTTCTCATCTCTCCCATGACACACCTTGAAGGCTAGTCCCAAAACTTCTGCCTGTGGAGTTAGGGGCCTCTTCTCTAGCTGCATAAGTTTAGCTTTTATGTCGGGGTAGCTTTAGGAAAAAAAAGTAGGTTATCAGAAGTTGCTTGCCTTCTGGGTTTTCAGGGTCCAGATTAGTATATTGTAATAAAGCCTTTGTGAGGAATTCTAAAAATTGAGATGGGTTTTCCTGTTTGACCTGGATGAACTTTTGGAGTTTTTCAAAATTTACTGGTTTTAAGGCTACCCTACAGAGACCAGCCAGGAGGCAGATTATGAATCTATCTCTGGCTAAAATACCACCTGTGGAACTATAAGTCCATTGAGGATTTTGGTCAGGTACTGCCTCAGTTCCAATTGGATATGTTCCATCTATTTGATGAATTTCATCTGCATCCGTTCTTGCCTGTTCCCAACCTCGCCTGCATTCATCAGGAAGTAAATTATTAGTAAGGATCATATATGTACATCATGGAAAGTCATGCTATAAGATTAAGGAATGTACTGGAACTCTGTAATAAAGGTGGAGGAGTTAGAGGTATAGGAACCCAGTCTGCTTTCTATTTGAGAAAGTTCACTCAGCGAGAAAGGAACATGTACTCTAGATGACAAGGCCATCTACCCTAGCAACTTCCTTTACAGGAAGGACCGATGTTGGGTCAGGTGTCCATGGAGGAGAAAGACTTGGGGGTTGGCTATGGCCTTAGGCGAGTGATAGGAGGGGTGAAGGTAGGTGCCAATGCAGTGCAATTGAAGCCACCTGCAGCTGGCACAGGAGGAGGGCAGGGGTCTGGAGAGGTCAAGCTAGTAGGCTTTGAAGTATCCTGGTGAGAAGGAGAAACTTAGGTGGCAGTTTGGGTTTTTGGAGGCATGGAAACAGGTCTTAGGTAGAAAGGAGGCAGTTCATTAGCTGGATCAAGGGTTGTGGCATCATCTGGTATAGGTTTCATGGGTAAAAGAAGTTGGGTTGGGGAAGAAGAAGACACATGGAAGGATTGGAGTGAAGATAGATAAATGCTTGGGCATAGGGACTCTCTTTTCATTTACAAGACTGCTGGCAGTATGTATGAAGATCCCTTAAAATAATTGGATCTCGTGTGCCATTAAGCGGCCATTTGGAGCCATTGTCTAATGGGTACTGAATCCAAATCTTATTGCAGAGGTGCAGTAGTTTTGGTGCTCTCAAGTTGGGTGTTAACTTCCGGGATTTGAGATTTTCCAGGAGACATCCCAGTGGGGTGCCTGGAGATATATTCCAAGACATTGAAGCATCCATTGTGTGATGGGGATGTACTGAACTATTTGTACCAGTGTCCCAAGAAAAGTTCAGTTAGGAGTTACAAATGTAGAGCCAAGCTAGATGTCCAGGTTTTCACATGAACACCTAGGAGCTATATGGTGAATCCCAGACTCAGCAAAAAGCATTTCAACCTAGATCTAGGAATTTCTTTCTGAATGGCTGCAAGAAACCAAGAAGTCCACTCAAGGGTCAAAGTCTTATCTTGTACACTAGTTAAGAGGCTGGTCATAAGGACCGTGGCCGTGAAACACCAGCCTCTTAGCCCAAAAAGAGCTGGTCAAGCTCTATCTGGGAATTCAGGGTCCTTCCCACCCACTGGAAGAAACACCTTACCAATATGACAATGTTTTTGTTTGAGAGTCTGAAGTCTGGTAGCAGGATACGTGGAACTGTATGGTTGGTGTAGGCCAGTCCGACTATGCAACCCATGTGGTAGAGGCTAGCCCCACGTGGTGGACTGTGGCAGCACAGCTCACATGTAGAAGTCTGTGAGTTCTGCAGCGGTGGGTGGTGGTGGTCTGTAACTGTGGTGGAAATCCACGTGATACAGAGGTGGTGGTAGGCAGCAGTGGTGGTGGCAGCAGCGGTGGTGGCAGCGGCTGCAGTCCATGGTCATGGTCACCACCAGCTGCTCTTCACAGCATTCCTGGGTAGCAATTCCCAGGTTTTGGCACCAATTTTGTGTTAGAATCAATCGCAGCTCATGTCTGGACAGACCACATCAGGCCAATACAGTTCTTCATGAGAGATTTATTGTGGGGAAGAGGGCAAAGGTGGCAACGCAGATGAAGGGGAAACAGAGAAAGCAGAGGTCAGGGAGGTCTGCCTTTTGTTTGGGCTGTGATGTAATGCTCACAGGTAAAGGTGGGGAGTGAGCCAAGTGGATTCTGGGAATGTATGGTGATTGCCATGGCAACACATGCGTGGGTCCCTGTCACCTACAGGTGACATCACTGAGTTCCGAGAGATGATCTGCCAAGCCAGTTCCTGATACGAACAGCATATATCTGAAGCAGTTTCTTTTTTAGAGGTGCTATATATTTTTTTCATATTAAAAATAATTGCTGTGTATGGGCACCATCGTCATGAACATGTTTTTGTTTGTTTGTTTGTTTGTTTGTTTTTTTCCTTCAGAGTGTCCATAGTAAACTATGTCTGCCTTTTGATAAGTTCACTGGACTGCCTCATAGTAAGTCAGAATAACTCATTTTTAAAGTACAAAATGAATAAATAATAATGTTAAGTAATTCTACTTTGAAGTCTAAGTACTTTATGATGTTCAATCATTTTGGAAATTTTGTTGCATTTGGAAGGATGACATTAGAATAGGTATGTATTTTCTGAATGTTCTGAAAACATCTCTTACATTCTAAGAGTCTGGAACTTTTGCTGAGCTTCACAACCACTATAAACACACACACACACACACACACACACACACACACACACGTCACTTTAGATTTAAGACTATTAGCCAAATGTATATGCTTGCGTAATCTGCCTTTAAGAGGAAAATGTAATAATTAATATTAGTTGCCTTGGATTTCCCATGTAATCAACTTTTACAACCTGTTAATGCTTAGCTACAATTTTTTCTGATTTTCTTTTATTATTAGTTATTTTCTTTATTTACATTTCAAATGTTATCATCCCCTTTCCTGGTTTCCCCTCAGAAAACCCTTATCCCCTCCCAACTCCCCCTGCTCACCAACTCACCCACTTCTATTTTTTGGCCCTGGCATTCCACTACACTGGGGCAGAGAGCCTTCACAGGACCAAGGGCTTCTCCCATTGATGACCGACAAGGCCATCCTCTGCTACATATGTGGCTGGAGCCATGGGTCCCTCCATGTGTACTCTTTGGTTGGTGGTTTAGTCTGTGGGAGCTCTAGGGGTATTGGTTGGTTCATATTGTTGTTCCTTCTACAGGGTTGCAAACCTCTTCAACTCCTTGGATTCTTTCTCTAGTTCCTCCATTGGGGACCCTGTGCTCAGTCCAAAGGTTGGCTGAGAGCATCCACCTCTGTATTTGTCAGACACTGGTAGAGCCTTTCAGGAGACAGCTATATCAGGGTCCTTCAGTAAGCTCTTGTTGGCATCCATAATAATGTCTGGGTTTGGTGACTGTACATGGGATGGATCCCCAGGTAGGGCAGTCTCTGGATAGCTTTTCCTTCAGTCTCTGCTTAGCTACAATTTTAAATTAGGTACTGTCCTGTGTTCCTGACCCAGTAATAAATGTATATCATTTGTTGAAAGCATCAAATACAGAAGTTAATAGTAATTTCCCAAAATCTACCCTAAGTGTTAAAAGTAACAATTTATGGGTATTGGTTGAGAAACAATGATGTTTGTTATGTAGGTCATTTGGAATCCATTGGAGCCAGTGATTTAATCCATTGTAAAACTCTTAAAGAATTCTGTAAAGTATTGCATTCCTTTCTCATGTGATGCTTTCTGTGCTGGTCAAATAAACAGAGGGAACCTCTTTGTTAGGGACAGATACCAGACACACAACACACACACAAACACACACACACACACATAAATCATATAACACACAGCAATACACACACAGAGATGGAAGACAGAGGGAGCATGAAGTAGATATTTCAAATCTGGAGTTTTTCTTAGTTAAATGACTCAAGGGAAAATGTCTTTCTTTCTTTCTTTCCTTAATGTGACACCAATGTGTTATTCATAACTCAGGGTAAATCACTAATGTGCTTAATTCACACAGATCATGCGTTCAAACTTACGGATCATGACTTGGGGAATAATAGAATACATTGAGCAAAGTTGGCTTCTTTTCATCTGTGTATATTATATACATGATAAGATAACTTTATTTGCTTAATGGAGAACAGATGTCACAGGTGAGGAAAGGGTTTGCAGGTGTGGTGCTGCCTCACTATGCTTGTATTGTTGAGGCTATATATAAAGAAAAAGAAGATAGTAAAGGAGCCTCATCAGAGGGATGGCTATGGAAACAAAGCAGAAGCAGTAGAAACTGTTCTATGAATAATGTCAATGTCCACTAATGTTATTAGCTTCATTATTAGATTTAGTTATCAGTGAGTTGTGAGTTGATTTTTTTAATACCAGAAAAAAAAGTTTTGTGACCAGTTTTGTGTTGTGATAATGGACTGCACAGATATCAGAAAGGAACTTAACAAAATAAAACTAAGGCATTTATAGTAAGGAGAAGAATTGGAGCATCAGATTCTATCTTAACCTTTGAGCAGGACACAAGTAGCTCTCTGAGGTTACACTCAGGGTGACATGACATTTGTATCACATATGACTACATGACATTTCATCAGCATCCTACAAAGAGTGATGGCATATGTGTAGTTCATAAATTTTACATAGTAAATATTTTCTATACATTAAATAAATGAAGTAATATCTCTTAATCAAGCTCTGACTCTGGGTTATGATGTAGATAAAGTGGTATTCTTTCATGAAAAGAGGCAAAGCAGTAATGAAGAGCCTACATTCATCTAAGTTAGTGGCATTTTTAAACAGTATTTATTTTTTGATGCAATCATGAGAAATCACTTTTATGTACTAACATTACTGAACTTAGAAAACCATTTTTCTCTTTGTATCTCTGTACACACACACACACACACACACACACACACCGAGCAGGGAGAGAGAGAGAAAGAGAGAGAAAGATCCAGATAACTATCAAACCTGTCCAATCGAAAACTATGGAGGTAGAGCAACAAAACAGCTACAGAGGTGACTTTTTAATCAAAGCAATGAAATGATTAATTTAAATACCATGGCTGATGTTGTCGATCCTTGACTTGTTTACATGAACCATTAATGTTTTAAAATTAGAACATCCAATAAACTATTTTTAAAGAGATGTGCATTTTCTTTTCTTTCTTTTCTTGTTTTTTTAGTCATCATAATTGGTATTTATTCATACTAAAGTGTGGGCTTCACTATGAGATTCACAGGAGTGCCTTTTCATATAGTATTTAAATACTCAAAGAACCCAAGTGTTGCACCCTTGCTTTGACTAAACAGTTTCACATAAATAAGAGATGGGTTTTAATTTTAAGGATCTTTAATCTTTGTCATGACTACTGACCTAGCTCAGGCTGTGAGTTCAGAATTTGTGTCATTGTTTCACTGTGCTCTTTCCTCCAGTCGATCCTCTACAACTCTATGAATGATACTTGTAAAGCTCTTTACCTCATTGGTCTTGGGATTAAACAGCACATCTTTGCACCTCACAGGCTCCTTATCTATGGGTTTCCTTGGTTTATCTATGCAGATGCATTGCAGTTTGTCACATGTGTGTCATGGGCTACACTTCAACTCTTCAACTTGTTCAATTGTCAATATTAACAATCATAGATTATTATTGATCTTTAAAGTAGACTAATATAAAGAAGTTTGTGTTACAACCAAAATTTGGTTTTTGCTAACCAATAAATCAGTTTAAAAGTAGATATTATCCTATTTAATTTTATATTGGGTGGTGTCAGCATCTCATATTTTTAAAATGCTGTGGGAAAGGTGTTAGGAATAAAAGATAAAGCTATGAAGATGGAGGATTTATTATATAATTTGGGACATTCTGGGTCAGAAATAATGTTTGTATGTATAGACATAGAAATAGAACAGAGATTTTGCTAACTCTAACCCTAACCCCAAGTCTAGGACATGTCACCTGTCTTTTTGATTATGTGCTTTAATGTACTAAATTACAGAATCTTTAGAACACTGAAGCAGGGATATTTGAGAGGCAAAAAATATCCTGTCTAGATTTTTGAAAAGCATCATGGTATTATGATAGACTGAATGGCCAGTATGCAGGATTAATGGGTGAAGTGATAGCATTCATTAAGCTAATTTAAAAGAAAGTCTAGACTATTAAACACAAAGCTCTGGAAAATACTAATATTTAAGGGCTGTTGTATTACTTACTTTTTTTTTTCTTTCCATTTTTTATTAGGTATTTAGCTCATTTACATTTCCAATGCTATACCAAAAGTCCCCCATACCCACCCACCCCCACTCCCCTACACACCCACTCCCCCTTTTTGGCCCTGGCGTTCCCCTGTTCTAGGGCATATAAAGTTTGTGTGTCCAATGGGCATCTCTTTCCAGTGATGGCCGACTAGGCCATCTTTTGATACATATGCAGCTAGAGTCAAGAGCTTCGGGGTACTGGTTAGTTCATAATGTTGATCCACCTATAGGGTTGCAGATCCCTTTAGCTCCTTGGGTACTTTCTCTAGCTCCTCCATTGGGAGCCCTGTGATCCATCCATTAGCTGACTGTGGGCATCCACTTCTGTGTTTGCTAGGCCCCGGCATAGTCTCACAAGAGACAGCTACATCTGGGTCCTTTCGATAAAATCTTGCTAGTGTATGCAATGGTGTCAGCGTTTGGATGCTGATTATGGGGTGGATCCCTGGATAAGGCAGTCTCTACATGGTCCATCCTTTCATCTCAGCTCCAAACTTTGTCTCTGTAACTCCTTCCAAGGGTGTTTTGTTCCCATTTCTAAGGAGGGGCATAGTGTCCACACTTCAGTCTTCATTTTTCTTGAGTTTCATGTGTTTAGGAAATTGTATCTTATATCTTGGGTATCCTAGGTTTTGGGCTAATATCCACTTATCAGTGAGTACATATTGTGTGAGTTCCTTTGTGAATGTGTTACCTCACTCAGGATGATGCCCTCCAGGTCCATCCATTTGGCTAGGAATTTCATAAATTCATTCTTTTTAATAGCTGAGTAGTACTCCATTGTGTAGATGTACCACATTTTCTGTATCCATTCCTCTGTTGAGGGGCATCTGGGTTCTTTCCAGCTTCTGGCTATTGTAAATAAGGCTGCTATTAACATAGTGGAGCATGTGTCCTTCTTACCATTTGGGGCATCTTCTGGATATATGCCCAGGAAAGGTATTGCTGGATCCTCTGGTAGTACTATGTCCAATTTTCTGAGGAACCGCCAGACGGATTTCCAGAGTGGTTGTACAAGCCTGCAATCCCACCAACAATGGAGGAGTGTTCCTCTTTCTCCACATCCTCGCCAGCATCTGCTGTCACCTGAATTTTTGATCTTAGCCATTCTGACTGGTGTGAGGTGGAATCTCAGGGTTGTTTTGATTTGCATTTCCCTGATGATTAAGGATGTTGAACATTTTTTCAGGTGCTTCTCTACCATTCGGTATTCCTTAGGTGAGAATTCTTTGTTCAGTTCTGAGCCCCATTTTTTAATGGGGTTATTTGATTTTCTGAAGTCCACCTTCTTGAGTTCTTTATATATGTTGGATATTAGTCCCCTATCTGATTTAGGATAGGTAAAGATCCTTTCCCAATCTGTTGGTGGTCCCTTTGTCTTATTGACGGTGTCTTTTGCCTTGCAGAAACTTTGGAGTTTCATTAGGTCCCATTTGTCAATTCTCGATCTTACAGCACAAGCCATAGCTGTTCTGTTCGGGAATTTTTCCCCTGTGCCCATATCTTCAAGGCTTTTCCCCACTTTCTCCTCTATAAGTTTCAGTGTTTCTGGTTTTATGTGAAGTTCTTTGATCCATTTAGATTTGACCTTAGTACAAGGAGATAAGTATGGATCGATTCGCATTCTTCTACATGATAACAACCAGTTGTGCCAGCACCATTTGTTGAAAATGCTGTCTATCTTCCACTGGATGGTTTTAGCTTCCTTGTCGAAGGTCAAGTGACCATAGGTGTGTGGGTTCATTTCTGGGTCTTCAATTCTATTCCATTGGTCTACTTGTCTGTCTCTATACCAGTACCATGCAGTTTTTACCACAATTGCTCTGTAGTAAAGCTTTAGGTCAGGCATGGTGATTCCACCAGAGGTTCTTTTATCCTTGAAAAGAGTTTTTGCTATCCTAGGTTTTTTGTTATTCCAGATGAATTTGCAAATTGCTCCTTCTAATTCGTTGAAGAATTGAGTTGGAATTTTGATGGGGATTGCATTGAATCTGTAGATTGCTTTTGGCAAGATAGCCATTTTTACAATGTTGATCCTGCCAATCCATGAGCATGGGAGATCTTTCCATGTTCTGAGATCTTCTTTAATTTCTTTCTTCAGAGACTTGAAGTTTTTATCATACAGATCTTTCACTTCCTTAGTTAGAGTCACTCCGAGATATTTTATATTATTTGTGACTATTGAGAGGGGTGTTGTTTCCCTAATTTCTTTCTCAGCCTGTTTATTCTTTGTGTAGAGAAAGGCCATTGACTTGTTTGAGTTAATTTTATATCCAGCTACTTCACCGAAGCTGTTTATCAGGTTTAGGAGTTCTCTGGTGGAATTTTTAGGGTCACTTATATATACTATCATATCATCTGCAAAAAGTGATATTTTGACTTCCTCCTTTCCAATTTGTATCCCCTTGATCTCCTTTTGTTGTCGAATTGCTCTGGCTAATACTTCAAGTACTATGTTGAAAAGGTAGGGAGAAAGTGGGCAGCCTTGTCTAGTCCCTGATTTTAGTGGGATTGCTTCCAGCTTCTCTCCATTTACTTTGATGTTGGCTCCTGGTTTGCTGTAGATTGCTTTTATCATGTTTAGGTATGGGCCTTGAATTCCTGATCTTTCCAGAACTTTTATCATGAATGGGTGTTGGATCTTGTCAAATGCTTTTTCTGCATCTAACGAGATGATCATGTGGTTTTTGTCTTTGAGTTTGTTTATATAGTGGATTACATTGATGGATTTTCATATATTAAACCATCCCTGCATCCCTGGAATAAAACCTACTTGGTCAGGATGGATGATTGCATTAATGTGTTCTTGGATTCGGTTAGCGAGAATTTTATTGAGGATTTTTGCATCGATATTCATAAGGGAAATTGGTCTGAAGTTCTCTATCTTTGTTGGATCTTTCTATGGTTTAGGTATCAGAGTAATAGTGGCTTCATAAAATGAGTTGGGTACAGTACTTTCTACTTCTATCTTGTGAAAAAGTTTGTGCAGAACTGGAATTAGATCTTCTTTGAAGGTCTGATAGAACTCTGCACTAAACCCGTCTGGTCCTGGGCTTTTTTTGGCTGGGAGACTATTTATAACTGCTTCTATTTCTTTAGGGGATATGGGACTGTTTAGAAGGTCAACTTGATCCTGATTCAACTTTGGTACCTGGTATCTGTCCAGAAATTTGTCCATTTCGTCCAGGTTTTCCAGTTTTGTTGAGTATAGCCTTTTGTAGAAGGATCTGATGGTGTTTTGGATTTCTTCAGGATCTGTTGTTATGTCTCCCTTTTCAGTTCTGATTTTGTTAATTAGGATTTTGTCTCTGAGCCCTCTAGTGAGTCTAGCTAAGGGTTTATCTATCTTGTTGATTTTCTCAAAGAACCAACTCCTCGTTTGGTTAATTCTTTGAATAGTTCTTCTTGTTTCAACTTGGTTGATTTCACCCCTGAGTTTGATTATTTCCTGCCGCCTACTCCTCTTGGGTGAATTTGCTTCCTTTTTTTCTAGAGCTTTTAGATGTGTTGTCAAGCTGCTAGTATGTGCTCTCTCCCGTTTCTTCATGGAGGCACTCAGAGCTATGAGTTTCCCTCTTAGAAATGCTTTCATCGTGTCCCAAAGGTTTGGGTACGTTGTGGCTTCATTTTCATTAAACTCTAAAAAGTCTTTAATTTCTTTCTTTATTCCTTCCTTGACCAAGGTATCATTGAGAAGAGTGTTGTTCAGTTTCCACGTGGGTGTTGGCTTTCTGTTATTTTTTTTGTTATTGAAGATCAGCCTTAGTGCATGGTGATCTGATAGGATACATGGGACAATTTCAATATTTTTGAATCTGTTGAGGCCTGTTTTGTGACCTATTATGTGGTCAATTTTGGAGAAGGTACCATGAGGTGCTGAGAAGAAGGTATATCCTTTTGTTTTAGGATAAAATGTTCTGTAGATATCTGTCAGATCCATTTGTTTCATCACTTCTGTTAGTTTCAGTGTGTCCCTGTTTAGTTTCTGTTTCCATGATCTGTCCATTGGTGAAAGTGGTGTGTTGAAGTCTCCCACTATCATTGTGTGATGTGCAATGTGTGCTTTGACCTTTACTAAAGTTTCTTTAATGAATGTGGCTGCCCTTGTATTTGGAGCATAGATATTCAGAATTGAGAGTTCCTCTTGGAGGATTTTACCTTTGATGAGAACGAAGTTCCCCTCCTTGTCTGTTTTGATGACTTTGGGTTGGAAGTCAATCTTATCAGATATTAGGATGGCTACTCCAGCTTGTTTCTTCATACCATTTGCTTGGAAAATTGTTTTCCAGCCTTTTATTCTGAGGTAGTGTCTATCTTTTTCTCTGAGATGTGTCTCCTGTAAACAGCAAAATGTTGGGTCTTGTTTGTGTAGCCAGTTTGTTAGTCTATGTCTTTTTATTGGGGAGTTGAGACCATTGATGTTAAGAGATATTAAGGAAAAGTAATTGTTGCTTCCTGTTATTTTTGTTGTTAAAGTTGGCATTCTGTTCTTGTGGCTGTCTTCTTTTAGGTTTGTTGAGGGATTACCTTCTTGTTTTTTCTAGGGCATTGTTCCCGTTCTTGTATTGGTTTTTTTCTGTTATTAACCTTTGAAGGGCTGGATTCATGGAGAGATAATGTGTGAATTTGGTTTTGTTGTGGAATACTTTGGTTTCTCCATCTATGGTAATTGAGAGTTTGGCTGGGTATAGTAGCCTGGGCTGGAATTTGTGTTCTCTTAGTGTCTGTATAACATCTGTCCAGGCTCTTCTGGCTTTCATAGTCTCTGGTGAAAAATCTGGTGTAATTCTGATAGGCTTGCCTTTGTATGTTACTTGACCTTTTTCCCTTACTGCTTTTAGTATTCTATCTTTATTTAGTGTATTTGTTGTTCTGATTATTATGTGTCGGGAGGAATTTCTTTTCTGGTCCAGTCTATTTGGAGTTCTGTAGGCTTCTTGTATGTTCATAGGTATCTCTTTCTTTATATTTGGGAAGTTTTCTTCAATAATTTTGTTGAAGATGTTTGCTGGTCCTTTGAGTTGAAAATCTTCATTCTCATCCACTCCTATTATCCGTAGGTTTGGTCTTCTCATTGTGTCATGGATTTCCTGGATATTTTGAGTTAGGATCTTTTTGCATTTTCCATTTTCTTTCATTGTTGTGCCGATGTTCTCTATGGAATCTTCTGCACCTGAGATTCTCTCTTCCATCTCTTGTATTCTGTTGCTGATGCTCAAATCTATGGTTCCAGATTTCTTTCCTAGGGTTTCTATCTCCAGTGTTGCCTCACTTTGAGTTTTCTTTATTGTTTCTACTTCCCTTTTTAGGTCTAGTATGGTTTTGTTCATTTCCATCACCTGTTTGTATGTTTTTTCCTCTTTTTCTGTAAGGACTTCTACCTGTTTGATTGTGTTTTCCTGTTTTTCTTTCAGGACTTGTAACTCTTTAGCAGTGTTCTCCTGTATTTCTTTAAGTGATTTATTAAAGTCCTTCTTGATGTCCTCTACCATCATCATGAGATATGCTTTTAAATCTAGGTCTAGGTTTTCGGGTGTGTTGGGGTGCCCTGGACTGGGCGAAGTGGGAGTGCTGGGTTCTGATGATGGTGAGTGGTCTTGGTTCCTATTAGTAGGATTCCTACGTTTACCTTTCGCCATCTGGTAATCTCTGGAGTTAGTAGTTATAGTTGACTCTGTTTAGAGATTGTTCTTCTGGTGATTCTCTTACCGTCTCTAGGCAGACCTGGGAGACAGATTCTCTCCTCTGAGTTTCAGTGCTCAGAGCACTCTCTGCTGGTAAGCTCTCTTACAGGGAAGGTGCGCAGATATCTTGTTTTTGGACCTCCTCCTGGTCGAAGAAGAAGGCCCAAAACAGGGCCTCTCTCAGAAGCTGTGTTGCTTTGGCAGTTCCCAGAAGCTGTCAGCTTCTGTGGTGCAGACTCTCACCTGTGCAAACTAAATTCCTAAGTTCCAGGGAGTCCTGGAACCAAGATGGCGACCGCTGCTGCTGAGGCTGAGGCCGCCTCCCAAGCCAGGCGGACACCTGTCCTCTGGTCCGGATGGTGGCCGGCTGTCTGCGGCCCGCCAAGGGTGCTGCCTCAGCGGCTCTCTACTTACTTTTTTTGTTGCTGTGATAAAACATCATCACTAAAAACAACTTATGAAAGCTTATTTGAGCATATGGTTCCAGAGGAATGCTAGGGGAGGCATGGTGGGAGGTGACAGAAGCAGAAAAGTAAGACATCACATCTTGATATACTCACAGGAAGCCAAGTGGGGCAAGATGATAAACTCTCATGCACACTCTTACTGAGGTAATTTTTCAGCAAGACTTCATATCCTCTTCAAAGTTCTACAACTTCTGTAAGTGGTGCTACCAGCTGAGAATCAAATTCTCATATACATGAGCCTATAGAGGGTATTTCTCATTCAAACCCTAATAGATATGTAGAAAGCCAAATAAGGGGAAAATCCTAGAAGCAAGAGAGAAAGCAGAAGAGAGGAGTCAAGAAAATCCAGCAAAGCAATGCAAAGATGAAGTGATTGAGGAGGTACCCAGGGATTGGGAAGACAACATGGCCCTGAATTAGAAATATTAGTAGTCAGACAAAGGCTGCTATGCAGCAGGTCGAAGGCAGCAGCTAGATCAGGTAAGAAGGTAATTCATTCATTCTGTAAAAATAAAGCAGACTGATGCCAGGGAAAATGAGGATTTGCCCTCTTTCTTTCTTTCCTTTAGTAGGAAAATGACTTAGAATAGTGTATGTAGGCACAATTTAGATGTTAAAATTTATTTAATTCTAGAAGTTGACTAGGTCCATCGTACAACTTTGCAAATCCAATGTGAAACTTGATGGAAGTAAAGATATTTGGGAGAGTGGAGTAGAGCTAAGTAACTCTGATATAGGGTATAAAGGATATTGTGTATCTAGCGTGAAGTTTGGGTTCAGATAATGCTATTGTCATTAAATATTGATGATTGTCTGAAAGTCAGAAGATGAGAGCCATAGATTCTGAGTAAAGGAACAAAGATAGCATAAGAGAGGTTATGAAACAAAATTTTGTTCAGAGAGGAGGAAAGGATGGAGCAAAGCCTTGAAAAAGGCAACCATGCCTCAGAGGAACTGAAGATCCATTGAGAGATATTATGATATCAATTTAATAAGTTAAACTGGGACAAATTGACCTCCCATTAAAGGTAACTATGATGAGTAGATGTGGGTTAGAAGAACATGGCATCTATGCTATTCCATCTAACATATGAACGTTTTATTTCAAATAATTTTGGTAGGGGTATGATTACAATTTCCCAGGCATATGCCTTCTTGGGTATCAACCTCTTTATTTGGTGAATCTAGCAAGTCACAAAGCCATAATGAATATTAGAGTTCATATTGCTTCTATACTTCCAGCATGTGGCAACACAGACCAGTTTTTGTGGAAATGACAGTTGTTAGGGTTAGGGTTAGGGTGTCAATCAGTATGTCAGTCATGACTAAATGACCACTTATCCCTCAGTGAGGCTTATGGGAATCCTTGAGATGCTCAAAAGAAGCCTTTGGTTGCTCAGTGGATTGTTGAGCAATCATTGTTTCAATCTCTTTCCCCATAGGAGTTAGCTAAAATTCCCCAGAAACCTTCAAACACAGCTTAAGCCCCTTTCGGTTCTAGAGAGAGAAATGGGGCTTTTTCAGGGGAAAGGAGAATCCCCATCACTGCCATTTGAAGGAAGCTACAAAATCCATCAAGGTTAGACATCATGTATTTTATACCTCACTCTAGACTATGTACCTTGTTACTACAGAGACTACATTTTAGTATTGATTTCTTATTAAAGTGTTGTGTATTATTATCTTTCTTACCTAATATTATAGTTCCTTTAAGAAGCTATAAGGAGGGCTGGCGAGATGGCTCAGTGGTTAAGAGCGCCGACTGCTCTTCCTAAGGTCCTGAGTTCAAATCCCAGCAACCGCATGGTGGCTCACAACCATCTGTAACGAAATCTGATGCCCTCTTCTGGAGGGTCTGAAGACAGCTACAGTGTACTTACATATAATAAATAAATACATCTTTAAAAAAAAGAAGCTATGAGGACAGGTGCTTTCTTTTTTTAGATGTGACACACAAAGTATTTGCTCTTTTATTTTTTGTTTTTACTTTTATATAAATATCTAAACTGGGACTGTGAGAAAAGTTATATTAAATAGTAAAGGCAATATTGCCAGGGAAGAAAAGCCATTACTGATATAGACATTTATGGAATCCATAAGAGAAGCATCTATCCTCAGTGTCTGAGATAAGAGTCATCTAGTAAAAGAATATATAAAAGGGTGTGTCAAGGTAGTTCTTCAGGTAAAAGAGCTTGGTGTCAAGTCTCATTGCTTGGGTTCAGTTTCCAGGACTTTCTTGTTAAAAGAAGAGAATTGAGTCCCACAAATTATTCTCTAACCTCCATGTGTGTATGTGTGTACATGCACACATGTGCATATATACAAACTAAAATATAACAAAAATTAAAACAATCTATTTGAAAGAATGCACAAAACAATTTGGTTGAATTTTCTATACCATTTACCAGGTGTATTAGAATAAATTCAGAATCATTGAAAAACACCTAAAACTCTAAAACTATTCTGGACAAGCAATACAATAGTTCTGAATTTTTTCATGTCTAATTTATAAAGTATTTTCTGAAAATTATATATATATATATATACATACACATATATAGACATATATACATACACACATTTATAGTATAAGTCTATATCTATCTATCTATCTATCTATCTATCTATCTATCTATGAATGATACTGAGTCTTTGTATTCATTGCAGCAAATGAAGTTGGTTAGTTTCAATACCAACATGACACTAGGTGAGTCAGATGGGAAGAATGACTCTCAACTGAAAATGCCTCCATTCATGTGGCCTGTAGGTAAGCATGGTCTATGATTGACGTAGGAGTTCCCATATCAGCCTACTTTGGTAGTGCCATCCTTGGACAGGAAGTTCTGGGTTGTATAAGAAAGCTAGTAAGCAGCATGCCTTAATGATCTTTGCTTCAGTTCCTTTCTCCATGTTTCCACCTTTGCTTCTTGCCTTGACTTCCATCAGTGAGTCCGAGAGTTGAAAGATGAAATAAATGCTTTTATCCCCTACTTTCTTTTGGTTATGGTTTTTCAGAGTAATAGAAACCTTGAGATAATTATGATAATATCTGCACTGAAAAATTTTGTAAGAAATATGAAAGCTTGGAAACACACCAAACAGTAATTTGAAGCCAAACAAAGAAATAAAGATCGCAGTAATGATAAATTCATGGGAAAATGCAAAGAGTATAGCTATTGTAACTGTGCTAAGCACATAATTTGTTTTCTACATAACTGGAGGATCAACACATTAAAGATATTGGATTATAACTAGAGAGATAGCTTTAACAGTAAAGTCATTTGCTGCAAGGGCTAAGGATCTGGATTCAGTATATGGGACCAAAGTGGAAAGACAATCGTGACTTCTGCAGATTGTCATCTGACCTCTACATGTGTGCCATGGAACATATGTACTCACACATACACATAACACATCAATAAATGTAATAAACATTATTAGGTTACATTTTTGAACATATAATGTTAAATTAAGTGACTTTATGAAATTTATGATATCAAAAACTGAAAATAGGTAGCAACAGGGCTTTAAATAAGTAGAGTCTTCTTTTATTATTAAAAAGACTATTACAAATTCAAATTAGAATATTGTACTTTAGGATGTCAACCATGATTTCCAAGTTATTCTCAAGAGAATAAGTAGAGAATACAAATAAAGAACCATTGAGAGGTATCTAAAACTTTTTCATTTCAGAAAATCACTGAAACACAGTAAAAAAAATACAGAGAACAAGGGTTACAAACTAATAAAGCCTATATAGAAAGCCAGAAACAAAATGACAGAAGCCCATCCATGTATCTGGTTACTCTGTATGCAAATGGACTTTCAACTATCCAGTCAAAGGCAGGAAAAGAGATATTCCTGAAAATACCTTTCTCAGTCTATATAATGTTACAAGTATGAGTGTTTGGGGAGTTCACCAGTTGATATTGGACCAATTGATCAATTATATGGTCTTCCCCAGGGAAGACTACCTTATTCTCAGAATTCCTCACAAATTTGAAAGAGAGCAAGGAGGAGTGCAAGAAAGTGTTTGGAGGAAAGGGAGAAGTTGTGTATTTTTATATCTCAAAAACAAAAGAAATATAAAATTGAAGGAAAAGACAGGAAAAGAGAATGAGAAAGGCAGATTTGGGAGACGGAGGGAGATGGAGGGAGGGAGGGAGGGAGGGAGGAGAGAGAGAGAGAGAATAGCAACAACAACATGGTGTGGTGGCACATACCTGCTAGTAATCGCCACAGTAGGGAAGTAGAAGCATGTGTGTAAGGACTGTTCACTAGAAGTTTAAGGCCAGTCTGACAATTTTATGCTATTTTAAAAAGATACAAAGACACTATTCAATGGAACAGAATGAAGAACATAATCTATAAATAGCAAAAAAAGAGCATAGGTTCGTATACATGCAGCTAAATATAAACTTTAAATAAAAATTACAGTCATTTTATGAGCTCAGCACTAACCTTTCTACCAAAGCCAAAAACATAAGAAAAGAAAGCTACCAACCAACAGTATTGTGTTTGAAGCAAATCTCCCCAACAAAGTACTAGCAAAATGATTCTAGCAGTGTATAAGATGGTCCATCCACAATGAAAAGTGAGAGTCAGTTCTGGAATTAAGGTTTTTCTTTTCATCTTTTTAACAAAATTATTTATGTGGAGTATACAACTTGATATTTTTGGTAAGTGTTTACTCTGTGGGATAGCTAAATTAAGCTTATTTGACTTTGTCTAACTTCATGTATCTATTATTTTCTTTGTTGAGAATAGTTGTGATCTATTCTCTTTGCAATTTTCAATGTTATAATACATTGCTATTAATGAATTTCGAGTAGACTCTTGAACTCATTCATCTTGTCCATCTACAATTTTATATCCTTCAACCATTATATCCCTTTCTCCAACCATCCACAGGGCATTTGTCCCTTATAATGAATATTCTACTCTTTGTATCTGAATTTAACATTTCTGAAAGTTTACATGTAAGTGATTGTTAAGTGCTCCTCATCTTTCTGGACTTTGCAAAGATGTTTTCATATTAGTAAACCTATTAATGCATTACATCACCTTATCAGCATGAAGGAAGTAGCACATGGCCATCTCAACAGATTCAGAAAGAACAGTAGATCAAATTTAACAACTCTATGATTAAAAACAAAACACTAAACAAATTAAAAACAACATGAGAGCATCTCTGCATAATAAAAGTCGCACATGAAAGCACAATACCAGAAGGCAGAAAGCTCAAAGATTTTTGTGTAAGATGAGGCATAGGCAGGAATTTCTACCTTCCCTATATTTTATCAGCCGTAGTACTGCACATTCTAGCAACAGTAATTAGGCAAGAAAGATGAATAAGCTTCTTTACAATTAATCAAGACAAAAACATTCCATGTTCCCAGAATTCATAATCTTATATGTGGAAAAAATTCCACAAAAATATGGTTAAAACTAATAATTCAACAAAGTTGACTGTCGCGCCCGCTCTCGACCAGCAAGAACGACACGACCACCAGTCCTTCTAACAGCAGTTTATTCAGTCCTCATCTTTCTTCTTTCTCTTCATCAGTACCGTTCCCCAGCTGAAGAGTTCTGAATCCACGCCGGATCCTTCTCAACAGTCTGTTTTATGAGAACCTTTATTAACCACTCCTTCCCCGTGATGCAGTTCTGAATCCTCCCTGTAGCAGGGGGTCTTCGCTCATGCCTGAAGATGTTTCTTGTCCCGGGTTTCAGCACCACTTGTTGCGCGCGCCCAATGTGCCAGGAAGAACGACGCTGCTACAGGATCCTTCTGCACACGTTTATTCAGTCCTGATTCTTCTTTCTCCATATATCTCCCTTGTTTATATCTCCCCTGTTTTTATATCTCCCTTGTTTTTATATCTCCCTTGTTTATATATCTCCCTTGTTTTTATATCTCCCTTGTTTTTATATCTCCCTTGTTTTTATATCTCCCCCCTAATAGTAATCCTCTCTCGAATAATAATCCTCCCCCGAACCCTGGGCCTCTCACTCTTTTATACTCTCTCTCAGTTCCCATCCACGCACAGCAGGCCACGCCACCTCACCAGGCACGCAGCTTCAGCTAATCAGGGCAGCAGGGGCAAATCTCCACCAAATTGGATTCACCTGTATCCTGGTACACCTGCGCAGCACTCAAGATGTTTGTGTCTTATATGAGGAAGTCAGGTGCAAGTCATATGACTTAGCTGCAGTCTCTGGCGCCTTTGGGACTGCCGCCACACCCGCTCCCCACAATTCCCCCTTTTTTCTTTTTTGGCAGAGAGAATGTCTGTAGATAGCCCCCAGCAGCCATGCCCCTTACCCGTCCTTGGGAGACAAACAGCATTGGTTTGATCCCTGTCTTAGGTTGGTGACATGCCCAGGGAGTCTTATCACTGACTACCTCTCAATCATGCCAAGCCACACCTGGGGAGATTGTGTTTTGCTTGCGGCAGGTGCATCAAAAGGCCAGGATGTTAATTAACCTATGGCCAGATCTTAATTGCTGCAAGCAAGCCTCATGGGTGAAGGTAGAGGTCTGATCCCCAGTGTGCAAGCATAGGGGCCCTACACAAAACCATCCCTTAGGCTCATCACCCAGAGAGGTCTTGGCCAGCTCCCGTGTCGTTTTTCCTGGGGGAAGGGAACTAGGACACTGAACCTTCATGCAATCAGACGTGCCTTCCACAGGATGCCAACAGCAAGCTATCCTCTGTGCAGTGCTTAGCCTCGCACCCCACGGCATAATGCAGCATAATTTCTTTTAGAGCAGCAAACCGAATCTGAGGAGATTGTCCCGCCTCCACTGCAGCAAAAGCCTATGCTACCATGGCGAAAGTGCGGGCCGCACACTCTGCACCTAACACATGTGCCAAACACAAAACACACACACACTATAACAAGCATACATCCCAGGGCTCTCATCCCCGCTCATCTTCCCTGAAGCAAGGGATAGATAGCCAGAGGGGCTATCTCTTTAAGGGGAATTCAGGGATCAAAAAGCATGGAAAAATTTGAATGTCATGTCGAGCTGGTATCGGCTTCTGGAATACCGAAAGGATCTCCCATCTCTGCTCCATCGTTTGTGCTTATGGGATCATCCACCACATCCACAGGGGCAACTGGATCAGGAGCCTCATTCTTGTAGCGTCTCACCAATCTCTCCTGCACCCAAAGAGGTTCCGTCTGGTCCTGTGGAAACACACAAACAGACCCTCTCGCCCACGTCAACACCTGATCCTGTCGATCCTCTCCAAATCTCCGGACAGAAGGTCCACCTACAGGTGGCTGCTGAGGAGGCATAGGGAGGCGGCACAAAAGCTAATTCGCCTTCCTCCTCCACCTCGGCTCTTTTGTTTTGTCCTTTCTGTCCACCTGATAACACTGTGTCTCCTTTCTTTTTCTTTTTTCTTTTTAAGCCCTTTTCCTCTTCTGACATACTTTCTTGTTGCTCTATAAGGATTTTCTGACCTGTCTTGACTGCCTCTACACACAGTTTCAAACAGTAACAGAGTCCATATATCAGAACAAACAAGACCAAAACTATCAGACCTACCCACAAAGGGTCAATGGAAGAAAAAAACATAACTACACAGCGAGGATCTATTGATCACTACACTGAGGTTATCATAGTTCCTTAATTTATCCCAAAACCGTGAACCTTAACTTGTCCCAAAGCCGGGAACCTTTCGTTACCTTGTGCCTGCTTCCTGGCAACTTTATGCTTGCCTCTATTTTATCCGAGGTCCTTCCCAAACTCCTGGGTTACTTTGTGCCTACTTCCTGGCAACTTTATGCTCACCTCTATTTTATCCGAGGTCCTTCCCAAACTCCTGGGGTCCCAAGTTTCACTCACCATGAACTTACCCTGCCGGCAACCACTGACTGCTGAAAGTTCTGAACTCGGTGGGGGAGTCGGTTCCCCGTACGGGCCACCAATTGTCGCGCCCGCTCTCGACCAGCAAGAACGACACGACCACCAGTCCTTCTAACAGCAGTTTATTCAGTCCTCATCTTTCTTCTTTCTCTTCATCAGTACCGTTCCCCAGCTGAAGAGTTCTGAATCCACGCCGGATCCTTCTCAACAGTCTGTTTTATGAGAACCTTTATTAACCACTCCTTCCCCGTGATGCAGTTCTGAATCCTCCCTGTAGCAGGGGGTCTTCGCTCATGCCTGAAGATGTTTCTTGTCCCGGGTTTCAGCACCACTTGTTGCGCGCGCCCAATGTGCCAGGAAGAACGACGCTGCTACAGGATCCTTCTGCACACGTTTATTCAGTCCTGATTCTTCTTTCTCCATATATCTCCCTTGTTTATATCTCCCCTGTTTTTATATCTCCCTTGTTTTTATATCTCCCTTGTTTATATATCTCCCTTGTTTTTATATCTCCCTTGTTTTTATATCTCCCTTGTTTTTATATCTCCCCCCTAATAGTAATCCTCTCTCGAATAATAATCCTCCCCCGAACCCTGGGCCTCTCACTCTTTTATACTCTCTCTCAGTTCCCATCCACGCACAGCAGGCCACGCCACCTCACCAGGCACGCAGCTTCAGCTAATCAGGGCAGCAGGGGCAAATCTCCACCAAATTGGATTCACCTGTATCCTGGTACACCTGCGCAGCACTCAAGATGTTTGTGTCTTATATGAGGAAGTCAGGTGCAAGTCATATGACTTAGCTGCAGTCTCTGGCGCCTTTGGGACTGCCGCCACACCCGCTCCCCACAGTTGACATACATGGAACCCTATTCTACACAAATAATGAACAATTCACAAGAAAATTAGGGAGAATACCATTGAAAATAACATTAAAGTATATTATTTAAGAATTGATCAAACACATGAATACCATCTGCAATTGAAAACAATAAAGCACTGTAGAGCTGGCTTATCAGTTAAGAGCATGGATTGCTCTTCCAAAGGTCTTGAGTTCAATTCATAGCAATCACATGGTGGCTTAACCCATCTGTAATAAGATCTGATGTCCTTTTCTGGTGTGTCTGAAGACAGCTACAGCATATTCATAAATAAACTAAATCTAAATTAAAAAACCTATAAAGCATCACTGAGATAAATTAACTCAAAGATAAGTAATGGATATAAGACTTCCTTGTTAGAATCCAACATTCCTGAAAGTGCAGCATAGACTGAACACAATCCTTGTCAAAGTCTCAGTTACATTTTGGTCATGAATAGAAAGAACACTGTAGTAAAATTTATTTGTAATCTTAAGGGACTTGAGAAGTATAAATCAATAGAATAGAATAGAAAGTCCATAAATTAGCCATTAAAATATAGGAATTTGGAATCATTCAGTGGAAAAAAGAGAGCCTTTCTTGTCAGAACATGGTAAAAAGATGACCCATGATGAACAGTCCCTTGGGAAACTGTGAGAGAGGCTCCAGGAAAAAAGGCAGAGGGCTTTTTACCTCAGGTGCAATTTGTTCCCTGAATTATTGTTGGGTGTGATTCTGTTCTTCCTGCATGAAACATTTACATTCAATTTATAAGACATGTTTATTCGTGTGGGCTGTCAGAACTTAGCCATAGAACCTAATCTATTCAGTGTACCCTGAATCTAAATCTGTCCTTCAGCCTTGCATTTATGCTTTCTCAGATATACTCTATAGTACGTGCTAGATAATTGGATTTAAATGGTCTCTCCTGAGAATGTTCTGGGAAAGAGCTGCTCTGTTAATATTTAGTATACACTTACTGGCATTTATTTACATGCTTTTTTTTTTTTCCTGACCATGTTTTTCTGAACCCAAACAGCCTTCTTTGGATCATTGTTTTCTTTGTTACATTTGTGTATTAAGTACACTGCAACTGAAATAAGGTTGTCTACAGCTTTATACTGTAGTCTTGCCCATTCTTTCAGGGCCTCAGATCCCAGGACCAGCAGACAAGATCTGCACAGCTCGATGAAAATCAAAATTTGCAAGAAATGTTTTTGGGAAAACTATATATCCACATGTAAAAGAATGAAGCTTGACTGTTATCTAACATGATGTACAAATCATACAAGATGTAAAACTGGGGCTGGAGAGATGACTTGGTGGTAAAGAATACGTACTGCTCTTGTATAGAACCCAAGTTCAGCTCCTAGCACCCATGTAGATCAGCTTCAGGGGATCTACAGCTCTCTTCTAGCCTGTGGGCACCTGCACTTACATGTGCTCATCATGCACACACACACACACCAGAGAAACAATTAAAAATAAGACATTTTTTAAAGATGTAAAACTATACTAATTCTTTGAAGAAATCATAGGACAAAACTTTGTAATGTTTGATTTAGCAGTAATTTCTGGATATGAAATAAAGGTAACTGTGCTACCTAAAGGGGAAAAATAGACTTTATGATAATTTTGTACAGCAAAAGATACTATCCCAAGAATATAAAAACCAAGCCATGGAATAAGAGAAAACACTCACAAATCATCTATCTGGTAGAGGATTAAGATGATTATACAGAGGTCTCTTTAAACAAGAACAAGAAAAGTGGATACAAAATACTCAAAGAATTTGAGCAGATTTTTTTCTAAAGATAAATTGCCAGTAAGCATGTACATGACAATACAAGTCAATTCTATGATGGAATATGATCTATCCCATATTACAAGAGTTGTCATTTGATATAGCAATTCCATTTATGTATATGTATCAATAATATTGAAAGAGGTATCTCATTGGTGCACTAGTTATTCATTGCAGCATTATTCACAATAGCTAACAACACAGGTGAAAGTCAGGAATAATTTAGGGGTCATCCTTCTGCTGTGGTAAAACGGATGAATGGATGGTGATTTAACTTCCTGATTGTGGGAGGAAAATAGCAGGCTGTATATCATAAAAGATTTTGTTCAACTGTGGGCATGGGGAGCACTTGTAGGACACCTGGGTCAGTGGTCCATACCTACTTCTGGGTTAGACCTACAGTGTTTTTGAGTAATTGGATAAATGATAGTTGAAGCCATCAGTTTGGATTAGGACAACTAGAGAGAATCAGTAGAAACCAAAATAGGATCTAAAATGTCTATGGAAGAGAAGCCAGTGTTAGGGCAGAATCATCAGAGAGAACACTACCAGGCAGTGGTGAGCGAGTCTCCAAAAACTGAGATGGTGATAAGAAGATAAGTGAACACAAACAGGTAAACTGACAGCTGATCATGAAGAGGTTCTGGTCTTCTTCTCCTTCTCCCTCTCCCTCTCCCTCTCCCTCTCCCTCTCCCTCTCCCTCTCCCTCTCCCTCTCCCTCTCCCTCTTCTTCCTCTTCCCCTTCCCCTTCCCCCCTCCTTCTTTTTGTACTTTGTTTTTTAAAAGTAAATTTTAATACCCTTTTTTTGTTCTTGAAAAGAAAACCATGGTTGAACTTCTTTCATGTTACAAAAAATTTTGTAAGACATACATGTATTTTTAGTAAGATATATCTATTTCTACATTGATGACTGCCTTAGGGTTTCTATTGCTGTGAAGAGACATCATGATGTTAGTAACTCTTATAAAAGAAAACATTTAATTGGGGCTGTCTTATAGTTTCAGAGGCTTAGTCCATTATCATTAAGGTGTGCAGGCAGACATGGTGCTGGAGAAAGAGTTGAGAGCAACAGGAAAGACAGTGCTTTTGAGATCTTAAAGCCCACCCTAGAATAATGCACTTCTGTAGGGGTTTCTTCTTTTGCTATGTATTATAATGCTAATACTGACCTCCTCTCTCCACCTTCTTCTCTCTCCTCCTGAAGGTCTCTCCTCCAACCCAAGCTCAGAAATCCAACCCCACCTATCTCTCTTTTGCCCATATATATAGGCTGTAGGCATCTATAGTCATCAGTCAGGGATAACTTGGGGGACAAGGTTACAGAGCATCACTTGTGTGTGTACAGAATCTCTTGTCCCTGAGGGCAACCAGGCCTTGGGGACCATTATTTAACTTAGCATTACAATACATTGCAAAAGACCAAACCTCAACAATGTTTGCACCTGACAGCCCTTCCCACATGAGAGTCAGAGGTTCTTGATAAGGTAAGAGTGGGGTCCTGATCCTGAAGTCAGTGGGACAGTCCCTAAGAGAATGTGAAAAGGCTTTTTCCAGGAATTAGATAATGAAAACCATTCTGTTTCTGTTACACCTTCTTTTAAGAGCTTATCTGAATATGCAAGCACTTATCTATACTAAGAAACCCAGTGGTTTTTGGAATATGCAAGTATTTGATAGCAAATACAGTAATACTGTGATGTAAGCCATACCATTATTTTATTTACATTTCTAGTCCATATACAGGAAAGTCCAATATTTGCTTGCTACAAAAAGTTCATATTAGGGTTAAAAATGAGAGTCAATGTCATAGGGAAAAGTTCTATTTCTACTTAAAATAAAGGGATTAAGGAATTTATAAGCAAGCTCCATGGTTGGATAAACTAGGTTTGCATCTGGGCATGCTGTATTTATTTATCTTCTTCCTTTAATGTATAAGATTAGAATAAAGATGAAATCACCCTACCCAAGAATTTATGAAGAATATACATAATGTAGATTAGTGATTTTTTAAAATATGTGATATGTTAAAGACTAGATGAGTTGCTTTTAGATGTAGTTTATTGTTCTTGGTTCTCTATCCCAGGAGAAATTAAAGGCAGAAATCTTTATCCTCTCACTGCAAGCTCATGGGGATAAATTTCCTTTCCCTGTCTTCTTCCTAAGTGAGAACTTCTATCAGGGCATAAGACTCCTCTTCCCCCCAGACAAAACAAATCATCAACAACAACAAAAACAAAAACAAAAACAGCATCAGTAAGAACAGTCAGCAAATGAAACATTTCCCTTGGGCCAAATGCATAGATCATGCCTGGCAAATAGGAGAGAAGAAAAGATGTTATTGAAAATAAATGGTTTGCTGTGTCTTCAAGGAAAGGGAAGTGAGTACAATCTGCTGTCTCACTAGGAGTCAGAACATCTTAGTGTGCATCTCTGATTGCTACTGAGAGTGGAGCTGAAAATGGCAGTCAAATTTCCATCTCCCCATGTACAGAACGAAGGCAGCAAGCAAATAATGGTTCCTGCATAGTAGGAAGGAGTGCACACATAATGAGGTGCTCAGAAGCACAAGAAATAAATGGTCTGTAAAACTGGTTTTCACTTGGTCTGGTGATCCATAGTTCTCTTGGATACCTTGAGCTCCTTTGAAGTTTCTCTAAATTGTCAACATACCCTTGTGCTTATTAATTCTTTGAGATATGATGAACTGAGACACAACATTGCTTGGCAGCTAGCACTAGCTGAGCTACACAAAGGGAGCTCTTCTACAAGGCCTTCTTCTTGGTCATTAGGTAATTCCTTCCCCATTGCAGGATGAAATAACAAACTATAGTGTTCTTCTAATTAAGAAAATGGTATGATGGAACAGCAGGTGTATTAAATGTAGAACCAAAAAATTATGGTTAGAGCCAACTGTGCAACTTTCCTCAGAACTCATCTAGACTAACAGAACTGCAGTTTTCTTTTAATGAAAAGGAGCAGGACATAGTATTTCTGTGGTAGAGGCTTCAAAGAGGATATTGTCAAAGCTTATGAAAGCACACACTCTCTCTGGAAGGCTTCACATCTAGTAACAGTATTTATTCACATGTAACATTAGTCTAACTTTCCATTCTTTTTTTCTCTCTTTTTTTTAATTAGGTATTTTCCTCGTTTACATTTCCAATGCTATCGCAAAAGTCCCCCATACCCACCCCCCCAATTCCCTACCCACCCACTCCCCCTTTTTGGCCCTGGCATTCCCCTGTACTGGGGCATATAAAGTTTGCAAGTCCAAAGGGCCTCTCTTTCCAGTGATGTGCGACTAGGCCATCTTTTGATACATATGCAGCTAGAGACAAGAGCTCCAGGGTACTGATTAGTTCATATTGTTGTTCCACCTATAGGGTTGCAGTTCCCTTTAGCTCCTTGGGTACTTTCTCTAGCTCCTCCATTCGGGGCTGTGTGACCCATCCAATAGCTGACTGTGAGCATCCACTTCTGTGTTTGCTAGGCCCCAGCATAGTCTCACAAGACACAGCTATATCTGGGTCCTTTCAGCAAAATCTTGCTAGTGTATGCAATGGTGTCAGCGTTTGGAAGCTGATTATGGGATGGATCCCTGGATATGGCAATCACTAGATGGTCCATCCTTTTGTCACAGCTCCAATTTTTGTCTCTGTAACTCCTTCCATGGGTGTTTTGTTCCCATTTCTAAGAAGGGGCAAAGTGTCCACACTTTGGTCTTCGTTCTTCTTGAGTTTCATGCGTTTAGCAAATTGTATCTTATATCTTGGGTATCCTAAGTTTCTGGGCTAATATCCACTTATCAGTGAGTACATATTGTGCGAGTTCCTTTGTGATTCATAAATTCATTCTTTTTAATGGCTGAGTAGTACTCCATTATGTAAATGTACCACATTTTTTTGTATCCATTCCTCTGTTGAGATTCTACCTCACACCAGTCAGAATGGCTAAGATCAAAAACTCAGGTGACAGCAGATGCTGGTGAGGATGTAGAGAAAGAGGAACACTCCTCCATTGTTGGTGGGATTGCAAGCTTGTACAACCACTCTGGAAATCAGTCTGGCAGTTCCTCAGAAAATTGGACATAGTACTACTGGAGGATCCCGCAATACCTCTCCAGGGCATATATCCAGAAGATGTCCCAACCGTTAAGAAGGACACATGCTCCACTCTGTTCATAGCAGCCTAACTTTCCATTCTTTAAGAATGCATCCTATAATGAGAACCTTTTCACTTATGAAAATATCAATGCATAATTAAAAAATTGAAACACATAAAAATGGTTTGGTGTATTTTTTGTAACAAAACACTGAAAATATAATGCTTACAAATACCAGTTAGTTTTCCATAAACCTTATGACTACAAATTTTGGTTTCTTTTTGTTTTTTGTTTTGGTTTTTCGAGACAGAATTTCTCTGTAGCCCTGGCTGTCCTGGAACTCACTCTGTAGACCAGGCTGGCCTCGAACTCAGAAATCCGCCTGCCTCTGTCTCCCACGTGCTGGGATTAAAGGCGTGTGCCACCACTGCCCGGCACAAATTTTGAAGTAGTCAACATTGTTCACTTCAAGTAGACTGGACTGAGGCTGATGATTCCTGGATGGTTTCTGCTGAGTCAACTGGATTGTGGCTGCTGATTCGTGTTTGGTGTTTGCTAGAGAACTAGACTGTTGATATCCTGACAATGAAGATTGGATTCACTCCCAAAGAACTATATTTAAACAGGTCTACTTCCCCTGTCTCCTAATAATTTTTCTTTCCCATTACCTCTGGTGGGTGGTGGGCTAGAGGAGAGGTTGAACTCTTGCTAAAGTAGGTTGAAAAATATGTACCTACAGTTCTTGCCTTGAGATACACTATTCCTACTTCAGCTTTGAAATGTACTTTCTCTGCTTCAGCCTTGAGATGTGCTTTTTCAACCTCAAGACTTCCAGCTTTGAGATCAGCCAGATACAGGAAACCTGCCTACCTGCTACTTTGAATAGTGACCTGCTTTCTTTAGAGTTGTCCTGTGAGGGATTATTCTGAGTGGACTTTTGGTGACCCTTTGAGACCTTGGAGAGGAGACACCTCCTGTCAGTGTTAGCTGACACCCTACAGTGAGTGGAAGGTAGAATCTGAATGCTGGCAACTTTACTGTTGACAGCCTGCTACTATTGAGTGTTTCAGTGTTTCTACTTTCTTTGTTTTTACATTCTCCTTTGAGTCATTATTATTTTGTGCCAAAAAACCAAACCACACCAAACCAACTAAACAAAACCAACCAACCAAATCTACCCTTCAGTGTCTACTCTATTCTTGAAGGGAGAGCAAGATTTGAACCAGAGATTAGAGAATCTTTCTATCTCAGAAATGGTAGGTATGTAGTAACTGTTTCCTTTAAGTATTCTTAGATTTCTTATAAAAAGACAAAGATGACTTAGTCTGCAGCCAGAGAGCTTTGCTGTGATACTTTTAGGGAGACTTACTTTTCTCCATTAAATAACTGACTCCTTATCCTACGAATGCTCTCAGTTTTGTTTAATGGTATCCTTTCCTACTTTGGTGTCCAAACCCTGATTCTACTTGGAAAAATTTTTGCATTTTGTCTTTGGTTTCGAATCACACTTATCCCACCAGAAAAACACTGCAGCTGATATCGCAGTAAACAGAGGTCAAGGAGGTATATCTGTTGTTGTCCTTCTAAAGATGTAAAATAACTAAGTAATCGGTAGTTAATGAAAATGAAATGTATCATATAATTAGTTATAAATGAATATTAAAATGGTGGTTTGAAAGAAAATGCAACCCCCATCCTTCCCCTGTAGACTCACAGGGAACAGCACGTTTAGGAGATGTGGCCTTCCTGAAGTAGGTGTGGCTTTGTTGGAGTATTTCAGCTTCTTCTTGCTGCCTCCTGATCAAGATGTAGAACTCTCAGCTCCTTCTCCATCACCATATCTTCATACCTAAGCTTCCTGCCAAGACAATCATGGACTAAGCCTCTGAAAGTGTTAGCCAACTTAATTAAATTTTTTTCTTTATAAGAGTTGCCCTGGTTATGCTGTCTCGTCACAGAAGTAGAAACTATAAGACAACGATTAATTGGCAAGTACACCATTGATTCATTCCTATCTCTGTTTATTCCACATGTACTTGGAAGTTTTAGGGGGACTCTTCTTTTCCTTCAATAGTTTTATTTTGTTTGGTTTGGTTTCCCTCTGTGGACTGTGGGCTTCTCTCTTTTGGCCAGTCTACTTTCCTGTCTACTTTCTGTCTACAGAAAACCCTAACATTTTTGATCCCCTGATCATACCTGGTTCTTGCAGTTTTATTTTATGACTCATGTCCCACATTTTGGTAGGACTTTCAGAAAGTGAGCTCACAATGCTTGCCCTTTGTTCCCCACAGGGCAGCCTGCTCTTGGCTCCCGGATCAACCCTCCCACTGCAGTCTCTGTACCTTCTCTCTGCCTTTGTTGTTGATTCTTAGAGAGAATGCTGCCTCTTAAGTTGAATTGCTTTTTTCTCACATCTATAGATACCACCCCAGGCTCTGCCTATTGGAGGAAAATAGCTCTTGAGAAAATCTAAATTTTTTCTGTAAAAATACCAAAGCCTTATTCAAAATAAGTTCTTATAATATTCTAGAAAGCAATGTTCTTTTAAAAGTCATTTAATTAGTGTATCATCTTGTCTAAGAGTTTTACTGTTAAACTAAAAGTTTCACTTGAGGTCATTGCATTTAACATTCTCCCAGGAAAAAGAAGTTTGGCTAATTTAACTTCACAGGAAACTTTTTTCTCCCTTAAATCCCAGTAATGCTAAACTATTTTCTAATCGATTGAAGCAATATCTTCTGTAGATCACTATAATTAAGTTGAAGCAATAATGGTAATATCTAAATATAAAATATTACAATGGTAAACCAACTATTACAATCAAGGATGAAATAATCTTAATGACAAAAGCTTAACTTATTATTATTATTACACTTATGTAATACTTTTGCCATATATTTTACACAATAATAGTGAACATTTTAAATAGACAGTAAATGTATCATTTATCTCAATGTCAATAACAATAAGAAATAAATGTCGATTTCATGTGTTGGCCTCTGAAATTTTTCAACAGAATTCCTTTGCGTTCATTGCTGCACAGTATTGGATGAGTCACGTTGCCTCAAGACTCCAAATATTCACTGTGCTCCTTTCCCTCTAGCCTGTGATATTTTAAAAACATCAGCAACACTGGACTTCCAAAAGGCAGAAAGCACAAAATAAATAAGCCACTAAGGGCAGAGGCAGCTAAAAACAAAATCAAAACCAAAACCAAAAAGCCAAAAAACATATATGCATACCAAAGTGAAGTCAAAGCAAGGACCCAATTACAAGTCAGATAAATACACTTATAATAACAGCATATTTAAACATGATTTTAAATTCAATATACCTTGGTTTTTATAAATCAGATGGGAAGTTCAACTCTTTGCTTTTTGTATAAGCATTGGTATTAGAACTTCAGTAACTAGAAATGATAGAAAAAAAATTAAATGATGTATTGGATTTTTAAAATGTAAGTTAAAGTTGAAAATAAGCTTTATAAATTTCTATAACATCTTTTAGGTTTGGACTCTTTTCTGAAGCCTGTCTTCTCATCAACAGTTTGGTTGTCATTATATATAATGGTGATATTATTGATTACATGTCAATACTCCATGTTCTCCAAATGGCATCCTTTTTACTGAACTCATTTGTTCAAAATAGAACTTCAGTATAGTACATTATAATGTGAACATAGAAGGAAGAAGAGTCTAACACATTAACAGTCCGAAGTGTACATGTAGTAAATCACATCCTACGTGTCGGTGGATATTGGCTTATTCACAGGTCTAGTTGAATGCATGACCCCATCTTCCTGGGGTCACAGACACACCATCCTGTATGTTGATGAGCTGTATCTGCCAATCAGATTTATTTATTTATTTATTTATTTATTTATTTATTGATTGGTTTTTCGAGACAGGGTTTCTTTGTATAGCCCGGGCTGTCCTGGAACTCACTTTGTAGAGCAGGCTTACCTCGAACTCAGAAATCCACCTACCTCTGCCTCCCGAGTGCTGGGATTAAAGGCGTGTGCCACCACGCCCAGCTCGCCAATCAGTTTTAATATAATTTGGGCAGACAGGTAGACAATCTCATTTCTTCCCTTGAAGTTTGAAATCAAGTCTGAAAAATTTTGAGTGGACATACTTTAGACATACAGGGCATTAATAATAATATAGAGTGAGCTTGGTAGTAATGAATATGCATAAGTAGAGCATGATGACAAAGGTACAGACTGAGCATACTCATAAGAACAAAACAAAGAACAAAATAGGAAAGGCAGTTTTGAAAAATAGTTATCTTTTCTTCAATGTTTATAGGGCCAATCCACAAAGAGACCAACTGTATCTTATTTTGTGTGATGAATTTTGAGAAACTTTAATATTATTTAATCAATTTTCTTTCTTTTTTGGTCAGTTTGGTAAGGAGCAGTGACTTAGATTACCTGCTTCCAGTTATCCCATCATCTGCTAAGGGCTCTTGACTTGATCAGGTGACAAAGGCAACTAATATATAATTAAATAAAGCCAAACACTTAAAAAATACAAAGTTGAATAAATTTTATAAGGTTAATGTCAAAGAGGCAGTCTTATTTAAAAAGGAAATCTATGTAATTTGCACTACTAACAAAAATGATCTATGCAATTAAACAATCTATAACTCATAGTCTCCCTTTCTCTCTTATGGTCCTTCAATTTTACTAACATCAAATAATTCAATTATGAAGATGTGAGGATTATATTTCAATTATATATACTGTTAAAGTTAATTAGAAAATTAAATATTTTGAGACATACAAATTATGGGGATTTTCTAGAAATCTTGCAAAGTAAAAATTTTCCCTCTTAAAGCAAATATAAGAATACCTGGAGAAAATTTTACACCAATATTCATGAATCCTGACTGTATTGCTCACAATCAAAGTATGTGCAAAACCACCAACAGCACTTCACGTTCACTATTAATGAGTTTGCCTCATGATTTGACTTTGTCCCTTTCCTGGAATAAATTAGCTTCATTCTTTGGGTTTTCCCTAAGATTCCACCACCCTGTGTTTAAACATCTTTTGCTTTAAAAAAAAATTCTTGGCTATTTTTGAACAAAGATGTTTATTTATAAGAATAAGTCTTAGAGCATGCATATTAATAAGTACAGTGTAACAGCTTTGTTCCTGTGCCAAGGTTGCATACAGAAGATCATATCTGGGTTTTAGTTCTCAGTTCAGCTAGGTCCTCTTGAGGACTTTAACTGTATAAAAGATTGAATTTAAGTTGGAATTGAAAAATGTAGGTAAGGGCATCTCTCTGCTTGCTCTCCAATATTTGTGTTGTATTTAATGAGAAGTCTTTTACGAGATGTGTTGGGATATACTGCTTTCTGTGGCTTTGTTTCCTGATAGATGAGATTGTCTGATTCTTCATCAATCTTGAATTCTCTTTCTAGGTATTAATTATAATCTGTATTTTCTTATTTTCTGAAAAAGAAGATAAATGACTTATAGTCGCAACAAAAATGTATGGATAAAAATGTTCTAAATGATTTTGTCAAGAATGGATGGATCAATCAAGTAATAATTATATTGCAAATGTCTTTTTTGGTGAAATCACAAAATGTTTCCTTTTAGTCAAGGTAGAATATGGACAATATAAAGTTACATGCAATTCTCATCAATATTGAGAATTATACTATTTTAATAAGCCAACCTCAATAATCAACCCATGAAATCCATATCTAGCTTCTGCACAAAGCTCTCAAAAAATCGTCAGAGCAATTTTTATAGGATGGCATTCTAGCAATTTAATAATTTGGCCTTGTATACCCATTAAGGGCTTAAAATACTGTAGAAAGAAAAACTTCATATGATACTTATTATCATTGGAAATATCAGAAGGAATATGACTTTGAAATAAACTCCAAAAAATTACATATTTGTTGAGGTGGCCAGTGTTCCTTTGCTTTATCATTTATCCAGATATGAGATTTACTTCTCAGTTTTTTGGCTTTTAATTTCCTTTGAACTTTGCATTGTGACTTGATTTTGACCAACAGATTGTACTTTCCAAGTCTTAGTACTGAAGGAGCCTAGCAACTTTTAATTTTTAGTTCTCTCTCTCTCTTTCTCTCTCTCTCTCTCTCTCTCTCTCTCTGTGTGTGTGTGTGTGTTTGTGTGTATGTGTGTGTATAGAACAGCATGACCAAGGAACCAATAAAAAGGTAATCTTTGAATTACAATGATTTTAATGTAATTCCTTATTACTGCTGCAGCATCAAGAGTACCAATTTGTGAAGATAACCCTAAAACATAATCAGCAGGAAGGGGGAAGCCCTACTTACAAAATGTTGAATAAGAACCCCATGATGCTGTTGCCTGGGTCTTTTTGAAACAGAAGAATTTACATGAATTAAGGGATAGAAGCCATGAAAGGAAGGTCTTATAGTTTCTTCAATCCTTAATTTCCTCATGAGGCACTTTCTAGATTTCCCCCAAATAGCAATGTTCTCAATTCTGCGTCCATCCCTGAAGGAAGCAATGAAGAAACTTGTGGGGCTCCCCAAGTAGGGAATGTAATCTGGGATCTCCAGCAGAAATGGGGACATCCATTTGGAGTTCACCCCCTTAGAAGGGCCTGTCCCTTCCTACCTGGGGAATGCCTACAGTGCCACTTTCCTGCTTCTAATTCGGTAGTGTTTGTGAGCATATTTTCTGTGCTGTTGACAAACTATTCAGGATTATCTAGGTCTGCTTTATGATTTCAGACGATAAAATGGACTTATTTTCAGTTTCTACCATATAGTTCTGCAAAATAGAGTGTCTAGCTCTGGTTTATATTCCAGTCTCCACTTCTTCAAAAAGCAAAGGCTCAGGAAAAAAAAAAAAAGAATTAAGTGTGTGTCCCAGTTGGGGCCAGGGCAGGAAAAGATCAAGAAGGCAAATGAACAAATTGACCTTAGAAACACTTTCAGATTTTGTCTGCTAGAACTTTCAGACTTGTCAAGTTATTATGAGCCTTTTTTGCCAAATCCTCTAGATATGAGTTTCAAATATTGCATTGCTTTAATGTCTGTTATTACTGAATTGTTTTGTGGCCTAATTATGAAAGTCTGGTTTCAGAAGCAATATGAAAGCAAACGTTCTTGGCATAATTGTGAAGCTTAGGTCTAAAAACAGAAGTGGAAACAAGCTGAATAACCCACCACAGAAACAAGTGAAACTACTACATACAATTTGACATAGCAAAAAGAAAAATAGTGGGATATATTTCACAATTCATTAGACACTGTTCATATAGCCAAAGTATTTCTGACCTAAGGTTAGTTGACTTTTTTGTTGTTGTTGTTCCAGCTTTCAGAATGAAAAGCTTTCTCACAATTCTAATATTGAATCCTGAAAACTGTCAAGTACTCTTACATTTATTGGCAGAATATCTGACCTATTCCTAAACATTTCTGTAAACGGAGTTATTCTAAATATAAAAATTCCCAATGTTTAATTATTGCATCGTGTTAAACTGTTTTGTATTTAAACTTCTAAGGTGCAAAGCAAAGTACCATTAGTATAAATAACAGTATAAGTAGCTTGTTGCTATATATTTGTAAGGCTAGACTCCTGGCACTGTGACTTTCAGCTTTAAACACTTTGATTTATGTTCTAAATAATGAATATAGCATTATAAGTTTTTAGTATAGCAGAATTTGGTGTTTCACTTTATATTTTTGAATCTGACCAAATAACTGATAATTTTATGAAATGTTTTAATTTAAATATAATTTCAACCTTATAGTATTGTATAACAATAGGGCAGCTATTTCTTTATATTTTGCTGCAGGTTTAATAAAACAATCAACATTAACAAATTGGAGATGAAGAGATATTTCAGAAGACAATGGTTCTACCTACTTTGCCTTATGACCTAGGTTTGATCCCTAGCTTCCACATGGTAAAGATAACTGATTACTTCAAGTTGTTCTCTTCCCTCCATATACGTGCCATGGCATGAACATGCGCGCGCGCACACACATACACACACACACACACACACACACACACACACACACAATATTAAAAGAAATTAAAATTAAAATTGTCAAATTTATCATTAAAGTGATATTCTTATCTATTTCAGATTTCAGATTCCATGGTGAAATGTTGTGATTGGTCCCAATAAGGTACTTCACAATACTTCCTCATTGCCCCCAAATACAACCTAAAATAGTATGTTTCACTTAGTTCTTGTCACTTTTTAAGTTTTTTCCCTTTTATCATAGAGACGTTTTCTACTTCCATTTTCCTTAATTTTGATGTTTCTGAAAAGGGCATGTTATTTTAAAAAGTGTCCTCTCAGTTGTGTTTTCCCATATCTTCTTGATAGATCTTGGATTTAGAGTTTGGACCACAGAAGCATAAAATAATGTTTTATCTTTCTAAGAGCAAACAGAGAACACATGACATCAATCTGTCTAGTGATTCTTCTAAACCATTTATTAACAGTCTCCCATAGAACTCATAGATTCTTATTTTATTTAGCAGTTGTAGCCACTGGAATATTTATTTCATGTTTACCATATCCCATATTTGGCCAGGAGAAGCTGGCTCCATTATTTCTTTATTATATGACATCAGTGTTTAAGAATTTCTCACTGTCTGACACAGGATATAAAGTTCATATTTACTTTGCCTTGGCCCTCAAATCAGCCATTTCTTTACAAAGTTTTGATTGTTGGGGAAAATGATTTAGAAATTAATATCTGGACATTTGATAAGGCCTTGCCATGGGAGCCTTCTCAACACATCTTGGAAATGAAATGCCAGTGTTAGTAAGTAACGTTTAGCTAAAGCTTAAGATCTGCATGTAACTTTAAACACAGAACTTATGTACAGTGAAACTAAATAGCAACATATATGTAATCAAAGGATTTCCTCAAAGTGTCTGGTCATCCCAACCCTTGCTGAAGGGTAGTTTTTAATTTACCTTATATAATATATTATTTCAAGCATTATGAAATAATGTCCCAAAGAAAAAGCACAAAGGAGTAACAGTTTACTTAGTCTCCCAGTTTTAGAAGTGTCTATCTAAGGTCAGTGGGTCATTCCTTTAGGCTCTAAGTGAGGCTTGACATCTATAAAAAACCTGTGCGGAGAGAAGGCTGCTCACAAAGACAGACTGGGGATTGGAAGATGAGAAGAAGCAGAAGGATAAGGCAGAGGGAAGAAGAAGAGGAAGTGAAAAAGCAGGAGAAACATGGACAGGATACCCGGTAATGTACTTACAGCTTTTTAACGAAATTTTTATTAGATATTTTCCTTATTTACATTTCAAATGTTATCCCCTTTCCTAGTTTCCTCTCCAAAAATCCCGGATCCTCTCTGCCCTCCCCCTGACCCCCCACCCATCCACTCCCACATCTTGGCTCAGGCATTCCCCCAGTGGGCATAGAATCTTCACAGAACCAAGGGTCTCTCTTCCCATTGACTAGGCCATCCTCTGCTACATATGCAGCTAGAGCCACGAGTCTCTCTGTGTGTTTTCTTTGATTGGTGGTTTAGTCCCAAGGAGCCTGGGGTTACTGGTTAGTTTATATTGTTGTTCCTCCTAAGGGGCTTCAAACCCCTTCAGCTCTTTGGGTACTTTCTCTAGCTTCTTCATTGGGTACCCTGTGCTCCATCTAATGGATGACTGTGAGCATCCAGTTCTCTATTAGTCAGGCACTGTTAGAGCCTCTCAGGAGACAGCTATATCAGGCTCCTGTCAGCAAGCTCTTGTTGGCATCTACAATAGTGTCTGGGTTTGGTGGTTGTTTATGGGATGGATCCCCAGGTAGGGCAGTTTCTGGATGGTCATTCCTTCAGTCTCTGCTCTGAACTTTGTCTCTGTAACTCCTTCCATGAGTATTTTGTTCCCCCTTCTAAGAAGGAATGAAGTGTCCACATTTTGCTCTTCCTTCTTCTTGAGTTTCATGTGTTTTGCAAAATATATCTTGGGTATAGTGAGCTTCTGGGCTAACATCCACTTATCAGTGTGTGTTCTTTTGTGATTGGGTTACCTCACTTAGGATGATATCCTCCAGATCCATCCATTTGTATAAGAATTTTATGAATTCATTGTTTTTAATAGCTGAGTAGTACTCCATTGTGTAAATGTACCACATTTTCTGTATCCATTCTTCTGTTGAGGGACATCTGGGTTCTTTCCAGCTTATTGCTATTTTAAATAAGGCTGCTATGAATATAGTGGAGCATGTGTCCTTATTACATGTTGAAGCATCTTTTGGGTATAAGTCCAGAAGTGGTATTGCTGGATCTTCCGGTAGAACTATGTTCAATTTTCTGAGGAACTGCCAAATTGATTTTTTTCTTACAGTTTCTAACATCCCAATGTTATCATCCATCTATGGACTCACATTAGATCCATCCACTGTGTAGGTCACAGCCCCCATAGTCAAATTATTTCCTAAAATATGAATTTTCTCTATTAGTGGCCAGGCCTTCAACACAGGAGCCCTTTGCACGATACTTAATATTCAAACATAAGCACCTTACCTAAATTGTCAAAATGATCCTCATGTCTGATTAGTACACAACAAATTTGTAAAGAAATACAGTATACATATTTCTGTGTTGAGAGTTTTTAAAGAAGTTTTAATTCACATAAGCAATTTTAACATTTACATTTACTTACTGAAAATTAAATTTAGAACAAATTTAAATTTAGTGGGGAAAACCCATTAGTTAGGACTTCCTTTTACTTTTTCTAACTCTTAAGTTACAAATTATTAAATCTCAAGTAAGAATTCCTTAGAGTCAAGAAGCACTTATCTCTTTATTTTGTTAGAATCATCATGGTATAAAATGTGGAAATAGAAAAATTCAGATATCAGTTCTTTCTTTCTTTCTTTCTTTCTTTCTTTCTTTCTTTCTTTCTTTCTTTCTTCCTTCCTTCCTTTCTTTTTTTTTTTTTCTTTTTGGGACTGGGTTTCTCTGTGTAGCACTGGCTGTCCTGGAACTCACTTTGTAGACCAGGCTGGCCTTGAACTCAGAAATCTGCCTGCCTCTGCCTCCCGAGTGCTGGGATTAAAGGTGTGTGCCACCACGCCCGGCTCAAATATCAGCTTTTTCGTGTTGTTATTTGCTTGTTTATTATGAAGAAATTGTAATAGCCAAAGATGGCTCTGACATTGTTGAGTCAAAGAGAGGTGTCCTGAGCAATGAAAAACAGCAAATGGAAGAGGAACCAAGGAAGGAAAAGAGGGAGTTAATAACCCAAGAGGACATCATTTTGAAACAGTGGAGAGTACATGCTTACTGATTGTATCCATCTCATTGAAATCAAATGGAAACACATTAAAACTAAAAACAAAACAAAAAAAATTATACTGCTTATTACCAATGCAGAATGAATGTTTGTTGACCAGGATGACAAAAATAAAGATGTACTCAATGGCAAATAACAGCTATGTCTGAATTGTCTCTTGTGCAGATATTATGTCTGATGAGGAGTAGTGAAAAACAAGACCTGTAGGAGGTACAATAGCCATGATGCTCTTGAGGTGGAGGAAATGGAAGGAACTAAAACTGTTCTCTTGGGAGGACAGACTGGGTGAAGAGTGGAAAAGCCAACTTTGCATGTATTTAGGATATGATATGAAAGGATTTGCTTTATTGTATTTGTAGACATCAACTAACAGCACTAACAATACATTGTATGTGTGTTTGAAGCAGGCTGTAATGCAGTGTAATGGGACCTCATACAGTGATTGCGCTTGAGTTTGACCTTGTGGGCAAATACTTTTTCGTTTCTTTACATATGAAGTTCCCTTCTCATCAAAGGCTTATGTTGTTCCAATGTCATGTTTAGAGGTATCATGCTCAGTAATATCATCCGGAATTTGGCATATTCAGTGCTTACTCAATAATAGAATTGAGATTGATAGCATTATTCCACATAGACTGTGAGGCAGGGTCGTTTAGACACTCTGGGTCACTGAAGGCAACCCCTTTGGGATGTATCTTCTACCTGAGCCTACCTGTTCATACTGCCTGTTTTTAGGCCACCAAGAGCAAATAGCTTTGCTCCATTCCCTGCCTCCTGCTATTATGTTCTGTATTATCACACAGGACAGAAAAAACTGAACCAAGTGACAATGTCAAGACTTAACAAAAACACCTTTGATTCATATGTGTGGAGTATGTTCTCAGTATAAACTTCAATCTTGGATATCTCTAAAAAGATATTTAAAACCATTTCCTTGAAGTAGGTTTCTGGATAGTGAAAGAATTAAATCTATGCTTGGCATAGTTAAGAAAAGAATAAATGATTTCTAAATAGTTGTTGAAATAAAATGAATTAATCATCCTAGTAAGTCTTAGTGTAAAATATATTTTATGACATTTTAAAAGTTTCAAAATGATAATCCATGTTTGCTTCTATGTGCTAACACTCCATTAATTATAGCATCTGATTACCTTATTCTTCAAACATGCCAGATAAAGTTTACTTAACTCTTTTTTTTTAAAAATCTGCTAAAAATTATCAAACAGACTAACATCTGTTTTGCATTATGATATGAGTCAGCCTTCTGCTGTTCCTCCACCCGCATGTACACTCTCACACACTCAGACTCATTCATGCCAGTGCTATGCTTTATTGTCCTGACTTTCCACATACTTCTACATACATGTTGGATGCAACTCTTAGCTTTATAGTTTCATATTCATGAACTTGTGTGTTGACCTATATACAATAGAGAGATGAAAGGAGGAAGATGGGGGTGGGGTGGGGGGAAGGAATGGAGTGGCATTAAGATAAAGTCTTGTCAACCTCCTAACATAATAAGACCTGACAGTTGTTGAGTGTTTTGTGTTAAACAACATACCAAGTATTCTACATAATTTGTCTCACTATGCTGTCAGAACAACTCTTTTGAAAGTGTATTGCTATTTTCATTTTTAAAATCTAATAGTTAATACTGTGGTAAATGAAATCTTACAGTTGTTCAGTATGAATGGAAATTTTCTTAATTCCTTTATTGCCTAGTCGGTAATGTCACATAAATAGCATTTTTTACCTATTTCCATTCTACATCCAAGCTTATGCCTCCAAATCATGTATTTTTTCCCTATATCTTTTTCTGTGTGTTAAAGGAAAGTAGTTCTCTGATGGGACTTCAAATCCCATGACACCATGGGATTTTTGCAAATGCATAGAAACATTTGAAATTGTTAAACTGAGAAGGTGTTCCCAGCAGAGGCCAAGATTCTCTACATCTCACAGTGTACTGGGTAACTCCTAACAAAGTTATATGGCCTAATATGTTCACAGTAAAAAGACTAAGAAACAAAGGACCCAGATATAGCTGTCTCTTGTGAGACTATGCCAGGGCCTAGAAAACACAGAAGTGGATGCTCACAGTCAGCTATTGGATGGATCACAGGGCCCCCAATGGAGGAGCTAGAGAAAATACCCAAGGAGCTAAAGGGGTCTGCAACCTTATAGGTGGAACAACAATATGAACTAACCAGTACCCCCCAGAGCTCTTGCTTCTAGCTGCATATGTATCAGAAGATGGCCTAGTCGGACATCATTGGAAAGAGAGGCAATGGGTCTTGCAAAATTTATATGCCTCAGTACAGGGGAATGTCAGGGCCAAGAAGTGGGAGTGTGTGGGTAGGGGAGTGGGGGGGGGAGGGTATGGGGGACTTTTGGGATAGCATTGGAAATGTAAATGAAGAAAATACCTAATTAAAAAAAAGACTAAGAAACTTATCTAGAGAGAGAAGTTCTTGAAGAGAAATGTCAATATTTGTAATTGTATTTTCATAATATTTATTTATCTTTGAGGGCTCCTTTTAGGATGTTAGAAATAATGGCTATTAGAACATTTCAGGACTCCCTTGGGCTGTTACACTGACTTACAAAGCATGCAACCTTAATTGTTGTTCAGATAATAGAATTTCTGCATTGTTCTTGATTCCAAACAGTGTGTTTTCAAAGTGTCATATTAGCATCTGGTGATCAATACATTATATAATATATATAGCAATTTGGACAAGATAACTTTTATGAAATCATCTCTACCAGCTTGTCTGACTTCATTTATATTATTCTGGGGATGAGGTAAAGTTACCAGAAAAAGTGAACACACCTTCTCTATATGTCACTGCTTTGAAACTGCTTGGTCCCCTTACCTGTCCCTTAAACACTGGCAGTTGTATGTAATCAAATTGTAACACCCACTGGCCCACTAAATCTTCTAATAGTAAGACTTTTCTGATATGGGGTTTAGATCTCAGCTAAGCAGTTTGAATAGTCAGTGTCCATAAAAAATCCAGGAAGCAGAGCTGGTTGGAATGTACTAAATAGGAGATAAGGGAAATACATGAATTTTGACTGATGACAGTGGGAAGTTTGCATGTTTTCACATATAAAAATGGCATATTTTGTGGTTCAGCTAACAGTTGATTTTATTCTTCGAGCATATAACACAGTGAAAAAAGTAGTAGTTATAAAATTAGCCTACCAATTGCTCAGATACAGGCTGCAGAGAATTTGGGATAGTTGGTAAATTTGTATCAGTTACTTTCAGTTGATTGTTTGCTGGAAATGTGAATTTATCTGTTTGTTTGTAGAATAATAACTTATATTTTAGTAATTCTATTTAAAATATATTATTTTTATTATATGTGTGTATATATGTGAACATGTGTATGTATGTATGTATGTATGTATGTATGTATGTGATTGTATATGTGTGTGCATGTGGTATAGTGTACATGTGCAAATCAGAGGACAAATAGATGGGGTCAATTTTTTCTTCTATCACAAGGGTCTTGGAGACTGACCTGGGCTTTCAGGCTTGGCAGTAACTGTCATGACTCCTAAAGCCACCTGGCCCTCTTCAAACTTAAATTACTATGTTTAAGATAGTGTTGCAATGAGCATTTTTGGCTGATATACTATGAATATTTGTTGAAGTAACAAATGCTTTTCTTTGTCTTTTGAGTCTATGCCTCACTAAATAGCCCAGTCTGGCCTTGAAAATTTGTCATATTAAAAACCTTGTCATTTTAAAGTGTGGTATGTGTGAAACATATCCTTTGATATCCAGATTGCAGTTTTGATACATGGTCTGATTTCAGAATTGTGGTCTTGGATAGAGACAAGTCTTTAGGATGGCATTTAAAGTCATTAAATGGGAATTTCCTCAGCTTTGGTTAGAAAATGGGGCATCTTAATTATTAAAAAACCCACAGGCTCTTTTTCCCTTGTGAATAATGCAGATGTGTCACCAACCTACTGCTTGATTAGTTCATTCCGGGTGGTTCCTAGGAATGGCACATGAATATTTACTCAGTAATATCTCAATTTTCTTCTGCTCTGTGGTTGAATCTTCTCTTAGGTGCATGAGGATGGTTCTTTGGCACTGAAGGTGAGTCCCTGCACTTAAAGAGGTTGATTGTTGATATTGTCATGTATAGAGCTCTCTTCCATCAACTAGAATGAGCTCTTACCACCTCAGGGCCAAATGGAGGTTCATGGGCCTTCTTCTACTCTACCTTCATCTAGTAGTGTTGAGATGTCACTAGACCTCACAAAACCTTGGTCTCCTTCTTTCCTCTCAGTGAAGTTTAGACAGTACCTAAAATGTCAAATTTTGGAAAGGAGAACTATATATGAAGGAAATATTTGGCTTTTATCTTCATGTTTGATTCCCAGTCCTCCTAGGAGGGAATTCAAATATTCTCAGTCTTTCTCTGAGCCAAACCCATCTTGAAGATGTCCACTGTCAATGTGCCCAACGTTAGAATGACCCTCAGGAGCTTCTGTGTGGTATAGAGAGTGCAGGATATAGAGTGTTCTATATATGGTGCTATAGTCCATCCTTTAATTTGAAAAAGTTGAAAGAAGCGGAGGGAGAACACCCTATATTTAACAAATAAACTCAGAAGTGATCTTTCTCTAGATTCAAATATATAGCTCTTCTAGATGTTCACACTAAATATGTTCAGCAAGCTTTCTGATAGTGACAATGTTAGAAATTGCATATCAATAATGATGTGTATATTCTTGGTCAAATGCTTTAGAAAGTAAAGGACTGGTCTGCATTGTGATTGCTATGGTACATTCAGCATTCCCTTATGTTGATTACATAAAATTCCTTGCCATAGATAATTCCAACATTAAATGTAGTCTAGCTTATAAAATAGAAAACCAGCCTATATATGTGGGCATTTAGTTTGTATCAAGAGAGAAAAATATGAGGCCCAAATAACATGTTGGGCTTCAATATAGAACTGCTTGCACTTCCCATCCAAAATGGAGGACAGAGTTATTTGTGTTTCCCTCAGAATGCCATCTCTAAAATTGTTATAATGACATGATATTTGTAATGTCAGTCTGAATCATCAAAAGTTGACCAAAAAAAGTCCCTGAGAAGATCCTGTCTGCCTGTGAAAGACCTAAATGTGAATTAAAAAGTGTTCATTCCATGTTTTATGCTCTTGCCATAATAGACTTCCTAATATATATTTGGTTGCTTTTATATAATGTCATGTATTTGGGGTCAAGTATACACCTGTGAAATTATCACTTTTATCCAGGCTATAGACATATCCATCATATCTCAATATTTTTTCTTACCTCTTTTATTATATGACTACCTTACCAAAGATCTTATCAATTTACTTGGCTGCTCTTAAGTATGCAATATGCAGTGTGGTTAGCTGTAGACAGTATTTACCACTTCAGGACTCCAGAGTATCAAGTGTTTTTACTTTTTACTGAAGCTTGATGCATTTTGTGTACCCTTCCCCTCAGTCCTTGGCAACAATCATTTTAAGTTTCTGCTTCTAAGATTTTTGACTATGTTAGATTCCATATGTAAGTGAAATCATGTGGTGTTTGTGTTTCTGTGTCTGGATTATTTCACTAAGAGAAAGAAATTTTGGATCCAATTCCTTAGCAGATTGAAGATCTTCCTTCTTTTGTTTCAAATAAAAATATAAAAAGATCACAGAGGAAATCTTGCTCATATTACTCTATACAAAGAAGGAAGCACTGCTGGGGCTCTTTCCAATAATCATAAAACCTCTACAACATTTCAGTCTGAAAAGATGAAAACTTACATGACTCAGCACTAACAACTCCATCAAGAATCACTGTGTCCAGTCAAGTATTAGAGTTTCTCTACCAATGCCAGCTGCCTTACAGTTTTTCTCTTTCTCAATGTGCTAAGAGAATGTGTGAGAACACCAAGGACAGCTCTTACATTGTCCATGACCAGAAATACATTGATCATCTTTTAACAAAGAAGGGGATGACCTTTTTCAACAATATTGTAAGCCAAACAACTTTCAAATTTGTATTAGAAAGTGACCTCTTTTGAAGGGCCATCTTACTAATAATGCAATGCCATCTGCAGGTATAAGATATTCAGTGTGACTCTATAACATCTTCTCTGTGAGACTTGTACAAAGTTGCATTGTTTCTTTACTCAATGAAAAGAAATATGGGACAACAATTGTTTAGAGCTATTTCTGTGGAAGTCCTTAATCTTACCCAGAGCTAGATAGCAGGTTCATTAGCAACCTACAAATGCGGTTAGCTTGCGTACAATGTCCAAAACCTTGATGTCTTGCTATAAAAGTTTGAAAGGATAAATTTTAAAGTATGTTATATGTATTTTGATGCAAGCAAGAGGAGAAAGCTACACCAAAACACAACTAATCAAAACTAATTCAAGTGTATTAGGACTAAATTGTTAAATAAGGCATTAGCATCCCTGATGTGCACTCCTTGGAAAGATTTTCACTTGTCAATAATTAAAAACAGAGTATAATATTTCATCAACTTACAGTAGAAAGCACAGTATATGTTAAAATTTAAATGGCATATATAAATATACAAATAGATTCTAAATGTAAAAAGACAATATGTTGTTTTTAAATGTAATTTTTATGTGTATGACTTCTTTACACTAGGAAAAGTTTTTCAATGAGCTGTGATAGTAGCCAGGAAGGCCATTGATGACATACACAGACTCTGATGTTTAGTCAAGTCATTTAAAAATTGGGACAATTTTAGTTGTCTCTTTATCAGGTTGTTTAAAAACTGGATAGTTAATACAGTATTTCTTAACTTCACAAATGGAAAGCAGAGACTTTAGACTGTAAACAAAAGTTTCAGGCTGGCCAAACTTTCTCTTGTTTGGTATTCATCTTTGGGTAAATTTCAAAACTGATGAGCACTAAGGCTTATTAGTGTTAGTCTTTATGTCATAGATATCACAGGCTCCTGGGGCTTCATATTTCTCCCTAGTACAGTGTTCTTATTACCCATCTCTCCTGCTGTTTTTCTGCTTAAGAGATTCTCAAGCTGGCTGTATAAGCCAGATAATCCTGACTTATACTTGTTTAGCAGAATGAGATTTTTAAAATTTTGCTTGTTTGGTTTTAAGACAGGGTCTCAATTTGAAGCCATGGCTGTCTTGGAACTTGCTATGTAAACCAGGCTGATCTCAAACTTATAGAGATTTCCCCTACCTCTGGAGTGCTAAAATTATATGCTCCATCATACCTGGCACAGTCTTTTGTTATGTTATGTTTTGTTTTGTTTTGTTTTGTTTTTTTGGAGACTGGGTTTCTCTGTATAGCCCTGGCTGTCCTGGAACTCACTTTGTAGACCAGGCTGGCCTCGAACTCAGAAATCTGCCTGCCTCTGTCTCCCAAATGCTAGGATTAAAGGCGTGCACCACCACTGCCCGGCTTAAAAATGTGTAGCCCAGGCTGGCCTCGAACTCGTGATCCTCCTGCCTCTGCCTCCTTCAGCAAGTCCTACCGGCGTGTGCCACCACTACCGGCTCCTGGCACAGTCTTACACATGTTGCTGGTGGCTATAGTCATGCTATTGGGCATAATGGGCCTATGGCCTCACAGTCTAAACTCTTTACTATTTAACCCTTTGTTGAAAACATTTGCTGACCTCTGCTATACATTAGAAAGCATTTCTTTACTTCTGTGAACAACATTGGCATTTTGTTACTTGTTCCTGCTAGCATTCATCTATAGTTCTTTAAAATTGTTTCCCTAGAGTAGCTAATTCATCAGAGAAATGACTGGAATTTGGAAAAGTATTAAGGAAAGAATGAGAAGAATACATGCATCTGAAAAAGATGGGCTTGAAGGTGCTCAGTACATGACTGCCCTTTGCTGCCATCTATGGGTACCAAGAGTCCTCTAAGTTCCTCAGTCTTTTTCTTTTTTCTTTTTCTTTTTTTTTAAATTAGGTATTTTCCTCATTTACATTTCAAATGCTATCCCCAAAATCCCCCATACCCCCCCCCACTCCCCTGACCACCCACTCTAACTTCTTGGCCCTGGCATTCCCCTGTACTGAAGCATCTAAAGTTTGCAAGACCAATGGGCTTCTCTTTCCAATGATGGCCGACTAGGCCATCTTCTATTCATATGCAACTAGAGACACGAGCTCTGGTGGGTACTGGTTAGTTCATATTGTTGTTCCACCTATAGGGTTGTAGACCCCTTTAGTTCCTTGGGTACTTTCTCTAGCTCCTCCATAGGGGGCCCTGTGATCCATCCAATAGCTGACTGTGAGCATCCACTTCTGTGTTTTCTAGGCCCCAGCATAGCCTCACAAGAGACATTGGGAACAAAACACCAATGGAAGGAGTTACAGAAACAAAGTTTGGAGCTGAGATGAAAGGATGGAGCATCTAGAGACTGCCATATCCGGGATCCATCCCATAATCAGCCTCCAAACGCTGACACCATTGCATACATAAGCAAGATTTTGCTGAAAGAACCCAGTTCCTCAGTCTTAACATATAAGTTGTATTGAAATGTTTTCTCTGTTTTAAGCAAGTAGACTTATGATGTACTTTCTGATTTTTTTCTTCTGATAGTACATATGTCTGTCCACATTGAAATCATAGACACTGACAAATATACAGGAGAGAGGAAAGCTTTCAAATAAGTGGTGATTAAGTCCTCAGGAAAATGCTATCAGGTATCATTTGGTGTGTGTGTATGTGTGTGTGTGTGTGTGTGTGTGTGCGCGCGCGCGTGTGTGTGTGTGTATACACAGCAGTATATATAACAAATGTATTTTATGGAATAAAAACTTTTAACTTAGCTAGTAGAGAGATATAGCAGCTATTAATTTACTGACTCTACCCCCAGCCTAGCCATTTTCCTTGCCCTGTAATAACAGAGATGGGTCTTGTTAAACAGGGTCAGGGTCAGTGTTTACTCTCCAGCAAGTCAACCATAACTCCTTCTAACTCATGCCTTTCAGGTGGCTTGCTTTGACATCAGCTGCTGTCTTCCACCATTTTTACTCAGTTTATTATGATTTCAACTCCTGTTGCAACTTTTTTATATTTCCCTTGTTCAGATTATTATATGGTTTCTCTCTTCTGATTACAATGTAACTAAAATAACAGAGAGGTAAGAACAGACTGTGTTTGTTCCTAAAACATTTTATCTAGTAAGCAAATTAAATTTCCCAAGTATAAAGAGTCCATGGAGTGAATTGGCTTTTGTATAAGCCTTAAAATGAAATTACTGAATCATTTTCTACTTAACAAGATCTCTTTAGTGTATGAGCAACCTCTGGGAATTCAAGAGCAATAATAGGGAAGAGAAAATATTCATTTCACAATTCTACCCATTTCCTTCAGAAAATGAACATGAAAAGAAAACATTTTCCAGTTTTGGTTTCCTAATTCATTTTACTCTCCTTCTTTTCAAAGTTTCCTATTCTTGTTTCTTTACTTCAGTCCTGGTGACCCACTGGAAACTTTAGACACCTGTTTCTATAGCACTGCTTCTAAGAGAGCAGTTAGATGATGTGTGCTGAAACCCAAGTTAAAATTTCTTTGTGGGTAGTAGATTTATAAAGGTAGACCACTGAATACCATTGTAGCTTCACTGAATCAGAATCCTGAAAGAGCAGAAAACCAGAAACCTACTACAGTTCTGTTTTTCTTCCATGCAAGACTACTGAATTAGTAACCATTTATAATGGTATTATCCAATATTAATTTGCATTCTAATATGAGAAGTTCTAGTTTATTATAGATTAGATTAGCATGTAATCTTGGATTTACTTTTATCTGGGATATTTTAACACTTGTTACAAGAGATTGTACAGTCCTTGAGTAAAAGCTCAGCCTTAGATATGGATGCTAGAGTCCACAGGCTCAAAAATCTGTGTGGTTGAGCTTCATGGTGAGCTTCTGAAAACAAGATGCATGCTGCTTATTTCCGCCTCAGACAATGATTCTCTATATAGATAAGTGAAGAAATAGTGGAGGTGGTATAAGGAAACTCTGTAGTGATGTGTGGAGGAGCCGATAATGGAAGTTGCACACACCCAAGATGGAGGCTGGACAAAAGCCTTGAGTGAGAAGCAAGGCCAAAAGACTCAATCATTCCTCAGCAGGGGACAGAAGGATTGCAAGGAATGAGAAAGTACTTAGTGACCATCCATGTCCCACCATTTCCAGACATTTCTCTATGGTGAGTAATTATTTATAAAAAAAGAAAATATTTTAAAACTTCTTTTGACTTTAATAAGTATCATATTATATAACTCAAGGTTGACATACAAAGATATTTACTGTTTTTTTTTGTTTGTTTCTGCTCCCTCACTGTCTTCCCTTTCTCTCCCTCCTTTCCTTTTGGTGAAAGATATAAAACTCAAGACCTCTTAAATACTTAGCCAGTGTTCTACTGCTGAGCTACATCTCTCATCCCACCTCTATAGTCAAATTACCCTGAATTCCCTGAAAAACAACCTTTAGGGAGAGAGAAGTCCTGTAATGTTTGTTACCTATCTACTTAACCTTTCATCCTTCTGACTTCTTATTTTGAACTATTTGTAAGTTCACATGAGTTTTCTTGATATTTATATATTTATTATATACATCTATAATATTTATAGCCACTTTTTACAGTGAGAACATATTGCACAGGTAGAGTATGATATCTAAATGTGTAATATTTATTTTTAAAAACTCTAGATAATGACTGTTTATGTAGCTGGAAATTTAGTAAGTGAATAATTATTCAAGGAACTGTGTTTGCTGTGCTACTTGTAGTAATGGAGTACTTAGCAATCTGAGGTCAATCTTAATAGACCCTGAGTTCATTCATTGCTATGGTTAGGGGGTATCATTAGTTATGACTTATTGAAATGCTTTAGTTAGTCACCACATCCTTCTACTTTTGAGACTTGGTAACTCTGGACTCAAAGAACCAACTCATATTGAAAAATGTTTCAAATTTCTCTGTCCCTTCTTATTAACATATTGTAGACAAACAGAAGCAGGAGATGAAGAGAAAGTAGAACTGTTTTGACCAGTGCTACACAGACAGCTGCTGGAATATGATATGCTCATGAAATTGATTTTCTTTTCATGAAACTCATCATATTCTCCCTTCATTTGAATTTTCTCTGTGTTAGAACTTGATTCTTAATATTGGCACTACATTTGAAAAGCTTTGATTCTTTTGTAAGATATTCAATTATTGACTCCCTTTCAATTTTCTACAGTTTTAAACTCTAGAAGACTTGGATATTAATAGAAGTTCTACCAGCTATGGTTTTTCTAACCATGACCAGTAAACTTTAATCATCCGTGCCTTTCAATTTCACCTGTATACTCAGGGTTATCTAGAACAACACTGCAAATAGAAACTGCAGATAGATGTGTAGGAGGGAATTTATTAGGGAAGTTGGCCACTGAAAAGTTCCATGACAGGTCTTCTGCAGGCTAGAGACCACCACATGGTAAATCCCAACTCAGAGACCCTCACAACCAAGAAGGCTGATAGTATAACTCTTACTTCAAGGCTGAGAGTCCAAGTACTCATTCATGGAGGGGAGCAATGCAACCTCAAGACCAGAAAGCCTGGGGTTCTGATGTGTAAAGCAGGAAACAAGGATGGAGTAGTTCTCAGACAGGTGTAGGTAGGTGTATTCACAAATTCCCCCAGGAGTGGCTATTCACAGAACAAACGTATATTTCTTACTGTGTGGTGACCTGGTTAGCTTTAATTTTCAACTTAACACAGGCTAGAGTTATCTGAGAAGAAAGTCCCAACTGGAGAATTATCTAGATAAATTTGCTTCTGAGCAGGGTGTGAAGGATTGTCTTAATCGTTAATTGATAATGAAATATACCAGCACATCGTGGACTGTACCATCCTCAGGTAGGTGGTTCTAGGCCATATAAGAAAGCTAACTAAGCATGAGCCAAAAATTAGATATTATTGTTTCAATATCTTGTTTGAGTTCTGCACAGACTTCCCTTAATAATAGACAGTGACCTGGAATTGTAAGACAGATAAACTCTTTGCTCCTCTAGGTTGCTTTTGGTTAGAGTGTTTTATCATAGCAACAGAAAGCAAATCAGAATATATGTATATCTCTACAAGGCAACACACAACATAGCATGTGACTTCTCTTAAAGTCGTGGAGGGAAAAAGGAGGAAAGCAAGCAAGCAAGAGAGGGAAAGCCATTGAGTCATTTTCTAAAACACCATATGACACTGTATTGTAATCTGTTGTTAGAAATGTATCACTTGGGACAGAAAATACCGAAGGAACATAGGTTACATAGTGGAATGAACACCATGGTTGCTGGATTTCTAGGGAACCAGTTAGAGTTGCTCCCTGTAGAGTTCCAACAGTCCAGTATGGATCCTTGAATTCAATAGAAAACAGATCAGATGGCATCCTAGCTTGATGTCTGGCTTGGTTGCCAAAGCTGTTTTATGCTTATAACTCATAAAAAATCAAATCAAATCAAATCAAATACAGGCAGAGCAGCATGGGAAGAGGAAGACAGAGACTTGTGGATTGCTATGCCACACAAAAACCTGCCCTCTGGCTCATGGCTCAGGCAGACCATAGACACCCACTTGCTTTCATGACATACAACACGGACAGAGGATGTTACCCAAGGGTTCACTAGCTGTATGTCTACCCTGCACCAAGAGTGACCCATAAGATGGGAGAGAAAGGAAGTGGAGCAGCTTAAGCATTATGAATAGAGGCAGAACTGGTAACTCAAGTGTGGAGAAGAGTAGTCTGTTGTGAGTGGCCAGTCTGTCACCTGGAGCCAAAGTGAGGTCCCATCCTGAGCTGCCACTGAGGACCATGTCTGGGTCCATGGCTATACTGTGGCAGATGTTAATGTTTGTGGCTATTACCACTAAAGAACATGGGGTCTGTCCTTAGTCAGGGCAGCCACCAGGGACTAAATAGATGTCCAGGCTGTGCAGAACTGACCGTACCTTTCACCAGAGGCAGCACTCTGGAAAGCTGCTCCTGTGACTCATTCAGACAGCACAATGAAGCCGGCCCTAATGGTGGAGACACAGGTCAGCTAGCCTGAGTATGACAGCATGGGAGAGCTGGCTCCACCATTTGTCCTGTGAGATGGCACAGGTGTTGGGTGATGTCCCGGCACACCTTGAGTTGTCAGGACAGCTGGCACTGGGATCATGAGAGCAGGCCCTGTGCCTTGGCTGAGCAGCACATTGTGCAGGTGAGCCAGTGAGAGAGAGCTCGTCCTACCACTTATCTACCACAGATGGTGTGGGTGTGGGGGTGATGTCCTTCCCCTCCCAAATGGCATGAGAGCAGGAAATATGACCTTGCCTCCTCCTGATGGCAGCAGTGAGTGGATCAGCCTGAGTAGGGCTGGAGAACTAGTCCTGGTGGTGAGGATAAAGGAGAGCTGGTAGGATGACCAGTTCAGCTACTACCAAGGCCCAGATACAGGATTCTGAGTCTGCCTACCCCCAAATCTTTGTCATTTGTAAACTGTTGGGACTTGGGAAAGGGCTAGTCCTGCTAATCCAAAGCTTCAGGATCTCCATGACACAGGGCAACAACAGGATTTTTTTTTTTTAGGCAGTTAGGTTTTTTTTTCAATTTTTTATTAGATATTTTCTTCATTTACATTTCAAATGCTATACCTATAGCCTCCCCCTGCCCTGCTCCCCTACCCACATACTCCCACTTCTTGGCTCTGGCATTCCCCTGTAATGGGACATATAAACTTTGCAAGACTTAGGGGCCTCTCCTCCCAATGATGGCCAACTAGGCCATCTTTTGCTACATATGCAGCTAGAGACACGAGCTCTGGGGGTACTGGTTCATATTGTTGTTCCACCTATAGGGTTGCAGACCCCTTCAGTTCCTTCGGTACTTTCTCTAGCTCCTTCATTGGGGACCTTGTGTTCCATCCTATAGATGACTATGAGGATCCACTTCTGTATTTCCTAGGCACTGCCATAGCCTCACAAGAGACAGCTATATCAGGGTCCTGCCAGCAAAATCTTGCTGGTATATGCAATATGTCTGTGTTCAGTGGCTGATTATCGGATGGATCCCCAGGTGGGTCAGTCGCTGGATTGTCCATCCTTTCGTTTCAGCTCCAAACTTTGTCTCTGTAACTCCTTCCATGGGTATTTTGTTCCCTATTCTAAGGAGGAATGAAGTATCTACGCGTTGATCTTCCTTCTTAATTATCTTGTGCTTTGTAAATTGTATATTGGGTATTCTAAGTTTCTGGAAGATCCAATATTAATGGTGTCACAGAAGCAAGAGATCTCAAATCAGACCAATGACTCATTGCAATGAACATTTTCAAATGAAGACACGTGGACAGAGGAATATACTGTGGGACACACTGTGACATACTACAGCTTCCATACTCAGATGTTTTCTATGTGGTGTGTGTGTGTGTGTGTGTGTGTGTGTGTGTGTGTGTGTGTGTGTGTGTGTGTTGTTTTGTGGGGAGGTTGCAAGAGCAAAAGTTAGATATGAGGGGTTGGGGAGGTGAGTGGGACTGGATGCATGAAGTGAAACTCAAAAAATCAATAGTATGTTAAAAACAAAAAGGAGCAGATTTTTCCTCTACCTGTGAGAACCTTGGAGGAACCTAACTTTTTATTTGCAAGTGGTTATCAATTAGAGATTGCTTCTGGGATAGGTATGGAAGCATGCATCCACTTCATTCAGATCTAGGGTCCCACCTCTAGGGTCCTGTGTATGCATCCTCAGTCTTGTGAGTTTATGTGCTCATTGACCATGTTGATGTAGAAGGCCTTGTTTTCTTGGTGTTCTCCATGTCCTCTGGCTCTAATACTCTTTCTGCCTCCTCTTCTACCAGCCCTGAGGGGAAAGATTTGATGGAGACATCCCATTTAGAGCAGAGTGTTCTAAGGTCTCTCTCTGCATAATTTCTGGCTGTGGATCTTTGTCTTTGTTCCCATCATTTGCAGGAGAAATCTCTGGTGATATCTGAACAAGGCGCTGCTCTGCTTCCCTGGATGGAGTGTAGTGTCATTTATTATAGGACCTTATAAAACATTTATTATGGACAGTTTATCTCCGGAAATATATTTAGTATAGATAATGACACACATATATTTGTCTAATAAACTCACTTTTTGACAAAATAAATCATATTTTGGATCCTTTGGATAATTCTTTGAGACATTCAGTTTAGTGTATAATAGCAGGGATAGAGGCTTATGTCATGTAGTAAATATTCTAATTCTGTCTTGGGTGGCATTTAACACCTGCCTGAGCTTGACTCTGCTTCCAGATGGTAAATGAAAATAACCAAATGTGACCTCTGACATACTCCCAAGGGTACTATTAGGTTTAATAAAATGAGTAGCAAACCTAAAAGAGAACGGTAGTGTCTCTTCTATTGCATCTTCATAGAGAAGAAGCTCTGTAGCAGCCTTTCTCATTCACATTTCAAATCACTAAAATACAAAATCAGATAGAATCTGATTCTATTCCAATGTCTAATGTGTTTTAAAATGAACTAAAGAGAGCAGGAGGCAGGTGCACAAGTGGACCTGGAAGGAAAAAGCCAGGAGAGACAGCACCAGTGTGGGTCGTCCCTCTGGCCACTTCTTCTTAACCCTCCTGTTGTTTTCAACTTCAGTTTCTTTCAGAGATTGTCTGAGGACTGAAGCAAGGGGTCACCTTGAGTAACATTCTCCTGAAAGGAGAGGGTTTCTCTCCCTGGGCCTCTCACATCCTGCTGAGCCACTTTCTCTGAAGAGGCAGCTTTTCTATTATAAGCTTGTCTATTCACCAGTCAAGGGCTGAAGTACTGCTGAATTGAGTAGGAGTCAGATGCCACTAAATCCCCAGTAATGACAACTAAGAACAGAGGGTAAAGAATAAGGTTAGAACTGAAAGTACAGCACTTATTGGAATTGTACAGGGAGGTGGGGGCATTTTTCTCCAGCCTTCACATGAGGATTTTGAAGCACTGCCATGAGTTTGCTTCAATCACACATTGAGGGCATTTTTCATGTCAGCAATGAGGACCATTGTAGCTTTGTTGGCAACTGAAAGTCTTTATCTTTTTGCCTTTAAAAATGGAGCCAGTGATTCATCCCTTGTAGAGCTGTGAAAACTAGAAGGGGTAAAGAAATTAAAATAGGGTCATTCAGTGACGTTCCTTTTAGATTCCACAGAGGTTATCAGATAAAATACTTCTGCTACAACTCTTGTCACGGCTCTGAAATTAAATAGCTCTTTAACAAAAGAAAAATAGACTTCTGATCCTTTCAGGGAATTTTGTAGTAATTCTCTGGTGACTAGTGCATTTTTTTTTCTATAGAGTTAAGACTAATCTCATACGCTCATTGCACTCATTCTTGTAGTATGAGTTTTCCTTTTAGTCTACCGTGTTTAGCAGTACAGCTTTTGTTCAAGTTTTTATATTAATATTTATTTATTGTTTCATTGTAGTATTGTCCAATTAAACAGTGATTTTACAATTGACCAAAATCACATATCTTATATGGAATGAAGGCTACATCATGGGCACCCAGAATTCTGCCTTTTACTTGCTATGTGGAGGATCTTCAAGAGGTTAGTGTTACTTTTTTTTTTTTTTTGTCCTCACCTTGAATGTTGAGTCTGTCCAGTGCACATACATCTGTGGAAAGAGACATGCACCACAAAGTGCTAAATATGAGAGAGGAAGACATGCAAAGATTGGAGACAGTAAACCAATCCATCCTATTCCCAACTACCCTATTTCTAATTCTCCAAACCACTTTGGTCATTAGCATGCATGGCTTGACAGTAAAGGCAGGAACTTAGAATACATTGGGTTTGAATTTAAAAATTGATCCTCCAACCCCTGTAGTCAGAAGCTCATTTAAACAAAGAAAATGTTTGGCTTGACTGAGAACTGGATACTCATCCAACTTGAAGATCAGGTAATTCATCACTGGAGCCATGGGAAAACACAGGGTGAAAGCAAGGTTCTTCTAAGAACCTGCAGGAAGAGGAAAGACCAGCCCATTGTAAAGTAATAGATCCCAGAAAGAGAAAAATATCTGTGTATGATCCACCAGAATGAAAAACAAACAAACAAACAAACAAACAAAAACAAAGGAGACTTGCAGTTCTACGACTATCAGGCCTGTTTTTTTCCTTCCTGGGTAAAAACTAGGAAAATGACAAGTTTCAGCAAGAGTCCCCACACCTCTGAAATACCAGGTGGTAAAGGATGCATGAGATTGAAGTTTAGGGGCATAACCCTTGAACCTCATCAGTTGTAATGGGATAAATTCTGAGAGCTAGGCAAGATAATCTCAACTCAGAAGGGCATTCCCTGTACATGCAATTACAACTGTATAGAAGCTACAGTGGCAGAGGCTGTTACCCAGCTAGCAAACATAATGGGGTAGGTCACTTAGAAACATGTCCTATCCCCAGGTCTGAGGACTTGCTAGCTTTATTCAGCATACAGATACTATATCTACATGAGCACAAGAAGTTTCAAATAGTGAGAAAACTGTAGTATAATATTAAAAATATGTACATCCTATCTTTTCCAGAAAGAAGAGACTGTGGAATAGACAGAACCAAACATTAGCTATGAAAACATGCTAGCATTACTGATATCTTTAATATATACACACTGAATACATGTGTCAAACAAGGAAAGATATCCATGAAGCCTGGTCAGATTTTTTTAAAGATAAAATTCTTTGAAAAAATAGACTTTTTTTAGTACAAGTTGGGAAACAGCATGAATGTCCTTATGCCTACAGATCTCCAGAGAAACCAGAAATGTTAAGTACGCAGGATTGTCTTTCCAATGGGAAAGATGTAAAACATGTTCTTGAAAGAAATGACATGTACCCTGAGTAAATTTTGATGTAATTACACTTCTCTGCAAGTGTAGGAATCCTAAAATATGGAATATTAACTATGCCAATGTTCAGACCTGTTACTTTTGATTTTTTTTCCAATGTAACACTCTGGAAACCCTTAAGTGATCCTCCACCCAGAGAATCTTCCAGACTTCTTTCTGCTCCGTCTTGAAGAGACTTCCATGCTGCTTACTCATGAGACTCTTCACTTAACTGTCCTATAACAGGAGTACCCTTTTGTGTTCTCTTGTCCAATCTTCTGAATAATAGGATAGAAGAAACAGAGTGATTGCTAGCATAATATGTAGTTGGCTCCAGGACTGGGTTTACAGAAAGAGCTCAGACCTATGATCTAGTTAGGCTTAGAAGGTCTGGAATACAAAGTACCTATGTAGGTAGACAAAGGTACATCAAGAGGGCCATGCTGTGATAAGGAGAAATGACCAAGTATTATGGAAGCACAGCCTTCAATAGATTCTGCTCTACATGAGTATTTTTTGATAGTGAGCATATACTCAAATTTGGTACAAAGCAAAGGATGACCTGAGGCAATGAACTCTAATTTGCTTCAGCAAATTGATTGACAATTTTCTACCTAGTTGCTTCCCTGAATGCCATGTTAAGAGTAGTTACCCATTTTATTTTTCTTCTAGAGATATTTTTTTAATTTCATACTTGCTGAATTCTGTCTGGCAAATTCAGCCTAATCCTGTCCATGATCTGTTGGTAGCAGTGGCATTTAAACTAATGGCAGTTGCAATATTCAAATTAAACTGTAATGAAAGGAATATAACAATAAATCAATATGTAAATTTATAATTGCTATTTGATATTAAGAGACAAAAATTAACAGTATCCCAAAATGCTATCCCAAAAGTCCCCCACACCCTCCACCCCACTCCCCTACACACCCACTCCCACTTCTTGGCCCTGGCGTTCCTCTGTACTGAGACATATAAAGTTTGCATGACCAATGGGACTCTCTTTCCAATGATGGCTGGGTAGGCCATCTTCTGATATATATGCAGCTAGAGACACAAGCTCCAGGGGGTATTTGTTAGTTCATATTGTTGTTCCACCTATAGGGTTGCAGCTATTGGTTAGTTCACATTGTTGTTCCACCTATAGGGTTGCAACTATAGGGATCTCTTTAGCTCCTTGGATACTTTCTCTAGCTCCTCCATTGGGGGCCCTGTGATCCATCCAAGAGCTGACTGTGAGCATCCACTTCTGTGTTTGCTAGGCCCCAGCATAGTCTCACAAGAGACAGCTATATCAGGGTCCTTTCAGCAAAATCTTGCTAGTGTATGCAATGGTGTCTGTGTTTGGTGGCTGATTATGGGATGGATCCCCAGATATGGTAGTCTCTAGATGGTCCATCTTTTCTCTCAGCTCCAAACTTTGCTCTGTAACTCCTTCCACTGGTGTTTTGTTCCCAATTTTAAAAAAGGGCAAAGTGTCCACACTTTGGTCTTCTTTCTTCTTGAGTTTCATGTGCTTTGTATCTTGTATCTTGGGTATTCTAAGTTTCAGGGCTAATATCCACTTATCAGTGAGTATATATCATGGGAGTTCTTTTGTGATTGGGTTACCTCACTCAGGATGATGCCCTCCACGTCCATCCATTTGGCTAGGAATTTCATAAATTCATTCTTTTTAATAGCTGAGTAGTACTCCATTGTGTAGATGTACCACATTTTCTGTATCCATTCCTCTGTTGAGGGGCATCTGGGTTCTTTCCAGCTTCTGGCTATTATAAATAAGGCTGCTATGAACATAGTGGAGCATGTGTCTTTCTTACCAGTTGGCACATCTTCTGGATATATGCCCAGCAGAGGTATTGTGGGATCTTCCTGTAGTACTATGTCCAATTTTCTGAGGAACCGCCAGACTGATTTCCAGAGTGGTTGTACAAGCCTACAATCCCACCAACAATGGAGGAGTGTTCCTCTTTCTCCACATCCTCGCCAGCATCTGCTGTCACCTGAATTTTTGATCTTAGCCATTCTGACTGGTGTGAGATGGAATCTCAGGGCTGTTTTGATTTGCATTTCCCTGATGATTAAGGATGCTGAACATTTTTTCAGGTGCTTCTCAGCCATTCGGTATTCATCAGGTGAGAATTCTTTGTTTAGCTCTAAGCCCCATGTTTTAATGGGGTTATCTGATTTTCTGGAGTCCACTTTCTTCAGTTCTTTATATATATTAGATATTAGTCCCCTATCTGATTTAGGGTTGGTAAAGATCCTTTCCCAATCTGTTGGTGGCCTTTTTTGTCTTATTGTCAGTGTCCTTTGCCTTAGAGAAGCTTTCCAATTTTATGAGGTCCCATTTGTCAATTCTCGATTTTATAGCATAAGCCATTGCTGTTCTATTCAGGAATTTTCCCCCTCTGCCCATATCTTGGAGGCTTTTCTCCACTTTCTCCTCTATAAGTTTCACTGTCTCTGGTTTTATGTGGAGTTCCTTGATCCACTTAGATTTGACCTTAGTACAAGGAGATAGGAATTCTTCTACATGTTAAGCGCCAGTTGTGCCAGCACTCTTTGTTGAAAATGCTGTCTTTTTTCCACTGGATGGTTTTTGATCCTCAAAGATCAAGTGACCATAGGTGTGTGGGTTCATTTCTGGGTCTTCAATTCTATTCCACTGGTCTACTTGTCTGTCACTATACCAGTACCATGCAATTTTTATCACAATTGCTCTGTAGTACAGCTTTAGGTCAGGCATAGTAATTCCACCAGAGGTTCTTTTACCCTTGAGAAAATTTTTTGCTATCCTAGGTTTTTTTGTTATTCCAGATGAATTTGCAGATTGCTCTTTCTAATTCGTTAAAGAATTGATTTGGAATTTTGATGGGGATTACATTGAATCTGTAGATTGCTTTTGGCAAGATAGCCATTTTTACTATATTGATCCTGCCAATCCATGAGCACGGGAGATCTTTCCATCTTCGGAGATCTTCTTTAATTTCTTTCTTCAGAGACTTGAAGTTTTTATCATACAGATCTTTCACTTCCTTAGTTAGAGTCATGCCAAGGAATTTTATATTATTTGTGACTATTGAGAAGGGTGTTGCATCCTTAATTTCTTTCTCAGCCTGTTTATTCTTTGTGTACAGAAAGGCCATTGACTTGTTTGAGTTAATTTTATATCCAGTCACTTCACCGAAGCTGTTTATCAGGTTTAGGAGTTCTCTGTTGAATTTTTAGGGTCACTTATATATACTATCATATCATCTGCAAAAAAGTGATGTTTTGACTTTTTCCTTTCCAATTTGTATCCCCTTGATCTCCTTTTGAATGTTGAATAGGTAGGGCAAGAGTGGACAGCCTTGTCTAGTCCCTGATTTTAGTGGGATTGCTTCCAGCTTCTCACCATTTACTTTGATGTTAGCTACTGGTTTGCTGTAGATTGCTTTTATCATGTTTAGGTATGGGCCTTGAATTCCTGATCTTTCCAAGATGTTTATCATGAATGGGTGTTGGATTTTGTCAAATGCTTTTTCTGTATCTAACGAGACGATCACGTGGTTTTTGTCTTTGAGTTTGTTTATATACTGGATTATGTTGATGCATTTCCATATATTGAACCATCCCTGCATCCCTGGAATAAAACCTACTTGGTCAGGATGGATGATTGTTTTAATGTGATCTTGGATTTGGTTAGAGAGAATTTTATTGAGTATTTTTGCATCGATATTCATAAGGGAAATTAGTCTGAAGTTCTCTATCTTTGTTGGATCTTTCTGTTGTTTAGGTATCAGTGTAATTGTGGCTTCATAGAATGAATTGGGTAGAGTACCTTCTGCTTCTATTTTGTGGAATAGTTTGTGCAGAACTAGAATTAGATCTTCTTTGAAGGTCTGATAGAACTCTGCACTAAACCCATCTGGTCCTGGGCTTTTTTTGGTCAGGAGACTATTAATGACTGCTTCTCTTTCTTTAGGGGATATGCGACTGTTTAGATCATTAACCTGATCCTGATTTAACTTTGGTACCTGGTATCTGTCTAGAAATTTGTTCATTTCATCCAGGTTTTCCAGTTTTGTTGAGTATAGCCTTTTGTAGAAGGATCTAATGGTGTTTTGGATTTCTTCAGGATCTGTTGTTATGTCTCCCTTTTCATTTCTGATTTAGTTCCTTAGGATGCTTTCCCTGTGCCTTCTAATGAGTCTGGCTAAGGGTTTATCTATCTTGTTGATTTTTCTAAAGAACCAGCTCCTCGTTTGGTTGATTCTTTGAATAGTTTTTCTTGTTTCCACTTGGTTGATTTCACCCCTGAGTTTGATTATTTCCTGCCTTCTACTCCTCTTGGGTGAATTTGTTTCCTTTTGTTCTAGAGCTTTTAGGTGTGTTGTCAAGCTGCTAGTGTGTGCTCTCTCTAGTTTCTTTTTAGAGGCACTCAGAGCTATGGATTTCCCTCTTAGAAATGCTTTCATTGTGTCCCATAAGTTTGGGTATGTTGTGTCTTCATTTTCATTAAACTCTAAAAAGTCTTTAATTTCTTTCTTTATTCCTTCCTTGACCAAGGTATCATTGAGAAGAGTGTTGTTCAGTTTCCATGTGAATGTTGGCTTTCTATTATTTATGTTGTTATTGAAGATCAGCCTTAGTCCATGGTGATCTGATAGGATGCATGGGACAATTTCAATATTTTTGTATCTGTTGAGGCCTACTTTGTGACTAATTATATGGTCAATTTTGGAGAAGGTACCATTTGGCACTGAGAATAAGGTGTATCCTTTTGTTTTAGGATAAAATGTTCTGTAGATATCTGTTAAATCCATTTGTTTCATAACTTCTGTTAGTTTCACTGTGTCCCTGTTTAGTTTCTGTTTCCATGATCTGTTAATTGATGAAAGTGGTGTGTTGAAGTCTCCCACTATTATTGTGTGAGGTGCAATGTATGCTTTGAGCTTTACTAAAGTTTCTTTAATGAATCTGGCTGCCCTTGCATTTGGAGCGTAGATATACAGAATTGAGAGTTCCTCTTGGAGAGTTTTACCTTTGATGAATATGAAGTGTTCCTCCTTGTCTTTTTTGATAACTTTGGGTTGGAAGTCGATTTTATTCGATATTAGAATGGCTACTCCAGCTTGTTTCTTCAGACCACTTGCTTGGAAATTTGTATTCCAGCCTTTCACTCTGAGGTAGTGTCTGTCTTTTTCCCTGAGATGGGTTTCCTGTAAGCAGCAAAATGTTGGTCCTGTTTGTGTAGCCAGTCTGTTAGTCTATGTCTTTTTATTGGGGGAATTGTGTCCATTGATATTAAGAGACATTAAGGAAAAATAATTGTTGCTTCCTATTATTTTTGTTGTGAGAGTTGGCATTCTGTTCTTGTGACTGTCTTCTTTTTGGTTTGTTGAAGGATTACTTTCTTGTTTGTTCTAGGGTATGGTTTCCGTCTTTGTATTGTTTTTTTTCTGTTATTATCCTTTGAAGGGCTGGATTCATAGAAAGATAATGTGTGAATTTGGTTTTGTCGTGGAATACTTTGGTTTCTCCATCTATCATAATTGAGAGTTTGGCTGGGTATAGTATCCTGGGCTGGCATTTATGATCTCTTAGTGTCTGTATAACATCTGTCCAGGATCTTCTGGCTTTCATAGTCTCTGGTGAAAAGTCTGGTGTAATTCTGATAGGCCTGCCTTTATATGTTACTTGACCTTTTTCCCTTACTGCTTTTAATACTCTATCTTTATTTAGTGCATTTGTTGTTCTGATTATTATGTGTCGGGAGGAATTTCTTTTCTGGTCCAGTCTATTTGGAGTTCTGTAGGCTTCTTGTATGTTCATGGGCATCTCTTTCCTTAAGTTTGGGAAGTTTTCTTCTATTATTTTTTGAAGATATTTGTTGGTCCTTTAAGTTGAAAATCTTCATTCTCATCTACTCCTATTATCTATAGGTTTGGTCTTCTCATTGTGTCCTGGATTTCCTGGATGTTTTGAGTTAGGATCTTTTTGCATTTTGCATTTTCTTTGATTGTTGTGCTGATGTTCTCTATGGAATCTTCTGCACCTGAGATTCTCTCTTCCATCTATTGTATTCTGTTGATGATGCTTGCATCTATGTTTCCACATTTCTTTCCTAGGATTTCTATCTCTAGCATTGCTTCATTTTGGGTTTTCTTTATTGTGTCTACTTTGCTTTTTAGGTCTAGTATGGTTTTGTTTTTTTCCATCACCTGTTTTTATGTGTTTTCCTGTTTTTCTTTAAGGACTTGTAACTCTTTAGCAGTGTTCTCCTGTATTTCTTTAAGTGCGTTATTAAAGTCCTTCTTGATGTTCTCTACCATCATCATGAGATATGCTTTTAAATCTGGGTCTAGCTTTTCGGGTGTGTTGGGGTGCCCAGGACTGGGTGAGGTGGGAGTGCTGCGTTCTGATGATGGTGAGTGGTCTTGGCCTCTGTTAGTAAGATTCTTATGTTTGCCTCTCGACATCTGGTAATCTCTGGAGTCAGTTGTTATAGTTGTCTCTGGTTAGAGCTTGTTCCTCTAGTGAGTCAGTTATTCTTTACCATCAGACCTGGGAGACTAGCTCTCTCCTGAGTTTCAGTGGTCAGAGCACTCTCTTCAGGCAAGCTCTCCTCTTGCAGGGAAGGTGCCCAGATATCGGGTGTTCGAACCTGCCTCCTGGCAGAAGTTGTGTTCCACTCACCAGAGGTCCTTAGATCCAGTGGAGAGTACTCTGGGGACCTTGAGAGTGTCTGCAGACTCCATGGCCAAGGTGACCCGGTGTTGGGGCCGACCAGAAGGGACTTGTGACCCTGGTCAGTCCTGGTTTTCTGCTTTCCTAATTAATGCTGTCTTAGGTCCCGTGCGATTAGATTGGAACAGAAGTTGTGTTCCACTCACCAGAGGTCCTAAGAGCCTGTGGAGAGTGCTCAGGGGACCTTGGGGGTGTCCGCTGACACTGTGCCCCAACTGTAAGTTTTTAAACTTACAGTTTAAATTTAAATTTTATTTAAATGATGGGAACAGATAAGCCAATAACTGAATGTCAATTACTTCAAACCCTTTACAGAGTGAACCTACCTCTGTTTTACAAGAAGAGACTTTTTGAAAACACAGTGCTAGTTTGGTTGCTTGTAATTTTTTTTCTCATTGTGAGAGTATAGAAACAGGAAGTCACAGTCTTGGTGCTTCCTTGCAGATTCCCATAGACCCCAGAGGAGCACAGGTTAGCTGACTTGCCAGAGTAGCCAGCTTGGAAGAGAGAGCTTAGGAGAAAGGGAGGGAAAGGGAAGCTGACAGTGGTGTCAGTCAGGAGAGATGAGTGTAAATGGGCTGTGCTGCAGAATTCCTCACAGTCTGTAGTAGAAGCAGCTAGAATGTGAACTGATTGGGTGAAGAAGGGAGGGAGGGAGTGAAGGAGGGAGGGAGGGAGGGAGGGAGGGAGGAGAGACAGACGGACAGAGGAAGGGATGCTCCTTTATTTGATGGCAGGGTAGGACAGAAGTTTTCATTCAAGCCATGGAGGAGAGTGGGGTGTAATACTGATGGCCTTTCATATGCTGTTTTAGATACGCAATGATACCACTTCTTCCCAGAATCAAAACTATGTAAAATGTGCTGCCTTCACACAGGTCCAAATCAAATCCCAGATTAAAAATGGAACAAAGCAGCAATAGCTGTAAGAGAGCTGGACGCACAGATATCTTTCAGAGGAATGCTTTGATGCACTTACTCTGAACTCATGTTACAATTTTAATATTACTGTAAAGCTTTCTGTTACCCAAGATAGTTTATTTAAGGGTATGACATTCTTATAATTGTTAGAAATAAAATTAATCCTGAACATGTATCAACTGTGTGATGTATCAACATATGTACATATCTCAATTCTCCAAATTCAATAAAATGAAACACACAATCCATTGTGTGGCATTGTTTTAAGTTAGCATCAATACGCAGAATGTTGATTCTTAATTGACTATATTGTATCTCTATGGGCTGAAATCCTAATTTCTCAAGCACCCGAGGAACCTTTTTGTCTGGAAGTACATTTTTTGATGTTATTGTAAGTTCCAGATGGACCCCTCTGAGGGTTTCCTATTTTGATTTAAAGGGCCTTTCAACCTTTGTTTTATGGTCTCTAGTATCTAATTTATCAGTTTTGTCTTTTCCAAGTCTATCTTATTCTGATCTCTCCCAAAGAGGACATCAAAACTGTGATCATTGTAAAACAGCCATTTGTATGCTGATAAATGAAGCAAGAAATCTGTGGAATCCAGATATAGTGTATCTTTTTGTTTCCCAACCATTCCAAATATAGAAACATTTTTCTTTTTTAATTGAAACACTTCTCACTAAGGACTTTATTTTTACCAATCTTAAATTTAATACTTTATCAGGTCAGACACCTTGTGCTTTTTATTTTGTACTTTGTGTTGTTGTTAGCCTAGCCTGAGCCATTCAGATAGCTCTGGGCTCCTGGTTTTACCTTATGCTGGCCCTGGCCTTTCCAACCTGTTGCGTTTCTGGGCTGCTTTTGCCTGTACAACTTTAAACCTCTTTCTCTAGCATGCTTTTAACAGTGCAGTAGTTGGTAGAAGTTACAGCTATTGGGCCCTCAGGCTTTGGTCTGTTTTTGTTTTTGTCTTTGTCTTTAAATAGACCAGGCCTCTTGTCTGGATAGCCTGACTTTTTTGTCCCTTTCACCCGGTGTTTTAGGCTGTAAGCTTGGGTTCTAATTGCCCTAAGTTAGGTGTCACTGGTCTGGTTCTTCCTCCCAGTCCCATGTTCCTCAAAATAAGTCTCAGACTCAATATATATTTACAAATACCTTGGCTATATAGCTAGGCATTTCTTTTATTAGATAATAACTTAAATTCTCCCATTTAATCTATATTCTGCGATGTGGCTGATTACCTGTGCTCAGGGTCCATCTTGTTACATCTTTCTAGGTGGATCTCTACCACCTGGAACTATCCCAGGGTTCTTTCTCCTCCTGGATATCCCACCTTCTATTCTACCCTTTCCTATAGGCCATAGTTTTTGTTTTGTTTTGTTTTGTTTTGATTGACAGGTGATGCAGCCATACAATACATAACATATTCTCGCTCCATGAGGGGATATAAAATAAATATGTAATTAATTAATAATAAAATGATTATTAATACTTTTTCTCAGATCCAGACTAAAGGCACAGTGATGGATCATGTCACTACATGGTTAAACTGTTAAGAGACTGGCAATACTACATGCAGTTAGGATATGAAACAACAGTTGAGATTCACAAACTTCTAGTGTGCTAATCACCTATTGGCTTTGCAAGAAAAGAAGAATTAATTTCTTAATTAACATACAAATTTGATATTTGTATCAGCCTCCTTTTCCTCCCACCAAGACCTGAGGAGTATTGAGGCAGCAGAGAGATTACAAGAGCTGGAGTAGCTGTGAAATGCTATTTTCAGAACATGACATGACAGTTGTGCATATAAACTCACAGCAGCTATGGATATCTGCATGAGATTTTCACAAGGTTACATCAGTTAAAAATTACAGTAGGAACTTGGGAGAGAGAATGATGAACTATTGGTAACTGGTAGCTGCTGGGAAAGGTAGAGTCCCTTTTTTGGGGGGGTGATGGCTACTGATAGTTGACTAGGTCACAGAGGATAACCAAACACCCATGTATATATAGGCAGCATTGATCAGACTCAATGAGGTATAAAAAGGAGAGGGAGGAGGGTATAATTAGAGGAAGAGAGTGTGAGGAGGGTATGATGGAGATACGGTTTGTTAAACAACAATTTTAAAGCAGAGATTGACATGCACAGAGGTTTTGCTAATTTTTCTTTGTATTATTCCAAATTTATGATTCAAAGCAGGCACTATATATTAATTTATCCAAGAAGTTTTATGTTTACCTACTTACATCCCAAGTTATGGCACAAATTGAATTGTATACATAATCCCTTTTAAGTGATTTGTTATGTTTTTCTATTTAGTTGCCTTTTTCTGAATGAGTCATTGTTATCATTTTAATAATCTGATTATGTGAAAAACTATGCACCATGACAGAATTCTAAAAAGTGCATTATGTAACACAACTCTTCATGTATCTTTAAAGTAGTGGTTAATATTTATTATCTCTCTATTAACTAAAAGATCCTAAGATAGATACTTGAAACAAAGAGAGATAAATCCTCAACCTGACCTTGAAGCATGACCTCCAGCATTTTGCTGTTATTTATTTATTGAGAAAGAGTCTTTCCATGTAGCCTAGTTTGTTTTGGAATTCACTGTGTGACCCAGGCTTCTCTGAAACTCATGATCTTTCTGTTTCTGCCTCTGAAGTTTTATGGTTACAGACATACCACCACACCTGTTTTAACTCTCAAAGTATCATGTGTAACGCTCTAATATATACTGAATTGTAGTTTTTGCAAGTTTTGGTCACAGTTGAAATTCAATGTGCTATGATCAGAAGAGATTAATCATTGAACTTAGATGGTTGGCTTAAATTTCATTCAGGATTTTTCAACTTACTTCTTGGGTATTATTTTCAGCTCTTGACTACTAATTCAGTTATAAAGACTAGAGATTAGTCATTGTCTTGAGACAGTTAAGAAATGTACAAGGCGACAGGTGTCCGCCTGGCTTGGGAGGCGGCCTCAGCCCCAGCAGCAGCGGTTGCCATCTGGGTTCCAGGACTCCGCGGGACCTAGGAAATTAGTCTGAACAGGTTAGAGGGTGCGCCAGAGAACCGGACAGCTTCTGGGACAAGCGGAAGCACAGAGCCGCTGAGGCAGTACCCTTTGCAGGCTGCAGACAGCCGGCCACCGTCCGGACCAGAGGACAGGTGTCCGCCTGGCTCGGGAGGCGGCCTCAGCCTCAGGAGCAGCGGTCGCCATCTTGGTTCCAGGACTCCCTGGAACTTAGGAATTTAGTCTGCACAGGTGAGAGTCTGCACCACAGAAGCTGACAGCTTCTGGGAACTGCCAAAGCAACACAGCTTCTGAGAGAGGCCCTGTTTTGGGCCTTCTTCTTCGACCAGGAGGAGGTCCAAAAACAAGATATCTGCGCACCTTCCCTGCAAGAGAGCTTGCCAGCAGAGAGTGCTCTGAGCACTGAAACTCAGAGGAGAGAATCTGTCTCCCAGGTCTGCTGAGAGACGGTAACAGAATCACCAGAAGAACAATCTCTAAACAGAGTCAACTATAACTACTAACTCCAGAGATTACCAGATGGCGAAAGGTAAACTTAGGAATCCTACTAACAGGAACCAAGACCACTCACCATCATCAGAACCCAGCACTCCCACTTCGCCCAGTCCAGGGCACCCCAAAACACCCGAAAACCTAGACCTAGACTTAAAAGCATATCTCATGATGATGGTAGAGGACATCAAGAAGGACTTTAATAAATCACTTAAAGAAATACAGGAGAACACTGCTAAAGAGTTACAAGTCCTTAAAGAAAAACAGGAAAACACAATCAAACAGGTAGAAGTCCTTACAGAAAAAGAGGAAAAAACATACAAACAGGTGATGGAAATGAACAAAACCATACTAGACCTAAAAAGGGAAGTAGAAACAATAAAGAAAACTCAAAGTGAGGCAACACTGGAGATAGAAACCCTAGGAAAGAAATCTGGAACCATAGATGCCAGCATCAGCAACAGAATACAAGAGATGGAAGAGAGAATCTCAGGTGCAGAAGATTCCATAGAGAACATCGGCACAACAATCAAAGAAAATGGAAAATGCAAAAAGATCCTAACTCAAAATATCCAGGAAATCCAGGACACAATGAGAAGACCAAACCTACGGATAATAGGAGTGGATGAGAATGAAGATTTTCAACTCAAAGGACCAGCAAACATCTTCAACAAAATTATTGAAGAAAACTTCCCAAATATAAAGAAAGAGATACCTATGAACATACAAGAAGCCTACAGAACTCCAAATAGACTGGACAAGAAAAGAAATTCCTCCAGACACATAATAATCACAACAACAAATGCACTAAATAAAGATAGAATACTAAAAGCAGTAAGGGAAAAAGGTCAAGTAACATACAAAGGCAAGCCTATCAGAATTACACCAGATTTTTCACCAGAGACTATGAAAGCCAGAAGAGCCTGGACAGATGTTATACAGACACTAAGAGAACACAAATTCCAGCCCAGGCTACTATACTCAGCCAAACTCTCAATTACCATAGATGGAGAAACCAAAGTATTCCACGACAAAACCAAATTCACACATTATCTCTCCACGAATCCAGCCCTTCAAAGGTTAATAACAGAAAAAAACCAATACAAGAACGGGAACAATGCCCTAGAAAAAACAAGAAGGTAATCCCTCAACAAACCTAAAAGAAGACAGCCACAAGAACAGAATGCCTACTTTAACAACAAAAATAACAGGAGGCAACAATTACTTTTCCTTAATATCTCTTAACATCAATGGTCTCAACTCCCCAATAAAAAGACATAGACTAACAAACTGGCTACACAAACAAGACCCAACATTTTGCTGTTTACAGGAGACACATCTCAGAGAAAAAGATAGACACTACCTCAGAATAAAAGGCTGGAAAACAATTTTCCAAGCAAATGGTATGAAGAAACAAGCTGGAGTAGCCATCCTAATATCTGATAAGATTGACTTCCAACCCAAAGTCATCAAAAAAGACAAGGAGGGGCACTTCATACTCATCAAAGGTAAAATCCTCCAAGAGGAACTCTCAATTCTGAATATCTATGCTCCAAATACAAGGGCAGCCACATTCATTAAAGAAACTTTAGTAAAGCTCAAAGCACACATTGCACATCACACAATAATAGTGGGAGACTTCAACACACCACTTTCACCAATGGACAGATCATGGAAACAGAAACTAAACAGGGACACACTGAAACTAACAGAAATGATGAAACAAATGGATCTGACAGATATCTACAGAACATTTTATCCTAAAACAAAAGGATATACCTTCTTCTCAGCACCTCATGGTACCTTCTCCAAAATTGACCACATAATAGGTCACAAAACAGGCCTCAACAGATTCAAAAATATTGAAATTGTCCCATGTATCCTATCAGATCACCATGCACTAAGGCTGATCTTCAATAACAAAAAAAAAAACAGAAAGCCAACACTCACGTGGAAACTGAACAACACTCTTCTCAATGATACCTTGGTCAAGGAAGGAATAAAGAAAGAAATTAAAGACTTTTTAGAGTTTAATGAAAATGAAGCCACAACGTACCCAAACCTTTGGGACACAATGAAAGCATTTCTAAGAGGGAAACTCATAGCTCTGAGTGCCTCCATGAAGAAACGGGAGAGAGCACATACTAGCAGCTTGACAACACATCTAAAAGCTCTAGAAAAAAAGGAAGCAAATTCACCCAAGAGGAGTAGACGGCAGGAAATAATCAAACTCAGGGGTGAAATCAACCAAGTGGAAACAAGAAGAACTATTCAAAGAATTAACAAAACAAGGAGTTGGTTCTTTGAGAAAATCAACAAGATAGATAAACCCTTAGCTAGACTCACTAAAGGGCACAGGGACAAAATCCTAATTAACAAAATCAGAAATGAAAAGGGAGACAACAACAGATCCTGAAGAAATCCAAAACACCATCAGATCCTTCTACAAAAGGCTATACTCAACAAAACTGGAAAACCTGGACGAAATGGACAAATTTCTGGACAGATACCAGGTACCAAAGTTGAATCAGGATCAAGTTGACCTTCTAAACAGTCCCATATCCCCTAAAGAAATAGAAGCAGTTATAAATAGTCTCCCAGCCAAAAAAAGCCCAGGACCAGATGGGTTTAGTGCAGAGTTCTATCAGACCTTCAAAGAAGATCTAATTCCAGTTCTGCACAAACTTTTTCACAAGATAGAAGTAGAAGGTACTCTACCCAACTCATTTTATGAAGCCACTATTACTCTGATACCTAAACCACAGAAAGATCCAACAAAGATAGAGAACTTCAGACCAATTTCTCTTATGAATATTGATGCAAAAATCCTCAATAAAATTCTCGCTAACCAAATCCAAGAACACATTAAAGCAATCATCCATCCTGACCAAGTAGGTTTTATTCCGGGGATGCAGGGATGGTTTAATATACGAAAATCCATCAATGTAATCCACTATATAAACAAACTCAAAGACAAAAACCACATGATCATCTCGTTAGATGCAGAAAAAGCATTTGACAAGATCTAACACCCATTCATGATAAAAGTTCTGGAAAGATCAGGAATTCAAGGCCCATACCTAAACATGATAAAAGCAATCTACAGCAAACCAGTAGCCAACATCAAAGTAAATGGAGAGAAGCTGGAAGCAATCCCACTAAAATCAGGGACTAGACAAGGCTGCCCACTTTCTCCCTACCTTTTCAACATAGTACTTGAAGTATTAGCCAGAGCAATTCGACAACAAAAGGAGATCAAGGGGATACAAATTGGAAAGGAGGAAGTCAAAATATCACTTTTTGCAGATGATATGATAGTATATATAAGTGACCCTAAAAATTCCACCAGAGAACTCCTAAACCTGATAAACAGCTTCGGTGAAGTAGCTGGATATAAAATTAACTCAAACAAGTCAATGGCCTTTCTCTACACAAAGAATAAACAGGCTGAGAAAGAAATTAGGGAAACAACACCCTTCTCAATAGTCACAAATAATATAAAATATCTCAGCATGACTCTAACTAAGGAAGTGAAAGAGCTGTATGATAAAAACTTCAAGTCTCTGAAGAAAGAAATTAAAGAAGATCTCAGAAGATGGAAAGATCTCCCATGCTCATGGATTGGTAGGATCAACATTGTAAAAATGGCTATCTTGCCAAAAGCAATCTACAGATTCAATGCAATCCCCATCAAAATTCCAACTCAATTCTTAGAAAGGGCAATTTGCAAATTCATCTGGAATAACAAAAAACCTAGGATAGCAAAAACTCTTCTCAAGGATAGAAGTACCTCTGGTGGAATCACCATGCCTGACCTAAAGCTTTACTACAGAGCAATTGTGGTAAAAACTGCATGGTACTGGTATAGAGACAGACAAGTAGACCAATGGAATAGAATTGAAGACCCAGAAATGAACCCACACACCTATGGTCACTTGATCTTCGACAAGGGAGCTAAAACCATCCAGTGGAAGAAAGACAGCATTTTCAACAATTGGTGCTGGCACAACTGGTTGTTATCATGTAGAAGAATGCGAATCGATCCATACTTATCTCCTTGTACTAAGGTTAAATCTAAATGGATCAAAGAACTTCACATAAAACCAGAGACACTGAAACTTATAGAGGAGAAAGTGGGGAAAAGCCTTGAAGATATGGGCACAGGGGAAAAATTCCTGAACAGAACAGCAATGGCTTGTGCTGTAAGATGGAGAATTGACAAATGGGACCTAATGAAACTCCAAAGTTTCTGCAAGGCAAAAGACACCGTCAATAAGACAAAGAGACCACCAACAGATTGGGAAAGGATCTTTACCTATCCTAAATCAGATAGGGGACTAATATCCAACATATATAAAGAACTCAAGAAGGTGGACTTCAGAAAATCAAATAACCCCATTAAAAAATGGGGCTCAGAACTGAACAAAGAATTCTCACCTGAGGAATACCGAATGGCAGAGAAGCACCTGAAAAAATGTTCAACATCCTTAATCATCAGGGAAATGCAAATCAAAACAGCCCTGAGATTCCACCTCACACCAGTCAGAATGTCTAAGATCAAAAATTCAGGTGATAGCAGATGCTGGCGAGGATGTGGAGAAAGAGGAACACTCCTCCATTGTTGGTGGGATTGCAGGCTTGTACAACCACTCTGGAAATCAGTCTGGCGGTTCCTCAGAAAATTGGACATAGTACTACCGGAGGATCCAGCAATACCTCTCCTGGGCATATATCCAGAAGATGCCCCAACTGGTAAGAAGGACACATGCTCCACTATGTTCATAGCAGCCTTATTTATAATAGCCAGAAGCTGGAAAGAACCCAGATGCCCCTCAACAGAGGAATGGATACAGAAAATGTGGTACATCTACACAATGGAGTACTACTCAGCTATTAAAAAGAATGAATTTATGAAATTCCTAGCCAAATGGATGGACCTGGAGGGCATCATCCTGAGTGAGGTAACACATTCACAAAGGAACTCACACAATATGTACTCACTGATAAGTAGATATTAGCCCAAACCTAGGATACCCAAGATATAAGATACAATTTCCTAAACACATGAAACTCAAGAAAAATGAAGACTGAAGTGTGGACACTATGCCCCTCCTTAGAAGTGGGAACAAAACACCCTTGGAAGGAGTTACAGAGACAAAGTTTGGAGCTGAGATGAAAGGATGGACCATGTAGAGACTGCCTTATCCAGGGATCCACCCCATAATCAGCATCCAAATGCTGACAGCATTGCATACACTAGCAAGATTTTATCGAAAGGACCCAGATGTAGCTGTCTCTTGTGAGACTATGCCGGGGCCTAGCAAACACAGAAGTGGATGCCCACAGTCAGCTAATGGATGGATCACAGGGCTCCCAATGGAGGAGCTAGAGAAAGTACCCAAGGAGCTAAAGGGATCTGCAACCCTATAGGTGGATCAACATTATGAACTAACCAGTACCCCGGAGCTCTTGACTCTAGCTGCATATGTATCAAAAGATGGCCTAGTCGGCCATCACTGGAAAGAGAGGCCCATTGGACACACAAACTTTATATGCCCCAGAACAGGGGAACGCCAGGGCCAAAAAGGGGGAGTGGGCGGGTAGGGGAGTGGGGGTGGGTGGGTATGGGGGACTTTTGGTATATCATTGGAAATGTAAATGAGCTAAATACCTAATAAAAAATGGAAAGAAAAAAAAAAAAAGAAATGTACAAGGCGAACCGCAGGATGTTGGAGGTGAGGCTGCCACTGCTGAGCACCCTAGATGACTTTGTCCTGGGGTCTGCGCGTCTGTCGGCTCCTGATCCAGGCGATCCACAATGATGGTGTCACTGCGTCTTCAACAACCTCCTCTACTACCAAACCAATTACCTTCTCTGCTTTGGCATCAGTCTTGCGCTGGCCGGGTACATTCGTCTGCTGCACACCCTCCTGAGCGCACTGGTAGTGGTGGTGGCCCTCGGGGTGCTGGTGTGGGCTGCTGAAACCCGTGCAGCTGTGCGCCGCTGCCGTAGCCAGCCACCCTGCTGCCTGCCTGGCTGCAGTACTTGCCATTAGCCTCTTCATTCTCTGGGCTGTGGGTGGCGCCTTCACCTTCCTGCTCTGCATCACAGCGCCTGTGCTTTTGATCCTGCTGCATGCTTCACTGCGTCTGAGAAACCTTAAAAACAAGATTGAGAACAAGATCGAGAGCATCGGTCTAAAGCGGACACCAATGGGATTGCTTCTAGAGGCTCTGGGACAGGAGCAGGAAGCTGGATCCTAGGACCTTGGCATCTACACCCTGAACGTAGAGGACCCCCACCCCATACCCAAGACCAACCCTTTTCCTAGCCATTAAAATAGGTGCCTAGAGTCCTCTGGCCTGGCCAAAAAGAGACACCTGTGATTGATCACTGCAGCCCCAAACTAGTCGTCTCTTAGCCTCCAGCCCCTGTTACCTAGGGACCAAAGTCTTCCTCGGTCCTGAATTTGAGACTCAGTCACCTACTTCCAGTCTTGAAACTGGATTTTTAAGCCAGAGCATCTGTGGCTAATCTCAAAACTGGACCCCAAGATACTCCTCTGACCCAAATGTGGGTCTCACTAGTCTTCCATACGTCAAAGCTAGGCCCTAAGGCAGGACATTCTCAAATCTTGAGCTCTAAAGATTTTTCAGACCCCACACAGCTTGGAATATAGGTTATAAGACCTGGCCAAATCTTGAGCCTAATGAGTCCACACTGAGCCCTTAACCTCAGACGACCCTAGCCCTCAGCAGTCCCAATAGCCTCCCTCCAACCGTTAAGAGGGTCTTTTCCTCCCTCACAATGTTCTCAGTATCAAGGACCAACATGTGGGGCTGGCTAGGGATAGCCCCAACTGGGAAAGGGACACATATAATAGTGTTGCTACAACAATAAAGCCTTTGAATCTCAAAAAAAAAAAAAAAAAAAAAGAAAGAAATGTACAAGGCATGTATAGAATGCTTAGTATCCAATACCCATGATTCTGATCAGTCATCACATAATGTACAACATAGTGAAAGAATGCTGATGTTCACCTAGACTTTTGGGTTTGCATGTTTGCACTGTTACTCACTGGCTTAGTGCCTCAGAAAAGTGCCTAAACTTTTTACAATTCTTCGTTTACCTATTTGTAAAATAGTTATAACATATTTGTTTTGAGGATTAAACTAGGCAATATGTAGAACAAGTTGAAATTCAATTTTTATTGGAACTCTCATGTAAGATACACAATGTTGATAAAATTGCTTTCCAGAGGGAGATATAACATCTGCCCCTTCTCCTAAGGTTCCAACAGCAAAACAAGGCATGATTCCTCTGAAGCTCACCATAGGGAACCAATGAGTTTATTGTGCTTCCTAACAGAGCATAGTTGAGGGGTCACTTATAGGAGTATGGATGTTCTTTCTTCAATAGACTATACCTGAAAAGTCTTTACACAGGAAAGATGAGGGCTTTCCTATAACCATCTAGAAGGAACACAATCCCCAAGTTTGTCCTGGGCTATATAGTCTATCACCTTCCTGAGGTCATGTGCAATTAAGACAGAGCTACATACAACAGGTGGTAGGAAGCAACTGAATGTTCTCATGAGGGTCTTGTGAACTTTCCTACCCCTCCATGAGATGATGTAAAGAGTCAAGAAACCCAGCTGAAATCATCCCCAACAGAGTGATTTCTTGATTCAAAAGATAGTCATGACAACTCTAGTCATTAGAATTTCACATACATGTTTTACTTATCAACATTTCAAAATACAAAGTTGGCTTAAGAAACAGAAACACCGTAATCATATCCTAAACTTTCTTATTTTATCCAGCTGCTTTTACATCAAAGATACCTAGATATAATTAGTCAGGTGGATAATGCAGGAGCTACTTCAGGATTCTACACCAAAAGCTTTACTATGTCTTGTTAGATTTGTGTGGCAGCTTGTAAGACAGGGAGACAGAAGGAAATGTCTGAATGTGATGAAGAATTCTACCAGACTAATCACTTCTTTTGACAACTACTCTTTCTTTGTAACTTTGTGATTAAGCAGCTGAATTAGGCAGGTGTCAAAATAAACTTGAATCTTGAGGGACTCTAACTCTTTAAAAGCATTCAAAATTCAAATCAAAATGACACTGTACATAATGGAAACAATGCTGTGAATTACTCCTTCACTGAGAATATTTTTCCAATTTACATTTATTATCAAATGCAATAAAGATATATGTATAGTCACAGATAATAATGAATGACATAAAACAAATTCATAATAAATAAAATATTGTTTGGAAACTAGGACGTAAACTATACAAAAATAACACAAAATAATAAAGCCATATATTTCAAAGAATTTCACATGAACATATTAGCACTTTGCCTATGACAATGCTTATAACATACATGTTCTAAATCTTTGAATCAGAAAATAATATGTCACGTGGCTTATTCATTTGTGGCTGAGACAAAGAAGCACAGGCAGTATCAGCTGAGAATCTACATTTCTATATAGGACTTTTTCTACCTGCAAATGTAATTATTCCAATTTGAGGTTCTGTGGTTGGATGACCTCTTTAGTCACTCTTCTCTAGGTAGATTTTTTTCTTTATGATAACATATCACTACCTGCTTTACATAAGTATCAGATACTGAAAAACAAGATTTCCCCTGGCTATTTTAAGGAAACTCAAAATGCAAACAAAGAGATATGGACTGTCAAGTAAAAAGAAATAGTTACGTTGGGACTTTTTAAATTAATAATTGTACTATTTCAAGAAAGAGTCATAGTAGTTATCATGCTGTTTAAGAACCACAGAGAGAAGTCATGGTTAGAGTTTTCATTAATTTATTTAATGGAATAAGTAGTTTCTGTATGATGGTGTGCAGGAATATATAACTATAACAAATAACCTTCACCTAATCATGGGTAAAAGAACATTTTCTAATTGCTTTGTTTAAGTTAGGACTTCTTACCATATTAATCATGTAAATATAAATCATCAATGTATAATAGGAAGAGTATATAGCTTTTCCAAGGTTATTTGATACTGATCAATTACTCCCATGCAATGTCTTAATATTAACATTTTGTAGGCAGTTACTGTTTATTTTATTTAAAATAACTTTATTTTATTTTTTTATTTACCATCCAGTCGTTGCCACCTCTGATCCTCCACTCACAGTTCCTCAACCCATTCCTCCTCCCTCCTGTGAAATGACTGTTTATTACACTGAACAAACACTAATAGGGTCAGGATTTAGTGCCTGTACATGGGATAGATCCCAAGTTGGGCCGGTCACTGGAAAGCCTTTCCTTCAGTCTCTGCTTTATTTTTGTCCCTGCATTTCCTTTAGACAGGAACAATTCTGAGTCAAAAATTTTGAAGATGAGTAGGGCCCAGTGACCCAGCCCAACTTGGGATCCATCCCATGTCCAGGCAGACAGGATCCTGGCATGACTTTTCCCTGAGAGGTTCTACCAGCAGCTGACTGAGACAGGTGTGGATACTTACAGCCAGCCATTGGACTGAGGTCAGGAACCCCTATGAAAGAGTTAGTAGAAGGACTGAAGGAGCTGGAGGGGATTGCAACTCCATAGAAGAATAACACTTTCAACTAATTTGAACCCCTTAGATTTCCCAGAGACTAAGCCACCAACCCCCAGCACATATGTAGTAGAGGACTGCCTTATCTGGTCTCAGTGGGAAAGGATATGTCTAATCCTGTAGAGACTTGATGTCCCAGGGAAGGAGGATGCTGGGTGAGGGAGGATGAGGAGGGGGAGGGTAGGAGGGGAAGCACCCTCTCAGAAGCAAAGGGAAGGGGGAGGGGTGAAGAACTATGGGAGGCGACATTTGGGATGTAAATAAATAAAATAATTTAATTTACAAAGATGAATGAAAAAAACACATAACAAAAAGCTAGCCTTAGCTTTTCTCCCAAATTTTTGGTTGGGATGAATTTTGAGCATCCCCAATAGATGTCTCATAGCAAGCACTAATGCAGCCCCATGAACAGTTAGTTCTTCTGAAGTCCTAGGTGTTTTCTCAATTTCAAGTCCTTGTATATATTAATTTCTGCTTCTAAACTATTCTTGCCTTCACTTTTCTTCTATCTAGCTTCCACTTCCCCCTTTATGCAGCAGCCTAGCCATTTCTTCTTAAAAAGGCTTTTCTTAACAGTAAAAGACATGTACCGTTTTATCAGGATATAGTAGCATGTGCCCTTCAGATTCTATGCTGAAGGTATCTTAAGCTCCTTTGAACAATCGCCTTAATTTTCTGCCATTGACACAGTATTTACCATAGTGCCTAGAACATGGACACTGATCAGTTACGTTTTAGTGATATTTTTTCTAGAATTACAGTTAATGAGTGGCAGATCAACCTTTGACTCCTCTACTAAAGATCTGATCCAATTATGCTGAGAAACAACTCCTCATACACACATCTAAACATAGTTATTAAAACCTTGCCTTGAGTGTACTGTATGGTACAGACTGACACTCTGTTAGAGAAATGCAAAGAAAATAATGAGAAATCTTCTCATCAAAGGGTGACATAAGAGCACTACATTAAGTAATTTTGCAGTGGGGTTTGGCCCAGGAATGGGCCTTGCTGCATTTCTCACTCGACAGAACTGAAGTAATGCTTCAGATCCAGCCATTTGGAAGCATCAAATCACGAGTTAGCTGCACATCTTTCTCTGCCCCCAATCTAACTATGTACTCCCCCATAAACTGGATCTGAAACTTGGCAGCCTGTGCAACTGTGTTAGCAGAAGTGAACTGTCATGTGCTGTTTCTGATAATGGAAAGAGTAGTGTGTTAGATCATTTCACTTCAGTATATTTTAACTGAATTTTCATTCTGGGATGGAGTCTGTAACGTATTTATGCTACAGGACAAGGGGTCTTTCAGGCTCAGCTGCATTGATGAATTATTCAAGAGTGTCTACGATATATTTTTTTAAACTTCTTAGTCCTTTTGATGTTTAGTGACAGTTCTGGTAGAGAGATACAGCTGAGGGGAGACACAAAGAATATGACAATAGCTCTCACAGCTGTGAAGAAGGTTTGACAATCTTGTGGATTTTCACAGCTGCACAGACGTATTCTCTATGCTGTGCCATGTGTTTGTAATTCTGATGGCATAGGCCGCACACACAGTCCATTCATTTTAATTGCTTACTTTATGTAATGAATTTCCGTCCTGTAACCTTGCTGTTTCTAGGCTGTAAATCAAATTATATTTATAAAATAATTGAGTTAACATTTTAAGTGAAAGTTTTCAACTAAAAATCCATATATTTGATTTTTAAAAAATTAGGTACTCTAGATGAGTTGCCTGTGGAGCAGAGTATGCTGGAGTGCTGCTGCCTGCCTGCCCTATTGATCACGAGGACTGCTGACTCCCACAATACAGATTCCTCCTAATAGGTTCTCTTTCTGGTTCTTTTCCCTCTTAGCTTTTGACATCTGGACTAAAGTATTCCAATTTGTACACATAATGGTGAATTTGTCTCCAACTCAGAAACTTCCAAGGAAAGTCCATTGTGTTTTTGTTTTGACTTCTATTGCAAACAGGGTTTCATGTGTCTCAGGCTGGCCGTGAGCAGGTGCTCCCACACCCAGCAGAGTCAGTTTTCAAGACCAATTAGCTATTGAGAGTTTTAGTACAACTTTTTAAGAGTTGAAGAGTGTTATGTTTTATTCCAAAGTATACTTCAAGAATGAAGTAAGCGAACATGTGGACAGCGCTATTTGTATTGTAATTGACTCAAAGCAGTAAGAATTTATGAAGCCCTGTGCACAGTATCTGTTTTCAAATAACTTAGGAACTTTCTCTTGCTGTTAGTCACAAACTCCGACAATCCATGGATAACACTGTGGTTTGGAAGAGGGGAGGATCTAATCTTTATACAAAGCATTTGGGAAAAGAAAATTAGAAGCTTGGGGTTGGAGAGATGGTTCAGCAGTCAATGGTAAACACTCTTCTTGCAGAGAACCTGGGTTCAATTCCCAACACCCATAATAACAGCTCAAAATTGCCTACCATTATAGTTTCAGAGGATCCAATACCATCTTCTGGAGATCCTGGGCACCAAGCATGCACGTGGTACACATACATATATGTAGGCAGTCACACATACACATAAAATAAAAATAAAATAAATCTTTAAAAATAAAATTAAGTGCACAGTTAGAATTGTGTTAGTTTGTAAGTAAATATGCTTTTAACTAAAATTAAAAGATGCTAGTTTTAAGAAATGTGTACTGTGGGTAAACATTTTCTTCCTAGAAAAAAAATCTATGAAAAGTAATATTTTACATACTGGAGAGTTGCCCCAGCAGGTAAGAGTGTCTGTTGCTCTTGTAGAGGACTCTTATTCTAATCCCAGCATCTATATTATGGCTTACAACCATTTATAACACTAGTCCCAGAGGATTATAAATTTCTTCTGAGCTCCTTAGAAAACAGGTATGCAAGAGGTTCATGGGCATGTATGCCCACCATACACTCATACACATAAAATAAATAAACCTAAATTAAAAAGGAAATAAAGGGTTACTTGTTCTCTGAGCATAGTTATAGAAAGTAGGTCATTTTTTTTCCTTCAGCAAATTAACTAAATGTGTTGGCCCTTGAACATTAATCACATCTGAATGCTAGAGTGGCCATAGTATTCTATTTCTAGTTGGGAAATAGTTCTTTCTATGGTTCTTTGTCCATTTTGTTGTTTTAAAATGATACAGAACTTCTGCTTCCAAGACAGTGAGGAGATTGGCCCATCCTGGCTAAGATATGCATGTGTCACTGGCACTTTGAAAGTTCTCATTCATCTAATTTCAGTTGCTATGAGGGTGCCAACATAGGAGATAAATCCAGACAAGTGAATAAAGAAAGTTATAAATCAGTTATATCTGACTTAAACTACATCTTTTTTTCTATCACTCTGTTAAGACACCATCTTTGGCTAAGGTCTCCAAAGAGGAACAGCATATTGCTGAATCCACAAGTTATCCCTCAGTCTTTGTCCTGCCTAATCTCTCTGTATTATGTGACCCTCTTATGGAAAGTTCTGTCATCCTGTATGACCCTCTCATAGTTTCACCTCCTTTCTACCCAGAATATTCAGTTTCTTTCACAGCATTCTCTTCCCCTGCATTGTTTAAAAAAAATAAAATAAAACAAGTCAATTATGGCGTGTTAATCTATTCTTTGAGTGATCTGCTTCTCATTTCCTGCTGAAGATACATTGCTGTGTCCCAAGCTCTCAAGGCACTATCTTCACTCTAGATATTTCCTTCTTAGCACACATGAGAAAGAAGCAACTGAGAGGAGAAGGTTTACTCTAGCTTATGAATCAAGCAAGGTAAAGTCATTATGGAAGAGAGTCAAAGTGGAGGAGCTTAGAGCAGCTGGTCAAATGAGTCTGCAGTCAGAAAAGAACAAAGAATGAAATTAGTGTGTGTTACTGCTCAGTTTGCTTTCCCCATGCCATGTATCTCAGGATCACTTGTTAGGGAATGTTCCTATCCACATTCAGTGTGGGTGTTTCTATATCAGCTAATCTCATCAAGGTAATCCTTCATAGCCCATTAGACAGATTCTAGATTTTGTCAAGCCAACAATCTCCATTAGTAAAGAAGACATGACTAAGAGCAGACATTCACACAGTGAAGCCTGCACTACTAATTTTGGCTTTCATAATCTTGAGTCTAATGTTTTATTACAAAAAAGCAAAGATGAGTTTCAAAGACCACCACCTTTTTGTTTCTGTAACAACTGGCTATCTCTTTTCTGCATCATGGTGTAACTCTTTGGCTTTTTTACTTAGGTAAGATTATCATGTTAGGGCATGATCTCGGGTTTCTCCCTTCTTGAAGAGCCAGCAATAAGTTCATTAAATGTCAATCTGTTATTGTTAGTTCTAGCTATGGCTCTGTATCTATATGAAAGTTTAGAGAAAATATTTTCTTAGAGAAAAATATATCTTATATAGGGCTGAGGCCTCTCGGGCTCTTTGGGATGTCTATTGTTGTTCTTGTTCAGCTCATGTTAGTGAAACTTTATGGGTGTCACTTCTGACATTACTAGGAGACCCAGTCTCACAGAAAACTCCTTAATCCTCTTGCTCCTGCAATCTTTCTTCTCCTTCTTCAGCATGTTCCTTGAGTTTTAGGTGGGGTGGTTGTTTTGTAGATATATCTATGAGAACTGAATCATCTAATACCAAGTGGTCAGCACACAAGTAACATTATACAAACTGAGAGGGCTATATTTAGACATATGAAATGAAATGAAGAAACAAAAATGAAATGAAAAAAGAAGTCATGAATCTGAAAGAGAGCAAGGAGTTGTGTATGGGAGGGCTTGAAGGGGAAAGGGAGGAGAAATGTTATAATTATATTAATTTCAAAAATAAAAGAAATAATTAAAAATAAAATAAGATGGGTAAAATATTACACAGAAGTCTATGTAGATAAAGGCTAGGAAATTTTTATTTCTCAGCATTACCTGAAGCATTATTATTCTTTTTAATCTCAAGAACACTGGCTTGTGTTATGGAACCTATCCTTCTAGTTAGTCACCTGACAAGTTCCAGACTATGTTAATAAATCCATCCCCATTACAATCTGCTCCCTACCACATCAATATTCCTGTCTTTCTCTAAACTGGTTTCTATCACAGTGGGCCTTGCTACAATTCCATCCTTTTACTGCTGTCTTAGTCAGAGTTTCTATTCCTGCACAAACATCATGATCAAGAAGCAGTTGGGGAAGAAAGGGTTTATTCAGCTTACACTTCCATACTGCTGTTCATCACCAAGGAAGTCAGGACTGGAACTCAAGCAGGTCAGGAAGCAGGAGCTGATTCAGAGGCCATGGAGGGATGTTCCTTACTGGCTTGCCTCCACTGGCTTGCTCAGCTTGCTTTCTTATAGAACCCAAGACTACCAGCCCAGGGATGGTCCCACCCACAAGGGGTCCTTACCCCTTGATCACTAATGGATCTCATGGAGGCATTTTCTCAACTGAAGCTCCTTTCTCTGTGATAACTCTAGCTTGTGTCAAGTTGACACAAAACTAGCCAGTACAGCTGCCTAAATAGTGACTGGTCACATGTAGACATAATTTAACTCACCTCTCAGAAACATAGTTCGAGGTTCTCTATGCCCAAACCCCATCCTCATGAAAACATTTGTTGCTCCTAATCTTGAACACCATGGTCCTTTTATTCATTGAATCTATTATAAAGATCTTGAAAATTTAAAATAAGCCACAGCACTGGATTAAAATAACCACTTAAGTTCTTGTCCAGACTAAAAGTCTACACATCTCAGGGAATGTCTATACAGTTAGAATGGCCATTCTGAAGGCATGAAACTTCACTTTGGATTTTACAATTTCATTATCAATTATAACATCTATGTATTTATCCACACACATAAAAATGAAAAATCTACAACTGACTTGAAACTAGAAAACATCATGTTTATGTTGCTTTGTATGACACATGTGTCCTTTACCTGCAATCTTTCTGTCTTCACCTGCTTGTACCTTTGTTGTACTTTCTTGCACATACCTCTGTGTTTTGTGTATGGATCTAGTTCTATATGCACCATATATTATATTAGGTAGTTAGGTTAGTCTCATCCAGTAGGCAAAACAAATGCAGACATTTTTCCCTGTAAATTCTCATTGTTAAGCAAAATGCTTGGATTTGATTCTCCAGGGACTTTTACACGATTCTGGTGATTTTGCATGTTCTGCATTGATTATATACAACACCCAATTCCTCAAGGCACCCACATATCCCATGCTTCCTGCACAGCTCTGCTATATTACTGCAGTTCTAATGTTTCTATGTTCTAATTAACTATTTTTAGTGATTTCTTATTGTAAATTTTATCTGTTTATGTTACTCACTCACTTATTAACACAGCAAATACTTTTGAGAGCCTATATTATTAAGGGGCACAGAGAAGTGAAATGGGAGCCTTAATGTCTCTGTGTTAGGTGTGCTTTGCTTTGATAGACTTCAGCCTTAATACCATATGGGTACAAAAAAAAAAAAAAAAAAAGCAAAGTTTCCATAGGATCTTGGCAAAATTCGAAAAAGGAAGAGGCCTTCACCATTCTGGCCTTAGTCTTGATTGTGACTATCATGATCAAACCAGTCACATCTTAGACAAGACACATACAAGATGCAAACTCTAGCTATAATACAGAAACTGTCCAAAGGTTTCTTTCTTTTATTAAAGTCATTTTTAAGGAGAATTTATGCTATGGTTTAGATTACAGATGTAACTGAATGAATGATATTTGCCCATTTTAGTGGGACCCTTTATGTAGCTGCAAGTCATTAAAAGGGGAACTGTAATGTGACTTCTTTATCTCCATAGAAGAGCACAAGTGATCATTTCTGCATAAAACAAACACATCTTGCTAAAGTTTGTACTGCCAAACAAAAGCTATTTGTTTTTTCAACTGGTCAAATTATCTTGCAATAAACATGGAAAAACTTGTTTTGTTTTTCTTGTGCTGTTTTATAGTTTTAGTCAAGGAAAAGAAAATACAGTATTTACTGAACATCAGTTATGTACCAGAATTGTTCCAGATGTGTTACTTTGTTCTTCACAATGAACCTTGGAATAAGAGGTACTGAGGTTTTTGTTTTGTTCATAGAACAAATGGATCTCAAGGGGAGTGAAGCAGTTTGTCCTAGATCCCTGACAAGAAATTGGCAGAGTCTGACTTAGAACTCAAGGCTACAATGTTTGTCTAGAATCTTTCTAACATGTGACAATGTCTCTCATGCAAGTGGTCAAGGCCAGAAAGAAATAATGTTATCCAAGGAGAGTGTCTAAATTTCTTTTCAAAGATGCTCACTTAGACAGGATGTCCTCTTGTTATTTGTCTCACCATTATTGATAAGTATGAATCTCTATGGAAAAGTTATTTCTAGTTCCTTCCAAAGGTTGCAAACTTGTCATGCATGAATTTTGATGCTGCAGTTTATAGCATAGCACTAGTACCCTAAGTTACAATTAAAGTTATTTTGACCAATGTTATAACTTATAAGTATTTTATTTATTGTTTAAAAGGAAGCATGAAATCTATACTATAATCTCCATTTCTACTTTATTTTTTTCCAAGTGAAAATTAATCTTTAGGATTTTCATTATTTTATGTTTTGGGTTATCAAAATTTTTTCAGAAATGTCATTTTCTTTTCTGCTGAAAAGTATACTGTGATCCAATATTGGTTCACCATGAACATAGATATGTGATTAACTATGAGAAATTAGGATTCTAGTGAGGAATACACACCAGGAACCAAGACAAAGCTCCTTTCTTATTGAGACTGGGATATAATATTATAACTTTATGTCAAAATATTATGATTATTGTTGATATTTCAGTATCAAGATTCTGTGTAAAAAGCTTTAAAAGATTCAACTAACATCAGATTTCCAGTTTTTGTCTGTATCATATTAATTAATGTTAGATTTCCAAATATTTGAGCAACAACTAAGTATGCATCATTAGCAATTAATCACAAAGTGATATTAATGACACACTTCTATTGTGGGAGAGAAATTGCTGTAATCAGTACTTAGGCAAGATACACACACACACACACACACACACACACACACACACACACATTGTCTCCCTCTTTCCCTTTCACATGCTCTCACACAAAAACGCAGCTTGTTATTTTCATTGATCCTTTGAGTGAAGAAAACCCATTATTAAAACTTATTATAACCTAAATCAATAAAGAATGGAAGAAATTGAGTCTATCCTCGCCTATGGTTAAATTTATGTTTCAGTAAGATTTAGTAAGAAGCCTAAACTCAGAGCAGTTAGAATTAGAAACTGGCAACCAAGTTTTGAAAGAACTGAATTATAAACAACTTTATTATTTCCTATAATTCTATTCACATTATGCCCTGAGCTATTATTACTAGTTTTATTTTACAGAACAGAGATTTTAAAATGTTGTTGTTTCTTTATAACTAATATTATTGACCTTAGTCTCATATTTAGAGGATGTGTCCGTGGCTCAAGGGCTTTTGAGAAGGGATTGGATCTGAAGGGTTCTGATTTTATCAATGAACCCTTGAGCTCTTGGTTCATAATATGCTGGCATCACTGGAATTTGGTGAAATGTAGGAGAAGTTGATTTAATGGAAGGCATAAACTACTAAAAACCTGCCCTGAAAAGATATATCTAGTTGCCTACTAACTCTCATCCCTCTGCTTCCTGGCCACCATGGGTTAAACAGTCTCTCCTATCACATGACTTCCACCCCAGAAATTCTGGCTAGCAGGTCCTTAGCAACAAATCAAGCAAACAAAGGACTAAGAACTTAGAAACCATGGACTAAAAGAAACCCTTCCACTCTGAAAAATGTTTCACTTAGGTATTGTTTCACCATTATGAAAAGTCCCATGACTCATGCCATTCCCGATCCCCCAGAGTCCTTCCCACAAAACAAGTCTGCTAGTGTTACTTTTAGTGTAGTAAACCAAGACTAGCAGGAAAAACCTGACCTTATCACAGTGTTGTTGATTGTGTGAAAATCATGCTCTTTCCAGCTAAATTTTCACATTTCATTGCAAAACCAGGTCTGGAACCTAGATCTCTAGGCTAAGCTTTGTACCACATGACTGTGTTGCTTATACTGAATTCCACCAGTGATTTCTCTAGACTCTGTGCTGTGCATATAAATGTATGCTACCTAAATATTTTTACAGGTATCAAGGGATATTGTTTCATTCTATGAATATTTATTAAGAAGCTACTATGTCCTGAAGATATAGTTATAAGTGAGAGAGTCAATTTCTTTGCTTTCATGGGACTTAAATTTTAATAGGGGGCACCAGGTAACAATTAAGCTGACAGATCTATAATATGGTAGTAGATATTCAAAGCAGTTTAATGAGATAAAATATTTTGGATAGTAACTATATGGACCCTCTTGTGTTAAACTTTCACATGAAGATTGGATTGAGATATTAGAAAGATTATTGACATTCCTTATCATTCATATTATCTTTGAATGATTAATCTCATCAATGAATGAGATTAACTTTCATTATCTCTGGAAAGAATAATGGTGTCTGTCTCATTTCACTTATTATAGTGTCTTTCAGGCACATCCCTGTTATGCTAAATGACAAGGTCTTGTGTGTATGTGTGTGTGTATTTTAAAGAATGAATAATAATATTCTATTGTAACTGTGTATGTGCATATACAAATAACATTTTATCACTCATAAATTAATTTTTAAAAATAGCACAAATTCAGACAATGCTTGCCCTGGCTTGGCAAGTCAGGCAGAGAAGAGATGGGTGGGAGTTGCTGCTCAGAGGAAACAAAACAGTATGTCTATAGGGGACACATGGCTCAGGAGTTATAACTACACTTTGAAATTCTGATGTCTCTAGAGTTTTGTTACATTGGTATCTTTTAGCAGTTCTTGTGGTGAGATGATAAATATGTTAATTTACCTCACTATAGAGATCACTTTATTATCTCTATGTATCCAACAATGTTGCATTTCAAACATGAATTTTACACTATAAAATTTGTACTTTTACCTAACAAGTAATGTGCTGTTCAGAGTTTCTGAATGGCTTTAAGTCACAATATCAATACCTCCACTACCTCCACCATAAGATTGTTTTGAATAATTCATGATTTTCCTCTAGAGTTGAAAAAAAGATGATATTGATAATAATAGAGACAAGCCAATGATTAGCAAAGGTACTATAATCTAGGCACCTGGCTAAGGGTTTTGCATAAAATTATTAAAATTTTATTGAATTTTATTTAATAAAAATGCAAATGCAATGAACTAAATATTATAATGTGGCTTAGGCTTCAACCCTTGAAAACATCCATCTATGTGAAATGGATAAAAGTATACTTCTTTTTAGTGGAAAGTAGTAAATTTTAGGCTGCAAGTCATGGACTACCTTTCTGAGTGTGGTCATTGACTTAATCAGTTAGAAGTACAGTTGCTGAAAACTACAGTTCTAGTGTCTGTCTCCTTTTCCTGAGGGTGATGGTAAAGGCCACAACAGAGAATCTATTGAACACACAGTGTAGGCTGATATGAATCAAAACTATGAGAAAAATGAAATAATTTTATATGCCAGAGTATTTCAGTAGGTCTCTGAAGTATCTGTAGGGTGTTCCTGGAAAGACCAGGGAAAAGCCTTTCAAATATCATGGACTCAAAAAGGTACTTTTGGTTAGTGGATACTTGGGCTTTATTGCTTTTGACTTTTTGGTACTTGGTGCTTATCTGACTTATGACTTTCTGTCTCTTTGTGTGTGTTAAAAATGAAATTATGGCCAATTAATGACTGGCCCAACTTGAGACCCATCCCACGTGAGAGAGTCAATCCTTGCTATGCTTGCAGACAGAAATCTAGCATATAACTGAAGGGTTTCATCCAGTAGCTTATGGAAACAGATGCAGTGACCCACAACCATATATCAGGCAGAACTGGAGAAGTCTTGTGTAAGAGTGGGGGATAGAATTGAACAAGCTGGAGGGGTCAAGCACACCACAAAGTAGGCCTTCTGAGTCAACTAACCTGAGCCTGTGGGAACTTATAGAAACTTTACCATCAGTCATAGAACATGCAGAGGCTGGAGCTAGGCCCCCTGAACATTTGGAGCAGATGTGCAGCTTGGTCTTCATGTGGGTCCCCTAACAATTGGAGTGGGGGCTGTTTTTTTCCTCTGTTGCCTGCCACTGAGTCCCCTTCAATACCTGGACTGCCTGGCTGAGCTTCAGTGGGAAAGGATATCCTTATTCCTGCTGGGATTAGATGTTCCAAGGTGGGATATATCCAAAAAGGGCTTCCCCTTCTCTGAGGAGAATGGGAGAGTATAATAGAGGATGAATTTGTAAGAGTGGAATTGAGAGGAGATGAGGTAGCAGAGCTGAGATTGGGATGTAAATTGAATAAACACATAAATTAATGAAAACCTTATTTAAACATACAAAAAAAGTAAAATTATTAATGTTTGTAGTTAGCTCTCTGATCATTCATTTGCTTATCTAACCAGTATTGATTGAGAATGCCCTTTTTGCCAAGTACTGCTTAAAGAGTTGGTATATTGGTCTATTTACCTCACTATAGTGTGCTCTATTATTGTAGGCTTTACTACAGTTAGTGTAACCAAAGGCTGTGTAAATTTGTAAAGAAATTTGTAACTTTGATTTTTTTAAATCCTGTTTTTAATGATGGTTCTTAAACTCTTTAACATCTCTTTTAGCCCACTGTCCATCAGAGGTAGTAGGAAAGAAAGGACACGAGGGAAGTAGATCCGTTTAGAAAGCTTCTTTGGAGCAACTTACATCTGTGTTGTCTGGAAATCAGCAGTTCAGTTCACAAGTCAGCAGCGACAGCTAGATCTACTTGCAAATACTTCACAGATACACAAGCAGTTTAGTTCAGTAGAGTTGGGGATAGCAAACAGGAATCAGTAGCAGTGGCACTACCTAGCAGAGACAGCCAGGCCTCAGCCTCCACTCAAGTCAGCAGGAGCCACCAGGAGGAACGAACATTCCTTCATGTGTTTACCCCAACAAAACACCATCCAAACGAATTTCCAAAGAACCCTTAAGTTTCCACTTCAGAAATTTGTTTAGCTTTAGAGGTCTAAGGATGTGGTGCTGCATTTGGCATTTACCTTATTAATCAAGCTCTATAGTAGCATAGGGCACAAAGTAGCAAGGAATGGAAGCTTGTATGTGTACATGTGCGTATATAAACATATGTCCTGCAGTCAGGCTCCTTTCTCCTTTTCATAAAGCTCCAGACTATGGAGGCTCCAGACTAATTGCCTTACTCAGTTACAAGCATTCACAAAGGCCCAAGTTTTGAACACCAGATTAAACATCCATATCTTCTTGATACCTCACAAGTGCTTGCAGAACATACTATTATTTTGTGGTACTAAGAGTAGAACCTAAGGCTGTATGCATACCAGGCAAATGTTTTACCATTGTATTATATTCCTGCTTCAGTAAGCTCCTACTATGATGGAAAACTCTACGTAATATTATAGAGTGTTGGTTTATAGCACAAATATCAATTAGAGGTTCTACACTAGACATTCTAAGCTAGAGACAAAAATTATGGAGAGAGAGGGGGGATGTTGGTGAGCATATGACTTCCATGCTGAGGTGAAAAGGTGAGATATAGACATATAGGCATTATGGAAGAAACTCAGAAGATGAAAGATCTGACCTGGGAAATAAGAGAACAAGAGGAAAAGAGAAGAATTTATCTAGTATTTTTTTTTTACAAGTGTTATTTGCAGAATCAAAAATAATTCAGGATCTCGAAGTCTTTCCTACGTTATGCTTTCTTGTCGATAGTATAGTGGTATGAACAGTAAAGAGATTAAAGAGTTTTATGTAAGGGATAAGGGGGGATATCTGCTCAAATCAACCAGCTTTTTAAGATTGCAGAGACTGAATTTTAGTTCTAGAGAATTATTGACTCTTCATAAAATAATGTAGCAAGATAAACATCGTAGGCCACAAAACGCAACAGAAAAGAAGAGGCTGGTTTTCAACAGTAAATTGATATACTAGGGACATTTTTATTTGATTTATTCTGAATCATCAATTAAAAGACTAATTTGAAAGTATGTGGCATGACAATTGTTGCGGTAAATCTCTTCCCAAATATGCCCGGGCAATGAAAACACAACACAATTAATATGATTACATGCTGTGCACCTAGATTGGGCAGATCTACACTACTACACTACCATCTTCCACAGCTTATGAGCCCCCTTAGAACTTGCAGTTTCTCCAGGCCATGTGTTTCTGCTCTGCTTTTCTTCTTCTTCCTCCTCTTCTGTGTCCTCTCCCTCTTTCATTTTCTCCTTCTTCTCTCTCGATACCTTCCTCTCCACATTCCCTTTTATCTGCCCAATCATCACCTCTCCTTCATTTTACAAATTAAGGTGGGAAGCAGGTTTACAGGAAATCACCTGAGTGCTGACTCATTCCTTGTTCGCAACCACTCACAGGAGAATGGAATTAACATCAATTATAATTAGCCCCAAGGCTATCCACAACATTTATTGCTTCACAAAAGTCATTGCTGAGGTCAACATCTTGCTAAAATGATATGATTTTGTGTCGTGTCAAAAATGCAGAAATAAATATTTCACTAATGAAATTTTACTTCCTCATTTTTTAACAAGGTACTTTTAAAACACATTGTCACTCTAGGATGCTGACACTTCATTACTTGGCAAATTTGTACGGTTTTCAAGTTTCTAATTCATTTACTATCGTTATTTCTAGGACTTCTCAAAAATTAAGTTGTGAGGGAACTGTTTCCATGTGATTGAAAGTCTGTGGTTGGCAGCTAGGCAGTCAAAGGTGATTAGAAGAATCTAGCGTCTCTTCCTTCCCACCCATTCCCAACCATTCTCTCATTAAGATATCATTGGCAGAGCATTCTCCAGCTATTCAGTCATGTTTTGTGTCACCTATTCAAAGAATGGACACAACTGTATCCAGAAGACCTGAAGACTCTGGCAGAGGAGAAAGGGGGGAGGGATGCTAGGCTTAGCATCCTCAGATCATGATTATAATAACCCCAGGTCAGAACATTCTTCTCATTGACTTCAAAGAACATGTTTCATCACTCTCCAAGGATGCCTTTTGAATATCCATGCTAGAAAATAGCTAGTTCCAGGAATCCAAAGTGAACAGCCATCTAGGCAGGTCTTGTTCATTTGTACCTCAACTCTCTATGCCATATTGTCCATCTCATTTTTTTATTTGACGACTCCATATTCTTTGTTCTTTTTTTATTATATATTTTCTTCATTTACATTTCAAATGCTATCTCCTTTCCTAGTTTCCTCTCCAAAAATCCCCTATCCCCTCCCACCTCCCCCTGCTCCGCAACCCACCCACTCCCACTTCCTGGCCCTGGCATTCCCCTATACTGGGGCATAGAATCTTCGCAAGACCAAGGTCCTCTCCTCCCATTGATGGCCACATAGTCTTTGTTCTTAAGATGAAATCCTAAATCACCAGCAACTCTAGGTGAGTTATAATCCATGCTTTTTTACCAGAAGTATAACTTGTATCCACATGTCTGGTCTGGTCTTCCCTCCTTGTCAAAGCTGTGACCACATAGCATATTTGGTTTTGCTATAATTGTATATTTATCATTTTTAGAGACAGGCTTTTATATGATTAGTATGCTTCAATTCATTTTTTGTTACCCTGAAAGACATACAGAATTTTGGTTTCATTCCTCCTAGAGTGCAGATGTAGGGACCATTACCTATCAGCTTTCTTTCACTCCTACCATACCTGATGGATTGCCTGCTTTCCCTTCTTAGCTAAGGATGTTGGCAAATGCATATGACCATAATAAATCAAATGGCCTATCACATTACTCCTGGCCATGATGACTAGAGACCACAAAGGGATGGGCTTGTGGCCACTTTGATTAAATGAGAAACATGCAGATTGGTCTGAGATTTCTGGGAAGAAAGACATCTTACTTTTATATTTGAGGGGTTTCAAGATGATAGGTTGTTGGGTTTTGGAGTACTTCTTACACTTATTTCTAACTTTAGACCCAGGCAGAAGTGACCTGGTGCTTTGTCATTTCCTCCAGCTATTCTGCTTCTTGCTGATGAAGAATCCCCAAGGTAATAGGGAAAGTGGAGGATGTGCACATCTAGGTTTCCCTACTGACAGGGGAAACTTTCTATGACTGTTGTGGTCTAAGCTGTCTGGAGAGCATACAAGACTCTCTCACTATCAGGATGTAACTGGGATGAAAGACAAGCAGCCCCTACCCATAGTTCTTCATTTATAGTTCATAATAGCTCATGAAATGTAGCCTCTAAGTCAGTTAAAAGTTTGCTACTAGCCATGCCCTACCCACACAGACTGAGTTATTTCCTTTTCTGTGCTTTCTTTTTTTTTTCTACAAATTTTGTCTATACTTAACCATTATGGTATTATGATTCCTTAAAGAACATGTTTATCACTTTATTTTTCCAGATATTCCTTCACATTATTCATCTGTCAATCCATAGAGTTTTCAGAGGACTGATTCCACGATCCTTATTGATACCAATGTCTGAATGTGCTTTTCTCTTGTACAACATGCCAGAGTTTGCCTAAAGATGTTCTCCTTTATACATTAAACATTTTAAGGTTATTTATAATACCTTGAACAATGTCAGTGGTGTATATATAGATAACAGTTATATTATTTAAGGAATGATAGTAAAAATAAAAATCTGCACATATTCAGCTAAGATACAATTTAAAAATGTGTCCCATCTTTGCCTAATTGAATCTACAAATGAATAACCCATAAGCAAATAAGGCTATTACTCTATTGAAAAATATTTAACACATAGATGAAGGAAACACTTGAAAAAGCTCTCCTTGCAATCTCCCTCATGACTCTGTTCTTTTTATTTCCTCCTCTAGTTCTCCTTCTCAGTGAACTGTTTTCTCTCTTTTTCTCATCTACTGTTTTGTACTTACCACAGAATAATACTTTTATCTTCCTATTTCAGAGAACACTTGAGTTTCTAGAACTTCAGCCATTTCTCCATTAATGATTTTAAAAAAAAATATTTATTTTCAGGAATAACTTAGTGCCTTTCTCGAAAGGGTTCACCCAGGGTTAGTTAGTTGTTTCGAGTTCCTTGTTTATTGGTTTTGTGAGAACCTTACACAACATCGAGAGAGGAAGAAAAGAGGATCAAAGACTGTGTACATTTTCAAGTAAACCCTGGTATTTAATTATAGGGTAATTTTCAAATAGCTGTGAGTCAGACATGCTCAGCACTTTGCTAATGTTAGTTATTTAACCTTAGTAGGAGTCTTTCAAGGCAGGTAGATTTATTATTCCACTTTTCAAATGAGTCTCATGCGGCTTGGAGAGAGAATTTTCTCCCAGATACTGACTAAAACCAGAACCTGAATTCTATCATGTGTTCATCTCCTTCAACATGATAATCTAGAAGAATATATAGTGTGTGGTTTTAGCAATAAGCACTTTGTGACAACTCTATTTCCCCAGTTTTTCATCCATTTTTTTTTTCAGAGAAAGTAGGGCCTGCAATAGGCCCTACTTAGTAAATTGGGCCATCAAGAAACTTTCACTGCCTCTTCAATAAGCTCATAAGAAAACCTTACTCTAAATTTAAGAATACTTTTATCTTTCTTATATACACCAATGCATTTTTTAATTATAAAGATTTATAGAAAAACAACTCAGCAAGTATCATAGATAAAATTTTGTTATGTGATTCCAAGCAGGACAGAAGTGGGCTTCTGTGAATCTTAAGATTCACAGGAGAGAAACCAATTCCACCATTTTGAGCCAAATTTGAAGCAAGCTTTATTACTGTTAAATACTGACCAAGAGATAGATTTTGGTCAGGACTATTCCCTGGAATTTCCTAGCCTAGTAGCCCAGAGACATGTGTTACAAGGGTTTATAAAAACAAGCCACAGGTCATCATACTTTCCCATGAGGCTTTTGTTCCAATAACTACAACTCCCAGGAGGTTACCTGTTCTTGGACCAGTGGGGCTTACAGGTTAATTTTGACTATTAAATTCCATATCAGCCTTGCCTTGAAGAGAATGGGAGCCAAAGATCACCTCATCATGATAATAATTGTTACAGAAGAGACACCTATGAACTGACTGTAAACTATACTCCTCAGAAAAAAGGCAGAACCAACTGTGACTTCAAAGTAAGTAATTCCATAAACATTCTAAAGGTTTTGACCTCTGAATTAATAGTTTTGATCATCCATTTCCTTTTAATCTATTATAGAAAAAGCAACTGAAATTTGTAATGGGTTATAACTGAAAATGCCAGGGTGTATTTGTACAACAATGGATTTGAGGGTGCTGGTTCAGGTCTGTTTTGCCATGGGTATTGCAGAGGAATACCATTCTGCTATATTAATTTTTTAAAACTAAATAAAGATGTAAGCTATGCTCACTGCCAACTTCAGAGCTGGTTTTCTTTTTACAAAGAGTTATATGTGAGTGTTTACGTATATTTTGAGAAGTTCTGGAAATTAAGATACCAGAAGTAGAATTTTGGCTCCTTGGCTAGGCGTAAATTTTGGACAAATTTGGACAAATTTACTTTATTCATATATGAGTAGAAGATATAAGAAGTACCCCTTTTGTAGGATACTATGAGGATTAAATGAAAATATCCATGTAAAGTGGATGAAGGGAGTGTCACTTGGTAGTACTGAGCAAGTTGTGTACCTGAGATTGCACTGTCTAGGAAAATATAAGGGATCTGGGGCTTCCATTTTTAATGATGAAGATATTGACTATTATAGTCAACATAGAGTAAGCCTTTATTAAATGTTAACCTTGCAATGGATTAGAGTACAAAGAGAAAGTAATTTGGACTCAGCTCCCATCGCATAATTTTACTCTGTATCATCTTTCTAACTTAACTTTCTTTTTTTTTCTGTAGCCATAAGGGCCATCATAATAATCCTCACATTTTTTAAACCAGATATCTATTGTTCCTAAGAAGAGGTAGGGTCTGGATTAAGGACACTTGTGATTACCTATAGAAGCTTCACAGCTGATTCACAGGTAGAATAACTAGTTGTAGTGCCTCAAGGGCCAAGATTTTCTGTTTAATTTCTTCCCTGGCTCACTAGAATAATGAATTTACAAATGCAATTGAGTTTGGTGAAAAAAGACTTCATATCAATTTATTTGTTAAAACTTAACAGGCAAACCTCTTACAACCCACTCCCCTATGTAATCTATTTTTCAGAATATTCAAAAGTAGGATCATTTTCCTCCTATTATTCCAAGAAGACTTTCTGGGTCATTTTTTTTATAGAGACAAAAGAAAATAGCCATCTTTTCCATAAAATATGCTTAACTAACATTATATCTTTAATGATACTAAATAATTGTGGAAGACAAAACCTCATTAATTTATTCACCAAATCTTTATCATCACTAAAGTGTTGTATTTAATATAATGGGTTCTGAAGCTTAGACAGGGTTCTAATTCTGTCTATTCTCTTTGGGCTGTGAGGTGATTAGAAGCCAAGCAATGATTAAAAGTATCTATTACTTCAAATATTCTTTTAAAGCCTAAAATGTAAGAAACTGAGACATAAAGAGTCAATAATGTGCTGAATAGAGGAGGTAAAATCCAAGGTTTTAGTTGTTTCACTTTGACGTTCAAATCCTTTAACTTCTCTGTACAACCTCATAATCATGAAGCTTGACAAGACAGAGATTACACTCACTACCAGCCAGTGAAAGTCTGGCTCAGATTAAATGTCTCAGTTTGATCTTGTATAGCTTAACAACTGGAGAAGCTAGAGTAAGAACCCAGTTGTTTGAATTCTTGCCTCACTTGCTTTGCTAACAATGCAATATTGAAAACATTCTCTATCACCTGAAGAACGGTTGGAAATATTGACTAATTCCTTAAACTATTGAAACTTGCTGCCTTGTCTGGCCTCAGTGGAAGAGGATGTACCTAATCCTGTAAAGACTTGATGCCCCAGGGAAGGAGGATGCTGGGGGTTGAGTGGGGGGAAGGGGTAGGTGGATGGGGGAAGCACCCTCTTAGAGGCAAAGGGTATGGGATATAGGGTGAAGAACTCTGGGACTGGGTACAGGGAAGAGGGGGCAACATTTGAAATGTAAATAAATAAAATAATTTTATAATAAAGAAGAAAGTTAAAAAACTATTTAAACTTTACCTATGACTCTATGACCAAGTTACATATACCTTTAATAATCTGTATTACCCCTGTGTGTTGGTCATTTCTTTTAGAAGTTAAATGCTCTTTGCAAAGAAAGAGTAGCTGAAATATAGATTAGATTCATAGAACAGACAACAAAATCTCAACCCTCAGCACATAGAAATTCAATGCTCATACAAATCACTAGATTATAATGACTCATTGGTTTTGTGGACATATGTAAGGAGATTTTTCTTTCTGGGGCAATCTCAAGTAAAGCAGTAGAAGTCCTATTCTGTTGGAAGAAGAATGGAGGTAAATACAGAGAGGACCACCCTGTTACTCAGTTGGTCATTTATTAGTCTACGAAGCTCTGATTTTTTTCATCCTCCTACAATAGTTCCACAGCAACATAAGCCAACAAATTCCTGACTTTTATGTGAGAGCAGTAGCTGTATAATCTAATGTTTGGTTATTGAGGTACCAGTCTGATTCTAAATCCTAAACACTTTAGATAGTGATTTTCTTGGAATTCACGTTTCTACTTTTTAAAAATATAATAGTTCATCACAGCCTTGACAGGTAACAATGATGCTGGGAAAGTCTGCCAGAAAAACGACCAGAGGGCAAATCAATATCAACAGCATAAATATGAAATGAAATTGTGTGGTGATACCACAACTGCCTCTGTAAGAATCTTAAATTTGTGGAGCAATTTTTTATATTGTGTGGGTTACCTTTAGGCATAATGACACATACAAATGAATCCCAGGTCTCTCTCACATTTCAGAATGATTACTTTCATCAGCTCACTAGTAAAAATGAAAGGGACTTTTCTCAGTTTAATTTCTTCTTTGGAATCCTGAAACTTTCCCTAAAGTATTGTAAATAATTTTTGTAGTCATACCCGCCTCACTAAGTGGTGCATTTACACCATTTTTACAAAATATTTATTTTAAAATATACAGAATAACTCTTGGAGTGTTGAAACATTAGGAGTTCCAGAAAGGTGGTATCAAATATCACCATAGTAAATTTGACAAAATTAAGACCATGATAACATGTGTCTAGTTTATTGCATCTGCTGAAAAGGTATATTGAGTCCTTTGAGTAGTAGCAGAACATTGTTGTACATTGATTGTTTCAGATCTCAGAATACCACACCTTGAAGCATGGGCCCTTGTCTGGCTGATTTGCTGATTTCCAGGATGTAGTAGAAAGCAGCTCTCTTTGGCCTTCTCTCACCCCTGTATTCTCTCTTTCAGTTCTCTTTCAAGCAGACCAGAGAAACTAGAAGTTCAGTCCCCTAAAATGAATCAAAAACTGAAATCCCTTTCTGAAGTACAATCTATACAAGCTATACAGCTCATGTTCTGATTTTCTCTACCTTTAAGCATGAGGCATGGTGGTTAGAGAATTCACTTATCTACCCTGCCTGAGAGCACAGCCTCATTCCTGAAGAGTGTTGTACTAGGCCCAGCTGGGGAGAGAAAACTATACAGAATGGCCAGAAGGAATCTGAGCAGACAGGAACTGCAGAGTTCCCCTGGGTGATTACCATGAGGTCATGTTTCCATTGTGTCTACTTACACTTCTGCATGACTGGCTTCTAAACAATGTTCCCTGAGCTTTGGGTCTATAGTTTGGAAGGATTCTGTGTCAGACATGAGCTTTTGTTGTTGTTTTACTCAGTGACCTGCATTAGTCATGACACTTGTGATAGACAAGATGGAGATGTTACCTTTCATCCTTACACACTGACATATGTTGTCCATATTTTAAAGGTTGTCTTCAGCACAAAGATTGTCTAGATAGCCATTCAATTATAAGACTCTTCCTTTTAAAAAGAAAAAAAATGTTATAATTAAATTATAATCTCAAAAGAAAAAAATGAATTTTACATTTTTAGAATGTTGCTGTGGCATCAAATTATGAATTTAAAGTGAGTAATTAAAAGAAATGATTAAAAAAATCTTCCACTGAAGTCTCTATGCCAGTATTTCTAATTATCTTCATAATACATGCATATCTATGAATGGCTCTGACACAATTAAAATTTAGTGACCAGACCTACTTCTAAGAAATTAATGAACTTTTAGTACATTTTTGTAAGGGTGCATGTGATAAGAGCAAGTCTGTTTTCTAGATTCAGATAGTGTCTGTTTTATAGGTACAGATAATGGAAACACATAACTTTAGTATAGTAGCAACAAAATTCATTCAATTTGTATTTTAAAAAGTTAATACCTTCAAAAGCTAAGCAGTAATTTAGCTACTCAGAGAAAGTAACATAAGTAATATTCTAAGTTTTAAACTTAGACATTAGATATTGGATCCTTCCTATAATAAAACTTTAAGTCATATTATAAAAGCCCTGACTAATCATATATGTGTTTCAAACATTGATTTTGATCTTTAAATTTTTAAGTGGGGGCTGGTGAGATGACTTAATTGTTAAAAGAACATTCTGAGAATCAGTTTGGTTGTTAGCACCCATTTCTAGTGGCTTACAACCATCTATAAGTCTAGGACTAAGGAATCAATGCCTTATTTTGGTCTCTTCATACACCCATGCACAAAATTTTGTCACTTACACAGAGACAGACAGAAACACACACACATACTTTAAAATTTAAAATGTGTAATTCTTATATCACCATTGGGAAATTAATAGCTAAGTTCTAGAATGCGAATTGTACCATTTATTAAGAAAAATATATTTGTTGATCAACATTTTAAATACATTCAAAGGAATCAGAGTAATTTAAACTGGATATAATTCCAATTTCGAATGGGTTATTTCCTTCTTTCCCAATATTAGTCTGGGGTGTGACTATCTAAAATTACCAGTTTGGAACTTACCATGATGTATTACCTCAATTGCTTGAGCATAGGACTAGTTTACTTCATTTCCCAGAAGCTCAGTATAATTTGAAAGATTTTATTTTTTTTAAGATGACTTTTAAAGAAGATTTTTAAGATGACTTAGGCAATGCATATATTTCTTCTGAACTATTGAGGGAGAGAATTTTGTGGCAAGATACCAGCTATTTTCTCGCCTTTTTAATCAATGGTTACACACACTGGGAGGCATGTCTAATCACTACATTAAGTGTCACACATGAAGAATGCTTAAGAGATGTGGTGGGAAGACAGGAGATGGTTGTGTTGCTTATTTTGTCACCTGGACCATAGTTAGCCTGTCATTAATAAGTGAATGTTGACAAACCCTTATCTGTCTTGAAAATAATATTTATAATTTTCTCTGGCAATACTGAATATACATACTACTTTTAATCTTTAGAACAGTTTCAACAAACATATCAATTTATTCCCATAAAATATAATTAAGAAAACTGTTGTATCTGTTGTTCAATAATATACTTAGACTATATTTAGTGGAGGTTTATTTTATCCTGATTCTGTCTTAACAACTGGGAAGATAATGATTAAGAAACATGTTGAGATCCTGGCTTCAGGGAACCAACCAAAAGAACAAATGAGTTATTTACAAAATTTGTCATGGAATTTTAAGTTTCATAAAATTTCCTAAGGGATAGACATAATCCAAAGAATAAGAAAAATATTTCAGTGAAAGACAACTCAGAAAATTCTGGAATTGAAATAAGTGTCTTATGGGGCAGAACAAGTCATCAAGATTAATATATGAAGAGTGGCAAGATAGAGAGCAAATTGGAAGATCTTAGAAGGCCTCATTAGTCAACTAAGAATCACAGTCTTTCCTGAGAGCAAAGTAAAACTATTTGAGAATTTTAAAGTTGAAGCAATGATTTTAAAAACATTTACATTTTGGGAAACATAAGAATGGACTAAAGACCAGAACAAATGAGTTAAGGGGGCCCGGCTAGGGAGTGCAGAGCTGGCTGGTGGCTCTGGGAATAAAATGAAGAGTATGGAATAAAATCTGTTTAGGAGGTATATAACAGGAGCTGGAATAGATACCAGGAGTTCTCTAAGAGTTTGATTTTCAAAAATGAATGGCTTGTGGAGCTAGCCCTTAAGATACAAAACAGACATAGCAAGTATCCAGTCACTTTTATGGTGCAGTTTCATATTGAGGTACACAGGTGGAAATGAGAAAGGGCTTAGGGTCCAGAAAACAGGTCTGATATGAATGTAAAATCCTGAGTGTATGCAAGACAACAGAAGCAATGCTAAGGATGACATCTCCCCCCCCCCCCAAAAAAAAAGACATGGGGAAAGAGGACAAACAGTGCAGGAAAGAGTTTCCTTTTCGGTTCTGTCTGGTTGGTCCTCTGTGGGCTTCTTGTGCCAGGATAGGAATCGCTTTCTCTAGATTTAGGAAATTTTCTTTTATGCCTTTGGCTTGGAATTCTTTTCCTTCAGGAGATAGATAGATAGATGATAGGTAGGTAGATAGATAGATAGATAGATAGATAGATAGATAGATAGATAGATAGATAGATAGTATATGCCCAGGAGTGGCTGGGTCCTCTGGTAATAGTATGTCCAGTTTTCTGAGGAACCGCCAAACTGATTTCCAGAGTGGTTATACCAGCCTGCAATCCCACCAGCAGTGGAAGAGTGTTCCTCACACCAGTCAGAATGGTTAAGATCCAAAACCCAGGTGACAGCAGATGCTGCCAAAGATGTGGAGAAAGAGGAACACTCCTCCATTGTTGGTGGAATTGCAAGCTGGTACAACCACTCTGGAAATCAGTTTGCTGATTCCTCAGAAAACTGAACATAGTACTACCTGAGGACCCAGCAATACCACTGTTGGGCATATACCCAGAAGATGCTCCAATATTTAATAAGGACACATGTTCCACCATGTTCATAACAGCCTTATTTATAATAGCCAGAAGCTGGAAACAACCCAGATGTTCCTCAACAGAGGAATGGATACAGAAAGTGTGGTACATCTACACAATAGAATACTACTCAGCTATTAAAAACAATGAATTTATGAAATTCTTAGGCAAATGGATGGATCTGGAGGATATCATCCTAAGTGAGGTAACCGAATCACAAAAGAACACACATGATATGTACTCAGTGATAAGTGGATATTAGCCCAGAAGCTCGAAATACCCAAGATTCAATTCACAAATCACATGAAACTCAAGAAGATGGAGTATGGATACTTTGGTCCTTCCTAGAAGTGAGGAGAAAATGCCCATGGAAGGAGTTACAGAGAGAAAGTGTGGAACATAGACTGAAGGAATGACCATCCAGAGACTGCCCTACCTGGGGATCCATCCCATATACAGTCACCAAACCCAGACACTATTGTGGATGCCAAGAAGAACTTGCTAACAGGAGCCTGATATAGCTGTTTCCTGAGAGGCTTGTCCAGTGCCTGACAAACACAGAAGTGGATGCTCACAGCCATCCACTGGACTGAGCACAGGGTCCCCAATGAAGGAGCTAGAGAAAGTGCCCAAGGAGCTGAAGGGGTTTGCAGCTACATAGGAGGAACAACAATATGAACTAACCAGTACCCCCCCCCCCCCAGAGCCATTAGGGACTAAACAACCAACCAAAGAATACACATGGTAGGACTCATGGCTCCAGTTGCATATGGAGCAGAGTGTGGCCTAGTTGGTTATCAATGGGAGGAAAGGCCCTTGGTCCTATGAAGGCTCTATGCCCCAGTGTAGGGGAATGCCAGGGTCAGGAAGTGGGAGTGGGTGGGTTGATGAGCATTGGGAGGGGGGACAGGATAGGGAGTTTTTGGAGGTGAAACCAGGTAAAGGCATAACATTTGAAATGTAAATAAAGAAAATAACTAATTAAAATAATAAAATTTACTTGAGAGGAATGTAGAAGTTGGCTTCTATATGGTGGAGGAAGCAGAGATATGTGGCTGGGAAGGCCTCAGATGAAAAGAAGATGTACAATGAACACTGAACATTTCTTACAACCCAGGAAAATCACAGCTCTGAACTGCTAACAAATTTGCTTGAGAATTTGGGCTTACATGTGATCCTTCAGCTCTTTCTAAAGACAATTTGTTTAGAGAATAAATAATACTTAAACAAACCTTACAGTAAATAATGAAGATATATTTACAAATCTTTTGTGGTATTTAATTACAGTATGATCTTTCCTTGCTGGCCCCAATGGTACCTGAAAGCAGTGACAAGCTTTTACTTCTTTTACATCAGGATAAAGCTTTTGTCCCCTGAGAACTAAGGCTAGTCAAAACTCTAGGAGACCAACGTTTACTTTTGGTGACATCAGTTAAGTCTTTCATGGTGCAAGAATACAGTGTTGAAGATGTATCAGGGAGACAGAAGTCAAAGTCTATAAGCACAGAATGTTACCCACCATATTTGTGTAGTCATTCAAGAAGAACTTCCTGTGGTTAAGGAAAGAGCACACAGTCTTATAGAATTAAGGACCCTTAATGCCACTTGTTTTTATATGCTTTCTCCACTGCAGTATGCTTTGCTCTTAGAACAATCACTTGTACTCGGTCAACAGCCAAGAAGTATTTGCTGAACACAAAAGGGTTCAACACTTACATTCAATACATTTTTGCCCTTGTAAATGAGTGTGCAGAAATACTTTCTGTGGTTTTGCCATCCCTGTGACCACTCTATCTCTTATTGTGCTGCATTGCTTTTTTGTGGTGCTGCCAATCAGTTATTTCCACCCTATTGCATTCTACTCCACTCTACTCCACATCTCTGAATGTTACTCAAACTTTTGATGAGTTCATAGCTTCTTTCATTTTGTCAAGATGTTAGTCAGGGTTTTTCAGTGTGCACTGTCTATACTTCTATTTGAAAAATTTTATTTATGTGCCAAAGAGAAATGATAATGGGTTATCACTTAATATTAAAACATGTTAACAGGGCAGAGCCCACATGTTAGACTATATGATATTACTATCTAGCTATGTACTTTTTCAGTTTGTCCATGGAAAGCCATTGCTTATATAATTTGACAATCATCTAATATTCATTCACAAACACAGCATACATAGTGGGTAACAAATAAACATACCAATACTTCTGTATGTATTATGAAATGAAAAGTCTATGGACTAAGACTCTCTTTTATTATTTCAATGAATGCTGCTCCTGAGATATTTCTTCCATCATGTCCTTTCAGTTCCATTTTAATTCATTAAAGTATTGATAAATTAAATTATATGCTATGCACTTTAAAAATAATTTCAATCTAATTGCCTCTTACCAGTCATATGAGGAGTAATGTCATGTTTTGTATGTCCTGAAAAATTTTGCCTGTGACTAGGGTTTTTTTTTTTTAATAAGAAAATTGTGGTGTGGCATACAATCCATATAGATTCTCAAGTACAGGCAAACTTTGTTTCTTCATCTAGCACCAGTCACTGCCACCTCCAGCTTTCTGCTTTTCATAACCTTATCTACATTGAAATGTTGTTGAGAGTACCACAGACTCCCTTAGAAGTCTTGGTCCTAATGCTTTATATGTACAAATATGTTTCTGACATTGGAAAAGGGACTTTGTGGGTCTGGGCTTTGAGATGAGGGAGAGTGATAGGATTAGTCAGATTTGAATGTAATTATTGATCATTAAAGTCAGACAGTTTTTCCACTGTTGTCACATACTAGATGGCAGAAGATAGATCAGAGAGACTCCATAAAAGGCTGCCACCTGCTTTTTCTGGCCTTGAAGGCATTTGAGTTGAGGAATGTGAATTCATGAGTGGCATCTAGAAGAGGAAAAGGGAAGAAGGACCCTTGCAATATCCATAAATGGATGTGATTCTGCAGACACTTTGGCTTTGACTCAGTGAGACATGTGCCAGTCTCTTTAAATCCAGAACACAAAGACATTTTAAAATTACATTTAGTATGGTTGGGGGCACATGCATGTGGAGGTCAGGGGACAATTTGCAAGGGATGTTCCTGTCATACAATATGGTACTATTAATTGAACTCAGGTCCTCTGGCTTGGTGCTAGATGACTTTACTTGTGAGCCCTCTCACTGGTCCAGAAATTAAAATTTGTAGTTTAAGCCAATAATTTTATAGCAATTTTATATTATTAATTAAAAATAAATATGCTATCAATGAGTATGTTAGCACTAGGCAAAGGTACCTTGATAGGTTAAGCATTCTGGATAGAAATCCTCCTTATAGAGTATTGAATGGGTGGTGTATGGTACCCATAGTCTTCTCTTCCACAGAGCTTGGAGATTTTTGACCCATATAGATAGATATACTGATATGTATCTGTAGAGCTTTACCTTGTATCCTCAAATGATATTGTAGAGTTCATTGTGCCATAATACTAATTAGTAACATGAAATATATGAGATAGCACTCTCGGGGAATGAGATCTTTTTCCTTCATGTCTTAAAAAATGTTTTATGCCTTGCGGAAGATTTAAAAGTCTTCAAAAAATAGATGTATTGCTTTCAATTAGTCTGACAATCACCAGAGGTAGTCAGCTTATACGACAAACTACTTATGGCAGCTCATAGCTTTGTAGATTTTAGTCAATGCTAGGTTCTTCTTGCTACTCATGTATCTACAGCGGGGCAGTATATCATGACAGGGTACCCAGTGAAATAGAATGCTCATCTCGAGGACCAGAAATGAGAAGGAAGAAGGTTTCCCTTCAAGAGAATATTTCAATGGGCTGAGAACTTCCCATGAGATTTTACTTTTTTTTTTTTTTTTTTGTAGTCACAAACCATTGATTTTATTAATTGGAAATAAATTTCTTTTACTTAATAAATAAAATCATACACTACTTATAGAGTTCTATGTGTTAGTTGATATGTTTATATCTTGTTATATGTGGTGAATGTGTCTATCATTTCAAATAGAATCTATCTATCTATCTATCTATCTATCTATCTATCTATCTATCTATCTATTATTTATTTATTTAAACTCCAGAGACCTGGGAGGTGAGAGACTCTCAGGAATCAAAGGGAGGGACCTTAGAAGAAATGTCTGACAGTAGAAAGAGGAAACTTATAGAGCCCATCTCCAGCAGGAAGACAGGGCATCAAATGAGGGAGGGGTTACCATCCCACAGTCAAAACTCTTACCCATAATTGTTCCTGTTTGAGAGAACTACGGGGATGGAAATGGAGAGGATCCTGAAGAAAAGAAGGTCCAGCAACAGGCCCAAAGTGGGATCCAGCTCAAGGGGAGGTCCCAAGGCCTGACACTATTACTGAGGCTATGGAACACTCACAAAAAGGGACCTAGCATAATCACACTCTGGAAGACCCAACAAACAGCTGAAAGAGTTAGATTTAGATATTTGCATCCAACCAATGGACAGAAGCTGCTGATCCCTGTGGTTGAATTAGGGAAAGGCTGAATGAGATTTTACTTCTTAAAGATTCTAACTTGTTCCAATAGCACCACATTGCAAAACAAGCCTTTGGGAAGCATTTATATGACACACAGTGGCATATATCACCTAAACTATTTAGAGATATAAATAAGGGCTGTCTGAATCCCTTCCTTCCAACTTCCAGATTATGATTTTTGTAGAATACAGTTCTAAGATGACATTCTTTTCTCAAAAATTATAAAAATCCTACCACTGATATACAAGAGATTAAGATTTCTCCCTAAATAGCTGATATAGTTGATATTCTGTGTACAAACACATACACATATATGCACATGCAACACACATACACACACACACAGACACACAAAGTGAGAGAGTGAAACACATATATATGTGCATGTTTCTATTAATGGAATGTGCAAATTTGTGTCTTCTTAGAACTTATTGACAAAAAACATGCTTTGGAAGTCCTATGAAAATCATAAACTCCAGGTTAATGTAAATACACACAAAGGACTTTGTCTGAGTGGTGATGTTTATCTGTGAGTGGCAGTTATATCAATAAAATAGAGAAGAATCAGCACATGGATAAATTTTACATCTAACATATAAGACAAGCAATATATAGTCCTTCTGGGAAAAACTGTGCAGAGCATTTTTTCCCCTGAAGATTAGCAGCCAAAAGGTAGCCTGAAATATGCTGTGATGCGGTCAAGAGCTGACCCCTTTCCTTGAGGGTATCCTGGAAGCAAATGAAAGGCAGCTGCAATGACTTCTAACCTGTTACTTGCTGGGGTTCAGTTTATAGATGATTCATCTCATGATTGAGCCCAGACTCAGAAAGATGTAATGAAGAAAAATGTGAAATTGTGAGAACTTGGCTAGCTTTCCTATTCTAGGAAAATAAGACCAATTATTCCTAAATTAACTCTAGTCCTAACATTTTATGATACTTGAGCTATTCCCCACAATTAAGTAGTAGTTGACCATATCATGAACTGTTTTTTTTTAAATTTGCAGTGTGATCATGACTCAAGGGCAAAGTGACCCAGAAATGAAAGTTATAGCAAACCAGAGTCTGAGAGTCCATACATACTGAAACAGGATGAAGGAAAATTCCAAGGGTAATATTCTTCCAAGCTCCCAAATTTGCCTTCCTCTTTCCACAACAATCTATTAGGAAAAATGGACATTGGGGAATATACTGTTTTTCTTTCACTCTGGTGCAACTTCAATACAGGGACTGAACATATGTGACATTTAACATGTCATTAAGGGACATTTTCATTGGAAAAAAGTTTCATCATTAAGTAATAGTAAGCAATATCCTGAGCATATTCAAGCTCCTTTCCATGTCTTTGATTTTTCTCTGGGATATAGAAATTTGTAAGCTCCACCACTTTCTAGACACAGAGAGGGAAATTTATTCAAATTCATAGCCATTTTCATCATTGGCTGGAAAAAATTACCTCTGCATTAATAAGTAACTTGTCAAGCTCCATGTATTTAGACAATTTTTAAGTTAGAAGGACTTTAAAGTAAGACTTCCTCAATTACTTCCTGATTCATTTTCTGTCAACAAATATGAACTATGACCAAGCAATTTGGAGCTTTTAGCCTTTTAACTATTTAGCAGTAAGTAAGTATCTAGTCTTTGACTTAGTAGTATCTAAATATGGTGGGATATACAGAGCAGAGGTGATACCTATGACAATGTGGTACAAGATGTGATGGATAAAAGTAAATAATTGAAGCTGATCTAAATTAAAAACCAGCATACAAAACTCCAGTCCCAGGTTTCTGAAAGGGCTGAGAAATCATGACCATAGCTTAAGAAGCGACAGAAGCTATTCAAACAATATGTCTTGATAGGTTTATTATTTTTTGCTAAGTCATAGAAACCACAGTTTGCATGAATCACTAACATCATGAATCCCAGCTCTGTCCTCCTTGGTGGTCATAATCACAATCACATCCAAGAGTGAGGTGCTGTTTGCACAGCTGCCTTTGTTCACGAGGGTGGATTGTCTTCTGTGCCTGTTTCTTTTTATGGCCAGTTGCTAATTTTATCTCAGATAGTTGTAGCTGATCCACTATATTAAGAGCTTTGTCTCTCTCTTATCTACAAGGCTAAACAAGATAGCAAGTCACCAGACATTTACCTTCATTACTAGAATAAATAGATAAAGGGAAAGAGTAGAATTTAAACTTTAATGGAGTATATCAGTGTCTTTAGGCTGAGATGTTTTTTTGAGGGAGTCTTGTTTTACTGTTACTCTTTGAGCATATATATATTTTTTCTATGACATAAGTACATATATATATGTACTTATAGACATCGCATTTGATGAGGGAAAGAGGTCTGAAGTCCATGTTGTGGGTGTACATCATATCTGGCTCACTCTGTAAAGAACTATATTTGTTGTTGATCAGAAGGCCTTTTGAATTCTAAAGAGCATGATACCCCTTAGTGAGTGATTCTTATCACGTATTTTGGGTGCTGAAGAAACTGTAGTCTCTTTGTCCTCCTTTTGACCCCTGCCAATCTATTGGCCCATTTGGCACCTTCATGTCCTACACTGAAGAAAATGGGATATTAATCCTTTATTGGCCCTTCCAAATGCCCCTGCAAAGAACAGGTATGCACTCTATGACTAACCACAGAAGGCCTGCACTTGGCACAAGCTAATATCCTGTGTATCCTGGTGTTTTTCAAAGAATCATGTACCAGTTAAAGTTCTTCCAATCCTAGTTTCCTCCTCCAACTCACTAGATGGAAAGGGGGTGGCCTCCATATTTTTCAACAAACCTGTAAATACATGAGGAAGTAACCTTTGTGGATATTTTAAATTTCTTTTAAGGACAATACATTCCAAGGTTGAATGAACATGGTCATGATTTTAGTAGGAAACTGAAAGCAGCTGGGAGAAGCATGCACAAGGCATCAATTCACTTACTCACAGCCATGTCAGTACAAGGAGTCGGGAAGGAAGCAGGGAAGGAGTAAAATGTGGAAAGAGATTTCATAAAGGAAGCAACCCTAATCCCTGTGTGGAGGACTGGTGGTGGGCCTAACTTAGGCAGCTTTAATTATTTCCACACAGGCAGCCTATGGAGCCAACAACTGTACAATGCTATTAGAAACAGGGAGGTGAATGCTTTCATTATAGCCAGACAGAACTCACCTTTATCAGATTGTCTTTGTGTCTGATGGCCCACAGAAATGTCACTGAGTGAGTCAGCACCAGTATCTGACTCACTTCCTCCACCACCGTTGACAGCTAGAAGACAGGTGAGCATGTGAAGACTCAGAGAATAACTCTGAGACTGATGTGCACAACTAAGAAGTGCCGAGAATGCTTTTCTCTGTGTGAGGGAGATCAGTGATTAAGGACTGTTTTAAAGAGCCTATAAAGGTTCAGACCCAGGAGATTAGGTTTTCAGGAAAGAAAAGCCAGAAATATGGGAACTAAGAATCAAAGATCCAAGATGAAGGCAAGAACAAAGCTCAAGAAAGCAGCCATGGGGTAGAAAACTAGACTTTAGAATTTAGAGAGTCGAGTAAGTACACTGCAGGAACTGGAGATGGAGAAAGAGCCTTCAATTCAAGTAGTGTCAGAGGCAGTATTTCTTTATTTAATACTGTGACTTTCTGTAAATAAGTGTAGTGGAGGCTGGTATGATGGTGCACTCCTATTGTCTCAAAAGACCAAAAAGGATTATGTTGCCAAGTCAACATGGATTGCATAGTAAGATCCTTATCTTAAAAACCAAGGCTAGAGGCTGGGGAGATGATTTTGTTGGAAAAGCCCTTGATGTGCAAGCTTGAGGACCTGAATTAAATCTCAAACTCCCATGTAAAGATCCAGTTGTGGGGCTGTATATCTGTAATCCAAACACTGGAGGACAAGACAAAAAGATTCCTGGAGCTGCTGGCCAGCCTAAAAATAAGGTGGAGAGTAAGTAAGACAACAAGAAGACACTGACATTGTTTTCTGGTCTCTGTGTGTTAGTACACACACACACACACACACACACACACACGCACACGCACACGCACACGCACACGCACACAGAGATCAGGATGGGGACGTAGATTTTCTTGCCTCCTGTGTGAAAGTCTCTGGGTTTGATCTCCAGCATTATGAGAAAGAAAGAAATATAAGTAAAAGGTGTGGGAGCCTCAGTACATATTGGACAGCAGAGGGTTATTACAGCAGTATTTCCTGCAGAAATCTACTGGGTGGGAGAGAGATGACAGAAAACACTGAAATCCACCTTAGGTTCATATTGATAGTATTTCCTGCATTGAGTATTTGCTTATCAGAAATATCTATGGGTATATTACTGAGTCAATGAGGTGGGGATAAAATAAAGTTCTGCCTTCAAATAACAATAAGAGTGCTTTACATATACAAACCCATATAAAATATGAACACATGGAATAAGAATTTATCAGAAAAATTATTAAGTGGAAGTGACTAACTGATGAAGCCAGATGAAGCAAGAAAGCATTTTTCTTATTCAGCGAAAGGAAGACTCTTACCTATTTGATATAAAGAAACAGCTTGTAGAACAAAATGGATAGGGATAGGGAAATAGAGAACCATTATTTAGGGAAGCAATATAAATGAAACATAAGAAAGTTAGGTTCTAGTCAGGAGGTCAGGAATCGTTGGACTGTTATAAGACGACTCAAGAAGGAGCTTCAGCAGGACTCTGGCTGGACTGGGTTACTTTAACAGTACAGTTACAGAAACAGAGGACTGAAAAATTCTGGGACAGAGAGAGGAGAGCAGGAAATAGGAAATTCTCTTCTTGGTCATCTCTCTGCTCTCTTCTTGGTTTGATGACTCCTCATATTATGCTTTTAAATCCAGAACAAGCCAAGGCTCACTGCTTTCTGGGTTGTTTCTCACAGGAAATATAAGATTTAGATAGAGAGGCTGTTTGAAAAAAAAATGGGTAAAACACATTTCTTAGTTTTATATTCTTAAAAACTTTCCTGTTACTAATACTGCATAATACACTGTTTTATTAACTTATGCATTTCCTGTTCATTTTATTCCTCCTTAATTCTAAACAACTGGGAATAATGTTGGAATTTACAGAAGAAAAAAAAAATAGAGCCAGAAAGGAAAGGGGGGTTTATTTGCTCATAGTTTTTAATGCCTATTATAAGTGTAGTGTTTTTGGTTTTTTTGTTTGTTTGTTTGTTTTGTTTTTTTGAGTAAGGAAGTTTTGGAAAATAAAGGAAGAAAACAGCCCTACATGTCTGCAGCATCTCCAAGTGATAAGGAAAGCGCTGATGTAGGAGGAACTGAAGCTGTCTGGCCTTACCTCTGCTTTTCAATCCACCTGCCTCCCCAGGCACAGAGGTGCCCACACACTGCATCACCGAAAGAGAATCTGGCCAGGCAGGTTCCACAGCTGCAAGAACATTTGTTTGCACAAAGAATTTTCATTTCCTGCCAAAGGAGTTCTTGAGGTTTTTGGCAATCATCACACCACTTTAATTTCCTTTTATGGAAAAAGAGCCTTAAGTCTAGTCTGATCTTAGATGTACCTTCTCCTTCCCAACCCCAACCCCCATCCTCATCCAACCCCACATGACATTTTAAACAGCTTCCATTTTCTTAGAGTGAAATGGTAGCCATCTCCCTGATTTGATAGTTTCAGGTATGAAGCCTGAATTGTGGGTATTGTAGTTCTCTTGCCTTCCAGCGTTTCTGGTTGGGCAGCATCTGTGTCACGTTGGTAGGTATTTGAATTCCAGGTAGCTCTGTCAGGAAGAGTGCTGGTGCTCTTGGATCACGGAGACAGGCATGTGCCTAAGCTGAAGAAACCTGGCCTCATATCCACAGATGTAAGTGTTACTTTTAAAACATAATATTCCTTGCATTGTTGATGTGTGTTACGCACTGGGAAGTTCATGATTTTCAGAAGCATTAACTAATGGACTGGTTCTTCTTTTATAAGCACTGCTTGAAAAAAAAAAACTGGGAGGTAACTTATTCAAAATACTTGTGGGACAGAGTTAGAACAACACTTTGAGGTATGGTTTAAAATGGTTTGTTTTTAAAAGAAGGAACAGGAGTAACATGAAAAGCAAGTTGTAGAACAAAAACAAACAAACAACAATACCTAACTTTAACCTGGATTAACATTTGGTTAAAAGCCTCTGAAAATACTGTTTCAAAAGGCATCTGATTTGGATGTGTTGAAAAGATTGAGCTTTGGAATCAGGTGGAGTTGGTTTGACCCAAAGTAACGGGGTGTTTCACCCTATGAAGCCTCAGTTTCCTTATCTGTAAAGTGCACGTAGTCTATCATCACATTATTCTTAACACATGCTAGGCAGTACCTGATAGAGGTGATTTAACCTCATCAAACTTAAGCATTAATTAAGCTTTAGAAACCGATCAAAGAGACAAATAAATATATATATTTACTCACATAAGATAGCTAGATCAGTCAGTTTCAGAAACACAGAAAATAGAATGGTGGTTGCCAGGGTCTGGGAAAGAGAGGAAGCAGGCATATTTTTTTTTTTTTTATGGGTGTAGAGTATAAGTTTTGCGCAATGGAACCATTCAGGAGATGGTTTCCATAACTGTGGCATTTACTTGATGATACTGTACTTTATAAATAGTTAGGGTGGTGTTGTTACATTATGATTTCCCACGATGAAATGACCAAAAGGAATGCAGTAAAAATCACAATGCTATCCACTTATTAAGGTTCTTTGATTCCTTAAAGTGCATCTGAATCTGTATTCATTGTGCCCAATTTCAGGTAACTATTGTGTTGATGAGGCTAGGGTATTGTGTCTCCATCAGAATAGCTAAGAGCTGATGGTGATGTACTTTAGCCATGTTTTTAAAGGTATCTGGATCTTAGTGGTGATCATTTTATGCCCTCCTTTACATAACTACATTATTTCATTTAACTCATAATGACAAAATTTTCAGAATTTCCTAGGTAGAATATAGAATGTACCAATTATGAAGTTCTGTTAATTAATACAATGGACATGGAAGCTGTAGTTACAATTCATTCATAACACTTACATCAAATGCATTGTTTATTTCTGTTTCTCACCTTCCCTGTAGCTAATTTTGAAGCAGAATATTTTTACCTGCTTGTGTCTTAGAAATAATTAAGAATATTAAACCAAAGCTTGTAAAAGTCATCTTGTGTTACATGTACTAGCTAGTTTGAAGGATAACATAGTTTGAAATTATATTGAAATTGAATATATGGTTATTTAATTTTTAGTAAGTCTCCTATATGTTACTAATAGAAGTGACCTATGATTTGGTTTCGGGAAAAAGTCTCATCTATTTGTTTAATAAATATATCTAGTACTGCTTCAGTGATTTCCACCAGGGCTAGGCCTGGAGACCATAAGAATGTCTTAGGTAAGCCTCATCTATTCCAAAAGACTCTACTCAAAATAATTAGCAGGAGAAGGGGCTCGCCTATTAGTTACCTGGGATACTCAGGGAGTCACTACTGCTGATCCCTCCCCATAGAAAGTGTGATGATGAGAATCATAGGATTACAAAGAAGCCTCTCTAAGTCTTTATTTTGAATTGAAGGCAATGGAGGCTAGAAAAGTGAATGTGTGTAGGTGTCATTCAAAAGTGGATGCCATTGGAAGTAACAGTAACAGTGTAATACACTTTCAGAGGACACTGAGGAAAGTGGTGGACATTTAACTGGTCTAGAAGAATGGACAACGATGATCTCTCCAGAGAAAGATGGTGAGATTATTGCATGCACAGTAGCAGTTTTAAGACTGTATACATGAAATTATTTTAGGCAACATATAGGCTAGAGAATCATCACCATTGAAATATCAGACTTGGAAAGCTGCTATTTTCTAACATATCACACTATCTCAGGATAATTTTTTTTATTTGAAAATTCTTCTAATACTTGTTTTATCTTTATTCATAACACCACCAGAATAAGCAATAGATTTTATCAGGTGAAAAGTAATTCAATTACTCTTTTAAAACAACATTCATTTATAGGTACTGATTATTTATTGCACATATATTAAAAACATAACATTATTTTAATGTTATAAGTTGACCTTTAAAACGTTTATCTGAATTAAAAAATAATAGTGGATTTACAGGCATATTAAATGAGAATATTCTTTTTATGGTAATTGGCAACAAGTCTGAGAAATGAATACTAAAGTTCGTTGAATTCTGAAATAGGAAAAATGTTAAACATAAAAATCTGGCATTTTCTGTATGTTTTGGGCAAGAAGGGATGTTGAGTATTCTATAGAGAGGCCAGTGGGAGATTTGGGACAATAGCTCTGAAATCGGATTGACTATGGAAACTTAAAGAGATGTGAACTTCTAGATAACAGAGTATTCAAAAGTGTCCTAACTCAGTGACTTACAAACATTATCTTAGAAGTATCTTAGGAGCCTTGCATTCCTCAGCAGATGCATCCAGGAGATAGCATGCAGGTGAGCTGGGGAATAGACAGCAGAGATATAATGGAACTCATGAAAACAGACTGGCACTTTTAGCATGGATAAAGAGGAGTCCAACAGATAAGGAGAGTGGCACAGGTGTGTATATATACATGTGCACTGAGATGTACATACATGTGAAGGTTAGGCATTGGTGGCAGTTTTCTGCCTTTATCACACTTTCTTCCTTATTTTTTGACACTACGTTTCTTATTGAACCTAGTGTTCACTGGTCTGGACCTAATACGTAAAGTCCTTAATGTACAAGCACAAAAACCTGTTTCACAGTAAAGACCTGTTTGGGATGCAGAGACATGCAGATCCCCAGAGCTTATTGGCAAACAGTCTAGCCAAATCAGTATACACATGTACCTGTGCACACTACCTCCCCCCAACACACACTCATAGAGAAATGAGGGTATAATCAATCCATAAGAATGTTGAACAATAATGACAAAGTTTTCAAGCTTGAAAGCTTAAAAGAGAATGACTAACACTGTAGGCCATTGGAAATTGAGAGAAATAAATCTGTAAGCTGAAAGGGAAACTACAGTGTTCATCATGAGAAAAAGGTAGTTACAGTGCAGCCAGAGCATGGCAGGAACAGTGAATGCCACCCACAAGAACGAAACCTAGCCTATTCTTCACCCCGTCCCACTGGGGCTTTTGGGGAAGAAAACTGAAGAAAAAAAAATCCTCCAGGTGTATAGAGATATTGGAAGCTGGTGGAAAGACACAACTTTATCTAATGATAAAGTTCTCTGGGGTTCTCTCTTGATTACTTTGACTACCTTGCTCAGAGGTGTATGATGCTTCAATATCCAGGATAAGTAAAGATTTATTTCTCAGAACACATAGGAATGTTTTCATCTGTAGCCAAGAGATGGGTTGGGTTTTGTTGTTGCTATTGGTGGTGGTAGATTTTTTGTTTTGTTTTGGTTTGGTTTGGTTTTGGTTTTTATAGGAACAATAGAGGAATTTTGTATATTTCCTTTTTCAAATAAAGAAAGAAATTAATTCAAATGTTTCTTTAAATCATAAGCTATTTGAAGATAGCCATCACAAAGACTTGTATATTTAAGTACCAGATTCAGAAAAGAATAACATTTAAAATTTAAAAAAGTATTTCTTAATCCTGGTCTCCCCCAAACTCAAGGATCGTACTACACTGTGTGTAGACCCTGCAGAGTGTATATGTATACGAATTTTTCATTAGTTAATGTATTTATTTACTTTGCATCCAGATTGCAATTTCCCCTCTCTCCTTCCCTCGCAGTCCCTCCCTCTTCTCCCATCTCCCTCTCTCCTCTTTCTTTATAGAAGGAAAGGATATCAGCCCACCTTGGCATACCAAGTTTCATCTTCTTTTATTGAGGCTAGACAAGGCAGCCCAGTTAGGGGAAAGGGATCCAAAGGTAGAAAACAGAGTTAGAGATAGTCCATGTTCCTGGTGTTAGGGGTCCCACATGAAGACCAAGCTACATATCTGTTACATATGAGTAAAGTATATTTTTACCTTATATTTTTAAAAAGTTTTATTCTTTTCACTGCCATATGGGCATATCTATAGATGATGTATAGATTGCCTTGGATACTTGGGCATTGTGCACAGACATTAAAGTATATATAATTCATATATAACTCCCTCTTTGCTCTCAACATACATTTTGAGATCAATTAGGTTGATCCTTACAGAATGACCTATTAATTCCCACAGCTTCATTTTGTTATAATGCATAAAACTGTAAGATACTCTACCACATTTTCTTACAAACTTCAGAATTAGACTAGATAGTTTCTAGGAATGGATTTGTTGCACCAGAGGTATATTTGTCTCTTTTACGAGATACTGAAAACTGTTCCAACATGTTTATACCATGTTTATACCATGTTTATACTCTTTCCCCAGCCAAAATCAGACTTCCTGGTTTTTTTTTTCCCATTATGGAGAAGTTTGTTGATAAAATTGAAACAAATAATCTTCCTGGATATAAGAAAAGTGAAGCACTCTTGTCATCTTGGAGATTCTGACAATTTTGGAACATTCCAATCTCTAAAATATGGTGAACAATTTCATTTTAAATTATCTCTATTTTTAGCTGATGGTGCAAGACATTGCCTGACTTTTCTTTTAAATGACATTAGTTTTGTTATAATTCAATTAATAGAAATTGTGATATTGATAATAAGGCCTAAGAGTACTAGAATATTTTCACACGCCAAATAATGTATTAAATGCTTTATTTCGCTTACATTAAATTTTGAGGATCAGATGATATTTTTTTTTTAGATAAATCAAAAAAGCATTCTTGAAGGATTCAAATAAGCGCAGTGTTTTTTTTGTTGTTGTTGTTTTTTTGTTTTTTTTTTTTTACTAAACTGAGTAGAGTTTAAGTTTGCCTTCATGTGGATCCCCCAACTAGAGCAGGGGTTATCCCTAAAGTTCCTGTCTGTCTGGAGCCTAACTGGGCTGCCTTGTCAGGTCTCAGTGAGACCTAACTATGCAGAGACTTGATGTGCCAGCATATGGAGATACCCACAGGGGCCTTCACTCTTTGAGAGGAGCGGAAGGAACTGTGTGTGGGGGCCTGGAATGAGGAGAGCAATCAGAATGTAAAGTGAATAAATAAATTCATTAATTAAAAAAAGTTTGTCTAGTAAATACCAGATCTCATATTTACAATTTGACCAAACTTTACAAAACTTTGTATACTTGAGAGAGGAAATTAAAGGGGTAAAACTTGGAGGGGATAGCTTTTAGACAATGTGGACAGCAAATCTCTAGCTGGAAAAGTTAAGTAATTTATTCAAACATTAATTCAACAAATAATTTTGAACATACTATATGAGAGCTGAGCTATTTTAAAATATAGCAGTTATTAAGAAATATGGCACCCCTCCTTACTGATAAATAAGCTTGGGATGGAGTATTCAGGAAGAAAAACACCCAAAAGAACAAAGAAAAATGATGGAAAAGGTGGGTGGCCATAATGTGAAGGCTTTTGAGGTCATAATGTACACCTTTCACTGAGGTCTGAAAGAATATCTGTAAGTCAATATGGCAGCAACCATTATTTATTCATTTAATATTTATTCTACCTGTAGCTTGCTTAGTACTGAGGATGGAGGAAGTGGCACTTTTCATGAAATAGAAGCGACAAAGAAAGTATAAAATTTATAATGAAATATGAAAATGAAGTCATGGGTTTACATCAGAGGCCAGTGGAGGGAGGAACATGTAGGAGATATACCAAGGTGTTTTGAAGTGGTTGGATATCTTTTTAATTTTTTTTTTTAATTTTAATATATAAGTGCACCCTGTTGGTCCATTTGGTTTCTTGCATATGTATGATTTCAGGCTGACCACTTGGTATTGGATAACAAATTAGGTCATAAACTTTCTTTAGTGTTCAGCATTCCTTAGTTGTCTGTAGTTCTTAGTTTATGGGTGGGGCGTATGTTTCTATGTTAATAGGTATTTTACTTGTTCAGGACAGTTTAGGCAGTCTTGCTTTTTTTTTTTTTTTTTTTTTTTTCTTTTTGAGGTATTGTGGATGAAGCTTCCCTACCATTTTTAGGAGCCTCAATTTCAAAGCAGATTTCCTGGCCCTTGACTTTTATAATCTTTTTGCTTCTTCATCTGAGATGTTCTCTGGACCTCACAAGAGTTTCGTTGTAGACATAACAAATGGGTAAGGAACTCCTTGATCAACTGTGTTCTGCATTTTTGGACAGGAATGTTTTTTTGTAATGGTCTCTATTTATATCAAAAAGAAGTTTCTTTGATGAGTGATGAGAGGTACATTTATTAGTGGACATATGGATAAATATTTAGAATGCAATTAGGAATTATACTGATTTAGTAAAGTGTTTCTCCTTTAAGACCAATGGTTTCAGTATCCCTAGGTAGTAGGCTAGAGGACCAGGTATGATTTTCCTCCTGTTAAGAGAGTCTTAAATCCAATTAGAGAGCTGTTGGTTACTATCAAGGTAAAAGCACCACTTTGAGAGGTCTTTGTTGTGGTTCACAGGTATCATGCCTGGTTGTTTTCCTTCCTTGAAAGCACTTCAGTTACTATGAAAGCTAGTCCTCAGAGAGTTTCTCAGTTTAGATCTGTCTCACATTCTCCAAGTCCTGTGTCCAAAGGACATAGTATCTTTATCAATAGGGACTTATCTTCACCATCTGGGAGGCAACCAAAGGCAACAGTAATTGCCCATATTGTTTTAGAAGTCTGATAAACTCCTCTGACCAGGATATTGGATATTCTTAAAGAAGATAGATTTAGCATTTTATAAAAATATGTAGGGTTTTTTTCTTTCTGATTTAAAGGTCTTTTCTGTTTACTGTAATAAATTTAAGAATCATATTCATATTACTTTTAAGTTTGTGTGTCTGTGTATTAGTCTGGTTGTACCTAAAGTAGATATTCAGAATGGTAATTGACAAAAAGGTTGTGTGGCCTTTATGTCTCACTTATTATACATTACTAATTGTTATATCACTGTTACATATTATTCTACCACAAAATTCAGATTAAGGGCAGTTGAGGATATATTGCAACTATTTCTTAAGAACATTGTAGAACCTTCCCAAAAGATGTGACATTAGTGATGGAGTATGATGGAAGTGATACCAACTACTTAGAAATTAGTAGATTGAGAACAATGCCTGAAGGGCAGGGAGGGGTCAGATTGATTCTGGATGACCTCATTCTTTCTCATATGGGTATCTTATTGGGTGGGTAATAGTGTGTTTGTTTCTTTAGATAGGAAGACAGGAGCAACAGGTTTTTGGAGAAGGACTATAAGTGATTTGAGTCCAGGCTGGTAGACTTTGACATTCTGTGGTTTTTCACACAAGGAAGTAACTGGGCAGATATTTGAGTCAGCAGTGTAAATGGGTTAGACCTGGATATAGAATCAGCAGACCTTAGGTATAGCTGCCGTCATTGGTGTAACTGTCTTTTCCAGTTGATGCCTGTGACAAAGCAACAGCCAAAGTTGAGAATGAATAAGAAAGGCCAAAGAAGTAGGGGGAAATCCCACTTAGAAGAGAGGCAGTGAACAAAACAGGGGAACTTTTAAAGAATGGAGAAGTTGGAAGTGTGTGTCACAGAGAGGTCAATGAAGAATGAACGATGCCCTATTAAGTGTCATTGTTAGTTTTATCCAGAGCCATTTCTCCAGTGTTTCAGGGACAGGCATCAGATGACATAGGACTTGTGTTTCAGGAAAATTACATATGGGCAATATGTAGAATGCCTTACAAAAGAAAAAATAAAGTGACAAACTAATTTAATTGGAAGAGGGTTCTAGAAGGTGACAATAAAGACTAACCCAGAGCAGAGATTAAGGCATTAACAGAAAGAGACTAAGGTAGCTGGATATGTTGACTTGATGTCTTTGATATATGAAGAAGAAGGCTGAAGTTAAGGGAGCACTAAGATTTTAGTTGGAAATAAATGTGAAGATTGTAAAATAGTGAACAAAAGCAGTGTGATGGAAATTTGAAAAGGAGAGCTGTTGTTTGAAGTTTATTTGGAGGTGAACACCAATTTGGAGGTGTGAGCACCAATCTCAGAGAGATACCTTGCAGGTGAATGTCAAGGTTCCACAGCTCAGGGAAGGTATTTAGGTGAAATGTTAATAAACTTCTCCTGTAAAAGCTGAGATTTGGAAGGAGAAAAAAGGCTGGAATACTTCAAGGATATTGATGAACATGAGAAGAGAAGAAATAAGACAACCTTTAGATATAGCTAAATAAATATGTAATAGAGAAGAACCTACTGGAATAAACAGAGAAGGAATGATCAAGTAACAACAGTAAAATCATGGGAACCTTAGCTCAAGAAAGCAGAAGATGAGAGAACATTAGACATCCAAGGTTAAGGACAAATCAGACAACAATCACAGAGAAGCAGGAAGAGAACCAAGCAGATAATCTGGGCTTCTTCCAGTTCTCTCTTATTGGGAAAGCTATGTGATACTGTGATTTACATCTTCTCCAAGTAAATTTCTTTTCAATTTCTCTTTTTTTGTACATGCTATTAAATATTTACTGTAGATTTTGTAAAATGTACTTAAATGAATCCATAGGAAACATTTTATGAATTGGCAACATTGCCTAAAAATGATCTGCTTAGATACTATGAAAATTTATGACAGGTAAAGCTTATATTCTTCCATTCATATATCTCTTGCAATTTTCAAGAAAATAAACTTTATTGATGTCAGAAGTAGTATTGATGTATATATTAAAATGCATCTGTTGAAAATTGCTCCTTAATAAGCCTAGCATAAATTGAATTCTGGGATCTACACATTAGGATGATGGGGAGAACCTCTTAACTCTTCTATGACTAGAATAGGGAGCTTTCACTAGTGCTTGCATCTTACTAAGTTGGTCATTCTCTTTTTGGATAATTTTAATAAGCAGAAAAAAGTAGCAGCCATTATTTGTTGTTAATATAAAAATGTGATCTAATTTTTAAGTACAATGGTTAAACTTTCTTACTGTCACGTTACTTATGAAGTTATATGATGCACAGTTTGTGTTAGAATACTGCTCATGTTTCAACCTATTTTCTTTAACTCATGTATAAAGAAAGAGTTGTAGATCATCTGTTTACTGGAAAACACCAAGCCCCTTGTTCACTCAGAGTTTTAGAGGTTGGTGTAATTAACTAATTGGCTGATTATGTGCTTTTTACTTTGACTTGGGTTGAAGCTCCAATGTCTTAGGCTGCCGGAACTGAAAAACAAATGCTGGGAATATTGTGCAAGCATAAAGACTTTTAATAAATCAAACTAAAACACAGCAGGCAAATATAGGCTTCAATATATTTCCCAGTATCCATGTAAGGACAATGAAAGTATGTTGTTGGGCCAGTGAGATGGTTCAGGAGGTAAGGATGCTTGTTGTTGTCAAGCCTTACAATCTGAATTCAAGTGTCAAGACCTACATGGTAGAAAAACAGAACAAGTTCTAGTAACTTGTCTTCTGAATGTGGGCAGTGGCATGTGTGCATTCACTTGTATATATACATACCACATAAACACATAGACACAAAGTCAATAAATAAAATGTGAAAAAAATTCAATGTTGTTTTGTACTCTTAGGTGTGAAACCCAAGCTCCTGAACATACCTGGCAGGAACTCTACCATTCATCCCTGAATATAAAGTAATTCTTACAAACAAAGCAATTCCACAGAGTATAGAAGTGTATACATGCTCATATTTTATGTCTTAATATACAAATGCAGCATTTCTAGCTTCCAATAGTTTACTCATGATATTTACTGATAGAATCCTCTTGCTTATGAGGCATACCTTTCTTAAACCATGCTGATCATGCATATTCCAGTATCTGATGATAATTACCAGAGAGCCAATTTTGATCTGTATTGATTAGTTTTGCACAGAAACACAATGTAAATGGGGTGAGGATTATCTAAGAGTCAAAGACAATTGATTTCAGATCCCTTAAAGGAATCTGGCAAAAAATCTCAGCGGGGACATTTTCATAGCATTTAAACTGAATTCTACCTGCAACTAAACTAAAAGTGTGAACAGACATAAAGAATTTGTGAGAGTGATTTAGAAAGTTATTTCAGTCCTGATAGAGATAAAGTAATCTGTTCTCTCATGTCAACCTAGAGGATGGGGCTTCCTGTGTTTCTTTGCTAGCAATCAGAGCTCCAGGAGCCTTAAGAACTGAATGCCTCAGCTACTTCACAAACATGGCTGAAAAGTTTCTGTGGATCTCCCGAAATGTGGGTATGGGGACATATAGGACACACACACCACCACCACAACAACCACCACACCACATTAACAGTGGCATTAACAGTGATAAACATCAGCCAGGTCCATAATAGAGAACCAAAGGCAACTTTGTTTTTTGTTTGAGACAGGGTCTCTCTATGTAGTTCTAGCTGTCCTAGAGCTCACTATGGAGATCAGGCTGGCCTTGAATTTATAGAGTACACCTGCCTCTGCCTTGTGATGGAATTCACCACTATGTCTGGCCTCAAAGACAACTCGAAATTATTCTAGTAGAATACAAATGTTTTGCTATGGTTCTTCGCCACCTTCCTTATCCTCAAAATGGAGCCACCAATACTCCATCAACTCGAGGCTGGGTGATAGTAGAGGAGTGGTAGGCAAGAGAAGAAGCAAAATGTACCCTCTTCCCAATTCCCCAAAGGCTATAGACCCATATAATGGTGAGGCTGATCTATACCAGGACCTTATATACTGATGGAAACTTTCATTACAGACAGGCATATAAAGGTGAAAAAATCCACATTAGTCTCCTTGCAGATTGGAAAGAAAAATACTTTTGTCTAGTAGTTCCTAACTTGTTTATATTCATCAGAAGGTAAATATTAATCAGATAGAACCTCATCCTGTCTACTATCCAATTATTCTGACTTCAGAAACATGCTATTAGCTCAATGTCTTAACGGGTAGGCATGGTTCTCTTCTTTGTCAACTTGACTGGCTTTGGAATCCCATGGGGGCTGGTGAGGTAACCTCTGTTGTCGTCTATAAAGGTGTTGTTTGTTGTTTGTGTGTTTGTTTGTTTTTCAGAGAGAGAGAGCTATGACAGAAAATAAACCCTTTTCCCCTCAAGTTGTTTTTGTCAGTGTACTTTAATATAGAAACAGTAAAAGAAACAAGACAGTTATCCTTTACAAATGAAATTAATCATGGAAAAAATGTTGCTTCATAGTAAGAATTCCACACTATGAAGTAAACTTCTTCATTTAAGGGGAAGGGAAAGTTACAGGAGTCAGTAGGAAGAAAGTAAAAGACAGGCATGGGGATACAGCACTATAATCCCAGCACTAGGAAAGCTAAGGTAAGGGAAAATGAGTGCCAGTCATGGCTACAAGTTGAATTCAAGGCTCTCCTTGGTTGGTGAGATTCTTTCACAAGAAAAGGTGGTTAATTTACTGTACTTGGGATGTAAAACCTGCTTTCTGTTCAAGAAGACCGGTTGAATCTACCTTATCAGTTTCCCCCACCATATGAGTCTACAGCCATTTTGAAGTTTAGAAGAGGTACTGACTACTTTTTTTCTTGCCTACCACACCTCTCCTATCACCCAGCCTCTAGCTGCTGGAGTGTTGATAGTTCCACAGTCTGAGGATAAAGAAGGTGGAGGAAACAGAACACTTGTATTCTACTTGAATAATTGGAAGTTGCCTTAGACCCTTAATCAGGCAGGTAGGCATAAGTTAGCTTTTTTTTTTTTGGATGCAGAATGTTAGTGAAAATACAGTAGTGTGGAACGGGCATTGGACTTATCAGAATGGATGCTGGATAGAATATGGAACATGACTACTCCTGCTAGACATCAATTTTGCCTGGAAACAAAAGATAAACAGGAAATTATTTCCTGGACCTTGTGAAATTCCATTAGTGTATTGTACCCATGTTTCCTAGGTTGGGTTGTCCAGAGATGGCTTAAGAGTCTGAAGCTGCGCTCATGGAAATGTTTTCCCTGGATCAAGCAAAAAGAAAATTCACTTCTGAGTGTTGATACATTGCTTCAGCTCCCCTCTTATGCAACAACTGCTTGATTTCTTACATCTTGGGCTAAATCTGGGTGTTTGCTAAACTCAAAATTCCCTGTAATTAACCTATGCACTCTTGCCTGTTGCAATTTGACAACAATTTCCTTTCTCTTCCAGGACTTGTTGTTGTGAGCTGTAAGTTGGTCGAGACGACCAATACAAAAGGTCTTTTGTTAACCTCTCATTTCTTTGGATGTCATGGGGTGTTTTTCCAGTGTTTATTAGTTTGAACTGTAACTTCACACTGTTTGCTAATGGGAGAGGCGTTTTCTTCTGTAGCTATTTCTTATAAACAACTAAATGAGTGTGTAACATGTGTAGCTGCATATGTTTGCATATGTAGGATGTGGGCACTGGGTTTTCTTTGTTCCTTTTGTTGTTCATGACTGCACAGGCAAACCCATTTCATCTTTAAAGCTAAGTTTGCATTGGTCTCTTTCTTTTATGAAAATTTGTACAACTCATTACTTTCTTCTTGATTCATCTAGACCATTTAATTTGAGTTGCATTTGTCTTATAAAGCTTAAAAATGTCTATTTTAATTTTTTAAAAACAAAGCAAGGAGCCAGATTGAAGCAGATCCCTGGTATCATTTCTGAGTGAATCTCTGTGCTATGTCTCATCTGTGTGAATGAGCACCTTTTAATCAGTGCTGGGGGTTTGGTTCTCATAGTATTAAAAGATCTGTTTTCTCTACTACTTAATTTGAGGAATTTTATTTATTCTGTTAGAAAAAATTCTTTCTTGATAATTATGGAACAATCTCTTTGGTGTTATCACATGTGTAGTTAGAACGAGGTTGTTCAGGAATGGAACGCTGACATCAGACTAGGTGGATACCAAAGTGTCCATTTTGCCAGGCAAGGCCAAGGGTGGCCATCTGGGATCTCTCTGGCATCATCTAAGCTGATCTTCTGCCTCAAACACTACCCTCACTCTCCCAGGACAGCATGTCTTTTGCTTCAGATAACTGTTCTGATGGTACCTACATTCTCCATGAGAAATTGCTAGGAGAAGGTTTATATGAGAACCTATTTTCTCCTTTAGGAACTAATAATTTTCCCTTCTACTCACAGCTTTCTTGTACAAGCCTTATTTATACAAGCTGCATAATATTTCAACATCTCAATGTTTTAGGTGCACGTGGCACAAATGACATTGGTTGCTTCTCTTCTAAGACACTCTTGAGGACTATAGCACAAGTGTAAGATGTTAGACACTCCTTAAATTCAAATTACTATGATTTAGCCACCCTTCTTTTCTAATGTCACCCAAGAAGTAGCCCTGACAGAAGATTTGGCATCAATAGTGAGCTTTGCAATGAAGAAGGGTTTTACAGTGCCTGCCCATTTAGACAACTTCTTTTTCTGTAGTCTCAACAACACATTTATGTGGAGAAAGGATTTGTTAGATGCTCTCAGTAGTATTCTCTTTTTCATTTACTCTTCATTGTTTTGCCTATTCAAACATTATTATTTTATCCTTGTAGAGTCTTCAACTTAAAGAGTTCATCATGTGTCCTTGTCAGGCATCAATGGAAGAAGAGGCCCTTGGTCCTGTGAAGGCACAATGTCCCAGTGTAGGGAAGTTCGGGGCACACCATCATAGAAGCAGGAGGAGGGGGATGGGATAGAGGGTTTCTGGAGGGGGGGAGAAATTGGAATAAGCATTTGAAAGGTAAATAAATAAAATATCCAATAATAATAATAATAATAATAATAATAATAATAATAATAAAGAGTTCATCCTGTGGCCAGTCTATCAGGATTCGTGGGATTTATTATTTTGACTGAATTAATTGCATAGAATGTATATAATTTGCCTATATACATTGGTATCCTAAAAGAAAGTTAGTACTGGGGACCATGTAAGGGAGGTTGAGTGAAATCTAACTTGCTGCAAGCCAGCTTTAGAAACTTATCAAGTCACAACTGGGTAATCAAAGGGTGGAGTCTGTACAGAATATTTACTGATATGGATAAAACTGACATGCCTAAATTGGCTTATGTGTCACCTTTCTTCCCTTTCACCTACTAGGTGACTGACTACCTTTAAGCTCTCTTTCTGGACTGTGCTGATCTCTTCGTTGTTTACATTATGAGCAGGCATAATAGGCTTGGCTCTTTATCCTTCTGAAGGTCTCATGATGCCTTTGTATTTGATGCCTAGTGCTCTTCAGACAACTCTTGGGACTTTTCTCAAATACTAGTTTAATTAGTGCAGAGTTTCTCCAGCCTCAGAGAAAAGGACTCAGACATTGCTTTGCTGGGTATGTCTAACACAGTGTTTTAACTTCTGTTCTTCCTACTCTCATCCTTCCCTGGAGGATCAGCTCTTCTCAGGAAATCCAGATGCTGTGGTCTTCATGAGATTTCTAAGTCACATCTAACACCAGGCTTTCCCCCTATTCTCTTCCTCACCTGTGTCAGCCATGAGGCAGGCTTCCCCAGGACTTTGTAGGTTAAGCGTTTCCCCACACTAGAGGGTGTTGCCTTCTTTTGTGGTCTTTGAGACTGTTGAAATCACTCAGATAAATCCTTCCCAGTGATGCAGGCACATTTCCAGAGGATAAACAAGCAAGCAAGCAAACAAAAACTATATTGTAAAGAGTAAAAATTAAAACATTAGTGGTAGCTTTAGGAACATTTTTCCTTAAAGCTGTGATGTTAAATGCCAAAGAGGCCTTTAAAACTTTCCTGTTGTATGTAAAATTCAGGTGTAGGGTCAGGACTTTAATTTAAAGTTCAAATGAACCTTCTTAAGTTTTCCATGACCCGTCTAAATCTTGTCAGGAATCTCTATTCATTTTCCACAAGTGTTTTAATGTTTAATTCTCCCTGGAAATATTTATAAAGTGAAGCATACCTTCAGGCTACTTCAATAGCAGTTTATTTACAACAGGACCATGACAGAATGCTCAAGTTTTATTTCATAAAGAAGTTCCCATGGATATGTCAAAAAGTAAAGATAGGACAACATTTAAAAATCCCTGAGGATAGCACTAGTGAGAAGGTTCAGTGAGTAAAAGTGCCTGTCATGAAGCCTAAAGGCCCACACTTGATCCTGGTCACACAGGGTAGGAAAAAATTGATCCCTATGTTATTCTCTTACCTCCAAATACATTCTGTGGCAAATTACATTTATGCACAAATACTTTAATATATAAATATAATTTTAAAGTTTTTTTATTCTTACATCTGTATATATATCCGTGTGTAAATGCACCCAGTGTGTACACCTGCCCACAGAAGCCAAAAGAGGGTGTTGAATCCCTTGGAGATGGATTAACAGGTGATTTTGAGCCATCTGATGTGGGTACTAACAAAATTCAGGTGCCCTTGAAGATAGTAAGTGTGCTTAACCATCGAGTCATCTCCAGCACTATATAAAATACAATTTAGAAGCCAACGTTACAACATAGATGGGTGAACATCTCCAAGGCCCTGCTCCCAGTTTTGGAGCAACAGACAGTCCAGGGGTTCTGGAAAAGTTTAAAAGCAACAGTAAAAACTCTAACAAAACTGAAAACAGAAATGCACAGTTATACTATAATAGCTAGAAATTTCATTCTAAGACCATCTGGTTCCAAAGACTTATGACCACACTAACTGAACACTGACTTCAAAAGCATGAACATAATTATGATATTTTGGGCCAGTATTAACTTTTGGTCAATATTTGGATAGATCTTTCTATGTTAACAAAATGCATACTTGGGTATCATTGGATCCAGTTTTGGAAGAGACCTGAATATTGGGTAGGCAAGTTCTTTCAGATAACTCACAGCTGTGCTGTATTTCATTTTTCATACTGAAAGTGACTGAAGTCAAACAAGCATTCAGATTTTTTGCCTTGGAGAAACTTTGAATCATTTAGGTGACCTGAGAGCTTTCACTGCAGTGAAACAGGGGAGGTCACAGGTAATGAGGATAAGCTTTTATACTCCTACATTTCTTACTTGGTTTGTCTTTTCAATGTATTCTTTAATTTCTGGGAAATATTAGATTTGAACATTTCTGTGACTGTTAGCAGTAACATATTTTGTATAACTCAAATATACATGTCTGAGTTCTGTAAATGTAGCAGTCTGTAGAAGGATTTTAATCCATTAATATGGCTACTCTATCTGGATTACAGACATGCCACTAATTCACACCTTTAATCCCAAACAATGAAGACAAAGTTAGTTTTAGAAGGAAGCACTTATGTTTGATAATGATGCTTAGTTGAATGGCAGACAAAGTGACAAATCAATTACATTTGTTTACATGCATATACTGTTCTCCTCAATATGGCTTGATGTATGTATTCACAAAAATATATAATCAATAGAACTGGATCTCATTATAAACAAAAATCAAACCTTATACAATATTAACCAAGGATGACAGGTTGATAAATGCAATTATATATGTATTTTTAAAAGTCAGGTATAAAGAAAGTTACGCTTGTGGTCAAAAACCTAAGCTAAGTTGCCGTTGTAGCCTTGGTAAACTCTGAAACTCTTCAAATAAATGTCTTGTTGAAATTGACTTAAATAAGACTTGGCAATTGCTATGTCATGAATGGTAATCAGGACTTTTAAGAAATGTATATAGAGAGTTTTGAATTCATGCTGTGACATTTGAATTCATACTGTGATGCTTATGAGAAATGTAGATGCTGCTATTGCTGCCTGAAAATAGCAACATGGATGTTTGGAGTGACAATTAAATTTTTGGCATGGTTCTTGATGCCAATGTGGACTCTGAAAGATAGGGCCTCAGATCAGGCAGGATTTTGTTTCTGAATGAGTTAGGTGTTAGGGTACAATGAAAACAACAAGGCTTACTTAAGTAAGGCTCTTCATACACTGCCATGTGAGCAGAAATGAATGCTTTCTCTTAGTCTCATTTTTGAATATTTAAGAGCTTCTGTATTCAATTTTTAAAAATTTAACATTCTTTTTAATTCCTTGAGATTTTGATACAATGTATTTTGATCCTATTTACCTTCTACCAGCCCCCACACAACTCCTCCCAGATAACCCCTAATTTTCAAATCCCTCCCAACTTTGTATCTTTTTAAAAAACAACCCACCATGTCTAATTTATGTTCCCGTATATATTCATGGGTGTAATGCCTTCCCTTGAAACTTGGTTGACCTACCCAAAGCCACACCCTTAAAGAAAACTGACCTGTCTCCTCCAGACCCCTCGGAAGTCACCAACTGTCAACAGCTTCTCGTTTTGGGGCTCTTGTGAGGCCCTTACTTCTCCATGTTAGAATGTTGACTGGCTTCATCTTGTTCAGCTCTTATGCAGCTACCCACAGATTCTCTGAGTTCTTTGAATGTACTAATCTGTAGAAGGATTTTAATCCACCAACATGGCTACTCTAGCTGGAATACAGAAACACCATTAGCACACACTTTTAGTCCCTCTGGCTGGAATACAGACATGCCCTTAATCCCAAACAATGAATGTAAAGTCAGTTTTAGAAGGAAGCACTTATGTTTGAAAGTGATGTTTATTTTGAGTGGCAGACAAAGAATCAAAGAAATATTTGGCAAAATAGGATATGCCCAACTCACACAAGAAGAGAAAGGAAAGAGGAGAGAGAGCGCATTACAGAAAGGGAGAAGGTAGCTTTACTGAAAGAGTTTTATAGAGACAGGTTGAAGAGAGAGTTAGACACAGATAAAGACGCAACAAGCCAGAAAAATGAGAGTGAGCCAGAAAATTATAACACATTGCCAAAGTTAGTGTGAAGCCAAGCAGAATCATTCAGTCAGAAACAGAAAGAAGCTAATTTAAATCAGTCAGTTGAGAAATGAGTTTCGAGCCAGAAAGCTGAGTTGAACCAGCCAGCCAGAATACAAAAAGAACAATAAAGGGTGAGCTTTTTCAGCAGTAAGTCTCAGAGGCCGAAAACATTCTAGGCCTCAATTGGATTGCACAGAAGGTAGAAGCTTCCAGGACTAGAGCTAGGTTAGCAGACAGAGGCAGTAAGCCTCAGAGATGACAGTTACATCAGGCATATAAAGTTTACTTTTACAGCAGTTCCACCATATCCAGAAGATACTATTTCTTTCTGGTCTTCCCTGATCTCTCACTCTTACAATCTTTCCATTTCCTCATCAAAGATGGTATTTTGCTTTGAAAGATGTCTTACTTAGGGTTTTACTGCTGTGAAGTGACACAATGATCAAGGCAACTCTTTTAATTGGGGCTGGCTCACATGTTCAGAGGTTCAATCCATTATCATCAAGGCAGAAAATGGCAGCATCCAGGTAGACATCGTGTAGAGGAGCTGAGAGCTCTACATCTTCATCTGAAGGCTGCTAGCAGAATACTGGCTTTCAGGCAGCTAAGATGAGGGTCTTAAAGCCAACCCCCACAGTGATGCACCTATTCCAACAAGGCAACACCTACAAATAGTGTCACTTCCTCAGCCAAGTATATTTTAACCATGACAGAAGATGATGATACAGATGCTCTGTTTGTAGCTGAAAATTCCAGTGATACTTATTTTCTGCAGTTTGATCAACTGTGAGTTTCTGCATTCATTACCTTCAACCGCACAAAGAAATTTCTCTGATAAGGACTATCTGTTATATTAACCTATAGTCATAGAGATATTTAGTTTAGAGGGAAGTTTGATTCTAAATTCACTCAGCAAAATAATTGTAGTAGGTTCACCTTCAGGGTCCATGAGCTCTCCAAACATACATTATTGACCGAATTTATGGCACCAGGCATGCTTCCTCTTATAAAGAAAAATAAACACATTCATAAAACAATTATTACCCCCATAATATTTGTGCCTCTATTGTACCCATAGCATAACTTGTTATGCTGGTATATTATTATAGTTCACAGGGTTCCTAGCTATTGATAACTTTCCCCCACAGCAACCCATATAACACTTTTTAGCACTATGGAAGCTAGCCAGCAGGGAAGAACTTCCTGGTCAGCATCAACTTGATTTCTTTATGCCTTATGGCAAAGTGTATGGCATCTTCAGCAATTTGTCTTACTGAGTTCTTGTGGGCAACTAAGAACAATGACAACAGCCTGTATTGTGTTGCTGGTCTTTGGGATAGCCATGATGAACAACAGGTAGCTTATGTTTGGCATTAGGCTTTTCATTTGGCAGCTTATGTCTTCTGAGAGGAGCATTATATCTTTTATATGGGAATTCCAATTAAAGCCATTTGTATGATTTGTGTGTGTTTGTGTTACATATAAAATATTATATGAATATATTACATGAAGCATATAAGATAGTAGGTTTTCACATGGCATTTTCAAACACCTTAATGTTAGCTATACCTCCTGCAGCCCCATCCTCTGGAATATGAGCAATAACTGCCTCTTTGCTCTGCTGTGGTCAACATTTGGAAAAAGAATAAAAGCTCAGCTTTCTCCCCCTGGCAGCACTGAGCTATATATATATATCAGAATCTGGCTTACCCAGCAACTGTTTTATCTAAATTTATTTCTATCACTTAAAATGTTACCTTCTAAGCCCTTAGTAGTGATTTATAATTGGAATATAAACAAGAATAAAGAGGTTTTAAAATACTCAGGAAAGTGTTATTTCACATTTAATTTTTTTTTCTTTTGACAGGATCTCAATCTCTCTGTAGTTCAGGCTGGCTTGAAGCTCTCAAGTACCTAAGCCTCCTATGTACTAACAGTACAAGTGTATGATACCATGCCTGGCAACTATATTCTCTTGTTTGAAAATGGAACCATAATTTATGCATAGAACTTGTAAATGAGAACATCTTACTTCACAGATGGTAACAAGGAGGCTCCCAGAAGTCAAGGAGTGGTTGTAGGTGTTGGGAACCACATTTTACAAACCTAACTATACTCTGATGCTGCTGTTCCTACCATTCCTCAAGTATCCAAAATTTTGTCTTAAATAGTGTATTTTTTCTTTAAAAATACTTATTGGAGAGAGGAGTGGGAAGGGGAGGGAAAGAGGGAAGATGAAAAAGGAAGGAAGGGAGAGAGAAAACACATGTGTGTCTCTTTCTCTGGAGATGGTAAGAGGATAGAGATGTTGGCTTTTTATTTCCTGGCTCCTAATGGTTTTACTTTGATGTTGGTGAGGTAAAAAGGAGAACAGAAAGGCGCCAAACTTCTCTCAGATTCTGAGTTTACCTTCCTAATGATAGTTTGGTTTTTTCCACATTAGACACAACATTACATACAAGAAAGCAGGAAGTGGTATTTTACAGCCAGACATGCCTTGTTAGCTGGGCTATTAAACAGTTCCCTTGGTTTAGCTGTAACTTTTGCAGCATATATCTTATAAATATCAGAAACTAGTTACTGAAAGTGTTCGTATCACTTTCTACTAGCTGTAACAGGCTGTAACTAGATGAGAAATGAGAATTAGAAAGAAGTAAAAGGCAAAGTTGTATCTCATGACTATTACCTCAACCTAACAGTTTTCCCTTCTCCAAAATCCCCTTCCAGTTCTTATCTTTAATATGTGTATTGCATAATTGTAAGTAGACATTATACAGTCTTTCATATAGTTAAGGACTTTGTGACTTCTTTTTAAGATGACCATATGTCCTGAATTAATAACTTACAATGTATTTAATTATTCCTCTGTTGTAGAAATTTGGAATTTTCAGGTTACTTTTCAATCATATATAAAATGTTCTAACAAAAGAGGTCTATAAAAACACAGCTGTCCCTATTCTAAATTATGTTTTTGGAGAAAAGACTGATTACTGAGAATGTCCAAGAGAATTTTATGTTTACTGATGAGTATTCTTTAGGAATAAATTTTATATATGGTCTGAAATTTGTACAGCTTTTGGCTACTTGGTCTCCTTGGAAAAAGAAAAAGAAATTACAAACATTCTAGGTAACCTCCCACCTTGAGGTGACTCCACAGAGAAAAGCCACAGGCTCAGCATTTGCATTGTCACCGAGGCTTCAGGATACCATAATACTTCTACTTCATTAGAAGGAAGTGAGAGTTTGTTACCTTTAAAACTTCTTGAGTTTTCTGCTTTGTAATTTAAATATGTTAGTTAATTCAATCATATTCAGCATAAAGTCTGTTTTAGTATGCATTTTTGATTGTTGGGGGTAGCACATTTCATTATCTTTTATTACTGCATAGCAAAAATACTCCAAAGCTAACAGCTCAAAACAACATCCTTAATGTGTTTCGCAATCTGGTGGCCAAGATCAGAAGGGGGTTGGTCGCCTTGTTCTTCTGCTCACCTCTGATTAAAGCTATCATCTCCATCTTCTTCAGGATGCAAGATGTCTTCACAGTCATGTCTCATATTTCAAGGGAGTGAACAGAAAACACTATTCAGTAGAGACTGGCCTTAAGATCATCTTTATGAGGTGTCTCCTACATGGTGGTCTTAGGACAATGTAGCTTTTTATTTGGCAGATCTTTGGCAGCTGTTTCAAGAAGTTTCAAGAAGCTTTGAGCAGAAGATACAGGAATTTTTAAACCCCTAGATTTGGAAACCTCTGAATCCTTTTGTTATACCTAATATAACATATACAATATAGTATAGTATAATAAACTAATATTCATTTCTTTTTTATATTTATTTTTTCTTTTTATTGGGTATTTATTCCATTTACATTTCCAATGCTATCCCAAAAGTCCCCCACACGCTTCCCCACCCACTCCCCCACCCACCCACTCCCACTTCTTGGCCCTGTCATTCCCCTGTACTGAGGCATATAAAGTTTGCACATCTGGACACAAAGAAAATAAAGGCCATCTGTAACCTAGCACAGGCTGCTAATGTTTTCCTGGATGCTTACAATTTGTATAAGTTCATAACATCATGTACTAGACTTGGAAGACAATAATATGCAAGCAGAATATTTATGTGCTTTCATGGGAATAAGGAAAATAGATCTGGCATCAATTTGTAACTTGTATAAATCTACTATATGCTTTTTTAAAAAGTATAAAAATATTTTTTCAATAATAAACTTAGTGTCACTAGTTTATTGTTGTATTTTACATTGCTTTGTTTTTATCCTGTATTTATGTAGTTCATTTGTCTTTTTTATTAAAATTTTAATTAAATTTATTTTGTATGTGTTAGAGGTGTGTGCACATGCACAGTGCACACATTGAAGTCAGAGGACAACTTTTGAGAGTCAGTTCTCATTTCATTAAATGAGTTTATGGGATAGAATTCATATTTTCAGACTTGGAAGCAAGCACTTTTTGTGCTAAGCCATCTTGTTTTCCAAGGAAATAAAAATAATATATCAAATTTTAAAAATGGTCATTATGAGGGAAAAAAAACCAAAGAAACAAAACCTGTATAAAAGTTACCACTACAGGCAATGTTACATCTTGCCCCAGACATTCACTTCCTTTCTTTGCATTTTTCTGTTTACTATAAGTTTCTGAGATCTCTCCATTTACCCTTCCAAGTTTCTATTGCAGGATTTCAGTTGGATTTTGCCCAGAAGAGGTCCTGGAAAAAAGACTGAGAAAATAAATGTGAGTCAGCTGTTCCCAGCTTCTGACCTCCTTGAGTGTCAGCAAGAAGCTATTGACCCCAGTGCCCATAGCTCTGAAGTTCTCCTTAGTTCTCTCCTCTGTGGTGCTTCCTTGACTTAATCTGGGACCTGTAAGCAGAGCCTGTATATCAGCTCCGCCAGGTTATGCTTCCTATTGGCATGATACACACCCCACCCTTGGCTGTCCCAGAACTTCTTCCAGGCGCCTCATTCATGCTTCCAAAATTTTTTGTATTCCTAGGATGTCTTGAGTACACCTTAATAAGTAGGCCTAGGTATCTCTCACCACCTCTTCCCTTTTATTTCTCAGGGATAGTAGCTGCTTTCAGTTGTCAATAATATACCTTGGTTAGCTCACATGCTGGATTTTCTTTTTCTTTTGTTCTTTTTAAAACTTCGAAGTACATTTTAAACTAATTCTCTCTGCTTGAAATATCTCACACCATTTCTGTTTTCCTTACCAAACTCTCAACAATATGGTAGGTCCTGTGTTACTGCCAGTCATTTGTAGATAGGAGTGGTATATCCATTAAAGAAGAATACATATTAGTATAGCTGGAATGGCAAAATGGTGATTATATGAGCAAGCCATTTATCAAATACAGTTGCATTACTTTTCCACGATTTTTAGGTCATTCCTTATTTATTGGCTCTGTACAGAGAACCAATTGTTCTTCTCAGGGAAGCAAACATTTTCAGATGAACTATTTATTTTTTCTTGTCAAAGCCAAATTCAATTTTGTACAAGTTCAAGTGACAGAAATATGTCTTCTGATTATTCTGTCAATAACAGTTATGTGCATACTCTTACATCAAAAAGTGGGTTATTATTAGGAAAAGACATTTTAGTGAAAACACTTCCATTTTTCTTGATTTGAAAAATAGAAGTAAAATTCCATGAGTTGCCCCTTTGAAGCCATGAACTACTTCAGAATTTTCAGTCTTTATTATTAGCTGTGCAGCTGTTGAAAGTGGCAAAAGGTACACTGGCTGATTCCTTTAAACAAATGAATTAGCAAAGAGGGATCTTTTTTATTTTACATTGGTTCTTATATTAATTTCTAGTTATATACAGTTTATCTTGAGAAAAATTATTTAATATCATCAGATGATAGTTTATTAAATAATATCTGGCCACCAAATATGAATATTCTAAGTAATTTAAAATTAAAATGTTTAAGCTAAAGAAGAGACTGTTCAATATTAGGTATTTATTTATGAGGGATAACAATAATTATTTTTATATTGAGCAGATAAAATGGTTTAATGTGTTTGAACAAACACATAAGATCAGGTTTTTAAATTTTTATGCCTAATCCTGTACTTGTAATAGATAAATTTTCATGTTCAATTTGATCATTATATTTTTAACTTTGAAGGACTACTTATAAGTAATCATTCATATCTTAATTGTGCTTCTTTATTATTAAGTAAATCTTGTTTTACTTAATTTGAAAGGTGGGCCTCAGTGAAAGTAGAACTTTGTCCATTGAAGTCAGTTGTGACTGATTTAAAATGCTATTTCATGTAACTGCCTTTGTCAGCTGAGGTCAAGGGCTGGGACTTAATTTGCAAGCTAGGTCAAGAATTAATACTATAATCTTTAGAGTGGGCCTTGTGAAAACAAAAGGACTAGAAAATTAAAAGTTACCGAACACCAAGCCTCAAAATCATTAAGGCAAGAAAGTTTCTGGGGTTTCTTTTCCTTCCCTGAGCACTTTTAACACAAACACCACATTCAACCCAGAGTTAAGTAGCACAAGTTTTAGACAATACATACATTGTAAACGAACTTTCCATGTGTTTATTTTGAAGTGATTTTACCTGTGTCATCCTTGGTGACCACCTTTTAAGGATTTTCAGCTACATACAACTTAGTGGGCATTCAAAAATACCACTCTGTCTCAGAGTGAACTAATAATACAGAGTCACACAGTCACAAACTCATGCATTTGAGTCATTTAAATGTTATATAATGTCAATGCATTACAAAAAGAACATATTTGTAGGGGATTTATTGTAGGGTTATATGTGAAAATGACTCATGTGGCATTTGTTAGTTATTCATACATTGGGCTCAAAGGACATTGAGTTATGTTGATATGCTATTTATCATCTGGTGGTAGTTTAGTTCAAGCAATCAATATTCTCCATGACATTGAATTAATATGCTTATTTTGAAAGTTAATTTGTAGCTTATAAATAAGAAATTTTGGTTTTCTGCCTGCTGAAAAGTTGCCATAAGTATATTGAATTTAAGAAAATTGCAATGCAACTGTAGTAAAGTATATACATTTAATCTCATTATCATTTATACTTTCAAAATTTATATATTGAGAAATCTGCAAACCAGGGCAGTCCATGGAGTAAATGTTAAGTCACTAAGACTCTTAGAATATAGTAAAAATCATTTCCCTGTAAACCTTACTGACTTAATTTATTGTTACTTAGCTCCGTTTTAAAATTTAGTTTTATTGGAAGGTGTGGTGTTAGAACTTGTCTTTGTCACCTATAAGAGCCTAGAATGATCATATAGCATGAATTTTTTAACGTTACCCATTACAGGACAAAATGTCAGCCAGCCAGCCTGTTTCCAAGCTGATTATATAACAGACTAACACATCTACTGGCATGGCTGTGGTTAGAGATAATGACAAGGTCCTACCTGGCTGCTAGAGAGGGCAGAAAGACAACTTCTATCTGTGTCCAAAAGGACAAAGAGGTGGAAATATTTGCTGAAGGACATGGGTGAATGTTACAGTTTAGACACACAAATTATGTGGAGATGTACATCTTTATGTAATTTAAAAAATTCTTTAAAAATCTTCCCTAAGGAATCCTCACTAAATTCATTCTTCCTTTTTTTTCTTCAAACATAGCAATTCAAGTTCCTCAAACCAATTATTTGACATTTTTGTTTTTGTCATATGAATTCTCCCAAAGTTTCCACATACTATTTACATAATATTCCCAGTGGAATTAAGAATATAGACTCATCTTAAATTTTCAGTATGTTTGACTTTTGTATTTATTACTTTACTATTTTTTTCAATATGATCCTACAGTTTTATATATGTGCTCTCTCCTGAACACAGCCATAACTTCATAATCTGACTATTATTGGGTTGATTAAATAATAATTTATTTTAATTTTTAATTACTTTGTATAGTTTACTAAACATTACTAAACATAAATATTCTTCTGGACCATATTTTTCTGTTGAAGGTTCCCTGGACCCTTTATAATGTCAGTGTTGGTAAAATCATTATACTTTATTGAAAATCTCACAAAACATCTGAACCATTCTTTTCTACATCATACCAATAAAAAAATGTTCTGAGCTTATGAGAATTTATGGAAAGGCCACACAAGGAAAATATGACAGGAGAGGTCAAAGGTTTTACTGAACTGTAACAATTGCATCCGGGGTTCTGCAGTGCCTGAGGTGACTTGGAGGAAACTCAGACATCCCTTCCCCCAAAAGACTCAGGACTGTTGGAGCGTCTGAGGACTCACAACATATGCTGTTGAGAATGTGGACTGGGGAAAGGAGTGGTTAGCATTTGACTTTACTGATATTCTTTGTCAGCGGTATAATATTGAATAAGAACTGGTCCTTGTTTGCTACAGTTTCTCCAATTAGTGAATATTTACAACAATGTCTCTGACTAGTCCTATAGTGTTGCTGTGAGAATAAGAGTTAATACAAATGATAGCCAACTACATCCAACCTTTTCCAGCAGAGTTGCTGTGAGCTACTGCAGACTGGAAGTAACATGATTTAGACAGCTTCTTCCTTCTGCTGGATTTTCTTTTACTTACAGTCTAATCTCCATTGTCTTATTTTACTAAAGATGCTTTAAACTGCTGAAGGTTTTAGTTTTTACTTTGTTCTCTACCTTTGTCCTATACCATTTGCATAATGATGGACTCCTTTCGTTCATCATCATAAAGTCTGTCTGGAAAAACACTTCTGCTTTCTTCTGAAATATTGTAAGCACCATTTGTTCTTAGCTAGGATAATCCAGCCTAGTTGAGAGGTCTTTCTTAGTTCTATCTCCTTTTTCATGGCTTCATGCCACTTTAACTCAGTTTATGTTTTCTTCATTGAATTTAATTTGAGGTGTTTCTTTTGGATATGGTTCAAATGCCAGAAGCTATATATTTGAAAATAACACTTGTAATGTGGTCCTTTAAATCTTCTAATGGATATTTCCCCAGGATATTTATAGAAATGCAATGAGTGACTTATTTCTGTTCTTACAATAGCAAGTGGTAAGCCTTTGCTCAAAAAAATCAATTGTTCATGATTCAGATGTAGCCTTTTCTATTTCTTAATACCAATACTAATTAATGATATTTCACAGTCTGACAGAAGGTTGAAGAATGATGTGTGTTGTATACTTCAGAGTAGGGAGGACAATGCCTACTGATCATATTTGAAAGGCTTTCTCTTGCTGAGCTTCACATTTCAAACTGATGGCATTCTGGTCCCAAGACTAATATCTAAATGTGTAGATAAATATTGAATATCATTATTAATGCTGATCATCATAGAAAGAGAATAAGAAAGAAGGTGAAATATTAGTTAAGATATTTAATTTTCTTTGTTTGACCAGTTTCCTTTGACCTTGGTAGTCAGTCACAAAATAATTTGTTGCTTTAGGAAAGAAAATAATGTCATTTTTCTCAAAATTTAATCAATATTTCTGGAACCACATTCCATATGGAAAGAAAAGTATTTTTGTTAAGAGAAAACATGTTGATGATCTTGTAAAAATATTGTGCTGTAAGCCACAGATGTCTCCTATGCCTCAAACATTTCTAATGTGTGAGGAACAGGTCTATTTTCCCCTCTGTGCTAATTTTCTTGTAAACAGTTATTCAAGAAAAGGCATGGGTATAATTGAACAGACAGATTGCCCTAACCCAGGTAGATTAAGTTAGAAACTTATAAGCACTCTCTGCTTGTTCCTATCCTATCTTTTAAAGCAAAGTAAGTGTCAAGGGCTTTATCTAGGAGTAAAAAAAGAAAGATGGTGGCTGAAGAGATGGCTCCATGGGTAAGAGGACCCAGGTTCAATTCCTAGCACCCACATGGGAGCTCACAACTGCCTGTAACCCCAGTTCCAGGGGACCTGTCACCCTCACACATATATAAGCAGGCAGAACACCCAGGGTACATAAAATAAAAATAAATGTTAAAAAAAAAAGTAAAAGAAAGATGTGTGGTAAGTGAAATGAAAAGTAAAAGTAAAAAGTGCTTCAGAGAGTGAAGACATGGCTATGTAGAAAGATGTGGGATTTGATATGCTCTTCCTAAAGAATAATGGAAGGTTAAAGCCTCATAAAGATGTAGTCAATTTTAGCATTAGGTAAAGAGCTAGATGCTTGTCAAATTATTATTTTTTTTAAATCTAGGTTGTTATACTATAGCAAAAGTGAACTTGGGACTTGAGAGCAAATGTGTACAATGCTGGATAATAAAATCTAAGCTGGGAAGCAAATGAAGGTATTTGGAGGATAGAAAGTGGTGCTGAAAGTTGGAACCAAGTATTTAAAGCCTTTGAATTGAGTAATTTTTGGCACCACTGGAATATTACATGAAATCAGGGTTGGTGTGAGACTGAAGGAAGGCTTATAAGCCATAGAGAATTTCTCCTTTGCATGAATTTTATGGTCATTTATTACTCCAAGACAAATTACCAACTTAGATTCTTAAAATGAACAACCACCTGTCAGTTCACTGTTCTATATACTAAATCTAGCACAGTTAAGTGGGTCCTCTCTCTCAAAGGTATCTTGACACTTACATATATTTTCACTGGGACTAAATTCTCCTAAGGGTTTTGGTGAAAAAACTCTGTACTGCACAGAGTTAATTTGAAGGAATGGAAAGATGATTGGAATATTTGTTCTTTGATGTTTAGTTTTTTAAAATTATGTGTATATTCTAAATACCAATTCTCTGTTAAATAGAGTTGGCAAAGTGTTCTCCATTCTGTAGGCTGCCTCTTTATTTGATTGAGCTGGATCACATGATGGTTATAATCATGAACACACAGTAGCTGTGACTATCATCATGGAGCCTTGGAAAAAAGGATGAAAGGAAAACAAGGACATGAGGGAAATGGGGGACTAGTTGGGAGAAACAATGGGGTCAGCTTGGATGAGTGAGAGTAGTGAGTGACTGTGCACATGGTCAAAGTATACAAGTGAAACTCTTAGAAACAAAAGAAAGAGCATCAGCCAGTTATAGGAAGAAGCCACACACAATTCCTCCTCATTTCTGCTGCCAGCTAGAGAACTTTCTGCTTTTCAGTCGCTCGCTTGACTTCCATGTGCCTCAGAAGAATTTGCATTTGCCACATAATGTAACATAGTCATGCATTTGCATCTTATCAGAACAGGAAATGAACTCTCAGTCAAGGGAAGACATCAGAGAGTGGCGAAAGTCACTGGGATAAGGCCATCTTAGAACTCAGCCTCCTTACACTAGTTACATCACACTTAGTTAAGAATTTTTCTCTAGTGTAGAGGAGCTGACATCTTCACTAAGTACAAGGTTTATAATGGTTCTGTGCAATTTGTTTCCTAGATTCATATCATTTGCTTTTGCAGTTGCTCTATTTTATGGGTATTTTTAGTTGTTGATGGAAATTCCCCCAAGAATTTATTGTTATTTGATTCATGAGTATATATTTATTTTATACTTGGCTGCCTAGACTTCTCATTAATTCTAATAATGCCATCTACTACTCTCTTGCCTTTGTTGGAAGCATCATCACAGTTTTATAGATAGTAATTTTTCTCTTTTCAAATGTTCATATATTAATTTCTTTTTCCTTTTCACTGCCTTGGTTATAAAATCTAGTGTGCGAAAAAAGTAGAAATGACATGATTTCCTTTCCTCATGCCTCTAGACTCAGAGCTTTTTAACATTTTCATAACTATGCAGAACAGGCTTAAGGCAGGTAGTGGACATTAGAGAAAACATCCCATCATGTTCTTAGGTTGTTGACATATTTTGTATCATGTAAAGAATAGACTTCTAGTGATTTTCATAAGGCAGTAAAAGGGAAATTTTCATCTATTAAATTAATTCTATTGCTATTAATGCTATCAAAATGGAAGCTGACTGAGTCAGCATGTATCACTCTCTCAATGCTTTTTATGGATCTCATTTGTTTATGCTTTATGGATAATATCTAACTTTACTTATTTCAGTTCCACTGTAATTATGCATTTAACAATGTTATACTGATTAAGAAGAACTGTAATTATTTACGATGTGAGTTATTTATATGAGGTTTTATAACTAAAACTTTCTGTAACCATAGTTTATTCAACTATAAATCTAGTGAATTACAGAAAAGTCCATAGCAGAATAAGGGTGAGCACAGAGTTTATAAAATATTGACATAATTTTGATCAATTATTGACTATGTGTTTCAAATAAAATTAGCGAATAGACTAATAACAATAAACCTTTTCATTAGGAACAGATTCTTATGTTCAGTTCTGGTTTTAGAGTAGTAAGAAATATTTAGACATTAATATTTGTTATAATCTGAGGAATTGAAATGTAACAAAGAATAAAATAGGAAGTATTTAGAAATATGAACTAGAGAACAAAAGAGGATATTGAAATTTTTCTTAATGAAGTAAGAGAAAGAGATGAATAAAAGCAAATAATCAAAAAAAAACTTGTACAAAAATAAATAAAATCCCATAGTTTTAAAGATGATAATACTAGTAGAACTCAATTATTTAAACACAGCCTCTGTTAACCACTGTGACTTACTGGGGATCTGACCATTGTCTGCTAATGGTAGCATAGATAACAGCTAGTTATATAATTAAAATAAGGACATGGAATAAGATAATGTTCAATAAATATCTTACTTACTTTGAGATACAATTCATTTAAGATATCATTGTTTCAAATTACTCTAGGGAGAAAATATGGGGACAAAGTATGGAGTAGAGACTGAAGGAAAGGCCATCCAGAATGGCAACAAGTGCATGGTGACAGGAGCCTGAAATAGCTGTCTCCTGAGAGGCTCTACTAGAGCCTGACAAACACAGAGGCGGATGCTCTCAGCCAACCATTGGACTGAGCACAAGGTCCCTAATGGAGGAGTTAGAGAAAGGACTCAAGGTTCTGAGTGGTTTGCAACCCCATAGAACAACAATATCAACCAACCAGACACCCCAGAGCCCCCAGGGACTAAACCACAAACCAAGGAGTACACGTGAAGAGACCCATGGCTCCAGCTGCATATGTAGCAGAAGATGGCCTTGTTGAACATCAATGGGAGGAGAAGCCCTTGGTCCTGTGAAGGCTTGATGCCCCAGTGTAGATGAATGTGAGGGTGGGGAGGCAGGAGTGGTGGATGGGTGGGAGAACACCCTCATAGAAGCTGGAGAGGAAGGTTGGAATAGAGGGCTTCCAGGGGTGAGGAAACAGGGAAAGGGGATAACATTTGAAATGTAGATAAAAAAATGTCCAATTTTTGAGAGAGAGAAAGAGAGAGAGAAAGAGAGAGAGAGAGAGAGAGAGAGAGAGAGAGAGAGAGAGAGACTAAAACTAGAGTAACATGAAAGAAATTGAGATTGCCTGAGAATGTCTGTTGCCTGCCTAAAGTGTTAGGACAGAAGAGGTCAAGTAGAAGAATGAGACTAGAGATATGTCTAGGGACTGGATTATGAATCATGTAGAGATTGTTATGACAATAGGAAGCCTTGAGGAAACTGTTAAAGAGATTTTAGCACAGATCATTTCAAATTTAGACATTTGTTTTGTAGCAATGTATTCCAAATTGAAATATTCCCACAGGTAGGGTGAAGGGAGACAGGACACACAAAATGCAAACAACTCACAAGTCCCAGGAAATTCTCCAAAGATCCGTGATTATCAAAGCTTCTCCCCAGTATTACAAAAGCTGTAAACAAAGACTGAATTAAGAGACACTTGACCGTACCAGCCTACTTCCAAGTCATTTGGAGGTTTCCAGAGAGGTCATTTTTGTAAGCCATAATCTAGAGTGAAGTGGATTGCCAGTGATGGAGCTGCCTGTGAGCAGTCCATGTTCCTATATGTAACTCCCCACCCATATCTCTGTAAATAAACTTAAGAATCTCATTGGTTTATGAAAATAAAGATATCATTGTTTTACATAACACACACACACACACACACACACACACACACACACACACACACACAGATTGCAAGGGAGAAAGGAAGAAAGAAAGAAAATGAAAAAAAAAATCAACATGGTGACAATGCCAAATCCTGAAGTTAATTACCTGGGTTTCTTTTTCTTTTCTATTTTTTTTTTCAGAGTAGTTGAACCATGAAAATGAAAGTTCATAAAATTATGAAGTGTGACAATCCAAACAATGTTGGTATGTTAGCGTCAGTATCACATGAAGTATAAATTGCTTTACATTCTTGTCAGAGAAAAAGAGTACTAGAAAGAAATAAGGACCCTTGTCACCTTATTTCACAGAGAGCACCTATTTCTATGCAGCACGTAGGACTCACAGTTGGATGTGACCACTGATGGCTTTTCTCCCACAATGTGCTCAGTCATGGTCACACAGCCTCTCTGACTGCCTTTGGTGCTGGAAGAAAAAAAGAGAGGCACATGAGAATAGGGTTGGGAGGATGGGAGTCAGTGGGAGTGGGAGGAGAGAAGGCAGTCAAAGGAAATGATCACAGTGTGTTGTATACAGTTATGATACTGCCAAAAAAAAGATGACAATTTCAAAATCATGATATAAATCTATTCCACCTCTAACAGAAACATAAATCACATATGCATAAAATAACTAGTGAGGGCTTGTGAATAGCATAGTTTACAAACCTGTGTTAGATATTAGAGCTACAACTGGAAAGAAATGTCCTACCATATGCTAATAATTTGTTGTTCGATTTTGGATATTCTGTTTGTATTTTTCTAATATTTAGTATTTTATATTAAAATAATGAGGTATTCACAGTGAGAAAGATAATAGATCTCTCATCCAGCCTTTTATGGTACAATGTAAGAATGACTATATAATATCCAAACCAGGAAGCTGGTATTGGTATAATAGGGGCACATGGTCTTCTGTCGCTGTAGCTTATGCACAGATTAGTACTAAGACCCAATGCTTTATCACAGAACTCTTCTTATAGCTAGCCTATTATAGCTCTATCTGCTTCTCTTTCCTCTATCTCCTTTATCCCCTGACAATCACTAATTTGTCACTTAGAGTATTCCCTGTGGAATAAATCATAGTATGTATCTTTGTATGTATAGCTTGCCTTATATAGTATAACACGAGATATATACAAGTTGTACTTTACTGCTCTGCTGCTCTGTAATATTCCATTTTAGTTTAATCATGTACTCATCAAAGGGCATTTTGGTTATTTCTAGGTTTGAGTTAGCTATTAAAAACAAACCTGGTATAACAATTGTGTCAAGGTTTTTGCATGAAGATAAGTTTTCATTTGTCTTGGATAAATGTCTAGGTATATTTGCATTGGGCTACATAGCAGGTATATATTTGGTGTTGCAAAGGAAATTTAATGAAATTAATCTTCTAAGGTGAGAATTATTTTGTCCTCATTTGTAATGTAATAAATGAAAATCATAGTGACTCCAGCCTGGGATTTGGAAATAAGTGGACATTGTGTTAAATCTGCACTACCATTCTTAATTGTGTGATTAGGCAAATTAGCTTAATCCCACTATACAGTTCTATGCTGTTTTATTTCATATGAATTCCTCTAACTCTTCTTTTTAAATTTAACTTCTATTTCCACAGTTCTATTAAGGTAAAATTGTCAAAGATTCTTCAAACTTAATCCGTATAATCTATTTTCATATTTGAATACATGATGAAATGAAGTCATGGTCTTTTATACAGTAAGACAATATTCCCCATATAATTAGGAATGAAAACATAAATCTTGGTTTAAAAAACACAAGACCTTTATAAATTTTTATAGTTTATAGTTTGCATATTTGACATCTGATTTTATTTCTAAACCTGCCTTGTGAACCATGACATGCATAATCCTCTGCCCTAAATGAATAAATAAATATAACATTTTTCTAAAAATAGTCAATGGTGTAATAAATTGTTCTTGAAACACTAAGTGTAAAGACCAAATGAGTGGATATTATAGCTGTGGTGGTTTGAATGAGATGTTCCCCATAGTCTAAGGCATTTAAATACTTGATCACCAGTTAATAGTGCTGTCTGGGAAGGTCTAGGAGGCATAGCCTTGCTAGAGGAAGTACATTGCTGGAGGTAAGCCTTAAGATTAAAAGACCTCCTGCCAGTGATAATTTACTCTCTTTGCTTTGCGCTTACATCAGCATTCTGTTACAGATGTCATGCCTTTCACTTGCTGCCATGCCTCCCTGCATGGCAGACTCTTACTGCCTTGAAACCATAAGCCCAAATAAACCATTCTGTAAGATGCTTTGGTCAAGGTGTTTTATTGTAACAACAGTAAAGCAACTAATACAGAAATTGTGATTGATTACTCATAAAGGAATGTGAATATTAATTCACATATGAATATATAAATTAATTTTAACTTTATTTGGAACTCAAATTTTCTTGCTTTAGCCTCCTCAGTGCTGGGGTCTCAACCATCCATCAGTGTGTCTGGCCATATACATTCCTTTAATGTATGATTTATATTTTTATGATAGTATGTTATGTGAATAAATGAGAATGTGGCATTTGGAATGATATAAAGTAAATGTCAAAAGTGTATTTTGGGAGGATGAGAATTTTATTATTGTACTTTTCTGTATTAAATGTATTTGCATGCACATAAGACATCAAATTATAATACATATCTTGCTTTTATTTCATTTTATTATTTTTAATTATGTATGCATGTATGTACATATGTATGTATGTATGTATGTGTGTGTGTGTGTGTGTGTGTGTGTGTGTGTGTGTATGTATATATTCCTATCTCCACAAGACTGTAGGTGCCATTAAAGGCCAGAGGTGTTTAATCCTTCTGGAGCTAGAACTACAGGTAGTTGTGAGCTTCCTAACATAGGTATTGAGAATTGGACTCAGGGCCTCTGGAAGAGCTTTATATCTCTCCAAACCATAGATCTTGCTTTTGAACAAAAATATTATTACATTTTTTAGTAATTTCCTGTATCATTATGTATTTGCTAACATTGTTTTTGTTGACGATATAAAATTTACATAACCATTCTAAAATGTCTTTCTTCCACATGAGTTCTAGCAGGTAGTTTCACTGTCTTTTAACTTAAAAGGTTTGGAATAATTTCTTCACATTTTTTTCTTGCACTACAATGAACTCTGTGCATTTTAGATAGGGGAAGTCTCACCACGGTAATTATAGATAAGTAGCTATCTAGTTCTCTGGCAAGTCCCGTTTAATAGTCTTATATCTTTTGACACACATTGACAGAGTGCATTATTTACTTTGAACCATTCCATCAATACTGCTAAGAGCTTACTTCATGAGTCCTGGCAAGTGTTGGGATCCAAAGCTGACTTAGGCAGTCCCTGCTCACAGAAGTCACACTGCAGTGCTCAGTCTATGCTGCTCTTTCATTCATGTAATCATCTGTTCACTCACCCAATTCCTTGAGTCTGTTTATTTCTAAAAGTTACATTGGTACCTGTGTACTAAAAGAGAAGCAATTATCCATATTACACATGTTCAGGTGACACAATTACTCTTTAAAAGATAATAGAGTTCATTTAGCCCCACATTCAGAGCTAATTTCTTCAACAAAACCAAAAGTGCTAATCTCAGCTGTCCTTGTCAGCCCTAAAGTAAGCTAATAGCAGTGTCTCTGGTATGACCTGAATGATGGCATGGGCTAAGATGGCATGTAGCCAGGATGAATCAGATTGTCTGTGTGTCAGAGGCTTTTGAAATGAGTAATGGTGGGTAAATACACATTCATATGAGCAGCTAATCTCAGTCTTCACCATCTATTTACTTTGGTGCTGAGCTATGGAATTCCACCTGAACCACAAGAAATAATGTCATAAAGGAGTCAAGATTTTCCTATGCAATATTTAAGTGTTATGTCTATAACATGGTCCCAATAGGTCTCTTGGCCAGTGGACTATTGTCTTAAAAGAATATTATATATTTGAACTGCAATTTACTTTATATGCCCAGCAATGTGCTTACATAAGACAAAACAAGTGAAACATTCATATTCTCAGAACCTCATATTCCAGTGCCCCTTAGTAGTCTTTGTGTAACAGAAGCTCCCAGTGTGTGCGCGCATATATATATGTATGTAAGTATGAACTCTGTCTTAGACTCTGTCTGTTTTGCTGTTTCTTTTTTGTCTTTTGTCTTTTTTTAAAGCTCCAAATTGACTTTTATGCAGAGGAATGGTTTAAAGTCACTATTTTATACAATGCTGTCCAGAGAGGCCAGGGAGCAAGCGAGGATGGTATAAAATCTTAGCACTGCTCTCTAGAAAGACCCTGAGCTGACACCAGGTGGTGCTATGCACAAAACTCTAGGCATTCCTCCAGTAGCTCCTGATCTGGTGCCTGACTGCTGTTCCTCAGAATAGCAAAAGATCTCAGCAGAGAGAAAAGTCCATTTACCTTGGAGTAAAGGCTGTATGGACAAATGGATGCTCCCACTTACAAAGGTTCATAATGGCTTTGGGCTGCTTAATGACTTCAAGTTTTAAGTTGATTTTATGAAAGAAAAATATTGAAGGATGATTCTGACTTCTGAGGATTTCCTTTGCATTTGTTTTTCCATTTCTCTTATAAATATACTTAATTTAGTTAGAATCCACATACTTGTATATTCAAAAATACATTATGTTTAACAGTGGTTATATACAAAATATTGATCTAAGAGTATGTTTCTGTGGTTACTAGGATTTGTGATTAATTCTATACATTAATGATGGAGCAAGAATAGGCTGAAAGCCATTACATTTTACTGCGAAAATACTGATAAATTCTAATTATAACAGTATTTTTCAGTTATCCTTTCCAAAGAGATGCAAGGACTGCAGTCAGATTGAACAATTTAACTAGATTTAACTAGAATGACACTTAAATCTACATAGTGTTTCTCCTTTTTTCTACTTTCTAATATTTTTTCATGGTACTAGGGATTGGACTCTGAGCCTTTATCATATCAGTAAGCACTTTACCTATGAGCTACACATTCAGGACCCTCCTTTCTAATGTTCTTATAGCACATCGTATTCTTCTTTAAAACCATCACAATTAAAGCCAGGATTAGTGTATAACATCTGCCCAGGATTTTCTAGCTTTCATAGTCTCTGGTGAGAAGTCTGGTGTAATTCTGATAGGTCTGCCTTTACATGTTACTTGACATTTTTCCCTTACTGCTTTTAATATTCTTTCTTTGTTTTGTGCATTTGGTGTTTTGATTATTGTGTGTCGGGAGGAATTTCTTTTTGGTCCAATCTATTTGGAGTTCTGTAGGTTTCTTGTATGTTCATGGGTATCTCTTTCTTTAGGTTAGGGAAGTTTTCTTCTATAATTTTGTTGAAGATATTTACTGGCCCTTTAAGCTGGAAATCTTTACTCTCTTCTTTATCTATTATCCTTAGGTTTGGTCTTCTCATTATGTCCTGGATTTCCTGGATGTTTTGGGTTAGGAGCTTTTTGCATTTTGCATTTTCTTTGATTGCTGTGTCAATGTTTTCTGTGGTATCTTCTGCACTTGAGATTCTCTCTTCTATCTCTTGTATTCTGTTGGTGATGCTTGCATCTATTACTCCTGATCTCTTTCCTAGGTTTATATCTCCAGAGTTGTTTCCCTTTGTGATTTCTTTATTGTTTCTATTTCCATTTTTAGATCCTGGATGGTTTTGTTCAATTCCTTCACCTGTTTGGTTGTGTTTTCCTGTAATTTTTTTAAGCGATTTTTGTGTTTCCTCTTTAACAGCTTCTAGCTGTTTACCTGTGTTTGCTTGTATTTCTTTAAATGAGTTATTTATTTCCTTCTTGAAGTCCTCTATCAGCATCATATGATGTGATTTTAAGTCCAAATCTTGCTTATCCGGTGTGTTTCGGTATCCAGGACTTGCTGTTGTGGGAGAACTGGTTCAGACGATACCCTGTAGCCTTGGTTTCTGTTGGTAAGGTTCTTGTACTTGTTTTTCGCCATCTGGTTATCTCTGGTGTTAGTTGGTCTTGCTGTCTCTGGCTGGAACTTGTCCCTCCTGTAGACCTGTAAACCTTTGTCTTCAGTTCCCAGGTGCAGATGGTAACAGGAAGGACCCTGTCCCAGCTGCTCTGCTGTTTGTGTGCACTCTTGACTGGACCTGCCTTGGAAAGTTACCAGAGAGAAAACAGAGATCTTACCTCCAAGCCTGGGAGTCAGAGCACTCCCTGGAGACCAGCTCACCTCTGGCAGAACCCATGCACAGAGGGCTGTGGGACAGCCCTAGCTCCCGGGTGCAGATGGCTACCAGAAGGACCAGTGGTACATACCTGAAATTCTAAGACTTGGGAGACAGAGGCAGGAGAACCAGGAGTTAGGGTCATCCTTTTCTACAAGCAAATTTCAGACCTGCCTGAACAGTAAGCGCCCAAACACAAAACACACAATTAGCATCGGCTCAGGTGTGCTAAAAATAAAAAGGAAATCTTTTTAAGCAATGCCTGTTTTTTATTGAAAGTTCATAATATTTAATTTTTATTTAAAAAGATATAAGTTGCAATTTAAAGTATTATTTTATTTTCCTTCTGTAGATGAGAAAATTGGTGCTGAGATTAGTGAATTCATTTCTAGCTTTTGACTCAAAATTACACATTACACCTTTAATTACAATGGCAATTTTCCTTCTACTTCAGCCCACTATATATACCTCTGCTGTCATGAGTCCAGGCCTTCTTTTTGGCAGAAATAATGACAATAGATGGTAAAACTGTATGTGAGTATGGAAAAGAGATAATATAGGGTCTTAAGACATTACTAGTTGGCAAGTGTTTCTGTTTCTTAGTGAAGGAGAGAAGGAAAAAGGGAGGGAGGGAGGGAGGGAGGGAGGACTAGAGGGAGGAAGGGAGGACTAGAGGGAGGGAGGGAGGATAGATTCTCAAGACACCTCTGTCATAAGCCACTGTTAGAGCAGACCACTTCTCCAAGTTCTTTCTAACTTTTCCCTCTTAATAATTCAGAGAAACAGAGGGAAAGAAGATGGATCCTCTAACTCAGCTATTTTAATGCAACATTCCATTTAATCCCTGAGGTAGCTTTACAAAAACTATGAAATAATTAAAAATTAATAAAAGTAGTTTATCTTTTTACAGACAATACACTGAACCTATAAATGTTTATTGTTTCACAATTTTATATGAAAATATTGGAAACTAGAGAATTCTGACTCCAAACCTTTGTGATTTTTCAAAATGGATTTGAATGTAAAAACAGAACACCAAAAATGTGGCTCATGGATAACCAGGAAGTGCTTGTGATTTACTGGCAAGAATGTTTTGAAGCAAATAAGATAACAAACTCTGACACAGGTTCAGTTCCTTGGAATTTGAGGGCCTGAAGCTTCAGCTTCAATAATTACACTGTAAATCTCACTCTGGGTTCAGCCCTTTTGAGTCAGTAGTTGATCTGTGTACCTTTAGAAAAGTACAACCCAGAATATTTCTCTTAAATGGTAGGTGTGGGTGTGGGGTGTAGTGCAGAAGAGTTGTGTCTTAAGACCAAAAAATTATGTCATAGACATCACAGCTGGCAACTCAAGCAGCATCTCAACTTGCCCAGTTCTGGACTAATTAGTTCCCAAGAGTTTGTTAGGAATACATAATACTTAAGGCTAGTGTTGAGCAATAGGGTGCTGGGAATGTCCTATGTTAATGGTAGCAAACTCATTAACAATTTTCCACAATTGCTCACTCTGTAGCCTAGAAAAACTGCAACCTATTTTCTAGGATAGTATACAAATATAGAGGCACCTTCTGCTCAAATCTGTGCTTTAGCTCTTTGATGAGCATCTAACTTTTTTTTTCCAATTTTTATTAGGTATTTAGCTCCTTTACATTTCCAATGCTATACCAAAAGTCCCCCATACCCACCCACCCCCACTCCCCTACCCACCCACTCCCCCTTTTTGGCCCTGGCGTTCCCCTGTACTGGGGCATATAAAGTTTGCGTGTCCAATGGGCCTCTCTTTCCAGTGATGGCCGACTAGGCCATCTTTTGATACATATGCAGCTAGAGTCAAGAGCTCCGGGGTACTGGTTAGTTCATAATGTTGTTCCACCTATAGGGTTGCAGATCCCTTTAGCTCCTTGGCTACTTTCTCTAGCTCCTCCATTGGGAGCCCTGTGATCCATCCAATAGCTGACTGTGAGCATCCACTTCTGTGTTTGCTAGGCCCCAGCATAGTCTCACAAGAGACAGCTACATCTGGGTCCTTTCGATAAAATCTTGCTAGTGTATGCAATGGTGTCAGCGTTTGGATGCTGATTATGGGGTGGATCCCTGGATATGGCAGTCTCTACATGGTCCATCCTGTTGTCTCAGCTCCAAACTTTTTCTCTGTAACTCCTTCCATGGGTGTTTTGTTCCCACTTCTAAGGGGGGGCATATTGTCCACACTTCAGTCTTCATTTTTCTTGAGTTTCATGTGTTTAGGAAATTGTATCTTATATCTTGGGTATCTTGGGGAGCATCTAACTTTTACATTCTCAGAAGAAAGCTGCTCAGGATATAGGTATCAGAACTTGACTGTCTAACTTGAAACCTGTCAATAGAAATTTAGGTGAGAAATGCTGTGTTTGCTAGGTCTCAGTACGTAGACACATTGTGTTTCTTCTTATTTGGGGACTGATATGTGTGCATATGTTAAGATCTGAGGCAGAGAACTGTTTGGCTGGATCCACAGTTTCCTTCTGACCTGACAGAATTGGCCCTGGGTAAGATGATGGCATTGACATGTATCAAGAGATTTCAGGCAAGTGGATTTGTTGATGACATGGCTCTGAGACATTACTGTCAGTAGATTAATGATGTTTCTCCTCACTCCTCTTCCTTCCCAATAATGCTGTGTCTCTATTAAGTGTTTGATTTATAACACATGCTCACTGGAAAGCTTGGACATAATAGTGTTTTTCTAATGTAGTCACTTTTACAAGGAAAGTCCCATTTCTAGATCATTGCTGAGTAAACTGAAGAGTTTGAAAATATTTTTATTTTGCCCTTTTGACCAACTTCCTGCAAATGTCACCCCTAATTTCTTCTTTTATTTTAATATTTTTACTAAAAAATAATATACACTTCTATGTTTAAATTTGTGGTATTTAAGTATTCTTAAAATATTTTTTGAACCAAAGAATGGTGTATGGGTATATGCATAGGCATGCAAAAATAGATAAAATTATGTATGTATACACACACACACACACACACACACACACACACACACACACATACACACACACACACATATAAAACAAATATCCTAGGACAATTATATTCTTAACCTAATGCTAGATGATTACTGTTTTACAATGTATATTTCATCAGTTGTCTGCAACATTACTTTAACTACTCCTTTCTTCATATTTTATGCTCTGAACTTTCAAAAAATACCATATTTTATTAATTTGCTTATTTATTTATTTATTTATTTATTTATTTATTCATTTATTTCGATAAACCTCTGATATTTCCACCTTAGTTCTTTAAAAATTTAAGAGAGGAGTCCAACCTCAGTGGCTTCCAAATTTACTTATATCTAACTAATTACATAATAAATCTTTTTTTGCCATGTTTTCTATTCATCTAAAACACTAAGCCATGATGATGCTTGCTGGTATATAACAATAATTTTCTACACTGGTGGAGTTAATGGAAATAGCCCCATTCCCCTAACTCTTTCTTTCTACTGCAATTCATAGCCAGTTGGTAGTTGCTTTACTACTAAACCTACCAATCCTTCACTTCTCTGCAACTGATTTTATTGATAGTAAAACATGTTTTTCATTTAAATCAATGCTTTCCCTCCTTTTCAGGGCCACTTCACTTTGTTTGTTTGTTTTTTTAATTTAGATTAAATTATTTTTATTTACATTAAAATTATTTTTGATGTACTCATTTTTATTGGATATTTTCTTTATTTACCAAATGTTATCCCCTTCCTTAGTTTCCCCTCCGAAAAACACCTTCACCTGTCCCCAAGGTCACGAACCCACCCACTCCCACTTCCTGGCCCTGGCATTCCTCCACACTGGGGCATACAGCCTTCATAGGAAAAAGGGCCTCTCCTCCCATTGATGACCAACTAGGCCATCCTCCACTTCCCTACCTACAGAATCATCTAAAGTGGCTGCTGATATTTGCCTTCAGGCTGTCAGCCTACTAAATATTTGCTTAGAATAATCGAAAATAACAAATGCTGGAGCTACTCCATACCTGGTGTTGGGGTATATACCTCTCCATCAGAATGTTCCCTAAGGGTGACATCCTAGAAGGCCACATTTTCATCAGCATACAGACCATTAACATGCTAGTGAGCACCTTCAGTGACAGTGATTTCTTTGTGTGCCAGTTAGGTCCTTGATACCATTGCATTTGCATGGTAATATAATATTATTTAGACAGGTCTGACATTTAAAAGTAAAAGAAAAGTCTATTAGTCTATCAGATTATTTCCTGATATTTTAATGTTTGTTGCCATTTATAAAAGTGGTAGCTGGCATGGACATATTTATTTTTAATGCCATATAACACACTATGGAAAGAACAGGTCTTTGGAAATCAAAGGGACCCAAGATATTCAGACTATTGAAGATATTAGGAGCTTTTTGGTGCCTATAGTACTGATTTTCGCTATATAAAGACCACTGTAATAATTATTTTCCCTATGTAAAGACCACTGTAAACATTTCAAAGGGCTAGGGTTAGCTTAGTGCTCGAGCACTTCTAGAATGTTCAAGGCCTCTGGTTTCATCTACAGCATGGGAAAAACAGATTGACACCTTAAAAAAAATCTCTTTTTGTCTTTTTTCTAATTTATGTATTTATTCACTTTACAACCCAATATCAGCTCTTCCTCTCCTCCCATTACCTTAACAAACAAATCCTCCTCCTATTTCAACTTCTCTTTATCTTAGTCTGAGTGCCAGCTCCTCTAATAACAACCTCCCCACAACACACACATCAAGTTGCTCTGGAACTAGGCACATCTTCTCCTACTGAAGGCATGGGGTCCACAGGCAGTCAGGCAGGTAACAAGCTCAGGCACAGCCCTTGTTCCAGTTGTTCGGGGACCTGCATGAGGTCCAAGCTGCTCATCTGCTACATATGTGCAGGGGGGCTAGGTCCAATCTGTGCTCACTCCGTGGTTGGTGATTCAGTCTCTGGGAGTCCCCAAGTGTCTAGGTTATTTAACTCAGTTGATCTTCCTGTGGAGTCCATATCTTGTTTGGTCCCTCAATCCCAACTCTTCTGTAAAACTCTTCATCTCTTTCCATTGGCTGCTGGATGGAGCCTCTCAGAGGACAGTTATGCTAGATTCTTGTCTGCAAGCATAACAGAGTATCATTAAGAGTGTCAGGGATCAGTTCTTGCCCATGGGATGGGTCTCGATTTTGGACAGTCATTGGTTGGCCATTTTCTCAGTTTCTTCTTCATCTTTGTGTCTGCACATCTTGTAGGCAGGATACACTTTGGGTTGAAAGTTTTGTGGTTGGATTGCTGTCCTTATTCCTCCACTGTGGGTGCTGGCTACAGCTAGGAGTCTCAGCTACAGTCACCCCCCACAGATCCTCTGAGGCTTCTATACATCTCAGGTCTCTGACAAGTCCTAGAGATTGCCAACCCTCCACCACTGATCAATCTTCCTTCTCTCTTTTCTGCAATACCTACATACGCTCTCCCTTCCATCACCCCCTCTTCTCCATGTCCCCTATTCTATCCAGTTCCCTACTTCCGCCCACCTCTGATACCTAACTTATTTCCTCTTCTGAAAAAAGATTCAGCCATGCTCCCTTAACCTCTCCTTGTTATTTGGTTTCTTTGTGTCTGTTGATTATAGCATGGTTATTCTGTACTTTATGACTTATATTCACTTATAAGTGAGTACATACCATACATGTCCTTCTGGATCTGGGTTACCTCGTTCAGGATGATATTTTCTAGTTCCAACCATTTGCCTGTGAAATTCATGATGTCCTTGTTTTTAATGCCCGTGTAGTATTCTATTGTGTAAATGAAACACATAATCTTTATCAATTCTTCAGTTAAGGACATCTAGGTTGTTTCCAGTGTCTGGCTACTACAAATAAAGCGACTATGAACATAGTTGAGCAAGTGTCCTTGTGGAATGGTGGAGCATTTTTTGGGTATATGTCTAGGAGTGGTATAGCTGGGTTTTGAGGTTAAACTATTCCCAATCTTCTGAGAACTGCCATATTGATTTCCAGAGTGGTTGTACAAGTTTGTACTCCCATCAGTAGTGAAGGACTGCCCCCATGCTCCACAACCTTGACAGCATGTGAGATCCTTTGAGTTTTTTATCTTAACCATTATGATGCATGTAAGGTAGAATCTTAGGGTAGTTTTGATTTGCATTTCACCGATAAATAAGGCTACTGAACATTTCTTTAAGTTCTCAGCCATTTAAGAGTCCTCTGTTGAGAATTCTGTTTAATTCTGTGCCCAGTTTTTAATTTGGGCTATTTGGATTGTTGGTGTCTGACTTCTCAGATTCTTTATATATTTTGGATATTAGCTCTATATCACATGTAGAGCTAATGAAGATTTTTTTCCCAATCTGTAGAGAGTCCTTTTGTTCTAATGACAGTGTCCTTTGAGTTATAGAAGCTTTTCAGATTCATGAGGTCCCATTTATTAATGCTTGACATGGGCTATTTGTGTTGAATTCAGAAAGTTGTCTCCTGTACTAATAAATTCAAGGCTATCCTCCACTTTCTGTTCTATTAGATCTAATATATTTGGTTTTACTTTTCAGTCTTTGATCCATTTGGACTTGAGTTTTTGGAGGGTGATAAATGTGGATGTATTTTCATTCTTCTACATATAGACATTCAGTTAGACCATCACTTATTGAAGATGCTCTTCCTTTTCCACTGTATGGTTTTGGCTTCTTTGTCAAAAGACAAGTGTCTATAGATTTATTTCTGGGTCTTTTATTCTATTATATTGATCCACCTGTTTCTATACCAGTAACTTGCAGTTTTTATTACTATTGCTTTGTAGTACATCTTGAAGTTGGGGAAATAATATGTCCAGAAGTTCAGGATAATTTTAGCTATCTTGAATTTTTGTTTTTCCATGTAATGTTGAGAATTTGAATTGTGTTGGAATTTTGATGAGAATTTCATTGAATTTGTAGATTGCTTTTGGTAAGATGACCATTTTCATTATGTTAATCCTACCCATCCATGAGCAAGAGAGATCTTTCCATCTCCTGATACCTTCCCCAATTTCTTTCTTCAGAGACTTGGAGTTCTTATCATATGAATATTTTACTTGCTTGGTTTGAGTTACATGAAGATATTTTATGTTATTTGTGGCTATTGTGAAGGGTACTGTTAACTTCTTTATTAGCCCATTTATCACTTATGTAGAGAGGATCTACTGGTTTCTTTGAGTTATTTTGTATCTAGTTACTTTGCTGAAGGTATTTATCAGCTGTAGGAGTTCTATGGTAGACGTTTTGGGGTCACTTATGTATGTTATCATATCATCTGTGAATAGTGATACTATGACTTCCTCCTTTCCAATTTGTATCCATTTCATCTCCTTTAGTTGTCCTATTGTTCTATCTAGAACTTCAAGTGCTATATTGAAGAGATACAGGGAGAGTGGACAGTCTTGTCTTTTCTCTGATTTAAGTTTCTCTCCATTTAATTTGATTTTGGCTGTTGGCTTGCTGTATATTGCCTTTATTGTGTTTAGGTTATGCACCTTGTATCCTTGCTCTCTCCAAATCCAAGTTGGATTTTATCAAATACTTTTTGGCATCTAATGAGATGATCATGTGGTTTAGTTCTTTCAGTTTGTTTATGTAATAGATTATGTTAATGGATTTTAATATATTGAACCACCTCTGCACTCCTGGGATGAAGTCTACTTGATGGTGGTGAATAATGTTTTTAATGTGTTCATGGATTCTATTTGTGAGCATTTTATTCAGTAATTTTGCATAAATGTTCATAAGGGAAATTGGTCTGAAATTCTCTTTCTTTGTTAATTCTTTGTGTGGTTTAGGTATCAGGGTGACTGTGGCCTCTTAGACTGAGTTTGGCAGTGTTCCTCCTATATCTATCTTGTAGTGTCAGCATTAGTTATTCTTTGAAAGTCTGTCAGAATTCTTCACTAAAACCATCTGTCCCTGACCTTTTAAGTTGGTAAACTTTTAATAACTGCTTCTATTTCCTTGGGGGTTATAGAACTATTCAGTTAGTTTACCTTATCTTGATTTAGCTCTTATAATTGGTATCTATCTAGAAAATCATTCATTTCATTTAGCTTTTTCCATTTTTGTGGATTACAGGCTTTTGAAGTAAGATCTAATGATTCTTTAGTTTCTTATTTTATTTCTTCCCTACTCCAGTGATCATTGATTTTAGTTTCCATAAATACCTGGGCTTTCTGTTGTTTCTGTTTTTGTTGAAGTCCATGGTGGTCTGATAAATGCTCTAGGATTCTTTCAATCTTCTTGTATCTGTTGTGTTTTGGTTTGTGACCAATTATATGGTCAATTTTGGAGAAGGTTCTATGAGGTGCTAAGAAGGTATATTCTTTTGTGTTTGGGTGAAATGTTCTATTTGGTTTATAACCTCTGTTAGTTTCATTATTTCTCTGTTTAGTGTTTGTCCCAATGACCTGTCCATTGTTTAAAGTGGAGTATTGAGGCTTCCCTCTATTAATGTGTGGGTTGTGATATATGACTTAAGCTTTAATAATGTTTTTTTAATAAATGCCAGTACCCTTGGATTTGGGGATTTCGAAATTGAAGTGCCCTCTTAGTGGATTTTAATTTTGACGAGAATGAAGTATTCTTCCCTGTCTCTTTTGATCACTTTTGTGTGAAAGTCTATTTTACTAGATTTTAGGATGGCTACTCCAGTTTTTTTCTTGGGTCTGTTTGCTTGGAAAACTTTTTTTCCAGGCCTTTATACTAAGATGATGTCTATCTTTATTGCTGAAGTATGTTTCTTATGTACACAATGGATTCTGTTTATGGATCCATTCTGCTAGCCTTTGGCTTTTTACTGGGGAATTGAGTCCATTGTTTTTGAGAGATATTGATAATGATTGTTACTTCCTCTTATTTTGATATTGGTGGTAGTTGAGGTGTGTGTGTGTGTGTGTGTGTGTGTGTGTGTGTGTGTGTGTGTTCCATTGGTTTTAATGGTGTGAAAGTATTTATTTCTTGTGTCTTTTAGATTATGGTTAACCTCATTGAGTTTGAGTTTTCTGTCTAGTATCCTCTGTAGAGCTGGGTTAGTAGAAAAGTATTGTTTTAGTTTGGTTTTGTCATAGAATATATTAGTTTCTCTAGCAAGTGTGATTGAATGTTTTGTTGGGTATAGTAGTCTTGTCTGATATCTGTGGTCTCTTATGGGCTGCAAGAACTCCAGGCCCTTCTAATTTTTAGAGTCTCAGATAGGAAATCTGGTGTAATACAGATATGTCTGCCTTTAGTTATTTCTTGGCCTTTTCCCTTTGTAGCTTTTAAAATTCTTTCTTTGTTCCATATATTTAGTGTTTTGATTACTATATGGTGGAAGAATTTTTTTCTCGTCCTGTCTGTTTGGTGTTGTGTAAGCTTCTTGTAAATTTATAGGCATCTCTTTCTTTAGGTTAGGGAAATTTTCTTCTATGATTTTGTTGAAGATATTTTCTGGGCCTTTGAACTTGGGATCTTCTTTTTCTACTCCTATTATTCTTAGATGTGGTATTTTCATAGTGTCCCAGATTTCATGGATGTTTTGTGTCATAAACTTTCTAGATTTTGCATTTCTTTGACAGATATATTGATTTATTCTATTATATCTTCTACACTTGAGATGCTTTCTTCCATCTCCTGTATTCTGTTGTTGATGTTTATGTCTGTAGTTCCAGTTCTGTTTCCTAGGTTTTCCATCTCCAGAATTATTTTGGTTTGTGTTTTCTTTATTGTTTCTATTTCCCCTTTCAGGTATTAAACAGTTTCATTTATATCCTTCACCTGTTTCCTTGTATTTTCTTGTATTTCTTTATATTTATTTGCTTCCTTTTTTAATCCCTCTACCTGTTTGAATGCATTTTCCTGTATTTTCTTAAGAGATTTATTCATGTCTTCTTTAAAGGCCTATGTCATCTTTGTAAGATTGGATTGAGATCCTCTTCTTATGCTTCAGTTTCATTAGGATATCCAGGTTTTGTTGTAGCAAGATAGCTGGGCTCTGGTGGCACCATATTGTCCTGGGTCTTGTTGATTATGTCCTTACTCTGTCATTTAGGCATCTGTTTTTCTCTCGTGTTGACTGGATGATCCTGATGGTACCAGAACTTCTTGGGAAGGTGGGGAGAGCAGTGGGACAGACAGTGGAGGTCAGGGTACTGGACTCTGCTGGCTGTGCCTCAGGCAGACTCCACTTTGCAGACTGTGCCATGGGCAGACCCTAATCTGCAGGTTATGTCTCAGTGTGACTCAACTGGGATGACTGGAAAATCTGACTGGGATAGGATTGGTGGAGCAGGGCTACAAGCTGGTTAGTCTTGGAGCTCCCCAAAGGTTTCCAGTGGGAAACAGGATGCACTTGAGGTCCCTCAAGTGTTCTCTTGACTGCAGAGCAAGTCCAGAGCTAGACAATGGATCTCAGGGGACTGTGTGTAACTCACCTCTGCAGGCTGTGTCCCTGGAGGGATGGTGGGTCCGACAAGGATGAGATTGATCAGGCAGAGCTGTTAGCTGGTTAGTTTGGGGACCCTGACAGGTTTCCACAGGGAGGCAGGACGTTCTTGGCGTCCTGCAAGGCTCCTCTGGACCAAGTAGCAAGCCCAGAGCTAGACAATGGAGCTCAGGGGACCGAGCCCCACTCAGCTCTGCAGGCTGTCCCAGGATGACCAGCTGGGGTGGTGGGAAAGAAATCTTTTTAAATGCATTGTTTTTAAGGTTTGTTGTTGTTTTTTGTTTGGTATCTATCAAATTCTATACCCTCTTCCCACTCTTTCCTCCCTCAAAAAGCTCTTGAAGTATTTAAGTTGTATATTTGGTCAGTTTTAACAGTTGCCTAACGTCTGATTACTATTAGTAAAATATGGCAAGGACAAAACTTTACTCATCAGTTAAGTAAAACGTGGTGGCTGGGTTTTAAAAATTCATACTAAATAAAAGGCACATCAGAAAGCCTGTGTTCCAAATAAAGTGGGATTTTTTGATATCTGCTTATTCCAGAAAACACAGATTCATGCTTCTCTAGACAATGTTTGATGACAAATGCTGCTTCAGATAGCAGCTGCCTTAAGTAAAACAGCAAGAAAACACAAGGTAGTGATAAGTGTGACTGTTCTCTTTGCCACCCTGGATAAATAAGTCTTGTTCTCTGAAATGGGCACATGCTTTCCTTTGCCACTCCAGATTGTTTGCCATATTTCACCTCTCCCGTTGTCCATATTCTAATCCAGATTTAGGATCTAGTACTGTGGTGAATTTTGTTTACTGAGGATTGGGATAGGAAGAATTTCAGGAGGCTGTTGGAAGCAGCTTGGAACCCAGATGGGAAAGCACTGGAGTTTTTGGGTGTGTCTCTCAGCATGAGCCTCACACAAACACAAAATCATTGGGCAACTTTGTTTCAGATTCTTGGCTACAACTCCAGACTTTCTACAGCAGAAGCAGTGAGGTGAGCCCAGCAGGCTGTATTTGATTAGGCCAGCAGGTGAATCTGGTACTGGACTTTAAAACAACCAGATTGAGGGACAGCTGATGACTGGGGTGACTGTACTGAAGGGTAAATCTATGAAGAACTACAAGGAATAACCCTGTTCCTCTATTCCCAAGATGCTTCAATCCATCATAAAGGGTCTTGTGCTGGCCCTTCCTGAAGTGTCATGATCCTTCCATAGTAATATTTATTGTCCAAGGTCCTGTGAGTGTTTTCCCTGTGAGTGAAGGTTTCTTGTTTTATTTTAATGGGTAAGTTTTTTTTTTAACTTGGAAGGTTATTCATTTCAAAGGAATCTTGGAATGTAAATTGTTCTTTGTTGTTCTTCCCTCCTTCCCCCTCCCCCCAATAAGAAATGAAAGAGCTCAGGCAGATGGTTAAATTGGCTTTTCACTTAAAATGTACTTTATCTCTCTGAAAATGCTTTTCCACTGAAAGACCTGTTTTTCTATGTTAATTAGAGTTTGCTGAATTTTGCTAGAGGACTTGAGCTCTGTCAGACTGTGGTGTGCTAAGGACTTTTTACTTTGGACATCATACTTGGTGAAATCCAACCACGGAATTTTTAAAGGGCTGCCAGGAAACTTGAGGACTCAAAGAAATTTGCATATTGCATAATTCAATTTTTTAACTCAATCTTTCAATGTAATTTTCTATCAGAGGAAAGCTTGTCATTGGACCGTTTGGGTTGTTAAGTGTGCTTCCTTTTAAGTTATTTCTGCCAGTGTCCTTTCTTTCCTCCTTTCTGTGCCCCTCTTTTCTTCCTCCTTTCTTTTTCAATTTTCTCTTTCTAAAGCAGAAAAGGTTTTTAGTTTCTTTAATTTTTTTTTCTGTCTGTGAGTGATATCTTTCTTGGTACCTCACTGACTTGTAAGTCACCATGTAGCCCAGGCTGGCCTTGACCTCACAGCAATCCCACTGCCTCAACTTTCCAAGACCTGGTATTAAAGACATGAATCACCACTTTCTGGAAAACAACAACACCCAAAACCACTTCTTTTGAAAGGAAGTCAATAACTTTGAAGTATTATGCCAAATATGATGGTCAACTTGAAGGAGTTATAGTCAACACATTAGTCAGAAGAAGAAAAAAGGCTATTGCTAGAATGTGGGCAGGAATGCTGGCCAGCCTGAGGAGGCAACATTTGGAACTTTAGGATAGAGAAGAAGGAATTTTGTGTAACCAGGTGTATGTGCTAGCTCTAACATTAGGAAGAGAATTTTTCTATGCCAGTCTTACTTCCTTTGGAACTTAGTCATGTCCTATTACTTGGGCTTGAAAAGGTTTTCTTTTATAAGCATGGGTATCTTGCCTGCATGTGTCTTTGTAACAGCCTTGTGCATGCTGTGCCTTCAGAGTCCAGAAGGCTTTGTTGGATGCACTGGTACTAATGTGAGGAGCCCCTACAAGAGGATAGAACCTATGTCTTCTGGAAGTGTGGGACATGTTTTAAATATAGCCATCTCGCCAACATCTTAGGGCTTATTTCTACTGAAAATCAGATTTTTAAACATTTTCAGTGCTGCCAAGAAGCAAAGAGAAATCTACATGTAACACGAACTGAATCTCAGGAAATAAAAATCCTAAACATGATGTTTACACTTTCAATTGTAATTCATCTGTATTAACATGGAAAAGTACTCTATAATAAAATACTGCAATTTATCTATTTATTTGGTTAAAAGATATTTTGTTTAAATTCAGTTTATATTTACATAATTAATGGACATTATGTATAATGCCCTTTCAAAATTATTTCTTTCATATTTTAGATCATTGTATAATTACATTTTCCTCTTCCCTTTCCCCCCTCCTTCAAGCCCTCATGTATCCCACCCATGCTCCCTTTCAAATTTATGGCCTCTTTTTTTCATTAATTATTTTTACACATACATGCATATACATATGTATTCTAAATACAACAATTCACCTTTCTAAGTCTGTATAATACTACTGCATGTATGTTTTCAAGGCTGAACATTTGATACTGCATAACCAGTTGGAGTGTTCCTACTGGGGAAGACTTCTCTAGACTTCACCATTCTTTAGTTACCTACATAGTTTCAGAAAAGCAACTGAACAGAGTTGGAATCCCTGGGTACCAGGCTGTGAATGTCCTCACAGATCTTGCCAGATGGATTTCCAAGTGGTTTTGTTATATCTATTAATACTTCTACCAGAGTATATATAATTTTCCCTTTTATTAGGTTTTCTGTTTAGGATACCATATGAGATTTTACAGGTAAAGCTTTCCTGTCATATACAAAAGACACTATCTCAAAAAATATTTCCTGGTCTTCTAGTTCTATAATCTCTCACCCTGAAATGTTTCCTGAGCCTTAGGTATAGGGGTTGTATTGTAGATATATCTATTGGGGAGTAGGTAACCATAGTCAGTTGTTCTTTGTAATAGTCTCTTTCTGCTGCAGAAAGAAGCATCTTTGATGAATGGTAAGAGCTACACCTATCTGTGGGTAAAGGATGAGTATTTAGAATGCAATTAGAAATTATATTTGTAAAAAAAAAGAAATTAAACTTGTTTAGGAGAGTGGCAGTAATAGTTTCTCCTCATTTGACTAGGTTTACAGTGTCTGGTGTGAATTCCCTTCTATTATGTAGGCCTTAAGTCCAGTTGGATGACTGTTGGTTACTTTCAGATTTGTTATATGTAATTTTCTAGTAGTCAGATATTCTCTATTTATTAAAGTATCAATTTATTGTCCTTTGTCTTATCTTTGAGACGTTCTCTGATTATTTTATACTGACTCATTAATGAATTCTTTACCAGGTTAAACTGTGATTATTCCAAAACTGTCATAAAAGAAAATGCTAACACACATGTCTGGATATCTACCAGAATGAGAGACATATGCAGATATTCTTACATGAAGTTTTCTGTTTAAATATGAACATTTTTTAGATTATTTCCTCTGTCAACTTACTTATATGTGCTTACAATAAATATGCCTCTACTTGCTTTGTAGGTAGCAAAATGCTAATCAGTGAAAGAGCCTATTGTTGGCCACGAGAAATTGGTCGAAGTAGATCTGAAGGAAATTTGATTGACATGGAAGCCTCGAAACGCTCAAAAAATCAAAATATTACAGGTACAAAAGTTTATAATATGATAATATTATTATGTAAATAAATCAAATAATTACCAGTACATAGGGAATGTTTGCCTCTAAAAGGTGCTATCAAAATTATCGAGTACAAGTGCTATCACAGAATAGAAATCATTAAAAATAAATGATTTCTTAAGAAAGCACACTAATAGGGGCTAGAGAGATGCCTCAGTGGGTAAAATGATTGCCGTATGAGAATAAGAACAAGGCTTTGTTTTGCCAATATACATTAAAATCCATGTATGAGTGTGCATCTGTAGTCTCAGCATTATGGATCAGAGACTAGCAAATACCTGGAGCTTACTGCCCAGCAAGTGTAACTAACCAGTGAACTCCAGCTTCAGTGCTGTCTCAAAGATAAGGTAAGGTGTCATAAAGGAATACACCTGAAGTTGACTTCTGGCCGCCACATGTAGATAGAATTGTGTGTACCCCTTCCAACACATATAAAACACACACACACAGAGACACACAAATAAAGAAACCACACTCACAGATTAAAACAGATATCAAAAAAAGAGGCACAAATTAACAAGTGAATAGTATATCCTGCAAATATTGTAAACTTCGGGGGATAGAGATGAAGATACACAGGGACTGAGAAACCTAATTCTCGCCTGAGCTAGTATCTCGCCGGCAAGAATTCACTCGGACAACCGGATCCTTCTACAGCAAAGCTTTTATTGCTTACTTCTCAGGAAGACCCCGAACCCAGAAAATGGCGCTGCTTATATAGCCCACAGCGTGACGTTTCAGCACCTGATGTGGCGTGACAGCACCTGATTAGTTGCTCGCCCATCACCCCATTACTACGCCCTGAGATGGGCAGTGACTGGGTGTGAATTCACTCTTGCACTTGCGCATAAGGCTTGTTTACTAGTTAGGCGCAGTGGAAGCCAGCGCCATCTTATAATGGCGATTGCTCACGGCACAGCTCTCCACACCTAATAATCTTCATAGAGCAAAATCCAGTTGACCTGATACTAAGAGAGAAAAAAAATTAAGTTTTGAGGAGCTGGGGATTTGTAGTAATAAGGGAAATACTATTTCTGTTTTTCAAAACCTGTCTTATACCTTTTAATAGTAGCATAATTCACTTAACATAAAGGTTCCACAAATATTAGGAAAAAAAGTGACAATTTTCTGAAATTCTTTTTTCTAGAGAATTTTAGATAACTCAATTATCTATGATAGCTTTCATTGTCCCTAAAGCAGTATCGAATGCACAATGTCCACATGTTTGTGACTAGTATTTCTATAAAAGAGCCAAACAAATACTACTCTAAACATGAAGTGATCCTGATGCTACGGGATGTACTAGAAATGTTTTCTGTGTTCTTCTATCCCTTTCCAAGGATGTAGTAAAGTGTGTCTGTGTCTGGTGACATCCTACCAAATATAATCTCTCAAAAGTCCAGTAAAATACTTAGAGGCAATAAATTCATGGGAAATCTGTTTTTTCAGTGTTTCTTTTATACACATACAAAATATATCATTAAGTCTATTAATACAATGTCACCAGAAAATGAATAATGATAATGTTAACTTAGAAGACTGTTTTGAAAACTATTTGATTGTGTGTGGATATTTTTGACATTTCTTAGATATCATTTGAAAAAAAAACAATTAATCTTTTGGATATGATGAGATCAACAGCTCAATGTTTAGAAAAACTTGATGTTGCCTGTGTTTTCAGGAGTTTCCTTTTGGTAAATGAAACATAAGATAATAAGGTATAACTTTATGCTAGCATAAATAAATGTGTTAAATACATTATTAATGTATTGTATGTAACTATATACTGTACTCAACATTTACTTTATATTTTATGATACATTAAGATAAAATTAATATATCTCTACTCAAAACAACTTTGTATAAAATGCCCCTTCCTCATTATAAACAAATTAATATGATTTAATCCTGAGTTTGTATTAGACATCAGCCTGGGGATCAAAAGTGAAAATCTAAAGTAAATTTTGAGGTTTTAAGGTATGAAGAAATTAGTCATGGTTGTATCTTAGACTCTTATTTCATTTTATCTTTGCTTTGTTTTTGTTTAAATAACAAGCACGGCAAGGGCTAGGCTTGCCTCACAACTGGCCAGATGCTCCTACCCTCCATCGTGATAGTGATGCCAAAGCTACAAATCCATTCTGGAAGGAACTGTCTGCCTCAAACCCATTTCTGGAGGACATCACGCAGCTAAGAAACAACAAAAAGAGAGATAATATGTCTATCTTGAAGGAAGATCCTTTTCTTTTTTTAAGACAAATAGAAACAGAAAATTCTTTTGACTCCTCTGGTGATGAACTTGACATGGATCAGGGGTTTAAGTCATCTTCCTCTCGGAAGTCAGGAAGGTCTAAGAGTGTTTCTGAACTCCTGGATGTTTTAGGTGATAGGACACACACTCATCAAAGTATACATAGCTCTGATCAGATCCTAATACAAGACTTAGAATGGCTACAAAATGACCGAGAAGCATATAAAATGGCTTGGCTTAGTCAACGTCAGTTGGCTCGCTCTTGCCTAGATCTGAATACAATTAATCAGAGTCCTGGGTGGGCTCAAACACAAATTGCAGAGACCATTGCAGTTTGTAAATTAAATCACCAAGGAGGGTCAGTCCAATTACCCGACTCAGACATCACTATTCATATACCCCAAGGACATATAGCTGTGGGAGAATTCCAGGAGGTATCTCTGAGAGCATTTCTGGATCCTCCACCAAAGCTGAACCATGATCTCTCTTGTACTGTAAGCCCTCTCTTGGAAATCAGGTTAAGCAATCTGAATACCATGGAAGCTATTTTGTTGGAGATGAAAACTGGAGCAGAAGTAAAAACAGATCCTCTGAGCCAAGTCATGACTAAAATGGTGTGTTTGTACAGCCTGGACAGAGAAGGCCCTTTCCAAGCATTAAACACCTGCTATATCTACAAAGATACCATCCAAGCTAAGCTTCTTGACCTGAGCCATGTAATGTATATAGTCATAGCTGTACAAGCTACGATCATTCATCCACCAGCTGCTACTATTTGGGATTATATCCACAAAACCACCTCTATTGGAATTTATGGACCTAAATATCTCCATCCAAGCTTTACTGCTGTTTTCACTGTTTGTGGACACAACTATGTGCCAGGAAAGTTTACAGTCTCTGACATTAGGAAGGGTGGAAAAAACACATCTCCAGTCGTATTTCACCTCTGGGGGAAGCATTCATTTTCACTTGACAAGCCAAAAGATTTAATTATTTCAGCTTTTTCGTGTGATCCTGATTTTGAAGTAAAGGAAGAGGGAGAAAGAAAAGTAATTGCACAAAGGCAATTGGAAGCAGGTGTGGTAGTTCATCAACAAGTTTTCTTTTCTTCAATTGATCACAGAGAGATGCACTTGTTTGTTTTCCGGGTTCAGGTAAAGACCCCCAATGAAAAACCAGTGACACAGTTCTTTGTCACTTCACCTGATCCATCCCCAAATCTAAAAAGGTTCTCATATCTGCCAGGATTTTTCCAGAAGAGAGAAGACAAGAGAGTGCCTTTATTGTCGACAGGACTTGTTAAGTATCCCACTTTCCAAGATAAAAAATTGAACTTTACCAATTATGGGGTTGCACTGAAGACAGTACTGAGGCAAAATAAGATTGACTATTTGCTTGAATATTTAAAAGGGGACACAATTGCCCTTCTTGGAGAAGGTACAGTAAGAGCCATAGGACAGTCCAAAGTGAAAGAATGGTACGTAGGAGTCCTCCGAGGTAAGATCGGACTCGTGCATTGTAAAAATGTCAAAGTGATTTCTAAAGAACAAGTGATGTCAATGTCTGATGGCATTTTGACAACCAAGAATCTTCTGGAACAAATTGCCTTGCCATTTAAAAGTCTGACTTATATATACTCTGTTGTATTGACCTTGGTGTCAGAAAAAGTTCACGACTGGAAAGTTTTAGCTAATGTCCTGGGTTACTCACATCTGGCACAGGAAGATTTTAATAGAATTCAAGCAGACAAGGAACCAGAAAGGGTTTCTTACGTTGTCAAGAAGTTAAAGGAAGATTGCCATGAAGATAGAAATACCAGGAAGTTCCTTTATGAACTGATTGTGGTGAGTATTGGTTGATCATAATAATTCATTTTAGAGAATTTGATAAACTTGATATTTATAACAAAAATGAGAGGTGAAATGAAAAACTAGAGGTCTCAGATACATTGAATCCATTGAACACCCAAAAGGTTTTCCACTTTTTGTGCAAGGTCATAGCTTTGGATTCATGAACTAAGAGGTGTGATTTTTCTCAGAAAATTGGTCTGTAAAGATAATCTAAAAGTTGTGTTTGTGTTGGGCTTTTTATTTTAAACTCAAGAAATTATTTCTTCTTTTGTCATATATTTAGACAGCCCTTCAAATATCATAGGAGCTCCATAACATAAAATTAAAGAACAATAAACAATACTACTCAGGCTTATGTGAGGCTCGCTTTTGAGTTTTTTCTTCAAACACATAAGTATTATCTATTTACTTTATCAGTTTAATATTTCTTTGTATGTAATGCTTCATGATTCCAGCAATGATTCTGCTAACGTATTTAATATTCTAATGGAATTCTAAAGGGTCAACTCTTTACAGCATGTATTGACCCCAATTAAAAACCTTGAGGAGAATTATGAAAAAGTTGGTTTTAAAGCAGAAATTCAGTGTTATAGTAAAAAAAATCAAGGTGATATTTCTAAAGAACATTAACATATGGCTGTATGCGTATATCCAATAATTTCTAAATGCTAATACATTTAAATAATGTGTGTATATGTGTTGGGGGTGCTTAAATACATTGTAAATACATGTTAGTAAGTTTACTGAATAGAATAACTATGAAAACAATGCTTATAAGAACAAAAATGATGAATCAGGCAGTGGGCAGAGACAGTAAAAATGTAAATTCTAATAAATCAGGAAACAGAAGAAGAAAATGGTGGGTAAATTCAATCTGTGACATTAATAATAATTTTTATGTTAAAGAAATATACTAACAACCAAGAGCAGTTAAAACTTTAGACTTATCTAGTTAACTAGTGGACAGTTTTATTATGTTATGTTATGTTGTTATTTATTATGCTCTCAGTGACTATGGGCCAAGTGATTGAATATTAGAAACTTCTCTGCCTCCTAGAAGCCATGCATTCATTTTATAATAGCTTTTATTTTAGTAACTTAGATGTTCAGCACAGACTACAGAACTACAAACAAGAAGTTACTTTCTTTTCTTAGCAGCTGAAAATAAATTATCTTTTTCTAATGACCTGAACATTTAGGTCTGATCATACCAGAATTTGGGGGAGGGAATAATAAATCATAAATGTCCTGATTAAACAATCTGGTGGAGACTCATTTAACTAATGCTAAGCCTCAGTGGTGCCATTAAGACACCCTTCTGGAAGAGGCTTAGGCCTGGCTATCTTTTAGCAAAGCAATGGATCCTTCTGTGATATAGAGTTGAATATTCAAACATTCTTTGTGTAATTTTTTCTTGCTCAGTGTCTTGATGGGCCAATTTGAGAAGTTAAGAGTGATTGCCTTTGTCTACTTAATATGTGATATTTCTGAAAGTCCTTCAGCATATGATTTTTATCTTAATTCTAGAAGATTAGACAGAATTGTACTGTCACCATATCCATTATAAAAAGCATTGCAAAGATACAGCAAATATTTCTTACGAAATTATTCTTGCCACAAAAACTCAAGTGTACTTTGGAGATTGCTTCTTACTGGGGCTACCACTTATCAGTATAAATAGAGGGGTCAATAGAACTGACTACAGTCTATCTGACTATTTCTAACTATATCTGACTATTTCTAACTATAGGTCTCATGGGGATGTTAGTGCATTTTAATTGGTGCTTTTTTATTAATTTAGTTTTATTTACTCTTTTATATAGGTAGGATAAAACCCCTAGGTATCCTTACATAATGAGGAAGTGCCAAGCATGTTTACGGATATATATATATATATATATATATATATATATATATATATTCCTCAAAACATAAAAAAAAAACCTCTTAGACTTGCCTGAGACAAGGTAGAGACATGAACAATTAAAAAATAGTCTGATAACATTTCACTTTCCCATTGTATGAGAGTGTTCACTTTTATTACCTTTTGGTTTATATTAACAGAATCACATTAGTAGTGATTTAAACTCAGAAACTTCTGTGGCTTTGTTCAAAATTAAAGGAGTATCATAATATCTATTCAATAAACATGATTCTAGAAAAATGTAGTTGAAATAGATTCTATATTAATCCTCTGGTAGGGCAAGGGATAAGTTTTATTGGAAAATAGGTAATTACCTCTAGATTCAGAAATTATTAATTGCTGGAGTCATGGGTACTGATAAAGGGTGGATATTGTTCCATTAAGGGATTAAGACATATATCAGTAAACTGGTTTATCCATGATCCTATGGTTAGCTACTGAGGCTATAAAAACTTTCCTCTAACTCTAGAATAGTTATGATCACTGTAGTTGCTTGTTGAATTTTTTTAAAACGTGAATCAGCATTCTGAGTTTAAAAACCTCAACTATATGTGTGGTGGGGAAAGGGATTCAGATTTCTAAAATACATAATGCAAATTATAGTTTAGAGGGAAAAAAATCAATGAGTTGTTTCTAAATATGATCCATACTTGCTGCCCCAGGCTCTGCTAAAAATGGATTGCCAAGAGTTAGTGGCACATCTTATCCAAGAGGCTGTTATTCTGACTTCAGCTGTGAAACTTGGAAGAAGCTGGAGGGAACTTGCTGAGAAATCTGCAGGACTCACTAAGCATCAGATGCAGGCATATGAAATTCCTCACCGAGGAAAATCTGGAGATGTTTCAGCAGAGGTAAGATTTTCATATATTCCATTGAATGCTGACTGACTACAGGCAAGTAAAGAAAATGCGAACTAGTCTTCTCCATATTCATGAATAAATGAAAGAACATTCAGAAAGACCTACTAACTGAGGTTACCATCTAGATAATACTTTTGGACATGTCTGAAATATATCATACTTATAAAAAGCTCATTCATGTTTCTCTCGTTGGATTTCATATTAACATAGCTTTTGATTAAATTAATCTATTACATCAGGACAATGAGGACACAAGTCCACAAGAATGGAAGTCATAAAATAGGTTGAAGTCAAACAATAATATCAATTAAGTCAACCAACACAAGATATACTAATCAACATCACTATACAAACTTAATCATTTATGACAAATCATAAATGATTAATGATGAATATGAGGAGGGTGGATGATTTGGGGCCCCTAGAAATGACTGACAAGAGTCATGTCACCTCTGGGAATTCTATGCACAATAAGAACTATAAATTCCATACATAGAACAAAAGCATTTAATACAAAGATATTTATCAGAAAACCTTGAAAAAAAACAAAAAAAAAAAAAAGAAAAGAAAACCTGTTCGTACCAGGTTTATGTGGATTCTGCTATGCACAGAGCATACACATATTTCTTTAGATTTCCTTAAAAGTGATTTGATCTAATTTTCATTGAATTAAATAAAAATATTTACAGTGATGAAATATTTTTTAAAGTTAAAATATTTTTAAAATGTTAAAACTTTTTCAAGAGATTTTAGTTAAAGTCAATTTCTGTTTTGAGATGGTGATGTTAGAAGCACCAGCTGCATGTTCTTTGTCATTTTGAGTCATACACGTGATATTTACTTTGGAGATTCCTCTTCCTACTGTAAAGCCACAGTTCTGTTGGGTGACCAGGTTGCAGACTTTCCAGGAGGTGTTCAGTCAGTTAAATCAGTTAATGCCTTCCGGCAGCTGTCAGCTGGACAGCTGCTGAATCCCTGAAACTCAGCCCACAGGCAAAGACTTGTAAACAAAACTCTATCTAGGAGAGACCAGAGACTGGACACATATGCCTTACTTATGAGCTGCATGTATACCTGTAACCCTAGAAAGGAATTACAGCCTATTAATGAGCAGACTCTAGCATGAACATAGCACACAAGACGAACTTACATGTTTTCTAAGTGAGTTGAAAAATCAGGCTGAGAAAAGAGTATTATGAGAATTATGCTGCTGTGGTCCTGGCATTTCAGTTAACCAATTAAAAAGCTGTCTAATTTAAAGCTTTACTTCTTTTGTTTGTAATAGGGCTTTTTTTTTTTAAGAATTTTGTTTAGACTTACTGGAGAGCTATTTACCCTGCCAGCCCTCCTAAGCATCTGGATTCTCTCTAATTGTGTTTATTGTTTGTCTAAAATCTTGACACAGGCCTATTTTCCATTATTTACTTTCACCCAGCCCAAATCATAAGTGCCTAAGTCTATGTCTAAGGCTGATAAAATCTTGTCATAAGCAAAAGAAAAAGCCCCTAGATGTTTTCTAGAGGCAACAATTCAATTCCTTGTAACTAATACTAACAGCTAGTATCTGACACATGTTATAACCTAGGTAAACTCCAGAGCATTTTGTCCTGAAGCCACTTTAAATGTCCTATAGACAAATTTTACCAGTTAGGCCACTTAAAGGGGCAATGTATGCTCATTTCCATATCCTTAAAATGTCCTTGAAGAGTTTTATTCTCCTTGAAAGGAGAAGGATCTTAAACATGACCATTTTGACAAGTCAGTAGCTGATTTATGAACAGTTCTGAGTGAAAGTGCTGTGGGTTACCTGGCTTTGGGCAAGGAAACACCACTTTAGTGTTTCTTCACTACTTTCCTTTTATCCGGTCATTCAGTCTGGCACGAGATTTCCCGGGATGTCAATACCCACACTTGCCCTGTTTCCCTCCTTTTCAACTTGTTTTTCTTCTTTTTGTTTATTTTTAATATGTTCTGCAATTACTTGGCACTTATCTGGATTGGGTACTGTTTTAGGAATAATATAAGAAGTATGGTATTTAAAGTAACAAAACATATGAGGGCCACAAAAAATTCACCCAGCATGTAGACTACTAGAATTAACATGTCCTAAAGCTAACTGTGCAACAAAGACCTTTTGCTTCAAGACTGAGCATTCAACTCTGCACTTGGAATCCAAGATGGTGTGTTCAGGGCTGGAGGATTAGTCTACTCGCTTCCTCTTTCCTTTTTTATTTTCCTTTTTTCAAGAGACATTAATGTGGTGGGGGATTAACTTAGAAACTCATAAAATTAGTGTAGGGAAAGAAACCAGTTGATAGAACCACTGGAAGACCCTCCTTCTGGCCACAGAACCTGTGTGAGGGAAAAACCACAGTCTTCAGAAGTGAAAGAAAGGTATTACTTCACTGACTCTAATGACCTAGGGCTACAGCTTTCCCATCCCTCTGGCCTACTTCTCTTAGTAATCTCTATTTCTACCTCTGACTGTGCCCCTGGTACAGTTCTGTCCTCTGTAATACAGAACCTGGAAATATCAGCTGGTTTTCCCAGTACTCAGTTGAGCAATAATGGGATTGTGTCACTTCCAAAATTCACCTGATTTTTATCAAGCCTCAAGCTGATTGAAGAAGGGAGATACCGAATGTGCCTTTCACATGCATTTTAATGCTTTTGACCATTCAGTCTTCCTTTCTAAGTGAAGGAAAAGTCTTTCTTTGGAGAATTCTGAGAATATCACTTTTTTTTTTTAAAAAATAAAGAACAACTCAAATTATCTTCTAAGTTACTACAACTACTTTATTAATGAAAAACCATAATGTTTAGAACCAACCAAATGGATATAAGCAAAACACATTTTAAAAATTATTTTGTAGGTTTTTAAAAGGCTTGGTTTTATATTATGCATATGAGTGGATGTTTTGCCTGTATGTTTGTCTATGCACCAAATGCGTGTCTGGTGCCTGTGGAAGCCATATTTGGTATCAGATTCCCTGGAACTGACCTTTACAGATTATTGTCAATCTCCAGGTGGGTGCGGGGAATTGAACCTGTGTCCTCTGTAAGAGAAGTCAGTGATCTTAACTGCTGAGCTATCTCTTTAGCCCATGGGAAACATATTTTAAAGAAAAATGTTTCCTTCAGAAAATATGTTTATACTATACAAAGAGGTAAGAAAATGCTAACTTTTTTCTGTGAAAGTTAGTATCAACTAGTTAGTATTGCTTGCTGTTGGGACTCTTATCCTTCTACTGGGTTTCCTCATCTAGATTTAATATGAAGGGAGGTGCCTAATCTTATTGCAAACTGATTTGCTATATTTGGTTGATATTCCTGGGAGGCCTACCCTTTTCTGAAGGAAAATGAAAGAGAAGTAGAGGTAGTAGGGGAGTCAACAAGAAAAGGAGAGAGGGGAAACTGGGGTCAGGATGTAATATATGAAAAATTAATTAAATATATATAATAATTTATTTGTAGTTTTTCTGAGGATATTTCAAATTTTAATTTGAAATACTAGAAAAATAGCACAATTTAAAAAGTTTGACTTTACAGGAAGAAGATCAGAGGACTCCAAAGCTCACACAAACATAAGCCTGAGGTAGATCCTCAGCTAGCCTTCTGGATATTATTAACAAATGTGACATTGAATTCTCTGTAACTCTCTTCTATGGAATCTCTCTCTAACAATAAACACCAGGCTCCTCCTTTCCTATTCACTAAAAACCCTGAAGGTTCGTTTTACACTTTAAATTACCTCTGCCCACTTACCTCTTCTCTCTACAGGCACCAGCAGGCCTTAGGAGGAGTAGTTCCTTTGGCATGTCACACTGGGCCACTGTCTCCATGGAGACTCAGTAAAGCTAAGATTTTTAATCACCATCTGTTTTTCATCTCTGAAAATATTCACATGGAGAACAGTATAGCCAACCAGGTATAATTCTTTTTGCAGTCACTTTTTAGTTCAAGTTTAATTCCCTCTTGTATTTTCTAAAAGCAGTCTTTTTATATTTTCCCCTTCCTTTCTGACATCTGGAGTGCTCAAAATATTTTATCCTATATGTTGATTAGAAGTGAGAATTTAGAAACTGGTGTGATCTATTGTTAGTTTAAATATAAGGACCCTGGTTAGGTTTCTGTAGCCCTTTTTAAAAAGTCAAGCGTGGAGATGGAGATAGGCTAGAACCTCTGGGACAGCCCACTCAAACCAAGATGACAGGATTGGAGAGATGGCTCAGTGTGTTAAGAGTGACTACTGTACAAGTATGAGACTCTGAGCTCAGATCTCAGCACTCATATAAAAAGCCAAATATGGACAGGCAGCTTCATCTGCTTGTAATCATTGGTACTGGCATTCGGTCAGTCAAGCTGTGGGTTTAGTGAAAGACTGTCTCTTAAGGGAATAAGTAGAATAGTGTGTATGGGCATACAGCCTCTCCTTCTCAATGTTATAAACTATGGACAGACAGACAGCTGTCTGTCTATATGAAAAAATAATCTATAATTTTTATACGTGAATGAAGGTTTTATATAGACTTCACTCCTGTTTTGTATCTTTCCCATTTATCTTTTTCTTTAGTGTTTCATTCATCTACACGCTTAATATACTTTGTGAGTCAACCAGTTCCTATTTAGCATTGGCTCAGAAACTGCAAAGCACATAGACAGGAATAAAATAAAACCTTTTTTCATTTTAGGATAAAGTGCCAATTATTAAATAGAAAAAAATTAAAGGAAGCTTCACTATTGAGCTACATCTACATTGGGAAGTACATGATACCATAAAATGAAAATAACTGTCAGTCATATGAGAATCTTCTTCACGTATTTCATTAATCTCTGCAAACACCAAGACATTAAAATCATCTTTTTTATTACACACATGTACCCTGAGTATTAGTGCATTTATGTAACATTCAGTTGACACAGTGAGTGACAGAGCTAGGGTTTAAACCCTGTTTCTGTTACTCATGGTTCCATCCACTAATCTAGACAGAAGACGAACTTTTACAGAGTTGACTGATTAAGAAAAGCTCAAAGTGATCAGGAGACTTTGGGAGATGCCTCCAGATACCAAAGAACTAATAGCATTTTAGTTACTTAGAGAACCTGGACACCAGTGAGTAGTAGGCTCTAGGAGTGCACTAACAGGATGTCATATATGGAGAAGAGAGATGTGGTGTTTTCCTGCAGGGATTCCTAGGCAAGACTTCTGGTAAAGCTCCCTATCCTGAATTCCTGGTCCATTATTCTGTTCATTAGCCCCTGACTTTGGACAAGTTACTTGACTTTTCTAAGAATTTTTAAACTAAGCCATATAAAACTATCTTTACATGTGTTTAGATAGATGGTTGGATGATGTAACATATATAAAATATTTGTGATATTTGATGACAATTGTCATCAGGAAACACATAGTATCAATTGTTTTGTTGAAGAGAAAGAGTTGGATTTGACAAAGCTATGGCCTTGAGTGATTTTTTTCTGGAAAAAGGAATCAAATGGTGCCACTTTTAGTGACATGACTGAGAAAGAATGTAGGTAAGGAAAATGTCAGAGTGATTTCAGGGTCTTTGTGCTAAGAAGTTGGCAGGCTGTTAACATATGGGAAAAAATGAGAAAAAGTTTTAGCCGATCTGCTTTTCCTTATGGGCTTAACATTTAATTTTCCTTGGAAAATATTTCTGACAGAAGATACAAGGGATGTCCTTGGACCATTGGAACTCTCTGGTTTACAGATAACTCTGGGTTTATTTATTTTGGTACTCTGTTGTGTCCTTATTTCTCTAAGTCTGGAGCTGTTGCAGTCTTGCTATGTAAATCTTTGTTGTTTTGCAGTTAACACATATTTATTCTTTCTTAAAGGAAAAAATATTCTATGGAAAGTCACCTATCAGTAACAGCGTATATAGAATATTATCACGGAACTTCAGTGTTTGAATTAGAGAGTTAGGACAGTCATATATATATATATATATATATATATATATATTCCTATTAGGAAAAAGACAATAAGGAGTTCCCCTAATATATATATATATATGGAGATAGGGTGTCACATAGAGGTGTCACATAGAGGTGTCACTATACAGCTAAAAATGACTTTGAACTTATTTTTTTTTCCCCAGATTTCCACTGTAGACATGGGCCTTATACATGTTTATGTGGTAGGAGAGACTGAACTCAGAGATTGATAGCCAAGCATTCTATCAATTAAGCTACATTTCCCAGGCCTGATTTTAACTTTTCTTTATTAAGTCTGTTATTAGGGTGAGAGGGCTCTGTGGTTTCAGAAAATCAAACCCAGCTAAGTGTAAGACTCAACAGAAATGTTTTTAAAAACCACTTGGTAATAAAATTAATTTGTGGTGATCCTTTAGTGAAATGATGCTGGATTTATGATTTATAACTCAGGGACCTGGATTCTTGCCTGGATATGTGACTGTGATTCTGTTACTAAGCCTCAAACTCAGCAGTAATTACTTGTGATCAACTACCTAATGTATGTGAGAAATTTTTACATCTTTTGCTTTATGTGCTTAGTGATGCTTTTATGGCATCTTGTACAGTTTCTTTGACAGCAGGAAAAAGTAAAAACTTTACCCAGAGAAAAATTTATAGCTTATCAAAGATATTGGAGCTACACAGCCAAGAGGCTAACTTCCAACACAGCATGTGCACTTTTAAACCCTTGCCAACATATTTCCCAGAACTTGCTTTACTATTTATGTAGGAAAGAATGGATTAGAGAAATGTAAATTTTCCAAACTTTGACACGCAGATATGTCTTCAAGGGATGAAAGTTTCTATTAGGAAAAAGACAATAAGGAGTTCCCCTAACTAGGAATTTTGTGAGAATGGCTTACCCAGCAGGCTTCTATATCATAATAGACTAATTTGAGGAACTGACTTGCAAGGAATGCCTCCTCTGTCATTGTCTAGTTCATGATTAATCCAAGAAGTCCCAGAAGGATATTCTTTATTGAAAACATAGCTGGCTACCCCAAGATCAATATTTTTCTGCTTTCCGAGAGAATCTTTATTTTTCCTTTTCCGAGACAGGGTTTCTCTGTGTAGCCCTGGCTGTCCTGGAACTCACTCTGTAGACCAGGCTGACCTCGAACTTAGAAATCTGCCTGCCTCTGCCTCCCAAGTGCTGGGATTAAAGGCATGTACCACCACTGCCCGGCCAAGAGAATCTTAATCTTAGTTCAGATTTTAATCAAACAGTGTCTCTCTTGAAAAAAATAGGATATCCCAGAGGAGTTAGATTTATTTTTCTTTCAAAAACAACAGCCACTTCTTTTTAACAGTATTTACATATATACTAATCAGAGATGGTGTAAGGTCTACCTGGATTTTGGGAATAATGTGCTGAACACAGAACACATATAATAATCATTAGGAACGCAAACATGCCTCAATGCTCCTGCAACTAATGGTACTTAAAATGAAATGCTGCTCCTATAATTTTATGAGGTATGAGTAGGTGGATTATTAATCCTCTAGTGTGGCAAAATGCAATTATCCAAAGGTAATTAAAATCCATTACATTCTTTGTGTTATTTTTCTTTTACGAGCTAAAAAGACAGACTGGGATGCTCAGTTCTGAATTGCTCCTGTTCTTGGTGCATTTTGTCATCTGGTGCATTATCTAATGAGTTGCATTGGGTTCCTGGAATAAGTAACTTTATTGTTCTTGTCTCTATTTCTGTTTCATTACGACTAGCATCCCACATATTATAACATCATTGCTCCTTACTTATACTGTATCCACTAATACTGAGAAGATAAACCAAGAGAAAGACATTATTTCTCCCATACTGGGGCTTTGGAAAACGACTTAATTTAATAGACTAAATTTTTGGATGCTGCTCTGTGTATAAAGAAAAGGGAGTACATGGATGAAAAATGAAGAGTTTTAGAAAAGAAAAGAAAAAGAAAAAGAAAGAAAAGAAAAAGAAAGAAAAAGAAAAGGAAAATGGAGACTGTCGTGTCTCCATTAACCTCATGTTTCCTGCTCCAGGATGGACCTATACTGCCAGGAAATTAACATTAAGAATTCTAAAGGGCTGGGGAGATGGATCAGTGTGTAAAGACTTTTACCATAAGCCTAAGAACCCAAATTCTTAACTGAACCTCAGCTCCCATGCAAATTCCAGGTGGGCATGACATCTGTCTACAACCTTAGCAGTTACAAGGTAAAAATAAATAAATAAATAAAAGATTTGCTGGAGCAAGCTGATCATCTAAACTAGGTGTATGTATAAAATAACTGTGTCTTGAGATACAAGGTTGGATATTGTATATTGATCTCAACTTCTTCCTTCCACACATAAGTGCACATGTACTTGCATACCTACACACATATGGACACATATATACAAATGCACACCATATATACATGCACACAGAAAAGAAAATCTGAGAGCAGAAGAATAAGGAAAGCTATGTTCCTTAAGTGTTTGTGACAGAGATGAAAAAGTTGAGGGAATTTGCTCTGTGGCTAAGATTCACTCAACAAAACCAAACTCTGTCTTCCTTTTGATTTCCAGGGCACAAGAACAATGTCTGATATCTTATTTATTTATTTATTTATTTATTTATTTATTTTGCTTTTAACTTTTTTTGATTAGGTATTTTCTTCACATACATTTCCAATGCTAACCCAAAAGTCCCCCATACCCTCCCCCCACCACTCCCCTTCCCACCCACTCCCACTTCTTGGCCCTGGCGTTCCCCTGTACTGAGGCATATAAAGTTTGCAAGCCCAATGGGCCTCTCTTTCCAATGATGGCCGACTAGGCCATCTTCTGATATATATGCAGTTAGAGACACGAGCTCCAGGGGGGACTGGTTAGTTCATATTGTTGTTGCACCTATAGGGTTGCAGATCCCTTTAGCTCCTTGGGTACTTTCTCTAGCTCCTTCATTGAGGGCCCTGTGATCCATCCAATAGCTGACTGTGAGCATCCACTTCTGTGGTTGCTAGGCCCCGGCATAGCCTCACAAGAGACAGCTAAACTTAGAATACCCAAGATATAAGATACAATTTGCAAAACACATGAAACTCAAAAAGAATGAAGACCAAAGTATGGACACTTTGCCCCTTCTTAGAATTGAGAACAAAACACCCATGGAAGGAGTTACAGAAGCAAAGTTTGGAGCTGAGATGAAAGGATGGACCATCTAGAGACTGCCATACCTGGGGATCCATCCCAGAATCAGCCTCCAAACGCTGACACCATTGCATACACTAGCAAGATTTTGCTGAAATGTCTGATAGCTTACCTTAGTCATAACATTTAACTTGGAAAATTACTTTTAAAACTTAGATAACATATATGGCAAGAGAAACGAGAAGGTGATGTTTATCTACAACTCATCTTTGGTGTTTAACTTAGGTTGATATAAAACAAAAATTATTCATTCAACACATTTTATTTCTTCCATTTCCCGGGATGAAGATTTTATTTTCCCCGTAATTTCTCAGAAAATGTGAACCTTTTGCGAATTTCCTGGGGTTGTATTATATTTTAATATAGAATTTCACACAATTGATACATGTAAGTCATCTATATTTTTGACTTTATATTTCTTCATTTTATGGAGGCAAGTATAAATAAAATATAAATTCTGAAAATTAAATGTGGACATTTAACATCAATATCAAAGAATTTTAATCCAAGTCTCATATATCTTCTCCATAAGAAAAATTGATTAGACCATTCTGAGGAATGGTGGCTTTGTGAAAGAAAAGCTTAATATAGAAAAGTTATACACTCCTGATATTTGTTTACTAAGGAATGACATATTTCGTAAACTCTAGTAGTTCTTTCACTGTATGCAGTTTACAACTATTGGCAGAACTGTGTGCTTTCTCAATGTCACTATTACTTGTCCCTTTAATTATTGTAGTGGTTTAGATGGGACATTCTCACATAGGCTCATGCATTCATTCACTTTGGTCCCCAGTTGCTGGTGCTGGGGGAGGGGGAGGCGTGTTATAGAACTTTTAGGACCTGGAGCCTTTCTGAAGGAAGTTCATCACCTGGGGAAGGCTTTGCTTTCTCTGCTTTCCATGTGAGGTTGAGCTGTGTTCTCTTAGCTTCTTGCCTGCTGTTAGACCTCCACAACTATTATGGACATCTTGGCCCTCTGGAACCTTAACTAAAATAAACTATTTTTTTCTTAAATTGTTTTTTGGCATGAATTTTATCATACCAACAGAAAAGTAACTAATACAATTACTGACCTTCTTATCAAAATGATTCAAGCACCCTTTTATTTTTATGTTTCTGGCTAATGAAAACTTATCTTTTTTCTTGGATTTTTTAAATATGATATCTCTTCAGTCCTTGATAATCTTAAATTATCTGGAAAAGGTAGGACTTAAACCACAAATTGTTTTTCTTTATAGAATGCTTATTTTTAATTGTTTTCTTTTAAATAATTCACCTATTTCCTGCTGACTGTTCCTCTAGTTATATTACTCTTCTCCCCATACTCAAATTCCATATGTGATCCATTTGTTTGGTGGTTTCTGTTTCTTTGTACTTCTTTATAGCCAAAGCATATTCCTCTTTATGTACTTCACACTGGCATTTCTAGGGTTACCGCAGATGAGCAGATTGTCCACATCTTTGCTTGCCTGTGTTATGTTTCATTATACCACTTGGTGTTATAACATGTGAAGGAGGAGACAGAAAAGTTTGCCGTCTGTGTCATGGAGGTGAAGTTTAACAGCCAGCTTTGCAAGAGGGAAAACCCTCAATCACTGCTTTGGCTAACTTACACACACACACACACACACACACACACACACACACACACACACAGAGCCAGCTATGTGGGGATGTGGAATTGACTCCAGACAAGTCACTAGATATCCTTTGAGTCAGCTGTGAACCACTGTTTTTGAAACATTATTACTGTTCTACACTCTGACTCTAGTCTCTAGCCTTTGTTTCTTTATCTCACTAGTGTCTACTATAGTTTACTTTAAAGTATACATTTCCACATACCCACTTCTCTTTTTTGACATTTTCTTCTACTCATATATTTTTCTTGATCACTGTGATATGGATGATGTCCAGTCATTGACTTCTTTCAGGTCATCTGACCATTCTAAGTTCTTATCAGATAGCCCCTGTCTGTCTCACATATAGAATGTCTCACACTCCATAGGGATAAAAGGAGCTTCTGTATCTTGCCCCTATTAAAATTTTACCTATTTTCCTCAATATATACTAAAAAGTATTAAATGTAACTATAGTATGGGTGCCTTAGTGAAGAAACAAGCCTTGGAATTATTGAACATACTTTATAGCTTTAAAAATCCAAAGCTCAAACTGAACTATCAAATAAGCAATGGAATTTGGATGTGAGCATAAGATTCTGGCAGCAAAGCTCACTTTCCTTTACAGCTTATCATTCCTTGTCTAATGGCAAGGTCGTGCCTTATGGCAGGAGAGTTGGTTCATCAGATAAAAGTGTTGGCTGTTCTTGCAGAGTACTGTATTTGTTTCCCAGAACCCACATTGTGGCTCCAAACCATTTGTAACTCCAGTTTCAGAAGACTCAAAGCCCTTTTATGTCCTCTAAGGGTGCCAGTCACACACATAGTCCATATACATAAATACAGGGAGAACTCCCGTAAACATAAAATAAAACCTTTTGCAAAGTAAGACATGTCTTTCTCACGTTGATTGTTGCAAGTCAGTTGATAGACAGCTTTTCTATTTATTAATTACCAAGTCATGACTGTTCACCTATTTTGTGCTAATATTTGTCCAACTGTCTACCTTGTTCCTATCAGTAAGCTTCTAAAAAGTAAGAAAAATGTAAGAAATATGCTTATTCTTCATCTTATGCTTTGCTATAACAAAAATTCTTGAAGGGATATATACTTGCGGAGTCTTGACTTATCAAGTAAAACAATTGGTGGGCAAAGATGTATTTACCATCTTTACACTGTGTATGATAGTATTTTTCTACCATGCGGGTTCAAAGTCACTAGTGATTTAGTGTATGGAAAATCACATTTTATACCAAAGACATATGCAGGCTTAGTTTCCTGCATGAAAAAATTCATATTTTAGTTAAAATCAAGGTTATCTATGTCCTGTTTTTTCCATTCTAAGATTCTTATAACCATTTCTGTCTGAGTATGATTTAGACTTCAGGGTCTCTCAGATGAGTTTAAGGCAATATCCTCCCGTACATTTCTGATTAATTTCGGTATTCCTGGGTGCTTTATTTGTACTTTCAAAAGACTTACAGAGTAAGTACAGAGATCAGACCTCAATAATCAATCCATGTTTCTCTGAATTTCTAGGCCTGGATGCCCTATTCTGTGCTCTGTGCAAACTAGCTAATGTGAGGGGGTTATGTAGTACTCTGTACAAATGTATGGAGAGATGTAGGTTCTAATTTATGTTATATCTAATTTATGTGTCAATTCATATGTACCTCAAGGCTTCTTTGTATATACTAATATATTGTTGTGGACAAAGACAAAGTAGGCAAGGCTTGCCTGCTTCAGAAAGTCAGTGGGGTTGTATAATGACCCATGAGTATAAAGGCACTTGTTTGTGCATCATAGTAAATAATGTCAAAACTACTCACTGGAAATTCCCAACAGATACCTGCTTTCTGTAGTGTTCTATGCTATTCTGTGCCATCACCTATTACTCAGCGCTGCCAGCTACTGCCTGTTGTAAATATTTCCAAATACATTTCTTTAACTCAGCCACAAAGGGACTTAGAACAGTCTGAGAGGCCATTAAATATGAATAAACAATACATGAAAAATTGAAAAGTATTATCCCAGCTAATTCAGTATTAGTGAATGAGTGAATTCAATGTAGAATATAAATTCAGAGCATGTATAGACAAGATATGTCCACAGAGATTAGTCACCTGCTTAGTACATCTCTCATCTAAGCAGTGACAGTTAAGATAGAGCCTGACAGAAGCTTCTATTAATATGGCTTAATTTGTCTTTCTTTTTCTTTTTTTCTTTCTTTCTTTTTTTTTTTTTTTGTTGTTTTGTTTTGTTTTTTGAGACAGGGTTTCTCTGAATAGCTCTGGCTGTTCTGGAACTCACTCTGTAGACCAGGCTGGCCTTGAACTCAGAAATCTGCCTGCCTCTGTCTCTCAAATGCTGGGATTAAAGGCATGCACCACCACTGCCCAGCTAATGAACTAATACTAGTAAGAGTAGTGCACATAGTTTGTGTTCAACAAAAAACTTTAAGAAAAGGGGATACTGCATTGGTCTTATTTAAGTGGCAGAAAATACAAATTCCCATAAGCAGGATTAGTAAGGGTAAACTTTTATGCAAAACTCTATGGTAGTGGTTTTCAATCTTTCTAATGCTGCAGCCCTTTAATACAGTTCCTCATGTTGTGGTGATAGCAAAGCATAAAATTATTTTATCATTACTTCATAACTGTAGTTTTGTTTCTGCTAAGACTCATAATGTAAATCAGTGTTTTGGGTGATCTTTGGGGGTAGTGACCCACACATAGAAAACCACTACTCCAAGGTGACTTCTGTTTCTTTATATTATACCTTACTATGACATGACTTTGGTAATTACACTTCCTTCTCTATTTTTCAGAATTAACGTTTGCAAGAGAGGTGAGGGGATGGGTGTTCAAGTCTTCACAGAAATATCAATTTAAAAAAATAACATCATATTAACCCTTTGAGCCTTTTTTATGTGGACTGGAACAAAGCATAATGGTATTTTGTAGAGATTTATTCTTTCCATTCCAATTATAGATTGTATGGGTGATAGTGAAGGCAAGTGAAAAATTGTATCCAATTACATGGAATATTGATGTTAGTGGAGGTAACATTTTAAGAAAGCAATCCTATGCAATATTTAACTCAAAGTTGGCACTTTAACATTTTACAAGTGGTAGAATTACAAATAAGCCAATTTGATGATGCAAATAAGTAGTGAGTACCAATGTTTACATTCCAAATGTTCTAATTATATGTGTATGGCTTGTTATTTTCTTAAAATAAATCCATGTTAACCTCTGTATATGTCTGTATTCTCCCATTTGTCTTATTTGGTTTGCCTTTGTCTTCATTCCCTCTGAGCCTGTTGCCTTGGTAACCATCACTATGTGCTTGTATGTGAAGCTTTCCTTTGACGTGCATTTATTTCTATGGAAACAGTGATGTCATTGGTGTGGGCAGGTGCTCAGGGGAAGCAAAGTAAAGAAACATAGAATGTTGGTCTTTCTTTGGATCATAAATGTACCATGAAAGTAAGTTTTCAAGGTTATGAACTATAATTTTGTTTTTATTTTAATTTGATCATCAAGCTACAGTTTTGTCTATGTATAGATTTGCTGAAATAGAATGAATTAAAAGTGCAAAGCATATTTGATAGCACATTGTCATGATATGTAATACCATTAAACACAATACAATTAAATATATGTAACAAACCTTAACCTTAAAAGTCAGAGCATTAAAAATTTATTCAATTGTATTCATTATTATTAAAAAATATGGTGTTGATAGGATGGTTTGGTAGGTAAAGGTTTGTCATGAAGCTGACAACTGAGTTTGATCCCCTTTTCTCACATGGTAGAAGAGAACTGGCTCCAGCAAATTATCCTCTGACTTGCACATGCATTTGTGGCATGCATTCACCACCACGACCACACAAACACACTGAACATATACATAATAAAATTTTCATGCAAGGAATTTTATATTAACATGTACAGTAGTTAGTACATAAAAAAAAAGATTTGACACAGTCATTATATTAAAAAAACAACCTAGTTTAAGAAACATAGGGATATATAAAATGGTTATATTTTTTACATCCAAGGTTCACATAATAGGCATTCCATTTTATTTTAAGTATTAAGAAATTCTCTGTCTCTGTCTTTCTGTTTCTGTCTCCCTCTCCCTCTCTGTCTGTCTGTCTCTCTGTCTCTCTTTCTTGCTACTTGTCTGTTATTCACTTAATTATATTTTCTTTTCTTTATAGATGATGTGGAAACCTGCCTATGATTTTCTCTATGCATGGAGTTTTCACTATGGAAATAGCTACAGAGATGTGTTACAAGATCTTCAATCAGCTTTGGACAGAATGAAAAACCCTGTCACTAAACGGTGGAGAGATTTAACTGGAACTTTAATACTTATAAATTCTTTAGAGATTCTGAGAGTGACTGCTTTCTCTACTTCTCAGGAAATATAGAATGAAACAAATTTAGGGAACAAAGAGAATGGTAAGGGGGAAAGGGGTGTGTGTGAGAGGGGGGAGGGAGAAGGAGAGGGAGAGAGAAATAAAGGAGGATGAACTCAAAGATGTCTTACATTTGGAAAATTAAGTGCAGAAATCAAAGGTAGAAGACTACCCATGAGGCTAGTGTAAAGTCAGTTTAATGCCTTAAAAAAATCGGTTTTTAATTTTTGCAAAACCATACCACATAGCAGAGCAGTAAAGAGGACAAATAATAAAAATGCATACTGAGAAACAAAACATGTTCCTCTCTTAAGTAATTTCCAGAAGGAAAATATAACACCATCAGAAAAAATGTCTTCAAACATGCACTAAGAATTTTTTCAGCTACCTTCTGCATCTTGAGACTATATCTAATTGGAAGTTTTCTCCCATGATCAGAATGCAAAATAATCCTTTAGCCATCAGGCTATTTAATACTATTATTACAAACAATTACTATCACCAAAACACTCAGTCCTAAGATACTGACATATTTGTGTATATGCTCACATGAAGACATGCTCTGTGTGTATGTGTGAACATATCTCAAAGTACATTACAAAACTTGCGGAAAACAAGGCTAATGTGAGACCATGAATCAGTATATATAAATGTTAATGACTGGCAGAGTTGACAAAAAAATGGTCTCTGTTCAATCATTGCATGGCTGCCAATGTCTTTGTATTTGAGCCTTCCTTTACTTATTGTAGTTCTCTTAAAGGATAGTGAATCTAGTGATAGGCATACAGTTACTTGATATAAGATATTATGAGGAAGAATGCATGATTTCTGGATTCAGTGCTATTAATAATAAGGATGGGCAATAAAAAGATAACACTGTTATATGTAAAAATGGCATCTACAATGACAGCTGCTATGGAGAAGCTGTGAGGCTGGAGTAGAGGATATCATATGAATGGGGAAGAGAGTGGATTCAACAGAATTCTGAGAAGCAAAGCCTGTAGAGGCTTACGTATTGATGTTGGCAGGGTAGGAGGGATGGGAGCTAGAAATAATTGGATCCTTCAGATAGTGGACAGACACCTCAGGGTTGAAGGGAATAGAGGGACAGGGGTAAGACAAAGGTATAAAGGTAAAAGGACAAGACTGGAGTTAATTGGAAAGGAGGCTACAGTCAGGTCACTAAAACCTTTAGCACTTAGGAAGGAAAGATACACCTCAAAGGTAACTTGGATACGGTGAATAAAGTATTGTTTGTGAATTTCTGAATAAAACATGTCTCTTTTTTTGTAAAAACCAAGAGCATAATCATTTTAGAGCTTTTAATACTCACACTGCAAGGTATTTGGTATGCTGGGAAAGTGGACTAGTGTTTAGAACAATCTTAACAACATTCACTATATATTTGATGATGATAGAGTCTGACCAAAGGCTTATAGTTCAAGGACAGAATTTATTTTAGTTGAAAATAAATTCAGAGAGGAAAGAAAAAATCAGCCAACTTGTTAGCCTAGGGCACAGTGACTTGAAATAGCGACTTTGCTTCCTTTAGAACATTGTTGGAATCTTATTAATGTGTTAGCAAACTTGAGAATTTTAGGAAGGGATAGCAAGGATTTAGCATCTGGGTTTTTTCCAGGCTGCAACATCTAAGAATGAGTAGAGCTTGTTAGCTGATCAGTGTAGTAAGATCAAACAAACCAACCAACAAACAAAAAACCTACCACCAACAAAACAGTTTAGATTTGTACCTCATGACACCTAAAGACTGTGGTTGGGAATTTTAAGCAGTTTTAAAAAATAAAAACCATTTCTGTAATTCAAGGTTTAAATATCAACACATAGATAAAACTCATAATCTCCCCTCCTGGCCCCTCACATGGGTTTGAGAGGGTGGTATGATCAGAATGCAAAGTGAATACATAAATATATGGGGAAAAGAAAATCCTCATGGTCTCTTATTTTATTTTTTCAGGGGAATTTTAAAAAACATGTTCAGTCTGTCCTTTCAAATTTGTTTTGATATATTTTTATAAATTATGCCTCCTTTTCTGTATTTTATATTATTTTTGCTGTGGTGCATTTTCTTAATCAGAATAGATTGATTCAGTAATCACAAGCTGACTTTCCTATTTGGCAGGAAGTCAATGGAATTAATAAGGCACTTACAGTCTCTCTTTGACATCATTAAAGCATCAAAAACCATTAATCTAAAACGTCACCAAGCATTACAAAAATGGAAAGAGATTAGATGGTCCTTTTAGTTCCTCAGTCTTTTCATTTAATGATGCACAAATTAGTTCAGTCCCTAGCTTGAAATGTTGCAATTATTCATTAAAATTCTCAAATTCTTGGCTTCTTTATTCAGGGGGCTTCACATGAGCCCATCAGAGAATTCCTTCAAGTGTACCCCTAACTGTTTATACCAATCACAGGCACAGCACACTTTTATGTCATACAGATAACACTGCATAAGTTGTGAACTTGTACATAGGTAAGTTTGCAGAATAATCAATCAATGGATACCATTCAACTGAAAAAAGGGACCGATGGTAAACATCTTTAAATATGTGACATGAGTTTCCAAATTTGAATTTTTAGTCCATATTACTGTACATAAAATATTTTGTGAGTTTTTGATGTCTAAGGAATATTTGAGGTAATATAAAAGTCAAAACTTAAGTAAGTGTAGGTTTTTGAAATTAAAATGGATTTTCTACTGTTTATACAAACACGATTAGATCCTCTTTCTATATGAATCATGTACCCATGTGGTGCTGTATAGAACATTGGAAAGGGATGTATAGTCATAAGACAAAGACTACACATCACTATCATGCTGAGTAGGAAAAATACATAAACAGTGTCCAGAATAAAATAGCACCTAAGTGTGGTTTCTTGCATGCATACTTAACTGGTTTACAGACTATAAAATGACTACTTATACACAAAACCTTGAGTTTGCACAGATTTAGCATCTTATACACATCTGATATCTAACGTGTGTTAAGATCAGTTTCATTCCCTGGATATTGCTGCAGAACACACATACACAATACATTTATATTGATTTTATATATAAATATAAATTTTACATTTAATAAGTAGTTTTTCAATTTTTAATAATAGTATAAGTTTATAGAATGGGGAGTTGGGTGAAAAGATCAGAACTGAATAATAATTAGTAAAATCAAAGAGAAAAATTTTTTGGCATGGAAAGCTTCCTCTTCAAGTTGACAGTCCAGAAGTAGAGTGTTGTGGCTTCTAATCTTTGCCTACTAATCTAAACAAGCCTTTAGAGCAGTCACTCAGCCTTCCGGAATTCAGTTTCTCAGTAGTAAAAAACCTAAAACCAAGTGACTGTGAAAGCTTTCCTTTCAGTTAAGTGTTTTAAAGTATATAATAGGCTGTGCACATTGTGGTTTTATTTATTTTGTTAAGAGGGAGAATGTGAAAGACAATAATTTGGATACAAAACATCCATATCAAAATGATAACCAGTAAGGATAATGGATAGTACATATATAACATACTGTATTGGACATTATATCACTGAAGTAAATAATTAAAATGGAAACCCTGAGAAAGGAAAATTATATTTTGGCTCATAGTTCATACATTTTAGTTCACCATTCCATGGCTTTGTGTTATTATGCCTGTGTTGAGGCAGAGCATTATGGTGAATGAATGAGGAAAGCCCTTCAGTAAATGATAAATAGGAAGGGGGAGAGAGAGAGAGAGAGAGAGGGAGAGGGAGAGGGAGAGGGAGAGGGAGAGGGAGAGGGAGAGAGAGAGAGAGAGAGACAGAGAGAGACAGAGAGAGACAGAGAGAGAGAGACAGAGAGAGAGAGAGAGACAGAGAGAGAGAGAGAGAGAGAGAGAGAGAGAGAGAGAGAGAGAGAGAGAGAGAGAGGAGAAGCAGAGGCTAGGGGCCAGGTATAACCTTCAAAAGTACACTGCCAGTATCTCCTTCTTCCATGCGCCACATTCCTGGTATTAATCCCCAGAACCACAAAAATGAATTTCTCATAGTTATTTATTTGTATAGTCCACCGTGTCTTTTTTTTTTTAGCTGAATATTCTACAGTCTCTTATTCTCTGCACCTTGACTGAGTTTAGGTTTCTGTGTAAATTGTCATTTAATTTTAAAAGAAACTACTCTTGTGAGGTTTGAGAGATATACTGACCTATGGGAATAATAATCACTCAGTAGAAATCACTTTAATACTTTATTTAATACTTTATTTATGTGTTTGTTTAGCACAATAATAATAAAAGTTTTACTCCAAAGGACTTGTCTATCCACAGGTTCTTGGCCCAACAGTGGTCTGCATATGGATATCCAGTTATGAAATGGGACTTAAATACAACCAGAAAGTGATTGTATACTTCCATGATGCCTATGCCACTATTATACTAGTTTGACATGGATTTGCAGGGCTAATATCTGGTTAAGACTCATGATTAATTTTCTCTTCTGGTAGTGTGCATGGGTGCCTATCAGCATTATGATAGCTACCTAGTAGGGATGAAACCTCCAGGTCAGTATGAGTCTTGAAATCTATGACTCTTACAGCAGTATGTGGTGTCTTCAGTAATAGGGTCTTACCTCAAGCTCTGGAGAGTAACCTAGAACATTGGCAAAATAGCCTGTAACATTTGTGGTCTATGGTACCTCACTGGCTCTGGTGGTCTGAATAGATTTGGCCCCATAGACTCATGTGTTTGGATGCTTGGTCCACAGGGAATAGAACTATTAGGAGGTGTGGCCTTCTTGGAGGAAATGCATCACTGTGGGGCTGAGCCTTGAGGTTTCTTATGCTCAAGCTCCACCTAGTGTTGAATTTAGTCAGTCCTTCTGCTGCCTCTCACTTTCACAGCTTCACTCAGTGGCCTTTGAAGCCTCCATGGAGGGACTCTGCCACACATGTGTTCCTTGCAGCTTTCCCTAACCCTGGAGGAAGATTTCACAGCACCTTTACACCTGTCTTGATAAAGCCAGAAACCTGTGGCTAAAACTTCCAAATTATGCTACCTGCTGACCCCCTGCATGACTTACATTTGCATGAGCTTTGACTTATTCATGGTTTCCTTTCTTGCCCTGTGGATACCACTCTCTTTATTCCATTGAGCATCTAGCTTTTCTTTAAGCATCCATTTTCCTTGAGCACAGAACATGGCTCCCATGTTACACTCACTGGTTATCCTTTTCTCTGAAAGCTGTACAATTTGCACTTGTTTTCACCCTACTGCTCTTTTTCAATGTAGATCTGCATATGAGTGATCACTAACAACTGTATGACACAGTCAATACTAGGCTATTTTGAAATCTCCTCTGACAATGATATTAGTACAAAACTCAAGGGCAGAAAGCACCCATATTCTTTGACAAAATATCATAAAACTGGTCTCTAATATTTTTCCCTCTCTGAAACGACTTGAGCTGGGCCCCCATAGTTACATTGCTCTCAATATCACTGTCTTCCATGTTTTTATTAATGTCCATTAAGCTCTGCTTACAGCATTTAACCAGTTTTCTAGTAAAAAAATCCCAAAGACTTTCATATTTCTCCAAACAACAGCATGGTTCAGCCAGTCACAACAATATTCTAGTCTCTGGTACCAACTTCTGTCTTAGTTACTGTGCTAATGCTGTAAAGAGACACTATGACCAAAGCAGCTTATAAAAGAAAACATTTAATTGGGGTGCTTGCTTAAAGTTTTAGAGTGTTAGTCTGATTCTCATGGTGAGAAGTGTGGGGGCTGGCAGGCAGGCATAGCACCAAAGCAATAGCTACCTAGCTAAGAGCTCACATTCTCATCTTTCTTGTGTTAGGAGACAGTTGCTTGAAACCTGCCATCTCAAAAATGACCTCTACCTTGCCGACAGGGTCAAAACTGAGGTCTTGTCTCCAGGCCCAAGAAACAATGTCTATCCTGTTTCTCCAAGTGTTTCATGTCTGTCTGTTAACCAGTAAAGAATATAAAGAGGGAAGTTGGTGTTATCTAAATTAGGGCATACAAGTGACTATATGTGGTTTACCCCCTCCTTTGTTCCCTTATCATTTTGAATTCTGGACCAGAAATCCAGCAGGGGCCTAACTGTAGAAGTTGAGTCAAGGATCCTAAAATCTGAAACCTGGATAAAGCACAGTTGCCAATGCTTACTTCCTTACTTAAATCTTTGTGTTTAAATATGATTGAACAATACTACAGCCTACACTGATCCTCCTCACTTTGTAGTCCCATCCTTTAAAGAATGCTGTGCAATCTCCCTTCTGGGATGCTGTTCAGATCCCAAAATGACCACCTTCTTGCCCATGGAGAAAATAAAGCTTTCATTTTAAGCTTCTATCTTAGAAGTGAATTTTCTCAGCTTCTTCCCAAACCAAGGAATACAAAGAAAACAAAGATAGAGCAAGAATTGATGTCCCCCACCCATCTCTGCCACTGACTTGTCAATGAAAGCTGTAAGCTATCAGCTACTGCTCTTGTACCATGCTAGAGCATGCCTATCTGCTTCCATGTTTCTTACCATAATGGTCATGGACTAGCTCTCTAAAATTGTAAGTCCTAAATCTAATGATTTCTCTTATAAGCTGTCTTGTTCATGGTTATCTCTTCATAGCAATAGATAAGTAACTAAGATGTAGGGTATCATGTCTTATATTGAGGTCATTAATCAATTTGGAGTTGAATTTTGGGAAGAGTAAGAGATAAAGACCTAGTTCATTCTTCTAAAGATGCTGTCTTTTCTATAATATACATTGTTAGCCTATTAGTCATCATGGAAATGCAAATCAAAATGACCCTGAGATTCCACCTCACAACAGTCGGAATGGCTAAGATCGAAAACTCAGGTGACAGCAAATGCTGCCAAAGATGTGGAGAAAGAGGAACACTCTTCCATTGTTGGTGGGATTGCAAGCTTGTACAACCACTCTGGAAATCAGTCTGGCAGTGTGGAGAGCCGTGCCACGAGCAATCGCCATTATAAGATGGCGCTGGCTTCCGCTGTGCCTAACTAGTAAACAAGCCTTGTGCGCAAGTGCGAGAGTGAACTCACGCCTAGTCACTGCCCATCTCGGGGCGTAGTAATGAGGTGATGGGCAAGCAACAAATCAGGAGCTGACACGCCACATCAGGTGCTGAAACGCTACGCTGAGGGCTATATAAGCAGCACCATTTTCTGGGGTCTGGGTCTTCCCTCCTTAAGAAGCAATAAAGCTTACCGCAGAAGAATCCGGTTGTCCGAGTGTGTTCTTGCTGGCGAGAACGATAGCTCGGGACATGGCAGATCCTCAGAAAATTGGACATAGTGCTACTTGAGGACCCAGCAATGCCACTCCTGAGCATATACCCAGAATATGCTCCAACAAATAATAAGGACACATGTTCCACTATGTTCATAGCAACCATATTTATAGTAGCCAGAAGCTGGAAACTACTCAGATGTCCCTCAAAAGGAAATGGAAACAGAAAATGTGGTATATTTACACAATGGAATACTACTAAGTTATTAAAAACAAAGACTTCATGAAATTCACAGGCAAATGGATGAAACTTGAGAATATCATCCTGAGTGAGGTGACTCAATCACAAAGGAGCAAACATGCTATGTACTCACTGATAAGTGGGTATTAGCACAAAAGTTGGGAATATCCATGATTTAATTCAGACTATATGAAGCCTAAGAAGAAGGAAGACCACAATGTGGATACTTCAGTGCTTTTTAGAAGGGTGAGCAAAATACTCATAGGAGAAATTATGGAGAGAAAGCGTGGAGCAGAGGCTGAAGGAAAGTTCATTAGAGACTGCCCCACCTGGGGATCCATTGCACATACAGCCATCAAACCCAGATGTCATGGTAGATGCCAGGAACTGCTTGCTGTTGGAAGCCTGATATGACTGACTCCTGAGAAGCTCTGCCAGAGCCTGACAAATACAGAAGTGGAAGCTTGCAGCCAACTATTTGACTGAGTTTGAGGGTCCTGATGGAGGAGTTGGAAAATAGACTGAAGGAGCTGAGGGGGTTTGCAGCCCCATGGATGTAGCAACAGTGTCAATAGGCCAGACCCCCTGTAGCTCTCAGGGACTAGACCACCAACCAAAGAATTCACATGGAGCAATCCATGGCACTGGCCACATATTAGACAGAGGATGGCCTTGTCGGATACCAGTGGGAGAAGAGGCCCTTGGGCCTGAGGGTGTTCTATGCTCCAGTGTAGGGTAATGGTAATGTCAGGATGGGAAGCACCATCATAAAGGCAGGCAGAGTGGGGAAGTGATAGGAGGTTTCAGAATGGGAGACCTGGAAAGGGATAAACATTTGGAATGTAAATAAATAAAATACCCAATCCCCCCCCTCCAAAAAAAGTGTAATAAGGGGAAAGGCACTGAAAAAAAGAATAAAAAGGAGACCTTTTAAACTTAAAAATAAAAATAAGAGGATTAGAAGAATTAAGTGATGTGGCTTAGCTGGATGAAGTATGTCACTGGGGGTGGGCTTTAAGGTTTCAAAGGCCCATGTGAAGCCCAGAGTCCCTCTTTGCCAATCAGGATGTAGCTATCAGCTATTGCTCTAATACCTGCCTGCAAGCCTCCATGCTCCCCACCATAAGGATAATGGACTAAATCTCAGAAACTGTAAGCAGCCCCTAATTAACAGCTTTCTCCTATAAAAGTTACCTTGGTCATGGTGTCTTTTTTACAAAAACAAAACAGTGACTGAATCACTCCAACTATATCTAGTAGCAGCCCCAGGTTAAAGTTACCATTTGGCACTCTTTGAAGCTCTGTTCTTAAAATGTTTATTCAAATTGGTGTAAGCATAAAGAAAGTATTTTATCGACTGAAATCCCTGGGGAACTTTCAGTCTTCTAGTGATTTTGAACTTACAATGTATGATTCAGCTACTCTGGTCTTGTTTCTGTTTTTAGTTTGCTGTTGTTTGTTTGTTACTCTCTGAACTGGTGGTTAGTTAGGTATTTTCTCCTTCTCTGTTTTTATTATACAGGTTTTATTCTTCGGCTCCCCAAATCTGCCCAACACTTTTGTACTCACTTTATACTGCTCTGTATGAACAGCACCCCCATATTTAAATTTCAGTTTCAAGGTGTTCTGGCCTTGAATTGTGCTCTGATTGCTCTGGCCACAGAGAAATCAGGTTTAGATTTAAAAGGTAATAGTAGTGCCCCAAGTATTATATCCTAGGGAGTAGATACAGATCAAGTCATACTCCAGCTCTGCTTTAGCTTGTTGACTAGGGGCAGCTGGCAATGGTTTCCCAGGGTCCCATATTTTCATTCCTCAAATCCAGTCAGGAGTGAGTGCTGTTATATACTGTTGGGAACTAAAAAGGGGACCTTGGGTAAGAGGGGGAAAGGGGGAAGGCCTAACGCCCCGCCAGGGTTCCATCTAGGCATGGGAGGGCTGCCACAAGCTTTCCACTCAGCCCTGGGTGGGCATCCAAGCCTCTAACCCACTCTTCAGGGGGTAAACAGGGGACAGCCCAACCTGGGATCCCCGGAGCTACTTTTCTAAAGCCCCGGGGTTATAGGGAAGAGGGAAGAGGGAAGAGGGAATAGGGAAGAGGGAAGAGGGAAGAGGGAAGAGGGAAGAGGGAAGAGGGAAGAGGGAAGAGGGAAGAGGGAAGAGGGAAGAGAGGTTACCACACCTGGGAGAGTGAGCAAAGCAGATCTTGACTGTAGCACAGGAAGGCCTTCCATCAGGAGATTAGAAAAGGCTCATTATGTTGTTCCACCTATAGGGTTGCAGATCCCTTTAGCTCCTAACCAGTATCCCGGAGCTCTTGACTCTAGCTGCATATGTATCAAAAGATGGCCTAGTCGGCCAAAGAGAGGCCCATTGGACTTGCAAACTTTATATGCCCCAGTACAGGGGAACACCAAGGCCAAAAAGTGGGAGTGGGTGGGTATGGGGGTGGGGGGGAGGGTATGGGGGACTTTTGGGATAGCATTGGAAATGTAAATGAGGAAAATACCTAATTAAAAAAAAAAGAAAAGGCTCATTAGGAGAAAGCCTATCCCATCCTCCAAGTGCAGTGGGCCTTGATGAGTAGAGACATTCTATGGTTTTAGAGCTTTATTATAGAAAGGCAGGGAGAAAGAGAGAAGGTGGGAGAGAGAGAGAGAGAGAGAGAGAGAGAGAGAGAGAGAGAGAGAGAGAGAGAGAGAGAGAGAGAGAGAGGAAAGGCTAGAGAGAGAGTAAGAGGGAGATAGTGAGAGGAGAGGAGAGGAAAAGACAAAGAGAGAGTGAGGAGTAAGAGAGAGACAAGTAAGAGATCGAGGTGGGGCTGAACAGCCCTCTTATGGTCTTTACTGTTGCTAGGTAACTGGGGAGGAGTTTAGCCTGAAGGTCAGAAGCTCGGGCCATTGCCTTCATGACTTCTAGCCATGCTTCTCTTGTGGGGGCTGGGGGAGGGGTAACAGGCAGGAGCCAGAGTTCCAGGAGCATGAGGGAACGCCTACCGTGTCATGTGGGTGAATTATCACTATTCTGGGGTTCTGACCTCAGATCACCTGGAGACCAGCCTGTCTGTGCATAGCCCAGTGCTCCACAATATACACCTAGGTCATTGTTTCTTCTATGAACTCTTTACAGCAATAGAGCTATTGTCAAGGGAAGACTAACTTAGGTGCCAGTGCCCAAGGAATCTTAGAACACTCTTTCCTTCAAATTGACCTGTGGTTGAAACTAAAACAAAGAGCCAGTGGATCTTTCAGGCTGAGCATCCATCCCTCAGCCAGTCTCTGGGGGGAAGGGTCTAATAAGTGGAGTTGTGTGTGTTTGTGTGTGTGTGTGTGTGTGTGTGTGTGTGTGTGTGTGTGTGTGATAGGACTACTCTTAATCATCTGTTAATTTATTGGTACCTCATTTAAACCACAAGTTCAGAGAGTAGAAACCATTGGTCTCACAAGGTAGAAACAGGACCATTTCTTAGAAATTCAACGATGTAAATGGTAAGGCATTTTCCTACTAAAATTTATTCTAAAAATGTGATGTGATATTAACCTTGGCAACCTTTCCCCTTTAAATCTTTAGTTCTTAAATTAGAAGCTCATCATCTGAGTTATGTACCTGAGACTGGGCAATGGGCCTGTTTCTGTCAACTCCTGCACTAAATCAATGCTAACTAAACATAATGCCACAGACTATTTTCTGCCCTCGATATGCCAGCTTATAAACTGTCCATTATAGGACAGTTTCGTGAAACTTCTTGGAGGCTACAGGTGCCTTTGGGTTAGAACATCAGAAGTAGATCTATTACTTCGCAATCCCCATCACCATGTAGACACACTTCACCCGCTGTTAAGAAGAAACTGCTAAGCACACAGCGAGAGGATGTACTCCTGGAAGATCATTTCACCAAAGTACAGAATTGGGATCAAGTGTCTTGACACCAGCTAGAACATCTCACAGATCCCACAGAACAGTTCCTGAAGGAAGTTAAGAAGCAGGTTCAAGACCAGTTGTTTTTTTCCACCATTCTCAGCCCTTCTCATGAACACATAATAACCCTAAATGCCACCCAAATCCCAATAGGGATAAAGACTGAAATGAATTAGATGGTTTTAAGACATCATTGAAAAATAGAGTAAAATGAAAGGAATATTACGGGCAAAGGTGCTGTTCATTTTTAAATGCATGCCAGCTTTATTAAGATGTAATTTGCATATCATTTAATCCAAACATCTGTTCATTTTTAAAGCCCACAGTCATTTTCCTTTGCATTTAGTTCTCATTGAATATTTGTTTATTATAGTGCATGTTTAATAATATGTGCATGGATCAATGCTGTTCAGGAAAGAAATGTTATACTTTTCAAGGTTAAGTAGAATGCTATGAAATAATACAATAGGTGAACAAGGTCATTCATCAGAGGAAGAGGAGTAGACACTCCTACTGTATTTTGAAAGATATTTTCAAATAATTTACACTCTGGACAACCTTAGTATTCTGCCTCAAGCTAGGTTTTGAACCTATTGTTTCCACCAATTCGTAAATTCTGTTTATTTATGAAAATATGGAATTAGTTTGATAAAGCTGCCATATCAAAGTACCATAAACTAGGTCATCAAACAACAGAAATGTATGTCCTCCATATTCCAGGAGTGAGAAATAAAGTGAAGGTTGTGATGGCTTGAGAAAAGAATTTGCTCAGGGCCTTTATCAGATGCCTTTTCATGACCTTCGCTCCTTGGTTGAGCCATGACCTCTTTTTAAAAGGACATCATTGTGCTGCATTAGGGTTGGCTCTGTGTTTATCCTGATCTAATTATCTAATATCAAAGTCTGCCATCTATCTTTAAGGCTATCACATTCCTAGGATCAAGTCAAATGTACCACATGAGTAATGCAGAGCACAATTCTGCCCCAACAAAAATGACTAGGCATAACTTTTATTCATTTTTTGCTTTAATTATAGCAATTAACAACTTTGGTCAAATGAATTTTAATGTAAGTAAGCATGATGATGATGATGATTTTATCAGCAGGAAGTCAACAAAGGCTGAAGAATGAAGAAGAATGACAGATCTGGCTGATATCAACAGCTGGAACTGATTCTACATCATTTTTTAACCTCCAGCATCCTGTCAATTCAGATTCTGCTTATTAGTGCTAATGGCAAGCCACAGACATGTATGTAGACAATGTATGTTTATAGATGATGTCTAATGGCTGTCTTTGTTGTTCCGGTAAAATCTGAGTACTACAGTAAACAGTGACTTATTGAATTTTTTGCTTTGTTTTAAGATGGCATTTGCTGCCAAGGCTGTACTTATACATCTTGTTCCTAAGGCAAACAGGAGGGGTGTGCGTGGGTGTGTGTATTTGTATTTAGGTAGATTAAAAGCTCATTTGGCAGTTAGTTTCAACTGTTGCTGTCAGTACAGAGCAAACTTGATGTTTCTCCTTCTCTCTAGACTTCTTAATTCTATAGTCCTATGTCCTGGAAATGCAGCATAGGCACAATTTATAAGCTTTACTGCCTTCTCATCCCTATTTGTTTATTGATATCTTCTGTATTATTTAGGATTAGGACACACCTTCAAATGGAAAGTTTCTGAAATCCTATGCAAGTTTCCTTATTAAATATTAGAGTGAGGACTACATTAGCTTACTCCTTGATTTCCCTGAGATCAAAGAGCACTTGGAACACAACATTTAAACTCTGTGTAAATTCAGGGATCTATTAGTAAGTCCTGACTCAACAGAAATAGCTCATTTATGGGCGGGGCTTTTATATTAATAAAAGAAATTTTATTTCTACAGCATTCCTGTACTTGAGGGAGTCCTTAGAATACCTCTAATCTTGAGTAAACAATACCAAGAAGAAATAATTCTACCACTGGGTAGTTGAAGTTAGAAAAGATGTTGAAACAGGATTAGTTGTGAAGATGTGACTTTGACAAGGCTGTTTTTGTGTTATCAAAATAATAAATGTTTCATTGACTGGAGAAAAATCTAGGTTTTAGATAAGATGATAGGGAAAATATTGGAGCACCAAAGATTTTAGCAGAATTTTGTCTCCCAAAAATATATTAATCCATAAATCTGTAGAGTATCAAAGCAAATCTATGAAAAAGTATTATCTAAAATTGAACCTATAAGGGATTCTGTTAATAAGAAAGCCCCTTTCAATCAATCCATTAACTACAAGATTTTTAAAGAGAAATTTAAAATGCAAGATTTTTAATGCTTTTGTTTATTTTTAAAAGGTCTTGTTTGAAACAAAGAAAAGTTAAAGGCACTTTATTTAACTTATATAATGCCTATTTTCACTCCTGTTGTGCTCATTGTGACTTTCTTTTGACAGGAATGGCAGACATAGCCTATTTCTGTTTCTTTTCTGGTGGTTCTATATTAATACAACTATTACTAAGATGGTTAGATTAATTTTCTGCTGAAGCAATTTGCCACATTCATGTTGGATATACATTTTTAGAACTAAATGGCCTACCAAATAGAAATTTCTTACAATTCTATTCTGTAGTTAGAATATCTTATGATTAAGAAACCCATCTGTTATATGTTGAAGCATTACTTGGGTATATGCCCAGGAGTGGTAGAGCTGGGTCCTCAGGTAGAACTATGTCCAATTTTCTGAAGAACCACCAGACTGATTTCCAGAGTGGTTGTGCCAGACTGCAATCCTACCAGCAACGGAGGAGTGTTACTCTTTCTCCACATCCTCACCAGCATCTGCTGTCACCTGAGTTTTTACCTTAGCCATTCTGACTGGTGTGAGGTGGAATCTCGGGGTCATTTTGATTTGCATTTCCCTGATGATTAAGGATGTTGAACATTTCTTTAAGTGCTTCTCAGTCATTTGAGATTCTTCTGTTGAGAATTCTTTATTTAGGTCTGTACCCCATTTTTAAATTGGGTTATTTGGTTCTCTGGAGTCTAACTTCTTCACTTCTTTGTATATTTTGGATATTAGCCCTCTATCAGATGTAGGGTTGTTAAAGATCTCTTCCCAATCTGTGGATTGCTAGTTTGTCCTGATGACAGTATCCTTTGCCTTACAGAAGCTTTGCAATTTTATGAGGTCCCATTTGTCAATTGTTAATCTTAGAGCACGAGCCATTGGTGTTCTCTTTAGGAAATTTTCCCCTGTGCCCATGTGTTTGAGGCTCTTTCCCACTTTCTCTTCTATCAGATTCAGTGTATATGGTTTTATGTGGAGGTCCTTGGTCCACTTGTCTTGAGCTTTGTATAGGAGATAAGAATGGATTTGCATTCTTTTACATGCAGACTAGCTCTATATATGTTGAATATGCTGTTTTCCTCTGAATGGTTTTGGCTTCTTTGTCAGGGATCAGGTGACAATAGGTGTGTAGGTTTAATTCTCGGCCTTCAATTCTATTCCACATGTTCCACTATGTTCATAGCAGCCTTATTTATAATAGCCAGAAGCTGGAAACGAACCAGATGCCCCCTCAACAGAGGAACGGATACAGAGAATGTGGTACATTTATACAGTCGAGTACTACTATTCAGATATTAAAGACAATGACTTCATGAAATTCGAAGCCAAATGGATGGAACTAGAAAATATCATCCTGAGTTAGGTAACCCAGTCACAAAAGAATATACATGATAGGCACTCACTGATAAGTGGATATTAGGCAAAATGCTTGGAATACCCACAATACAACTCACCAACCTTATGAAGCTCAAGAAGGAAGACCAAGGTGGCTTCTTTAGTCTTACTTAGAAGGGGGAACAAAATAATCACCAGAGGGAGAGGGAGGGAGGGAGAGAGAGAGAAAGGGAGGGAGGGAGGGAGGGACCTGGGAACAAGAAAGGAAGGAGAGGGAAAAGAGTGTAGGATCAGGTGTGTGAGGAGACTGGAGGAACTACAGAGGATCAGGATATTGAATAGAGGTGTGTAGCAGTGGGAGATGGGGAACTGGCAGAGGCCACTAGAAAGTCTCATATGCCACGGAAGCAAGAGGTTCCCAGGACCCAATGGGGATGAGATTACCAGAAATTCCCAACAAAGGAGAGATAGAACCTGTAGAGATCATGTCCAGTGGTTAGGCATGGCTCCTAGTCGAGGGATGGGGCCACCCACTCATCTCAAAACTATTAACCCAGAATTGCTTCTTTCTAAAGGAAATGCAGGGACAAAGAGTGGAATAGAGACTGAAGAAAGGGCATCCAGAGACTGCCCCACCTAGGGATCCATCTAATCTGCAGACACCAAACCCAGACACTATTGCTGATGCCAAGAAGCACTTGCTGACAGGAATCTGGTATAGCTATCCCCTGATAGGCTCTACCAAACCCTGACCAATACAGATGTGGATGCTTGCAGCAAATCATGGGACTGAGCACAGGGACCCTAATGGAGGAGTTAGGGGAAGGACTGAAGGAGCTGACAGGGTTTGCAATCCAATCGGAACAACGATATCAACCAACTAGACCCTCCCCCCGCCCAGAGCTCTCAGGGACTAAACTACCAACCAAAGAGTACACACAAAGGGACCCATGGTTCCAGCTGCAGATGTAGAAGAGGATTGCCTTATCTGGCATCAACGGGAGGGGAGCCCCCTTGGTCCTGTGGAAGATCAATGACCAAGTGTAGGGGAATGCTAGGGCAGTAAGGTGGGAGCGGGCAGGTGGGTGAGGGAGCACCCTCATAGAAGCAGGGGGTACTGGGGATGGGGTAAGGGACTTGCTGGGGTGGGGGTGGGAAATCAGAAAAGGGGGATAACATTTGAAATGTAAATAAATGAAATAATCAGTTAAGAAACAACAACATAAAAACAACCCACCCAATAAACCCTTCTGATAGTTACTTAGATTTCATTTCAATAACTTACATATTACGAGACAAGTGTTGGTGGTCGATGCCTTTAATTCCAGCACTCAGTAGGCAGAGGCAGGCAGATCTCTGAGTTTGAGGCCAGCCTGATCTACAGAGTGAATTCCAGGACATTCAGAACTACACAGAGAAACCTTTTCTCAATAGAGAAACATACATTCAGGCAAACAAAAATAACATACATATTACAGAACCCATTATCTAAAAATGCAGGTTACTCAGGTTTTGAACATTTCTCCTTTGATACAAATCTGCTGGTACTTTACCCTAAATATGCCTTTTTATCCATTCATTCAGGAACTCATCATTTAATATATATTGATAAAATGTATAATCTGTGCTGTATGTCCTGCAGGTGAAATGATCTAATAAGATAGCTTCCCTATTTTTATTAGATATTTTCTTTATTTACATTTCAAATGTTATCCCCTTTCCTAGTTTCCCATCCAAAAAACCCCTATCCTCTACCCCCTCCCCCTGCTCCCTAACCCACGCACTCCCATTCCCAGTTCTGGCATTCCCTTATACTGGGGAATAGAACCTTCACAGGACCTAGGGCCTCTCTTCCCATCGATGGCTGACTAGGCCATCCTTAGCTACATATTACAGCTAGAGCCACATGTCCCACCATGTGTTTTCTTTGATTGGTGGTTTACTTCTAAGGAGCTCTAAGATCAAAAATTCAGGTGACAGCAGATGCTGGTGAGAATATGGAGAAAGAGGAACATTCCTCCTTTGCTGGTGGGACCACAGGCTGGTGCAGCCAATCTGGAAATCAGTTTGGCAGTTTCTCAGAAAATTGGACATAGTTCTTCCAGAAGATTAAGCAATACTACTCTGGGCATATACCCAGAAGATGCTCCAACATCTAATAAAGGCACATGCTCCACTATGTTCATAGCAGCCTTATTTATAATAGCCAGATGTCCCTCAACAAAGGAATGGATACAGAAAATGTGGTACATTTACACAATGGAGTACTACTCAGCTATTTAAAACAATTAGTTTATGGAATTTTTAGACAAATGGATGGATCTGGAGGACATCTTGAGTGAGGTAACCCAATCACAAAAGAACACACATGATATGCACTCACTGAGAAGTGGATATTAGCCCAGAAGTTCAGAATCCTTCTTAGAAGAGGGAACAAAATACCCATGGAAGGAGTTACAGAGACAGAGCAGAGTCTGAAGGACGACCATACAGAAACTGCCCCACTTGGGGATCCATCCCACAAACAACCACCAGACCCAGACACTACGGCAGATGCCAACAAGAACCTGCTGACAGGAGCCTGATATAACTGTCTCCTGAGGGCCTTTGCCAGTGCTTGGCAAATACAGAAATGGATGCTCACAACCACCCATTGGATGGAGCACAAGGTCCCCAATGAAGAAGCTAGAGAAAGTACCCAAGGAGCTGAGGTGTCTGAAGTCTCATAGGAGGAACATCAATATGAAGCTTCCCTATTTTTATGGTTTTTGTAGTTGGTAAGAAACTGCTTTTGAAAGTGCTTCCTCTAGACGTTTAGATATAACTATTCTCTCAATTGTTTAAACATTTCCTCGTTAAGCTGTGCTCTAAATTTTTCTTTATTTCAAATAGTTTTCTGACTCTCCACTACCTACATGACTTTCCTATGCCTTGATATCCACTGCTTACATGATATTCCTTGGGTATATGCCACATCACCTGAAGCACACATATCTATCTATTCAGTCTTTTACTTAGAATGCTTATTTAGACTTTATTACATGTTACACAAGCATGACTCCAGTCATGTTTTAGACAATCTTTTTTTCTGTGACAAATACTTGAGAAAAATAGTTTAGAGAGAGGAAAGGTGTGTCTCACAATGTCAGAGTTTAATGACAATGTCAATGTCTCTCTACCCATGGTAAAGCTGAACATCACGGTACTTCACTATGACCTTCCAGCAATACAATCAAATTATCGGATGGAGTCATACTCACATGACCCAGTCAACTCCAAAAAACCTGTCACTTGGCAACCAAAGTTTTAATACACAAGTTTTGGGGCATTCTGATACAAACCCAAACATGATGATACCTGAACGGAGAAGCTCATGACCCACAAGAAGTTTCAGAATGACAATTGCTTCCCTAATTGTGGTAAAATACTTCCATTTTTAGCCTATGCTCTGCAAATAAGGAAACGGTGCATCATAGGTTTGTGACTAAACTTTGTATTTTATCAGTTTTGTAGCTCCAGACACAGGCCAAATATAGCAAGTTTATTGAGCTAAGCAAGCAGTCTGTAATGGATGCAGTACAAGAGGCTGCAAAATCAGTATTCAGACATGAAATGGAACTGGGGATGGTGGCACACACCTTTAAATCTAGCATGTGGGAAGCGAACACAGATGGTTCTCTGTGAGTGTGTGGCCAGCCTGGACTATATTGCAGTTCCAGGACAGCCAGAGTTAGGTCATTGCAGTGGGTTTCTGTCTCAAAACTCAAACAAACAATCCACAAACAGGAGATATAGGACAGTTTCATGTGTTTTGCAAGTCAATCACCCATGGAAGGAGTTACAGAGACAAAGTTTGGAGCTGAGACAAAAGGATGGACCATCTAGAGACTGCCATATCCTGGGATCCATCCCATAATTAGCCTCCAAACAATGACACCATTGCATACACTAGCAAACGTTTGCTGAAAGGACCCTGATATAGCTGTCTCTTGTGAGACTAGGCCGGGGCCTAGCAAACACATAAGTGGATGCTCACAGTCAGCTATTGGATGGATCACAGGGTCCCCAATGGAGGAGCTAGAGAAGTATCCAAAGAGCTAAAGAGATCTGCAACCCTGTAGGTGCAACAACATTATGAACTAACCAGTACCCTGGAGCTCTTGACTCTAGCTGCATATGTATCAAAAAATGGCCTAGTCGGCCATACTGGAAAGAGAGGCCCACTAGACAGGCAAACTTTATATGCCCCAGTACAGGGGAATGCCAGGGCCAAAAAGTGGGAATGGTTGGGTAAGGGAGTCGGGGGGAGGGTATGGGGGAACTTTTGGAATAGCATTGGAAATGTAATAGAGGAAAATACGTAATAAAAATATTTATAAAAATTTAAAAAAAGAAAAAATAAATGGCATTCGTAAGTGGGAAAAAAAGGAGATATAGGACACTAGGACATATGTAATACAAACCTTTACAGGACAGAGGTGAGCTAGAGCACACTGTCATGTTTCTAATCACTATCAGTTTGAAAAGATGAAAATATTTGTGGCATAAGCAAGTTTACATATTGTCAGCTTTATGAAATAATAGTGTATTGTTTTGTTTTCTTTCTCCTCCTCCCAGAAGTGTCAGCTTCTGTGACTGTGGCTCAGTCCTCTCAAAAACATCTTAGATACAAACATCACTTCTCTGACATTTTATTCTCAACTTGGGGTGCCTTTGTACCCTCCTATGCTCTGTGCTAGAACATTTAATTTTGAGAATAGTTCACATTTCTGTTACAAAGGTATAATCTGAATGGGAAAAGTTCCCCGATATGCTCATGTATTTCAGCACTTTGTTTCCAGTTGGTGACACTGCTTGGGATGGTTATGGAGCCTTTAGGAGGTAAAGCTTTGCTGGTGAAAGTGCATTACTGGAGAAGAGTTTTAGAGATTTATAGACCTCCCCCAGACTTGCTGTCTTGTCTCCCCCTCTGGCTTCCTTTGGTGGAATGAAAATGTTATTACCAGCTTCTGGCTTCTGCCATCATGCATCTCTTCACTGTATTAATGGACTTTATCCTGCTGGAACCTTACACCAAAGTAAACCCTTCCATTCTGAAGCTGCTTTTGATCAAGACTATCAGCAACAAAACAGTGACTAATACAAAAGGGAATTAATAATCAAAATAGCTTCAATCACATGCTTACTCATCCATCTACTCATTTCATTTATTCATTAAGTTTCTAAAATAAATTTAGTGCTTAGATTACCCTTGGAATTAAGTTTTGTAGGTTGAATGAATAAATAGGGCAGGGCTTAATAAACCAATCTTACTTTTTCATAGATTACATTATTCATTGCTTCATAGGCAGGAAGATGATTGCGGTAATGGTAGCTAGATGAACCACTAGTATCTGATAGAAAGATAATTTCAATAGTACAAGAGGATTGATGTCCAGTACTGTATCTGTCCACTGTCCCTGTTGTGATTCTGGCCTCAAGTGATTAGCATGTCAGTGATGTTATTCTAAGAAAGCCAGAGCTTCAGAAGGATATTTGGTAAATGTCGGTGTTCTTTTGAGTCTACTTCATGGTCAGTTTGAAGGTGTTTCACTGCCATGGCTTTTTTTATTAGTTATCAAATATTTTAAATATAAACCCTACCTCCCTGAGATCTTACTTCACATCATCTATCATTTCAGAATATCTCTTCCTGGTAGGAGTTTATCCAGCAGTCTTACCATGATAGAAGAAAAGTCACAGGTGTGCAGATTGGTGAACAGTGTTGTCAGACTAATAACATAGGCAGGTTCATTTCCAGGATGATAATAAGTAGATTGCCTGCTTTGTAAGATTAAATATACTCATAGAGATCCATTGCTAAGTGTTCTTGAACTGTGAAACTTCCATAAGCAAAGGTTGAGAAGGTCCAGATAGGGAAGTGATCAATCCCTAGAGGAAAACAGAAACCAAGGGAGGACAACAGAGAGAAGACTGAGCAGAAAGCTAAACTGCTTCTCTACAGTGTCTTAGTGAGGTGGAAATGAAGGCAGAGTCATTTCAGAAACTTGATGTAAGCATATATTTCTTGGTCAAATTGAACTTCATGATCATATGAGAGTGATAGGGAAAAGAGCCTCAACCTTCTTGAAGAAACTGCAACTTAAATGTGTCATAGATCAAAGTTCAAATAGCTGGATGAAGCTGTTCTATCATATAAGCCAGTACTTTATAATAAGCACAGTATACAATGAAACATTGATGATATTATGAGAGAAGCTGAACTTTTATGCTGAATGGTTGAATACTCTTTAGATATTATACTCATGAGATTTTTCCTTTTGTCAGGATAAAATATTCTGACAAAAGCAATGTAAGGAAGGGTTTATTTTTGCTCACATTTCCAGGGTATAGTCCATCAATGTGAGGAAGGCATGGTGGCAGGAACTTGAGCAGGCAGATGTTCACATTGATTCTATAGTCAGAAGGTAGAGAGTGATAGATGTTAATACTAAAGCTCAGCTTGCTTGCTCCATATATGCATTATATATATATATATATATATATATATATATATATATATATATATATATAACCAAGCCAGTTCAGTCAACAGGGTCTGAAGTGAGGGAGTAAGGACTGAAAATGAAAAACTGACAAAATTTTAGCATGACTCCCATCTGAACTGAGACTGAAGCATCTTTATTTCTCTCCAGCCTGCTTTTATATCATAATAGGTACATCCAAAACACATCGTCAGTTCTTTCAAAGTAATCAAGTGAAGTAGTAAACAAGGAGATCACACAATAAAGTAATTAAGCAGAGTAGTAAGCGAAAAGATCACATAAGAAAATAATTAAGCAAAATAGTAAACAAAATCCCATAGTCACTGTTATTCTTATCTAAGCCTCCTTTCTTGTCTGAGCCCAGTGACAAATGCCAAACTCCTAGAAATAGCACCAAAAGCTCTCAACATATATATGATATGATGTGTGTGTATATACATACATATATGAATGATATGTGATATATACACATATAATATTTGTATATCTTATTTTTTATTGATTCTTTGTGAATTTCACATCATGTACCCTAATCCCACTCATCTTCCTATCTCCCTCTGCCCTTGAGAATTCCTTCCATAAAGAAAAAAAAACACAAAAAAGAATTATATCACTTTCTCTTTCCTTATTTTGCCCCTCTTACCCCTCTCAGGTACCATGCCTTAAACTCCTTTCATGTGCTCCTACTCTCAAAATAATAGCCTCTCATTTTTGGTTAATATTGTTAGAGAGGGGTAGAAAGAGAACAAAAATAGTACTTCACCCCACTGCCCACAGTGAAAGTGGGTCTTCCTACCTCAATTAATGTAATCTTGATAATCACCTACAGAGATACCCAAAGCTAACCTAATTTAGATAATGCCTCATAGGTGTTCCTGGAGGCTTTTCTCTAAGAAGATTCTAGATCTGTCAAGTTGACCATCAATATTAACCATCACAACTGCAGATATTTCTTTTCACTGTTCAGGATTTAACGCTACCAGGCTTTTTATCTATCATCAAAATCCATGGTATAAAACATGATTGACAAAGAATGATTGTTCATTCATTCACATTCTGACTGTGAAGCCAAACAAAAGAGCCCACAGCACTACCAGCCCCAAGCATGGTTTATGTCAAACTTACCTCTTCTTTTGAATTATAAGGCTAGATAACCTTATAAATATCAATACTTCGTAAAAATATCAGTAGCCACTTACACAACATTAGAGGGTGAACATTTCCCTGGAGAGAAGGCTCTATCTATGGGTATTGTGTCTCTCAGAGTGTTTATGGTGCTTTACTCTTTCACTTGGCACTGTGAAAGGCTAGCTTCTGTTTAGGTTTTTATCTCAGTGTTCTATAATGGATGCTGCTAGTAAATATGGAAGCAAAATTAGGAACAGTAGTCTGCAGTTTTAAATGTGGTGATATTTTAAACTTTTCATTCCCAGGAACATCAAAAGAGTTAATGCAATGTAAATAAGTTATTTGTAAAACCATTATATAATGCACACAGGCAAACCATTCCTTTGTAGTGCCCTTAGCTCTAGAGGTGCTGTTGGAGCATCTGAAATTTAATTAGAGATTAGGATAATTAAGATTTAATCTTTCTATTTGAAAGGTTCAAGCAGCAGACATTTTTATATAAAGTGGCAATAGAGACCTGAAGAAACAACACAAGAGAAGCTAAGGAGCTATTGAAATGACTTATGAGTGCTTATGTTCTAATCACACACACACAAAATAGGTACAGAAAGTAAGAAATTTTGTGTCAAAAGGAATAACATGGATGCCTTGGGTGCTAGTGTCTCAGATTAACAGCATGTATAATTCAGCAAATCACAAGTGCAGTGTCATTTGTCTTTAAAGGTAGGATGCTCCACAAGAAAGCTTCTGAAGTAGGTACAGACTTTCAAGGAAACTTTTGGGGTTGTAACCTTTCAAGAGAAAGGATGGCAGTCTCTTCTGCCAGAACTCCAGCAGGACCAAGCTACGAATCTTAGATGATGTTTTTTAAGCATGAGCATGAAGCACAGAATGTGCAATTATACTTGCTGAACAGGATCAGAGCTAAGGATGTTTGGGGCTCTTTATTTCTCTGGTAAGAGCAAGAGCAAAAAGCTTTGCCTTGTCTCTAGTCCCAGATTCCCAATATTTTACAGCCTGGTTTCAGTTTCTAAGACACAAAATTATTTGTAGCTCATTTTGTCAGTTTTTCATCATTATTTAAGTAATGTTATCATTGACAAGTCCCTTCCAGTCTACACCAGCACCAGGGTACCTTGGGCGCAGAGTCTGCAGACACCCACAAGGTACCCACAGGACCCTCCACAGGATCTTAAGACCTCTGGAGAGTGAATCATAACTTCTGCTAGGAGGCAGGATCCGAACACCACGTATCTGGCACCTTCCCTGCAAGAGGAGTGCTTGCCTGCAGAGAGTACTCTGAACACTGAAACTCAGGAGAAAGATAGTCTTCCAGGTCTGCTGATAGAGGCTAACACAATCACCTGAGGAACAAGCTCTAACCAGAGACAACTACAACAACTAACTCTAGAGATTACCAGATGGCAAAAGGCAAAAGTAAGAATATTACTAACAGAAACCAAGACCACTCACCATAATCAGAACACAGCACTCCCACCCCACCCAGTCCTGGGCACCCCAAAACACCCGAAAAACTAGACCCTGATTTAAAAGCATATCTCAAGATGATGGTAGAGGACATCAAGAAGGACTTTAATAACTCACTTAAAGAAATACAGGAAAACACTGCTAAGTAGGTAGAAGACATTAAAGAGGAAGCACAAAAATCCCTTAAAGAATTGCAGGAAAACATGACCAAACAGGTGATGGAATTGAATAAAACCATCCAAGACCTAAAAAGGGAAGTAGACACAATAAAGAAAACCCAAAGTGGGGCAACGCTGGAGATGGAAAACCAAGGAAAGAAATCTGGAAACACTGATGCTTGCATCAGCAACAGAATACAAGAGATGGAAGAGAGAATCTCAGGTGCAGAAGATTCCATAGAGAACATCGCACAACAATCAAAGAAAATACAAAATGCACAAAGATCCTAACTCAAAACATCCAGGAAATCCAGGACACAATGAGAAGACCAAACCTACAGATAATAGGAGTAGATAAGAATGAAGATTTTCAACTTAAAGGGCCAGCAAATGTCTTCAACAAAATTATAGAAGAAAGCTTTCCAAATCTAAAGAAAGAGATGCCCATGATCATACAAGAAGCCTACAGAACTCCAAATAGACTGGACTAGAAAAGAAATTCCTCCCGACATATAATAATCAGAACAACAAATGCACTAAATAAAGATAGAATATTAAAAGCAGTAAGGGAAAAGGGTCAAGTAACATATAGAAAACAGGCCTATCAGAATTACACCAGACTTTTCACCAGAGACTATGAAAGCCAGAAGATCCTGGACAGATGTTATACAGACACTAAGAGAACACAAATGCCAGCCCAGGCTATTATACACAGCCAAACTCTCAATTACCATAGATGGAAAAACCAAAGTATTCCACGACAAAACCAAATTCACACATTATCTTTCCATGAATCCAGCCCTTCAAAGGATAATAACAGAAAAAAAAAAACAATACAAGAAAGGAAACCACGCCCTAGAAAAAGCAAGAAAGTAATGCCCCAACAAACCAAAAAAAAGACAGCCACAAGAACAGAATGCCAACTCTAAAAACAAAAATAAAAGGAAGCAACAATTACTTTTCCTTAATATCTCTTAATATCAATGGACTCAATGGACTCAATTCTCCAATAAAAAGACATAGACTAACAGATTGGCTACACAAGCAGGACCCAACATTCTGCTGCTTACAAGAAACCCATCTCAGGGAAAAAGACAGACACTACCTCAGAGTGAAAGGCTGGAAAACAATTTTCCAAGCAAATGGTCTGAAGAAACAAGATGGAGTAGCCATTTTAATATCGGATAAAATCGACTTCCAACCCAAAGTTATCAAAAAAGACAAGGAGGGACACTTCATACTCATCAAAGGTAAAATCCTCCAAGAGGAACTCACAATTCTGAATATCTACGCTCCAAATGCAAGGGCAGCCACATTTATTAAAGACACCTTAGTAAAGCTCAAAGCACACGTTGCACCTCACACAATAATAGTGGGAGACTTCAACACACCACTTTCATCAATGGACAGATCGTGGAAACAGAAACTAAACAGGGACACAGTGAAACTAACAGAAGTTATGAAACAAATGGACCTGACAGATATCTACAGAACATTTTATCCTAAAACAAAAGGATATAACTTCTTCTCAGCACCTCACGGGACCTTCTCCAAAATTGACCATATAATTGGTCACAAAAGAGGCCTCAACAGATACAAAAATATTGAAATTGTCCCATGCATCCTATCAGACCACCATGGACTAAGACTGATCTTCAATAACAACATAAATAATGGACAGCCAATATTGATGTGGAAAATGAAAAACACTCTTCACAATGATACCTTGGTCAAGGAAGGAAAAAAGAAAGAAATTAAAGACTTTTTAGAGTCTAATGAAAAAGATGCCACATCATACCCAAACTTATGGGACACAATGAAAGCATTTCTAAGAGGGAAACTCATAGCTCTGAGTGCCTCCAAAAAGAAACTAGAGAGAGCACACACTAGCAGCTTGACAACACACCTAAAAGCTCTAGAAAAAAAGGAAGCAAATTCACCCAAGAGGAGTAGACGGCAGGAAATAATCAAACTCAGGGGCGAAATCAACCAAGTGGAAACAAGAAGAACTATTCAAAGAATCAACCAAAGGAGGAGCTGGTTCTTTGAGAAAATCAACAAGATAGATAAACCCTTCGCCAAACTCACTAGAGTGCACAGGGAAAGCATCCTAATTAACAAAATCAGAAATGAAAAGGGAGACATAACAACAGATCCTGAAAAAATCCAAAACACCATCAGATCCTTCTACAAAGGGCTATACTCAACAAAACTGAAAAACCTGGATGAAATGGACAAATTTCTAGACAGATACCAGGTACCAAAGTTAAATCAGGATCAAGTTAATGATCTAAACATTCCCATATCTCCTAAAGAAATAGAAGCAGTCATTAATAGTCTCCCAACCAAAAAAAAAAAGCCCAGGACAAGATGGCTTTAGTACAGAGTTCTATCAGACCTTCAAAGAACATCTAATTCCAGTTCTGCACAAAGTATTCCACAAAATAGAAGTAGAAGGTTCTCTACCCAATTCATTCTATGAAGCCACAATTACTTTGATACCTAAAACACAGAAAGATCCAACGAAGATAGAGAACTTCAGACCAATTTCCCTTCTGAATATCAATCCAAAAACACTCAATAAAATTCTCACTAACTGAATCAAAGAACACATTAAAATAATAATCCTTCCTGACCAAGTAGGTTTTATTCTAGGGATGCAGGGATGGTTTAATATATGGAAATCCATCAATGTAATCCAGTATATAAACAAACTCAAAGGCAAAAACCACATGATCATCTCCTTAGATGCAGAGAAAGCATTAGACAAAATCCAACACCCATTCATGATAAAAGTCTTGGAAAGATCAGGAATTCAAGGCCCATAACTAAACATGATAAAAGCAATCTACAGCAAACCAGTAGCCAACATCAAAGTAAATGGTGAGAAGCTGGAAGCAATCCCACTAAAATCAGGGACTAGACAAGGCTGCCACTTTCTCCCTACCTATTCAACATTGTACTTGATGTCCTAGCCAGAGCAATTCGACAACAAAAAGAGATCAAGGGGAAATAAATTGGAAAAGAAGTAAAAATATCACTTTTTGCAGATGATACGATAGTATATATATATATATAAGTGACCCTAAAAATTCCACCAGAGAACTCCTAAACCTGATAAACAGGTCGGTGAAGTGGCTGGATATAAAATTTACTCAAACAAGTCAATGGCCTTTCTCTCCACAAATAATAAACAGGCTGAGAAAGAAATTAGGGAAACAACACCCTTCTCAATTGTCATAAATAATATAAAATACCTTGGTGTGACTCTAAATAAGGAAGTGAAAGATCTGTATGATAAGAACTTCAAGTCTCTGAAGAAAGAAATTAAAGAAGATCTCAGAAGATGGAAAGATCTCCCATGCTCATGAATTGGCAGGATAAACATTGTAAAAATGGATATCTTGCCAAAAGCAATCTACAGATTCAATGCAATCCCCATCAAAATTCCAACTCAATTCTTCAACAAATTAGAAAGAGCAATCTGCAAATTCATCTGGAATAACAAAAAACCTAGGATAGCAAAAACTCTTCTCAAGGATAAAAGAACCTCTGGTGGAATCACCATGCCTGACCTAAAGCTTTACTACAGAGCAATTGTGATAAAAACGGCATGGTACTGGTATATCGACAGACAAGTAGACCAATGGAACAGAATTTAAGACCCAGAGATGAACCCACACACCTATGGTCACTTGATCTTCAACAAGGGAGCTAAAACCATCCAGTGGAAAAAAGACAGTATTTTCAACAAATGGTGCTGGCACAATTGGCGGTTATCATGTAGAAGAATGAGAATTGATCCATTCCTATCTCCTTGTACTAAGGTCAAATCTAAGTGGATTAAGGAACTCCACATAAAACCAGAGACACTGAAACTTATATAGGAGAAAGTAGGGAAAAGCCTTGAAGATATGGGCACAGGGGAAAAATTCTTGAATAGAACGTCAATGGCTTGTGCTTTAAGATCGAGAATTGACAAACGGGACCTCATGAAACTGCAAAGCTTCTGTAAGGCAAAAGGCACCGTCAGTAAGACAAAAAGGCCACTAACAGATTGGGAAAGTATATTTACCTATCCTAAATCAGATAGGAGACTAATATCCAATATATATAAGGAACTCAAGAAGGTGGACTCCAGAAAATCAAATAACCCCATTTAAAATTGGGGCTCAGAGCTAAACAAAGAATTCTCACCTGAGGAATACCGAATGGCTGAGAAACACCTGAAAAAATGTTCAGCATCCTTAATTATCAGGGATATACAAATCAAAACAACCCTGAGATTCCACCTCACACCAGTCAGAATGGCTAAGATCAAAAATTGAGGTGACAGCAGATGCTGGCGAGGATGTGGAGAAAGAGGAACACTGCTCCATTGTTGGTGGGATTGCAAGCTTGTACAACCACTCTGGAAATCATTCTGGCAGTTCCTCAGAAAATTGGACCTAGTACTACCGGAGGATCCTGCAATACCTCTCATGCGCATATATCCAGAAGATGTTCCAACTAGTAAGAAAAAACATGCTCCACTATGTTCATAGCAGCCTTATTTATAATAGCCAGAAGCTGGAAAGAACCCAGATGCCCCGCAACAGAGGAATGGATACAAAAAAACGTGGTACATTTATACAATGGAGTACTACTCAGCTATTAAAAGAATGAATTTATGAAATTCCTAGACAAATGGTTGGACCTGGAGGGCATTATCCTAAGTGAGGTAACCCAATCACAAAACAACTCAAATGATATGTACTCACTAATAAGTGGATATTAGCCCAGAAACTTAGAACACCCAAGATATAAGTTACAATTTGCAATACACTGAAATTCAAGAAGACAGAAGACCAAAGTGTGGACACTTTGCCCCTTCTTAGAACTGGGAACAAAACACCCATGGAAGGAGTTACAGAGACAAAGTTTGGAGCTGTGACAAAAGGATGGACCATCTAGAGACTGCCATATCCAGGGATCCACCCCATAATCAGCCTCCAAACGCTGACACCATTGCATACACTAGCAAGATTTTGCTGACAGGACCCTGATATAGCTGTCTCTTGTGAGACTACGCCAGGGCCTAGCAAACACATAAGTGGATGCTCACAGTCAGCTATTGGATGTATCACAGGGCCCCCAATGGAGGAGCTAGAGAAAGTACCCAAGGAGCTAAAGGGATCTGCAACCCCATAGGTGGAACAACATTATGAACTAACCAGTACCCAGGAGTTCTTGACTCTAGTTGCATATGTATCAAAAGATTGCCTAGTTGGCCATCACTAGAAAGAGAGGCCCATTGGACATACAAACTTTATATGTGCCAGTACAGGGGAATGCTAGGGCCAAAAAGTGGGAGTGGGTGGGTAGGGGAGTGGGGGGGAGGGTATGGGGGAATTTTGGGATAGCATTGGAAATGTAAATGAGGAAAAACCTAATAAAAATATAAAAAAAGAAATGTTATTATTATGTTACATCTACATTTAAGATGATAAATATGTGTCTTAAAATATACAAAAGACTGCCTTAAAAATTGTGTTACCTATATATTTTCCTTTGTTATTGTATCTTTTACGCATACTTTCACAAGCCTCAACAGCCTACAGATGTAACTAACAATGTATCCAAAGACAGAAATTCATAAATAAAAATTACATCAAAAGCATAATGTAGTATGAGTGTCAGGTGGACATGGTCATGTGATAACCTTTCATGAATCTGTTTAAGAACTCAAAGTAATTATATATTACCAATGATCAAAGCATGCATATATGGTAAAGGTATGAAAGACGTATGTTCCACAAATACACTGTAACTTCATATTCAGAGAGGAAATACTGGGGCATTTACTAGTTTTATAGTAACATTTGTGTATTTCTTTTCTAAATTGACTGCAGAGACATTTGCACCAGGTAATATTATTTGTTTAGTGATATTTTTGCAAATGAGTCTTCGGATAAATAATATATCCTGTATATTTAATATGGATAAATAAGTTATGTCATAGAGTCTATACTCTATGCGTTTGCTAGGAAGGATCACCCTCATGAAAAACAAAAAGAAAAGGTCAAATCATTCACTAATTTCTAGCTAATATCACCATTTAGTAGTTAAGACTACTTTTTCACCTAACATTTAGGTACAACATTTTAAACAATGCTACATGTAAAATATTTTATAAGGATAATTTTTATGTCAAGAGAATAGTATGCAATAAAAATTGAAGTCATTATAGTTTTCCTGTAAAATATTTAAAATTGCACTAATTTTTTTAAGAGGAATTATCTCTCATACAAGAAGAAACAGTCAACCAAAATATTCTAGAGTAAGGATTGGGAAAATTGCTTTTAACACTTTAACTATTGGTGAAGCAGATTATCTCTCTGAGTCTGTAACTCTTTAATATCAAAGGAAGACTTGACATGTAAGTCCACTCAGTCAATGAAAAACAACATAGTATTAAGCAGTTTGACTATAAAGTCAGTAGTCATTGTCTTATATGATGCTTGTATAATCAGACAACATGAGAATCCTTAGCTCTTTTTTTCTTTTTTTCAAAGATGAGGTATTGTGGGAAGCCACATGTGCCGTTGCTGAGTGGCACTGACTACTGCTGGCCACCACGCATAAGATTGGACAAACAACCAATGTGTACATATGCAGTAAAGTTTTTTGCAAAGACACTGCCTGTCCCAGGCATGATAATGAGGTTCTGTAAGGTACTGAGAGTATAACCAATCAGATGTGAGACATGCAAATGAGGTATGATAATGAGGTTCTGTAAGGTACTGAGAGAGAGTAGCCAATCAGATGAGGAACATGCAAATGAGGCTTAGTGCATAACCAATCCGGGTGTGAGACACGCCCCTCCTAGGCCTATAAAAGCAGCACCAGTTCTGGGCTCGAAGTCTTTTCGCCTCTACAATCAAGCTCTCCCAATAAACGTGTGCAGAAGGATCCTGTTGCAGCGTCGTTCTTCCTGGCCAGTCGAGCGCGCGCAAGAAGGTATGACCATGCTGGGCCTGTAAGCTGTATAAAAATGATTCTGTGGGAATCCAGATAAATCTTAGGCTCTTATCTTAGGCTCTTCTCAGATATTGTCAGTATTAATTAGAGGGATGAAATAATAAAGGCATGAGTGGCTTCATTACTAAAAAGTGGGTTCTGGGATATGAGAAGAATTTGGCTTATTCATTTACCACCTAAGGCAAGAAAATTATATGCTAAAATTGCATTCCTCCATTTAAATTATCAATTCAATTTATTTCTGAAGCTCAAATATTTTTTCTGAACAAGCTACTTTTTTTTTAAATTTCTCTGTGTCAGGAACTTCTACAAGTGCTCACTGCAGCAGTGAGACTGGTCTGCTGTTTAGGAAGAACAACTCAGGCTTGAAAGACAATTCAGCCTCATTAAAGTAAAAAGTCAAACTGTAGGCTTAATTTTTCAAAACCTACTTTAATAAGGGTTCTTAAACACTTCAATCTCCCTTCTAACTCACTCACCAAAGGTAGGGAAGAAGAAAGGTTAATAGGAAACGGATATGTGGATTTGCTTAGAAATAGTTCTTTGGGGCAATTCCAAACACGAATCAGGAGGAATCAGGAGCAGTAGTCCAGTCCAATTGTAAACACCAAACACAAATCGGTAGCAGTGGATCAATCCAGAAGGAACCTTGATGCTTTGCTGAATTGGCACAAGAAGCTGCCAGAACACCATGAAAAGTTCTTTGGCTCTTTTCTTTTTATGAAGTCACGACAAGCGAAGATCAGCAAAGACCAGTAAAGCGTTGCAATATCAACCAAGGCAATAACGTTTTCTCACTATCTGTAGGGCTATATTTATATTCTTTCTAAACATCACATGCCCTCTCAAGTGTTTGCTCCAGCAAAACATCACATGCCCTTTCACAAGACAGCTTCTAGAAAAACATCACTGTCTCTGTTTTCAGCAAGACATCCTTTCATAAGACAGTTTCCAGAAAAAACATCACATGACACAACTGAGTCTCCAAAGAAACCAGAAATTTCCACTTCATCAAACTTAAAATTCTCTTGATGCCCACCACTCTCTAGATTGCCAAGATCCTCCCCCTTGAGAAGGCAGTTTCCCAAAAACATGTAGACCTCGATTGACCACTAAACTCTGACATACAGAGACTATTTTGCTAAATTATACAACTCCTCTGAGACCATTTCCTTGTTATTATAGATAATAACAAACAGACACATCTTACTAAGTTATTGTGAAGGTTAATAGAATACTTAATATAAAGTACTCTGCAAATAGAGAACTTCCTGGTCTGGCCTCAGTGAGAGAAGACATGCCTAACCCTTGAGAGACTTGAGACCCTAGGGAGTGGGGAGGCCTAGCAGGGGTGTTGGGGGTTGGGAATATCCTCCTGGAGATGGGGGTTGGAGAAATGTGATGAGGAACTGTGAGATTGTGGATCAGGAAGGGGGTAATAACTGGACTTCAAAAAAATAAAAGTAATTAAAGAAATACTCTGCAAATTAACCACTCAAATATGGGGCAGGCATGTGTGACACATAGAAGTGAATATATCTCTGTTGGTTCCCAACTGTTTTTTTTTTAATTTTTAATAAGACCACAACATTTTAAAATAGTGATATTAATGCTATTATTTTACTGTCCCCAAACATACAGACATTATTTGGCTCTCTAACAATTAAAATGAAATGATGACTCTAGTTTATTAAGAGAATGGAGTCACTGCACAAAGAGCTCAGCTATGGTTCTATATAGCCATTTCCAACACAGGCTCCATCATTTCATTTGTCAACAGTCCATCTCCAGGTGGATCATGTTTCCCTAACACATCTTATTCTGTGCTGCCTAGTTTAATGTCAACCTGACACAAGCTAGAGTCATCTGAGCAGAGGGAGCCTCAATTGAGAAAAATGCCTCCATAAGATAAGGCATTTTTTTAATTAGTGATTTTTTTCCAGGTTCTAAAAGAAAGTAGGTTTAACAAGGCAAGAAGAACAAGCTAGTAAACAGCATTCCTCCATGGCCTCTGCATCAGTTCCAGATTCTAGGTTCCCACCTGGTTTGAGTTCCTGGCTTGGCTTCCCTCAGTGGTCCTGACTCATGATAAGCCAAATAAATCCTCTCTTCCTCAAGTTGCTTTTAGTCAAGGTGTTTCCTGACAGCAATTGTATCGCTAGATAGGACACTGTACAACTGCTAGTCATCTACTATCCTTTTGTTTTTATTCAAATTTCTTGTGTTATTTGTTGTAAAAGGATTCTCTGAGTAATGAGCCTTTTCTCTGCTGCATCAGGTAATCTTAGAAATCAGATTCAGAACCCATACTGAGTTACTGTGTTCCTCTTTGGTTCATACTGTTAATTTTCTCACTTCAGCTTTACCTCTAGTCACAATACCAGTCAAATAATTGAAACTCTTTTGTGTGTTGTTTCATAAGCAATCAGAAACAAAGAGTTCTATTTTTGACTGAAAGGAAGTCACAGCAAGGGGCTAATGATGATCTTTGCTTTTACATTGTGTGTCTGTCTATATCATCAGTGAGTCTGAGAAGAGAGGGCTGCAAACAGCTTCTCCAAGACAGCTCTGAGCCCCTATAGCTTTCCCATTAGTAAAGGCATTTCCGGAACTGCATTCTCCTCTGTTCTCCTTACTTTGGCTTAAGAAAACATCAAATTTCCGGACTGCTTTCTAAAATGATCCAGACAAAACCATATATAGCTAAGGAGAGAGGGGATATAATTATGTGATCTCTCACTTGTTATCAGCTAAGTGAAATGAGAGCAGATTCCATGGGGATTTTCCATTTTCCTCAGTCCTTGTCTTCTGCCTGCATAAAATCATAGAAGTAACTGGTTTGTTAAAATTAACTGTGGTCAGGTTCTTTGTACCAAGAACCTTAATATAAGCAGATCGCTCATGATGACCTAGCTCGTAAGGTGAACTAGTTGCTCAACTTTGAGTGCTTGGGTGAAGCACCAACAGAACCACACTTGGAGAGTATAATGATGAGGATATGACTTTTGTCAAAGATACTAGTTTTAGTTGCCATTTTCTGGGGATGTATACAGGATAGTTTGGAAACAATCTATATACTAAAATATAGGTTCCATTTTTTAAACATCTTTGCCTTAGCTCTGAGCACTTCACTTGGTCTAATGCATAACTGATCTTCCCATTGTTCTCTAAACACTACAGTGCTGGAGAAACTTTTAGAAAACACATAGATAATATTAGACTTTTGACTAAGGACCACAATAAGATTTTTCTCTTAATGTACTATGAATCTCCATACTCTGTGCTAGATAATATGTGCTACTGCAATGCTCCATTAAATTTTAGAGTGTTGGTGTTTTGGGAAAAGATAAAGTAAGCTTCTACAGAAAATGTGTGTTTTACATTCTTTTTCAATGTATAGATTTATTATATGTAGAAATATAGAAAAATGCTTTGTCTTTCTTTCTGGTGTTAAAAATGAACAAGTAAAGCCTTAATTCAGAGATACATGTTGTAGGTGAGTAGATAGCAATGAATAAATTTTAAAAAGAGAGTGTGATTCAGATGTACTTAGAAGAAACTAATTTCCATTACTATTATTAATAAATAATGAAACAAAAAAGCATTTTCAGCTATAGCTCAAAGGAGGTAAACAATGATGTTAATTTGTGATAGGGGACAGAGAGCATGACTTCATTATTGGGCATACTTTTTCTTTTGCTTGTGACAATACAGAACAGTGTGTGTGTGTGTGTGTGTGTGTGTGAGTGTGTGTGTGTGTGTGTGTGTGTGTGTGTGTGTGTGTGTGTGTGCGTAACTGAAATGTATTTACAATGAGAACAAGTGTTCTTTTTCCTAAAATTGTCGAGGAGCCTTGCCAGGACATAGAATGTTCTATAGACTACGGTGTGAACCATCAGGTACTAGAAAGTCCTTATTTCTAGTGTTCTTGCTTATTAGCATTATACATATCCTTACCACATTATACATTTTCTGAAGATTGTAGAATATATATTAGACAAACTGCTATTATGTATGGAGACCTGCTTTCTTTGAACATAAATATCATAAGTGGGTACAACTGAGGTACAAAAATTTTAAATGACCTAAATACTTTCTTTGGGAAAATGTCAAAATGCATTGTAATAAAGAACTATATTGAGATGCATTATTTAAAATATTCCATGAGTGCAGAAAACACGCACATACATGTGTGTGTGTTTATAGTCTTTAAGATAAAACAGTACTAATTTTGTCTAGAATTGTGCAAGTGTTCCATATAAGCTTCATCTGTTCAAATAAAACATTTCCTACTTTTCATATATCATTCCTTTCATAGTTTTAAACATTTTATCCCAGCCTCTAAAAAAATATTCTAAATTTTCCTACCTATGCATACTATGTTTCCTCTACACATAATAAAACCAATTCTGATAATTTAGGTTGTTTGCATTGTATCCTCCTTACCCTTTCTTAGAAATGGGAACAAAACACCCATAGAAGGAGTTACAGAGACAAAATTTGGAGCTGTGATGAAAGGATGGACCATCTAGTGATTGCCATATGCAGGGATCCATCCCATAATCAGCTTCCAAATGCTGACACCATTGCATACACTAGCAAGATTTTGCTGAAAGGACCCAGATATGGCTGTCTCTTGTGAGACTATGCCGGGGCCTAGCAAACACAGAAGTGGATGATCACAGTCAGCTATTGGATGGGTCACACCGCCCCTAATGGAGGAGCTAGAGAAATTACCCAAGGAGCTAAAGGGAACTGGAACCCTATAGGTGGAACAACAATATGAACTAACCAGTACCCGGGAGCTCTTGTCTTTAGCTGCATATGTATCAAAAGATGGCCTAGTCGGTCATCACTGCAAAGAGAGGCCCATTGGACTTGCAAACTTTATATGCCCCAGTACAGGGGAACGCCAGGGCCAAAAGGGGGCAGTGGGTGGGTAGGGGATTGGGGGGGTGGGCATGGGGGACCTTTGGGATAGCATTGAAAATGTAAATGAGGAAAATACCTAATAAAAAATAAATAAATAAAAAAGTTTTAAATGGAGAACAATGGGATGATCAGTTATGCATTAGACCAAGTGAAGTGCTCAGAGCTAAGGCAATGATGTTTCAAAAATGGAACCTATATTTTAGTATATAGATTGTTTCCAAACTATCCTGTATACATCCCCAGAAAATGGCAACTAAAGCTGGAATAGTAAAAAATGGGGCTTATTTAGTTTTTTTAATATGATATCTCATTTTATCTCTGAAAATGACAATTAGTTGAAACACAAATTTGCCAATAATAATAGCTCATCTTTAACATGAGACACAGAGAAAAGAATTACTCATGTTCTCTTCAGACAGTTCTGGAGTCCTCTTCTGTCTACAGTAGGAGAGCTTGGAGATAGGTCAGAGTTCTTCACAGAAAAGATGATGTATGTGGAAAATTAAGTAAAGTGTATAAAGAGTGGCAATAACAAACTGAAGTTTTTTTCATCATTGCTGTTAAATACTTACGCAGTAATCATAAGCTTAACTTTTATGTAATAAAAGAGATGTCAAGAAGGGAAGTGGCTTGCTTAAAAAACAAAGATAAATATATAGGAAGGTCTTTCTAATGTTCACTTTTCCTGTTATTATGACCAAATGCCCAGCAAAAGCAACATAAATGAAGAAAGCTATTTTGTCTTGGTTTCCCCATTATGATGGGGTAGGATCGGTGGGGTTGCTGATGAGAACATTGTTAGTGAAAATTTTAAAGTGACGATTTTTCTTTATCCTGACTAGCTCCCAAATAAATGAGACAGAGACGATAAGATTTAATCAACCTTTATGGCACAATAGCTGCACAGTATTAATTTATTTTAATCCTCCAAACTACCTCTCAGCCACTCCTGAGATACATTCATTTTGTAATGTTCCCATGATGGCTTCTTGGCCCTTTCCTCAAGGGGAATTCTCTCTTTTCTTTCTTGTTCTCTTCCCCTGGCTGGGATCAGAAGTCCAGCCCTATTCTCTCATCTGCTCAGCCATTGGCTGACTAGCTTTTATTGACAAATCAGAGAATAAATGGAAGCAGTGTTTACACAACACTGAGGCAGAAGATACTTAGAATAAATATTATAGTGGATTGCAACCAGGCATGGGGGCAGACAAATCAGCATAATACAAGGACAATCCTTACACAGTGCTTATTAACATGCTTATAGAACATTCTACTGCTGCGCCTCACATTTAAGTTTAGACAGGAAGCAGAAAATTTAGATGGATAATGGGGCCAAATTATAACTTCCAAAGGTACAAACCTGGTGATCCACTTCTTCCCACTGTGCTTCTCACCTCAAAGGTCCCACAGCCTTCCTAAACAGTGAACCAACTGGAGAGCAAGTGTGCCAACACACCAGTGTGGATGGGGATGGGTAACTCATTTCCAATTCAAACCAAATGATACTCATAAGAAGCTATGAGAATTTAGCATCAGCGTTGAGCTGTTCCCTCAGGACTGTCAGAGTCTATCCTCAAGTATGCTAATCATCTGCTTTGAGACAGATTCTTCTGTATTTTGTAACCCTAATGATGGTGGTGATAGCTATGATTTTATTAACAGTGCAGTTCTGCATCACTGTTTTTAGCATTGATAAATCTTGGTAAGTAAAGTGTAGGAAAGATGGAGTATACGATGTTTATTTCAGTCTGTTAACTATTTATAAAACTTGAGGAAAATACCTAATCCTAACTTTTAACTTTAGTGATAGGAAACTGAATTTTTGAAGAAGTCAGATCAACTTATGTTTATGGAATTGCAAGGATGTACATGGAGTACATTTCATGCACTTTATAATTCAGCATATTTCTCATATCGTGGGTACTCTTATAATAACCAGACTTTAGAGGCTCGGTTCCTAAATAAACAGGGACAGTGAGAAGTAGGACCGAAGTGGTTCAATATCATAGGCCTTCACTCCTAAGTTGATCTCTTCTTTGGTATCTATACAGGCATGGTAAGATGAGACAGTATCACTTATCATTAGAAGGGCAAAAATCAGGTTTCAGCAAAACAACTCTATTTCTGCTCTACTGCTAGAATGCCAAGGGCACAGTTCAAAAACACAGGACTATCCAGTATCGCTATGCTCTCCCATGTGTTTCCTTAGATGACATCAGCATTGGTCTAGGCATCATCAAGTTTCAGATGCTATCTAAGTTTGATACTCTATAATAACAGTGGCCTATATCAATGTCCCACACTCAGATTTTGTGGGGTTGGTGTCAGTAATCTTATATAAAAATATGTATATTTAAGCTTTTTTAGTTATATTTAAGCTCTTTTCATTAGCCTGCTCATTTTCATCTAATAATGGAACATGCTTTCTGGTGTATTATTAAATATTCATTTCTAACAGAATTAGCTTGTTATATTTTAATAAGCTTGGACTATTCTCTTTTCTTGACTAATAAGGAATCCCTTGAAAATGCATTAAATAATACAACTTTTTGGAAAATGTCACGAAGAGTTAGGATGTACTTGAGGTTCTATAGAAAATGAATCAAAGTAAAAAATAAATGACCATCTATGGAACCCATCTGAGAGTAACTGTGGTAGAAAACATCCTTTTACTTAAGGAAGCAGTACACACAATATTATAAAGTGCAACAGGAAAGACTTATATATGCTTTGCGTATGAGGACTTATGAGATTCTCTTAGGAATAAGTTTTCAGGAGATGCCTTAATAGTGAAATTAGAAGCAACCTTCCAAGAAGAAACCAGGAAAGCTGAATCAGTTTCATTCTAAATCGTCATTGTCTGTGACCTGGAACAAATCGATAGAGGTTGTTCAGATCATCTTTGGAAAATATAATTAATTCAACTTTCTAATTCAAGTCAATTTATATGAATTGATCCTTCACCATGTTCTTGGGATAGGAATAGTTAGCTTTATTTCACTCTGTGTGATGGTTTGAATATGCTTGGCCCTGGGAATAGCACTATTAGGAGTGGCCTTGTTGGAGGAAGTGTGTTGTTGTGGGTGTGGGCTTTAAGACCTTTGTCCTAGCTCTTTGGGAGCCAGTCTTCTCCTAGCTTCCTTTAAAACAATAGGTGGAACTCTCAACTATTCCAACCCCATATCTGCCTGGATGCTGCGATGCTCCCACCTTGATCATAATGGACTGAGCCTCTGAACCTGTAAGCCAGCCCCAATTAAATGTTGTCCTTATATCAGTTGCCTTCGTTATGGTTTCTGTTCACAGCAGTAAAACCCTAACTTAGATACTCTGGTAACCCACTATTTAGATAGGAAGCCAAACAATACACATCAAATCTTAATATAAAATTTAACCACTATTACAAGATAAGAAAATGAACATGCACAATAGCTAAATGTTGGTTGAGGCTGGAGGGAGGAGAGGCTGGCTTCACAGATGTCATTTAAGCCAGATAAAGAACACTTCCCTTTTCCTTCATTCGGAGAAGATGCTCATTAATTTTTTTGAATAATATATCTTTTCTTTTTGACTGACCAATATTTCTTGATATATAAACTCCTTCATTTGGTAAAGAATTAGTTATTAACTAAATTGGCTTTTAAAACATAAGCACTTGCCGGGCGGTGGTGGTGCACACCTTTAATCCCAGCACTTGGGAGGCAGAGGCAGGCGAATTTCTGAGTTTGAGGCCAGCCTGGTCTACAAAGTGAGTTCCAGGACTTCCAGGACTATACAGAAAAACCCTGTCTTGAAAAAACCAAAAAACAAAACAAAGCAAAACAAAACAAAACAAAAACAAAAAACATAAGTGCTCTATTGTGTATGTGTCTTTGAAGACCAGAGTTGGAAATAGATATTCTTATTTTTCAAATGGAGAATTTGAGTAAGAAAATAATACAATAGCAAACTAGAAGAAAATTGACATTTTTGTCTATACAAATAAACATGATCTTATTCAGACATTTTAATTAATAAGTCAAAATATCAAAGTAACAAATTAAAAATTCTAACATTCAACAAGGTTGTATAAAATATTTTATTACAGGGATAGATTCTGAGAAATGTATGGCTAGGGGATTTCTTTATGGTATATTTACACAAGTGAAGATGATTCATCACTATTACCTTGTGACCCATCATTGGATGAAAATGTTATACAAGGTGCTGGGAAAATAGCTCATTGATTAAGAGCTCTTATAGAAGAACTGTGTTCAGTTTCCAGCACTCACATGTTAGATCACAAACACCTATAACTATCCCCAGGGAATCCAATGTTCTCTTCTGGACCCTTGGGGCACCTGCAAATATACATATGTGCACATACCACATATGTGGTATACTTGCAAATAAGCAGATGCACATATACACATAAAATAAAAATTCTTACAAACCTTAGTTAACATAAGATTGTATTTGTACATGGTTAGGCATTTAACTGTTACTGTTTCATTCTAGAAGTTAGAATAGAGTCAATAATTTAATATCTGGATTTGGGCTTGATAAAGACTCAACAATATGAATGTCTCAACATTCAAATGGAATGACTTGGGAAAAATGAATTATGATTATGAAAGGGAAGGTCACCACTACTCAAAATAAAGTTAATATTGTCTCAAGAAGCAACTTTGCATTTATTCAAATATGTCAGACACGGCAAGTGAAGCGACAAAGCTCTATTCCACTGAAGAAGAGGAGAGGACTGAGAACTGAGGTATAAAAAATAAAATGAGCAGCTGAGAGGGAAAAAGGCCAAAAATACTGATTCTTTATCCTGAGCCAATTGTGAATGTTATGTGTCCTCAAGATATATAAAGAAGCCAAACTGAAAAGAAAACAGATGAATTTTCCCCCCTTCCCATTGTGAATTAGGTACCATCTGCAAAGACAAAATGCCGAAGCAAATACAAGTATGTGAATATGCTACAGACAAAATGACATATATGTATGCAGATTTCTCTGTGATAACTTTAAAATGTACATCTTCAATTATAATGAATGGATATGAATTGACTTCTTTAGTACTTTGATTATAATTTTAATAGTTACCAAACTTACATTTGAGAAGCTGGATTTTAATTCTAGTCATATGGTTCTGAGCATCCATTTTCAAGCCAATAAAACAGTGCTGAGTAGGATTTTTCTATTAATAGATATTGATTTGTTATTAACACGAAATTGGATCACTTCTATATTTATTCTTATCAACCAAAGGGGAAAGAGGACAGTTATTTCTACTATTTCTTCACAGTCGATGGGGAAAAGCTTGCATTTTGCATATTGTTTCCTGTCTGGAGATTGTTGGGATTGGGCTCTTTGAGTTTCAAAGCAGGTTTGTCACTAGTTACTTGGCTATTCACCCTTCTCCTGGATATACTTAGCTATAACAGAGTGGCAGTACAAGGAGAAGGAATTTTATGAGTTAGAACATAATCAGTTCTCAATATTTGTTTCTGAGGGATGCATGAAGATTCCCAATTCCTTTGCTCAAAGTCTTCTGTTTCTCATATTCCAAACATAAGCTTATACCATTCTGTCATGTTAAGAGCTGCAACACAATTGCCCAAAAGTTCCACTCTAACCACTTATGGTTCTTTTTAATAACATATACATGTGTGTATACAAACACACACATACACATATGTCTTCATCTTGACATAACTATAGGTGGCAAACATGTTCACTTTAAAATGTGACTAGTTCATAATTCTTGCATAATGTGGTACCCATTCATATACCTTTATAACACAGTGAATGTATTAATTGTCAAGGACATGAGGTAAGTACAGTAAGGACATAAACTAAATCTCTTTATGAATTACTGCACACTTCGGTTGTGAAACATAGGCACAATACACCCAGTTTTAATAAAGTATGACATATCTTTTCAGAGAAAATTAATTATGGAGATGCTGCAATTTGGTACACTTAAATCTGGTTTAACAATTAGATTCTGTGTTTATCAATTAATGGCTCAAAGAAAGATACTTTATAGGAGAACATGCTAAAATGTCATTCTGGAACTATTCTGTTTCAGAATTACACAAATCAGAGTAACATCCTAGTCACTTATTTGTATCAACATTTAAAAGAACATAAGAATTTACTAATAAAATGACATTCAAATAGTCTTTCCCTCTCCCCACTCTGTTTAGGTTTGGTCTTGCTGTGAATTTTAATGCTAAATGCAGTCCCCCAAGACATGGAGTCAGCATGTAGACCCAAGTGACAATATGTGACCTTGCCCCCAAGTTATTTCTGACTGATAAATAAAGATGCCAACAGCCAATAGCTGACATAGACACATAGGTGAGATTAAGGATTCCCCAGCTTAGTATCATAGGAGAACTAGGAGGATGAGTAAGTCACTATGAGTTAGGTGAGTTTAAGAGAACATGGCTCTGAGGGCCAGCCAATTGGAGTTAAGAGCAGCCCAGATGAAAAATAGTAAGTAGTAATTCTGGGTTATTGATAGGAAAGTAATTTCTAATAGCATAGAGGGTCAATATCTTCCCAGTTCATGTGCTGCTTAAGGCTTATTATAAATATAGAGGTTGTGTGTGTCTTTTATCCAGGAACTGAATGGTCAAAGGTGGGGCAGAAAAAAATTCTACAGTACCCTGCTCCTCTCCCCCTCTCTTGTGTGCATATTGTGTATGCATTAATGCATAGGAATGAGCCAGCATGTGAATGACAGAGCAGGATGTTCAGAGTCTATCTTTCTTTCTTTTTCTTTTCTTTTCTCTTTTTTTTCTTTTTTCTTTTTTTATTTTTTCATTTATGAGTATGAGTGTGGAAGTCAAAAAAGGACAACAGATCCCAGAACCAGAGTTACAAGGGCTTATGAGCCACCATATGGTTTCTTGAACCCAAGTCCTGTGGAAGAGCAGTAAGCACTCATAACCACTGAGCCATCTTTTCAGCTATAAGACAGTTTCTTACTGAAATGCAAGCTGGAGATTTTTGCTTGGCTGACACCTGTCTCACCAGCCTCTATCTTTAGTGCTGGGATTATAGGCACCTGCAGCCATGCTTTGCTACTTACATGGATACTGAGGACTCAAATTCAAGTACTTTTGCTTACAAAAAAGCAATATACCCACTGAGTAATCTTCTTAGCTTCTTCAGATAATCTTTTATTATTATTATTTATTTATTTATTTTAAATTATGTGTGGATATGTGTGTCTGAGTGTGGGTTGTACAGGTAAGTGCAGTGCTTGTAGAAGCCAGAAAAGTGTGCTGAATTCCCGTGAAAGTGGAGTTATAGGTATTTGTGAGTTGATAGATGTGAGTCCTAGGCACTGAACTCTGGTCCTTTGTAAAAGCAGTACATGCTCTTAACTGCTCATCCATGACTTCAGCACCTCTTATAAGTTACATATATGCATAACATACATCTGTTTACATATATGTTCATGAGCCCAAGAATACTATGGTGCTTGCATGGAGGCCAGAGGACAACTGTAGGCGTTAATTCTTTCCTTCCATTATATGGTCTCTACGATCAAGCTCATGAACTTGGGCTTGGCAGTAAGCATTGTCTTGCCCATTCAAATAATCTTTTTAAAACATACTTTTTGTTTTCAGTTCTTCATATGAAATAAAAAGAATTATTTTATAAAAATCCTTTTGTTAAGTCGGTGCGCAACTTTGTTCTTTTAGATTACATGTTGGCCTAACTTACTTCATAGATATTAGCAAGAAATTTGATAATTACAGTGAAGCTCTGGATTTGGTATGTAGTAATTTGGAACACTGCAACAGCTAAGTGACAGCTTAACCTCATCCCATGGATACTGGTGTGTAGTGTTCCAGTGAAAGAAGGATAAATATAAAAGAATTAATGTTTGGTTTCTTTATGAGTTTTTTAAAAAAATTCTTTTCTTTTTCTTACACAAGTAAGTAAATTTGTACTATGAAAAAGCTAATCTCTGTTAATATCCACTAGAATAACAATTACTTTTGCACAACGAGTTGGGATTGTAATACAAGAAACTTGCGGGGAGGTATTCTAACTATATGCAAACTATAGCAAGTATTAAACGCCATGCTGAGGAAATTGAATGTTTTACCTTATAATTCTATTTATTAATGTTAACTTTGAATTTTATTGGAATGAACTGGTGAATATGAATGTTGATTGGAAATCCTATGAAGAGTTTATTGTGCTTTCTATCAAAGGACTCCACTGAAAAAGTCCTGATTCCTGGGAAGGACTTCAGAGTCACTGACCTCCATTCAACCTTAGGTAAAAATTGGCCAGGGTGTCCATGAAGATTTACTGGATTGAACAGAGTAGTGAAGGTGAAAAAGAGATGCAATGCAAGTGGTTGCCTTAAGGAAAAGTTCCTTGAAACATAGCAAAGGTCATCCAAGGAGTAATTGAGAATAACAGTCTCACTATGTGGAATGGCTTCCTTATACACACCTCTAGGAGCATACAGGCTTTGAAAGATCCTGACAGAATGTAAAAGGTCACAGAAGCCCTGAAATTGGCAAGATAGATGTCAGTGTTAGTAGAACTAGCTTCACTGATTTAGAAAAATAGAGGTGCACAATGCTCTGGCCACTCCTTGAACCTGTGTGTCTGCCAATGTTCTGACCAGGTGTGTGCCCACTGTTGCACCTTCATTAGACTCTTTCCTTGTACCCCTCCCATACCCATTTCTTGAGAATAGACATTGTTTAGATCTGGAAATCCCATACTCTCCCCCTTCTCCTTTCCCCCCTGAGGGCCTATAAAAACTGGGACCTCTTTCCCCTCGAGGTCGACTCCTCTACCTCTGCGTGGGATATGAGTCGTCCCCAGAGCTCTGGCTTTTCCCGAATAAAGCCTTATGTGGTTTGCAACAAGCTCAGTCTGTCCTGAGTTCTTGGGTGTCCGCTATTGTCCTAAGGCCTGAGCGAGGGGCTCCTTTCGGAGTCTTTCAGCTTAATTCTGTATTATAAGATGAACATTTATTAGGTATTTCTGTTACTTTTGTACAGCTATGGCAAACATCCCTGTAAGAACAACATAGCAAGGAATGAGTAATATATTTTGCCCCACAGTTTCAGAGATTTCAGTTCAGAGTTCTCTGCAATATTAACATTGAGAAAACCATGGTATAGGAGAATTTCATGGAGAATAGTCTTCAAGTCATGATTGATAAGAAAATAATAATAGGACTAGAGAATAGAAATAACCTTGGAAACCATATCCCCAATGACCCACTTCCTTCAAATAAGCCCCATCTGCTAAGGTTCTGCAACCTTCCAAAAATCACCACTAGGTGGAATCAAGCATGAGCCCATGGGGAAATATTTCAAGTTCAAGCCATATAGTTCTATTCTGTGCCTCAAATGCCAGCCTTAGTTTTGTTTCTCAGAGTCTGATAAAGTAGCCTCACAAAGAAACTAATGAAGAAGAGTGTTGCTTTAACTTACTATTTCAGGTTCCATTTCAGTTCAGCATTTCATCTGTGCCTTTACTGGGCAGTAATCCACATTTACAGTGTTTCTGTCATTTTGGGGCCTCCATTGCAGCCTAGGATGTACCTTAAAGCTTCATACCCAGCACACAGAGACTGTCTGTAGGAGCTTCAAACATGCTGCATATTGTCCATCTTCCTATTTGTTTCCTTGAAATGTGAGTCAAAACATTTATGATCCCATAACTCTCAAATTCTGTATTCCTGAAAAACTATTATGTAGAAAATATTATGGTCTGCTAGCAGCTGAAGCAATAATTGGATCTATAAGAACTGTAGGCACATTAGCTTTTCAGTGCCTAAATGGTTGAACACAGGGAAACAGGTGCTTGGGAGATGACTTAGGTGAATCTGCAGGAGCAGGGTTTCCTAGAGCATTCTTTTCTCAAGGGAAAGTCTTAAATGGCTTTAGTCTTTCATATCCATGAACTTACCTTAGTTGAAGCATGAATAATTTCTGAATTATTCAAGGCATATTTTCTATTGTTTTAATTAAAAGTAGGTAGTTTCTACTTAATGGTAACAGGCTCTTCAGATACAATGCTTCTTTGGCTCTGACTTTACACAGGCTTTTCTGAGCATATTACAAGTTCATCAAACTATTCCAATCTACTATTGTTTCTGAGACTCATTGTAATTTGCCTAACGGTGCCCAGCAGTAATGGTGCCACTACCCAAAGACTATAATGCCTTAATAGTTCCTCTGCTGTGAATATTAGTTCATCACTTTTACACTCAACCTCCCACAGTTTCAGGGAACAAACAAATCTAGGTAAATTATTTGCTATGATATAATATAATTTGTGTGACTTCTAGACAGAGTTCTTATTTCTACATACAATATTATAAGCATATATATATATATTCAGATCCCACAAAATGGTCTAAAACCATTTTAGTTTTTCTCTTTTATTCTTCTGAAAACCTACTCAAATTTTCTCCTGAAAACCAGTTCCAAACTTTTAACACAGACAGTCAAGCTTAGTCATACCAAGCCCATTTTTCTATTCTTATGACAAAATACCTGGCAATATATCTCAATGGAAGATAACATTTCAGAAGTTAACAGTTTTAGAGATTTCAGTCTACAGTACTTGGCACTATTTAGTGTTTATCCCACAGTGAATCACTGTGGTAGAGAAGTTTTCTACCTCATTATGAACAGGAAACAGAAACCAAGAAAGGACAATAGGTCCAACCCTCACAGATATGCCTTCTGGTATCTATTTTGCCAGTGTTGGTCATACCTGCCAAAGATTCTGAAACCTCCCAAGACACTACCAGCTAGGAACCAAGTAAGACTACTAGAGTAGTTCACATTTAAACCATGACTACTGGGGTAGCTCATACTTTAACCACAACATGTACTTGATTAAAGTGTATTAAGTGAATAATGAATATTCTCCAAAATGATTCCTTTACAAAAGATTTATTATTGTTCTGCTTTGCTTTTATTGCCAAAAGTATTTCAAATTGGTGTGATGGTTAATTTTGACTGTCAAAAGTGGATGTGTCTGTGAGGGTATTCCCAAACACAGGATGCAAAGGCTCTGATTTAATCATAAATTACTCCTTTGATGGATTCATATGATATTAATATTGCAATGTGGTGGAAAGCAAAGAGATGGTCTTCTTGGAAGAAACAGGTCACTGGATGTATGTCCTTGGAGCCATAGCTCACTCTATCTCCTTCCTGTATTTCCCTATTCTTGCTCTCGTCCACCAAGCAATGGAGGAGCTCATTTTTCTCACATTCCTATGGTTGTAATATTCTTCTGAAGCATATGGTGCCAAATTACCAGAGCTGAACACTCTTAAGCCTTGAACCAAAAATGAATTTTTCCCTATATTGTCATATCTGTTGTATATCTGGTCACAGTGACATGAAAAATGACAAAGACAGCAAAGTATGTTTTCTCACTAAAATGTATCTTTCGTTATTGTATATATAGCAACAAATAGAAGATATTTGTGTGTATACATATTACATTGAAAGTGAATGTCTTAGAATGAGGGAATGAATGTGTACAAAATTTTCATAGATACTTACATTGGTAATCATGACACACTTTGCTTACTCCCATATCTTCACTTTCTTCCAGGATCATTCCTGCAATTTTCTTTTTTTTTTTTTTTTTTTTTTTCTTTTTTTTTTTCCATTTTTTATTAGGTATTTAGCTCTTTTACATTTCCAATGCTATACCAAAAGTCCCCCTTACCCACCCACCCCCACTCCCCTACCCACCCACTCCCCCCCCCTTTGGCCCTGGCGTTCCCCTGTACCGGGGCACACAAAGTCTGCGTGTCCGATGGGCCTCTCTTTCCAGTGATGGCCGACTAGGCCATCTTTTGATACATATGCAGCTAGAGTCAAGAGCTCAGGGGTACTGGTTAGTTCATAATGTTGTTCCACCTATAGGGTTGCAGATCCCTTTAGCTCCTTGGGTACTTTCTCTAGCTCCTCCATTGGGAGCCCTGTGATCCATCCATTAGCTGACTGTGAGCATCCACTTCTGTGTTTGCTAGGCCCCGGCATAGTCTCACAAGAGACAGCTACATCTGGGTCCTTTCAGTAAAATCTTGCTAGTGTATGCAATGGTGTCAGCATTTGGAAGCTGATTATGGGGTGGATCCCTGGATATGGCAGTCTCTACATGGTCCATCCTTTCATCTCAGCTCCATACTTTGTTTCTGTAACTCCTTCCATGGGTGTTTTGTTCCCACTTCTAAGGAGGGGCATAGTGTCCACACTTCAGTCTTCATTTTTCTTGAGTTTCATGTGTTTAGGAAATTGTATCTTATATCGTGGGTATCCTAGGTTTTGGGCTAGTATCCACTTATCAGTGAGTACATATTGTGTGAGTTCCTTTGTGATTGTGTTACCTCACTCAGGATGATGCTCTCCAGGTCCATCCATTTGGCTAGGAATTTCATAAATTCATTCTTTTTAATAGCTGAGTAGTACTCCATTGTGTAGATGTACCACATTTTCTGTATCCATTCCTCTGTTGAGGGGCATCTGGGTTCTTTCCAGTTTCTGGCTATTATAAATAAGGCTGCTATGAACATAGTGGAGCATGTGTCCTTCTTACCAGTTGGGGCTTCTTCTGGATATATGCCCAGGAGAGGTATTGCTGGATCCTCCGGTAGTACTATGTCCAATTTTCTGAGGAACCGCCAGACTGATTTCCAGAGTGGTTGTACAAGCCTGCAATCCCACCAACAATGGAGGAGTGTTCCTCTTTCTCCACATCCTCGCCAGCATCTGCTGTCACCTGAATTTTTGATCTTAGCCATTCTCACTGGTGTGAGGTGGAATCTCAGGGTTGTTTTGATTTGCATTTCCCTGATGATTAAGGATGTTGAACATTTTTTCAGGTGCTTCTCTGCCATTCGGTATTCCTCAGGTGAGAATTCTTTGTTCAGTTCTGAGCCCCATTTTTTAAGGGGGTTATTTGATTTTCTGAGGTCCACCTTCTTGAGTTCTTTATATATGTTGGATATTAGTCCCCTATCTGATTTAGGATAGGTAAAGATCCTTTCCCAGTCTGTTGGTGGTCTTTTTGTCTTATAGACAGTGTCTTTTGCCTTGCAGAAACTTTGGAGTTTCATTAGGTCCCATTTGTCAATTCTCGATCTTACAGTACAAGCCATTGCTGTTCTGTTCAGGAATTTTTCCCCTGTGCCCATATCTTCAAGGCTTTTCCCCACTTTCTCCTCTATAAGTTTCAGTGTCTCTGGTTTTATGTGAAGTTCCTTGATCCACTTAGATTTGACCTTAGTACAAGGAGATAAGTATGGATCGATTCGCATTCTTCTACATGATAACAACCAGTTGTGCCAGCACCAATTGTTGAAAATGCTGTCTTTCTTCCACTGGATGGTTTTGGCTCCCTTGTCGAAGATCAAGTGACCATAGGTGTGTGGGTTCATTTCTGGGTCTTCAATTCTATTCCATTGGTCCACTTGTCTGTCTCTATACCAGTACCATGCAGTTTTTATCACAATTGCTCTGTAGTAAAGCTTTAGGTCAGGCATGGTGATTCCACCAGAGGTTCTTTTATCCTTGAGAAGAGTTTTTGCTATCCTCGGTTTTTTGTTATTCCAGATGAATTTGCAAATTGCTCCTTCTAATTCGTTGAAGAATTGAGTTGGAATTTTAATGGGGATTGCATTGAATCTGTAGATTGCTTTTGGCAAGATAGCCAATTTTACAATGTTGGTCCTGCCAATCCATGTGCATGGGAGATCTTTCCATCTTCTGAGATCTTCTTTAATTTCTTTCTTCAGGGACTTGAAGTTTTTATCATACAGATCTTTCACTTCCTTCGTTAGAGTCACGCCGAGATATTTTATATTATTTGTGGCTATTGAGAAGGGTGTTGTTTCCCTAATTTCTTTCTCAGCCTGTTTATTCTTTGTGTAGAGAAAGGCCATTGACTTGTTTGAGTTAATTTTATATCCAGCTACTTCACCGAAGCTGTTTATCAGGTTTAGGAGTTCTCTGGTGGAATTTTTAGGGTCACTTATATATACTATCATATCATCTGCAAAAAGTGATATTTTGACTTCCTCTTTTCCAATTTGTATCCCCTTGATCTCCTTTTGTTGTCGAATTGCTCTGGCTAATACTTCAAGTACTATGTTGAAAAGGTAGGGAGAAAGTGGGCAGCCTTGTCTAGTCCCTGATTTTAGTGGGATTGCTTCCAGCTTCTCTCCATTTACTTTGATGTTGGCTACTGGTTTGCTGTAGATTGCTTTTATCATGTTTAGGTATTGGCCTTGAATTCCTGATCTTTCCAGAACTTTTATCATGAATGGGTGTTGGATCTTGTCAAATGCTTTTTCTGCATCTAACGAGATGATCATGTGGTTTTTGTCTTTGAGTTTGTTTATATAATGGATTACATTGATGGATTTTCGTATATTAAACCATCCCTGCATCCCTGGAATAAAACCTACTTGGTCAGGATGGATGATTGCTTTAATGTGTTCTTGGATTCGGTTAGCGAGAATTTTATTAAGAATTTTTGCATCGATGTTCATAAGAGAAATTGGTCTGAAGTTCTCTATCTTTGTTGGATCTTTCTGTGGTTTAGGTATCAGAGTAATAGTGGCTTCATAAAATGAGTTGGGTAGAATACCTTCTACTTCTATCTTGTGAAAAAGTTTGTGCAGAACTGGAGTTAGATCTTCTTTGAAGGTCTGATAGAACTCTGCACTAAACCCGTCTGGTCCTGGGCTTTTTTTGGCTGGGAGACTATTAATAACTGCTTCTATTTCTTTAGGGGATATGGGACTGTTTAGAAGGTCAACTTGATCCTGATTCAACTTTGGTACCTGGTATCTGTCCAGAAATTTGTCCATTTCGTCCAGGTTTTCCAGTTTTGTTGAGTATAGCCTTTTGTAGAAGGATCTGATGGTGTTTTGGATTTCTTCAGGATCTGTTGTTATGTCTCCCTTTTCATTTCTGATTTTGTTAATTAGGATTTTGTCCCTGTGCCCTTTAGTGAGTCTAGCTAAGGGTTTATCTATCTTGTTGATTTTCTCAAAGAACCAACTCCTCGTTTGGTTAATTCTTTGAATAGTTCTTCTTGTTTCCACTTGGTTGATTTCACCCCTGAGTTTGATTATTTCCTGCCGTCTACTCCTCTTGGGTGAATTTGCTTCCTTTTTTTCTAGAGCTTTTAGATGTGTTGTCAAGCTGCTAGTATGTGCTCTCTCCCGTTTTTTCTTGAAGGCACTCATAGCTATGAGTTTCCCTCTTAGAAATGCTTTCATTGTGTCCCAAAGGTTTGGGTAAGTTGTGGCTTCATTGTCATTAAACTCTAAAAAGTCTTTAATTTCTTTCTTTATTCCTTCCTTGACCAAGGTATCATTGAGAAGAGTGTTGTTCAGTTTCCATGTGAATGTTGGCTTTCTGTTATTTATTTTGTTATTGAAGATCAGCCTTAGTGCATGGTGATCTGATAGGATACATGGGACAATTTCAATATTTTTGAATCTGTTGAGGCCTGATTTGTGACCTATTATGTGGTCAATTTTGGAGAAGGTACCATGAGGTGCTGAGAAGAAGGTATATCCTTTTGTTTTAGGATAAAATGTTCTGTAGATATCTGTCAGATCCATTTGTTTCATCACTTCTGTTAGTTTCAGTGTGTCCCTGTTTAGTTTCTGTTTCCATGATCTGTCCATTGGTGAAAGTGGTGTGTTGAAGTCTCCCACTATTATTGTGTGAGGTGCAATGTGTGCTTTGAGCTTTACTAAAGTTTCTTTAGTGAATGTGGCTGCTCTTGTATTTGGAGCATAGATATTCAGAATTGAGAGTTCCTCTTGGAGGATTTTACCTTTGATGAGAATGAAGTGTCCCTCCTTGTCTTTTTTGATGACTTTGGGTTGGAAGTCAATCTTATCAGATATTAGGATGGCTACTCCTGCTTGTTTCTTCATACCATTTGCTTGGAAAATTGTTTTCCAGCCTTTCATTCTGAGGTAGTGTCTATCTTTTTCTCTGAGATGAGTTTCCTGTAAGCAGCAAAATGTTGGGTCTTGTTTGTGTAGCCAGTTTGTTAGTCTATGTCTTTTTATTGGCGAGTTGAGACCATTGATGTTAAGAGATATTAAGGAAAAGTAATTGTTGCTTCCTGTTATTTTAGTTGTTAAAGGTGGCATTCTGTTCTTGTGGCTGTCTTCTTTTAGGTTTGTTGAGGGATTACCTTCTTGTTTTTTCTAGGGCGTTGTTCCCGTTCTTGTATTGGTTTTTTTCTGTTATTATCCTTTGAAGGGCTGGATTCGTGGAGAGATAATGCGTGAATTTGGTTTTGTCGTGGAATACTTTGGTTTCTCCCTCTATGATAATTGAGAGTTTGGCTGGGTATAGTAGCCTGGGCTGCAGTTTGTGGTCTCTTAGTGTCTGTATAACATCTGTCCAGGCTCTTCTGGCTTTCATAGTCTCTGGTGAAAAATCTGGTGTAATTCTGATAGGCTTGCCTTTATATGTTACTTGACCTTTTTCCCTTACTGCTTTTAGTATTCTATCTTTATTTAGTGCATTTGATGTTCTGATTATTATGTGTCGGGAGGAATTTCTTTTCTGGTCCAGTCTATTTGGAGTTCTGTAGGCTTCTTGTATGTTCATATGCATCTCATTCTTTAGATTTGGGAAGTTTTCTTCAATAATTTTGTTGAAGATGTTTGCTGGACCTTTGAGTTGAAAGTCTTCATTCTCATCCACTCCTATTATCCGTACGTTTGGTCTTCTTATTGTGTCCTGGATTTCCTGGATATTTTGAGTTAGGATCTTTTTGCATTTTCCATTTTCTTTGATTGTTGTGCCAATGTTCTCTATGGAATCTTCTGCACCTGAGATTCTCTCTTCCATCTCTTGTATTCTGTTGCTGATGCTCAAATCTATGGTTCCAGATTTCTTTCCTAGGGTTTCTATCTCTAGTGTTGCCTCGCTTTGAGTTTTCTTTATTGTGTCTACTTCCCTTTTTAGGTCTAGTATGGTTTTGTTCATTTCCATCACCTGTTTGTATGTTTTTTCCTCTTTTTCTGTAAGGACTTCTACCTGTTTGATTGTGTTTTCCTGTTTTTCTTTAAGGACTTGTAACTCTTTAGCAGTGTTCTCCTGTATTTCTTTAAGTGATTTATTAAAGTCCTTCTTGATGTCCTCTACCGTCATCATGAGATATGCTTTTAAATCTAGGTCTAGGTTCTCAGGTGTGTTGGGGTTCCCTGGACTGGGCGAAGTGGGTGTGCTGGGTTCTGGTGATGGTGAGTGGTCTTGGTTCCTGTTAGTAAGATTCCTCCGTTTACCTTTCGCCATCTGGTAATCTCTGGAGTTAGTAGTTATAGTTGACTCTGTTTGGAGATTGTTCTTCTGGTGATTCTGTTACCGTCTATCAGCAGACCTGGGAGACAGATTCTCTCCTCTGAGTTTCAGTGCTCAGAGCACTCTCTGCTGGCAAGCTCTCTTACAGGGAAGGTGCGCAGATATCTTGTATTTGGACCTCCTCCTGGCCGAAGAAGAAGGCCCAAAACAGGACCTTTCTCAGACACTGTGTTGCTTTGGCAGTTCCCAGGTGGTACAGACTCTCACCTAAGCAGACTAAATTCCTAAGTTCCTTGGAGTCCCGGGACCAAGATGGCGACCGCTGCTGCTGTGGCTTAGGCCGCCTCCCCAGCCGGGCGGGCACCTGTCCTCCGGTCCGGACGGTGGCCGGCTGTCCCCGGCCCACAAAGGGTGCTGCCTCAGCGCCTCTGTGCCTCCGCCTGTTCCAGAAGCTGTCAGGTTCTCTGGCGCACCCTCTCACCTGTTCAGACCAATTTCCCAAGTTCGGCGGGTCCCGGACCAAGATGGCGACCGCTGCTGCTGTGGCTTAGGTCGCCTCCCCAGCCGGGCGGGCACCTGTCCTCCGGTCCGGAAGGTGGCTGGCTGTCCCCGGCCCACACAGGGTGCTGCCTCAGCCCCTCTGTGCTTCTGCCTGTTCCAGAGGCTGTCAGGTTCTCTGGCGCACCCTCTCACCTGTTCAGACTAATTTCCTAAGTTCGGCGGGTCCCGGACCAAGATGGCGACCGCTGCTGCTGTGGCTTAGGCCGCCTCCCCAGCTGGGTGGGCACCTGTCCTCTGGTCCGGAAGGTGGCCGGCTGTCCCCGGCCCACACAGGGTGCTGCCTCAGCGCCTCTGTGCTTCTGCCTGTTCCAGAAGCTGTCAGGTTCTCTGGCGCACCCTCTCACCTGTTCAGACTAATTTCCTAAGTTCGGCGGGTCCCGGACCAAGATGGCGACCGCTGCTGCTGTGGCCTAGGCCGCCTCCCCAGCCGGGCGGGCACCTGTCCTCCGGTCCGGATGGTGGCCGGCTGTCCCCGGCCCACAAAGGGTGCTGCCTCAGCGCCTCTGTGCTTCCGCCTGTTCCAGAAGCTGTCAGGTTCTCTGGCGCACCCTCTCACCTGTTCAGACTAATTTCCTAAGTTCGGCGGGTCCCGGACCAAGATGGCGACCGCTGCTGCTGTGGCTTAGGCCGCCTCCCCAGCCGGGTGGGCACCTGTCCTCTGGTCCGGAAGGTGGCCGGCTGTCCCCGGCCCACACAGGGTGCTGCCTCAGCGCCTCTGTGCTTCTGCCTGTTCCAGAAGCTGTCAGGTTCTCTGGCGCACCCTCTCACCTGTTCAGACTAATTTCCTAAGTTCGGCGGGTCCCGGACCAAGATGGCGACCGCTGCTGCTGTGGCTTAGCTCCTGCAATTTTCAAGAAAGAATCTTGGATATTAAAATCTGAGGAGAAAAAAGTTCACAATACATATGTGCCCAACTTAAAACAAAGTGAATGCTGTTAAATCTCACACCATTAAAAGCAAAGCCTTCTAGAACAGAAAGGGAAAAGACTAAAATAGAAAGGAAAGAAGTAAGGGAAGGAGGAAGGCAAGAGAGGGAGGGAGACAGAAGCCCTCCTCTGAACTCTTGTTCTTGGCAAGATAATTTCTTGCTATTGTCATTTGCTCCACTGTTGTATTTTTCTGCAACTAGAAGACCTTTCAAAGACAAACACAGTTTTGACTTTATTTTACTTGTTCTTGAACATACTTCCCCCTGTAAATTTGCCTGTTGTTTATATTGGACACTGGTCTAGTGTTCATCCCTCTAGTTCTTTTGGCATTGGTTGTTTATTAATAATTACATTTAATCGTAAAAACACAATACTAACTGTCAGGTAAAATAGCAAACCATTAATACAAAAACTTCTTTAACTTTTAAATAAGAATATTTATAGAAAGGGCCAGGAGGGGATTTGTAATGTAATTAATTTAAAAAGAAGCATATTTATGTGTTATTTTCATTAATGCCATTAGGAAGATGTTATTCCATTTTAAAGATGAGTAGTAAACAAACAAACAAACAAACAGAATAGAAAAAAAAAAGAAAAAAGAAAAAGCCGGGAGGTGTTGGCGCATGCCTTTAATCCTAGCACTTGGGAGACAGAGGCAGGCAGATTTCTGAGTTTGAGGCCAGCTTGGTCTATGAAGTGAATTCCAGGGCAGCCAGGGCTACGCAGAAAAACCCTGTCTCGAAAACAAACAAACAAACAACAACAACAACAAAAACAACAAAAAAAAGAGTAATTAGAGACATACCTTGATTGATTAAACACCTGTCCAAGGTCACACAACTATTAAATTCCAGCTGAAAAACTAGAACTGAATACAGCACTTTGCTGAGTCGTCAGGCAAATTCTGGTGGTCCTTGCACCCTTAAGCTAACCCTTCCATTGCAATTGACTGTCAATGGAACCATCTGACTATATAGAACAAATGTATCTGGTTGCTCCTTTCTGAGTCTATTTCCTCATAACATAAGCTACATTTTAGTAAATGCTTCTGAAAACTTCAACAGTGATGCTTTTTTACACTTATGTTATTTAATTCCTCTCACTTGTCTCTGAGCAGTTGGATGCCATTCTCAAAACTGTTCAACTTCTTTTCACATAGTTTCTCCTTAAAATGTAGTTTATAATCTGTTAATCATCTAAGTTTTCTAGAGAACAAAGCCAACAAGATCACACACACCACAGGGCAAAGTAGCCTGATGTATAGGTTACTTTCTGTGGAGCCAGAAAGCTGTGTGACTAGAGGAGCCAGTATGGAGCAAGAGTAAGGTTGAGACATGCCCAAGCCCCAAAAATCTCATCCTGAGACCTACAGGAGTTGGGACTGTTCCCTCTTTGCTGTGGGCCTGCATGTCCTTGTGCATGTAGCCTGAATGACCCCCACCTCTGCTATCCTTGAGGTCATCACATAGCCTGGTGGCTAAATCACAGGTTTAACTTCCTCTTTCCCTATAAGAACATGTCCAGCTAGCTCATGGAATTCCTCTTAAAACAAATGAAGTATTTCCAGCACCTCAATACCAGCCAATAATGTACACTTACCTTAAAAATCCTCTACCCACTCCCCAAGGTTTTTATAGCCCTTGTTACACCCAATAAAAGAGAGCTGTTTCACTGAAAACCATCTTGGAGAAGGCTGTTTCTTCTGGGCACTAAAGCTGGCTGAGTTCTTGTAGACCCATCTGCCCAGATAAGCTTTGCTCCTTCCACTCCTGCAGGGTATATAGTGGTGCCTGGATACTCTGAGGACAGAAGCAGAACCAGGCTGACTATGTTTCTCCTGTTTGGACAGAAACCTACAAAAAGCATCTCAAGTAAGGGTTTATTTTGTTCAAAGTTCAAGGTTACAGCCATTCATCCAGAGAAGTCATGGGGACAGAAACTTGTGGCAGATGGTTACATTTTATTTGAAGTCAGGATGCAGAGTACAATGAATGCTACTGCAGTGCTAGTTTTCCATCTTTATTCAGTCCAGGACCACAGCTCTTGGAATGGTACTGCCTGCAGAAAAGGTGGTTTTTCCCACTTTAGTTAATTTAATCTAGATATTCCCTCAGGTTTGCCTGGACTCTTGCCCCTCATTGGTTCAAGGCTTGTCAGGTTGACAACCAACACCCATTTAGCTTCTGTTCTTTAGTGTGGTAGAGACTGGTCTCATCCTACCAGGCAAGGCACAGTATCAGCAGCAGCTGTAGGCAAATACTGCTCACACCAAATTCATGTCCAAGTCCGGTAGCTTAACCCTCCAGTCATCTGTCATCAGACCATTTTCTTCTGAAACTTTCCCTTTTTGTTTAATCATCATCTATCTTCTAAGATGTTTGCTGCAGATTTCTTACTCATTTCTTTATTTTTACTCTTTCTGCTCCAGTGATAGGCCATTCTCTGCACATTTATTAATGTGATTCAATCTATCCATTTGCCCTGAGATAAAGATCCCTAATCTTTCTTGTCCTGGACAGGATTTCCACTGGAAATTACCCACTCTAACCTATCTTGCTCCTCACAGTTCCCTTTAAACTGATTTCGTTTATTTAATTAAACAGGCCTGCCTTTCACAAACCAGACCACATACTATTTTATTTCCTCTTCCTGAAGCAATCTCTCTTCACTCAGCTAACCTCTGGCCTTCCTTCCTACAAAACTTAGTTCATATGCCATATTTTCATCCAACATTATGACTCCTCTGAAATGTCAGTTTCCCAACTTCCAGCAGCATTCATTTCCCTTTGGTTCTATCACCACTGAGGTATATTTGCCTTTCCTTGACTAATTATTGGAATAGGAACTTTGAAGGAGAAGCTTAACAGTCCTTTAAAGCTCATCATTCTCTACTTCCTTGAGTACACCTCACTGGTTATTCTTTGAACCCCAAACACATATCCTACCAAATATTCACTATTGAAATTCACTACATCTAGAGATGCTTTTAGTAGAATGTACCTCGTCTGCCTGGCCAGCTTGTGTCTGTAATGTGTAGATTTATGAAGTGTCCCTGTGGTGATGAAGAAAGGTTAATCACACAGCTAGAACAAAACTATGGAAATAATGGATAAACATAGCATACTATTTTATTTCCTCATAGCAGCCAGAGGCCTACCTGTGATAACTCAAGTCATAAAGTCTGAGGATCATTCAGTCCAGAACTAAAATACATTAAAATGTCAAAGCAGGAGGTGTATTTGGTAGGTTTCAGCTCGCCAGAGAGTGCTATGATAGATCTCATTAATCTACAACCTTTGCTAATGAAATGTGAAGCTTCATGCTGTTGACTCATGCTCTTCTTATTATATAAACACCTTTGTTCCCTGTCTCACAAGCCACCTAAAAGCAGGAAGGTGACTATTTTAAGCTGGTATTATTTTCATTATTTTATTCATTGAATCAGTTCAGCAGATGGTAATTCAGTTGTTTCTCCAAGGCTAGTAAACACCATGCCCCCTGTGTTGAACCTCATCCACTGATACACATTTAGAGAAAGAACCCCAAACATATGACTAGTATTTAGCATATATAAGATGGTCAATAAATACATGTTTGATTGATATTGACTTTCTCACAGTTAGTCTTTCTATCTTGGACACACTTACTCCTGTGGGGAAATGTTAGTTCCCCATGCAATTAGATTGGACACCTGTGATAAAGTTGGATTTAGTCTAGTTTGAATTTCAGAGGCTATTTACTTCAGAATATAAACAACTGAGATCAAGTAAAACATGTGTGCATTATTTTTCCATGTTCTAGCAAATGATAAAACTTGGTTTGAGGTTCTTTTGTAGGAAGGTGACAGATCTGCTATGTATTGGTTCCTGTGTAATAAACACAATAACCTTTCTTCTATCATGGAAAATAGTTCAAACCAGAAATCCTAAGGGATTTTTGTGAAGTACTTGATTTTTGAGACTAAATTGTGAACTAGCAAACATTGCTTATTCTGTCAAAAACATAAGTGAAAATTTGCAAGATATAATTGTGTGTGAAAAGTTTCTAGGGAACATTCAGTTTCTTTTCTTCCCTTGATTATTCCATTCGTTACATTCTTTTTCTAAATGTGTATCAGTGGATGAGGTTCAACACAGGGAGCATGGTGTTTACTAGCCTTGGAGAAACAACTGAATTACCATCTGCTGAACTGATTCAATGAATAAATGTATGCCACAATTTACCCAGCACTGTGTGACATTTCTCCTGGGGAGAGGTAAGAAAACATCTATCTTCCCAGGTAGGGAACCAACAACAAACCACAGTAAGGATCGCCTCAAAGTCCAACTGATGAACCAACCTTTTTTATTCAGATTACTGACAGGAATATGGGTGATGGTTACAGCGATGGGAGCAGAAATAGCTCAAAAGCAGCATTATTACCAAAAGCCTAACCCAACATGGATGACATAGAGCTCACGGCACAACTTGTGGACCGTTCAACAATATGGAGGGTCTCCTTTCTAGATCACTCTGTTCATTTTGGCCTCTTTCGGGCCTCTTGATATGTTTCAGCGTTGTTCAGGCAACTTGGATCATCTGCCTCTTCCAGAAAACTCACCTGGTCTAATAGTGTCTCTCAGTCCTTATTATGTAGATGTTGTAGGGAAATACTAAAAATGAACAGCAGTTCCCGCACTACGCTGGACACCAGTGGGACACATAGCTCCAGTGGGGTGTTCTCAACTCGGTGGGTTCTCTGGCTTGGAGCTCCCGAAACACCTGAACCCGACTCACTTCAGACTCCTTGGCAGGTCGCTCCATGCAATGACGGCCCACCCCTCAGTCAGCCGCCACAATACCCGGCAACCCAGTAGAGGCAAAACTTTAGAAGCTTAAAATCAGTCAGATTTATTTATCAACAAATTCTCAATTCACAAGAAGCTCACACAATAATTTCAGAATCAATTGATAATGATACAAGCTGCCCACCTAGATTAGACAAGTTGCCTCAATTATTTTATCCCTATATGATATTATATCTCCCTGTGGCTATTTAAAGCTACCCTGAATCTGAATCTTCCTGTTCATTCTCCATTTTGCTTCCTTCTCCCTACCTGTTTCCTCGGTCTTTGCCACTCTTTGCTCTGCCTCCCTTTTCCATGTCCAATCACAGCTTCTTGTATAAATAATTAAATTAATTGGACAGGGAAAATCCTGCAACATGTAGACATGGGAGAGAGGAATGTAATGAATTTGTTCAGTTTCAGGGGCATCCTGAACTTTTGTACTGTTTACTTCCTGAGCTTAATGAGATTCATCTCCCTTTGGAACACTAAGTCTTTATGAATTTCCCTCTAGGACACAATGTTTTTGTTGAGGGGAAACTGCTTTACAATACTCAGCAAGTGCACAATATGTACCAGGTTCCTTTATAACTAATTAAGAGTCAGTTGTGAGATGTCTCTGGCCTTGCTCTCAATGTGCTAACATATCTAATGACAATTAGGGAGAAATAACTGTGCTGAAGGAGAGATATATATCATAACTATGAGGCAAAAAGAAGGATCAATTTTCATTTATGAACAGTTAGAGAATGACTTTATAACTAGAGTGATATTGAAATCAGATCACCAAAAGATGAAGAATTTAAACAAAGGCATAGGCCCACCACTGACAATTCCCTATAATAGAAACATTCATAGTGTCTTTGGATGGTTCAATTGATATGGTGACTGGGGCAAGGATTGGGAACAGAATATAGGAAGTGAACTTTCCCATGCTTACTTTCTTGTTATCACTTTACATAATTTTAGCTCAGAATAATGCTTTCAAATGGTTTCTGATATGTCATGGTAAGTTTGCATGAACATTATAGACAAAAAATAGTTTTTATTGAAGACCAACATGAATGAAAAAATAATGATACTAACCACCTCTTTGATCTCGTGTTCTCTTGATTTCTAGCTTTTTAGTTGTGTGTTTGACACGTGAATGTTACACCTCTCTTCTCTTCTTTTATGCTATGCCTCCATATAGACTCTCTTGTCCTTGTATTTCTGGTAGTGGTGATGTGCAGTCATGCATGCATGTATGTGTGTATGTGTGTGTGTGTGTGTGTGTGTACAGGTATGTATGCAGGGAAGGCCAGAGAACATTCTAGGAGTCCTCCTCTACCACACTTGACCTTATTCCATGAGACAGGCTTTCTCATTGAAACTAGAACTATATTGGCAGCCAGGAAACCCCCAGGCATTTGCTTGTGATCTCACATCCAGTGCCTTTATTTTCACCTTCATGCCCCCACCGAAGCACAGGTATTACCTGCATCAATTCTCATGATCATGCCTGGTCTGTACTTTTACATAGGTTCTGAGAATTCTTTTTAAAATTTAAATATAAACTTATTTTTATTGTTTATTATTAATATTGTTAACATTAATTATTACTATTGTGTGTATGATATGTGTGTGAGCAAGTTATGGTGTACATGTGGAGGTCAAAAGACAACGTTGGAGGTCTAGTTATCAAATAAAATCCAGGCCATGAAGCACAGGAGGAGGAAGACAGAAAGAGATCTGCCTTCTGCCATGCCACACACTACAAGCAGGGAAAGACACACACAGACCTGCCCTCTGCCCCCAACCCCTGCATGGCAGAGGTGGGCTATGGACATACAGAACCCTGCTTACCACCACACAGTGCAACATGGGAATAGGAAGACAGAGATCTGCAGACCACCATGGCACCCACAGACCTACTCTCTAACTTAGTATAGGTAGGCCATAGATACCTGCTTGTCAAAGGATGTTACCCAGGGGCCTGCCAGGTACACAAGGTGGGCAGATGGGAGAGAAAGAGAAATATAACAGTTTATTATGAGGAGAGATGGAACTAGAGGAGTAGCTTGTTGTGAGTGCCAGCTCTGCTACCTGGGGCCATAGTGAAGTCCCAGCCTAAGGCCATGTCCGCATCTGTTGCTGTGGAGCAGCAGGGGTCAGTATCCATGGGTCATATTACCACTAGAAAACATGGGGACATCCCTGGTTGGGGCAGCCATCACGGACCATGTGAATGCCCAGGGTCTGTGCAAAACTGGCTCTGTCCCTCACTGGCTATGGGGCTATGGAGACCTGGTCCCACCTCTCACCAGAAACAACATTCTAAGTAGCAGGCCCTGTGCATTGCCCAGGCAGCACAGTGGAGCTGGCCCTGGTGGAGGGGGTGTAGGTAAGCCAACCCCAGGGCATGAGTGTTGGAGAGCTGACCCTGACACTGGTACAGAGGTGAGCCTCTTGATACCTCTAACAGTTGGGAAAGTTGCCCACAAGCCATGAGCATGGGATAACTAGCCTTGCCCCTCACCAGCTGCAGAACTCAGGAGAACAAATCCTGCACCTCACCTGGGCAATACAGCACAGCTGGCCCTGATGATGAAGGCACTGGTAAACCAGCCTAGAGGGTTGAGAGCTGGTCCAGCCCCTTGCAGAATGCAGCACCCTACACCTTGACTGGGTAGCACAGTGTAACTGGTTCTGGAGGTGTGGGTACAGGAAAGTTGGCCCAAGGGCATGATAGCAGGAGTACTGACTCTGCCTTCTACTGATGGCAGCATTGGTTGACTAGCTGGAGCATTGCTGGAGAGCTCGCCTGGTGGTGCTGATAAGAGAGAGCTCATATGCTGATCAGCTCAGCTACTACCCATGCCCAAATAGCCCACAGCTGTGAGTAGGCCTACTCAAAAATTTATATTATCTGCAAATGGTTGAGACACATGAAAGGGACAGTACTGGTGATCCAAAGCTGCAGGATTTCCATGACACAGGGCAACAACAGGATAATCAGGAAGAGGCCTAGTGAAGATCCAATGTTGATGGTGTCACAGAAGCCAGAGATCCTGAACTAGACCAATGACTCATTGCAATGAACATTTGCAAGTGAGGATGTGTGGACAGAGGGCTATACTGTGGGGCACACTGTGATGTGATGTGATGTGTGTATGTGTGTTTTATTTGAGGGAAGTGAAGTTGCAAGGGTAAAGATCAGATATGAAGGGATCGGAAGATGAGTGGGACTGAGGTGCATAATGGGATTCTCACAAAGACAATCTATACCATCTGGCTTCCATGAGTAGTCAAACTTGAACAGAAGCTTTTCATTTGGAACTAGCAAATGTAACCTGTGTTCCTAACCTGTGTTTTCATATGGGCAATTATGCTCTCTCTTCATTATTCTCTAAAAATTGGATTGTATAATAATGATCTTTAGAACCAGCTAAAATGACAATTTTAAAGTCTGTTCCTAAAAACCTGATTTGAAGAACTATGTGAGAACAAGGGTTTTACATTTTAAGCAGTACTATATTGACCCAGTCCGCGGGTCAGTCAACAGGGTCTGCAAGGGAGAGTGGGAATCGAGGGGCAAGAGACTTGAAGAATGGAGACTATACTGTCTGATCAAGTCTCGTTTATTAAAAGGCAACTATGGCTATATACACACAAGCTGAGGAGGGCAGCTGGAAACACTTAACCACAAGTCCAGGATGTGTCTGAGAAAAACAGAATGTTATCAGTGTGTGTTCAGCTGTGGTGGGCTGCTTGCAAAAACATCATGCTAGGAAAACAACTCTCTCATCAGGGTGGAAAAGTACCAACCTGTAAGTAAATAGCCCGAGATGGCTGCAGAGATGATAGCCGCTTTCTGCTAAGAGTCAGCTCCCAAAACTATATGTGTTCTTTTTTGCAAGGTACTAAAACTGTACTTTGGAAAGCACTCTTCCATAAAATCTTATGAAAGATGTAATAATATGGGCCTATTTTCATCTGTAGAAGTGATTCTCAACCCTGACTGTAGATCACATAGTGAACTTTTAAAGCAATGTTAATGCACAGGTCAACTCCCAGAACAATTATATCTAATTATCTGGAAGGAGATGAATATGTATGAGATCTGTCTTCTCTGGGCTATCACATATTTCTTCTCATCAATGATGGAAACTTTTCTACTTATTGTGGATCTTACAAGAAAGTAGGAGACAGCTGAGAGTCACAATAAATTTTCTTCAATTTTCAAATATAAAGAGCAGAGCTTCTCCTTAGGATCTTGACTTGATAGATGTTGCTTTCTCTACTTTAAATTTGAGCTCATTTATCACTCTCCTGCCAAGCTGCTACAATGAATAGGCAGGTGAGGAGTGGTAAGTGTGTCTTTTCCAGAGCTATGGCTAATGAAAATGATACAAGTTTATTGAGCCAGTAACCAGGGTGGAAGAGGCAATGATGAAAATACAAAGACTGTGGGTCATCTACTTAGCTTCAACTGACCCTGCATTGCAAGGGTATTATATGAAAGAAAATAAATGAGAATAAAAACAGTCAAGTGGCTCAGGGTGTGTTTGGGGTCCTAATATTTCTAAAAGCACATAGCACAAACATAGCTGGAAGGGCAGCCAAGTATCCTACCCTTTAGGATTAGATGCACTTAGATATTAAGTATGCTGGTTAGTTGCTTGTTTACTTTATTTATTTATTTATTTATTACTTTAATTTTCTTTTCAACTTGACACAAGCCAGAATTATCTGAACCTAGTTGGAAGATTGCCTCCACAAGATTGCCTACTGGCAAGTCTTTGGAAAATATTCATAATTGATAATTAATGTGGAAGGGTCCAGACAGTATGGATAGTCCTAGATTGTATGAGAAGGCAAACTGAGAAAGTCATGAGGAGCAAGCCAAAAGCATTGTTCTTTCATGTCCTTTGCTTCTAACCCTTCCTTCTAGGTCCCCACTTGATTTCCCTCCATGACATCCCTCAGTGATGTACTGTAACAGGGAAACATAAATCAAATAGACCCTCTCCTCCCCATGTTGGCTTTTTCCATGATGTTTATCACAGCAGTAAAAATCAAACCAAGAGACTAGAGAACAGGAAGACTTTCTACCCTAGAACAGGCCAATCTGGCACTTTCAATACTTCAACACACAATGGAAGAGGCCTCACTCATCAATATTACTACTGACAATGGTGTTTCTCATTGGTTAAATTTTAGCTATATGAGAGGAACCAGAAAACTAGAAATCTGGTTAGAGTCCAACCAAAAGAGAGAAATAGGTAGGGTTTTAAAAGCTGTACTCTGATATAGTATGTGCAATATGAATTTTAATTCATAGAGGATAAAAGCCAATGGCATTATTAAGTGAATTTTGGAACGGAAATTATACCAGCTTTAACTTCAAAAGTTCATAGCAGTGGAAAATGGAAGATATTAATTAGAATTATTAGCATAGATAAAAATGCAAAGATCTCAGAAAGAAATATACAGGTATAGAATATATGGAGAGTTATATAATATTAAGGGTACAGAACCTTGTTCAGGAAGAGAAAGGGAGATTAGGTAAAGACATAATTATATAGATATTAGAGAAAAACTTCCATGGATCCAAGTATGCCCATTAAGTACAATGATTGTTGGTTCAGGTTCTAATAGTGATCAATAAACAATTCATAACTAATCAGAGTAAAGACACAAAACAAGGAAAAATATTCCAATATGAGAAACTTCTATGTAGAAAGTCTATGTACACTATAAAGGCATGAATATGATGAGGTGGGTTATTGCAAAGTAATATTGTCAGCACACTAACATAGACTAAGATCTATAAGATCCATGACTACACATCCGAATTTGCTGATGTTACAGTTTAGATCTTATATGTTCTCAATAGCCTGGATAATTTCTTGGCTTCTAGCCTGTGATGCTATTGCAAATTGGTATAGAATTTAAGAGGTGGGGCTGAGTGAGATGTTCCCTTCAGAGAAAACTGAGACCCACCACCTTTCTCTCTCTCTTTCTTTGTCTCCTGGCTGCCATGCATGAACAGAAACAGAATTCTTCTGGTAGGACTCTCACTATGATACTCTGCCTCAGTATCATTATGATACTTGCTACCTGACAGTGCACCAAAGCATCTGAAACCATAAGGCAACATAATTATTTCTTTCTTATAATATGATTTTCTTATTTTGTCACAGCAATGGAAGCATAATTAACACACCTGACAATCTGTGGGCTTGATTCCAGCTTCTAGACTGAATTCAACTTTAAGCTCCATTTGTAGGTCTAATAATTGGTATTCAAACTGCCAGGTATTTCTAGGATTATTTAACATTGTAATTTTATCTGTAGACTCATGAGAGGAAATGTGAAGTAACAAAAATCTTATCTTCAACCAGGCTGGCATCTAGGTGCCAAGGTAAAAGAAAGATTGTACATAAACTTTTAATAAGTGTATCACTATTTTCCTGATCTTAGGAAATGGAAAGTAATTTAATTAATAGTTCAGATGGCAAAAGACAGATAGAGGAAGCACATGTTTGTAAGTGCTACATGGCATCTGGGTACCCTGAATGGACATATGGTAGGAAGGACTGATGGAGCCTAGGCTTAGTTAAAGATCTACAGAAAGCTCCTAAAGGTAGAAGAGGGAAACTGGATGAGAGTATTCAAATAATAGTTTGAAATGAAAACCAGTGGATTTCTTCAGTACTTTTGATACTCAGGTAATGTTCATGCGAGGAAAGAAAAAAAAAAAAGAATCACGAAGGTATCTTCTAAAGCAGAAGAAAAATGAAGGAAAGGTGGAGAAGAGAGGACAGTTTCAGTGTTCTAAAGTCTACTGTTATGGGTGGGCTAACTGATAAATAGAAGATTTGGGTGGAGAAAATGGTTGGTGTTTCTTTTAATTTATGGTTACGTTTTCTTTTTAAGAATTATAGAGTATACTACTAGAAAGTCTCATCCTAGCATACTTAATGACTTTTTCATAGCTACATAGATGATGACCCCACTTCAGTTAACCTTTCATAGTCTGTATGTACTATCCCCTCCTCTAACAGCTCATGAAATCAGTGCTGAATAATATACAGCTATCTGAGAGGTGCAGGAGGGAGTGACTGAGTCAAAAGGAGGGTCAATGAGCTTTCCTGACCCCTCATCCTATAAGAGAACATAAAAAGGCAACAGGGCTAATTACAAGTGTCTCTTGCAGGTCACAACTGCTCTTGTGATTATTATGCTTAGCAGATAGCACTACATATCTTCATTTTAAAGTTTCCCTCTTCCTAGACTCTCAAAATCAGACTATCTGTAACTATCCCTATACCACAATGCTTAGCCTAATCCCTGTGTCACTAAATTTAGCATTCATCACCCAATATACATCTCACTCTTTCAGCAACAAGGATAAGTATGTACCTCCTTATGTAATCCCCTTTCTTACACTATTTCACATGACACCACAGGAACTGAGTTTATACATCTATTTATTGGGCCTTCACCCTTTTCCCAGCCACTTACCCTGCAATTCTTTCATCTATTCTCTATCTCTCTGCATAGAGCTCATCCTAGCTAGACAGTATTAATCCTCAAATTCATATTTCTATCCAAATGTGTAAAAAATATACACATGCTCACTTAATGTCTCCCCTTGGAGGATCATAGATATCACAAACAAGATGGGAGACAGTGAAAAAGTAGCACTCTGTCTTTATGCACAGCCTTTCCATTATCATTCATTATTAATTCAAAATTTTACTTGCTTTTTCTAAATAACACCTCTAACGTCACTTCTTTCGACTCATTCCCTTCTTTCCCTTCATATTTACTATCCATGTCATATTAGACTTTTATCTGGGCAATTACCTTCCTACAAGCAGTCTTCCCTGTACATCCATCTCTGCAAGTAGTACTAAGACTGTCCCAATAATTCTTTTCAATGAGGTCTATCCAAAATATCCCATTTAAAAATAACCTCTGTCTTCTTTCATTGTAGAATTTTCTACTGCCCTTACCTTTATTTTAATGAACCTACCCCCATGTAATGTATTGTATTATACAACATATAATTTATACTCTGTGTTTACTACGTACCTCTTTCCATTAGAATTTCATTCTTCAAGCCAAAGTATTTTTATCTGCTTTCACTAATATGTCTGTCAGAATCCCAGAAAGGTACTCACCAAATAGGACTCAATAAGCAGAAAAGCAAGTAAGTTAAATATATTTGTATCTTAGTATTATGAGCATTTGTGAGTCATAGGCTATAAATAGGCTCATTTTTTTCATGGAGAGTACCATAAAGAGTGATTTTTATTTCCTATCCATTCCTTTTGCTATATGACACTTCTTTATGTCTTTTTTATTAAACTAGTAAAATTTATTTTAAAATATACAACTCAGTATTGACTTTTTTAAGTCATCAAAATAATTTGTAATAGTCAAATGACTCTTAAATATACATGATATCTTCTGAAGCTAAAAGTAATATGCACTCAACCAGTTTTTAAAATCTATTTGGAACATTCAACTCAACATGCTAGAAGTAGAAAAAAATTTCTTATGAAGTCCTCTATGAAAGAAAATTGTGACAAGTTCCTGATTAGACAGAAATGTTCCATCTCTAAGGGAGAATATGCCCTTTCTGTGGCTTCATAGAATGAATTGGATAGTGTTCCTTCTGTTTCTAGTTTGAAGAGTATTAGTATTAGGTCTTCTTTGAAGAACTGATAGAATTCTGCACTAAACCCAACTGGTCCTGGGCTTTTTTGGTTGGAAGAATTTTAATGACTACTTCTAGTTCTTTAGGGGTTATGGAACTGTTTAGATAGTTTATCTGATCCCAATTTAACTTTGGTATTTGGAATCTGTCTAGAAAATTGTCCATTTCATCCAGATTTTCCAGTTTTGTTTAATATAGGCTTTTGTAGTAGGATCTGATGATTTGATTTATTTTTTTCAGTTTCTGTTGTTATATCTCTCTTATCATTTCTGATTTTGTTAATTTTGATACTGTCTCTGTGCCCCCTGGTTAGTCTGGATAAGTGTTTATCTGTCTAGTTGATTTTCTTAGAAAACCAGCTCCTGGTTTTGTTGATTCTTTGTATAATTCTTTTCATTTCTACCTGATTTTAGCCCAGAGTATATTTCCTGCCCTCTCCTTCTCTTGGGTATATTTGCTTCTTTTGTTCTAGAACTTTCAGGTGTGCTATTAAGCTGCTATTGTATGTTCTCTCCAATTTCTTTTTGGAGGCACTCAGAGCTATAAGTTTTCCTCTTAGTACTGCTTTCATTGTATCCCATAAGATTGGGTATTGCTGTGCCTTCATTTTCATTAAATTCTAAAGTCTTTAATTTCTTTCTTTATTTCTTCCTTGACCAAGTTATCATTGAGTGGGGCATTGTTCAGCTTCCAAGTGTATGTGGGCTTTCTGTAGTTTTGTTGCTATTGAAGACCAGCCTTAGTCTGTGGTGATCTGATAGGATGCATGGGATTATTTCTATCTTCTTTTATCCGTTGAGGCCTGTTTCGCGACTGATTGTATGGTCAATTTTGGGAAAGGTACCATCAGGTGCTGAGAAGAAGGTATATTCTTTTGTTTTATGATCAAATGTTCTGTTGATATTTGTTAAATTCATTTGGTCCATAACTTCGGTGAGTTTTGATGTGTCTCTGTTTAGATTGTGTTTCCATGATCTGCCCATTGATGAGAGTGGGGTGTTGAATTCTCCCACTATTATTGTGTGGGGTGCAATATATGTTTTGAGCTTTTGTAAAGTTTCTTTTATGAATGTGGGTGCCCTTGCATTTGGAGCATAGATGTTCAGAATTGATCATTCTTCTTGGTAGATTTTTCCTTTGATGAGGGTGAAGTGTCCTTTTTGATAACTTTTGGTTAAACATTTATTTTATTTGATATTAATATGTCTACTCCAGCTTATTTCTTGGGACAATTTGCTTGAAAAATTGTTTTCCAGCCCTTTACTTGGAGGTAGTGTCTGCCTTTGACACTGAGGTGCATTCTCTGTTTGCAGCAAAATGCTGGGTCCTGTTTACATATCCAGTCTGTTAGTCTATGTCTTTTTATTGAGGAATTGAGTCTATTGATATTAAGAGATATTAAGAAATAGTGATTGTTGTTTCCTGTTATTTTGATGCTATTTTTATGTTTGTGTGACTGTCTACTTTTGTGTTTGTTGAAAGAAGAATACTTTCTTGCTTTCTTTAGGGTGTAGTTTCCCTCCTTGTATTGGCATTTTTCATCTATTATCCTTTGTAGGGCTGGATTTGTGGAGCAATATTGTGTAAATTTGTTTTTGTCATGGAATATCTTTAGTTCTCCATCTACAGTGATTGAGAGTTTTGCTTGGTATAGTAGCCTTGGCTGACATTTGTGTTCTCTTGGAATCTATATAACATCTGTCCAGGATCTTCTAGCTTTCATAGTCTCTGGTGGAAGTCTGGTGTAAGTCTAATAGGTCTGCCTTTATATGTTACTTGACCTTTTTCCCTTACTGCTTTTAATATGTGTGTGTGTGTGTGTGTGTGTGTGTGTGTGTGTGTGTGTGTGTGTGTGTATTTGGTATTTCGACTATTATGTGACAGGAGAAATTTCTTTTCTGGTCCAATCTATTTGGAGTTTTGTAGGCTTCTTCTATGTTTATGGGCATCTCTTTCTTCAGAATAGGGATGTTTTCTTCTGTGGCTCTTTAAGTTGGGAATATTCATGCTTGTCTATACCTATTATCCTTAGGTTTGGTCTTCTCATTGTGTCCTGGATTTCCTGGATGTTTTGGGTTAGGAGCCTTTTGCATTTTGCATTTTCTTTGACTGTTGTGTCAATGTTTTCTATGGTATCTTCTGTACCTAAGAATCTCTCTTCTATCTCTTGTATTCTGTTGGTGATGCTTGAATCTATAACTCCTGTTCTCTTTCCCAGGTTTTCTATCTCCAGGGTTGTCTCCCTGTGTTGTGTGTGTGTGTGTGTGTGTGTGTGTGTGTGTTATTGTTTCTATTTCCATTTTTAGATCCTGGATGATATTGTAATTCCTTCACCTGTTTGGTTGTGTTTTCCTGAAATTCTTTAAGGGATTTTTGTGTTTCCTCTTTAAGGGCTTCTAGCTGTTTACCTGTGTTCTCCTGTATTTCTTTAAGGGAGTTATTTATGTCCTTCTTAAAGTCATCTATCATCATCATGAGATATAATTTTTAAATCAGAGTCTTGTTTTTCTGGTGTGTTGGGGTAATGCTGTGGTGGAAAAATTGGATTCTGTTATTGGCAATTAGCCTTGTTTTCTGCTGCTTATGTTCTTGCCCTTGCCTCTCCCCAGCTGGTTATCTCTGGTGTTAGCTGGTCTTTCTGTCTATGACTGTGGCTTCTCCTTCTTGCAAGCCTGTGTGTCAGTACTCCTTGGAGGAATTCTCTGTGGGAGGAATTTGAGTATAGAGAGCAGTGGCACTGGGTCAGCTCCAGGGTGCAGACCAAAGCAGGAAGGATCCTATTCCAGGTTGTTCTTTGGTTCCTGTGTCCTGATGGTTCTGGGTGGGACACTCTTGGCTAGGAATGTGAGCAGATGTGGTGGTCTTACCTGTGCTCACAGGTGTGTCAGCACTCCTGGGAGACCAGCTATGTCCCGATGGTATTTGTTTATTGAGTGCTGTGTCATATGATCAGATCTTGGTGCAGACAGAAACCAGAAGGAGTATGTCCCCAGCTCAAGTTTTAGAAAGTATTTTAATATCTCTTTAAAATTAATTTGAGGATATTTTATTTTTTATATATTTTTATTAGTTATTTTCCTCATTTACATTGCCAATGCTATCCCAAAAGTCCCCCATACCCTCCCCCCCCACTCCCCTACCCACCCAGTCCCACTTTTTGGCCCTGGTGTTCCCCTGTAATGGGTCATATAAAGTTTGTGTGTCCAGTGGGCCTCTCTTTCCAGTGATGGCCAACTTGGCCATCTTTTGATACATATGCAGCTAGAGTCAAGAGCTCCTGGGTACTGGTTAGTTCATAATGTTGTTCCACCTATAGGATTGCAGATCCCTTTAGCTCCTTGGGTACTTTCTCTAGCTCCTCCATTGGGGGCCCTGTGATCCATCCAAGAGCTGACTGTGAGCATCCACTTCTGTGTTTGCTAGGCCCCGGCCTAGTCTCACAAGAGACAGCTATATCAGGGTCCTTTCAGCAGAATCTTGCTAGTGTATGCAATGGTGTCAGCATTTGGAGGCTGATTATGGGATGGATCCCTGGATATGGCGGTCACTAGATGGCCCATCCTTTTGTCTCAGCTCCAAACTTTGTCTCTGTAACTCCTTCCATGGGTATTTTGTTCCCAATTCTAAGAAGGGGCAAAATGTCCATGCTTTGGTCTTCGTTCTTCTTGAGTTTCATGTGTTTTGCAAATTGTAACTTATATCTTGGGTGTTCGAAGTTTCTGGGCTAATATCCACTTATCAGTGAGTATGTATCATTTGAGTTCTTTTGTGATTGGGTTACCTTCCTCAGGATAATGCCCTCCAGGTCCAACCATTTGCCTAGGAATTTCATAAATTCATTCTTTTAATAGCTGAGTAGTACTCCATTGTGTAAATGTACCACATTTTTTGTATCCATTCCTCTGTTGAGGGGCATCTGGGTTCTTTCCAGCTTCTGGCTATTGTAAATAATGCTGCTATGAACATAGTGGAGCATGTTTCTTTCTTACTAGTTGGAACATCTTCTGGATATGCCCAGGGGAGGTATTGAGGGATCAGCCTGTAGTACCATGTCCAATTTTCTGAGGAACCGCCAGACTGATTTCCAGAGTGGTTGTACAAGCCTGCAATCCCACCAACAATGGAGCAGTGTTCCTCTTTCTCCACATCCTCGCCAGCATCTGCTGTCACCTAAATTTTTGATCTTAGCCATTCTGACTGGTGTGAGATGGAATCTGAGGGTTGTTTTGATATGCATTTCCCTGATAATTAAGGATGCTGAACATTTTTTCAGGTGTTTCTCTGCCATTCAGTATTCCTCAGGTGAGAATTCTTTGTATAGCTCTGAGCCCCATTTTTAAATGGGGTTATTTGATTTTCTGGAGTCCACCTTCTTGAGTTCTTTATATATATTGAATATTAGTCCCCTATCTGATTTAGGATAGGTAAAGATCCTTTCTCAATCTGTTTTTTGGTGGCCTTTTTGTCTTACTGATGGTGTCTTTTCCCTTAGAGAAGCTTTGCAGTTTCATGAGGTCCCATTTGTCAATTCTCGATCTTACAGCACAAGCCATTGCTGGTCTATTCAGGAATTTTTCCCCTGTGCCAATATCTTCGAGGCTTTTCCCCACTTTCTCCTTTATAAGTATCAGTGTTTCTGGTTTTATGTGAAGCTCCATGATCCACTTAGATTTGACCTTAGTACAAGGAGATAGCATTGGATCATTTCACATTCTTCTACATGATAACCACAAGTTATGCCAGCACCATTTGTTGGAAATGCTGTCTTTTTTCCACTGGATGGTTTTAGCTCCCTTGTCGAAGATCAAGTGACCATAGGTGTGTGGGTCATCAATTCTATTCCATTGGTCTACTTGTCTGTTGTTATACCAGTACCATGCCGTTTTTATCACAATTGCTCTGTAGTAAAGCTTTAGGTCAGGCATGGTGATTCCACCAGAGGTTCTTTTATCCTTGAGAAGAGTTTTTGCTATCCTAGGATTTTTGTTATTCCAGATGAATTTGCAGATTGCTCTTTCTAATTTGTCGAAGAATTGATTTGGAATTTTGATGGGGATTGCATTGAATCTGTAGATTGCTTTTGGCAAGATCGCCATTTTTACAATATTGATCCTGCCAATCCATGAGCATGGGAGATCTTTCCATCTTCTGATATCTTCTTTAATTTCTTTCATCAGAGACTTGAAGTTTTTATCATACAGATCTTTCACTTCCTTAGAGTCAAGCCTCTGCCTTGAGAGGACTGAATCATTCACTGCTATGAAGCTGGGACCCTTAGTTGCTTTGTTCTTCTTGAGTTGGGGATATAAGTATTAACCATTTATACTTTTGCTCATGAGAGCATGGAATAACTTAAAGTAAGTTTCTAGGCATTCAGATTTTGTTAGTAATATCTAGATGAGTAGATCTAGTATATGTATTTGTATATTGTTGAGAGCTTTTATTGCCACTTCTAGTAATTTGGCATTTGTCACTGGGCTCAGACAAGGAAGTAGGCTCAGGTAAGAAAATTAGAAACAGTGACCATGGGGCTTTGTTTACAACTTTGCTGAATTATTACCTTATGTGATCTCTTAGTGTAATATTTTACTTAATTATTACCTTGAGTGATCCCTTTGCTTACTACTTTGCTTTATTACTTTCTTATGTGATCTCTTTGTTTACTACTTTGCTTGATTACTTTGTCTTTGATCTAAGAACTAACCACGTTTTTTGGATGAACCTAAACTGGTGTAAAAGCAGCCTGGAGAAAAATAAAGCTGCCTCAGCCTCAGTGCTGACTGGAGTCATGTTTTAGTCTTGTCTAATTGTTTTTGTCTTTTCAATCCTCCCTCCTTCCCTTGAGACCCAGTTGACTGAATGAGCTGGCTTGATTAATACACTGTTTAGAAAACTCAGAGGAATGGCTTGCTGGGTAATCCAATAGTGGTCTTCTGCATGATGGAGAGACAAAATACTTGGTAGCTGCTCATTCCACAAAGCTGCATGCCTCAGTAGTCCCTATCAGGTGCTAAATGACTGCAAGCTTCCTTGAAATTTGTTAGTACTGTGTTTACATTGAAGGGCAGAAGAAGCTAGAGTTCACTATCAGTGGACAATGGCAGCATTCATACATGTTCCCCAAAATGAGAGGTGCTTTTCTGCACAGTAGCAGTAGCTTCTGCATCTTCTTTTCACCTGGCTTTGCAGCCTGTAGGAAGGTGCTGCTTACATGTAGGACAGGCTGTCTCCCAACCTACACTGTGTAACATATCCCCAACTCATACTGTCACACACTTCATCCTTCTTGTAAACATGCTCACAGACATACAAAGATGAGGTCTGCTGCCTCTAATTTTTTTTTAATCCAGTCAAGTTGAAAACCAAGGTTAACTATCACACAAATGTATTTATTACTACTCTTTGGAGATATAAGCATTAAAAAATAAAAATAGTCATTCTTGCCAATATGGTAACTTTTATTTTTCTTTTATTACCTACTTGACTCCCAAGTATAGCTTTAATTATTTTATTGTTCATGGGGTCAAATATCACTACATGACACAGCTAAAATGTGCTCGATTGGGACTTATGCCAAATCTCTCAGTGTTTTCATCATAAAATATACCCAGTGTGAGTCAGTGTATGTGGAGTCCTCTAAAACTGAATTACACTTCATATGTCACTGCTGTTAAGTACAAACCAAGTAGAAGAAAACTTCATCCAGAAGTGGTGTCAACCCGTTTGAGTTACTGCATCTTCTGGGGCTGTGATATTTCAACTATACAGTATTTCTAGTGTCAAAATAAGATCTGACAGACCTCAGGATTCTCTTGAATTATTTTGATACATAACAATAATTTAAAAAATCTTGGACTCATTAATGACACAGCAGCTCTAATTCTGAGCTGATCAATGTGGCCCTTCCATTCTATCATTGCTGAATAAATTTATTATAAAGAGAGTTGACAGTTGTAGAATTAGAATAAAATTCTATAAAGCTGTCTAATGTTTATTTGCTTATTTTTGCTATGCTATTGCCATAATCACAACTAAGACATTAAACTGGGAAAGTGATAATTATTTCATTAACTGCAGCTGCTGATGTTGAGTCACCTACTCTCTCTCCATGTAAATATATTTGCATTTGCATTATATATCATTTTACTGGCAAAAACTAACATAAATTATTCAATATTTAGTCAACAAAATTGCAATAAGTGTTCACTGTGTGGCAACAGATGCAATCTCCTCCATAGGAGCAAGACTGAGTCAGCAAGATGGAATCTGTCATTGGGAAGAGATAATGTAATTATAAAAGAAAGAGTTACATTTATATAATTAGGCAGGTGTGGAACTTTATAATAACTTAGCAGCAGGTAGAATAGTCTTGGCCCTAATGACTGCTTTAATGTGGATTGTCATTATACAAACGAGCACATGTGAAGATATTTTTCAAAAGGGGAAAATATTGGGAGCAAAGAGACACAAAAATAGGAAATAAACTATGAGAAGACTGTTGGTTATAGGACTACAGCCTTGCCTGAATTTCTAATTTATTCTTTTATTTTTAATAATTTGCTTGCTTCTCTGCTATATTCTCCATAATTTCCTCAATATTGTTTTCCTACTAGTCATCTTGTAATGACTCTCCAATCCTACATTCTGCTCATTGATATCAATGGGAAGCAGCAAAATGATTTCAATTTCAACATTATTTAAATTTCTCCTGAGATTTATCTTAATGAGCTATATTTGAGGAAACCCTAGGTCATATATTTTTAAATGTATGAAATTCACAACAACTAATCTATTTTTTCTTGTAGGAAGCTAAATTACATGTGTTTATTTGGTATACCATCAAAACTCAGAAATGATACTTAGAAAAATATTAAAGTTAGATAAATATATTCTAGAATTTTTGATTGATCTATTTAGAGATTTTTTTTTTATTCCACTTTTGTGGCTAAGTATTATCTGGCCAGGATTCTTAAGACAGATCATGTAGCAGCTGAAATCAAAATATTGCTGCACAAGCAAACCTGAAAAGCATGCTATTTGCAAAGCAAATTTAAAACCACACACTTGGGTTGAATTAGATAATATTAAAGCTCAAATGTCAAAAATCAGCAAGGATAAGTTTGATCCTTAAAGCTAATTAAGGAGCTGTGCAAACTGAACATAGATATATTGCTCAGCATATTCTGCATTATTCAGTAATTGCAGAACAGTATTCATCTCAATTAGTGACCTCCAATTCAGGAGTGAAAATAAAAGATTTCTTTGATCTCAAGGATGGAAGCCATGAAATATTTACTCTTTTTATTTTATTTTTAAACTTATTTTTATTAGATATTTTCTTCATTTACATTTCAAATGCTATCCCAAAAGTCCCCTATACCCTCCCCCCTGCCCTGCTCCCATACCCACTCACTCCCTCTTCTTGGCCCCGGCTTTCCCTTGCACTGGGGTATATAAAGTTTGCTAGACCAAGGGGCCTCTCTTCCCAATGATGGACAACTAAGCCATCTTCTGCTACATATGAAGCTAGAGACACGAGTTCTGGGGGTACTGATTAGTTCATATTGTTGTTCCACCTATAGGGTTGCAGACCCCTTCAGTTCTTGGGTACTTTCTCTAGCTCCTACATTGGGGGTCCTGTGTTCCATCCTATAGATGACTGTGAGCATCCACTTCTGTATTTGCCAGGCACTGGCAAAGCCTCACAGGAAACAGCTATATCAGGGTCCTTTCAGCAAAATCTTGCTGGCGTGTGCAATAGTGTCTGCATATGGTTGCTGATTACGGGATGGACCCCCGGGTGGGGCAGTCTCTGGATGGTCCATCTTTTTGTCTTAGCTCTAAACTTTGTCTCTGCAACTCCTTCCATGGATATTTTAATCCCTATTCTAGGGAGGAATGAAGTATCCACGAGTAGGTCTTCCTTCTTGATTTTCTTGTGTTTTGGAAGTTGTATTCTAGGTTTCTAGGCTAATATCCACTTACCAGTGAGTACATATCAAGTGACTTCTTTTGTGATTGGGTTACCCCACTCAGGATGATATCCTCCAGATACTTCCATTTGCCCAAGAATTTCATAAATTCGTTGTTTTTAATAGCTGAGTAGTACTTCATTGTGTAAATGTACCACATTTTCTGTATCCATTCTTCTGTTGAGGGACATCTGGGTTCTTTACAGCTTCTGGCTATTATAAATAGGGCTGTTATAAACATAGTGTAGCATGTGTCCTTATTACCAGTCGGAACATCCTCTGGGTATATGCCCCGGAGAGATATTGCTGGAAATACCAGTAGTACCAGGTCCAGTTTTCTGAGGAACTGCCAGACTGATTTCCAGAGTGGTTGTACAAGCTTGCAATCCCACCAGCAATGGAGTAGTGTTCCTCTTTCTCCACATACTTGCCAGCATATGCTGTCACCTGAATTTTTGATCCTAGCCATTTTGACTGGTATGAGGTGGAAACTTAGGGTTGTTTTGATTTGCATTTCCTTGATGATTAAGGATTTTGAACATTTTTTCAAGTACTTCTCAGCCCTTCTTTATTCCTCGGTTGAGAATTCTTTGTTTAGCTCTGTACTCCATTTTTTAATGGGGATATTTGAATTTCTGAAGTGCAGCTTCTTGAGCTCTTTGTATATATTGGATATTAGTGCTCTATCATATTTAGGATTGGTAAAAATTCTTTCCCAATCTCTTGTTGGCCTTTTTGTCTTATTGACAATATCTTTTGCCCTACAGAAGCTTTGCAGTTTTATGAGGTCCCATTTGTTGATTCTTGATCTTACAGCACAGGCCATTGCTGTTCTGTTTAGGAATTTTTCCCTTGTGCCCATATCTTCCAGGATTTCCCCACTTTCTCCTCTATAAATTTCAGTGTCTCTGGTTTTATGTGGAGTTCTTTTGGTCCACTTAGACTTGAGCTTTGTACAAGGAGAGAAGAATGGATCAATTAGCATTCTTCTACATAATAACCACCAGTTTTGCCAGCACCATTTGTTGAAAATGCTGTCTTTTTTCCCCCACTGGATGGTTTTAGCTCCCTTGTCGAAGATCAGGTGACCATAGGTTTGTGGGTTCATTTCGGGGCCTTCAATTCTATTTCATTGATCTACCTGTCTGTTGCTGTACCAGTACCATGCAGTTTTTATCACAATTGCTCTGTAGTACAGCTTGAGGTCAGGTATGGTGATTCCACCAGAGGTTCTTTTATTGTTGAGAATAGTTTTTGCTATCCTAAGTTTTTTGTTATTCCAGATGAATTTGCAAATTGCCCTTTCTAACTCAGTGAAGAATTGAGTTGGAATTTTGATGGGGATTGCATTGAATCTGTAGATTTCTATAGGCATGATAGCCATTTTTACTATATTAACCATGCCAATCCATGAGCATGGGAGATCTTTCCATCTTCTGAGATCTTCTTTAATTTCTTTCTTCAGAGACTTGAAATTCTTGTCATTTAGATCTTTCACTTCCTTAGTTAGAGTCATACCAAGGTAATTTATATTTTTTGTGACTATTGTGAAGGGTGTTGTTTCCCTAATTTCTTTCTCATCCTGTTTATCCTTTGTGTAGAGAAAGGCCACTGATTATTTGAGTTAATTTTATATCCAACTACTGCACTGAAGCTGTTTATCTGGTTTAGGAGTTCTCTGGTGGAATTTTTAGGGTCCCTTATATATACTATCATATCATCTGCAAAAAGTGATATTTTGACTTCTTCCTTTCCAATTTGTATCCCCTTGATCTCCTTTTGTTGTCGAATTGCTCTGGCTAGGACTTCAAGTTCAACGTTGAATAGGTAGGGAGAAAGTGGACAGCCTTGTCTAGTCCCTGATTTTAGTGGGATTGCTTCCAACCTCTCACCATTTACTTTGATGTTGGCTACTGGTTTTCTGTAGATTGCTTTCATTATGTTTAGGTATGGGCCTTGAATTCCTAATCTTTCCAAGACTTTTATCATGAAAGAGTGTTAGATTTTGTCAAATGCTTTCTCCACAACTAAGGAGATGATCATGTGGTTTTTGTCTTTGAGTTTGTTTATATAGTGGATTACTTTGATGGATTTCCATATATTAAACCATCCATGCATCCCTGAAAAGAAGCCTACTTGATCACTTTGGATGATTATTTTGATGTGTTCTTCAATTCTGTTACTGAGAATTTTATTGAGTATTTTTGCATCAAAAATCATAAGGGAATTTGGTCTGTAATACTCTTTCTTTGTTGGATTTTTGTGGGGTTTAGGTATCAGAGTAATTGTGGCTTCATTGAATGAATTGGATAGAGTACCTTCTGTTTCTATTTTGTGGAATGGTTTGAGGATAACTGGAATTAGGTCTTCTTTGAAGGTCTGATAGAACTCTGCACTAAACCCATCTGGTCCTGGGCTTTTTTTGGTTGGGAGACTATTGATGACTGCTTCTATATCTTTAGGGGTAATGGGACTGTTAAGATCGTTAATCTGATCCTGATTTAACATTGGTACCTGGTGTCTGTCTAGGAAGTTGTCTATTTCATCCAGGTTTTCCATTTTTGTTGAGTATAGCCTTTTGTAGTAGGATCTGATGATGTTTTGGACTTCCTCAGTATCTGTTGTTATGTCTCCTTTTTCATTTCTGATTTTTGTCAATTAGAATACTGTCCCTGTGCCCTCTAGTCAGTCTGGCTAAGGGTTTATCTATCTTGTTGATTTTCTCAGCTCCTGGTTTGGTTGATTCTTTGTATAGTTCTTTTTGTTTCCACTTGGTTGATTTCTGCACTAAGTTTCATTATTTCCTGCCACCTATTCCTTTTGGGTGAATTTGCTTCCTTTTGTTCTAGAGCTTCTATGTGTGCTGTCAGACTGTTAGTGTGTGCTCTCTGTAGTTTCTTTTTGAAGGCACTCAGAGCTATGAGTTTTCCTCTTAGGACTTCCTTCCTTGTATCCCATAAGTTTGGGTATGTTGTGGCTTCATTACCATTAAAATCTAGAAAACCTTTAATTTCTTTCTCTATTTCTTCCTTGACCAAGGTATCATTGAGTGGAATGTTGTTCTGTTTGTACTTGAATGTTGACTTTCTATTATTTATGCTGTTATTGAAGTTCAGCCTTAGTCCGTGGTGATCTGATAGAATGCATGGGATAATTTCAATATTTTTATATCTGTTGAGGCCTGTTTTGTGACCAACTATATGGTCAATTTTGGAGGAGGTACCATGAGGTGCTGAGAAGAAAGTATATCCTTTTGTTTTAGGATAAAATGTTCTGTAGATATCTGTTAAATCCATTTGTTTTGTAACTTCTGTTAGTGTCTGTGTGTCTCTGTTTAGTTTCTGTTTCCAGGATCTATCCAGTGGTGAGAGTTGGGTGTTGAAGTCTCCCACTATTATTGTGTGAGGTGCAATGTGTGCTTTGAGCTTTACTAAAGTTTCTTTAATGAATGTGGCTGCCCTTGCATTTGGAGCATAGATATTCAGAATTGAGAGTTCCTCTTGGAGGATTTTACCTTTGATGAGTATGAAGTGTCCCTCCTTGTCTTTTTTGATATCTTTGGGTTGGAAGTCGATTTTATTCGATATTAGAATGGCTAATACAGCTTGTTTCTTTGGACCATTTGCTTGGAAAATTGTTTTCCAACCTTTTACTCTGAGGTAGTGTCTATCTTTATCCCTGAGTTGGGCTTCCTGTAAGCATCAAAATGTTGGGTCCTGTTTGTGTAGCCAGTCTGTTAGTCTATGTCTTTTTATTGGAGAATTGAGTCCATTGATTTTTAAGAGAAATCAAAGAAAAGAAAGTGTTCCTTCCTGTCATTAGGAAGTTTTTTTGTTGTTAAAGTTGGGATTCTGTTCTTGTGACTGTCTTCTTTTAGTTTTGTTAAAAGATTACTTTCTTTGTTTTTCTAGGGTGTAGTTTCCATCTTTCTGTTGGCGTTTTCCCTTTATTATCCTTTGAAGGGCTGGATTCTTGGAAAGATATTGTGTGAATTTGGTTTTGTCATGGAATACTTTGGTTTCTCCATCTATGGTAATTGAGAGTTTTGCTGGGTATAGCCTGGGCTGGCATTTGTGTTCTCTTGGTGTCTGTATAACATCTGTCCAGGATCTTCTGGCTTTCATAGTCTCTGGTGAGAAGTCTGGAGTAATTCTAATAGGCCTGCCTTTATATTTTACTTGACCTTTTCCTGTTACTGTTTTTAATATTCTTATATATCCTTATTTAGTGCATTTGTTGTCCTGACTATTATGTGTCGTGAGGAATTTTTTTCTGGTCCAGTCTATTTGGGGTTCTGTATGCTTCTTGTATGTTCATGGACATGTCTTTCTTTAGGTATGGGACATTTTTTTCTATAATTTTGTTGAAGATATTTGCTGGCCCTTTAATTTGAAAATCTTTATTCTCATCTACTCCTATTATCCATAGGTTTGGTCTTCTCATTGTGTCCTGGATTTCCTGGATGTTTTGAGTAAGGATCTTTTTGAATTTTGCATTTTGCATTGTCTTTTATAGTGGTGTCCATGTTCCCTATGGAGTCTTCTGCACCTGAGATTCTCTCTTCCATCTCTGGTATTCTGTTGCTGATGCTCACATCTGTGATTCCAGATTTCTTTCCTAGGGTTTCTATCTCCAGAGTTGTCTCCCTTTGGGTTTTCTTCATTGTTTCTACTTCCCTTTTTAGATCTTGGATGGTTTTGTTCAATTCTACCGCCTGTTTGGTTGAGTTTTCCTGTAATTCTTTAAGGGATTTTTGTGTTTCTTCTACCTGTTTAGCAGTGTTTGCCTGTAGTTCTTTAAGGACTTCTACCTATTTAGCAGTGTTCTCCTGTAATTCCTTGAGGGATTTTTGTGCTTCCTCTTTAAGGGCTTCTACCTCTTTAGCACTGGTCTCCTGTATTTCTTAAGTGAGTTATTAAAGTCCTTCTTTAAGTCTTCTACCACCATCATGAGATATGATTTTAAATCTGCATCTTGCTTTTCAGGTGTTCTGGGGTATCCAGGACTTGTTGTGGTGGGCATACTGGGTTCTGATGATGCCCAGTGTTCTTGGTTTCTGATAGTAAGATTCTTATGTTTGCCTTTCACCATCTGGAAATCTCTGGTGTTAATGATCAAGCTGTCTCTGGTTGGAGCTTGATCCTCCTGTGATTCTGTTAGCCTCTGTCAGCACTCCTGGGAGTCCAACTCTCACCTGAGTTCCAGTGGTCAGAGCACTCTGCAGGCAAGCTCTCCTCTTACAGGGCAGGTGTCCAGCAATCTGGAGCTCTTATTCACCTCCTGAGTTCTGGTGCCAGAACCCTCCCTGTAGGCCGACTCTCCTCTGACAAGGAATGTGCCCAGGGTTCTGGGTCTCAGCCTCGCCCCCTGGCTGAGGATGAAGGCCTGAGGGGACCCTGACCAAGAAACTTTATTGCTTCTATTGCCCACATGCTCTCAGGTGACCAGGAGGTCCTGGGTGTGCTAGCGGTCCTGTGGCATGGAGAGACCTCTGGTGCCCTAGATGCCCTTGGCTGGGTTCACACAGAAGATGGCAGGTCTGGCCCCGACCTGAATGGATCCCAGCCGCTGGTCGGGCCGGGTTCCTTTGTCCCCCTTCCTGCCAGCACAAGACCTTCCCTGATTCTTTAGAGTCGATGTTGTGTTCCACTCACCTGTGATCCCAAGGTGATCCAGAGGTCCTTTGGCACAGAGAGCACTCTGGGGCCCCTATGGAGCCCTTGGAGGACTCCACTGGGCTCAGAAGGAAGATCGATATATTTACTCTTAAGCTAAGAGTTCCTATACTTTAGTTTTTCTTTTGTTTTTTTTTTAAATTGGGTATTTATTTCATTTACATTTCCAATGCTATCCCAAAAGTCCCCCACACACTGCCCCACCCACTCCCCTACTCACCCACTCCCACTTCTTGGCCCTGGATTTCCCCTGTACTGAGGCATATAAAGTTTGCACCACCAATGGGCCTCTCTTTCCACTGATGGCCAACTAGGCCATCTTCTGATTCATATGCAGCTAGAGGCACGAGCTCCAGGGGGGTATTGGTTAGTTCATATTGTTGTTCCACCTATAGGATTGCAGATCTCTTTAGCTCCTTGGGTACTTTCTCTAGCTCCTCCATTGGGGGCCCTGTGATACATCCAATAGCTGACTGTGAGCATCCACTTCTGTGTTTGCCAGGCCCCGGCATAGTCTCACAAGAGACAGCCATATCTGGGTCCTTTCAGCAAAATCTTGCTAGTGTATGCAATGGTGCCAGCGTTTGGAAGCTGATTATGGGATGGATCCCCGGATATGGCAGTCTCTAGGTGGCCCATCCTTTTGTCTCAGCTCCAAACTTTGTCTCTTTAACTCCTTCCATGGTTGCTTTGTTCCCAATTCTAAGAAGGGGCAAAGTGTCCACACTTTGGTCTTCATTCTTCTTCAGTTTCATGCGTTTAGCAAATTGTATCTTCTATTTTGGGTATTCTAAATTTCTGGGCTAATATCCACTTATCAGTGAGTACATATTGTGTGAGTTCTTTTGTGATTGGGTTACCTCACTCAGGAACTCCACATAAAACCAGAGACACTGAAACTTATAGAGGAGAACGTAGGGAAAACCCTCGAAGATATGGGTACAGGGGGAAAATTCCTGAATAGAACAGCAATGGCTTGTGCTGTCAGATCGAGAATCAACAAATGGGACCTCATAAAATTGCAAAGCTTCTGCAAGGCAAAAGACACCGTCAATAAGACAAAAAGGCCACCAACAGATTGGGAAAGGATCTTTACCTATCCTAAATCAGATAGGGGACTAAAATCCAATATATATATAAAGAACTCAAGAAGGTGGACTCCAGAAAAATCAAATAACCTCATCAAAAAAATGGGGCTCAGAGCTAAACAAAGAATTCTCACCTGAGGAATACCAAAAGGCTGAGAAGCACCTGAAAAAAATGTTCAACATCCTTAATCATCAGGGAAATGCAAATCAAAACAACCCTGAGATTCTACCTCACACCAGTCAGAATGGCTAAGGTCAAAAATTCAGGTGACAGCAGATGCTGGCAAGGATGTGGAGAAAGAGGAACACTCCTCCATTGTTGGTGGAATTGCAATCTTGTACAACCACTCTGGAAATCAGTCTGGCGGTTCCTCAAAAAAAAATGGACATAGTACTAACGGAGGATCCTGCAATACCTCTCCTGGGCATATATCCAGATGTTCCAACCGGTAAGAAGGACACATGTTCCACTATGTTCATAGCAGCCTTTTTATAATAGCCAGAAGCTGGAAAGAACCCAGATGACCCTCAACAGAGGAATGGATACAGAAAATGTGGTACATGTACACAATGGAGTAGTACTCAGCTATTAAAAAGAATGAATTTATGAAATTCCTAGGCAAATGGATGGACCTACTTTAGTTTTTCTAATGGGTTAAGAATTACTAAAACCATGTGGGACCATGGATAGGCAGGGGTTCAAAGCACGGATCTGTCTGCCAAAAGGTAGAAACGTTTCAGACAAAAATTTGTAAGACATTCTCTCTCCTTTCCATTCTTTTGAGTCAAAGATGTCTTTTGTGACCAATCCCTCTGTGTGACATCATGTTGTCTTACCTCCACAGTGGTCATCTCCCATAAAGCTGACTTCCAACCACAGAAACCATCGAAGTAGCACAGTACTCAGGGGCAGCTTGCCCTTTGTTCCACAAACCACATGATTCTTGTTCTAACTGCTGGGATGTTCCCAATCTTCTGAAGTAAAATTTATATTTCTATAATTTTCTGATTAAAGCTATTTGTTCTATATCACCAATCCACCAAGGTCTGTATTCATTATTTTGGCTTCTAAAGCTTGTAGAATTTACTTTCAGTATACCTGGCAACTTACATTCAATACTTCCGTCATGTTGGATTGGCTTTCTGTTCCTTTAGAAATGTTTAAACATTTTCAGTCTATAGATTTGCCCTTGGTAATCACTCCATTTAGAAAGCCTCCCTTTCTGTTACTTATCACTGTTCAGTTATTCAGCATTTAAACCCCCTTCTAAGGTTTCTAACTTCAGACTAGTTTTATGCCCACAAACTTTACAATGTTATTTCATTCCTTTTATGATAATGCATGCTTATTTTATTTTCCTTACCCAATTTCAGTCAAATACTTCTTTTAGACATTTTTCTTTTCTTTTTGAAATTATCTTCAATTTTTGAGTCAAATGCTTGGCAACAAGTAGATTATGAATAATTCTTTGCTGAATGAGAGACATACTAATACTTTTAGCCTTTTGGAAAATTAGACTTTACAATAGATTTTGAGACACTGAGAAAATATTTGTTATATGAGAACTTTTTTGCCTTTGTAATTTGAAACCTCAGGCAGGAGTCTACTTTTTTTTTTTTAAGATGGGGAACATAGCATCTGTTGTAAATTGATTGGACTTTTTTCTGTCCCAGTAATTTTTGTTGTTAGAAACAAGAGTTCATTCCACAGCTACTTGATTGAAGAGCTAATACAGGCTAGGCACTGTGCCAATAAATGTAGCACCATACAGTCTTCATTGGATAAAACATATACACAAAAAAATCTAATGAAGATATACATTATATTATATCACATGATAAAATGAGTCATAGGAGTTGTACCAGGTGTTCTATTAAGGCTTTTATGACAGGATATTTGAGACTAAATCTAAATTCAGTGAATAAGTTTTGTGTGGAAACATTGAAGAACCAAAGTATGCTGAGAATCTATGCCTGGAAAGGAAGCATTGATGAAAATCAGGCAAAGCATTTGCTCTAGTTCTAGTTTGTTTTCTGTTGCTTTATAGACACTAAAATCCAAGCAACTCTTGAAGGAAAAGGTTTATTTCTTCTTACACTTCCAGGAAGCATTTTATCACTGAGGGAAGTCAAAGCTCAAGGCAGGATCTAGAGCAAAGACTATAGAGGAATGCTACTTACTGGCTTCTTTTTCATCCTTGCTCAACTTGTAAAACCCAGAGCCATCTGTCTAGGAATACTCATAGTCACCCTTCCCAAGTGACTCTAGTTTGTGACAAATTAACAAAATCTGACAAGTAGACATGACCAATGTGGGTTTTATTCCTAGAACCCACATCAAAAGCATATGTGTTGTAATGCATCTTTTGTCCTAGAGTTCCTGTGATGAGATAGGAGGCAGAGATGGGAGAATGATCAAGAAAACTGTGGAGAGCCGTGCCGTGAGCAATCACCATTATAAGATGGCGCTGGCTTCCACTGCGCCTAATTAGTAAACAAGCCTTATGCACAAGTGCAAGAGTGAATTCACGTCCAGTCACTGCCCATCTCGGGGCGTAGTAATGGGGTGATGGGCGAGCAACTAATCAGGTGCTGTCACGCTACATCAGGTGCTGAAACGTCACACTGCGGGCTATATAAGCAGTGCCATTTTCTGGGTTTGGGGTCTTCCTGAGAAGTAAGCAATAAAAGCTTTGCTGTAGAAGGATCCGGTTGTCCGAGTGAATTCTTGCCAGTGAGATACTAGCTCGGGTGAGAAGTGGTGCCGAGAAACCTGGGAATATATCATCACCAGGTGCTGATAGGAGACCCCCGTTTCATGGGGCAGGTTCAGAACTACACTACGGGACTTTATAGCTTTACAAGGTATGTCTGGCCTTGAACTTTCTCCAGCGTTAGAAGCCTTTCTGTTCCTTTTCATAGGGCTCGTTCCTTTTCTTTTTGATTGCGTACTGTTTCCACCGGTGGAATTGCTAACTGGTGTTCAGTCGAGGTCAGGCACGGTTAGAAAAAGGCAAGAAGATAGCATGGGGGCCTCCCACTCTGTGATAACCTCCTTACGGTCGGTCCTGAGGCAGCGTGGCTTGAAAGTTGCCACCAAGACACTAGAAGGCTTTGTAAAAGAGGTAGATCACATAGCACCAGGTTTCCATGTTCAGTGTCCTTAACTATCCCACCTTGGGAGAAACTCAAGGGAGATTTAGTTGGGGAACCAGAGAACGGCAAACTTAAAGCAGGAACTATGCCGTTGTGGAAGCTGATCAGATTGCGGTTAAAGGATGAGGAATGTCAACAAGTGGTTAAGGCAGGGCAGAGAATTCTGGATGAAAATCAAGACAGTCTATCAGAGGTAGAGCAGGGAGAGATTGGGAGCAAAGAGGACACATGGTGCACCAATTAAGCATACAGGCCTTTCCACGGGTCTTGAACCCGAGGAAAAGATAGTGTCGGGGAAGAATACCTGGGATGAGTTTGGAAGGAAGGAGAAGGAAAAAGAGAAGAAGAAAGATCCATCAGCGGAGGTCCGTAGGAGAAGGAACCTATACCCGCCACTAGATGAGTTTAAGCAGCTAGCTCTTAGTAGCTCAGAATCAGATGAAGGACTTAGCTCCTCTGAGGAAACGGACTTGGAGGAGGAAGCAGCTCATTATAAGGGAGAAAAGTACCAGCAAGATAAAATGCAAGCTAATCAGTCCAGAAAAAGGCCAAAAGCGGCTGGCAAAAGCCAGCTTGCTGCTCGGCCTCTGGACTGTCAGCTTCAGGGTCCTGGTGCACATCTTCCTTATGTGCAGAGATATCATTCAGACTCATTCATTCCAAAAGAGGAACAGAGGAAAATGCAACAGGCATTTCCAGTTTTTGAAGGAGCCGAGGGAGGGCAAGTTCACATTCCGGTAGAGTATATACAGATTAAGAAGCTCGCTGAAGCAGTCAGTAATTATGGAGTCAGCGCTAATTTCACTGTAGCACAAGTCGAAAGGCTTGCAACTCACACTATGACTCCTGGTGATTGGCAGACTGTAGTAAAAGCTGCAGCCCCCAGTATGGGAATGTATCTTGAGTAGAAAGCCTTGTGGCAGGACTCCTGCCAGACGCAGGCAAGGGCCAATGCCACCATGGAAGGAGACCAAAGAACATGGACGTTTGAATTGCTTACAGGTCAGGGACAGCATGCTGCTAACCAAACAGATTATCATTGGGGAGCATACACTCAGATCTCAGCTGCCGCTGTTGAGGCATGGAAGGCACTCTCTAGGAAGGAGGAGGCGAGTGGACATTTGACAAAAATCACCCAGGGTGCACAGGAGTCATTCTCAGATTTTGTGGCCAGAATGACGGAGGCAGCAGGGAGGATATTTGGAGACCCCGAGGCAGCTATGCCTTTAATTGAACAGCTGGTTTATGAACAAGCTACGCAGGAATGCAGATCAGCAATCACACCTAGAAAGAGTAAGGGGTTACAGGACTAGTTAAAGGTTTGCTGTGAGGTTGGAGGGCCGCTTATTAATGCTGGATTGGCAGCCGCCATTCTGCAGGGGCGGAGGCGCTTGGACTCAGCGGAGCTCAAACTTGGCTTTAATTGTGGCAAACCAGGGCATTTAAAAAAGGACTGCAGTGCCCCCATAAAAAGGACAGCGCCAGGGCTGTGTACTAAGTGTGGAAAAGGATACCATTGGGCCAAAGATTGCCGCTCAATTAGAGATATACGAGGCAGGCTCTTGCAGCCAGGGCCCCCTCAAGTGGTAGAAAATGAGAATGGAGGCATTTCAAAAAACGAGTTTCAGGCCCCCAAAGTCCCAGGGCCCCAAAACATATGGGACTCTGATGGGCAACAAGTGGACACCACGGTCCACATGGCAACAGAAGGCTCGGCTGGATTGGACCTCTGTGCCTCCACCCAATTCATACTGATGCCTCAGCTGGGAGTGCAGCCAATTCCTACTGATTATAAGGGGCCTCTGCCATCTGAAAGTGTCGGCCTAATTTTGGGCCAGGCTTCCCTCACCTTACAAGGCCTTATTGTCCACCCTGGAGTTGTAGATCAGGATTATAAAGGGGAACTTCAGGTTCTCTGTTCTTGTCCTCAAGGTGTCTTTTCTATATCACAAGTGGACAGAGTAGCTCAACTAATAATTTTGCCAAGCCTACATGGCTGTTTTCCCTCCTCTGGTATTCCTCGAGCTCCCAGAGGGATTGGTTCTACTGGAAATGATTCTGCTTACTTAATAATGTCTTTAGATTCCAGGCCATCCTTAGAGTTAGTTATAGAAGGGAAACAATTTAAGGGGATTTTAGATACAGGAGCAGACAAAAGTATTGTTTCTTCCCACTGGTGGCCAAAAACCTGGCCTGTCACTCAGTCATCACACTCTTTACAAGGGCTGGGCTATCAGTCCTGCCCCACTATTAGCTCCCGTTCTTTGAGCTGGAAAGCGCCTGAAGGTCAAGTGGGACAATTCACTCCTTATGTCTTACCACTCCCAGTTAATCTCTGGGGGAGAGATATTTTACAGGCAATGGGAATGACATTGACTAATGAATACTCACCAAAAGCTGTTCAAATGATGAGAAAAATGGGCTATACAGAAGGAAAAGGATTAGGGAAAGGAGAGCAGGGCAGGCTTGAGCCTGTCCCTCAGGAAGGTAATACTGGGAGACAAGGTTTGGGTTTTTTTCTAGAGATGGCTGTTGAGGGTTCCATGCCCATACCATGGCTTACAGAGGAAGCTGTATGGGTTCCTCAATGGCCTCTTTCCTCTGAGAAATTAGAAGCAGCCACAGGATTGGTTTCTGAACAGCTACGCTTGGGTCATTTAGAGCCCTCTAAATACACCCTGGAATACACCCATTTTCGTAATTAAGAAAAAATCTAGCAGATGGCGCTTATTACATGATCTCAGAGCAATCAATGCACAAATGAGCCTGTTTGGGCCAGTTCAGCGAGGACTACCATTGCTTTCTGCCTTACCAAAAAATTGTGAGATTATAATCATAGATATTAAAGACTGTTTTTTCTCTATACCTCTATAATCTGTCTAGGCAGCTTTCTTTGTATCTTGCAGGAAATTGGTCTGAAAGATTCGATGAGACCCTTGAGGCCCTAAGAGTGGCCATTCTAAAGATCAACTCGACACGAGTGGACCTGTCATTGACAGAGGGTCTCTCCTCCTGGATTTCATTTGCATTTTCTTATTTTAAGGAATGGGTGGGGGTAGTTTTGTTTGCTGCTGCCATCTGCTGTGGACTTGTGTTTATGCTCTGGTTGGTTTGTAAGCTCAGAACCCAACAAAACCGTGACAAGGTCATTATTGCTCAAGCACTTGCAGCCATTGAACAAGGGGCCTCCCCTGAAATTTGGCTGTCCATGCTTAAGACCTAAATGGCATTTGAGTTCTCTGTTATTGCGTCCCACAGATTTGTGGATCCATTGCACTGGGATGAGAGATACTCAATGTTCATTGATCAGCATTTGCACTTCGCTGAGTTTTACTGATTCGTTTTTTGGCTGGCCTCTTTTATAGAGTTCGCCCTAGGTCATTTGGCAGTTATTGTCACACAGTACTGCGGTATCCAGAGACGGGCAACTTTCCTCATGTACAGACCAACCTAAGACACGGGACCCGGTGGTGATAGGGTTACCCTATGACAGGAAAGGCTGTGACATTGGAGGAATGACCTAAGACAGGAGCCACAGCAGATGGACATGACTGCAGAGGCCTAGACCAGCCTCAAATTTTAATAAAATAAAAAGGGGGAGATGTGGAGAGCTGTGCCGTGAGCAATTGCCATTATAAGATGGCGCTGGCTTCCACTGAGCCTAACTAGTAAACAAGCCTTATGCACAAGTGCAAGAGTGAATTCACGCCCAGTCACTGCCCATCTCAGGGTGCAGTAATGGGGTGATGGGCGAGCAACTAATCAGGTGCTGTCACGCCACATCAGGTGCTGAAACGTCACACTGCGGGCTATATAAGCAGCGCCATTTTCTGGGTTTGGGGTCTTCCTGAGAAGTAAGCAATAAAAGCTTTGCTGTAGAAGGATCCGGTTGTCCGAGTGAATTCTTGCTGGTGAGATACTAGCTCGGGCGAGAGAAAACACTAAATGCAGAAAGCAAAGAAAGAATATTAAAAGCTGCAAGACATATAAAGATAAACCTATCAGAATTACACCAAACTTTTCAACAGAGACTATGAAAGCCAGAAGAGCCTGGTCAGAGGTCATGCAGACTCTAAGAGAACACAAATGCCAGCCCAGGCTACTATACCCAGCAAAACTCTCAATCAACATAGATGAACAAATATTCCAGGAAAAAACTAAATTCAAACAATATCTATATACTAACACAGACCTACAGAGGATCCTGAAAGGAAAACTCCAACACAGGGAAGATACCTACACCCAAAAAAATGTCAAGATATTAAGCATCTCACAACAAGGTCAAAAGAAGAGGACCAAAAGCACATAAAGCCACCTACAGAAACAAACAACAGGAACCAACAATCATCTTCTTTAATATCTCTCAATATTAATGGACTCAACTCACCTATAAAAAGACATAAGCTAACAAAGTGAATCTGTAAACAAGACCCAGCATTTTGCTGCATACTAGAAACATACCTCAATAGCAAAGACAGGCACTATCTCAGAATAAAAGGATGAAAAAAGGGCCTTACAAGCAAATGGTTCCAGGAAACAAGCAGGAGTTGCCATCCTAATATTAAAAAAAAACATAGACTTTCAACCAAAAGTTATCAAACATGATGAAGAAGGACACTTCATATTCATCAAGGGGAAAATCCGCCAAGAGAAAGTCTCAATACTGACCATCTATTCCCCAAATGCAAGAGCACCCAAATTCATAAAAGAAACTTTACTAAAACTCAAAACACACATTGAACCCCACACAATAATAGTGGGAGCTTTCAACACCCCACTCTTACCAATGGACATGTCATTGAACAGAAACTAAACAGAGACATAGTGAAACTAAGAGAGGTTATGAACCAAATGGATTTAACAGATATCTACAGAACATTTCACCCTAAAACAAAAAAGTATACCTTCTTCTCAGCACCTCATGGTACCTTCTCCAAAATCAACCATATAATTGGTCACAAAACAACCCTCAATAGATACAGGAAGACTAAAATAATCCCATGTATCCTATCAGATCACCATATGCTAAAGCTGGTCTTTAATAACAGCAGAAACTACAGAAAGCCTACATACATGTAGAAACTGAACAACTCAATGACAACTTGGTCAGGGAAGAAATAAAGAAAGAAATTAAAGACTTCCTAGAATTTAATGAAAATGTTGACACATCATACACAAACTTATGGGACACAATGAAACAGTGCTAAGAGAACAGTTCATAGTACTAAATGCCCTGGTAAAGAAACTGGAGAGATCTTACACTAACAACTTCACAGCACACCTGAGAACTCTAGAACACAAAAAAGCAAACTTTTTGCCCAAGAGGAGTAGAAGGCAGGAAATAGTCAAATTCAGGGCCAAACTCAACCAAATAGAAACAAAGAAAACAATACAAAGAATCAGCAAAACTAGAAGCTAATTCTTTGAGAGACTCAACAAGATAGATAAATCCATAGCCAAAATAATTAAAGGGCCAAGAGGCAATATCCAAATTAATAAAATCAGAAATCAAAAGGAACATAACAACAAAAACAGAGGAAATTCAAAAAATCATCAGATCCTACTATACAAGTCTATACTCAACAAAACTGGAAAATCTAGAGGAAATGGATGGTTTTCTAATGAGATGCCACATCCCAAAGTTAAATCAAGAGCAGGTAAACTATCTAAACAGGCCCATAACACACAAGGAAATGGAAGAAGTCATTAAAAATCTACCAACCAAAAAAAGCCCAGGGACAGATGGATTTAGTGCAGAATTCTACTGTACCTTCAAAGAAGACCTGATACCAATTTTCCTCAAACTAGCTCATAAAGTAGAACCAGAAAGAACACTTCCTAAGTCATTCTATGAAGCCATAATTATTTTGATACATAAACTACCCAAGGACCCAACCAAAAAGAAAACTTCAGACCAATCTTGCTTATGAATATCAAAGCAAAAATACTCAATAAAATTCTTGCAAACCTAATCCAAGAACACATCAAAACCATCATTCACCATGGTCAAGTAGGCTTCATTTCAGGTATGCAAGGTTGGTTTAATATACAAAATCCATTTTGTAAACCAATATATAAACAAACTCAAAGAAAAAAATCACATGATCATCTCCTTAGATACTGAAAAGCATTTGACAAAATACAACACCCCTTCATGTTAAAACAATTGGAGAGATTAGGAATTCAAGGCCCCTACCTAAACAATAATAAAAGCAATTTAATGCAAACCAATAGCCAAAATCAAATTAAATGGATACATACTTGAAGCAATCCCACTGAAATCAGGGACAAGACAAGAATGCCCATTCTCCCCATATCTACTCAATATAGTACTCAAAGTGTTAGCTAGAACAATAAGACAACAAAGAGGTCAAGGGGATACAAGTTGGTAAAGAAGAATTAAAGATATCACTATTTGCATATGATACGATAGTATGCATAAATGACCCCAAAAATTCTACCAGAAAACTTCTCCAGCTGATAAACAACTTCAGCAAAGTGGCTGGATATAAAATTAACTCAAATAAATCAGTAGCCTTCGTTTATACAAAGAATAAACAGGCTGAGAAAGAAATTCAGGAAACAATTCCCTTTACAATTGCCACAAATAGTATAAAATATCTTGGGGTAAAGCTAAAAAAAAAAAAGTGAAAGACCTGCATGACAATAATTTCAAGTCTCTCAAGAAAGAAATCGAAGAAGATCTCAGAAAATAGAGAGATGTCCCATGCTCATGGAATGGCAGAATTAACATAGTAAAAATGGCCTTCCTACCAAAGGCAATCTTTAGATTCAATTCAATCCCCATCAAAATCCCAACACAATTCTTCAAAGACATGGAGAGAGCAATTCTCAAATTCATCTAGAAAGGAAAAAAAAAAACAGAATAGTTAAAACAATTCTTAACAATAAAAGAACATCTGGGAGAATCACCATCCCTAACCTCAAGCTTTATTGAGGATAGTGATAAAAACTGCAGGCTATTGGTACAGAGACAGACATATTAATCAATGGAATAGAATTGAAGACCCAGAAATAAAACCACACACTTAAGGTCACTTAATATTTGACAATGATGCCAGAAATATACAATGGAAAAAAGAAAACATTTTCAATAAATGGTGCTAGTCTAACTGGCTGGCTGTATGAAGAAGAATGAAAATATACCCATATATTTCACCTTGTTCAAAGTTCAAGTCCAAGTGGATCAAGGACCACAACGTAAAACCAGATACACTGCATCTAATAGAAGAGAAAGTGAGAAAGAGCCTTGAACTCATTGGCACAGGGGGAAATTTCCTAAACAGAACTCCAATGGCTCTAAAATCAAGAATTGATAAATGGGACTTCATGAGCCTAGAAAGCTTCTGTAAATCAAAGGACATAGTCAATATGACAAACTGGCAATCTACAGATTGGGAAAAAGATCTTCACTAACCCCACATCCAATAGAGGGCCAATATCTAAAATATATGAAGAACTCAAGAAGCTAATCACCAAAAAATCCAAACAACCCAATCAAAAATAGGGTATACTGAAGAATCTCAAATGGCTGAGAAGCACCTAAAGACATGTTCAAAGCCCTTAGTGATCAGAGAAATGCAAATCAAAATGACCCTGAGATTCCACCTTATACCAATCAGAATGGCTAAGATCAAAACCTCGGGTGACAACACATGTTGGAGAGGATGTGGAGAAAGAGAAACACACCTCCATTGCTGGTGGGATTGCACAACTGATACACAGCCCTCTGTAAATAAATCTGTAGGATCATCAGAAAATTGGAAATAGGTCTATCTGAAGACCCAGCTATAACACTCAGGAATATACCCAAAAGATGTCCCACCATGCCACAAGGGCATGTGTTCCACTATGTTCATAGGGGCCTTATTTGTGATAGCCAGAAGCTGGAAACAACCTAAATGTCCCACAACAGAAGAATGGATACAGAAAATGTGGTTCATTTACACAATGGAATACTAGTCAGCTATTAAGAACTAGGACATCCTGAGTTTCGCAGGCAAATGGCTGGAACTATAAAATATCATCCTGAGTGAGGTAACTCAGTCCTAAACATATGTGCATGGTATGTACTCATTAATAAATGGATATTAGCCAAAAAAGAGTACAGAATACCCAAGATATAGTCCATAGAACTCAAAAAGGTCAACAAGCTGAAGTGCCCAAGTGAAGACCTCTCAGCTCCACTTGGAATAGAGAAGAAAGCAATCACAAGTGGGGAGGGAGGGAGGGACCTAGGAGGGAAAGTGGAGGGGGGGGACTTGGGAGGAGATGGGAACCTGATCTGGTATTGGGTGAGACAAAAGAACTGAAGCCCTGGGGGCCAGCAGAAAGAATAAAGGAAACAGGGAACCTCAGGAGATAGGAGATTGAGGGAACCCTCCAGAATATACCAGAGACCTGGGAGGTAAGAGACTCTCAGGACTCACAAGGAGGGACCTTTGATGAAATGCCCAACAGTATGGAGTGGGAACTTATAAATCCCACCTCCAGCAGGAAGATAGGGCATCAAGTGAGGGATGGGATTACCATCCCACAGTCACATCTCTGATCAATAATTGTTCCTGTATGAAAGAATTACAGGGATGGAAATGGAGAGGAACCTGAGGAAAAGAAGGTCCAGTGACAGGCCCAAAGGGGGATCCAGCTAAAGGGGTGGTCCCAAGGCCTGACACTATTACTGAGGCTATGGAACACACACAAAAAGGGACCTAGCATGACTGCCTCAACAAGCAGCTGAAAGAAAGAGTCAGATGCAGATATTTGCATCCAACCAATGGACAGAAGCAGCTGATCCCTGTTGTTGAATTAGGGAAGGCTAAAAGAAGCTGAAGAGAAGTATGATCCTGTAGGAGGATCAGAAGTCTCAATTATTCTGGACCCCTGAGATCTCTCAAACACTGGACCACCAAACAGACAGCATATACCAGCTGATGTGAGGGCCCCAACACACATACAGTAGAGGACTTTCGGGTCTGTGTTCATTCAGAGATGATGTGCCTAACCCTCAAGAGACTGTAGGCCTCAGGAAGTTTGGAGGTCAGGTGGGGTAGGAGTGGGGGCATCCACAAGGAGACAGGGGTGGGGTAGGGAGGAGATGTAGGATGTGGAACAGTTGAAGGGTGGATCAAGAGGGCGGGAAATGGAATATGGGGTGTAAAAATAATTTTTTTTTAATTTTTTAAAAAAAATTTAAAATGTGAAGAATAAAAAAAAGGTAAAATAAAATAAAAGAAGCCTGTGGGCAAGCTAGAGTAAAGGAAGATAAGAGACCCTTTCTCAAAGAATAAAAGAGTATGCCTAACACCCAAAAATGTTTCTTTAACCTTCACAGTTTACTGTGACCCATGTGTGTATTATGTATGTATGTGTTTGTATAAATATGAATATATATTCAAATAAAATGCAAAGTAAATACAAGTAAGAGAGGAAAGAGAGACTGTCATATATGTGTAATTATGAAGGCTGTATAAAAGAATCTGAGTTTTTCTCTGTCTAGTCCTGTGCTATGAATCTAAAGCATAGAAAACAAATTTGGAGACAAACTTTAGACTTCTCAACTTCATAATGCCTAATTTTACATAACTTTTAATGTCTATAAACTCCCTCAGAAGAGTAAAGTTCATAAAACTTCTTTTTTAGGTATTCTAATCTTGAAATTCCAGTAGAAAGACATAAAGTGGACTTTGGACACTTGATGTCTTCTTTTGTCTCTCTTTCAAAGCAAGAACTTTATGGTCAAACATGAGTGATTATTTAGCTACACAAAGGTTTGAACTGTTTTAATGTTCACCTCACTATGTTGAGATGCAGCACAACAGTTTTCCATACTAATAACTACTACTCCCTTTCCATGTCTAGCACCAGGCATCTCACCATGCCACCATACACAGATTTTTCTCATCAGGTCAATGTTGCATTTTACGATTTTAATTTTTCTTATAAATATCTGGAGCTCAAGAGTTTTCTTACTTAGTCAGCTTGTCAGAAGAGATTACCATAATCTGATATGGCTGAACACAGAGCCTAGGTTACAAGGTTACACCAGTGCTTTAGAGCACCGTCTATAAGAGCATTTCTACTTTAATATAATTCATTCTTTGAACTCAAGCAGTTATGCTGTTTCTCTGTGTTTTTGTGAACCCAAATAAAATATAGATGCACTCTTAATTAATATTTAATATAAATGCATAGGGCAGACTAGGTGGTTACTGCCAGTACCTGTGTGTTGCCAAGGTAATTTAATTCTACTTGGCTCTATGTGCTATATTGCCTTGCAGTGGGGAAAAAAAGTATCCTGCTGTTACTGGAAGCCATTATTGGAGAGAAAGTGAGGTAATTTGTAAGTAATAGTAAAACTATTGCTTTAGGTCTACATTTGGCAGTGCTTATTCAACATTCCTCACTTTGCCTGATGCCTCTATTTTATTCATTTAATGTTTTCAGCCTGTCATCTCACAGCTACTTGCTTTGCTGCTTTGGAAACTGTTTGGCATAAATCTTTGGTGAAATAAGAGAAATTTTTCAGGTGTTCCAATGTACCCAACACAACCCAGTGTTTTGCCTCTTCCTCTTACCACTATAAAGACAATAGGTTAAAATAATTGGCTCTAAATCTAATGCATATTTCTCTTTGCTTTTGACATCTTGCAACCTTCAAAGATACACTGTTCATTGCAGGTTTTCACTTCATGACACTTTAACCACTGTGGCATGTTTTCCTTACCCAGGACCATGACTTTTATTTAGCAACAATATAGACAAACCTGACTTCTGAAGTTCAAGGAATGTCACACACTTGAATGTTTAATGGAAGAATTATTTAATTTAAAGGATGGCAGAGATGCTTGTATTCCTGTAGTTAAAAATAAGATAGCTTGAGTAATCCAATCAATATAAAAGAAGACAGTCTCCATGTGACCTTAAAATAATAAAATTTAATAATTCAGTGTATTTATTCTCTCTAGTATTGTCAGAGTTTTCTTCTACAAAGATAATATTATTTCTCTTCCTTTTTGGGGGTACTTTTAATCTTCTAAATATTCTAAATGCTAAAATTCTGGGACACGTACTACAATGGCCTAAATGCTTCAAATATTTGAATACTACTGGTCTCTGAATAAAAGTTCATGGCAAAATGTATTCTCATATGTGTGGATACACACATGTGTAGATGCTTGTGGAGATCCAAGGTTGATACCAGTGTCTTCTTTGATTATTCTCCATCATATATATTGAATTAGCGTCTCTTACTTGAACCCAGGACTCACTGATTCTGGTAGTCCAACTGGGAAGCTCAGTTTGGGAATCTTTATCCCTTCTGCAATATTCAGTATTTATTGATAAGCTATCATGTCCATCCAACTTTATGAGGGTGCTGGGGATCCAAACTCTGGGTCCTCATACTTATATAACAAGTTCTTTACCCACTGAGCTACCTCCCCATGCCCAAAACATATGTGAGGTGTTATAACCTATAATAGATCTTAATACAGACAAGAAAATAATTAAACTTGGTAACAAGATCAAGAGGATTCTAAAAATTTGCTTGCCAAATAATAATAGTTCTTAACCTTAATAGTTCATTAGCATCGTTTGAAAAGCTTGTCAAAACAGACGCATTCCTGAGTCTAACTGTAGATTTTGGAAAGATGACAATAGAACTCAAGAAGTTGCATTTCTAGGGCTGGAAGTGATGGTACACAACTTTAATAGTAGCACTTAGGAGATAGAAGCAGGCAGATATTCTGTGATTTTGATCTCCTGCTTCTGCCTCCTTCAGCAAATCCTATCGGCGTGCGCCACCACAACCAGCATTCTGTGATTTTTGATGTCAGATAATGAGTTTGAGATCAGCCAATGCATACAGTGAGACCCTGTCTCAAAATAAAAAAGAAATGTAATGGTTGCTGCTGCTTATGTTTTTGTTGTTTTTGTTGTTGTTGTTGATGATGATGATGATGATGATGATGATGTTTTGGAGACAGGATCTCACTATGTAACTCTGGCTGTTCTGGAACTCACTATGTAGACCAAACTGGCCTTGACCTCACAGAGATCTACCTGTCTCTGACTGCTAGGATTAAAGGTGTGTGCCATTACTTCCAAAAAAAAAAAATTTAACAAAATCTTTGAGTGACATTTTGGGAATCACTGCAACAAAACTGAATGATCTCTGTTATCCCACTCTTAAAGGCTCTTAAATGCTGAAAAGGGGGCTTCTGCTGGCATTTCATTAGTTAAGTGCTTTTGAATGAAATACAAACAAGCAATCCTTTGAATTATTTTCTCTTTATAGTGTAATTCTAACCCTTTTAATTCTTTAGCTGCAACATGCATTACATGTTATAAACCATGCTACTAACCTGACTCAAGATTAAATTTGGGGTAAAAATAAATGTTTAAATAAGTCATGAATTTCAAAACAAAAGCTAGTATACAAGAAACATGGAAAAAATATCAGATGAATTTCAGTAATTCCATTTGTCTATTTGCCCAGCATAAAGTAGAAGTAATGATCTCTATCCTAGTGATGGTAATATAGTTTAGGTGCAAAATGTACCCCAATAGATGATGTGTTTGAGCTACCACTGTTTTTTGGGGTTGAAGACCATTGGGAGTAGCCCTAGAGATTTATGTCTGGCTCTGTTTGCTGTCCTTTTTCTTTTTCCTGTCCTAATGTGAGCAAGCGGCCCCATTTTCTCTCTACAGCTGAGATCCATTGTACACACTAAGTCTTCCTGGCTGTGCTGGACTGTGTGAGGAGCGGGTGTGGCCGCTGCCCCAAGATGGCACCCGGGATGGCTGCCAGGTCTTATGACCTGTGCCTGACTTCCTCATTACCTCAGACTTAGCCACATCCCAGCCGCCTGCATTGCACAGACGCCATGCCTTGTCAGCTTGCCTGAGGTGTTGTCACTTGCTGTGAACCAATGGACTGCCATTATGTGACTGGGGTGATTGGGAGGAGTCAGTAGGGTATTTAAGGCGCACTCCGGGGTTGTTCGGCGGATTCCCATTCCTGCATTGCAATGCGAAGTGTTCTTGAATAAACCTACTTGAAGAAGGACAACGTGGTGTTGCATCTTGCCTGCTGGTTGGGGTGGATGCGACAAGTGGTGGAACCCGTATGGGGACTTCTGCTTCTAGAGAGCGCTGGGGGTCCAGAACTTCAAGAGGTCAGGGTAGCCGGCTGGAAAGCTCCCAGGTAAGTGGAACGATTCAAGTTCTTGGTTAGAGACTATTAGGTCACAACATCAGGGCAGTCCGTTCGCCAAGCATTAAAGGATTTGTTGAAAGTAAAAGGAATCGGGCTGAAAAAGGAGACGTTAGAAAACATTCTAAAGGCCGTTGATCAGGTGGCTCCATGGTTCCCTGTGTCAGGGCATCTTACAGGGCCTAGTTGGGAGAAATTAGGGAAGGATCTAAAGTTTGCCGAGGAGCAAGGGGTCCTCGTCAAGGGGGTGCTTCCAGTATGGAAGTTATTATGTAACTGTATTAAGGACAGGAAGAAGTGTGGGGCTGAGTTGCAGAAAGGGAATGAGGCTTTGAACTAAGTAAGAGAGGAGAGATCACAGAAGTCTGATGCAGAGAGCAGCTCTATCGAGGGGGACCTGTCCAAGGATGATTTAGAAAGCCTTGCAGACAGTCTCGAAAAAGTGAGAGTGAAGGTTCAGCCTTCAGCACCAAGTCCTCCGCGACCGCCTTCATATGATGGGGGGGGGGAGGTCTGGATGGTCTCTACACCCAGAGACGTGGAGAGAGCTAGGAGCACAGTGCTACCCAGTGTTCCAGGATGCACAAGGAGCTAGATTTCATGAACCATTAGACTGGAGGATTATACAGAGACTAGCTGAGGGCGTAAGGGCTTATGGAGTGACTGCTGCTTTTGTGGTGGCTCAGCTTGAGTCACTGCATCGCTACTGCCTTACACTGAGCGATTGGCAGAATCTCGCTGGTGCTTGCCTGTCCCCGGGTCAGTATCTGGATTGGAAAGCATTTTTCATAGAATTTGCTGGTGAGCAAGCAGCTCAGAATGCCAGGGCAGGGCAGGCCGCTTGGGATCAAGATATGCTACTGGGGCAAGGGAGGTTTGCTGCAGCCCAAACCAATTATCCACTTCAAGTTTATGAGCAAATTAATAAGGTGTGCACCAAAGCCGGGAAGGCTCTCCCCAACAGAGGAGAAGTCAGCGGCAACTTAACGAAGATCTTGCAAGGCCCTACTGAGCCGTTTGCAGACTTTGTGGCTAGAATTGTGGAAGCTGCAGGCAAGATTTTTGGGGATCCCGACAGAGCCATGCCGCTTGTAAAACAGTTGATTTTTGAGCAGTGTACCAAGGAGTGTAGACAAGCTATTATTCCTTATAAGAATAGAGGATTGGAGGTCTGGATGAAGGTGTGCAGAGAGCTTGGAGGACCCTTGCCTAATGCTGGCTCAGCCGTTGCTGTAGTCCAGGTTTCAAGAGGAAAGAGTGGTGCCAGAAGCACTGGATTCTTTCGATGCGGTCAACCAGGTCATATGAAGAGACAGTGTCCTCAGCAGGTGGGAACAGGAAGTGCTTCTGGGCCATGCCCTGGCTTATGTCCCAAATGTAAGAAAGGAAATCATTGGGCTAATGAGTGTCGCTCCATGAAAGATATCAATGGACAGCCTATTTCTCACAGCGGGGCTCGTCCAAAAAGTGGATGGTGGGGCCCCGACCCCAGGGCCCTCAAATATATGGGGCAGTTTCCGAGGGGTGGCCCAACCTGAGAATGGCAATGCACTGGAACAGCCCCGGAGAGCAACAAGAGGGAGTGCAGGGCTCAACCTCTGTTCTACTGCCAGACTCATATTAACACCTCGAATGGGGGTGCAGTTGGTCGAGTCTGATTTCAAAGGGCCACTGCCACCTAATACTGTAGGACTCCTGCCGGGCCATAGCTCCGTGACCCTTCAAGGGCTGGTTGTACACCCTGGAGTGATAGATTCTGTTTATACTGGGCAGGTCAAAATTATGGTTTCCTCACCACGGGGAATTGTAGCCATTTCCCCTGGTGTTCATATTGCACAGCTCCTCTTATTGCCAAGTTGTCATTCCAAGTTTCCAGCTAATGATAAAGAAAGAGGGAATAGAGGATTTGGTTCTATGGGAGCCACTTCAATTTACTACTCCATGGAGCTTGATGAGAGACCTCTATTTTATATTGCAGGTAGAGGGAAAAGCTATTTCAGGATTGCTTGATACTGGCGCTGACTGAAGCATAATTAGCGTAAAGGACTGGCCATCAGCTTGGCCACATCAGCAGTCAGAACAAACCCTGAGATGCCTGGGCTATGCCCAAATGCCCAAAGTGAGCTCATGCCGACTCACTTGGAAGGACCAGGAGGGACATTCCGGTTGCTTTCAGCCTTATGTGCTCCCTGTTCCCATTTCCCTCTGGGGACGGGACCTGATGCAAGAAATGGGGTATAAATTGACAAATGAGTGGCCTTATAGCCAACAAGCTCAACAAATTATGCAGAATTATGGATATCAAGCTGGAAAAGGATTAGGGTCTATATTGCAGGGCAGGAAGTCCCCTATTCCTGTGAGTTCGAAGAAAGGTCGTGCTGGACTGGGTTTTTTCTAGGGGCCACTGAGGAGGCCATCCCTATTACTTGGAAGACTGAGAATCAAGTATGGGTTCCTCAGTGGCCTTTGCCCTCAGAGAAATTACAGGCTGCTAAAGAATTAGTTCAAGAACAGTAACAGATGGGCCATATTCGCCCCTCTACTTCTCTTTGGAATACCCCCATATTTGTCATTAAGAAAAAAATCAGGGAAATGGAGGTTATTACATGATCTTAGAGAGATTAATAAACAAATGGTCATTATGGGACCTATTCAAAGAGGTTTGCCCTTACCATCGGTGCTTCCAAAAGCATGGCCAGTGATAGTTTTAAATATTAAAGATTGCTTTTTTTCCATCCGTTTGCATGAACAAGATGCAGTAAGATTTGCATTTACTTTGCCTTCTATAAATCATGAAGAACCAGATAAGAGGTTTGAGTGGGTTGTTTTGCCCCAGGGCATGGCCAATAGTCCCACTATGTGTCAGCTATATGTAGATGCAGCCTTATATGAGGTTAGACGGAATTCCCCAGAATAAAATGTTATCATTATATGGATGATGTCCTTCTGGCAGCACCAACGGAGGAAATGCTGGATTTGGCACATAGTAAGACCATACAACAGCTACAAAAGAGAAAGAAGGTTTACAGTATCCCCTGAAAAGGTGCAGAAGGGCAAGGTCATCCATTATTTAGGAAGCAAAATAACAGAAAGATATATAACTCCACAGAAGATTCAAATCAGAACTGATCATCTAAAGACTTTAAATGATTTTCAAAAGTTGCTAGGTGATATTCAATAGGTTAGGCCTTATCTGGGTCTAACAAATAAGCAATTGCAACCTCTTTATGGTATCTTGCCAGGAGCAACAGCCCTGGATTCAGAGAGAGTTCTTACAGAAGAAGGAAGGGAAGGAAGCCTTAAAGTTAGTAGAGAAGGCTATTCAAATTGCTGCTTTAAAGAGGAGAGAGGTTGATCTTCCTATATCATTATGTATTTTGCCATGATAAAATCAACCTACTGGAGCCCTTTGGCAAGGGGCTCCTTTATTATGGATCCATCCTAAAATTTCCCCCACCAGAGTGTTATCCTATTATCCTGCCTCAGTTGCCCAATTGGCATTGCTGGGTTTATAGCAATGCATGCAGCATTTTGGCACCCCTCCTGATGAAATTATTGTACCATATGATAGTAGACAAGTTGAAGTGTTGTCTGCCACTGTAGATGACTGGGCAGTTTTAAGATGAAGTTTTTTAGGCAAGATAGATAATCATTTCCCAAAGATCCTATTTTACAGTTGTGTAAAGCTCACCCTGTAATTTTTCCTGTGATTACCTCTCGAGTACCATTGAAAGGGGCTCCTCTAATTTTTACAGATGGATCAAAGTCAGGATGCAGAGCCTATTTAGTTCAAGGCTCTGCGCCTATAGTTTTACAATTACCCCCTGCCTCGCCGCAAGTTATAGAATTACAGATTGTGATTAAGGTTTTTGAACAACATTCAGGGGCCTTTAATTTAATATCAGATAATAAATATGTGGTTAATGCTCTTGCTATCTTGGAGGTGGTTGGTAGGGTGAATCTTAGGTCCAGCATTGGGATTTATTAAGTAAATTACAAAATTTGCTATTGCATAGATCCTCCCCCTTCTTTGTTCAGAATATCCAAGCTCATACTGGGTTACCAGGTCCATTGGCTGAGGGTAATTATATAGTGGATAAGGCAGCACAAGCTGCTGTATTTCTGGCATGTCCTGCCCTCGACCTTGCTCGTGATTTTCATTCTAAATTTCATGTAAATTCTAAAACATTAGCCTCTCGCTTTGGTATCACCAGAGCAGAGGCCAGGAAGATTGTCAAGGCCTGTCAGGCCTGCGCTCCTTTATTACCTCAACCCTCCTTTGGAGTTAACCCATGAGGGTTACTCCCCCTACACATTTGGCAGATGGATGTAACTCATTTTGCCGAATTTGGAAAATTACAGTTTGTTCATGTTTCAATTGATACTGCCTCTGGAGTCATTTTTGCTTCTTTGCATACTTGGGCAAAAGGCCTGTCATGTCATAGCTCATTGCTTTGAAGCATGGGGTGCTTGGGGTCAACCCAAGGAATTAAAAACTGATAATGGCCCTGCTTATACTTCCAATACTTTTGTTAGCTTTTGTAAGATGGTGGGCATTCATCTTGTACATGGTATTCCCTATAACCCTCAGGGGCAGGGAATAATTGAACGTGCTCATCATACCTTAAAAGAATGCTTAATAAAGCAAAAAGGGGGAGTTGCCCTAGGAGCGACTCCCCAGGAATGCCTTTCTATAGCCTTATTTACTCTTAAATTTTTAAATAAAGATAAATTTGATTGTACTGCTGCAGAGAAATTCAGTAATCCTGATGCATCTCAGAAGGGAACTGTAGTGTGGAAGGTCATGTTGGATGGCCAATAGCATGGGCCAGATCCAGTGTTGGTGTGGGCGAGAGGGTCTGTTTGTATGTTTCCCCAGGACCGCCGCCAGTCGTTGTGGGTACCTGAATGACTGACTCAAGTGCTGAAGGATGACCAGAGGTGTGATGCCGATTCTCCTGGGAATACTGATGATGGTGACAGGGTGCAGAAGTGAGGAGCTAAATCAGAAAGTTGATCTAGTACAGGAACAAGTTGATGTATTGATGTGAGTGGATCTCACAGGTCACTGGTCACGTCAACTTAATGGTATGCTGAGGGATCTCCAACAGTCCATTGTTCACATCGTCACAGCAATATTGCACCTCAAGGAATGGGTTGGCATAGGAGGGCTGGCAATCATCTGCGTTGCCACAGGAGTAATGGCCCTGTGGTACATTTGCCGTATGCAAAAATAGGCATACCCGTGTGCAGGCATTGTTGATTCAGGCTTTTGCAGGCCTAGAGCTAGGACAATCTTCTCAAGTGTGGCTTGGCATGCTAGAGAAGTAATCAATGACGGGTAAGACTCCCTGGAGGTGTTACCAACCTAAGACAGGGACCAGACCACTGCTGTCTGTCCTCCCGATGATGGGTAAGGAGCATTATCACAAGGGGCAACCTAAGACAGGCATTCTCTCTGCCAAAATAATAAATAAGGGGGAGATGTGAGGAGAGGGTGTGGCTGCCACCCCAAGATGGCGCCCGGGATGGCTGCCAGGTCTTATGACCTGTGCCTGACTTCCTCATTACCTCAGACTTAGCCACATCCCAGCCTCCTGCACTGCGCAGATGCCATGCCATGTCAGCTTGACTGAGGTGTCATCACTTGCTGTGAACCAATGGACTGTCGTTACGTGACTGGGGTGATTGGGAGGAGTCAGTAGGGTATTTAAGGCATGCCCTGGGGTTGTTCGGCAGATTCCCCTTCCTACATTACAACGTGAAGTGTTCCTGAATAAGCCTGCTTGAAGAAGGACAACGTGGTGTTGCATCTTGCCTGCTGGTTGGGATGGATGCGACAGACTGAACCCTCAGGCCAGGCTCATGGGACCTCAGAGGACCAATGGGCCTAGAAGCCATTAATGTTACATTCTAGCAAAGAACTTGATTGTGATAAGCTCATTTTCTGAAGATGTGAGTGAGGTTGAATTACAAAGTAGTGGATTACATTGTTTGGCTAAGGAAATATCAAGACAGCACAATATCCAGTCTATGGCATTGTTTAGGTGCAAAGTTCTCATTCATATCTACAGTGAAGGAGAGCAGAACCACATGATAACTGTGCACTTTAACAAGGAAGGATCATGCATGCGATTAAAGCTGTGGGCACGGTAGAGGCTATGAAGGGCATGCAATTGTTATGGAGATTATTTCCACTAAGGAGAAATCTCAAACTTTACAGTGGGATAGGAGGCCTTTAAAACCCCATGTACCTAAAATCCTAGTGTGTAACAATATAAAATACAGAGGTCAAAAGTAAATAATTGGTTAAACTAAATCATGATACAGATATGTTAAAAATAACTTACTATTATCATGTTTCCTGATATGCTTGTGCACATGAAAGGAAATCTCATAAAATATCAAATAAAAATCATGTGCAAAAATGATGATGAGCTGGACATATAGTACATTCTTTAATCCCAGCTCTGAGGAGGCAGAGGTAGGTGAATTTCCGCGAATTTGCATCCAGCCTTGTCTACATAGTGAATTCCAGGCTAGCTGGATCTACATAATGTACATAATGAGACCCTGTCTTTTTTTTTCTTTTTCTTTTCCATTTTTTATTAGGTATTTAGCTCATTTACATTTCCAATGCTATACCAAAAGTCCCCCATACCCACCCACCCCCACTCCCCTACCCACCCACTCCCCCTTTTTGGCCCTGGCGTTCCCCTGTACTGGGGCATACAAAGTTTACGTGTCCAATGGGCCTCTCTTTCCAGTGATGGCCGATTAGGCCATCTTTTGATACATATGCAGCTAGAGTCAAGAGCTCCGGGGTACTGGTTAGTTCATAATGTTGTTCCACCTATAGGGTTGCAGATCCCTTTAGCTCCTTGGGTTCTTTCTCTAGCTCCTCCATTGGGAGCCCTGTGATCCATCCATTAGCTGACTGTGAGCATCCACTTCTGTGTTTGCTAGGCCCCGGCATAGTCTCACGAGAGATAGCTACATCTGGGTCCTTTCAATAAAATCTTGCTAGGGTATGCAATGGTGTCAGCGTTTGGATGCTGATTATGTGGTGGATCCCTGGATATGGCAGTCTCTACATGGTCCATCCTTTCATCTCAGCTCCAAACTTTGTCTCTGTAACTCCTTCCATGGGTGTTTTGTTCCCAATTCTAAGGAGGGGCATAGTGTCCACACTTCAGTCTTCATTCTTCTTGAGTTTCATGTGTTTAGCAAATTGTACCTTATATCTTGGGAATCCTAGGTTTGGGGCTAATATCCACTTATCATTGAGTACATATTGTGTGAGTTCCTTTGTGAATGTGTTACCTCACTCAGGATGATGCCCTCCAGGTCCATCCATTTGGCTAGGAATTTAATAAATTCATTCTTTTTAATAGCTGAGTAGTACTCCATTGTGTAGATGTACCAGATTTTCTGTATCCATTCCTCTGTTGAGGGGCATCTGGGTTCTTTCCAGCTTCTGGCTATTATAAATAAGGCTGCTATGAACATAGTGGAGCATGTGTCCTTCTTACCAGTTGGGGCATCTTCTGGATAAATGCCCAAGAGAGGTATTGCCAGTGGAAGAAAGACAGCATTTTCAACAATTGGTGCTGGCACAACTGGTTGTTATCATGTAGAAGAATGTGAATAGATCCATACTTATCTCCTTGTACTAAGGTCAAATCTAAGTGGATCAAAGAACTTCACATAAAACCAGAGACACTGAAACTTATAGAGGAGAAAGTGGGGAAAAGCCTTGAAGATATGGGCACAGGGGAAAATTTCCTGAACAGAACAGCAATGGCTTGTGCTGTAAGATCGAGAATTGACAAATGGGACCTAATGAAACTCCAAAGTTTCTGCAAGGCAAAAGACACCGTCAATAAGACAAAAAGACCACCAACAGATTGGGAAAGGATCTTTACCTATCCTAAATCAGATAGGGGGCTAATATCCAACATATATAAAGAACTCAAGAAGGTGGACCTCAGAAAATCAAATAACCCCCTTAAAAAATGGGGCTCAGAACTGAACAAAGAATTCTCACCTGAGGAATACCGAATGGCAGAGAAGCAACTGAAAAAATGTTCAACATCCTTAATCATCAGGGAAATGCAAATCAAAACTACCCTGAGATTCCACCTCACACCAGTGAGAATGGCTAAGATCAAAAATTCAGGTGACAGCAGATGCTGGCGAGGATGTGGAGAAAGAGGAACACTCCTCCATTGTTGGTGGGATTGCAGGCTTGTACAACCACTCTGGAAATCAGTCTGGCGGTTCCTCAGAAAATTGGACATAGTACTACCGGAGGATCCAGCAATACCTCTCCTGGGCATATATCCAGAAGAAGCCCCAACTGGTAAGAAGGACACATGCTCCACTATGTTCATAGCAGCCTTATTTATAATAGCCAGAAACTGGAAAGAACCCAGATGCCCCTCAACAGAGGAATGGATACAGAAAATGTGGTACATCTACACAATGGAGTACTACTCAGCTATTAAAAAGAATGAATTTATGAAATTCCTAGCCAAATGGATGGACCTGGAGAGCATCATCCTGAGTGAGGTAACACAATCACAAAGGAACTCACACAATATGTACTCACTGATAAGTGGATACTAGCCCAAAACCTAGGATACCCACGATATAAGATACAATTTCCTAAACACATGAAACTCAAGAAAAATGAAGACTGAAGTGTGGACACCATGCCCCTCCTTAGAAGTGGGAACAAAACACCCATGGAAGGAGTTACAGAAACAAAGTTTGGAGCTGAGATGAAAGGATGGACCATGTAGAGACTGCCATATCCAGGGATCCACCCCATAATCAGCATCCAAACGCTGACACCATTGCATATACTAGCAAGAATTTATCGAAAGGACCCAGATGTTGCTGTCTCTTGTGAGACTATGCCGGGGCCTAGCAAACACAGAAGTGGATGCTCACAGTCAGCTAATGGATGGATCACAGGGCTCCCAATGGAGGAGCTAGAGAAAGTATCCAAGGAGCTAAAGGGATCTTCAACCCTATAGGTGGAAAAACATTATGAACTAACCAGTACCCCTGAGCTCTTGACTCTAGCTGCATATGTATCAAAAGATGGCCTAGTCGGCCATCACTGGAAAGAGAGGCCCATTGGACACGCAGACTTTGTGTGCCCCGGTACAGGGGAACGCCAGGGACAAAGGGGGGGAGTGGGTGGGTAGGGGAGTGGGGGTGGGTGGGTAAGGGGGACTTTTGGTATAGCATTGGAAATGTAAATGAGCTAAATACCTAATAAAAAATGGAAAAAAAAAAAAAGAACTCAAGAAGGTGGACTTCAGAAAATCGAACAACCCCATTAAAAAATGGGGCTCAGAACTGAACAAAGAATTCTCACCTGAGGAATACCGAATGGCAGAGAAGCACCTGAAAAAATGTTCAACATCCTTAATCATCAGGGAAATGCAAATCAAAACAACCCTGAGATTCCACCTCACACCAGTCAGAATGGCTAAGATCAAAAATTCAGGTGACAGCAGATGCTGGCGTGGATGTGGAGAAAGAGGAACACTCCTCCATTGTTGGTGGGATTGCAGGCTTGTACAACCACTCTGGAAATCAGTCTGGCGGTTCCTCAGAAAATTGGACATAGTACTACCGGAGGATCCAGCGAGACCCTGTCTTTAAAACAAATATATATGTATATGTAAACATTATTTTGTACTTCTACTTGTGTACTTTTCATATATATATATATATATATATATATATATATATATATATATGTGTGTGTGTGTGTGTGTGTGTGTGTGTATCAAGAAATATATTTCTAGTCCTTTTTGAATGTATAAATGTGTTCACACAGTTTTAAAAATGAGTAACTCAACTTTCTAAACTGTATTTCGATTTAGCGGCAAGGTATTTGTAACCATGCATGTAACCTCTAATAATTAAATATGGTAAGGTGTTGGTGCCTTTGGGTTATAGGAAAGTACGGGAACAGCTTGATATGTTTAATCCTTCTAATTTTTGAACACAGAATTTGTGATTACAGTCTTGGTGCTTAGAATAAAATTTAGGATTTGGCTCACAAGTAGAAGTACAAGAAAAATTAATGTTTACTTCCTTGGAATTCTGGGACAGAAAGCAATTAATGATTTTTTAAAAGTACTTTAAAATGTAAACGCACATAAAACATAAGCCTTGGTGATATTCTTGAGTAGAGGTTGCAACAAATCAATTAATTCATGATCATGCTGGCAGCCCTGCCAGGTGTCATTAGTGCTGCTAGCTATAAGCTACCACTGAAAACCTGCCTGTGCTTACTTCGTACGAGCCTTAGCTTGAGTGTGTGGAATGGAGCTGGCCCTGACTGCACATTACAGCACAAGTAATTATTCATAAAAACTTGCTTCGCTGCAAGCAATTCATTCCTCTCTCAACAGATGTCTAGGACTCTGACCCAAAGCAGCATGAATGTGGACTAAAAATAGCTTCCACTGCAGCAAGCAGCCCTGGAGAACTTTGAATTTAAGTGGTTTTTATTCCCATGGTAGCAGAGCATTTTGCTCACCAGATTGACCCTGAAAGAAGACAGGGAAAGTAAAGATTTTTTTTAAACCTTCTTTTATGTCTCTCTTCTTTGAGATATAGAACACATTTCTTCATAGAAATATATTTTGCTCTACCTGGTAGAAAAATGGTGGGGGGGAGGGGATCAATCCCCTTCAAAACCCCTTCCAGCCTTCTCTTTGTTTTGTGTGTTTGATGTTTCTTCTTTTTTTCTTACTTTTCTTTCTTTCTTTCTTCCTTTCTTTCTTTCTTTCTTTCTTTCTTTCTTCCTTTCTTTCTTTTCCTTCCTTCTGTAGCTACAGGGGAGATTGAGTGTGTCAGTTATATCACTACCAAAGTGATCACTACATGCTTGGTGTATCATTACATTTTTTATCACACATGCTCATGAGAATATATTCACTAGTGCATCTTTTATGTGTATATGTATGCTAGACACTGTAGAGGATATAACATGTGTATCCTTATCACATTAGTGGCATGGAACATAATAGATCATCACATGACTGCAATCTAGTGCTGCTGGAATTTGAGCATACCTGGTATATCAAGTTTCAGTGGGTGAAATCCTGAAGTGAGAATCACAAAATGCAAGTAAATCCTCTTAAAAATAGCCAAGTTAGTTTTGTTACTACAGGGTATGGATCAGACTGCATTGCCTGGAGAGCCATTTGTAATTACTCCAATAGTCCTAGGTTCCCTCATGCTACAAGAATTGCTGAATGGTCTCAAGTTGTTAAGAAGCATAGGGAGATAAAGTTCAACTGTGGCCTCCCAAACAGAGAATGATGGATACATTCAGGAACTCTACAAGTTAACTATACTACTAATGACAGTGGTTATAGATATGAATGCATCTAATACAATTCTATTGCCAGATTTGTGCAGGCCTGCTAAGCAAGAGTTAAACTATATTCCTGCTGAGACCAGTAATGAAATATGATCTCCAACAAGGTTCTTGCTTAAGCAGGTTTTCTAAATAAGACCAAGTTAATTCTTTTAACACTCATTATGCAGCAGGGATTGTTTGAAATACTTCACAGGTGTTTACCATTGTATCCTCACAATCAACAATTTTATTACCTTTGTTTGAAAGATCAGAAAATATCAGACTCACGCTATAGGATCCAATTCTCATATATAATTGGATATATATATATGAGAGAGAGACAGAGAGAGAAATTTATAGCAAATTTTAACACATTAAAATCTCATATATAATTAGTTTTGAGCGAAAAACCTTTTAACTTTGTTTAAGAAGAATTTTCCAAAACATTCTTGTTCATAGAGTGCTTTTTACCATATAACTCTTTGACGCTTCTGAAGACTTAGAAAATCCATTTTTAGAAATAATGTATTTGGGGAAAGAAGATAAAAGAACATACGGTATTTCTGATAGACACTTTGTAATAAAATGAGAGATCCTGCTGGTTGAGAATTTAGAAGCTGTTGTGTTGTCTCAAGGAAGCGAGGTTGAAATGTCAACTCTCCGTGCTTCCTCACCTCACCCCACCTATTATTCATATAAAAGCTACTTGGTGTGATTCAAATTAGTCATGACTACACTGAAAAGCACATGTTTTATTTATATTTATTTTCTTGACAGTGTTTAAAAGAGGGTAACACTCATGTAGAAAACTATGTATAGCCTATGTGGGAGCTATATTAGTTTCAGAAAGAGAACACATGTATTCACTTTGAACATCCAATCAATAAGGCCTTACCACACTCCTAGAAAGCTCTCTTCTCTCTTGATTGCCCGCCCTACTTTTACTTCTATGTCTACATGTTGTTGTATTCCACCTGTAATTTTACTGAGGTAATGTGCCTATTAGCTGCATGTACTTGGAATATTCTTCTTACCAAGTGTTGCATAGATAACACACATAATCAATGCAATTTCTATCCACTATCCTTAGAACTTTCTCTCTTAACTTTCTTTATAGCTCCCATTCCCAAGCAAAAATTAGGTCTTTTCTGCCACTATATGTTAGTTTGTATTTCCTAGCATTTTGTATAAGTGAATACATATGTAGCCTACATTTTGAAGGTATTCTGGCTAATTTTATTCATAATTATTTTAGGATATTTTTATGATAATTGTAAACAATTAGCTTTTTCCTTGTAATTGTTGAATGGTGTTTCATTGTCTAAATATACCATAACTTGCTTATTAATTGGCATTTACTCTATTTACACTTTTTGGCCATTACAAATTTAACTTTTAGAAACTTTTGTGCAGACATCAGATTTTGTTTCCTTTTTGCAAATGCCTGGCAGTAGTGTGCCTATGTCACATACTTAGATATGTTTAACATTTTGTGGAATTGCTAAACTTTTTAAAGTCTACCAGTTCTCATCCCCACAGTAACTTAACAGTTTTTCAGGTGTTCATTGACCTCACAGCATAGATGCTTGTGACCTGTGTAGTCCTATCCTACTGAGATCTTCTTATTGAATATTTGTAGGAGTATATTATTGAGATACATTTCTTCATCAGAATTATTTGATTTCTACACCTTTTCTTTGGTGAAAGTTTATTAAAATATTTGTCCAGTCCTTATTTTTGAGGCTTGATTTTTTTTCAGTTTTAGACACAGAACAAATCAATCTCTCTCTCTCTCTCTCTCTCTCTCTCTCTCTCTCTCTCTCCCTCCCCCCCTCTCTCTCTCTCCCTCCTCTCTCTCTCTCTCTCTCTCTCTCTCTCTCTCTCTCTCTGTGTGTGTGTGATTGGCTGGATTTTTGGTAGTCATACCCTTTATATTAAAGAAATTATGCTAAACTCAATGGTACTGAGATTGTTCAGTTATACTTTCTTCTAGAAGTTTCATTGTTCCAGGTTTGGGGTTTAGGATCAGAGCAAATACTCTTTACTAATTTTAGCACAGGATGGGGATGGGCTAGGGTATTTTGTTTGCTTGTTCTATGTATGGTTACTTAAGTATACTACTACCATTTGTGTAAAAAAGCTTCTTTTTACAATTGCAACTCAGTATTTTCTACAATGAAATATTGCTAAATTACTGTAATTTAAAAAGAATTCTTTTTTCTTTCATTTTTTAATATTAGGATATAATTATATAATTTGCCCTTCTCTTTCCTCTCACCAAATCTCCCAAAATATCCACCCTTGGTCCTTTTCAAACACATGGCCTCTTTTTCATTACTTTTGTATGCATATGTGTATTTGTACATATACATATATTCCTTAATATAGCCTGCTCAGTTTGAATGGTGTTACTTTTATGAATGTTTTCAGAGCTGACCATTTGGTAGTAAATAACCAATAGACATGCTCATTGGCATCCTTCTTCAACTCACATTGGGGCAGCCAAATGGTGAGACTTTATGCGGCTATAAGCTTCTGACATTAGCATGAGACTTAATCTCACAGCAAAGGCCCTGATCCTCTGCCTCTTATAATCTTTCCACTCCCTCTTCTGCAACATTTCCTGAGCCTTAGGTGCAAGAGTCTTTTTGTAGACATATACATTGAGTCTGGGCTCCAGAACGGACCATATTGATTGGTGGTAGGTTTTGCTTGCTTGTTTGTTTGTCTGTAATGGCCTCTGTCTCTTGCAAAGAGAGGATTCCTAGATGAATAGTGAGGTGAATATTACACATATTGGGTTGTAAAGACAAATTGTTGATTTAGTAAAATGGGGATTGTAGTTTATCTTCCAAGATCCATGACTTCACTAGCACTGATCATTTGACTAGGTTTCCAGTACTAGGCATGATTTCCCTTATGCTGAGTGGGCTTTAAGTTCAATTAGAGACCCGTTAGTGCCAAGTGTGTGTGCCACTATTGAAACCTAGATTATCATGCCATGATGGTCATTGATGTCATTCATTGGTGTCATAGCTAGGTAGGGCTGTTGATTGTTTCCCTCACTGGTGTTTTGCATGGTGCCTTTTGGTACCATAAACGTTATTTCTCAGTGAGTAAGCATTAGGTCAGTCCCAGCTCAGGGAACTCTAGGACCTGTTTCTGGAGTGCATGGTATCTTCAACAATAGGGACTTAGTTTCCAATTCTGGGAACAACCAAGGGCACTACAAATAAGCTGTATGTTTCTGGAGTATCTTGGAGATCCCTGGCCAACAATTCATAAGAAGGCTTCTTACATCTGGTATTGTAGTTTTCATTAGGTGTTGTTTGGCTCTTTGAGGAAGCATTGACAATATGGATGAGAAAAGTTTATTTAAACTATATATGTATATTTATACATAGAATTACATGTATTTTAGAATTTTAAAGATATAGTTCATAGTGTTATTTCTTATGGCTTTGAAAGATATCCTTATTGTTATTTTATCTTTCTTCTGTAGTTATGTCCCTGGTTCCTCTCTAAAAATCATCCACTCTTTTTCTGTTTCCTTAATCAGATCATTTATTTCCTTGCCTATTTATCCCCAAACCACTACCTCATAAATGATCCCTATTTATATTCCTGCTTTCTGCTGTTACAAGATATACATACACTTCTGAAGATTTGAAGCTAGCAACCCCAGTGAGAAAGCACATGCATAGTTTATTTTTTTGTATCTGGGTTACATCATTTGATACTATCTGATCTTTTCTTGGTTCACCCATTTACGTAGAAAATTCAAGATTTCCTTTTTTTTTTAACAGTTGAGTAAAATTCCATAGTATATATGTATCACATTTTCTTTATACAGTCATTGTTGGAAGACGTTTAAGTGTTTTATTTTTCCTAACTATTATGAATAGAACAGCAATGAACATGGCTGAACAAGTGTCTGTGGAATAGGATGTTGAGTCTTTTGGGCTTATGACAACTAGCAGTATAGTTGGCTCATATACTGTGTTTACTTTTAGTGTTTTGAGAATTCTTCATTCTGATTTCTGTAGTGGCTCACGAGTTTGTAATTCAATCAACAGTTAATGAGAGTTTCTATTTTTGCCATAACCCCTCCAGCATTTATTGTCAGCTCTTTTGTTGATTTTTGTTATCATTCTGACTGGAGTAAGATGGATATCATGTGGGTTCCAGGCCCACTTTTCAAATGACTCATTTGTTTTATCAACTTTTTGTGTTATAAGTTCTTTATATATTCTAGATATCAATCCTGTCATATGTTGAGGTGATAAAAATTCTCTCGCATTCTGTGTGCTTCCCCTTCATCCAGTTAATTATTTCTTTATATGTACAGAAGCTTTTTAGTTTAAAGAAATCTCAGTTGTCAGGTGCTGGTCTTTTCTACACCTGTATTATGTAAGATACTGACAATCTTTTTCTCTAGCAGTTTCAATGTTTCAGATTTCACATTTGGTTTTTGATAAATTTGGAGTTAAGTTTTTTGTGCAGGGTGTGGCCATGCAGTTTCCCAGTACCATTTATTGGAGATGCTTTCTTTTCTACAGCATATAATTTGGCAAATTTTGCAAATATAAAGTTGCTAAAGTTATGTGTACTCATGTTTGTGATTTTAATTTTGTTCCTCTGACATGTATGTCTGCTTTTGTGCCAGTACCATATTGTTTTCATTAATATGGCTCTATAATATAGCTTAAGACCTGTAATTGTAACCCCTGCAACAAAGTTCTTTTAGTTCAGGATTGTTTTGGCTATTTTGGTTCTTTTGAGGTTTCATATAAACTTTAGGGCATTCTTTTTCGATTTCTGGAAAGAATGTGATAAAGCCATTTTCACAATATTAATTCTACCAATTCATGAATGTGAAATGTCTATTTTCTATTGTCTTCTTCATGCTTTTCTTCAGCTTTTCAAAGATTTTATTGTGATGTTCTTCACTTCCTTTGGTGGTTTGAATGAGAATGGCCTCCATAGGCTCATAGCTTTGAATACTTGGTCAGCAGGGAGTGGGAGCTGCACTATTTGAAAGGATTAGGAGGTGTGGCCTTATTGGAAGAAGCATGCAACTGAATGTTGGCTTTGAGATTTCATAAAGCCCATTCCAAGCTCAGCATCTCTTGCTGCTGCCTTCAGATACAAATATCTTAACTACCATGTCTGCCTGTGTGCAGGCATGCTCCCTACCATGAGGATAATAGACTAAACCTTTGAAACTCGTAAAAAAGACCCAATTAAGAGCTTTTTTAAAAATATGAGTAGCCATGGTCACAATGTCTTTTCACAGCAATAGAACACTGACTAAGGTACCTTTTCCTAACACATTCATGTGGTTGTAAATGAGAATGTGTTCATGATCTTCTACATATATTTGTTGGTGAGGTGTTATTGATGTGTGCAAGTTGATAGGTGCCTTGGCCACATTGCAGGATTTGTTTTCTGGTAGAATTTTTGGAATCTCTAATGTATCACATTATATTGTCGAATGATAATTCTTGATTCCTGCTTTTCCTATTTGTATACCTTTAATTTGACTGATTGTTCCTGCTAGTACTTCAAACATAATATCAAAAGAAGTGGGAATAGTGGACATCTCTGTCTCATTCCTGACCTCAGTGGCTTGCTTCAAGCTCTTCTCCTTTTAGGATGATGCTGGCTGTGGGTTTCTCATTTAAAGCTTTTATTATATTGAAGTATGTTCCCTTTTGACCTATAGTATGTAGGACTTTTTTTTTTTAATCTGGAGGGTATGTGGGAATTTGTCAAAGACAAATAATCTCTATATCCATTGAAATTATCAAGTGATTTTTTTTCTTTTCTTCTTTTTTTAAATTAGGTATTTTTCTTGTTTACATTTTCAATGCTATCCCAAAGGTCCCCCATACCCACCCCCCCATCCCCTACCCACCCACTCCTCCTTTTTGGCCCTGGCGTTCCCCTGTACTGGGGCATATAAAGTTTGCAAGTCCAATGGGCCTCTCTTTCCAGTGATGGCCGACTAGGCCATCTTTTGATACATATGCAGCTAGAGACAAGAGCTCTGGGGTACTGCTTAGTTCATATTGTTGTTCCACCTATAGGGTTGCAGTTCCCTTTAGTTCCTTGGGTAATTTCTCTAGCTCCTCCATTGGGGGCCGTGTGACCCATCCAATAGCTGACTGTGATCATCCACTTCTGTGTTTGCTAGGCCCCGGCATAGTCTCACAAGAGAGAGCTATATCTGGGTCCTTTAAGCAAAACCTTGCTAGTGTATGCAATGGTGTCAGCATTTGGAAGCTGATTATGAGATGGATCCCTGCATATGGCAATCACTAGATGGTCCATCCTTTCGTCACAGCTCCAAATTTTGTCTCTGTAACTCCTTCCATGGGTGTTTTGTTCCCATTTCTAAGGAAGGGTAAAGTGTCCACACTTTGGTCTTCGTTCTTCTTGAATTTCATGCGTTTGGCAAGTTGTATCTTATATCTTGGGTATCCTAAGTTTCTGGGCTAATATCCACTTATCAGTGAGTACATATTGTGTGAGTTCCTTTGTGATTGGGTTACCTCACTCAGGATGATACCCTCCAGGTCCATCCATTTGCCTAGGAATTTCATAAATTCGTTTTTTTAATAGCTGAGTAGTAGTCCATTGTGTAAATGAACCACATTTTCTGTATCCATTCCTCTGTTGAGGGGCATCTGGGTTCTTTCCAGCTTCTGGCTATTATAAACAAGGCTGCTATGAACATAGTGGAGCATGTGTCCTTCTTACCGGTTGGGACATTTTCTGGATATATGCCCAGGAGAGGTATTGTGGGATCCTCTGGTAGTACTATGTCCAATTTTCTGAGGAACCACCAGACTGATTTCCAGAGTGGTTGTACAAGCCTGCAATCCCACCAACAATGGAGGAGTGTTCCCCTTTCTCCACATCCTTGCCAGCATCTGCTGTCACCTGAGTTTTTGATCTTAGCCATTCTGACTGGAGTGAAGTGGAATCTCAGGGTTGTTTTGATTTGCATTTCCCTGATGATTAAGGATGTTGAACACTTTTTCAGGTGTTTCTCTGCCATTCGGTATTCCTCAGGTGAGAATTCTTTGTTCAGCTCTGAGCACCATTTTTAAAGGGGTTATTTGATTTTCTGGAGTCCACCTTCTTGAGTTCTTTATATATATTGGATATTAGTCCCCTATCTGATTAGGATAGGTAAAGATCCTTTCCCAATCTGTTGGTGGCCTTTTTGTCTATTGACGGTGTCTTTTGTTTTGCAGAAGCTTTGCAATTTTATGAGGTCCCATTTATCGATTCTTGATCTTACAGCACAAGCCATTGCTGTTTTATTCAGGAACATTTCCCCTGTACCCATATCTTCGAGGGTTTTCCCTACTTTCTTCTCTATAAATTTCAGTGTCTCTGGTTTTATGTGGAGTTCCTTAATCCACTTAGATTTGACCTTAGTACAAGGAGATAGAAATGGATCAATTCGCATTCTTCTACATGATAACTGCCAGTTGTGCCAGCACCATTTTTTGAAAATGCTGTCTTTTTCCCACTGATGGTTTTAGCTGCCTTGTCAAAGATCAAGTGACCATAGGTGTGTGGATTTATCTCTGCGTCTTCAATTCTGTTCCATTGGTCTACTTGTCTGTCACTATACCAGTACCATGCAGTTTTGATCACAATTGCTCTGTAGTACAGTTTTAGGTCCGGCATGGTGATTCCACCAGCAGTTCTTTTATCCTTGAGAAGAGTGTTTGCTATCCTCAGTTTTTTGTTATTCCGGATGAATCTGCCGATTGCCCTTTCTAATTCGTTGAAGAATTGAGTTGGAATTTTATTAACTAATCCCTGAGTTTAGGGGATAAGGCCAACTTAATTATGGTATCTGTCTGTATTTTCATTTGGCAAATATTTTATTGAGTAATTTGGTTTTTGTTCATCAGACTTATTGGTCTGGAGTCTTTGTTTTACCCTTTCCTTTTCTGTTTCCATTTCCGTTTCCCTTTCCCTTTTCCATTTCCTTTTTCTTTTTTTCATTTTTCCTCTTTCCTTTTTCCTTTTTTTTCCTTTTTCCTTTTTCCTTTTTCCTTTTTTTCCTTTTTCCTTTCCTTTCCTTTCCTTTCCTTTCCTTTCCTTTCCTTTCCTTTCCTTTCCTTTTGAATGGCTGGTAGAATTATGCAGTGAATCTACCTGTCCCCTGTACTTTTGTTTTGTGTTGATTTGGTTGGTAGTGCTACTACTAACTGAATCTCATTTGTTAAAGTTCTGCCTAGACTATTGTGTTCTGGGTTTAATTTTGTAGTTAGTCTGAAACACATTTTCTTAATCTATTGGTTGCCGTTTTGTTCTATTGACAGTGTCCTTTGCCTTACAGAAGCTTTGCAATTTTACCAGGTTCCACTTGTCAATTCTTGATCTTAGAGCATAAGCTATTAGTGTTCTGTTCAGGAATTTTTCCCCTGTGCCCATGTGCTCAAGGCTTTTCCCCACTTTCTATTTTATTGGTTTCAGAGTCTCTGGTTTTATGTGGAGGTCCTTGATCTACTTGGACTTGAGCTTTGTACGAGGAGATAAGAATGAATTGATTTGCATTCTTCTATAAGCTAACTGCCAGTTGAACCAGCACCATTTGTTGAAAATGCTGCCTTTTTTTCCCCACTGGATTGTTTTACCTCCAGTCAAACATCAAGTGACCATAGGTGTGTGGGTTCATTTCTGAAACTTCAATTCTATTCCATTGATCTACCTGCCTGTCACTGTACCAATACCATGCAATTTTTATCATTATTGCTCTGTAGTACAGCTTGAGGTCAGGGATGGTAATTCTGCCAAAATTTCTTTTATTGTTGAGAATAGTTTTCGCTATCCTGGGTTTTTTGTTATTACATATGAATTTGGAAATTACTCTTTCTAACTCTATGGAATTTTGATGGGGATTGTATTGAATCTGTAGATAGCTTCCAGCAAGATGGTCATTTTTACTATATTAATCCTGCCAATCCATGAGCATTAGAGATCTTTCAATCTTCTGAGATCTTCTTTGATTTCTTTCTTCAGAGGCTTGAAGTTCTTGTCATACAGATCTTTCACTTGGTTAGTTAGAGTCACACCAAGGTATTTTATATTATTTGTGACTATTATGAAGGATGTTGTGTCCTAGTCATCAGAGAAATGCAAATCAAAACAACCCTGAGATTCCACTTCACACCAGTCAGAGTGGCTAAGATAAAAAACTAGGGTGACAGCAGATGCTGGCAAGGATGTGGAAAAAGAGGAACACTCCTCCTTTGCTGGTAGGATTGCAAGCTGATATAACTACTCTAAAAATCAGCCTGGCAGTTCCTTGGAAAATTGGATGTAGTACTACCTGAGGACTCAACTATACCACTCCTGGGTACATATCCAGAAGATGCTCCAACATGTAACAGGGACACATGCTCCACTATGTTCATAGCAGCCTTATTTATAATATCCAGAAGCTGGAAATAATCCAGATATCCCTCAACAGAGGAATGGATACAGAAAATGTGGTACATTTACATAATAGAGTATTACTCAACTATTATAAACAATGAATTCATGAAATTCCCAGGCAAATAGATCATCCTGAGTGAAAAACCCATCCTGAGTGAAAAAAAAATCACCCTGAGTGAGGTAACCCAATCACAAAATAACACACATGGTATGCACTTACTGATAACTGGATATTTGCCCAGAAGGTCAGAATACCCTTAATGCAATTCATAGAACACATGAAGCTCAAGATGAAGGAAGAGCAAAGTGTGGATACTTCGGTCCTTCTTAGAAGGGTGAACAAAATATACATAGGAAGAGATACAGAGACAAAGTGTGGAACAGAGACTGAAGGAAAGGCCATCCAGAGACTGCCCCACCTGGGGATCTATCACATATACAGTTACCAAACCCAGACACTACTATTGATGCCAACAAGTGCTTGCTGATAGGAGCCTGATATATCTGTCTTTTAAAAGGCTCTGCCAGTGCCTGACAAATACAGAGATGGATGCTCTCAGCCAACCATTGGACTGAGCACAGAGTCCACAATGGAGGAGCTAGAAAAAGTACCCAAGGAGCTGAAGGGGTTTGCAGCCCCAAAAGAGGAACAACAATATGAACCACCAGAGATCCCAGGGACTAAACCACCAACCAAAGAGCACACATGGAGAGACCCATGGCTCCAGCCACATATACAGCAGTGGATGGCCTTATTGGACATCATTGAGAGGAGGGGGCCTTGATCCTGTGAAGGCTCGATGGCCTAGTGTAGGGGGAATGCCAGGACAGAGAACCAAGACCACTCACCATCATCAGAGCCCAGCACTCCCACTTTGCCCAGTCCAGGGCACCCCAACACACCCGAAAAGATAGACCTGGATTTAAAAGCATATCTCATGATGATGGTAGAGGACATCAAGAAGGACTTTAATAACTCACTTAAAGAAATACAGGAGAACACTGCTAAACAGGTAGAAGACATTAAAGAGGAAGCACAAAAATCCCTTAAAGAATTGCAGGAAAACACAACCAAACAGATGATGGAATTGAATAAAACCATCCAAGACCTAAAAAGGGAAGTAGACACAATAAAGAAAACCCAAAGTGAGGCAACGCTGGAGATAGAAACCCTAGAAAAGAAATCTGGAACCATAGATGCAAGCATCAGCAACAGAATACAAGAAATGGAATAGAAAATCTCAGGTGCAGAAGATTCCATAGAGAACATTGGCACAACAATCAAAGAACATGGAAAATGCAAAAAGATCCTAACTCAAAACATCCAGGGAATCCAGGACACAATGAGAAGACCAAACCTACAGATAATAGTAGTAGATGAGAATGAAGATTTTCAACTCAAAGGACCGGCAAATATCTTCAACAAAATTATAGAAGAAAACTTCCCAAACATAAAGAAAGAGATGCTCATAAACATACAAGAGGCCTACAGAACTCCAAATAGACTGGACCAGAAAAGATTCCTCCCAGCACATAATAATCAAAACAACAAATGCACTAAATAAAGATAGAATACCAAAATCAGTAAGGGAAAAAGGTCAAGTAACATATAAAGGCTAGCGTATCAGAATTACACCAGATTTTTCACCAGAGACTATGAAAGCCAGAAGAGCCTGGACAGATGTTATACAGACACTAAGAGAACACAAATTCCAGCCCAGGCTACTATACCCAGCCAATTACCATAGATGGAGAAACCAAAGTATTCGATGACAAAACCAAATTCACACATTATCTTTCCATGAATCTAGCCCTTCAAAGAATAATTGCAGAAAAAAAACAATACAAGGACAGAAGCCAAGTACTAGAAAAAGCAAAAAGGTAATCCCTCAACAAACCTAAAAGAAGACAGCCACAAGAACCGAATGCCAACTTTAACAACAAAAATAATAGGAAGCAACAATTACTTTTCCTTAATATCTATGTACGCAACTCCCCAATAAAAAGACATAGACTAACAGACTGGCTACAAGAACAGGACCCAACATTTTGCTGCTTACAGGAAATTCATCTCAGAGAAAATGATAGACACTACCTCAGAATGAAAGGCTGGAAAACGATTTTCCAAGCAAATGGTCTGAAGAAACAAGCTGGAGTAGCCATTCTAATATCTAATAAAATCGACTTCCAACCCAAATTCATCAAAACAGACAAGAAAGGTCACTTCATACTCATCAAAGGTAAAATCCTCCAAGAGGAACTATCAATTCTGAATATCTATGCTCCAAATACAAGGGCAGCTGCATTCATTAAAGAAACTTTAGTAAAGCTAAAAGCACACATTGAACTTCACACAATAATAGTGGGAGACTGCAACACACCACTTTCACCAATGGACAGATCATGAAAAAAAAACTGAAAAGGGACACAGTGAAACTAACAGAAGTTATGAAACAAATGTATCTAACAGATATCTACAGAACATTTTATCCTAAAACAAAAGGATATACCTTCTTCTCAGCACCTCACGGGACCTTCTCCAAAATTGACCATATAATTGGTCACAAAACAGGCCTCAACAGATGCAAAAATATTGAAATTGTCCCATGTATCCTATCAGACCACCATGGCCTAAGACTGATCTTCAATAACAACATAAATAATGGAAAGCCAACGTTCACGTGGAAACTGAACAACACTCTTCTCAATGATAACTTGGTCAAGGAAGGAATAAAGAAAGAAATCAAGGACTTTTTGGAGTTTAGTGAAAATGAAGCCACAACATACCCAAACTTATGGGACACAATGAAAGCATTTCTAAGAGGAAAACTCATAGCTCTGAGTGCCTCCAAAAGGAATCTAGGGAGAGCACACATTAGCAGCATGACAACACACCTAAATGCTCAAGAACAAAAGGAAGCAAATTCACCCAAGAGGAGTAGACAGCAGGAAATAATCAAACTCAGGGGCAAAATCAACCAAGTGAAAACAAGAAGAACTATTCAAAGAATCAACCAAATGAGCAGCTGGTTCTTTGAGAAAATCAACAAGCTAGATAAACCCTTAGCCAGACTCACTAGAGGGCACAGGGAAAGCATCCTAATTAACAAAATCAGAAATGAAAAAGGAGACATAACAACAGATCCTGAAGAAATCCAAAACACCATCAGATCCTTTTACAAAAGGATATACTCTACAAAACTGGAGAACCTGGATGAAATGGACAAATTTCTGGACAGATACCAGGTACCAAAGTTAAATCAAGATCAGATTAATGATCTAAACAGTTCCATATCCCCTAAAGAAATAGAAACAGTCATTAATAGTCTCCCAACCAAAAAAAGCCCAGGACCAGATGGGTTTAGTGTTGGGAGCCGCCCCCACATTCGCCGTCACAAGATGGCGCTGACATCCTGTGTTCTAAGTGGTAAACAAATAATCTGCGCATGAGCCAAGGGTATTTTATGACTACTTGTACTCTACCTTTCCCGTGAACGTCAGCTCGGCCATGGGCTGCAGCCAATCAGGGAGTGATGCGTCCTAGGCGAAATATAACTCTCCTAAAGAGGGAAGGGGTTTCGGTTTCATTATTGAAGGGGCTTTCGTTTTTGGGGCTGGGCGCTGGGCGCTTGCCCTCCTGGCTCCCAAAGATGTAAGCAATAAAGTTTTGCCGCAGAAGATTCTGGTCTGTTGCGTCTTTCCTGGCCGGGCGTGAGAACGCGTCTAATAAGAATTGGTGCCGAATTCCGGGACGAGAAAAAACTCGGGACTGGCGCAAGGAAGATCCCTCATTCCAGAACCAGAACTGCGGGTCGCGGTAATAAAGGTTCCCGTAAAGCAGACTGTTAAGAAGGATTCAACTGTATGAATTCAGAACTTTTCAGCTGGGGAACGAGAGTACCAGTGAGTACAGCTTTACGAGGTAAGTCTGATCTTGAACTTTCTAAGGAAATTCAAGACAGTCTATCAGAAGTAAAGTGGAATATGTTTGGCCTTGAATTTTTTCTGGTGTTAGGAGCCCTTTTGTTCCTTTTCACATGTTATCAAGTGATTAAGATAGGGCTGAAAATTCTAGAGGAAATTCAGGGCAATCTATCAGAAGTAAAGCGGGGAGAGAGAGTAGGAGCAAAGAGAAAATATGGTACACAAAATAAGTATACAGGCCTTTTCAAGGGTCTTGAACCCGAGGAAAAGTTTAGGTCAGGTAAGAATACCTGGGGAGAGATTAGAAGGAAGGAAAAGAAAAAAGAAAAGAAAAAAGATCGATTAGCAGAGGTCTCTAGGAGATACTCGTCACTAGATGAGCTCAGGAAGCCAGCTCTTAGTAGTTCTGAAGCAGATGAAGAATTCTCCTCTGAGGAAACAGACTGGGAGGAAGAAGCAGCCCATTACCAGCCAGCTAATTGGTCAAGAAAAAAGCCAAAAGCGGCTGGCGAAAGCCAGCGTACTGTTCAACCTCCCGGCAGTCGGTTTCAAGGTCCGCCCTATGCGGAGCCCCCGCCCTGCGTAGTGCGTCAGCAATGCGCAGAGAGGCAATGCGCAGAGAGATGCGCAGAGAGGCAATGCGCAGAGAGATGCGCAGAGAGGCAGTGCGCAGAGAGATGCGCAGAGAGGCAGTGCGCAGAGAGGCAGTGCGCAGAGAGGCAGTGCGCAGACTCATTCATTCCCAGAGAGGAACAAAGGAAAATACAACAGGCATTTCCGGTCTTTGAAGGAGCCGAGGGTGGGCGTGTCCACGCTCCGGTAGAATACTTACAAATTAAAGAAATTGCCGAGTCGGTCCGTAAATACGGAACCAATGCTAATTTTACCTTGGTGCAGTTAGACAGGCTTGCCGGCATGGCACTAACTCCTGCCGACTGGCAAACGGTTGTAAAAGCCGCTCTCCCTAGTATGGGCAAATATATGAAATGGAGAGCGCTTTGGCACGAAGCTGCACAAGCGCAGGCCCGAGCAAACGCAGCTGCTTTGACTCCAGAGCAGAGAGATTGGACTTTTGACTTGTTAACGGGTCAGGGAGCTTATTCTGCTGATCAGACAAACTACCATTGGGGAGCTTATGCCCAGATTTCTTCCACGGCTATTAGGGCCTGGAAGGCGCTCTCCCGAGCAGGTGAAACCACTGGTCAATTAACAAAAGTTGTCCAGGGACCTCAGGAATCCTTCTCAGATTTTGTGGCCAGAATGACAGAGGCAGCAGAGCGTATTTTTGGAGAGTCAGAGCAAGCTGCGCCTCTGATAGAACAGCTAATCTATGAGCAAGCCACAAAGGAGTGCCGAGCGGCCATAGCCCCAAGAAAGAACAAAGGCTTACAAGACTGGCTCAGGGTCTGTCGAGAGCTTGGGGGACCTCTCACCAATGCAGGCTTAGCGGCCGCCATCCTTCAATCTCAGAACCGCTCCATGGGCAGAAATAATCAGAGGACATGTTTTAACTGCGGAAAGCCTGGGCATTTTAAGAAAGATTGCAGAGCTCCAGATAAACAGGGAGGGACTCTCACTCTTTGCTCTAAGTGTGGCAAGGGTTATCATAGAGCTGACCAGTGTCGCTCTGTGAGGGATATAAAGGGCAGAGTCCTTCCCCCACCTGATAGTCAATCAGCTTATGTGCCAAAAAACAGGTCATCGGGCCCTCGGTCCCAGGGCCCTCAAAGATATGGGAACCGGTTTGTCAGGACCCAGGAAGCAGTCAGAGAGGCGACCCAGGAAGACCCACAAGGGTGGACCTGCGTGCCGCCTCCGACTTCCTACTAATGCCTCAAATGAGTATTCAGCCGGTGCCGGTGGAGCCTATACCATCCTTGCCCCCGGGAACCATGGGCCTTATTCTCGGCCGGGGTTCACTCACCTTACAGGGCTTAGTAGTCCACCCTGGAGTTATGGATTGTCAACATTCCCCTGAAATACAGGTCCTGTGCTCAAGCCCTAAGGGCGTTTTTTCTATTAGTAAAGGAGATAGGATAGCTCAGCTGCTGCTCCTCCCTGATAATACCAGGGAAAAATCTGCAGGACCTGAGATAAAGAAGATGGGCTCCTCAGGAAATGATTCTGCCTATTTGGTTGTATCTTTAAATGATAGACCTAAGCTCTGCCTTAAGATCAACGGAAAAGAGTTTGAAGGCATCCTTGATACCGGAGCAGATAAAAGTATAATTTCTACACATTGGTGGCCCAAAGCATGGCCCACCACAGAGTCATCTCATTCATTACAGGGCCTAGGATATCAATCATGTCCCACTATAAGCTCCGTTGCCTTGACGTGGGAATCCTCTGAAGGACAGCAAGGGAAATTCATACCTTATGTGCTCCCACTCCCGGTTAACCTCTGGGGAAGGGATATTATGCAGCATTTGGGCCTTATTTTGTCCAATGAAAACGCCCCATCGGGAGGGTATTCAACTAAAGCAAAAAATATCATGGCAAAGATGGGTTATAAAGAAGGAAAAGGGTTAGGACATCAAGAACAGGGAAGGATAGAGCCTATCTTACCTAATGGAAACCAAGACAGACAGGGTCTGGGTTTTCCATAGCGGCCATTGGGGCAGCACGGCCCATACCATGGAAAACGGGGAATCCAGTGTGGGTTCCTCAATGGCCCCTATCCTCTGAAAAACTGGAAGCTGTGATTCAACTGGTAGAGGAACAATTAAAACTAGGCCATATTGAGCCATCTACCTCACCTTAGAATACTCCAATTTTTGTAATTAAGAAAAAGTCAGGAAAGTGGAGACTGCTCCATGACCTCAGAGCCATTAATGAGCAAATGAACTTATTTGGCCCAGTACAGAGGGGTCTCCCTGTACTTTCCGCCTTACCACGTGGCTGGAATTTAATTATTATAGATATTAAAGATTGTTTCTTTTCTATACCTTTGTGTCCAAGGGATAGGCCCAGATTTGCCTTTACCATCCCCTCTATTAATCACATGGAACCTGATAAGAGGTATCAATGGAAGGTCTTACCACAGGGAATGTCCAATAGTCCTACAATGTGCCAACTTTATGTGCAAGAAGCTCTTTTGCCAGTGAGGGAACAATTCCCCTCTTTAATTTTGCTCCTTTACATGGATGACATCCTCCTGTGCCATAAAGACCTTACCATGCTACAAAAGGCATATCCTTTTCTACTTAAAACTTTAAGTCAGTGGGGTTTACAGATAGCCACAGAAAAGGTCCAAATTTCTGATACAGGACAATTCTTGGGCTCTGTGGTGTCCCCAGATAAGATTGTGCCCCAAAAGGTAGAGATAAGAAGAGATCACCTCCATACCTTAAATGATTTTCAAAAGCTGTTGGGAGATATTAATTGGCTCAGACCTTTTTTAAAGATTCCTTCCGCTGAGTTAAGGCCTTTGTTTAGTATTTTAGAAGGAGATCCTCATATCTCCTCCCCTAGGACTCTTACTCTAGCTGCTAACCAGGCCTTACAAAAAGTGGAAAAGGCCTTACAGAATGCACAATTACAACGTATTGAGGATTCGCAACCTTTCAGTTTGTGTGTCTTTAAGACAGCACAATTGCCAACTGCAGTTTTGTGGCAGAATGGGCCATTGTTGTGGATCCATCCAAACGTATCCCCAGCTAAAATAATAGATTGGTATCCTGATGCAATTGCACAGCTTGCCCTTAAAGGTCTAAAAGCAGCAATCACCCACTTTGGGCAAAGTCCATATCTTTTAATTGTACCTTATACCGCTGCACAGGTTCAAACCTTGGCAGCCACATCTAATGATTGGGCAGTTTTAGTTACCTCCTTTTCAGGAAAAATAGATAACCATTATCCAAAACATCCAATCTTACAGTTTGCCCAAAATCAATCTGTTGTGTTTCCACAAATAACAGTAAGAAACCCACTTAAAAATGGGATTGTGGTATATACTGATGGATCAAAAACTGGCATAGGTGCCTATGTGGCTAATGGTAAAGTGGTATCCAAACAATATAATGAAAATTCACCTCAAGTGGTAGAATGTTTAGTGGTTTTAGAAGTTTTAAAAACCTTTTTAGAACCCCTTAATATTGTGTCAGATTCCTGTTATGTGGTTAATGCAGTAAATCTTTTAGAAGTGGCTGGAGTGATTAAGCCTTCCAGTAGAGTTGCCAATATTTTTCAGCAGATACAATTAGTTTTGTTATCTAGAAGATTTCCTGTTTATATTACTCATGTTAGAGCCCATTCAGGCCTACCTGGCCCCATGGCTCTGGGAAACGATTTGGCAGATAAGGCCACTAAAGTGGTGGCTGCTGCCCTATCATCCCCGGTAGAGGCTGCAAGAAATTTTCATAACAATTTTCATGTGACGGCTGAAACATTACGCAGTCGTTTCTCCTTGACAAGAAAAGAAGCCCGTGACATTGTTACTCAATGTCAAAGCTGCTGTGAGTTCTTGCCAGTTCCTCATGTGGGAATTAACCCACGCGGTATTCGACCTCTACAGGTCTGGCAAATGGATGTTACACATGTTTCTTCCTTTGGAAAACTTCAATATCTCCATGTGTCCATTGACACATGTTCTGGCATCATGTTTGCTTCTCCGTTAACCGGAGAAAAAGCCTCACATGTGATTCAACATTGCCTTGAGGCATGGAGTGCTTGGGGGAAACCCAAACTCCTTAAGACTGATAATGGACCAGCTTATACGTCTCAAAAATTCCAACAGTTCTGCCGTCAGATGGACGTGACCCACCTGACTGGACTTCCATACAACCCTCAAGGACAGGGTATTGTTGAGCGTGCGCATCGCACCCTCAAAACCTATCTTATAAAACAGAAGAGGGGAACTTTTGAGGAGACTGTACCCCGAGCACCAAGAGTGTCTGTGTCTTTGGCACTCTTTACACTCAATTTTTTAAATATTGATGCTCATGGCCATACTGCGGCTGAACGTCATTGTACAGAGCCAGATAGGCCCAATGAGATGGTTAAATGGAAAAATGTCCTTGATAATAAATGGTATGGCCCGGATCCTATTTTGATAAGATCCAGGGGAGCTATCTGTGTTTTCCCACAGAATGAAGACAACCCATTTTGGATACCAAAAAGACTCACCCGAAAAATCCAGACTGACCAAGGGAATACTAATGTCCCTCGTCTTGGTGATGTCCAGGGCGTCAATAATAAAGAGAGAGCAGCGTTGGGGGATAATGTCGACATTTCCACTCCCAATGACGGTGATGTATAATGCTCAAGTATTCTCTTGCTTTTTTACCACTAACTAGAAACTGGGTTTAGCCTTAATTCAGACAGCCTTGGCTCTGTCTGGACAGGTCCAGACGACTGACACCATTAACACTTTGTCAGCCTCAGTGACTACAGTCATAGATGAACAGGCCTCAGCTAATGTCAAGATACAGAGAGGTCTCATGCTGGTTAATCAACTCATAGATCTTGTCCAGATACAACTAGATGTATTATGACAAATAACTCAGCAGGGTTGTGAACAAAAGTTTCCGGGATTGTGTGTTATTTCCATTCAGTATGTTAAATTTACTAGGGCAGCTAAATTGTCAAAAAGTCTTTTTCAGTATATGTTACAGAATTGGATGGCTGAATTTGAACAGATCCTTCGGGAATTGAGACTTCAGGTCAACTCCACGCGCTTGGACCTGTCGCTGACCAAAGGATTACCCAATTGGATCTCCTCAGCATTTTCTTTCTTTAAAAAATGGGTGGGATTAATATTATTTGGAGATACACTTTGCTGTGGATTAGTGTTGCTTCTTTGATTGGTCTGTAAGCTTAAGGCCCAAACTAGGAGAGACAAGGTGGTTATTGCCCAGGCGCTTGCAGGACTAGAACATGGAGCTTCCCCTGATATATCTATGCTTAGGCAATAGGTCGCTGGCCACTCAGCTCTTATATCCCATGAGGCTAGTCTCATTGCACGGGATAGAGTGAGTGTGCTTCAGCAGCCCGAGAGAGTTGCACGGCTAAGCACTGCAATGGAAAGGCTCTGCGGCATATATGAGCCTATTCTAGGGAGACATGTCATCTTTCATGAAGGTTCAGTGTCCTAGTTCCCTTCCCCCAGGCAAAACGACACGGGAGCAGGTCAGGGTTGCTCTGGGTAAAAGCCTGTGAGCCTAAGAGCTAATCCTGTACATGGCTCCTTTACCTACACACTGGGGATTTGACCTCTATCTCCACTCTCATTAATATGGGTGGCCTATTTGCTCTTATTAAAAGGAAAGGGGGAGATGTTGGGAGCCGCCCCCACATTCGCCGTCACAAGATGGCGCTGACATCCTGTGTTCTAAGTGGTAAACAAATAATCTGCGCATGAGCCAAGGGTATTTTATGACTACTTGTACTCTACCTTTCCCGTGAACGTCAGCTCGGCCATGGGCTGCAGCCAATCAGGGAGTGATGCGTCCTAGGCGAAATATAACTCTCCTAAAGAGGGAAGGGGTTTCGGTTTCATTATTGAAGGGGCTTTCGTTTTTGGGGCTGGGCGCTGGGCGCTTGCCCTCCTGGCTCCCAAAGATGTAAGCAATAAAGTTTTGCCGCAGAAGATTCTGGTCTGTTGCGTCTTTCCTGGCCGGGCGTGAGAACGCGTCTAATAAGAGTTTAGTGCAGAGTTCTATCAGACCTTCAAAGAAGATCTAATCCCAGTTCTTCACAAACTATTCCACAAAATAGAAACAGAATGTACTCTACCCAACTCATTCTATGAAGCCACAATTACTCTGATACCTAAACCACAAAAAGACCAAACAAAGATAGAGAACTTCAGACCAATTTCCCTTCTGAATATCAATGCAAAAATCCTTAATAAAGTTCTCGCTTACCGAATCCAAAAACACATCAAAACAATCATCCATCCTGACTAAGTAGGTTTCATCCCAGGGATGCAGGGATGGTTCAATATACAGAAATCCATCAATGTAATCCAGTACATGAACAAACTCAAAGACAAAAACCACATGATCATCTTGTTAGATGCAGAGAAAGCATTTGACAAAATCCAACACCCATTCATGATAAAAGTCTTGGAAAAAATCAGGAATTCAAGGCCCATACCTAACCATGATAAAAGCAATCTACAGCAAACCAGGAGCCAACATCAAAGTAAATGGTGAGAAGCTGGAAGCCATCCCACTAAAATCAGGGACTAGACAAGGCTGTCCACTTTCTCCCTTCCTACTCAACATTGTATTTGAAGTCCTAGCCAGACCAATTAGACAAAAAAAGGAGATCAAGGGGATACAAATTGGAAAGGAAGAAGTCAAAATATCACTTTTTGCAGATGATATGATAGTATATATAAGTGACCCTAAAAATTCCAGTTTTTTAAAAGTGACCAGAGAATTCCTAAGCCTGATAAAAAGCTTCAATGAAGTAGCTGATACAAAATTAACTCAAACAAGTCAATGGCCTTTCTGTACACAAAGGATAAACAGGCTGAGAAAGAATTTAGGAAAACAACACCCTTCTCAATAGTCACAAATAATATAAAATACCTTGCCGTGACTCAAACTAAGGATGTGAAAGATCTGTATGATAAGAACTTCAACTCTCTGAAGAAAGAAATTAAAGAATATCTCAGAAGATGAAAAGATCTCCCATGCTCATGGATTGGCAGGATCAATACAGTAAAAATGGCTATCTTGCCAAAAGCAATCTACAGATTCAATGCAATCCCCATAAAACTTCCAACTCAATTCTTCAACGAATTAGAAAGGGCAATCGGCAGATTCATCTGGAATAACAAAAAACCTAGGATAGGAAAAACTCTTCTCAAGGATAAAAGAACCTCTGGTTGAATCACCATGCCTGACCTAAAGCTGTACTATATAGCAATTGTGATAAAAAACTGCATGGTACTGGTATAACGACAGACAAGTAGACCAATGGAACAGAATTGAAGACCCAGAGATGAACCCACACACCTATGATCACTTGATCTTTGACAAGGCAGCTAAAACCGTCCAGTGGAAAAAAAGACAGCATTTTCAACAATTGGTGCTGGCACAACTTGTGGTTATCATGTAGAAGAATGCTAATTGATCCATTCCTATCTCCTTGTACTAAGGTCAAATCTAAGTGGATTAAGGAACTTCACATAAAACCACAGACACTGAAACTTATAGAGGAGAAAGTAGGGAAAAGCCTCGAAGATATGGGTACAGGGGAAATGTTCCTGAATGGAACATCAATGGCTTGTGCTGTAAGATTGAGAATCGAAAATGGGACCTCATATAGTTGCAAAGCTTCTGCAAGGCAAAAGACACTGTCAACAAGACAAAAAGACCACCAACATATTGGGAAAGGATCTTTACCTATCCTAAATCAGATAGGGGACTAATATCCAATATATAGAGAGAACTCAAAAATGTGGACTCCAGAAAATCAAATAACCCCATTAAAAAAAATGGGGCTCAGAGCTGAACAAAGAATTCTCACCTGAGGAATACCGAATGGCATAGAAACACCTGAAAAAAATGTTCAACATCCTTAATCATCAGGGAAATGCAAATCAAAACAACCCTGAGATTCTACCTCATACCAGTCAGAATGGCTAAGATCAAAAATTCAGTTGACAGCAGATGCTGGTGAGGATGTGGAGAAAGAGGAACACTCCTCCATTGTTGGTGGGATTGCAAGCTTGTACAACCACTCTGGAAATCAGTTTGGTGGTTTCTCTGAAAATTGGACATGGTACTTCTGGAGGATCCCACAATACCTCTCCTGGGCATATATCCAGAAAATGTCCCAAATCGGTAAGAAGGACACATGCTCCAATATGTTCATAGCAGCCTTATTTATAATAGCCAGAAGCTGGAAAGAACCCAGATGCCCCTCAACAGAGGAATGGATACAGAAAATGTGGTACATTTACACAATGGAGTACTACTCAGCTATTAAAAAGAATGAATTTATGAAATTCCTAGGCAAATGGATGGACCTGGAGGGCATCATCCTGAGTGAGGTAACCCAATAACAAAGGAACTCACTCAATATGTATTCACTGATTAGTGGATATTAGCCCAGAAACTTAAGATACTATTTGCTAAAAGCATGAAACTCAAGAAAAACAAAGACCAAAGTGTGGACACTTGCCCCTTCTTAGAATTGGGAACAAAACACCCATGGAAGGAGTTACAGAGACAAAGTTTGGAGTTGTGACAAAAGGATGGACCATCTAGAGACTGCCATATCTGGGGATCCATCCCATAATCAGCTTCCAAACGCTGACACCATTGCATACACTAGCAAGATTTTGCTAAAAGGACCCAGATAGAGCTCTCTCTTTGTGAGTCTATGCCGGGGCCTAGCAAACACAGAAGTGGATGATACAGTCATCTATTGGATGGATCACAGGGCCCCCAATGGAGGAGCTAGAGAAAGTACCCAAGGAGCTAAAGGGAACTGCAACCTTATAGGTGGAACAACATTATGAACTAACCAGTACCCCGGAGCTCTTGACTCTAGCTGCATATGTATCAAAAGATGGCCTAGGCAGCCATCACTGGAAAGAGAGGCCCATTGGGCTTGCAAACTTTATATGCCCCAGTACAGGGAAATGCCAGGGCCAAAAAGTGGGAGTGGGTGGGTAGGGGAGTGGGGTGGGGGGAGGGTATGGGGGATTTTTGGGATAGCATTGGAAAAGTAAATGAGGAAAATACCTAATAAAATATAAAAAATAAAATAAGAGGATTTTTTTTTAACTAAGAAATGATTTAGCACAGTGGATGGCTAATAGGTTTTGCATGTCTCAAGTAAAACTGAATAAAAGTTGAAAACAATTTTTCAATACATTATTTTTGACTATTAAAGATCTGAAATAACAGAAGGCCTTTCAAGGTATTTATAATATTTTAGCTTGTTTTCTTTTTTTCTAATATATCATTTGTGCAGTTTGTATTTTTTAATTAATGTGATAATAAAGACTGGTCTTATGAAACTTGCTTAATTTCCACAAAACTGAAGTACAAAATTCTTGGGTAAATTTTCTGTGTGTTATTGTGAGTTTCATTCTTCTAAAAAGATTTTCTTATTTTTGCTAAAAGGGAAAATTTCATTAAGTGTTTTACCTGGCATTGAATATCAAGAAATGTGTTCTAAGTATGGGCAAACCTTGCTGGATCAGATTCCTGGGAACAAGAATTCATTTGAACCAGTCCCTTGGTCATCTTTGTTTGTCCTTCTTGCTGAATGTGTTTTTCATTGAGTCTTGCTTGACTACCTACAAGAGATCAAAGTCCATTGCATAGTTTTTGCCAGAGAAGAGGGAAAGGATCACTTCAGATGGTGAAGATACTGCCTAATGCAGACATAGTTTGCTTATGTCTCATTTTTAACCCCACATCCCACTAGAGGCCTTCACTGAACCATGAAAAATGGAGATTTAAGACAGAAATTTCACCTCTCTAACTTTGGGCTGTCCTTAAATAACTCTATGTCCTTCTACTAACTGACATCTGCCAAAATTGTGCTAGAATAACAACCATGATGTGCTTTGGACCCTGGAAACAACAGTTACCAGGTTAATCATGAATCTAACCTGGAATTCAAATTTGACTGCAATTTTTATCTTACAAAATGTTAGATAAAAAGAACACTGTCATCAGGACAAAATGGAAACCTACAGATTGGGGAAAGATCTTTACTAATCCTACATTCGATAGAAAACTAATGTCCAATATATATAAAGAAATCAAGAAGATAGACTCCAGAGAACCAAATAACCTTATTTTTAAAATGGGGTACAGAGCTAAGCAAAGAATTCTCAACTGAGGAATCTCGAATGGCTGAGAAGCACCTAAAGAAATGTTCAACATCCTTAGTCATCAAATGCAAATCAAAACAACCCTGAGATTCTACCTCATACGAGTCAGAATGGCTAAGATCAAAATCTCAGGTGACAGCAGATGCTGGGGAGGTTGTAGAGAAAGAGGAACACTGTTCCATTGCTGGTGGGATTGAAAGCTGATACAACCATTTTGGAAATCAGTCTGGCGGTTCCTCACAAAATTGGACATAGTATTATCTGAGGACCCAGCTATACCACTCCTGGGTACATATCCAGAAGATGTTCCAACATGTAACAAGGACACATGCTCCACTATGTTCATAGCAGCCTTATTTATAATAGCCAGAAAATGGAAACAACCCAGGTGTCCCTCAACAGAGTAATGGATACAGAAAATGTGATACATTTACACAATGGAGTACTACTCAACTATTATAAATAATGAATTCATGTAATTCCCAGGTAGATGAATGGAAGTAAAAATATCATCCTGAGTGAGGTAACCCAGTAACAAAAGAACACACATGGTATATACTCATAAGTGGATATTAGGGAAAAGATCAGAAAACCCATGATACAATTCACGGATCATATAAAGTTCAAGAAGGAAGACCAAAGTGTGGATGTTTCAGTCCTACTTAGAAGGGGGAACAAAATAATCACTGGATGTAGAGACTAGGAGTGACTTGGGAGGAAGAGAGAAGGGGTAGGAGAAAAGGAAGGCAGGATCAGGTGTGGGAGGTGACCTGGGAGATGTACAGAAGGTCAGGAAATTGAACAGTTATGTAGCAATGGGGGATGAGGAACTGGGGTTAGCAACCAAAAAGTTCCAGATGCCAGGAAAGCAAGAGGCTCACAGGAACCAAAGGAGATGGCATTAGCTGAAATACCTAACAATGGGGACAGAGAACCTGTAGAGACCATATCCAAAGGTTAGGCATGACCTCCTGTTGATGGATGGGGCCAACCATTCTTCTCCAAATTTTAACCAAGAATTGCTTCCGTCTAAAGGAAATACAGAGACAAAGAGTAGAACAGAGACTGAAGGAAAAGCCATCCAGAGACTTCCCCACCTGAGGATTCATCCCATATGCAGCCACCAAACCCAGTCACTATTGCTTGCTGACAGGAGCCTGATATGGATGTCTCCTGAGAGGCTCTGCCAGAGCCTTACTGATACAGATGTGGATGCTTGCAGCCAACCATCGGACTGAGCATGGGGACCATAATAGAGGAGTTAGAGGAAGGACTGAAGGAGCTGAGGGGATTTTAAACCCCATAGGAAGGAAGAACAACAATATCAACCAACCAGCCCTCTGAGAGCTCCCAGGAACTAAACCTCCAACCAAAGAATACACATGGAGGGACCCATGTCTCCAGCTGCATATGTAGCAGAGGATGGCCTTATCCAGCATTAATGGGAGGGGAGGCCCTTGGTCTTGTGAAGACTTGATGGCCCAGTGAGGAGAATACTAGTGCAAAAGAGGCCAGAGTGAGTGAGTGGGTGAGCATGCTCATAGAAGAGGTTGGGGGTAGGATAGAGGGTTTTTGGAGGAAAAACTAGAAAGAGGGATAACATTTGAAATATAATTAAATAAAATAACCAATAAAAATTTAAAAATACACCTATAGATGTTTGCACTAGGCCGGAAGACTAGATTATTTTTGGTCTTCTAGATATCTGCCACTTTAGAAAAGTGTTACGAAACTTTACCAATCCTGAAGATTGTAAAATAATCTGACATTTATTTCTTCTTCCTATATCTTTAATGTATATAGTCTGCATCCACCACCAAAACTAGATTAATAGCAGTGTGATGCCAGCTCAAGAGCATGAGTCCCATGTTGCAACTCTAGCTCTTCTGTTCTTTGGACTGCATTTATCACTATAAAAATACAGAAGGCAAAACTGAAAGCTTCATTACTCAAGAGTGTGTGATATGAATTATATACTACATAAATGCCTTTGGGCAAACCAATGCTCTTTTTAAAAATTCAAACAATAATATCTTATGTAGTACTTTGTAGAAAAATCAAAAATAAAAACAAACTTTTTTCCACCATTCCCCAGCCCTCTCAACCCTTTCTTAAGGGTTGACACTATGCCAAATTAGGAAATGACTGCAGTAAAACAAGCATGCAGATAAAAGAATAAAATATTTTTGTAATTGCCACGTCTTTTCAAGCCTCCAGATATTTGGCATTCTGCAAAGAAATTATTGGATGACTAGATTTTTCACTTTACATCTGTATGTTGTAGTACTAGATACATTCTCTTGTCTGCTTTTATAAAACATTCTTATTTTAAACATAATTCTTTAGTAAGAGTTTGAAGACATCAATGAAAGAAACTGGTCGTCTTGTCTTTCACATATAAGTCAAGTCAAAACAGAAGAGATGTTTTGGAAATATTTAGTTTTTTGTGTTGCTGCTGTTGTTTGTTCACTTGTTTGTTTTTGAGATAGGGTTTTGTAGTTCTGAATTTTTCTCTACCTACTTTAATAAGGGTTCAACCTCTGCTTTAGCCCACCACCCTTCAAAGGTAGTGGAAAAGAAAAGTTATGAGGACATGGGGGAAATGAATCTGTTTAAAAATAGTTCTTTGAAAGTAAGTCCAATCTTTGTTGTCTGGATATTATCAGTCCAGTCCTCTAGCAAAACACCAACATGAATTAGCAGTGATAGTCAACCCATTCAGCAATCACCACTCATGAATCAGCAATGATAATTCCATCCAGAAGCAGCAAGACTCTACTATTTGGCCCAAGTCTGCTGAAGTGCAAGAAGCCACAGGAAACTCATCAAAAGTGCTTTGGCAAGTTTCTCTCTCTCAAGTCACAGCCAGCAAAGCTCAGCAAAGCAATGTAAGGTCAATCAATACATGCATGCCATCAGTGAAGAATAGTGAAGGCAGAGCAAAGTGAACCAATACTAAAGCTTCCACTGTCTGTGGGGTCATATTTATATTCCTTCAAAGCATTATGTATCCTTTCACATGTCTGCTATAGCAAAACATCCTTTCACCTGTGTGTCCCAGCAAAACATCATTTGATATAACTGACTTTCCAAAGAAACCAAAAGTTTCCACTGCAAGATTTCTCTGTATAGTTTGACTGTGGTGGAATTCTCTTTAGAGTTCTATAGACCAGGCTGGCCTTGTCTATAGCGGTATGCCTGCCTTTACCTTCTAAGTGATGGGACTAAAGGCATGTGCCACCACTGCCAGGCCTCATTTAGATTTTTTATAGCTACATAGTTAATACTATTTTGCCTTTTTACAGCCTTTCAAAATATGAAAATGCATTAGTGCTGCTTATAAGGCAATTTGAAATTGAGCAATCCATTTATTCCACTGTTATCTCTTCTTGGACCTTCTGACAATAGGATACTCATAGCATAGTCAAGTATGCTGTCAGACCTAATAGAAGGTTTAGAACATACTAGAATCTAGCTCAGAAGTAACAAAGTCTAATACCCCAAGGCCTAGGGTAGAAAATATTACATAGTTAAGTGGAAGATGCTAGAAACTCGTTGGTAAAGATGCAAGCCCACCACTTGCTAAATTCATGAACGCTTAGATGGAGGTTTCTCAGTTAAGCATGAGAAATATCTGGAAATATATTTTGCCACATAGTGACTATACCTAGCATCATACACTATTCTTGCAAAGTGGTAAAAATAGAAGTAAAGTATTTTTATAAACCAATTTCACTGGATAAATAATATGTACTTAGATTTATTTAGTCTCTTCAAAATACTATGGTGCATTTAATCAGCATAGTTCCATCTGTCAGTTAGAAAACTAATTGAAAATTTAATAAAGGACAAGAAGAAATTAAGAAAACATGTTGCTAATGCGATTTTTGCTAAAGAACAATCCAGTTTCAAACCTCTGATTTTATTTTAATTCCTGTCCTTTTTTATTTTTTAATTTTTTGGAAAAAGGCTGAATTCCAGTTTACAAAACTAGGGTGCAGCCTACATAAGAAAAGAATCCACTTATTCTGATTCCTGATCTATTATTTCATGCACTTACATAATTTTCATTGTGTTACTCCCGAAGATTCTTTAACAGGATGATGAAACTGTTAGCACCTTGAACATAATTATGGATTCCAATAGTCCAGATTTTTAAAAAAGAAAAGAAACTGCTATACTATTTTGCCTAATTAAGTTATTGAAGTCATATGCTTTGGAGTTTATTTTGGAATTTAAGACTTATTTCCATCATTTAAAAGTGGTATGGTAATGGAACATTGAGTTCTTTAACATTTCTGACCCTCTATAGAAGCTAAGAACACATTGAGAAGATGATTATGAGAGATGAGTGACATGCCACAAAGACCTTTGCTCAATTTAAGCATTAGACCAGACAAGCAATGGAAATTGCTTATTGTGGTTACAAACGGTGTTAGGGAAGAACTGTTATTTTAGAAATTGGTCATCTGTACTTTCATTAGCCTCTACTTTTTAGACAGAGGAACAGATTAAATTTGCCCATGTATTCATTTAACAAAATTTTACATAATATTTAATATGTGACAGACATATTTACAAGTTTATAACGTAAGAAAAAACACAAAGTCCATATCTTCTAGAAGGATGCAACTTAGAGGAAGAAATAAATATTACATGTAATAAAGAAATAAAGGGATCAATTACATGTATAAAGAAAAGGAGAGAAAAGAAGGAAGGGAAGACAAAAGGCAAAAGGAGAAATAAGAAAAAGAACTCAAAAGAACAAAAGCAAGGGCTCATATGGTAACTCAGGGTTAGGACAAGAGTTGAAAACACACATAGTGTCTTAGATGGGAGCACTGCACAATAGTACTGGTTTCTTGGCTTTTAACTAAGGTCAAGTATAAAGGAACCCCAGAGAATCCACAGCCAAAAAAGAGTCTGAAGAGATACAGCCAAAGAGAGACCTATGGCCCAGATTACCTAGGGCAGCAGATAAGAGGACACAGTTCTATAATTTTAAAAACCTGACAAGAAGTTATTAGAAGATTCTGAAAGAGAAAAGTGTCTTGAGCTAACTTACATTGTAAAACACTTCTCTCAAGTGCACAGCCATTTTATAGAGAGCAGAACACACACACACACATACACACACACACACACACACACACACACACACACACACACAACTGTTGCAGAGGCCAGAGCAGAGAGACAGCTGCAGATGTAGTTTCAGAGATAGTAAAATGGGAGGGAATGTTGGATTCACTTTGAAGGCAGAGCTAGTGGGTTCCAATGATGGACTATGAGTTTGCAAGTGAAAACAAGGATTCAGACTGGAGACTAAAGGGGAGGGCACAGAGCCCTACCTTGCCCACACCTGTTTGAAGCTAGTGTCAGGGAGGGATCAAGGAGCAAGACTGGGGTAGCTAGAGAGGCCTTAGCATACAAGACTGAATCAGGTACCTCTAGGTGTAAGTTAGAGGGAAGGCCAAACTGAAAATTAAATGATAGCACGTTCCAAACCAGAAAAATATTTAAGGGAGGAACTCTATTTATTTCATGCAAGCAACAGCAATGTTGTATTGTCCTCTTTACCAGATAGTTCTCACCAACTAGAACTTCTAAATGTGTATTTAATTAATTATTTTGTTGCCATTAGATCCTTTGGACCTATAAATCACAAAATAAGAATTCAATAAATTTGTTTTAATCCACATGTTCTCTAGTACACCTGGAATTTAGAAGATGGAACCATAGTCCTCCAATCACTCGATTTTATTCATAGAGGCCAAATCATAGAAATCAAGCCAGTTACCTGACAATTCTGAGAAACAATACAAAATGATACCTACTTGGGCAGATAGTTTTAGTTATGCACCTCAGATGACATCTTTCAATGAAATAAAGATTTCCCATGATGGGGCTTCAGTGAACACAGTGAAGATAAATATTAATACTAGTAGTGGTACGCGTGGCAATCTTTTTTGTTTAGGAATACTCAGATAAGTTACAGGGCATGAAATGTGAAACCGTGAAAAGAGGGTTTTATATTTTATTTTCCTTGCCTTCAAATAAAGCTAGAAAATGAGCTCTAGGGGAAGGAATATGCAAGCACTGTACTGGGAACAGGAGCAAAAACAAAAAACAAAAACAAAAACAACAACAACAACAACAACAACAACAACAAAACAGCTTAGGCCATATCAAGAAGCAACTGATTTAATGATTATTGTCAACTTATTATTACTGAGTAAATTTAAACTAAAACTTGAATTTTCAAATTTCAGCAAAGTGGGCTATTCACACATTTTGGGGATAAATATTTCTGTATGTTTTTATTTCCATTGTTTTTCTTTCTTTTATTTTTTAAACAACAAAATAAAGTGCTGAGGGTCACTTCAGGACTCACAGTAACAAATCTAAAACATGTTGGGGGAAATTAATAGAATTAGAAGTGAGAGCCAGAGAGTACAGAAGTCATAACCTTAGCTCCCCTGTCCCCTGTCTTTGGTGCTGTGTGTATATTAGAGAAGTTTAAATAGACAATCTTAATTTAGATCTGAGAAGCAGAGTCTTGTCCTGCATGTGAGGACCCTGGCCAGCAAGTCCTCATCTTGAATAGCTGGGTATGCACTTTTTTTTCTGTGAACTTTCCCAGTGTTGTCTCATAGGCACCAAACTTCTCCAGCCAGGTTCCAGGGATTTGGTCAGCTCCTATGTCTTGGAGCCTGCAAAACTCTTCAAATTTGCCTACTGACAGAATGCCTGGAAATTCTAGCTTACTTGTCACATCTATATGGAGATACTTAGTTCTTAATCTTAGATACTGTGGGTAGCTCCAATTTGCTTCCATCCTTGTCATCTGTCTTACAAAGTAACTCTTGATATCTAGAATTTACTTAAACAGTTCAGTGTAACCAATGTTCAGAAGCTATGGGGAACATATCTTTCATTTATTTATATAGGAACATGCCCAGCAACTCTGACATTCCATTCTATATAAACTGGATCAGAAGCTCTAATGTGAAATGAATGGTATGTTAAGTGATTCCAATGTTCAAATTGATGTAGAAGTTATAAACTAATGATAGAAAAGATATATTAAAATGCTGGTTTATCTTCACATAATTTAATTCCAGTAAGAAATGGAAGATCTGGTTACAGCATGTTATACTGAACTTTTTTATTTGAGTCTCAGCATCCTTGTTTATAATAGCTTGATAGATTAATGCAATAATTAAATCTGAATTTGACTAAAGCTGTCCAGCAAAATATTCCATGCTTAAAAATAGAGTAGAGAGGGGCACTACTCCATAAAATATGTATATTAAATGTCAGAAGAGGAAGATACAAATTTAAAAATGAAAGAGTAAAATCCTTCATTGCCTGAAGGTATAGAATAAGGATACATTCAACCAATGTGTCCTGAAAACTTACAGTTATTATAGCATTTAATCTAAATGTTTATTCATGAACCAGATGCCTCTGTGTTATAAACACTCATTCACTCTGTAAGTATTCACTGAAAACCCACCTATGATTCATTTTAGTATCTTCCTGTGCAGAATGATGGCTTCCTGCCTGCTGGCTGGCTTCTCAGTGACAATATAGGAGTTGGTGTTGACTAAGATCATTTTTTATGCTTTCACAACAAATCTTTTATCTCACATGCTCTCATAATTTTCTCTTTTTCAAAGTATTCCCAGTTCCATAATTTAAAACGTGGGGCTCTTCCCCCAAGTGCACGTGGAGCAGGCCTTGGCTGGATGTGCTGGATTTGCCATAACCAGGTCTAGGCAAGCTGACCCTTCAGTTATCATAGGGCACAAGTTGGATCCTACGAAGAAGGAGAAGCATGAGACAGTCTGAAGGGTGCAGAGACCGAACTGGTCAGATTTTTGCCTGTAGCTGGCAATAAGAATTTTAAGAGGCTGTCAAGAGGGCAGCCAAGAGGAGGGCATGGTCTGTTGAAGTCCCTAAGCCAACTAAATCTCCTGGGATTAAAATATTGCCTGGAGAATTATCCAAAGGAGCAGTTCAGGCTCGAGGTGAGACGCACTCAGCACCAATTGAAAACACTGATGGAGATGAGGAGGAAGACTGAAGAAGATGGTGTGGTGACCCAGGGGTATCTTTGGGGCTCTGAGGACAGTAGTGAAGACAGATGGAGCTGACTTTAACTCGGAGCATGAGGAGGAAAAGTTGTGCCTATTGAAAGAGCTGCTCTGAAGAAGAAGGCCTGAGACACCAACGGTGGGGGACAGTGGAGTGAAGAGGACACTGATTAAGATGAAGGTGATGGTGTTTCCTCTGAGTCCCATCACAGAAGGGATGGCAAAGCAGAGGGGAATTTGAAGATTAATGTAGAAAATAGGGAAGCCTTTGTGGTACCCCTGCTGGGGAGATGGACCAGGATGCCCAGGCTCCAGACCTGGATCACAAGCAGATCCAGGATATAGTAGGAGTACTTCGGGGTTTGGGGGCTCAATGAGGAGGCCAGTCTCCAACTGAGTATCCATTTACTATTCTTATGGAGACTTCCTGTTAAGTAAGCTCATGGAGCTGTTCCCTCTGTCTGAGTTGGTAGAGTTCTTAGACGCTAACGAGGTACCCTCACCGACCAACACCTTGAAAACCTGTCGCCAAGACCTTGCTCAAGCTCTGATCAATCATGGGGTTAATCTGGATCTATTAGGAAAGTGGTCAAAGTTTGGACTTGCGGCATATTGGCACTACTCCCGAGTACCTTGCTGGACACTATATGCTGCAGGGAGCTTTGAGTTTGCTACTTGTCATGATCCTGGCATCTCAGGAGGATGAGTGGATCTTAGACGTGTGCTGTGCTCCTGGAGGAAAGACCAGCTACATAGCTTAGCTGATGAAGAACATAGGTGTGATCCTTGCCAATGATGCCAATGCAGAGAAGCTCAAGAGTGTTGTGGGCAACCTGCACCGGTTAGGAGTCACCAACACCATCATCAGCCACTATGATGGGCGCCAGATCCCCAAGGTGGTGGCGCAGCGGGGAGGGGGGCTTTGATCAAGTGCTACTGGATGCTCCTTGTAGTAGCACAGGAGTCATCTCCAAAGAAGACGTGTGAAGACGAACAAGGATGAGAAGGATATCCAGCGCTGTGCCCACCTTCAGAAGGAACTTCCGCTCAGTGCTATTGACTCAGTCAATGCTGCCTCCAAGACCGGAGGCTATCTGGTCTACTGCACCTATTCTATTACGGTGGAAGAGAACGAGTGGGGAACGAGTGGGTGGTAGACTATGCCTTGAAGAAGAGGAATGTGCAACTGGTGCCCACTGGCCTGGACTTCAGCCAGGAAGGTTTTACCCGCTTCCAAGAAAAGTGCTTTCACCCCATTCTGTGTTTGCTTCTACCCTCACACTCACAATGTGGACGGTTTCTTTATCGCCAAGTTCAAGAAAATTTCCTATTCTATTCCCTAACCGCATGCAGGAAACTTGGCAGCAGCTACCCCTACATAACCTGACCTGAAGGATCAGGTCACCCTAAAGTCTGAGAACAGTACTGTCAGCCCACCAAGAAAGCCCGCGGCAAAAGCAAAAAGCAAAGCAGCAGTTGTCTGTCGAGACAGAAACATTTCAAGAAGCACTTCAGAAGGTGAAGCACTTCAGAAGGCATCTCTAAAGGGCTAGGCTTGTTCAGTGAACCTTCTGTCCCAAACGTCCAAGTGTCTGCCAGGTCCCAGGAAAGCAGTCAGTCTGATGGAAAAGCTGGAAATAAAGAGGGCTGGGAAGCTGAAGCAACAACAACCTAAATGGAAGCTCTCCAAGGAAGCTGCTTTCCCAAAACAGAGCGCCTCTTTCAAGAGTGAGGACTCAGGAACACCCGCTGTGCTGCCCCAAGGCTTAAGGACTGTGCTCAGCCCCTTGGGAAAGCAAAAGAAAGAAAGAGAGAGAGAAAGAAAAAGAAAGAAAGAAAGAAAGAAAGAAAGAAAGAAAGAAAGAAAGAAAGAAAGAAAGAAAGAGAGAGAGAGAGAGAGAGAGAGAGAAAGAAAAGAAGAGAAGAGAAGAGAAGAGAAGAGAAGAGAAGAGAAGAGAAAAGAAAAGAAAAGAAAAGAAAAGAAAAGAAAAGAAAAGAAAAGAAAAGAAAAGAAAAGAAAAGAGAAAAGAAAGGGAATTATCAGAGCAGCCTGCCAAGAGAGTTGCTTCCCTGCAAGAAGATGCTGTTTCCAAAGGACCCTTAGCCCCAACTGTTTCTCCCCACAGTTCCACCAAGCCCTCACCAGCGAAAAGGGGGAATTCTATGAGAAAGGGCAGCAGCCAGCCTCTGTTGTTTTGAATAGACTTGGAAAGTCGTTGACATTGTCTCTGGGTTGGAACTCTTAGATCCTGGTGCAAAGATGGCCTCCCTCTTGTGCATACATATGAAATTTAATATACTCATTACCACCCCTTTAAAAAAGTAAATCATGGACAGTATGTCTTCTGGCCAAGTTCTTTCCAACTAAGCATGAGGACATGAATTTGACTCCCATATCCCACAGCAAAGGTGTAAGTCACAACATGTCATGCTTATAATTCTAATGCTGGGGAGGTGATGACTAACACATTGTAGGACACTCTGGCTGCTCAATCTAGCCTATTTGGTGAGTGCCGAGCCAGTCAGAGATGCTGTCTCAATGCAAAGGAAGACAGTGACTGGGGAACAACACCTAAAATTGTCATCTGGAGATCACACACACTCTTCTGTATACACAAGTATATCAGCACACACATGAACATACACACATACAAGAAGACATACAAGTCAATACACAAAATGTATTACATAATTAAAGAATATTAAGAATCAGGAAGTAAGTAAAATAAACACTTCAGATAAAACTATTCTTATGATTAAAGCAACTGATAAAATATTTTCCAGAATGTACCTTCCAGGATGATCTATTGTGTGGCATAGTTTGAACAGTAGCTCTGAACTTTTCTAAATTCTTTCATTTAAACATCAGTTGCCAAAAGGAAGAATTACATTTTTTTCTACAAATGTATTTAATAATGACACTCAGTTTGTCTTAATACCAAACATAACTTTGTTCTACATTAACAGTTTGCTATATTTTCTGCTCTAAGTTACCTATATTGATCAAAAAGCAAATCAACCATGGAATTCCATAATTCATCCTTTGTTACTGAAAAAAAAGAGATATAAGTTGAAAATGTTGATTATTACAACTATTCTAGTTGTCTTCATCCTTGTGCTAGTTAGATTTCTTGTTTTGGTCAACTCAGCATAAGTTAGAGTCATATATTAAGAAGGAACCTTGTTTTAGTCATGGTTTCTATTCCTGGACAAAATATCATGACCAAGAAACAAGTTGTGGAGGAAAGGGTTTTTTTTTTAGCTTACACTTCCATACAGCTGTTCATCACCAAATGAAGTCAGGACTGGAACTCAAGCAAGTCAGAAAGCAGGAGCTGATGCAGAAGTCATGGAGGGGTGTTCTTTACTGGCTTGCTTCCCCTGGCTTGCTCATCCTGCTCTCTTATAGAACCGAAGACTACCAGCCCAGGGATGGCACCACCCACAAGGGTCCCTTCCTCCTTGATCACTACTTGAGAAAATGCCCTACAGCTGGATCTCATGGAGGCACTTCCCCAACTGAAGCTCCTTTCTTTGTGTTAACTCCAGCCTGTGTCAAGTTGACACAAAACTAGCCAGTACAAACCTCAACTGCAAAAAAAAATGTCTCCATCAGATTGGTCTGTAGGCAAGTCCATGACACATTTTCTTGATCAGTGATTAACATGGGATAGCTCAGGCCAGCCCTATGCAGAGGTGTGCCTGGTCTGTATATAGTAGCAATCTGAGCAAGCAAGCCAGTAAGCCTATTTCTCCATGGCCTCTGCTTTCATTTTTGTCTCCAGGTTCCTACCCTTCATGAGTTCCTGCCTTGGATTCCCTCAGAAATGGAGTATTATCAGGACTTGTAAGTCTTATAAACCCTTGTATCCCTAAGTTACGTTTGGCCATGGTGTGTATCACAGAAGCAGAAGGAAACTAAGATAATGTTCATTGATTGTATATATTGAACACATAATTAGTATCTTTGTGTGCATATTTTCATTTGTAGAACATCACATAGATATGTTTACACATTACATTAAGTGAAATGGCACATGTAAAACCAATTTTCAAACTTAATTGTTTTCATATATATGTATATGTGTCCATGTCACATATATGTGTGTCCCCACAGACGTCAGAAGACTGTTTTGAATCTCCTGAAACTGGAGTTACAGGTGGTGTTAGCAGCTCAACATGGGTGCTCTGGAAGACAGCAAATGATATTAGCCACTAAGCCATCTCTCCAGCCCCTTAATTTGTAAACTTTCAAGTGTAACACGGTCATAAACCTCATCTAAAATAAGTTCTGTACGTATAAGAACCCAGCTTCTTTCTAATTAGCATTGTGTGACCAGCCTCATAATACAGAGACCTTGCAGGATGCTTCTGGACCTTACCTCTACAGGAAGAAAAATTACCAGAATGGTCTCGCCAGTTATACCCTCTGAGCCCAGCTCTCACTGTGGGAAGCACAATGATTAGCTCTATTCTGTGTGTGCAGTAGTCAGCTGGCAAAAGCTGCTTTTCATTATTGCAATTGGACTTCTCTCAGGCTTATCAATGGTAGTCCAACCTTGAGTCACATTTCTATTCTAATTTTAGCCCACCCAGGACAAATCAATCTTATTCTTCTTTCTAAAATTCTGTTCCGAGATCCAGCAGATTTTAAACAAAGATGCTCATCTTTCTCCTGGCCTGCCTGCACAAGGATATGTAAAGAACTTTTTATCCTCAAGGATCCAGGCTGTTATGAAAATCTTGGAAACAGTTTTGTTTTTTGCATGTTACAAGTGCTGTAGTTTAAGGCTCAGAACTGTATTTACACCTTAGAGCTCAATGTGGGTATAGAGGAAGCAAGTATACATTTTATTTGCAATGACATTTACCCAAGATACTTTTTACTGTGCTCATATAAACAGAATTGGAATATACAGCAACTGTGAAGTTTTCACCTTCCTGGCTCCATAAGAAGGATTTTGGTTTCAAAGTTTTCTCTTTAATAAGAGCTTATAAGTTCATAATGACTCTTAGAGAACAGGGTTACCACTCAAGTTTAAGTGCATGCTGTCACACAGCAGATCAACATGTGTCTTTCAATGAGACATCTATTATGCTCTCTCTCATGGTCAAGGTGATGAAACATAGAAGGAAGAGGCTGATCTATATTACCTCCACATATTCAATAAAAACTGCATGTGCATCTCAGAGAGAAACACAACGTGAGGTACTCTCAATACCCACTCGAACCCACTTATTTACACAGCCCTTCAATCATGACTTTAGTCCTGTCTCAGATAATCAAAACAACCCCAGCAAATTATTCTATGTCTCTTGTATCTGGGCTGATATCCTTGAAGATAAAGTGACCTTTTAATACATTAATTAAATCTTAATCTTCAGTGCTATCGTGGATAAAAGCCAGAACAGAATTGGAAGGAAGTGCATGTTTCTGATTGTGACAAACTGAGGCTCTACTTACAGACATTATTTGCTAATTCCTACTTACTGTGTAAATCTAACAAATGGACACAATTAATGTGTATAATTATGAATATAATTATTTTAAAGTAATAAATCAGTGATAGCAATAGATACACAGGACCAAATATGCAAAAAGAAAGGGTCATTTTTCAGGAGAATGAAAAAAGGTCTTGTTTCTGAGAGGAAATTACCATCTCTGGTTTTTGTTGTGATGCATATCTAAAGTAGATGTCACTGCAAGAAGGCACTTAAATGGATAAAGAATAGGAAACCTGGCATTGTTTATTTTGAATACATTTCTTTCTGAAAATATGGTAAAATATTCATGTTATACAGTCATAAAGGAAAAGTGAAAAAGAGATAGCTGATAACTTATGTGTGTATGAGTGTCAGCTGGGGGAGCAGAAGGTTGGAACCTATCGCAGGAGAGGCCCAGCAGACTCAAGAAGTTTCATCCCATGTAACTGAACAGGATCTCCAATCAGAGGCTACAACTATTTCAAAATTAGGTTTCAAAATAGAAATATCAGTCAAAAGACCATTTAATTTATGAGGCACATTAAGACGCTTTTGAGAGTAGGTTTATTATTAGCCAGAAAAGTCTCACATGGCATCTAGTAGACTGCCCTGGGCACTATGGATTACTTCTGTTTTGAAGAATCTCCTCAGTTTCATCTTCTACTTTTTGTTTTCACCTATTGAATGTCTTTTTTTTTAAGAATAGAAATCATCTCTAAATCATAAAACATATTAACTTTCACTTTTGAACTGGCATATTTGTACCATGTAAGAAATGTGATGATCAGGTTTAATTTTCTGTAGGAGTTTCTATCTGTGGGGGTGGAGATGAGGGAATGAGACCTATACTTATCTCTGGTTATAAGAATACATATTAAGGAAGTAGTTAGAATTTATGCTAGTTTATTAACGTGGGAATTGAAAGTTCTTCAAAATACATGACTTCACTAGCCCCAGATAGTTGGCTAAGTTTCCAGTACCAAGCATAGTTTTCCAATTTTTCTGTGGTTCTTAGAAACCTGTTGGTTATCACCAAAGTGCATGTACCACCATTTTATGCTTATGGTTATCATGCCATGCTAGTCATTGTTGTGATCCAATGTTTTACTTGTTCCTTAACATGCTAAAAATACTTTTCATGTATTCAGTATTCACTCATCCTATTGTTTACTTGTGGTGCCCTTGTTTTAGTCTTGATATTTCCTATCCTGTAGCTTTACCAACTGTATCAGTCATTCTAGGACCAATATGAATATGGCTTTGTTATTCATTTATATCTTGGAAAATAATTTTTTTGTTTTATTAAAATTTCTTTAGTGATTTTTGTTTTATTCTTTGTATTTTTTGGAAGGGGAGACTTTTCTTTTTATTTATTTATTTATTTATTTATTTATTTATTTATTTATTTATTACACATAAGTACACTGTAGCTGTCTTCAGACACTCCAGAAGAGGGAGTCAGATCTCATTACGGATGGTTGTGAGCCACCATGTGGTTGCTGGGATTTGAACTTCGGACCTTCGGAAGAGCAGTCGGGTGCTCTTACCCACTGAGCCATCTCACCAGCCCCGAGACTTTTCTATTAACATTTGAATAATATGTTGCAATGTATATAAGTTTTACTTTAATATATAAACATATATTTGGATTAGTTAAATTCTGATAAGATATACTCTATTTTTAATATTAATAATATTATTATGAAATTTATATATGAGTACTGTATTTAAATCATTTCCTTCTCACATTCTCTTCATCCAGCTCATCTTATGTCTTCTATCATTCTCTCTATATTTCTTGACCTCTTCTACTGTTACAGATTATAAGTATGTATGTGTGCACACATACACATATATACATGCACATATGTGCACTGCTGAGTCCACTTAGTGTTGTTCTTATGTACATGTATTAGGAGTAGGAATCCCTATCAGGGAATCCCTCTTTGGAAAAGACTAATCCCTCCTTTCTTCATCTATACATAGGAAATCATAAGATTTCACCCATCTATGTTGGCATGTCAACTGTCGTTATTGCGCAGTGTTGTTTAAATGACCACATTGTTAAGATTCCATTAATACTTCTAAAACTTTGAAACACTGTTTTTGTTTAATATAGTCATTATGCACATATCTTACCATATTTTAATTAAATTGAAATCCTTAAGCTAATATCTCATTTTTTTGTTTGTCTACAGGATAAATAGAATTTTAGTAATTGTTATTTTCCAATATACTGGAAATTAAAGTACTCTGGGTGAATTTTCTCACAATGCCAACAGTTTCATTACAATATTTTTGGTAGTTTTCCTCTGTATCTTTTTTCCTACTCTTTTCCTCAGCTACTTTGTAGTCTGAGGCAGAAAGAGCACAGGTGAAATGCGAAATTTCAGGCCAGTGTGGAAAACATAAGGAGACCCTGTCTCAAAAATATAAAACCTCCACTGCCAGGAATGGGTTACATCTAGTTGAGTTGTTGGCCAAAGGGACCAAAGAAGCCCCATTGGAAACACCCAAACACCTTAGGCTATTGCCAAAGTTATTGGTGACTCTTTACAACATGATGATAAGGCCCTATTGCTGAAGACAACACTTACATATCTCATTAAACAAGGAGAAATCCAGCTGACACCTAATTAGAGGCTCCATCTCTACTGATTAATATTCATAGTACTTGAAGGTACTCTTCATGGTACCAGAGGAGAAAGGTGTTCATCAGCCCAAAATAGTAAAGACCTCTCTACTAGATATGCTGATGCAGTCATTGTTGTAGTAACCAATGACTCTTTGATTGGATTTAAGGGCCACTACACAAGGTGGAACACATGCCTGACTCTGCTTGGGTGGCAGAGAGCCTGAAACTATATTGGCCATCAACCTAGGAGAAAACAAAATAATGTTCCACTAAAAGAAAAAGCAATTAAATGACTCCTAATGAAATTCTGCTATACACATTGATCAGTGTCTCAGTCAGCTATCACCAAAGAAGCTTTCTCTTGCAGTGGGTGGAAATGAAAACAGAGATGCACAACTAGACATTTTTCAGATAGTAAGAGATTTTGGAGCACTCAGGTCTCAGGGAGCTATGCAGAAGAGGAATAAGATAGATTGTAAGAGCCAAAAGAGATGGATGACTCTGAGGAAACAATATTTTCCAGACATAATAGGACTGACATACATATGAACTCAAACAGACTATGGCAGCATGCACATAATCTGAACAGGTTGTTGCCAGATGAGATCCCAGGGGTCTCCAATTCTCATGCCTAATCAAGAATCTATCTACAGTTGATATCTTCTTGAAAAAAAGAAAGAAAAAAAAACCACCACTACAAACAAAACCTGTAGTTTTCTTCACTGGAGTCTCACTGGTTATATTAACCATGTTTAGGGTAGGTTCCATGCCCTGTAGTAAATATTCAACACAAAATTAACTTGATGTTTTAGTAGACATTTGTCTCATATTTCTGTGTTTGGAGACTTTTTATCTTAGTCTTTTGCTTGTGTATTAGGATTTGGTATTTTTTTGTGAGTTTTGTGTATGTGTTTGTGTATGTGAGTGTGTATGCTTATATGTGTTTCTCATGGGTTTTTGTTTGTTTGTTTGCCTGTTTCCTTTTTAGAGAGAAAGAGGAAAGGTAGAGAAAGAGAGAATGGTGTTGGGTGGGTGAGGATGTGGGGAGACTCTGAGAGGAGTTGGGGGAAGGAAAAGAATTATCAGAATATATTGAATGAAAAAAATTAATAAAAACAATAAAGATAATGTGCTAGGTATAGAATTCAGTGGTAGAATACTTGCCTACTATATATTCAATCATCATCAGGAAAAAAATGAATAAATCTTTTCTTTTGGGTCCAGATTACTGCCAAGTATTTTAATTACTGTCTCTATTTTGATTATTGTGTACTTATTTCTGGAATATCGACTTGGTAATTCATCAAAATTTAAATGTTTTTTCATATTTTTAAGTATTTTATTTTTGAGATTAATATAATTACATAATTTTCCTCTTCCCTTTATTCTCTAAAACCCTCCAATATGCCCTTCTTTTTTCATTAATTAGTGTTATGTACACACATGAGAATACATATTATGCATATTCACACACACATACATACACATATATTCCTAATACATAGGTACAACATGTTCAGTCTGGATGTTACTTGAATATGTGTTTTTATGGATGATAATTTGGTACTGAGTAGCAAATTGGTGTGCTTTTAGACCCTAACCCATTTCTCCTTTTTTTTCAGAATTCCTTTGCTCATAGATTTTTGTATAGCGTTGAGGCCTCCTGGGATTTTCCATGTCGATTTGGGCATGCTTATTAGTATTGTCTTTGTTTAGTTCATGTTAGGCAGTCATGTTGGTAAGATTTTATGCATGTATCTTTAGGTAGTCTTACAGAAAACTACCAGCTCCTTTGGCTTATACAATTTTCTACCCCTTCTTCTACAATGTTCCCTGGGCCTTATTGTATAAATCATATAGTAGATGAATGTAGCTCTTTGGGGCTGAGCTACACAACTCTGCATTTTTATTGGTTATAAGTTTCTATAATAGCCGCCATCTGTTTCAAAGAGAAGTTTCCTTGATGGAGAGTAAGGCCTGTACTTACCTGTGGGTGTAAATATAAATTGGAATGTAGCTAGGTTTTATATTGTTTTAGTAAAGTTATGGTTGTTCTTCTTGGAGGTTGTTCTCCTAGATCCATGACTTCATTAGCCCTGGTTAGTTGGCTTGGTTTTAATTACTAGGCATAATTTTCCTCCTGTTGAGCTAACCTAACATACAATTAGAGATCTGTTGGTTAGCTGAAGGTAGGCATATTACTATAGAGTTCTCCTGCCATCATGTTTATTTTTGTAGTTTATAGGTAACATGGCTAGGTAGGACTTTTGATTGTGTTCTTCTTTTGGGAGCTTGCATGGTACCTTCTAATTCCATGAGCTAATCCCGAGGAAAGAGGCTTTCGGGTAATTCAGTTCAAGTACCTCTGGTCCTGTATTGTTGCTGTAAATATCCTCCCAAATATGCCCCAGCAATGAAAACACAACTTAGTTAAGATGATGACATGTTGTATGCCTAGATTGGACAGATCTACCACTACAATACCATCTTCCACATCTATGAGACCCCTTAGAACTTGCAGTTTCTCCAGGCCATGTGCTTTTGCTCCACTTTTCTTTTTTCCTCCTCCTGTGTCCTCTCCCTCTTCCATTTTCTCCTTCTCTCTTAACCTTCCACTCCACCTTCCCTTTTTTCTGCCCAATCAGCTCTCCTTTATATTACAAATTAAGGTGGGAAGCAGGTTTATAGGAAATCATCTGAGTGCTGACTCATTCCTTGTTTGCAACCACTCACAGAAGAACAGAATAAACATCAAATATAATTAGTCCCAGGGTTATCCACAACACTGAATCTGAAGGGTTTCCATTTCTGGTGGACAACCAATGGCAATAGCAAAAGCAAATGCCTGTAGAGTTTTGGGGCCTCTTAGATAATGTTGACCAATAACTCTTCTCATGTATGATGTTGGGGTTTTTATTAGATGGTCTTTGGCTCTTGAAGAGAGCATTGTCAATACAGGTGAGAAATTTCACCTAAACTATATATGTATAATATATGAAATGTTCTGTTTTATAATTTTACCCTTCAGATATTTTAAGGCAACTCTGTTCACTGCGTTTAATGACTTAACATAGTGTTTAAAAAATGTTACAATTGCAATCTGTGAAGTAGTCTGGATTAGCTATTTTGTGACTTTTTTTCCAGTTGTGAATACCTTAGGTTTTACCTGTGTTCTTTTTCAGGTGAGTTAGTGAAATTTGAAATATATTCTAGCAAAAGTCCTTGGAACCTGTCAGTCAATGTAAACAACACTATTGCTCCATTGATTCAGTCTTTTGTTGATTTAAGTGCATCACTAGGGCAGCTACCATCCAGAATCTGGGAACCTATAGCAATGTTACATTCCAGGGCAAAAGAGATTTTAATTTAGGGTTATTTAAAACTCTGGAGATAGATTGAAAATATAATCTGTTGTACACACTTGACCACACACCTTCTATACACCCAAAATGTGAAGGTAGGAATATCAGAATCTAAAGAGAAATTGAAGATATTGTGCTGTTGGTCTTAAGGAAGGAAGAGGCCAAAAGCTAAGGAATACTAGTAGCCTATATCAGCAGGCAAAGGCTTCCTTACAGGGCTGGCACTGTCTCCACTTCTATTCAATAAAGTATTTTAAGTCTTATCTAGACCAATAATATAAGGTAAAGAAACAAAGGGGATAAAAATAGGAAAAGAAGTCAACTATTCTTTTTGTAAATGATATGATTCTATACATAAGAGACACTAAGGACTTCAAAACTCTTAATGGTAATAAACACTTTTATTGAAGTAGAAGGAAACAAAGTTAACATATAAAAATTAGTAGCTGTCCTGTATACCAATGACAAATACCCCAAGAAAGAAATAGTTTCTTTGATAATAATTTCAAAAACAAAACCCCTCAGAGCAAACCTAACCAAGAAGGCCCTGAATGCAAACTTTAATATTCTGAAGAAAGAAATAGAGAAAGACAGTAGAAGATGGAAAGAATTTCTATGAACATGGGTTGGTAGAATTATTATTGTGAAAATGATCATTTAACCAAAAGGAATTGATAGATCTCATGAAATCCCAATAACAGTCAGATTCTTCACAGAAATATAAAAGGTAACCATAAAATTCACATGAAAACACAAAGACCCCATAAATCCAAGGGAATGTTGAACAAAAAGAGTAATGCTAGAGACATTACCATACTTAATCTTAAGTTATACTTCACACACACATGCACATACACACAGAAACACACAGACAGACACACACACACACAAGCAAAACAACAACAACAACAACAACAACACTCCAGCAGAGTACTAGTACAGAGACATGTAGATACACAGAAGAGAAACTGGAAAGGAATGATCTCCCTGCTTGACTCATCTATGGCAGACAAGCTATGTGGTATCTTTACTATTATTCTTTCAGTGGCCACTGTTTGTTTTGGGGTATACACTGTGACTTCCACACTCACCTTATACTGGTGCTTTATCACCTCTTGTACAGTTAATATCACCATAATCAGCTTCATGTACTCTCCATGTTTTTCTTTGTGCATTGCTCAATTGCCTATGTTTCTATGTATCTCATAAACACCATCAGCTGCTATAAGTGTGTTATTGATGTTTATAATATAAGTTTAAATATTCATATAAATACAGTTTAAATAGTTTAAATTTCCTTTATCTTACTTCTTGTGGCACACCTTTTCATTTCTGGAGTTTCTCCTCTTCTGCAAAAGCATTTTCCTTTACTTTAACGATGTCATTTCAGTATTTCTTACAATATATATGTTAGCAAAAATTTTTTCTAATGGTTCTTTTTAGATTAAAAATTAGAAGATAAATCAATTTTTAAGCAACTTCATTGTTTCTAATGATTTTTATCTTGAACATTGCAATGATATTAAAACTGAACATAGTGTTTTTAAATTTTTGTTTTGTTTGGCACCTGGGGCAAGGGAAAGAATATGATGGATAATGTACCTGATCCCTTTGTTCCAGCCCAAACAGTCAATTGCCAACATTTAAACTAGAAGATTATGTCCTTATATGGACATACATTTGCAAGTTAGAACATACTACAGAAATAGCTAAAACAGGTAAATGTGTATGCTTCTACAGATTGGGAAATTGGATTATGCCTCTGAAAGGAACTTGTTGTTTTCCAGTACAAATCTACTGGGCTGGACACAGAGCATATGGAAATCTCTATATTTGCCTTTGAAGTATTCCTTAAGTCTAAAATTGTTTTTAAAAGATTAAATTCTTTTTAGAAAGTATACAAATGACAGTAAAAAGAAATTTTGGTGAAAAGAATGAGTCTGTCATGGCATCTTCTATGACAGTGGGATGATGGGCACGGTGAATATACTTGGTGACTTTCCTTATCCTTGAAGTCTCAGGAAGTCCATCTGTCATGTGGACATTAATCTTTGCTCACTCTTGACTTCCCTCTTTTTCTGGTCTATTTTATGTCATTTGATTCACATTATTCATCATTCAGTACACATTTTTCTGGAGCTTCTAATTTTGCACAATTCCTAAACAATATTGTTTCAATAAAGTACTACTCCCTCCAAAAATTCCAAACAAACAAATGAAAAAACAAAACTACCCTAATTAACTCACATAATCTACATCCATGTTCACTTCCTGGAGGTTTATTCTAAAGAAACGAAATTTGCCTATTCAAAACAGAAAGGTGTTTATGTTGTTAGACTCTTCAGGATAACTTACAGTTCATGGGATAATTTCTATGTCCCAAATGATGCCGAATTATTCAAGAGCAGTTGGTACAGAAATTCACAAGAAAACCCCCATTATTTCTACAGTGGGGCTCCTTTAGTTTGGGACTCACCATTGGTCTTGCTGTGTGCTGTATAAAGCCTCAGAGAAGCTCAGCATCCTCTAGTTGTCACTACTACTAAGTTCTTAGCATCAGAAAGCCTTATGTGGCCAGCTTGTTTGCAATGTTATTCTCCAGTCATAGAATTACCATGCTGCCTTCTTTTGAGCTACTGTATTTCAGTCCTTCACATGTAATCCTGTCTAAAGCTTGAAGAATCCTCTCTAAGGTGATGATGCAGTATACCCTAAAGATTTGAGATTCGGATCAGACTCCTTTCTACCTTGTGACTGGAAACTCTCACCAACCTGTTCTTCCAGTTTCCATGGAAACCAAAATACTCCAGGATTTTTCTTTGTTGTAAGAGGTCTTTCTTATTCTTTTCTCTCATATAATGTAAGAAATGGAACCAATGAGAGCAGCATTAACCTCTCAGCCATGTAAGATCTTAAAATGAAACATACTGAGCAGATTCTCATTTTCTGCCAAATTACCACTTTCTGCCATGATCGATTTTTTTCTTTAGATGTCTTTAAAAAAATTCAACACTCTAAATTTAAAGAAAAATGTTATTTCAAACCTTAGACAAATGCTTGTATATAGTTTGAGCTACAAAGAATAAGATAAATCATACTTTACATTTTCCCACTTTAGAGTCAAAGGTAAAATGCTTAAAATGAATTTGAAGTGCAACTTGTCTTTGTTGCTCATCAGAACAGAGAAAAAATGCAGTCAAATATAGAGCTACTTCCTGGACCAAAAACCAAACAAACAAACCAGAAAAATACAAGCATTTGTCTAATACCATGTACAAACATTATTATTCTTATAAATTCCCAGTGACATTGCGATAAAACAGCTAAATATAAAGATAACTTGTATAACTATACATTGGTGTTTTTAATTTGAATAATTTATGTTTCCATTCATTATTATATGTTCCTAAACTGGAATCTTCACCACTTGAACCCTTAGTTGACATGCTCTAGGGAGAAATGATCCCTGAGTAACCTCCTAAGTTAGAAAACAACTGAAGTAATTTATGAATTTTAAAACACACTAGCTTCCCAAGTTTTAGTCTGGTTGTGTTATAATGGCTTAATTGAAAAATGGATGTTTGGGGTCTGGAGAGATGGTTTAGTCGGTAAAGTGTTTGATGAGCCATCTTGAAGGATTAAGTTTGGATGCTTAAAACCCATGTAAGAAAATCACTAGGCATAGTAGTGCTTGCCATAATCCCAGCACTTAGGGAGTGAGGAAGAGAGACAACATGATACCAAGGACTCACAGGTCAGTTTATCTAGACAATCAGTAAGCTTTAGATTAAATAAGAGAGCCTATCTCAAAAGAGAATGATAGAGAGGAAGACTTGTAACATTGACATGTGGTCTCCACTCACAAATACTCATAAAATCTTTCTCCAAATAGGAAGTAAACCCTTCTGAGTAAGTAGTTCAGTGGACATTGTGTGTGTAGCATGCTGGAATCTCTGGTTTCCGTCCCCAGCAAAGCATAAACTGGGCTGGCAGTGCATTCAGGAAGTAGAGGTGAGAGATCAAAGGTTCAAATAGTCATTTCAGCTACACATGGAGTTAATTTTGTGTGTGTGTGGGGGGGGGGGTAGAGAGAAAGAGAGGGAGCGAGAGAAACAGAGAGAAAAGAGAGAGATGACAGAGAGCACAATGAGGTACACATTTCTGAAAACCACTATCATGTTATCTTTTAAGATCTTTTAATTACTTTAGGTATTTGGTCAGAACTGTATAAAAATGTTACCATAAAATAAAAAAAAATCAAGCACTATGTTATTTCTACCCACTGGAGTAGCAAGATAGGAAAACCCATAAGAAAATGTTAGAGACCACTAAGTGGCAGAATTATAAATGATTGGTACTCCAGTCATCTTGTCCCTGAGAAGATCTCCTCCCACATAGAAGGAACATAGACTATAGTGTTTCTGAACACTTTATGTATACATCCCATTTTCTCTAAAGACATTGCAAGTCTTGCCTACTGGCATGCTTTACAACTTCTTGAAATGAAAAATCATTTCTAGTTTAAAATGAACACATTAAAGCCCAATGTTGTCAACTATAAGATTCTTAGCATTATATACAAATTGAGAGAACCAGGAACTTAACTCTGGACAATATTCTTATTGCTTTAATCACAACTCCAAAATCAAATACAAACATAACAAGATTCAATGGTTTCCTGTATATTTTTTCAGTGCAGAGTGATTTGGTTACAAAATAGTTTCATTATTAATAGTCATAGCCATATTCTTTGCTAAACAGACTTCCTTACTTCATTTTAAGCTCCAGTGTAGCAGAATGGGTGGAAAGTTTCATACATCTTGGAAGATAGCCTCATGTAGCATCAGCTATGTGACAGGAAAAGCAGAGATGGCTAAAGTACATGAACTTTGGCTGGCTCAGCAGACAACAGGAGAACCCAGTCCAGTGTCTAGCCATTTTGCATTTTTCAGAACCTTTGGTGTATCTTCCTTTTCCAGTAATAGGAGGCAATGGCCAGTGTCCCTCCACATAAGTGCTGCTTTTCATTTTAAATGCTTGTACACTGGTAAAGTCCAAAGATAGTTTCTGGGAAAGCATTTTCCTTTCTGCAAAAGTGAAATCTTGCTTGAAGGAAATATCTACCCAAAATAACAGCTTGAGACATCATTGACTGTGGAGGTTGATCTGAGTAGACTGTACTTTTTATATGAAAAAGTTTCATATGATGCAGGAAATTGATTTGTGTGGTAGTTTTAATATGCTTAGCCCAGGGAATGCTACTATTAGGAGGTGTGGTCTTTATGGAGTAGGTGTGACATTGTATGCCATTGTGGACATGGACTTTAAGACCCTTGTCTTAGCTGCCTGATGATGCTAGTCTTCTCCTAGCTGCCTTTGGAACAAGAGGTGAAACTCTCAGCTGCTCCAGCTTCACATCTGCTTGGATGTTTTCATGATCCTGCCTTGATAATAATGGACTGAACCTCTGAACCTGTAAGCCAGTCCTAATTAAACATTTCCTTGTAAGAGTTGCTATGGTCATGGTGTCTCTTCATAATACCCTAAGACAATTTGTTTAACAAATTTCTCTAAAAGTGCTTGTCTTTCAGTTTAGCTCAAAATAATTGAATACACAAGCAAATGTACCCAATTTCAGAGGTGTCAGGTTGGGTTGCACAAGAATGGAAGGAAAGTCTTGAGACTTTGAAGACTATGGAGGGAGCATATGCTTCTTTTCCCTCCTTTCCTCCTTTTATTCTTGTATCCCATTTTATCTCTCTTCTCATCCTTCTTTCCTTGGCATTTTGAAAAGCAAATTCACAAATGCTGAGTACAACAGAGAAAAACACATTGCTTCATAGACAGTTTCCTTAGTGGTGACTCTATAGTGCTTATAAGGACAGCACAGCAGCTTTAGAATAGTAAGTTCTTGTCCCTTGGGAGGATAGGCCTAGTTCCTCTGACCACTGACTGGGCCCTGTTTGCTCTCATGTCTTCAGAGACTTCCACACTCAACTAATTACACACATAGGAATAAATGGCCTCTGAGACTAGACTCTTGCAGCTTCCAATCTTTGATAAAGGCCATGGGGTGAGATAATAGGACTTCTTTTCAAGAATCTATTTTTAAGTTTTTCAAATGCTTTAAAAGAAGAACTATCTCTGGGGATTGGGGACGTGATACAGACAACACAACTCTTGGTGCCACTCTTATTGCATAGTTGAGCCAAATGGGAATTCAAGATTAACTTTCTAAAGTATTATAAAGAAGTTTATGTCTGACCAGATGAACCAAGATGTCATATTCTCATGGCCTTTGCATTGATTCAAATGAAAGGAAACCTTTTTCAAAGAAGTTTAAACTTTCAACTTGTTTTCTAGCAAAATATTGACTCGTGGATTGGAGTGTGATTTGAGTAAATTTATCCATTGTTTGATTGCCAAGAAATGGATAAGTGAAATAGAAGTACTGATTTAGAAATATTTTGTGATTTATTGAATAAATGCAGAATATTATAAAAAATAATGGAAAGAAAACTTTCCAGTAGAAGTAAATTAATTATCCACATATTTATATAATAGATACTTCCTTTCTGTCTATGCCAGGCTATGGGAGACTCTGAACCCCCACACGCAAAAGGTAAACAACTTTGTTCAAATCATCGTGATTTTTGGCATGGCGAAAGTGATAAATAAGCAAAGCAGTTGGAGCTGTAAAGGTGGAGTAGCATCCTCACAGACTTCAATAATGCATGTGTCAGGATAGAACAAAATGAATTCTAATTTTTTACTGGAGAGAAAAGGAAGGAAAAGAGCCTGGCCAGCATGGGTAATGGCCATGCTAGACAATATAGACTTCCAGTCATCTGATTAAACTAGATGGTTATTCTGATGTCTGGCAGTTGAGATGGTTTTAATTTTTTGAGCAGGTTTGGAGGCTATAAAATAAAAGTGTATATTAAAACACTGTATATGTGAAAGTCATAAAATTCTAGCCAGTAAATCCTGATATGGAAGAAGAAATATTATTCTAGGACTATGCCCCTATTTCCTTGTAATAGTCTATTGAATGTAGCATTTTACAGCTGTGTTCCTGAAGGATACTGACAATCAGTCATGATAATTCTTCAGGTTCCTGACAGAATTGTACTATAGCAACTAGCTGCTGTTTGCAAGAATGGGGGTTGATATAAAGGTTTTGATATTTTTTCTGCTTAATTAACAATAAGAAATTACACTGTAAACTGTTTCTTAGGCTAAAAAGTAGGATATTCTATGGTATTTATCAAACATTAGGAGCCAGACAGTGTGTAATTTATGCTAATGCCATTATACCATGTATATCTCATGAAAGAGATAATATTACTATCCCCTTATAGAATAAATCATTGGCCTAAGGATATGTGTAGATATGTGTAGAGCTAAGGCTGGGACTCAGACCCTCAGCATCTGAGAACTCATTCCCCACCACAGCTACAAACACATTGCCTTCCAGCTTCAGACATGTTGATAACACTTCACTTCTAGAAATTCTATTTGAATTAAGCTTTCATATTTCCTTGTCAAACAAAAATTTAATGTTAAACTCTGCTTGTGGAGTTGTAAGCCTAAGAGATATTTCATCTTTCCATCACAATTCCTGTGGATAAAGGTATTCAGAACACTCTGGGAAATCTCTGTATTTGCTACTAAAATAAATATGCACTCCTACTGTGTGAGACATTTGATAGGTTTTGTGAAAGAGAAAATATGCATATGGAATTCAGTTCTTTCAGACACTTAACAAATCCTAGTCGTTCTTATTCTTTGCTACCAGAAGGGATTACCTTTTTAAGCTGAGTCAAGCAGAGAAAGCTTTCAAAAGAGACTTTTGTTTTCAGTAAAGTCGAGGTAAGTTACACCCACAATCTGCTAAAAAAACAACTAGATGTTTTAGATGAAAGTTTTTAAATTATGCCTTGAAGCCAGGCCTGCTAGTATAGGCTTGTTATCTCAGCTCCTTGGAAGGAACATTGGCTGGTCACAGAGCAAGTTTATACTATAACCTTATCTTTAAAACAAAACAAACAAGCAAACAAACACCCTTTAGCTAGGCTAAACTTTAATCTCTTAGGAGACAGAGGCAAGCTGACTTTTGTAGGTTTGAGACTAGCCCAGTCTATATACCAAGTTGCAGGCTAACAAAGCTACAAAATGAGACCTTGTCTCAAAAATAAAATAAGTATTTTCTTTTAAAAATTCTTTTAGATTCATTTGCTTCTGCTTTATGTATATAAATGTTTTGTCTGCATTGATGTATATGCACCAGGTACATGGTCATTGGATCCCTTGAAACTAGGGTTATAGATGGTTGTGAGCTACCATATAGGTGCTTGGAATTGAACACAGGTCCTCTGTAAGAGCAATACTTACTCTTAACTGGTTAGCCGTCTCCCCTGTTCCAAATAAAAAATATTTTTTAAAGTCTTACATTACTAATAATATAGTGAAAAGTAATTTGCCTCAAGGAAGTGCAAAACTAGAAATCAGAGACATAAGTAGAATGTGAATCTGACTTTGCATTATATATGCTTTCCTATCTCAGACATTTGAACTTGAACATTCTATGGGGGAAAGAGAATCAATACAATCTAGCAAATATGTGAGTGAGGAAGTTGAGAGAACCTTTTCCACCTTTTCCCAGAACAGCACAGAGATGTACTATAAGCCAGAATAAACCTCATATTTCCCAGCCCTGTGTGAGTTTATAGCACAGATTCACATTCCTAGGCAGTCACATTGCTGTAAGCTTTCATTTGGGTGAATCTATGCTAGTACTGAGGCCATTCGCAGAAACAACTGTGAGTTATTCTAAATGTAGGCATGAACCCAGCTTCTGAGTTACTGAAGAGACTTTTTCACAAAAGATGCAAATCAAATAGTCAAGAAGAACAAAGTACATAGCGTCTTTACCATCAGTATTTGGAGATCCATGCTACTATGTTACAGGAAAATATTAATAATGCTTATATGGTCTTTGGATAATGCTGAAAATATCAATAACTGGTAAAAACAAAAAGATTGGCAGTAGGCTTGTAAACATTTTTAGCAATAAAATTTTAAAATAAATTACAAAGTATAATGAATGAGAAAATTATTTAAAAAATTACAGGTAGATCAACAACAAAAAAAAAAAATCAAGAGAAAAAGGTTCAAAGCTGGAGGAGAACATAAAGAATTTTCTATAAGGCTTGCAGGTAGTCATTGTCAGAGAAAAAAAGAAAAAGACTTCCATTTTCAGTGGGATTTTAAAAATATAATGGCTGAAAATTTCTAAAGATGATAATACCAATCAATAAACACAATGTCAGCTACAAACAAGCAAAAAATGCTGTAGTATCATCACTTATGAAATTTTACATACCAAGAGGAAACAACTTCAGCTAGAACAAAAACCAAATATACTATATTATATTATACTATACTAGAAAATTTACACTAAGAGTATTTTCCTCTTTCTTTCTAATAGTATGTTAATTGTAACATTTTGCCACTATGTCCCTACAGGATACTGACAATTAGTCATGATAATCATCTTCAGGCTCTTGATCAATACTATCTAGCAGCCAAATGCTGTCTGCCAGAATGGGGATAGATAGAAAGATTTTACCTTTTCTTTATACTTAACTCATAAGAAATTCTTCTGGTTCGCTGTAGCAAAAATGGATGCCAAAATTCAGCATAATGAGTGAAATCCTTTGAAAAATCATTATTCAGAAAAATATATAGCTAAAAGGATTGCTGTAATGAAAGCCTTATATTTTCATATACAAAAATAAAAATTTAAGGAGTTCACTATTAAGTAGACCTCCCTTAAAGGAAAATTTGAGAGTTTTACTGAAGTAGAAATAAATCGATATAAGTAGGATATTTGGAAGAAAAGGGTGATAAAGATCAGTAATGTGGTGATTTTTTTATAATATCTAAGTAGATGATGAATTACAAAATAACAGTAATATCAATGCCTTATGATCCTTAAACAGATCATTCAAAATACAATACAATAATTATAGTAGGCATCCATGAACATATACCTTGAAAAGTTATATAAATAATTATGTTTTTATTTCAAGAGTAACTACTAATAGAATAGATATAGTAGTAGTGTGGGAAGTGTGGAAATATTTTTAAAATATTCAATCAGTAGAATGTAGTTAAGCAGACAAAAATAGGTAAAATATGACAGGTAAGAATACAATCAATCGACTCGAGCACCGGGGTCTCCTAACACCCTCAAGGACCCACACAGGATTCCCCACGGGATCCTAAGACATCTGGTGAGTGGAACACAGCTTCTGCTCCACTCTGATCATGCGGAACCTGAGACTGCATTAACTAGGGAAGCAGACAACCCAACATGAGCTGGGGAACAAGTCCCTTCCGGTCCACTCGAGCACCGGCGTGCCTTGCCAGCGGAGTCCCAAGACACTCGCAAGGACCCACACAGGATTCCCCATGGGATCCTAAGACCACTGGTGAGTGGAACACAACTTATGCCAGGAGGCAGGTTCGAACACCAGATATCTGGGCACCTTCCCTGCAAGAAGAGAGCTTGCCTGCAGAGAATACTCTGACCACTGAAACTAAGGAGAGAGCTAGCCTCCCAGGTCTGCTTATAGAGGCTAACAGAGTTACCTGAGGAACAAGCTCTAACCAGAGACAACTATAACAGCTAGCTTCAGAGATTACCAGATGGCGAAAGGCAAACTTAAGAATCCTACTAACAGAAATCAAGACCACTCACCATCATCAGAATGCATCACACCCACCCCACCTAGTCCTAGGTACCCCAACACAACCGAAAACCTATACCAAGATTTAAAAGCTTATCTCATGATGATGGTAGAGGACATCAAGAAGGACTTTCATAACTCACTTAAAGAAATACAGGAGAGCACTGCTAAAGAGTTACAGGTCCTTAAAAAAAAAACAAAAAACAAAACAAACAAACAAACAAAAAAAAAACCAGGAAAACACAACCAAACAGATAGAAGTCCTTAAAGAAAAACAGGAAAACACATCCAAACAGGTGATGGAAATGAAAAAAATCATACTAGAACTAAAAAGGGAAGTAGACACAATAAAGAAAACCCAAAGTGAGGCAACGCTGGAGATAGAAACCCTAGAAAAGAAATCTGGAACCATAGATGCAAGCATCAGCAACAGAATACAAGAAATGGAAGAGAGAATCTCAGGTGCAGAAGATTCCATAGAGAACATCGGCACAACAATCAAAGAAAATACAAAATGCAAAAGGATCCAAACTCAAAACATCCAGGAAATCCAGGACACAATGAAAAGACCAAACCTATGGATAATAGGAGTTGATGAGAATGAAGATTTTCAACTTAAAGGGCCAGCAAATATCTTCAACAAAATTATAGAAGAAAACTTCCCAAACATAAGGAAAGAGATGCCCATGATCATACAAGAAGCCTACAGAACTCCAAATAGACTGGACCAGAAAAGAAATTCCTCCCGACACATAATAATCAGAACAACAAATGCACTAAATAAAGATAGAATATTAAAAGCAGTAAGGCAGAAAGGTCAAGTAACATAAAAAGGCAGGCCTATCAGAATTACACCAGACTTTTCACCAGAGACTATGAAAGCCAGAAGAGCCTGGATAGATGTTATACAGACACTAAGAGAACACAAATGCCAGCCCAGGCTACTATACCCGGCCAAACTCTCAATTACCATAGATAAAGAAACCAAAGTATTCCACGACAAAACCAAATTCACACATTATCTTTCCAAGAATCCAGCCCTTCAAAGGATAATAACAGAAAAAAAAAAAAAAAAACAATACAAGGACAGAAATCATGCCCTAGAAAAAGCAAGAAAATAATCCCTCAACGAACCAAAAAGAAGACTGCCAGAAGAAACGAATGCCAACTCTAACAACAAAAATAAAAGTAAGCAACATTTACTTTTCCTTAATATCTCTTAATATCAATGGGCTCAATTCCCCAGTAAAAAGACACAGACTAACAGACTGGCTACACAAACAGGACCCAACATTCTGCTGCTTACAGGAAACCCATCTCAGGGAAAAAGACAGACACTACCTCAGAATGAAAGGCTGGAAAACAATTTTCCAAGCAAATGGTTGGAAGAAACAAGCTGGAGTAGCCATTCTGATATCGAATAAAATCGACTTCCATCCCAAAGTTATCAAAAAAGACAAGGAGGGACACTTCATACTCATCAAAGATAAAATCCTCCAAGAGGAACTCTCAATTCTGAATATCTATGCTCCAAATGCAAGGGCAGCCACATTCATTAAAGACACTTTAGTAAAGCACACATTGCACCTAACACAATAACAGTGGGAGACTTCAACACACCACTTTCATCAATGGACAGATCGTGGAAACAGAAAATAAACAGGGACACAGTGAAACTAACAGAAGTTATGAAACAAATGGACCTGACAGATATCTACAGAACATTTTATACTAAAACAAAAGGATATACCTTCTTCTCAGCACCTCACGGGACCTTCTCCAAAATTGACCATATAATTGGTCACAAAAGAGGCCTCAACAGATACAAAAATATTGAAATTGTCCCATGCATCCTATCAGACCACCATGGACTAAGACTGATCTTCAATAACAACATAAATAATGGAAAGCCAACATTCATGTGGAAACTGAATAACACTCTTCTCAATGATACCTTGGTCAAGGATGGAATAAAAAGAAATTAAAGACTTTTTAGAGTTTAATGAAAATGAAGCCACAACATACCCAAACCTATGGGACACAATGAAAGCATTTCTAAGAGGGAAACTCATAGCTCTGAGTTTAATATACGAAAATCCATCAATTTTATCCATTATATAAACAAACTCAAAGACAAAAACCACATGATCATCTCGTTAGATGTGGAAAAAGCATTCGACAAGATCAACACCCATTCATGGTAAAAGTCTTGGAAAGATCAGGAATTCAAGGCCCATACCTAAACATGATAAAACCAATCTACAGCAAACCAGTAGCCAACATCAAAGTAAATGGTGAGAAGCTTGAAGCAATCCCACTAAAATCAGGGACTAGGCAACGCTGTCCACTCTCCCCATACCTATTCAACATTGTACTTGAAGTCCTAGCCAGAGCAATTCGACAACAAAAGGAGATCAAGGGGATACAAATTGGAAAAGAAGAAGTCAAAATATCACTTTTTGCAGATGATATGATAGTATATATAAGTGACCCTAAAAATTCCACCAGAGAACTCCTAAACCTGATAAACAGCTTTGGTGAAGTAGCTGGATATAAAATTAACTCAAACAAGTCAATGGCCTTTCTCTATACAAAGAATAAACAGGCTGAGAAAGAAATTAGGGAAACAACACCCTTCTCAATAGTCACAAATAATATAAAATATATTGGCGTGACTCTAACTAAGGAAGTGAAAGATCTGTATAATAAAAACTTCAAGTGTCTGAAGAAAGAAATTAAAGAAGATCTCAGAAGATGGAAAACTCTCCCATGATCATGGATTGGCAGGATCAACATTGTAAAAATGGCTATCTTGCCAAAAGCAATCTACAGATTCAATGCAATCCCCATCAAAATTCCAACTCAATTCTTCAACGAATTAGAAATGGTAACCTGCAAATTCCTCTGGAATAACAAAAAACCTAGGATAGCAAAAAATCTTCTCAAGATTAAAGAACCTCTGGTGGCATCACCATGCCTGACCTAAAGCTGTACTACAGAGCAATTGTGATAAATACTGCATGGTACTGGTATACTGACAGACAAGTAGACCAATGGAATAGAATTGAAGACCCAGAAATGAACCCACACACCTATGGTCACTTGATCTTCAATAAGGGAGCTAAAACCATCCAGTGAAAGAAAGACAGCATTTTAAACAAATGGTGCTGGCACAACTGGTTGTTATCATGTAGAAAATGCAAATCAATCCATTCCTATCTCCTTGTACTAAGGTCAAATCTAAGTGGATCAAGGCACTTCACATAAAACCAGAGACACTGAAACTTATAGAGGAGAAAGTGGGGAAAAGCCTTGAAGATATGGGCACAGGAGAAAAATTCCTGAATAGAACAGCAATGGCTTGTGCTGTAATATCGAGAATTGACAAATGGAACCTCATGAAACTGCAAAGCTTCTGCAAGGCAAAGACACCTTCAATAAGACAAAAAGGACACCAACAGATTGGGAAAGCATCTTTACCTATCCTAAATCAGATCTGGGACTAATATCCAATATATATAAAGAACTCAAGAAGGTGGACTCCAGAACATCAAATAACCCCATTAAAAAATGGGGCTCAGAACTGAACAAAGAATTCTCACCTGAGGAATACCAAATGGCAGAGAAGTACCTGAAAAAATGTTCAACATCCTTAATCATCAGGGAAATGCAAGTCAAAACAACCCTGAGATTTTACCTCACACCAGTGAGAAAGGCTAAGATCAAAAATTCAGGTGACAGCAGATGCTGGTGACGATGTTGTGAAATAGGAACACTCCTCCAGTGTTGGTGGGATTGCAAGCTTGTACAACCACTCTGGAAATCAGTCTGGCGGTTCCTTAGAAAATACTACTGGAGGATCCAGCAATACCTCTCCTGGGCATATATCCAGAAGATGCCCCAACTGGTAAGAAGGACACATGCTCCACTATGTTCATAGCAGCCTTATTTATAATAGCCAGAAGCTGGAAGGAACCCAGATGCCCCTCAACAGAGGAATGGATACAGAAAATGTGGTACATCTACACAATGGAGTACTACTCAGCTATTAAAAAGAATGAATTTATGAAATTCCTAGCCAAATGGATGGACCTGGAGGGCATCATCCTGAGTGAGGTAACACATTCATAAAGGAACTCACACAATATGTACTCACTGATAAGTGGATATTAGCCCAAAACTTAGGATACCCAAGATATAAGATACAATTTGCTAAACGCATGAAACTCAAGAAGAATGAAGACTGAAGTGTGGACACTATGCCCCTCCTTAGAATTTGGAACAAAACACCCATGGAAGGAGTTACAGAGACAAAGTTTGGAGCTGTGACAAAAGGATGGACCATCTAGAGACTGCCATATCCAGGGATCCACCCCATAATCAGCTTCCAAACGCTGACACCATTGCATACACTAGCAAGATTTTATCGAAAGGACCCAGATGTAGCTGTCTCATGTGAGACTATGCCAGGGCCTAGCAAACACAGAAGTGGATGCTCACAGTCAGCTATTAGATGGATCACAGGGCTCCCAATGGAGGAGCTAGAGAAAGTAGCCAAGGAGCTTAAGGGATCTGCAACCCTATAGGTGGAACAACATTATCAACTAACCAGTACCCCGGAGCTCTTGACTCTAGCTGCATATGTATCAAAAGATGGCCTAGTCGGCCATCACTGGAAAGAGAGGCCCATTGGACTTACAAACTTTATATGCCCCAGTACAGGGGAATGCCAGGGCCAAAAAAATGGGAATGGGTGTGTAGGGGAGTAGGAGGGAGGGTATAGGGGACTTTTGGGATAGCATTGGAAATGTAATTGAGGAAAATATGTAATAAAAAATTATATCCCAAAAAAAAGAATACAATCAATCACTGTGTATAATATGAATATTCTGTTTATTCTGGTAACAAATCAACAAAAACAAATTAAAATAGAGATTTTAAATGTAAGTATATGCTGCTTCCAAGAGAATTATTTAAATATAAAGTTCAAAGGAAAAGTGGAAAAATGTGTTTCAAAGAAGTAATTCTTAATCTGAGATATCTTTTATGTTCTTACATGATAGTGCAGGGTACCAAACTCAAAACCTGCAGTCTGAGAAAGGCTACCACCACTGAGCCACATCTCCAGTTTGATACATTATTTCCTATAGCAGGTATAACTCAATGAGAACAAATAACCTCTCAATGTTTGTAGATGCCTAATAACATTCTTGATATGTATAAAGATAACTCAAGGGTATAAACATATACATACAGCCTTAAAATACATATTAAAGAGAAATAGATACCAATATAATCACTGTGGAAACTGAGAAGCCTGCCAAGCCACTAATGAAGCAAAGGCATTATTTTCCAAGATTGAAAATGTTGAATAAATAATAAATTTCACCTAAGGGCTGACTACAAACTTACAAACACAGCATAAACATTCTTTCTGACCTACAGAGAACATACTGTACCACAGTAAAAATCTTACAACAGGAACATTCAGTGAACAAAGCCATTCAGATGACTAAAGTCCCTCAAAAGAACACAATCAACAAAAGCCAGGTAAATATGACACCTTCAGAGAACAGCTACCCTACTACTACAAGCACTGGAAATTCAAGCACAACCAAAGTACAAGAAAATTATCTTAAATACAAACTTACAAAGAAGATAGAGACCTGTGGAGAGGAAATGAATGAATCCCTCAAAGAAATACAGGAATGCAAAATCAAATGGGAAGAGGCTTTTAAAGAGGAAACATATAAATCCCTAAAAGAAATATAAGAAAATACAATTAAACAGGTGAAGGAGATAAATAAAACTGTTCGAAAACTGAAAATGGCAACAGAAACAATAAAGAAAACACAAACAGAGGGAATCCTGGAGATGGAAAACCTAGGGAGGATAGCAAGAATAACCAGATGCAAGCATCACCAAGACAATATAGGAGATGGAAGAAAGAATCTCAGGCACAGAAGATACAATAGAAGAAATTGATACATCAGTCAAAAAAATGTTAAAAATAAAAAAATCTCCTGACACAAAACATTCAGAAAATCTGGAATACCATGAAAAGACCTAATCTTAGAGTGATAGGGATAGAAGGTGAAAAGTCCCACCTCCAAGGACCAGAAATGTTTTCAAAAAAATCATAGAAGAAAACTTTCCCAATTTAAAAAAAAAAAGTGATACCTTTAAACATACAATGAGCTGATAGAACAAGAATTACACTAGACAAGAAAAGAAAATCTTCCTGGCATATGATAATAAAAACACAAAATCTACAGACCATAGAAAGAATATTTAAAATGGCAAGGAAAAAAAAAAAAACAAGGAAATATAAAGGCAGGCCTATCAGAATTACACTCAACTTCTCAAGAGAGATTCTAAAAGCTAAAGGGACCTGAATAGATATCTTGCAACTTATAAAAAAAACCACAGATGCAACATAGACTACAATACCCAGAAAAATCTAAATCACCATAGATGAAGAAAACAAGATATTTCTAGACAAATATAAATTCAAACAATATCTATCCACAAATCCAGCCCTAAAGAAAATACAAGAAGGAAAATTTCAATGTAAGGTGGATAACTATATCAAAGAACAAGGAAATAAGTAATTACATACTGGCAAAAGCAAAGAGAACACACACAAACTCATACACTAACACCACCAACATCAAAATAACAGGAAAAAACAATCATTGATCATTAATATCTTTCATCATCAATGGACTCAATTCCCCAATAAAAGTTACAGGCTAACAGAATGAAAGCAAAACAAGGATCCATCATTTGCTGCATACAAGAAACAAACCTCAAAAATATAGAGATTGTTTCATAGTAAATGGCTAAAACATAGTTTTCAAAGCAAACAGACCCAAGAAGCAAGCTGGAGTAGCCATTCTAATACCTAGTAAAACAGACCTTCATCCATAATTAATCAAAAGAGATGGGGAAGGATAATTCATACTCATCAAAGGAAAATCCTACCAAGATGGAATCTCAATTCTGAATATCAATGCCCCAAACACAAGGACATCCACATTTGTAAAAGAAACATTGCTAAAATTTAAATCACATATTGAACCACATAGCTGAAGAGTGGGAGTCTTCAAGAACCCACTCTCACCAATTGACAGGTCATCCACTCAAAAACTAAATAGAGAAATAACAAAACTAACATGTTATAAATCAAATGGACCTAAATGATATTTATAGAATATTTCACCCAAACATAAAAGAATAAACCTTTTTCTCAGCACCTCATTCATCCTTTTCAAAAATTGACTATATACTCAGTTGCAAAGCAAGCCTCAATAGATAGAAGAAAATAGAAATAATGTCTTGTATCTTATCAGACCATCATGGATTAAAGCTGAACTTCAATAACAGAAACACTGGAAAGCCTACACACTCATGGAAAGTGAACAACTATAGTTCTCTGGGTCAGGGAAGATGTAAAGAAAGAAATTATAGACTTTCTTGAATTCAATGAAAATGAAGACACAATATACCCAAATTTATGGGACACAATGGAAGCAGTGCTAAGAGGAAAGTTCATAGTACTAAGTGCCTCCACAAAAAAATTAAAAAGTTCTCTTACCAGAAATTTAAAAGTACACCTGAAAGCTACAGAAAAAAAAAAAAAAGAAACAAGCATACCAAAGAGGATTAGAATGATTAGAATGCAGCAAATAATCAAAATCAGGGCTAAAATTCAGTTAGCTACAAAGAAAACAATACAAAAAAATCAATGAAAACAGGAGCTGTTAATTTGAGAAAATTGATAAGAAGGATAAACTCTTAGCATAACTAACCAAAAGACAGAGACATTATTCAAATAAACAAAAATCAGAAATGAAAAGGGAGGCATAATAATAGACACTGAAGAAATTCAAATTAATATTAGGTCAAAAGCCTATACTTCACAAAATTGGAAAATCTTAATGAAATTGATGTTTTCTAGATGGATAACCCTTACCAAAGTTAAATGAAGATCAGGTAAACTATTTAAACAGCCCTATAACCCCTAAAGAAATAGAAGCAGTCACTAAGTCCCAAACAAAACAAACAAAAAAGAAAAACAAAAACTCAAGGCCAAACAGTTTTAGTACAGAATCAACCAGACTTTCAAAGAAGAGCTAATACCAATACTCCTCAAACTACCCCACAAATAGAAACATAAGGAACACTGCCAACCACATTCTATGCGGCCACAGTCATCCTCATACCTATAGTACACAAAGACTCGACCAAAAAAAAGAGACCATGAGACCGATTTATGAACACTAATGCAAAAATACTCAATAAAATACTCGAAAACAAAATCCAGGAACACTTCAAAAACATCATCCATCATGACCAAGTAGGCTTCATCTAAGGGATGCAGGAATGGTTCAATATGAAAATCCATCAGCCTAATCCATTTTATAATCAAACTGAAAGAAAACAATCACATGACAAAATCCACCACTCCTTCATGTTAAAAGTATTAAATCAATGATCCAGGCACTTACCTAAACATAATCAAAGCAAGCCAATAGCCAACATTCAACTAAATGGAGAGAAACTTAAAGCAAGGCCACTAAAATCGGGATAAGACAAGACTGCCTACCCTCTCCCTATCTACTCAATACAGTATGAAGTTCTAGCCAGAGCAATAATATAACTAAAGGAGATCAAGGGAATACAGATTGGAAAGGAAGAAATAAAGGTATTACTATTTGGAGATTATATGACAGTATACATTAGCAACCCCAAAACTTCTACCAGAAAACTCCTACAGCTGAGAAGCACCTTCAGCATACTGGCTGGATACAAAATTTACTCAAGGAAATCAGGACCCCTGGTTTATACAAATGATAAGAAATCAGGGAAATAAGACTCTTTACAGTAGCCATGAATGATATTAAATATCTTGGTGTAACTCTAACTAAGCAAGTGAAATATCTGTATGACAAGAACTTCAAGTTTCTAAAGAAATGTATTGAAGAAGACATCAGAAGATGGAAAGATCCCCTATGGTCATGGACAGGTAGGATTAACATAGTTAAAACTGGCCATTTTACCAAAAGCAATCTACAAATTCAGTGCAATCCCCATCAAAATTCTAACACAGTTTTTATAGACCTGGAAAGAACTATTCCCAATTTTATATGGAAAAATAAAAATCACTTAGCCAAAACAATCCTGGACAAGAAAAGAACTTTTGGAGGAATCAGCATGCCTGACCTCAAGCTGTACTACAGAGCAATAGTGATAAAAACTGCATGGTATTGGTACAAAAACAGATACATTGATCAATGGAATCAAATCAAGACCCAGAAATAAACCCACATACCTATGGATACTTGAGTTTTGATAAAGAAGCCAAAACTATACAATGGTTAAAAAAAAGTAAGCATCTTAAACAAATGGCTTGCATCTAACTAGATGTCTACATGTAGAAGAATGAAAACAGATACATGTTTATCACCTTGCAGAAAATTCAAGTCCAAGTAGATCAAGGACCTCAACATGAAACTAGATATACTAAATCTCATGGAAGAGAAAGTTGAAATACTGTTGAACCCATTATTATAAAAGACAATTTCCTGAACAGAATACTAATATCTCAGGCTCTAAGATCATCAGTTAATAAATGGAACCTCATGAAACTGCAAAGCTTATGTAAGGGAAAGGACACTGTCAATAGTACAAATTGACTGCCTAAAGATTGAGAAAGTATCTTCATCAACCCTACATGTAACAGAAGGCTAATAGCCCAAATTTATAAAGAACTCAAGAAGTTAAATGCCAAGAACACAAATGACCCAATTTTAAAAATGGGGTACAGAACTAAACTTAGTAGAGGAATCTCAAATGGCCGAGGAGCACTTAAAGAAATGTTCAACATCCTTAGTCACCAGGTAAATGCAAATCAAAACAACTTTGAGGTTCCATCTTACACTGCTCAGAATGGCTAAGATGAAAAACTCAAGTGATAGCACATGCTGGCAAGACTGTCGAAGAATGGGAACACTCTGCCAATGATGATGGGAGTGCAAAATTGTACAGCCATTTTCTAAATCAATTTGGCAATTTCTCAGAAAGCAGGAACAGTTTTACCTCATGACCCAGCTATACCACTCCTGGGCATATTTTACCTCATGATCTAGCTATACCACTTCTGGGCATATACTCAAAAGATGCTCTAACATCCCACAAAGATACTTGCTCAACTATGTTCTTGACAGCTTTCTTTGTAATATCCAGAAATGGAAACAACTTAGATGTCCCTCAACTGAAGAATGGATAAAGAAAATGTGGTACATCTATACAATGAAATACTATTCAGCTATTAAAAACAAAGACATTATGTGTTTTGTAGGCAAATGGAAAGACCTTAAGAATATCATCCTGAGTGAGGTAACCCAGTCCCAAAAAGACATGCAAGGTATGTACGTACTCACTTATAAGTGGGTATTAGCCATAAAGTAGAGGATACCCATGCTAAACTCTGCATACACAAAGAAGCTAAACAAGAAGGAAGGCAAAAGTAAGATTTGAATCTCACTTTGAAGGGAAGATAAAATAGTCATATGTAATAGAGGGGGGGAACTGGGTGGGAGAAGAGATGAGGAGGGGAATCAGGATATGTTGAGGGTAAGGTGTGGGGAGGGATAGGAGAGATGGCCATATGGCCTTGAGAATGAATGCAAATCTACAACTGATGGGAATGGCACAGTATGTTAGGGGTGGGCATCTTGAACAAGACAGAGACCTGGGATAAGGGAGGAGCCCAAGAATCAATAGGGGTGACTTTAGCTGTGATTCAGAGCTTAAGAAACCTGAAGAGGATACCTCCTGTAGCCTGGCAGGAACCCACAAAGCTTTCAACTCAAAATGTATCCTGTCTCCAAGAAATACAGAAAAGCAGGATTGATCAGAGACTGAGGGAATGGCCAAGCAATAACCTACCAAACTTGAGACCTATCCCATGGGCAAGCACTAATCCCTAACACTCTTAATGATATTCTGTCATGCTTGCAGATGGGAGCCTAACATGGCTATACTCTGAGAGGCTCCACCAAGTAGCTGAATAAGATAGATGCAGAAACCCACACCCAACAGTGGATGAATCTTGAGGACTCTTGTGAAAGCATAGGAGCAAGGATTGTGGGTCACAAAAGGGATAGGAACTCCACAGAAAGACCAACAGAGTCAACTAATGTGGACCTGTGTGTTGGGAACAAAATAAAAGGGGCGGGGGGGGTCTGGGGCCCTGGGGAAGAACAGAAGGAAAAAGATGCCCACACCCCACCAGAGTTTCCCTATTCTCTGGTCAGTCAGACATGGGAAGGCTGCTATCTACAATATCAACTCATCCCTGGGTGGGTATTCCTCTATCCCACTCTTCAGGGGGTGGTCAAGGGGCAGCCCTGCCTGGGGGCGGAGCTACTTTGCTAAAGCCACCAGGGTTGTGGGAGAGAGGGAAGAGGGAAGAAGTTCCCAACACTGACCAGAGTGTGCAGCGGAACTTGAAGGAGCAGAGCAGAGACTCTATGGTTTTAGAGCTTTATTATAGAAATGCAGGGAAAAGAGAGAAGGGAGAAAGGAGGAAGAGAAAGAGAGAGAGAGAGAGAGAGAGAGAGAGAGAGAGAGAGAGAGAGGAGGAGAGAGGAGAGGAGAGGAGAGGAGAGGAGAGGAGAGGAGAGGAGAGGAGAGGAGAGGAGAGGAGAGGAGAGGAGAGGAGAGGAGAGGAGAGGAGAGGAGAAGAGAAGAGAAGAGAAGAGAAGAGAAGAGAAGAGAAGAGAAGAGAAGAGAAGAGAAGAGAAGAGAAGAGAAGAGAAGAGAAGAGAAGAGAAGAAGAGAAGAAGAGAAGAAGAGAAGAAGAGAAGAAGAGAAGAAGAGAAGAAGAGAAGAAGAAAAGAGAAAGGGAAGAGGAGAGAGAAGTGAGAGAAGAGAGAGGTGAGAGGACAAAGGAATAAGAGAGCCAAGGTGCGGGCTGAGCACTCCTTTTTATGGTCTTCACTGTTGCTAGGTAACTGGGGAGGAGTTTAGCCTGAAGGTCAGAAGCTTGAGCCATTGCTTACAAGACTACTGACCATGCTTCTCTTGTGGGGGCTGTGGGAGGTGGTACCTTAGGCAGGGGCCGGAGTTCCAGGAGCATGAGGGAACACCTACCGTGTCATGTATGTGAATTATGACCATCGGGGTTCAGACCTCAGCTAGACTGGAGACCAGCCTGCAATTCTCCACACCTGTGGACTCCCAGAAACTGAACCACCAATCAAAGAACACACACAGGCTGGACCTAGACCATCCACCCCACCCCACCCCCATACACATATTTATCAGATATATAGCTTGGTTTTCATATAGGTCCCAAACAACTAGAGCAAGGGCTATCCCAAAAGCTGTTGCTTGTATGCAGTATATGTTCTTCTATCTGGACTGCTTTGTCTGGCCTCAGTGAGAAAGGATGCTTATAGCCTAGAAGAGACTTGATGTGCCAGGGTAGGGGGATACCCAGGGGTGCCTCTACCTTCTTAGAATGAAAGGGGAGAAGGGAATGGGAGAGGATTGTGAGAGGAGCTGACTGGGAAGAGGAAGGATGTGGGATTTAAAGGGAATAATTTAAAGATTTTAATTTAATTAATTAAAAATCCTGAGTCTTTAAATGAGTCTTTAAAGACACGATATTCATGGTGTGCTGTCATTGCTATATTCTAAGATAAAATTTTAATATTATCTTAGTTAGGATTTCCATTGCTGAAACCAAAGAAACATCATGACCAAGGCAACTCTTACAAAGAACATCATTTAGTTGAGGCTACCTTATAGATTCAGAGACTCAGTCCATTATCATCAGGGTAGAAACATGGCACAGGAGGAACTGAAAGTTCTACACCTTGTGCCAAAGGCAAACAGGAGCCTACCCCCATAGTACACTTCCTCTACCAAGGCCAAACCTTGTAATAGTGCCACTCCCTGGCCCAAGCAAATTCAAACCACCACAATATATTTACATATTTAAGATATATGTTTTATTAAAAGGCAAAGTTTAAAAATACTTGAGAGTTGAGGAGATGGGTCAGTGAATATAGTGCTTGCTGATCAAGCATGAGGACCTGAGTGAGAGCCATTCCAAGACAACAGGAAGAAACAAAAAGCTTTAGGGTAAGCAAGACTTTCAGTTCAGTGAAAGATCATTGAAAGACCGTGTGTTTTCACCATTAAATTAACATCATTCTGCATTAGACTTGCAATTTGGTTGCTAATCCTATGAAGCCAAAATTTACCATTATGAGGGCCTTATGGCCAGAACTCTACCCTCTTTACTCTGAAGTCCTTTCTTCATATAGTTCACCTCAGTCCACTCATTGCCATACCTAAAATAGTAAAGAAACTCTCCTGAGGTCTCTTAGCCACTATCAGTTCTGCTCCTTGGGGGTGGGGAAACTTGTATCTTTTTATTTATGTATTTTACTATCAGAGCCTCTCTTTTTCTGACTCATAGAAAAAACAAAATAACTTCTACTATTGTAGCATAGAATTTAGCTCATCACTCATCATCCTTTCTAGTTATTTCAATTTTATATGAAATATAGTTTTGTTCATCCATCTACCCTCATTTTTATAGTTTAGCATTTTTCTGTATTTCTAAAAGCTAGTTATTCTGTACTTCAATAGCTACACTATGACAGTTTTATAAATATCTTGAAAATAAATTGATCTTGAATATTTATTTATTTCCTTGTTTGCTTTGTTTTGTTTCAGAATGTTATTAGTAAAGTGTTTAGAATGCCACAGTATTTCCAACTATTTCCTCTTCCTCATGGACACAAAAGTAACTGTTTCCCAGATTCCTTGATGGTGCTTATGGATAAATGTCAAATTTTATGAAATGTAAAGTGAGTTAAAATGATGTATGTTTTGTATAGAACCTAACCATAAAGCTCTTCTTTTTGTTTTGGATGTGTCTACATCCATCCAGGTTATTTTTAAGAACAAATTAAAATTAAAAATGAAGGTAGAACTATAAATTTAAAGGGGCTGAAGCTTGATTGAGAAGAGATGCATTTACCAGGGACATTTACCTGAGTGAGCAATAAACATATTTTGATTGATGTTAATATTGCACACATAAGCTATTTACCTAGTAAGTATATATTCAGAAATGAATAATAATGAATTACTATTTGGGATCCACTTCATTTACTTTTAATTGAGTCCTATGTCACTGACTTTGGGACTAAGTATTAGAGATGATGATGCATTCTTTGAGGAGAGTGTATAGAGAGAAATTCATGAGGAAACAGAGTTTGCAATGAATGGGAAAATAAATCAATGTGTATGAAATCCAATCTTTATAGTGGAGGCAATTGACAGAGATAAAGTAATGCATTGCCATCAAGAGTGTTTCCATTATCTAAAATATTATCAATATAGCAATAATACTTAAGGATAAGATTCAGTTGTGTTCACATGTGTTTTCTGCATGGCTCTCTGTGTTTTCCACATGCTGGGGAAAGATAAATCCCTAAGGCTTGGGTTTAATAGTTAGCAGTTCCAACTCGGCCACCACTTGAGTTTCAAATCTTCATTCTTCTCCTTGCACTAGTTTTAGTTTGACCCTGCTGTCTACTTACAATCTCCACACTGGGCTTGTTCACTTCCTAGACACTGTTGGCCTTTAGAGCTAGACATTCATTCATTGGAGGGACTTTTATATACACTGAAAGCTGTTTAGCAGTGTCCCTGGCCTCTACCCACTAGATGACAGTAGTACCCTTCCCTAAGACTCTATTTATGGTGACAAATTGTTTTCAATCATTGTCATTGTCCCTGAATGATGACATCACTCCCAGCTGAGGCAATGCTATTCTACAAACTTTTATCTCTACATTTCTGAGAACTCATTGTTTCTTTTATGTGAATTTAAAAATATATATACTTTTCATTGCTTTTTCCCTGTTTTATTTCATGGGCTAAAATTTTTATTTCAGTTCATTACATTTTATTGCTAGCATCATGACAGAATGCACAAATGACAGTTATTAAAAATACATAGGTCTTGATTTAAACTATTCTACTTGATTTAATAGTTTAGCCAAGACTCCAATTTCCCATGATTGATCTTGATTGTAAACTGAATTATATTTTGTGATCTTAGGGGACAGTCAAGCTGATAACACATAGTTCTACTGATGAGTTAGAAATCTCTTGCCCTGAGAAATAAAAAGGGATATATTTAGCTTCCAGCATCCATATTGCTAAACTTAGTGCAGTTTTGAATGTGAACTTATTGCTTTTCTTCTTCCTGAGAAGCCTCTATATCTTCTTTTTGTGACTAGTGCTAAGGAATTTACAAGGACTCACTTCTGTATGGGTCCCCTTTATCATTGTTCTGATCACTGGAAATCTCTGTCAGAAAGTAAAGTTCATATCCTTCAGCTTGGAGGGTTTTTTTGGTATTTGATAATTTTTCTCATTGATTTTTACTAATCCTTTCTTTGGCAGTTCTAAATCTTCATTGTTGCAGTTCCTGGAATAACTCTATTACTTATTCCTGAATCTTAAATATTTCTTCAGCTTTACCAATAAACTTTTCTGCCTCATTTTTTACTACCATAATTGTACTTCCAAATCTTTTGTTCTGTCCTGATATTATATCGCTGTTTCAGTTTTCTGAGTACATTTAGTCTCATATCACCATAGATCTAAAAATGCCTTTTAAGTGTAAGAAGTTACTTTTGTTACTTTGCTGGATTTATTTCCTCTATTTTGTTTACTATGGTGTTGATTCTTAATGCTAGAAGCTTCTTTATAAGCCTGTTTCTAGAAGACTTTTCATGCAGGCTTAAGAAAAAGCAAATAAAAATTTGATATTTGTAGATACATAAGACTATGTGAGTCCTGTTGATTATCTGAATATTGTACAGTGCTCAAATGGACTTTGTGGGAATTAGTCAAAGTCTGCTGTTTTCTAGTTACTCCAGTAACTCTAGTACTTCTAATTACTTGAGTAATACTCATCATTCCTCCTAGCGTGGGTTCATCAATCTATTTACAACCCTTTTAAAGTCAATTGAACAGAAATATCTGGCAGTCAATGATTAACTAATTAATGACTCAATTTCTCATATGATGCCCCTGAATTTAGCAATATGCAGGGTCCTGAGATCTAACAGAAGGTGAAGAACACTGAATCTTTTATTTATAAATTTATTTATTTAATTCTTTTATGAATATGGATGTGTTTACTGGAGAGAGAATTTAATCCCATGGAACTGGAGTTACAGTTGTTTGTAAGCCATCATATGAATTGAACCTGTACTCTTTCAAATAATGCTTTAAATCATCTCCCAAGCACCTAGGACACTAAATCTTAATGAAGGGTTAAGTCAAGAATCAGAATCAGGTGACTTATTCCATAGCTAAGAAATTCTAATTTCTCCTGACCTATGAAGACTAAGATGCACTTATACGACTTCTTTCTTTTGTTTATGAGTTTTATTGTAGTTCTATGATGAAATATCCCACTTCTATTCAGTTTCTTAATGAACACGTAATTTGAAATTTTGGTAAACTAAGCTCCTAATGACCAAGGTAATTTAAATGATGCCCCAAAAGACGTAAGACCCAATCCGTGAGATCTGGGGATTTTGCTTTATATGATAGAAGCAGAGACTGACAAATGAGATTAAGTTAAGGACCTATGGGAAAGGAAGTTATTGTTTATTTCTATTGTGCTCTTTAAGTGTAATCTCAAGTATCATTACAAGAGGATGATTTGACCACAGAAGAGAAAGAAGGGTATATAACAACGGATGAAGAACCAATGTTTAAGATACTTTCATGTTTGTCAATGAAGACAACACCCTCTCAAAGCTAGAAGTGGCAAGGAAAGTCTCTTATGTGGAGGCTATTGACACATAATAACCCTTTCTGTAGGCTGAGATTTTCCAAAACCTACTTCTAGTTAAGGGTTCTCAAATACTTCTACTCAACTTCTAGCACACCGTCCAAAGGTAGGGAAGAAAGAATTGCAAATAGAACAAGGGGTCATGGACCTGTTTAGAATTAGTTCTTTTGGGTGATTCCAATAACCTTTTGTCAGGATACCAGCAGTCAAGTTTAGTAGTGTCAGGATATCAAACATGAATCAGCAACGGCAGCATGATATGACAAACTTTTGCCATGTCTCTCTCAACAAAGTAAAGATCAGTGAAGATGCAAGATCAATGAAGCATTGCAAATCTAACTATGCGAGCACCCTGTCACTGTCCGTTGAGTCCAGCTCATAGTCTCTACAAACATCAGGTATGTCTTGCCTTAGCAAAACATCTCATGAGTCTGCCTCAGCAAAACACCACAAGAGTCTGCATCACAGGACATAACCAGAAACGTCCACTTCACCTTTCAGTACCTTTATTCAACCCATGAAAGCACTTTGGAATTCTCACATCTCAAGCTGTGAAAATATGAACATGTGTTGTCGCCAATTTTATGCAATTGCTGAAAGCAACTGTGACATACCAACGCACCAGTCATAGACCTGCACCTCAGCTCCCCAAATTTTTCTATAATTACTCCCATCACACAATTTTTTGTTTTCAATCTAACAAAAATTTGGGGACTAAGATTTTTTTAGTGAAAGAAATGTGAAAAAGAGCTTGGTGAAATGACCTAGAAGTTCAATGTCATTAAACACTTCAGACATAGAAGTCGGGGAACAAAATGGAGAAGCAGCATTAGTAGAGATAATTATTGAAGTGTCTAAGAGTTTGCAAAAAATAAAAGCTGTTCTATTTAGAAGGTGCAGAAGTTCTCCCGAGGTCAACAAAGAACTTAAGATTAGTAATCTGGGCAAATGTAAACATAAAAGTAAATTACATAATGTCAATAAATTGCTTCAATAAGTTAAAAGCCTGAACATGTCTGGATTTACTAACACAAAGGAGACAAAAGAATTCATGTAAGACATCAGTGGATTTTCAACTATTAATATCATGGGAAGAAGATGGGAAGGATCAATAAATGCAGTAGTGTGTGTGTGTGTGTGTGTGTGTGTGTGTGTGTGTGTGTTGGCCTAGAATTTCCATTTTTAAAATATAAGCTATATAAATGAAAGAATTTGTATTTAAACATTTGTAGAAAATTATTTATTGAAGAAAAATAAAGGGAAAGAGAAGAAAGGGAATAAAGTTAGGAAGTATGGGTGTGGCTAGTATTTATTTTATGCTATGACATCATTTCTATAAAATTATATGCATATGAATGTAAATGGAGGTTCTTGAAGAAAATATCACAAAACATTGACAATGCTTTGCTCAGAGGATCATATCATATATTGAAATTATACTTTATTCTTTTAAAACACATTGCAAGTTTGTCAATAAACATTTATTATGAATTTATATAACAAAAATAAGAAAGCTATTTTTGTGTAAAAATAAAGAAAAATGCTCCTTGAATATTTTATTGAGGTTGATATTTATTTTATCCAGGATGATGTGAGACATCCTACATAGCTTTATTAAAAGACATTTGTACTGCTTCCAGTTTACATCAGCAACCAAGGGTTGCCCCTGTGCCACAGCTCTCTATACCCAAATACCACTGGGAAAGATCTAGTCTCCCAGGGGTGCTGACACACCTGTGAGCACAAGTAAGACCACCACTTCTGCTCAAATTCCTGGCCCAAGAGGGAGCCACCCAGAGCAATCAGGACACAGGAACCAAGAAACAGCCAGGGACAAGATCCTTCTGGTTTCCATCTGCACTGTGAAGCTGACCTTGTACCACAGCTCTCAATACCCAAATTCCCCTCATAGAGAACTGGTCTCCCAGGAGTGCTGACACACAGCCTTGCAGGAGGAACAAGACACAGTGAGAGACAGCAAAACCAGCTAACCCTAGAGATAACCGTATGGGAAGAGACAAGGGCAAGAACATAAGCAACAGAAACTAAGGAGACATGGCATCATCAAAACCCAGTTCTCCCACCACAGCAAGCCATGGATTCCACAAAGCAAGAATCTGATTTCAAATCACATCTCATGGTGATGATAGAGGACTTAAGAAGGACATAAATAACTCCCTCAAAGAAATACGGGAGAAAGCACACTACCCAAATTGTTCTATAAAGCCACAATTACACTTATACCTAAACCACAAAGACCCAGCAATGAAAGAGAACTTCAGAACTATCTTCCTTATGAACATTGATGCAAAAATACTCAATAAAATTCTTGCCAGCCAAATCCAAAAACACATCAAAACGATCATTCCCCACAATCAAGTAGGCTTCATTTCAGGGATGCAGGGTGGTTCAATATAGGAAAATCCACCAATGCAATTCGCTACATAAACAAACTCAAAGAAAAAAATACACATGATCATTTCACTAGATGCCGAAAAGCATTTAACAGAATTCAGAATCCCTTTATGTTAAAAGTCTTGGAAAGATCAGGGATTCAAGGCCCATACTTAAACATAGTAAAACCAATATACAACAAACCAGGAGCCAACATCAAAATAAATGGAGAGAAACTTGAAGCAATCCCACTAAAATCAGGGACTAGAAAAGACTGCCCTCTCTTCCCTATCTATTCAATTTAGTCCTTGAAGTTCTAGCTAGGGCAATTAGACAGCAAAAGGAGGTCAAAGGGATACAAATTGGGAAAAGAAGACATCAAAATATCACTATTTACAGATGATATGATCTTATATTAAGTGACCCCAAAAATTCCACTAAAGAATGCCTAAAGCTGACAAACAACTTCGGCAAAGTGGCTGGATATAAAATTAACTCAAACAAATCAGTGGCCTTCCTCTACTCAAAGGAGAAGCAGGCTGAGAAAGAAATTAGGGAAATGACACCCTTGACAATAGCCACAAATAATATTACATACCTCGATGTGAATTTAACCCAGCAAGTGAAAGATCTGTATGACAAGAACTTCAAGTCTCTGAAGATAGAAATTGAAGATCTCAGAAGGTGAAAATATCTCCCATGCTCATAGATTGACAAAAATTAATATAGTAAAAATGGTTATCTTGCCAAAAGTAATGAACAGATTCAATGTAATCCCCATCAAAATTGGAACTCAATATTTCATAGAGTTAGAAAGAGCAATTTGCAAATTCAGGGTAAAAACCCAGGATAGCCAAATCTATTCTCAACAATATAAGAACTTCTGGCAGAATCACTATGCCTGACCTCAAGCTGTATTACAGAGCAATAGTGAGGAGGAAAAGAAAGAAAGAAGAAAGAAAGAAAGAAAGAAAGAAAGAAAGAAAGAAAGAAAGAAAGAAAGAAAGAAAGAAAGACAAAACCAACTATATGATATTGGTATGGAGACAGGCAGGAAAATCAATGGAATAGAATTGAAGGCCCAGAAATTAACCTATACACATATAATCACTTGATATTTGACAAAGGAGCTAAAACCATCGAGTGGGGAAAAGACAGTATTTTTAACAAATGGTACTGGTTCAACTGGTGGTCAGCATGTAGAAAAATGCAAATTGACCCATTCTTTTCTCCTTGTACAAAGTTCAATTCTAAGTGTATCAAGGGCCCCCACATAAAACCAGATACACTGAAACTTATAGAGGAGAAAGTGGGGAAGAACCTTGAACACATGAGCACAGAGGAAAATTTCCCCAACAGAACACCAATGGCTTATGCTCTAAGATGAACAATAGACAAATGGGACCTCATAAAATTGCAAAGCTTCTATAAGGGAAAGAACACTGCAAATAAGACAAAAAGGCAACCAACAGATTGGGGAAAGATTTTTACCAATCCTACATCCCATAGAGGGTGAATATCCAATATATACAAAGAATTCAAGAAGTAAGACTCCAGAAAATCAAATAACCTTATTAAAAAATGTGGGACAGAGCTAAACAAGGAATTTTCCACTGAGAAATATCAAATGGCCTAGAAACACCTAAAATGTTCAACAGTCTTATTCATCAGGGAAATGCAAATCAAAATGATCTTGAGATTCTACCTCACACCAGTCAGAATGGCTAAATTCAAAAACTATGGTAATAGCAGATGCTGGTGAGAATGTGGAGAAAGAGGAACACTCCATTGATGGTGGGACTGCAAGCTGGTACAACCCCTCTGGAAATCAGTTTGGCAGTTCCTCAGAACTATAGTACTACCTGAGGATCCAACTATACCACTCCTGGGCATATACCCAGAGGATGCTCTAACATGTAATAAGGACACTATGTTCATAGGAACCATATTTATAATCACCAGAAGTTGGAAAGAACCCAGATGTTCCTCAACAGTGGAATGGATACAGAAAATGTGGTATGTTTACACAATGGAATACTACTCAGCTATTAAAAACAATGTCTTCATGAAATTCTTAGGCAAATGGATGGAACTTGAAAATGTCATCCTGAGTGAGGTAACACAATCACAAAAGACCACACATGGTATGTACTCACTGATAAGTGGATATTAGCCCCAAAGTTTGTAGTACCCAAGATATAATTCACAGGCTATATGAAGCCCAAGAAGAAGGAAGACCATAGTGTGGATACTTCTGTGCTTCTTAGGAAGGGAAAAAAAGACTCAAAGGAGGAAATATGGAGATAAAGTGTGGAGCAGAGACTGAAGGAAAGGCCATCCAGACACTGCCATACCTGGGGAGTCATCCCATATACAGCCATCAAACCCCAATATTATGGTGGATGCTGGGAAGTGCTTGCTGATTGAAGCCTGATATGGCTGTCTCCTGAAAGGCTCTGCAAGAGCCTGACAAATACAGAGGACAAGCTCACAGCCAACCATTGGACTGATCTAGGAGTCCTGGATGGAGGAGTTGGAGAAGAGACTAAAGGAGCTAAGAAGATTTGCAGCCCAGTTTGGGGAACAACAGTGTCAACCAGCCAGACCAGACCACCTCTGGATCTCCTGGGGACTGGACCACCAAACAAACAGTATACATGGAGGGATCCATGGCTCTAGCTGGGTATGTGGCATAGGATGGACATCAGTGGTAGGAGAGTCCCTTGGTCCTGTGGGTGTTTTATGCCCCAGTGTAGGAGAATTCCAGGGTGGGAAGGCAGGAGTGAGTGGATGGGTGAGGGAACACCCTCATAGAGGCAGGGGGAGGGGGATTAGATAGGGGGTTTCCAGAGGTGAGACGTGGAGGGGGAATAACATTTGAAATGTAAATAAAGGAAATATCCAATAAAAACAAAAAACATTCATGTCACTAAAATTCTGATGTGGGTGGGTTGGTGAGCAGGGGCAAGGGGGATGGGATAAGGGGTTTTCGGAGGGGAAACAAGGAAACGGGATATCATTTGAAATGCAAATAAAGAAAATATCTAATTAAAAAAATAAAATGTTTAGATATATAAAAAAAACATGAGAATTCAACCTTTAACATGTTCAATGAATGTATAACTGTCAATCATCTTTCAAAGCCAGTAAGAACACAGGATTTTCAAAACATTTGCACACGTCCAGAGGCAGCTTTCCTTACTTATGTGGCAAAGAGAAAGCCACTTCAGAATAAAGGTTAGATTCATATTCTCTGACACTCACAGAGCCATTGATGCAGCCATTCATCAATTCAAATTTAAACTCCATTACAATGTAAGTGCTGTAAGGAGAAAGGCCTCATTTATTTTATTCTCCAGCTTAAGCCTGGTATTAACCTAGTGGCTGCTAGAAAATGAAATATCCATAATTCATTCAAGACATAATTTTTTGCTTTTGTTATTTTGTTAATGTTGACCATAAAATCTCCCCAAAAGTATTTTTTGTAACAGTTCGAAGGGATGACAGATATTAACGTTAGTGTTAAGTATATATCAACTGCCGTTCTTTTGACATTTAATAGGTATACTAAGTGGTTTCTCAGAACCACTGTAGGCTTAGATTTTTCAAAACCTACTTTTAATAACATTTCTTAAATGTTTTAACTTCCTTTCTAGCCCACCACTCATTAAAGATAGTGGAAAGTAAATGTTAATAGAGCAAAGAATTATGTGGACCCGCTTAGAAACAGTTCTTTGGAGCATATCCAATCTGCATTTTCAGGATATCAGCAGTTCAGTTCACACAAATCAGCAATGGCAGATCAATCCAGAAGAAACCAGGAGGCTCTGCCAATTGGCCCTAGTCCAAGGAAGAGGCAAGAATCCACTGCAACACCACCAGAAGTTCTTTGGTGCATTTTCTCTCTATTAAGTCATAATAAACAATGGCCAGAAAAGAATGGTAAAACTTGCCAGGCAGTGGTGGTGCTTTCCTTTAATCCCAGCACTTGGAAGGCAGAGGCAGATAGATTTCTGAGTTCGAGGCCAGTCTGGTCTACAGAGTGAGTTCCAGGACAGCTAGGACTACACAGAGAAACCCTGTCTCAAAAAAAAAAAAACAAAAAAAAAAACAAAAACAAAAACAAAAAACAAAAAACAAACAAAAAGAATGGTAAAACATATCAATGCCACATAGCTTCATCCACTGTCTGTTGGGTTATATTTATATCCTTTCCAAACATCATTGTTCTCTCAAGTATCTGTTTTAGCAAAACATCACATGCCCTTTCTCTATGCTGCTTCCAGAAAATCATTACATGTCTGCTGTCAGCAAAACATCCTCCCATGTGTCTGCTTCAGCAAAACATCTAGGAAAACATCACATGATACAACCGAGTCTCTAGAGAAATCTGAAATTTTTACTTCATACCAATCTTATGTCAGTTTTACCAGAGATACTAAGCTGCAGATCCAGGCTGTGAGTCCAGGGACAGAGATGTAGTGAGGGGAAGTCAAGCATTTCTCAGCCAAGTACTACATCAACGAGAATATGGAGGTGCCAAAAACTTCACCTTTTGATACAACTTGATACATGTATGTGCATCTGAGTGCATGCATGCATACACACACACACACACACACACACACACACACACACACACACACCATATGCACACACACACATATGCCCACCCTGCAAGTGCCCACATGCACACTTAGAGAACAGACTTGTCAGCTATGTTTCAGATGCCCCTTTTATTCCAATATTAGGAAAATAATCATCTTGATACAAATAATTTTAAATGATTATTTTTCTTGGATTCCTCCCATTTGGGGGGTATATCAAGTACTGTTTACCATATTTTATTTATTCCTAGCTAGCTTTATTTATTTTGAAATAATTGATGATTCCATAATGTGTATATACACATATGTCTTTAACATACTTATCTTCCTGCAATCTATCAATCTATCATCTATATATTTATTTATTCATCCATTCACCTATTTTCCTACTTATCAATCTGTCTCTAACATTCATCTGTCTTTTTCTTATTCTAGGCATATCATTTGAGTAAGCTAATACTTAAATATGCTAGCTAGTATAACTCAAAATACTCTAATTATTAAGTAATTCAGAAATTTCCTATTAGTAACCAAACCAGCATGCACATGTATGTTTATTTCCTCAAGGCCTCATCTCTGAGTACCTGTCATTATTTACCTCTTGAAAAGTTGATCATTTTCAGTTGTTTTTTTTTTATTACTTAAATATACAATTCTTTAACTATTACTAATATTAGTTTGTTTTTGTATATAATTATGAGCTAAGAGATTTCCTAGGTTAAGTGAAAAATGTAATTAAAATAAAAAGATATACAACATATTTTTACAACATATGTAATATTTTACTAAATTATATGTGCATTCTATTCTTTAAAGTTAAAAAGGAAAATTGGAAACTACATTCCAAAGATGTGGTATTTATTTAATTTTCTGAGAAAAGGGAGATTTGTTTAAAGAAGATTGAATAGACAATTAGATTAGCTATATTTAGCATTTAATTCCATAGTTTTTGAGGTTCAAGGCCATTAAATATGAATGCCACCTGAATTCATTTTCTTCCTTTGCTTAGTTGTCACTTTATGAGGGGCTATTTTTAAAAAGATTTATTATTTGAGTAGGTTACAAAATGGTTTGATGCTTTACAAAACCTTAAAATCTAGCCACTGGAGCAATAAGTAAGTCCCATCTATATATAACTCTGTCTCTAAAAGAACTATGTTATAATCAAAGGAAGTATGAAAATATATTATCCAGTGTATGTGTGTATGGGCATAAGTGTGCAGTGGTGGTGGTGTGTGTACGTATGTATGTATTTCTCCAAAAGTTCATTTTATCACTCTCTGTCAATGCACTGTGTCTTTGTTGTTCAAGACTATTTATAGAGGAAGACTCAGGGAATTTGAACTGTTTTTCCTCCCCCTTCAATAGAATACTCAAAATAGACTACAGCAATGAAAGAAATGATGGAAAGAGGAAAACAAGAAAGTTGTTTTACAGTTTGCATCACTTACAGACTAGATGGTTTAAGTTGTCTTTTATTTTCAGAACTATCCACTGCAATATTTTTTAGTAAGTCCCAAGCCAAATATAATCCTGCTAAATCAAGGTTAAAGGAATCTAAGTGAAAGTCCATTGTCTTGTCTAGCCATCTCTAGGTTCCTTACCCTTGAGGCATAGCTATGTACCTACCTTCTAAATGTTGCTGGAAAACTAACCAGCCTATCTCCATGTAGACTTCCTTACAGTTTTTTCCCTCCCTCAGATAGAGGACAAATAAAGGACTAGACAGAGTAAATATATGTTTGTAAGATGTTCAAGATTTCACTTTTTCATTTTCTTCATCAAACATTTGGGTCAATATCAAGTTTGGCAGTACTAATTAGTTGCCACTTAGTTTTGAGATATTCTATAATAACTATCTTATTCATCAATGAACACCATAAAAATAAAAACTGTCTCACTATATCAAGCACAGACTAGTGAAATCTTTTTGTTTGGTTTTAAGAAATAGTTGTTCAACTCTGTTATTAACCATCAGTGGCATAGAGTAATAACCTAGGCTTAGTCATATATATTGAGTAAAAGTAGATTATTCATAAAACTTTTACCTTATTACCAATCTGTTTTTAATGTGTCCAGAGTCCATTTGTTCCTTTCCTAGTTTGAAAACAAACTAATAAACAAACAAACAAACAAAAACCCACAAAACGCCCGAGAGGTTTGTGCCTCAGGCCCTAGCTGCGGGAGTCTCCTTGGCTCCAGGACTCCGCAGAGGGCAGGCTGCACGGGTGACGGTGTGCAATACAGAGGCCAGCCGTTTCTGGGGAAGGCAAGAACCACAGAGCTTCTGAGGCGGCGCCATCTTCAGCTGCAGACAACCGGCCACCTTCCTGGTGAGAGCCACAGAGCTTCTGAGGCGGCGCCAACTTCGGCTCCAGACAACCAGCCACCTTCCTGGCCAAAGCAACACAGCTTCTGGGAAAGATCCTGTTTTGGGCCTTCATCTTCAGCCAGGAGGAGGTCCAAACACCAGATAACTGTACACCTTCCCTGAAAGAGGAGAGCTTGCCTGCAGAGACTGCTCTGACCACTGAAACTCAGAGGAGAGAGCTAGTCTCCCACGACTGCTGATAGAGGGTAACAAAAGCAACAGAGGAACAATCTCTAAACAAAGACAACTATAACAACTAACTCCAGAGATTGCCAGATGGCGAAAGGTAAACGTAAGAATCCTACTAACAGGAACCAAGACCACTCACCATCATCAGAACCCAGCACTCCCACTTCACCCAGTCCAGGACATTCTAACACACCTGAAAAGGTAGACCTGAATTTAAAAGCATTTCTCATGATGATGGAAGAGGACATAAAGAAGGAATTTAATAACTCACTTAAGGAAATACAGGAGTACACTGCTAAAGAGTTACAAGTCCTTAAAGAAAAACAGGAAAACACAACCAAACAGGTAGAAGTCCTTATAGAAAAACAGGAAAACACATCAAAACAGGTGATAGAAATGAACAAAACCATACTAGACCTAAAAAGGGAAGTAGACACAATAAAGAAAACCCAAAGTGAGGCAACGCTGGAGATAGAAACCCTAGGAAAGAAATCTGGAACCATAGATGCCAGCATCAGCAACAGAATACAAGAGATGGAAGAGAGAATCTCAGGTGCAGAAGATTCCATAGAGAACATCGGCACAACAATCAAAGAAAATGGAAAATGCAAAAAGATCCTAACTCAAAACATCCAGGAAATCCAGGACACAATGAGAAGACCAAACCTACGCATAATAGGAGTGGATGAGAATGAAGATTTTCAACTCAAAGGACCAGCAAACATCTTCAACAAAATTATTGAAGAAAACTTCCCAAACATAAAAAAAGAGATGCCCATGAACATACAAGAAGCCTACAGAACTCCAAATAGACTGGACCAGAAAAGAAATTCCTCCCGACACATAATAATCAGAACATCAAATGCACTAAATAAAGATAGAATACTAAAAGCAGTAAGGGAAAAAGGTCAAGTAACATATAAAGGCAAGCCTATCAGAATTACACCAGATTTTTCACCAGAGACTATGAAAGCCAGAAGAGCCTGGACAGATGTTATACAGACACTAAGAGAACACAAATTCCAGCCCAGGCTACTATACCCAGCCAAACTCTCAATTACCATAGATGGAGAAAACAAAGTATTCCACGACAAAACTAAATTCACCCATTATCTCTCCACGAATCCAGCCCTTCAAAGGATAATAACAGAAAAAAACCAATACAAGGATGGGAACCACGCCCTAGAAAAAACAAGAAGATAATCCCTCAACGAAACTAAAAGAAGACAGCCACAAGAACAGAATGCCAACTTCAACAACAAAAATAATAGGAAGCAACAATTCCTTTTCCTTAATATCTCTTAATATCAATGGTCTCAACTCCCCAATAAAAAGACATAGACTAACAGACTGGCTACACAAACAGGACCCAACATTCTGCTGCTTACAGGAAACCCATCTCAGGGAAAAACACAGACACTACCTCAGAGTGAAAGGCTGGAAAACAATTTTCCAAGCAAATGGTCTGAAGAAACAAGCTGGAGTAGCCATTCTAATATCGGATAAAATCGACTTCCAACCCAAAGTTATCAAATAAGACAAGGAGGGACACTTCATACTCATCAAAGGTAAAATCCTCCAAGAGGAACTCACAATTCTGAATATCTACGCTCCAAATGCAAGGGCAGCCACATTCATTAAAGACACCTTAGTAAAGCTCAAAGCACACGTTGCACCTCACACAATAATAGTGGGAGACTTCAACACACCACTTTCATCAATGGACAGACCGTGGAAACAGAAACTAAACATGGACACAGTGAAACTAACAGAAGTTATGAAACAAATGGACCTGACAGATATCTACAGAACATTTTATCCTAAAACAAAAGGATATACCTTCTTCTCAGCACCTCACGGGACCTTCTCCAAAATTGACAATATAATTGGTCAAAAAACAGGCCTCAACAGATACAAAAATATTGAAATTGTCCCATGTATCCTATCAGACCACCATGGCCTGAGACTGATCTTCAATAACAATATAAATAACGGAAAGCCAACATTCACGTGGAAACTGAACAACACTCTTCTCAATGATACCTTGGTCAAGGAAGGAATAAAGAAAGAAATTAAAGACTTTCTAATGAAAATGAAGCCACAACGTACCCAAACCTATGGGACACAATGAAAGCATTTCTTTTTTTTTTTTTTTTTTATTTATTTTTTTTTCCCATTTTTTATTAGGTATTTAACTCATTTACATTTCCAATGCTATACCAAAAGTCCCCCATATCCACCCACCCCCACTCCCCTGCCCACCCACTCCCCCTTTTTGGCCCTGGTGTTCCCCTGTACTGGGGCACATAAAGTTTGCAAGTCCAATGGGCCTCTCTTTCCAGTGATGGCCGACTAGGCCATCTTTTGATATATATGCAGCTAGAGTCAAGAGCTCCGGGGTACTGGTTAGTTCATAATGTTGTTCCACCTATAGGGTTGCAGATCCCTTTAGCTCCTTGGCTACTTTCTCTAGCTCCTCCATTGGGAGCCCTATGATCCATCCATTAGCTGACTGTGAGCATCCACTTCTGTGTTTGCTAGGCCCCGGCATAGTCTCAAAAGAGACAGCTACATCTGGGTCCTTTCAATAAAATCTTGCTAGTGTATGCAATGGTGTCAGCGTTTGGATGCTGATTATGGGGTGGATCCCTGGATATGGCAGTCTCTACATGGTCCATCCTTTCATCTCAGCTCCAAACTTTGTCTCTGTAACTCCTTCCATGGGTGTTTTGTTCCCAAATCTAAGAAGGGGCATAGTGTCCACACTTCAGTCTTCATTCTTCTTGAGTTTCATGTGTTTAGCAAATTATATCTTATATCTTGGGTATCCTAGGTTTGGGGCTAATATCCACTTATCAGTGAATACATATTGTGTGAGTTTCTTTGTGAATGTGTTACCTCACTCAGGATGATGCCCTCCAGATCCATCCATTTGGCTAGGAATTTCATAAATTCATTCTTTTTAATAGCTGAGTAGTACTCCATTGTGTAGATGTACCACATTTTCTGTATCAATTCCTCTGTTGAGGGGCATCTAGGTTCTTTCCAGCTTCTGGCTATTATAAATAAGGCTGCTATGAACATAGTGGAGCATGTGTCCTTCTTACCTGTTGGGGCATCTTCTGGATATATGCCCAGGAGAGGTATTGCTGGATCCTCCGGTAGTACTATGTCCAATTTTCTGAGGAACCACCAGACTGATTTCCAGAGTGGTTGTACAAGCCTGCACTCCCACCAACAATGGAGGAGTGTTCCTCTTTCTCCACATCCACGCCAGCATCTGCTGTCACCTGAATTTTTGATCTTAGCCATTCTGACTGGTGTGAGGTGGAATCTCAGGGTTGTTTTGATTTGCATTTCCCTGATGATTAAAGATGTTGAACATTTTTTCAGGTGCTTCTCTGCCATTCGGTATTCCTCAGGTGAGAATTCTTTGTTCAGTTCTGAGCCCCATTTTTTAATGGGGTTATTTGATTTTCTGAGGTCCACCTTCTTGAGTTCTTTATATATGTTGGATATTAGTCCCCTATCTGATTTAGGATAGGTAAAGATCCTTTCCCAATCTGTTGGTGGTCTTTTTGTCTTATTGACGGTGTCTTTTGCCTTGCAGAAACTTTGGAGTTTCATTAGGTCCCATTTGTCAATTCTCGATCTTACAGCACAAGCCATTGCTGTTCTGTTCAGGAATTTTTCCCCTGTGCCCATATCTTCAAGGCTTTTCCCCACTTTCTCCTCTATAAGTTTCAGTGTCTCTGGTTTTATGTGAAGATCCTTGATCCACTTAGATTTGACCTTAGTACAAGGAGATAAGTATGGATCGATTCGAATTCTTCTACACGATAACAACCAGTTGTGCCAGCACCAATTGTTGAAAATGCTGTCTTTCTTCCACTGGATGGTTTTAGCTCCCTTGTCGAAGATCAAGTGACCATAGGTGTGTGGGTTCATTTCTGGGTCTTCAATTCTATTCCATTGGTCTACTTGTCTGTCTCTATACCAGTACCATGCAGTTTTTATCACAATTGCTCTGTAGTAAAGCTTTAGGTCTGGCATGGTGATTCCGCCAGACGTTCTTTTATCCTTGAGAAGACATTTTGCTATCCTAGGTTTTTTGTTATTCCAGACAAATTTGCAAATTGCTCCTTCCAATTCGTTGAAGAATTGAGTTGGAATTTTGATGGGGATTGCATTGAATCTGTAGATTGCTTTTGGCAAGATAGCCATTTTTACAATATTGATCCTGCCAATCCATGAGCATGGGAGATCTTTCCATCTTCTGAGATCTTCCTTAATTTCTTTCTTCAGAGATTTGAAGTTTTTATCATACAGATCTTTCACTTCCTTAGTTAGAGTCACGCCAAGATATTTTATATTATTTGTGACTATTGAGAAGGGTGTTGTTTCCCTAATTTCTTTCTCAGCCTGTTTATTCTTTGTATAGAGAAAGGCCATTGACTTGTTTGAGTTTATTTTATATCCAGCTACTTCACCGAAGCTGTTTATCAGGTTTAGGAGTTCTCTGGTAGAATTTTTAGGGTCACTTATATATACTATCATATCATCTGCAAAAAGTGATATTTTGACTTCCTCTTTTCCAATTTGTATCCCCTTGATCTTTTTTTGTTGTCGAATTGCTCTGGCTAATACTTCAAGTACTATGCTGAAAAGGTAGGGAGAAAGTGGGCAGCCTTGTCTAGTCCCTGATTTTAGTGGGATTGCTTCCAGTTTCTCTCCATTTACTTTGATGTTGGCTACTGGTTTGCTGTAGATTGCTTTTATCATGTTTAGGTATGGGCCTTGAATTCCTGATCTTTCCATAACTTTTATCATGAATGGGTGTTGGATCTTGTCAAATGCTTTTTCTGCATCTAACGAGATGATCATGTGATTTTTGTCTTTGAGTTTGTTTATATAATGGATTACATTGATGGATTTTCGTATATTAAACCATCCCTGCATCCCTGGAATAAAACCTACTTGGTCAGGATGGATGATTGCTTTAATGTGTTCTTGGATTCGGTTAGCGAGAATTTTATTGAGGATTTTTGCATCGATATTCATAAGAGAAATTGGTCTGAAGTTCTCTATCTTTGTTGGATCTTTCTGTGGTTTAGGTATCAGAGTAATAGTGGCTTCATAAAATGAGTTGGGTAGAGTACCTTCTACTTCTATTTTGTGAAATAGTTTGTGCAGAATTGGAATTAGATCTTCTTTGAAGGTCTGATAGAACTCTGCACTAAACCCATCTGGTCCTGGGCTTTTTTTGGTTGGGAGACTATTAATAACTGCTTCTATTTCTTTAGGTGATATGGGACTGTTTAGATGGTCAACTTGATCCTGATTCAACTTTGGTACCTGGTATCTGTCCAGAAATTTGTCCATTTCGTCCAGGTTGTCCAGTTTTGTTGAGTATAGCCTTTTGTAGAAGGATCTGATGGTGTTTTGGATTTCTTCAGGATCTGTTGTTATGTCTCCCTTTTCAGTTCTGATTTTGTTAATTAGGATTTTGTCTCTGTGCCCTTTAGTGAGTCTAGCTAAGGGTTTATCTATCTTGTTGATTTGCTCAAAGAACCAACTCCTCGTTTGGTTAATTCTTTGAATAGTTCTTCTTGTTTCCACTTGGTTGATTTCACCCCTGAGTTTGATTATTTCCTGCCGTCTACTCCTCTTGGGTGAATTTGCTTCCTTTTTTTCTAGGGCTTTTAGATGTGTTGTCAAGCTGCTAGTATGTGCTGTCTCCCGTTTCTTCTTGGAGGCACTCAGAGCTATGAGTTTCCCTCTTAGAAATGCTTTCATTGTGTCCCATAGGTTTGGGTACGTTGTGGCTTCATTTTCATTAAACTCTAAAAAGTCTTTAATTTCTTTCTTTATTCCTTCCTTGACCAAGGTATCATTGAGAAGAGTGTTATTCAGTTTCCACGTGAATGTTGGCTTTCCATTATTTATGTTGTTATTGAAGATCAGTCTTAGGCCATGGTGGTCTGATAGGATACATGGGACAATTTCAATATTTTTGTATCTATTGAGGCCTGTTTTGTGACCAATTATATGGTCAATTTTGGAGAAGGTCCCGTGAGGTGCTGAGAAGAAGGTATATCCTTTTGTTTTAGGATAAAATGTTCTGTAGATATCTGTCAGGTCCATTTGTTTCATAACTTCTGTTAGTTTCACTGTGTCCCTGTTTAGTTTCTGTTTCCACGATCTGTCCTTTGAAGAAAGTGGTGTGTTGAAGTCTCCCACTATTATTGTGTGAGGTGCAATGTATGCTTTGAGCTTTACTAAAGTGTCTCTAATGAATGTGGCTGCCCTTGCATTTGGTGCGTAGATATTCAGAATTGAGAGTTACTCTTGGAGGATTTTACCTTTGATGAGTATGAAGTGTCCCTCCTTGTCTTTTTTGATAACTTTGGGTTGGAAGTCGATTTTATCCGATATTAAAATGACTACTCCAGCTTGTTTCTTCAGTCCATTTGCTTGGAAAATTGTTTTCCAGCCTTTCACTCTGAGGTAGTGTCTGTGTTTTTCCCTGAGATGGGTTTCCTGTAGGCAGCAGAATGTTGGGTCCTGTTTGTGTAGCCAGTCTGTTAGTCTATGTCTTTTTATTGGGGAATTGAGTCCATTGATATTAAGAGATATTAAGGAAAAGTAATTGTTGCTCCCTTTTATTTTTGTTGTTAGAGTTGGCATTCTGTTCTTGTGGCTGTCTTCTTTTTGGTTTGTTGAATGATTACTTTCTTGGTTGTTCTAGGGCGTGATTTCCGTCCTTGTATTGCTTCTTTTCTGTTATTATCCTTTGAAGGGCTGGATTCGTGGAAAGATATTGTGTGAATTTGGTTTTGTCGTGGAATACTTTGGTTTCTCCATCTATGGTAATTGAGAGTTTGGCCGGGTATAGTAGCCTGGGCTGGCATTTGTGTTCTCTTAGTGTCTGTATAACATCTGTCCAGGCTCTTCTGGCTTTCATAGTCTCTGGTGAAAAGTCTGGTGTAATTCTGATAGGCCTTCCTTTATATGTTACTTGACCTTTCTGCCTTACTGCTTTTAATATTCTATCTTTATTTAGTGCATTTGTTGTTCTGATTATTATGTGTCGGGAGGAATTTCTTTTCTGGTCCAGTCTATTTGGAGTTCTGTAGGCTTCTTGTATGATCATGGGCATCTCTTTTTCTATGTTTGGGAAGTTTTCTTCTATTATTTTGTTGAAGATATTAGCTGGCCCTTTAAGTTGAAAATCTTCATTCTCATCAATTCCTATTATCCGTAGGTTTGGTCTTCTCATTGTGTCCTGGATTACCTGGATGTTTTGAGTTAGGATCCTTTTGCATTTTGTATTTTCTTTGACTGTTGTGTCGATGTTCTCTATGGAATCTTCTGCACCTGAGATTCTCTCTTCCATTTCTTGTATTCTGTTGCTGATGCTCGCATCTATGGTTCCAGATCTCTTTCCTAGGGTTTCTATCTCCAGCGTTGCCTCGCTTTGGGTTTTCTTTATTGTGTCTACTTCCCCTTTTAGTTCTAGTATGGTTTTGTTCATTTCCATCACCTGTTTGGATGTGTTTTCCTGTTTTTCTTTAATGATTTCTACCTGTTTGGCTGTGTTTTCCTGCTTTTCTTTAAGGGCCTGTAACTCTTTAGCAGTGCTCTCCTGTAATTCTTTAAGTGACTTATGAAAGTCCTTCTTGATGTCCTCTATCATCATCATGAGAAATGTTTTTAAATCTGGGTCTAGATTTTCGGTTGTGTTGGGGTGCCCAGGACTAGGTGGGGTGGGAGTGCTGCGTTCTGATGATGGTGAGTGGTCTTGATTTCTGTTAGTAGGATTCTTACGTTTGCCTTTCGCCATCTGGTAATCTCTGAAGCTAGCTGTTTTAGTTGTCACTGTTAAGAGCTTGTTCTTCAGGTGACTCTGTTAGCCTCTATGAGCAGACCTTGAGGGTAGCACTCTCCTTAGTTTCAGTGGGCAGAGTATTCTCTGCAGGCAAGCTCTCTTCTTGCAAGGCAGGTACCCAGATATCTGATGTTCGAACCAGACTCCTGGCAGAAGTTGTGTTCCACTCACTAGAGGTCTTAGGATCACGTGTGGAATCCTGTGTGGGCCCTTGCGGGTGTCAGGCGACTCAGCTGGCAAGGTAGCCCGGGGCTCGAGTGGAGTGGAAGGGGTTTGTGCCCCAGATCAAGCCTGGGTAGCCTGCTTCCCTATGTACCGCAGTCTCAAGTTCCGCGCGATTGGATTGAGACAGGCGCTGTGTTCCACTCACCAGAGGTCTTAGGGTCCCGTGGGGAGTTCCGTGTGGGCCCTTGCGGGTGTTGGGCAAGACTCTGCTGGCAAGGAAGCCCGGGGCTCGAGTCGAGCGGAAGGGACTTGTGCCCCAGATCAGGCCCGGGTAGCCTGCTTCCCTATGTACCACAGTCTCAAGTTCCGCGCGATTGGATTGGGGCAGGCGCTGTGTTCCACTCACCAGAGGTCTTAGGGTCCCGTGGGGAGTCCCGTGTGGGCCCTTGCGGGTGTTGGGCAAGACTCTGCTGGCAAGGAAGCCCGGGGCTCGAGTCGAGCGGAAGGGACTTGTGCCCCAGATCAGGCCCGGGTAGCCTGCTTCCCTATGTACCACAGTCTCAAGTTCCGCGCGATTGGATTGGGGCAGGCGCTGTGTTCCACTCACCAGAGGTCTTAGGGTCCCGTGGGGAGTCCCGTGTGGGCCCTAGCGGGTGTTGGGCAAGACTCCAATGAAAGCATTTCTAAGAGGGAAACTCATAGCTCTGAGTGCCTCCAAGAAGAAACGGGAGACAGCACATACTAGCAGCTTGACAACACATCTAAAAGCTCTAGAAAAAAAGGAAGCAAATTCACCCAAGAAGAGTAGACTGCAGGAAATAATCAAACTCAGGGTGAAATCAACCAAGTGGAAACAAGAAGAACTATTCAAAGAATTAACCAAACGAGGAGTTGGTTCTTTGAGAAAATCAACAAGATAGATAAACCCTTAGCTAGACTCACTAAAGGGCACAGGGACAAAATCCTAATTAACAAAATCAGACATGAAAAGGGAGACAGAACAACAGATCCTGAAGAAATCCAAAACACCATCAGATCCTTCTACAAAAGGCTATACTCAACAAAACTGGACAACCTGGACGAAATGGACAAATTTCTGGACAGATACCAGGTACCAAAGTTGAATCAGGATCAAGTTGACCATCTAAACAGTCCCATATCACCTAAAGAAATAGAAGTAGTTATTAATAGTCTCCCAGCCAAAAAAAGCCCAGGACCAGATGGGTTTAGTGCAGAGTTCTATCAGACCTTCAAAGAAGATCTAATTCCAGTTCTTCACAAACTATTCCAAAAGGTAGAAGTAGAAGGTACTCTACCCAACTCATTTTATGAAGCCACTATTACTCTGATACCTAAACCACAGAAAGACCCAACAAAGATAGAGAACTTCAGACCAATTTCTCTTATGAATATCGATGCAAAAATCCTCAATAAAATTCTCGCTAACAGAATCCAAGAACATATTAAAGCAATCATCCATCCTGACCAAGTAGGTTTTATTCCAGGGATGCAGGGATGGTTTAATATACGAAAATCCATCAATGTAATCCATTATATAAACAAACTCAAAGACAAAAACCACATGATCATCTCGTTAGATGCAGAAAAAGCATTTGACAAGATCCAACACCCATTCATGATAAAAGTTTTGGAAAGATCAGGAATTCAAGGCCCATACCTAAACATGATAAAAGCAATCTACAGCAAACCAGTAGCCTACATCAAAGTAAATGGAGAGAAGCTGGAAGCAATCCCACTAAAATCAGGGACTAGACAAGGCTGCCCACTTTCTCCCTACCTTTTCAGCATAGTACTTGAAGTATTAGCCAGAGCAATTCGACAACAAAAGGAGATCAAGGGGATACAAATTGGAAAAGAGGAAGTCAAATTATCACTTTTTGCAGATGATATGATAGTATATATAAGTGACCCTAAAAATTCCACCAGAGAACTCCTAAGCCTGATAAACAGCTTCGGTGAAGTAGCTGGATATAAAATAAACTCAAACAAGTCAATGGCCTTTCTCTATACAAAGAATAAACAGGCTGAGAAAGAAATTAGGGAGACAACACCCTTCTCAATAGTCACAAATAATATAAAATACCTTGACGTGACTCTAACTAAGGAAGTGAAAGATCTGTATGATAAAAACTTCAAGTCTCTGAAGAAAGAAATTAAAGAAGATCTCAGAAGATGGAAATATCTCCCATGCTCATGGATTGGCAGGATCAATATTGTAAAAATGGCTATCTTGCCAAAAGCAATCTACAGATTCAATGCAATCCCCATCAAAATTCCAACTCAATTCTTCAACGAATTAGAAGGAGCAATTTGCAAATTCATCTGGAATAACAAAAAACCTAGGATAGCAAAAAGTCTTCTCAAGGATAAAAGAACCTCTGATGGAATCACCCTGCCTGACCTAAAGCTTTACTACAGAGCAATGGTGATAAAAACTGCATGGTACTGGTATAGAGACAAACAAGTAGACCAATGGAATAGAATTGAAGACCCAGAAATGAACCCACACACCTATGGTCACTTGATCTTCGACAAGGGAGCTAAAACCGTCCAGTGGAAGAAAGACAGCATTTTCAACAATTGGTGCTGGCACAACTGGTTGTTATCGTGTAGAAGAATGCGTATCGATCCATACTTATCTCCTTGTACTAAGGTCAAATCTAAGTGGATCAAGGAACTTCACATAAAACCAGAGACACTGAAACTCATAGAGGAGAAAGTGGGGAAAAGCCTTGAAGATATGGGCACAGGGGAAAAATTCCTGAACAGAACAGTAATGGCTTGTACTGTAAGATGGAGAATTGACAAATGGGACCTAATGAAACTCCAACGTTTCTGCAGGGCAAAAGACACCTTCAGTAAGACAAGAAGACCACCAACAGATGGGGAAAGGATCATTACCTATCCTAAATCAGATAGGGGACTAATATCCAACATATATAAAGAACTCAAGAAGGTGGACTTCAGAAAATCAAATAACCCCATTAAAAAATGGGGCTCAGAACTGAACAAAGAATTCTCATCTGAGGAATACCGAATGGCAGAGAAACACCTGAAAAAATGTTCAACATCCTTAATCATCAGGGAAATGCAAATCAAAACAACACTGAGATTCCACCTCACACCAGTCAGAATGGCTAAGATCAAAAATTCATGTGACAGCAGATGCTGGCGTGGATGTGGAGAAAGAGGAACACTCCTCCATTGTTGGTGGGATTGCAGGCTTGTACAACCACTCTGGAAATCAGTCTGGCGGTTCCTCAGAAAATTGGACATAGTACTACCGGAGGATCCAGCAATACCTCTCCTGGGCATATATCCAGAAGATGCCCCAACGGGTAAGAAGGACACATGCTCCACTATGTTCATAGCAGCCTTATTTATAATAGCCAGAAGCTGGAAAGAACCCAGATGTCCCTTAACAGAGGAATGGATACAGAAAATGTGGTACATCTACACAATGGAGTACTACTCAGCTATTAAAAAGAATGAATTTATGAAATTCCTAGCCAAATGGATGGACCTGGAGGGCATCATCCTGAGTGAGGTAACACATTCACAAAGAAACTCACACAATATGTACTCACTGATAAGTGGATATTAGCCCCAATCCTAGGATACCCAAGATATAAGATACAATTTGCTAAACACATGAAACTCAAGAAGAATGAAGACTGAAGTGTGGACACTATGCCCCTCCTTAGAATTGGGAACAAAACACCCATGGAAGGAGTTACAGAGACAAAGTTTGGAGCTGAGATGAAAGGATGGACCATGTAGAGACTGCCATATCCAGGGATCCACCCCATAATCAGCATCCAAACGCTGACACCATTGCATACCCTAGCAAGATTTTATCGAAAGGACCCAGATGTAGCTGTCTCTTGTGAGACTATGCTGGGGCCTAGCAAACACAGAAGTGGATGCTCACAGTCAGCTAATGGATGGATCACAGGGCTCCCAATAGAGGAGCTAGAGAAAGTAGCCAAGGAGCTAAAAAGGGATCTGCAACCCTATAGGTGGAACAACATTATGAACTAACCAGTACCCCGGAGCTCTTGACTCTAGCTGCATATATATCAAAAGATGGCCTAGTCGGCCATCAGTGGAAAGAGAGGCCCATTGGACTTGCAAACTTTATATGCCCCAGTACAGGGGAACGCCAGGGCCAAAAAGGGGGAGTGGGTGGGCAGGGGAGTGGGGGTGGGTGGGTATGGGGGACTTTTGGTATAGCATTGGAAATGTAAATGAACTAAATACCTAATAAAAAATGGAAAAAAAAAAAACAAAACAAAAACCCACAAAACTCAAGTAGGGACAACTGGTCGTCCTCATATTTAATTTTTAAAAAGTGTGTGTGTGTGTGTGTGTGTGTGTGTGTGTGTGTGTGTGTGTGTGTGTGTTTAGAGAAAGCACCCAAGGAGCTGAAGGGGTCTGCAACCCTATAGGTAGAACAATATGAAGTAACCAGTACCCCCAGAGCTCCTGTCTCTAGCTGCATATGTAGCAGAAGATAGCCTAGTCGGCCATCACTGGGAAGAGAGGCCCCTTGGTATTGCAAACTTTATATGCCCCAGTATAGAGGAATGCCAGGGCCAAAAAGCAGGAGTGGGTGGGTAGGGGAGCAGGGCGGAGGGAGGGTATAGGGAACTTTCAGGATAGCATTTGAAATGTATATAAAGAACATATCTAATAAAAAAAAAAAAAGAAAAGTTCTTTTCCCCTCACATTCTGCATACCTTTTTAGCCTTATACTTAGCATGTTTAAACTGTGGCAAAGAATGGAGAGCTAGGTAGACAACAGCTTCTAAAGGTTATACTATCAGCATTTGCTGACTCACAGGAAACAAGCTGGGCTGTGATTCTGGCTAGAAGAGACAAATCACATGGCCAATGAATAATGCAATCCAAGTCTGGAGAAAGATTCTGAGCTTCTATTAACACACAAATTTGTACCTCAGTAGGAACAGAAATCCACTAGTGTTGGTTTACTAGTTCACACCCAAGAGGTGACTGGCAAATTCAAGTATATTTTCAGTTGTCTTGGAATTTGCTTTTATGAGGCTGAGTCATTTTTCTGAAGAACTTTGTAACAAACTAGTTTATGTTGGAAAGTTCTGAAGGACCTAACCCTGGCAACTGTGCTCTTACGGCCTTCTTTCTCTCCTTGTAGTTCCTTCAAGGAATGTGGTTTGGATTTTTCCAGCTGGTTTTCTCTGCTGCAGTCTACCTGTAGTTGTTTGTTTTTCCTTTGTGAGCACTTGAACTCTGGGCCATGTGTATGGTAATTTGTGCTGTAGCACTGAGTTATACCTTTTCAGTCCTGTCTGAGAGTCAATTTCCACTCATCTACTCATTCTAGGAGCATCAAAGAACTGTACTCTGTCCTAGCCTCCTTGTTTGAGCTCCTGGAACTATAGTCAAATCCTCTCTGGACTAAAACAATAACATTTAACATCTCAAGCATTTGGAGAGATTGCTAAGTGTTTAAGCAATTGGTGTACAAGTGTGGATATCCAAGTTGAGATCCCCAGAAACCCAAATGAATGTCATGAGCATGGCAGCTAGCCTGTAATTCCAGACTCAGAAGGCAGAGACAGAGGATCCCTAGAACAAGATTAGCTAGCAAGACTCATCTGATACCTGACAGCTCTGTGTTTGACTCTGGCGAATTATAAATGTCAGTACTATGGGATTATCACCAAGAACAACAGAAGTACTGGAGTGGAGTCAACTAAACCCATATTGCTACAGAGGGCAGAGCTGGAGAAGTCATTCAAGCCTTTTCGGGGAGCCCAAAAGATCATGTGTGGATCGCAGACAATAGAATAGGAAGCTGTAATGTTGAAGTTACCTTGGATGCCCCAAGATATTAGAGATGGGATTCCAGAGCCATGGGATACCTACTGAGGAACCCTGCTAACAGGGAATGGAACTAGCCCAAGAGAAAAAAGTATGTTGAGATTATCAAAGCAGAAAGGATTTGGAAATCACACCAGTGGTTTAACAACAGACAAGGAGACATAGAATTTGGAGTTTTCCAAGCTGGCTTTCTGTCTTGCTTTGGTCCAGTATGTTTTGGTATGGTAATGTATATCCTGTGATGTTGGAGTTATGTGGTCTACTTTTTGATTCTGATTTTACAGGGGATTAGAGTTAAGTGATTGGATGAATCTCAGAAGAAAATTTGAACTTTTGACTTTTAAAATTGTTGAGACTGTTATAGAGTATGGACAATGGAGGTTGTTGGATTAGCTGTATTTTTCATTGTTCTATGGCTAGAACATGTTTGAACAAGCCAATGGGGACCAAGGAGTAGAATATGGTTTCAACATTCTTGGCCCAGTATTGGCACTATTAGGAATTGTGGCCTTATTGGAGTAGCTGTGATCTTCTTTAAGGAAGTATGTCACTGTGGGGCTGGTTTTGAGAGCAGTCTCCTAGCCACATGGGAGACAGTCTTCTACTGTCTGCCTTTGGATCAAGATGTATAACTTTGACCTTGTATCCTGGGTCTCTCAGAGACCAGTCAGCACAGAAGAGCACACGGGCTTCAGAAGCAACAGAACTTCTTGGACAGAATCCCTTCAGAGCTTCATCTTCAGCCAGGAGGCAGAGCTGAGACCCAGGCCCCTGGGTACCTTCCCTGCCAGAGGAGAGTCAGCCTCCAGGGAGGGCTCTGACCCTGGGACTCAGGGGAGAGTGCCATCTTGTATCCCAGGTCTCTCAGAGACCAATCTGCACAGGAGAGCATGTGGGCCACAGAAGCAACAGAACTTCTTGAACAGGGTCCCTTCAGGCCTTCATCTTCAGCCAGGAGACAGAGCTGAACACTAGACCTCTGTGCATCTTCCCTAAAAGAGGAGAGCTTGCCTGCAGAGAGAGTTCTGACCACTGGGACTCAAGAGAGAGTTGGATTCCCAGGAGAGCTGACAAAGGCTAATAGAATCACAGGAGGAACATGCTCCAGCCAGAGACAGCTAGAACATCTAAAACCAGAGATTACCAGATGGAGAAAGGCAAACATAGGAATCTTGCTAACAGAAACCAAGACCACTGGGCATCATCAGAGCCCGGTACGCCAACCACACCCCAACACACCTGAAAAAGAAGATTAGGATTTAAAATAATATTTCATGTTGCTTGCAGAGGATTTTAAGAAGGGTATTAATAACTCACTTAAAAAAATACATGAGAACACTGCTAAACAGGTAGAAGTCCTTAAAAATTTAAAAGAAAACACAGGTAAACAGGTAGACAACCTTAAAGAGGAAACACAAAAGTCCCTTAAAGAATAACAGGAAAATGCAACCAAACAGGAGATGGAATTGAACAAAACCATCCAAGATCTAAATATGTAAGTAGAAACAATAAAGAAAACCCAAAAGTAGACAACTCTGGAGATAGAAATACTAGGAAAGAAATCATGAACCATAGATGCCAGCATCAGCAACAGAATACAAAAGATGGAAGAGAGAAACTCAGGTTCAGAAGTTTCCATAGAAAACATGGACACAACAATGAAAGAAAATGCAAAATTCAAAAAGATCCTAACTCAAAACATCCAAGAAATCAAGGACAAAATGAGAAGACTAAACCTAAGGATAATAGGTATAGATGAGAATGAAGATTTTCAACTTAAAGGGCCAGTAAATATCCCCATCAAAATTATAGAAGAAAACTTCCCTAAACTAAAGAAAGAGATGCCCATGAACATTGAAGAAGCCTACGGAACTCCAAATACACTGGACCAGAAAAGAAATTCCTCAGAACAACAAATGCACTAAATAAAGATAGAATACTAAAAACAGTAAGGGAAAGGGGTCATGTAACATATAAAGGAAAACCTATTAGAATTACAGCAGACTTCTCACCAGAGACTATGAAAGCCAGAAGATCCTGGACAGATATTATACAGACCCTAAGAGAACAGAAATGCTAGCCCAAGAAACTATAACCAGCAAAACTCTCAATTACCATAGATGGAGAAACCAAATTATTACATGACAAAACCAAATTCACACAATATCTTTCCATGAATCCAGCCCTTCAAAGGATAAGAAAGGGAAAATACCAACACAAAGATGGAAATTACACCCTAGAAAAAGCAAGAAAGTAATCCTTCAACAAACCTAAAAGAAGATAGCCACAAGAACAGAATCACAACTCCAACAACAAAAATAACAGGAAGCAACAATTACTTTGTCTTAATATCTTTTAATATCAATGGACTCAGTTCCCCAATAAATAGACATAGACTAACAGACTGGCTACATAAATAGGTCCCAACATTTTGCTGCACACAGGAAACCCACCTCAAGGACAAAGACAGACACAACCTCTGAGTAAAAGGCTGGAAAACAATTTTCCAAGCAAATGGTCCAAAGAAATAAGCTGGAGTAGTCATTCTACTATCGAATAAAATCAAATTCCAACCAAAGTTATCAAAAAAGGCAAGGAGGGAAACTTTTTACACATCAAAGGTAAAATTTCCCAAGATGAACTCTCAATTCAGAATATTTATGCTCCCAAAATAAGGGCATCACATTCATTAAAGAAACTATAGTAAAGCTCAAAGCACACATTGCACCTTACACAATAATAGTGGGAGACTTCAACACCCCACTCTCATCAATGGACAAATCCTGCAAACAGAAACTAAACAGAGACACATTGGAACTAACAGAAGTTATGAAAAAATGGATTTAACAGATATCTACAGAACATTTTATCCTAAAACAAAAGGATATACCTTCTTCTCAACACCTCATGGCACCTTCTCCAAAATCGACCATATAATTGGTCACAAAACAGGCCTCAACAGATACAAAAATATTGAAATTATCCAATTCATATATCATATCATAAGGGACTAAGGCTGATCTTCAATAACAACATAAATAATAGAAAGCCAACATTCATGTGGAAGCTGAACAACACTACTCAATGTTGACTTGGTCAAGGAAGAAATAAAGATATTAAAGATGTTTTAGAGTTTAATGAAAATGAAACTACAACATACCCAAACTTCTGAGACACAATAAAAGCAATCCTAAGGGATAATTCATAGCTCTGAGTGCCTCAAAAGAGAAGCTAGAGAGAGCATACACTAGCATCTTGACAGCACCCTTAAAAGCTCTAGATCAAAAGGAAGCAAATTCACCCAAGAGGGGTAGGTGGCAGGAAATAACCAAACTCGGGGCTGAAATCAACCAAGTGGAAACAAAGAGAACGTTTTTTTGTTTGTTTATTTGTTTGTTTTTGGTTTTTTGGTTTTTTTAGAAAAACAACAAGATAGATAAATCCTTAGCCAGACTAATTACAGGGCACAGGGACAGTATCCTAATTAACAAAATCAGAAATGGAAAGGGAGACAAAACAACAGAATCTGAGGAAATCTAAAACATCATCAGATCTTACTACAAAAGTCTATACTCCACAAAACTGGAAAACATGGACAAAATGGACAATTTTCTAGACAGATACCAGGTACCAAAGTTAAATCAGGATCAGATTACTATCTAAACAGTCTCATATCCCCTAAAGAAATAGAAGCAGCCATTAATAGTCTCCCAGCCAAAAAAAGCCCAGGACCAGATGGGTTTAGTGCAGAGTTCTATCAGACCGTCAAAGAAGCCCTAATTCAAATTCTCCTCAAACTATTGCACAAAATAGAAACAGTAGGTACTCTACCCAATTCATTCTATGATGCCACAATTACTCTGATACCTAAACCACACAAAGATCCAACAAAAAAAGAACTTCAGACCAATTTCCCTTATGAATATTGATGCAAAAATACTCAATAAAATTCTCACAAACCACATCAAAGAACATATCAAAACAATCATCCATCATGATCAAGTAGGCTTCATTCCAGGTATGTAGGGATGGTTTAAGATATGGAAATCCATCAAAGTAATCCACTACATAAACAAACTCAAAGACAAAAACCACATGATCATCTCGTTAGATACAGAGAAAGCATTTGACAAAATCCAACACCCCTTCATGATAAAAGTCTTGGAAAGATCAGGAATTCAAGGCCCATACTAAACATAGTACAAGCAGTATACTGCAAACCAGTAGCTAACATCAAACTAAATGGTGAAAAGCTGGAAGCAATCCCACTAAAATCAGGGACTAGACAAGGCTGCCCACTTTCTCCCTACCTATTCAATGTTCTACTTGAAGTCCTAGCCAGAGCAATTAGATAACAAAAGGAGATGAAATGGATACAAATTGGAAAGGAAGAAGTCAAAATATCACTACATGCAGATAATATGATAGTATATATAAGTGACCCTAAAAATTCCACCAGAGAACTCCTAAACCTGAAAAACAGCTTCAGTGAAGTAGCTGGATATAAAATTAACTCAAACAAATCAGTGGCCTTTCTCTACACAAAGGATAAACAGGCTGAGAAAGAAATTAGGAAAACAACACCCTTCACAATAGTCACAAATAATTTAAAATACCCTGGTGTGACTCAAACTAAGGAAGTGAAAGATCTGTATGATAAGAACTTCAAGTCTCTGAAGAAAGAAATCAAAGAAGATCTCAGAAGATGGAAAGATTTCAAATGCTCATGGATTGGCAGGATTAATATAGTCAAAATGACTATCTTGCCGAAAGCAATCTATAGATTCAATGCAATCCCTATCAAAATTCCAACACAATTCTTCAATGAGTTAAAAAGGGTAATTTGCAAATTCATCTGGAATAACAGAAAACCTAGGTTAGCAAAAACTCTTCTCAAGGATAAAAGAACCTCTGGTGGAATCACCATGCTTGACCTCAAGCTGTACTGCAGAGCAACTGTGATAAAAGCTCCATTGTACTGGTTCAGCGACAGACAGGTAGATCAATGGAATAGAACTGAAGACCCAGAATTAAAACCACACAACTATGGTCACTTGATTTTGACAAGTGAGCTAAAACCATCCAGTGGAAAAGATAGTATTTTCAACAAATGGTGCTGGATCAACTGGTGGTTATCATGTAGAAGAATGCAAATTGATGCATTCTTATCTCCTTGTACAAAGCTCAAGTGTAAGTGGTCATGGAACTCCACATAAAACCAGAGAAGCTGAAACTTTTTAGAGAAGAAAGTGGGGGAAAGCCTCAAAGATATTGGCACAGGGGGAAATTTCCTGAAAAGAACAGCAATGGCTTGTGCTGTAAGATCAAGAATCGACAAATGGAACCTCATAAAATTGCAAAGCCTCTGTAAGGCAAAAGACACTGTCAATAAGACAGAAAGGCCACCAACAGATTGGGAAAGGATCTTTACCAATTCTAATTATGATAGAGGAGTAATATCTAATATATACAAAGAACTCAAGAAGCTGGACTTCAGGAAATCAAATAACCCTATTAAAAATGGGGTACAGAACTAAACATCAAATTCTCAACTGAGGAATACTGAATGGATGAGAAGCACCTGAAAAAATGTCCAACATACTTAATCATCAGGGAAATGCAAATCAAAACAACCCTGAGATTCCACCTCACACCAGTCAGAATGGCTAAGATCAAAAATTCAGGTGACAGCAGATGCTGGCGAGGATGTGGAGAAAGAGGAACACTGCTACATTGTTGGTGGGATTGCAGGCTTGTACAACCACTCTGGAAATCAGTCTGGCGGTTCCTCAGAAAATTGGAAATTGTACTACTGGAAGATCCAGCAATACCACTCCTGGGCATATACCCAGAAGATGCTCCACTATGTTCATACAGCCTTATTATAGCCAGAAGCTGGAAAGAATCCAGATGTCCCTCAACAGAGGAATGGCTACAGAAAATGTGGAACAATTACACAATGGAGTACTACTCAGCTATTAAAAACAATGAATTTATGAAATTCTTAGGCAAATAAATGGATCTGGAGGATATCATCCTTAGTGAGGTAACCCAATCACAAAAGAACACACATGATACACACTCATTGTTAAGTGGATACTAGCCCAAAAACTTAGAATACCCAAGATACAATTTGAAAACATATGAAACTCGGGAAGGAAGACCAAAGTGTGGATACTTTGTGCCTCCTTAGAATGGGGAACAAAATACCCATGGAAGAAGTTACAGAGACAAAGTTTGGTGCTGAGACAGAAGGAAGGACCATCCAGAGACTGCACCACCTGGCGATCCATCTCATGAACAATCACCAAACCCAGACACCATTGCATATGCCAGTAAGATTTTGCTCTCAGGCCCTGATATAGCTATCTCTTGAGAGGCTATGCCAGTGCCTGGCAAATACAGAAGTGGATGCTCATCGTCATCTGTTAGATGGAACACAGGGCCCCCAATGAAAGAGCTAGAGAAAGTACCCAAGGAGCTAAAGTGGTCTACAACCCTATAGGAAGAACAGCAATATGAACTATCCAGTACCCCCCAGAGCTTGTGTCTCTAGTTGAATATGTAGTAGAGGATGGCCTAGTTGCCCATCAATGGGAGGAGAGGCCCTGGGTTTTGGGAAGATTATATGGCCCAGTACAAGGGAATGCCAGGACCAGGGAACGGGGAGTGGGTGGGTTGGGGAGCAGGATGGGGGCAGGGTATAGGACATTTTGGGAGAGGAAATTAGGAAAGGGGATAGCATTTGAAATGTAAACGAAGAAAATATCTAATGAAAATTGAAAAGATGTAGTACTTTTGGCTCCTCCATGTGTGAGCACATATTTCAAGTTTGGAAAGCGAGCTACTGACAACTACGAACACAATATCTCATAATTCTGGTTTTCAGAAATGAAAGAGAAAAAAAGGACCTTCTAAGGTAAGACAATTGCCACCATAAGAATATTTGAAGGTCTAAATCTTTCTAGATAAGCCAACATATGAAATGGAAAAATAAATGAATAAAACCTCCCCTCTTTTCGGGGTCTAGAGAGATGGATCAGTTGTTATAAGCTCTAACTGCTTTTCTAGAGGTCCTGAGACGGAGGTTGATCTTGTAGGTGAACCAGCAGTCTCAATTAATCTGGACCCCTAAGATCTCTCAGCCACTAGACCACCAACCAGCTAGCATACTACACCAGCTGATATGAGGCCCTCAACACATATACAGCATAGGACTGCTGCATCTGGGTTCAGTCAGAGAAGATGCACCTAACTCTCAAGAGATTGGAGTTCCCAGGGAGTAGAGAGGTCTGGTGGGGTAGGGGGATAAGGGGATGAGGACATCCTTGTGAAGACGAGGGAATGGGGAGGAAGTATGGGATGGGGAATTGTCAGAGTATGGACCAGGAGGGGGATAAAATCTGGGGTGTAAAAAATATTTAAATAAAATTTTTAAAAAAGAATAAAACCTCAATTCATAGTGATTGAATAGTACCCATTCACTCAATTCACTCACTTGGGGCTTCTGCTCCCCACAATTTTCTACTTAAGAGATCCAGATTGACAGACTAGATTGATTATAAAGGCTCACCAATAAATTGCCTATGAGAACTAGCATCATCAGCAAAGGCACAGACACACACAGAGAAACTGAAAAGGAGAGGAAAGAAGTAAAACATCACACAAATGGAAACCAAAAATGATCTAGAGTCCATATATGTATTTTTCAGAGCACTGATGTTGGAAAAGAGGATATTCTATTATCTTTTTATGTTACTGTAATTTAACTGCATAAAATTTTGACTTTTGTTATAAAATATTCATACATATGAGTAGCTATACTTATATCTAAAAAATTAAGAAGAGATAAATATGGTTACAAAATAAGTATTAAATGACAATATAATGAAGATATATTAGTTTCAAATATATTTATATTATAATTATTAATACAGATTAATTAGTTAGATAACAAGAGATCCTATGATGTCTACCTCCCAGGTTCCTGGTTTAGGGATAAGTACTGCCAGACCCTCTTTATGCAGTGCTGGCGATCAAATCCAGGGCTTTCTGCATGTGAGCAAAGACTCTTCCAAATAAGCTATTTTCCCAGCTAACTTTGTTGTTAACTACTTTTAACGATGGACAGATGTCCAGAGGACAACCAACAAATAGCCAACAAAGAAATAGCATAGACAGATACTATCAAGTAGAATGGCTCTAAATGGATCTAATATTTCCAGAACATTTCAAGTTACAAAACATTCTCTAGAATATACCACTTACTAGGCTACTTAAAAATTATAGCAACTTTAAAATATGAATCCACTCTTTGTGTCTCTTCTGACTATAATGGAATAAGCCTATAAATTAACATAGAAAATAGTATTGCAAGTAACAGACATTGTGACCACCTCACAAAAATACAGAGTCATTTAGAAAACCTAGAGAAATGGACTGACTTCTTAATTTTATATATATGTATATATACTAAAACATGAGGACATTATAATCTTTAATAAATCAATGAAAAGTAATGAGCCTGGTTCAGTGGTTTAAGAAAAAAAGAAAAAAAAAATCTCCATTCAAAGAAAAGCCAGAACCAGATGGTTTCACTGATGAATTTTATTAAACCTTTCAAAAAAGTATATAAATTCTCAACTTACTCTAATAAATTGAAAAGAGGGAAATTGCTTCTAATTTATTTATTGGGGTAAACATTACCCTAAGCTAAAAGAAAGCAGTGATTATTGTCCACAAAAAGAAAAGAAAAGAAAAGAAAGAAAAAGAAAGAAAGGAAGAACCAGGAAAGAAGAAAGGAAGACAAACAGATCAGATTCCCTCATGAGCATATAACAAAATTTTTCAACATGAACACTAGCAATCCAACAGCACTTCCAAAAGATCAGTTATCATTATCAAGTTGGGATTAATTAGAGATTAATTAATCAATTAATAAGGATGGTTCTACATAAACAAACATCATGCATTATCATATATCATATCAACATAACAAATGATAAAATATGAGTTTATTGCATTGTGTAAAAAAGTTGAAATTCAATATTATTTCACAATAAAATCTATGAATAAATCAGGTATAGATGGATCTTGCCTCTATATCTTTCTATTATATTACAATGGTATAATTTACAAACTTACAGTCAGAAAGTATAGAGTGGAGAAAATCTGAGATCTGGAACACGCAGGGTTTTTATTTACCAATCTTACTGAATATAATGCAAGTTGGCTACAGCAATTGGGCAAGAGGAAAAAATGGATAAACAAATAATAAAGCAGGAAGTCAAATTATCCTTTTTCATTTATGATAACTTTAAAAATAGAAAAAATACTCTACATAAAAACTACTAGAAATAATAAACAGGTTTAATAAATTAGCAGCATACAAAACTAACTTAAACAATCAGAAGTGCTTTTGTATTTCAGTAACAACTTGGTGAATAATAAATTTGAGAAGGAATCCCATTGACACAAACTACCAAATGAAATTCTGTCATTCAGAGGTAAATGAATTTACATGCAATGTATAATATAAGGTGAAACAATCCTTAGAATATCTGAATGTTTCCTCTCATGTGAAAACTAAAATATGTTGACATGAATATAGAATAGTGGTTGCAGGAAGTTGGGAAGAAAATGTTAAATGGTGAGGGGTTTGGGCTGATTAGTGTGCACATGCATTTAATTTGCACAGCAAATCCCACCAATTTGTAATTGGTACATGTTTATCAAGAATAAATTTAAAACTTAACTACAGAGCTGGATGTGTAATGTCTGCCTTCTACCAAACATTTGAGAGGTTGAAGTAGAGTGATTATAGATTAAAGACTAGTCTATATACACAGACCAAAATTCCATTCAACAACACCTACTACCAAAATAAATATAGTGGTAATAATATAGAACTTAGCTCTGAATTAGTAGTATCTAATTTATATGCTATTTTCATCACTTATTGACTATATGACCTTGAAATTTTAAAATCTGTATTAACTTCAATTTAGGCTCATCATGGATGTGATAATAGCAATAAGCATTTTAAATAAAATAATTGATAAATGATTTTGAAAACACAGCACTTTAAATAGTAGATGTGTGCTCAGAGCAGTTCTAATTGGCTCCAGTGGACCTCTGATGGATGATTGCAGAAATTACAGTGTCCTTTGCCCAGTGTCTGACTCCTACATCCTATTCCTAGTTTCATTACACACACAAGGATTGTCAGGCATGGATTGTGGAGTGTATTTTTATGACTTTTTTTTCAAAGTACTATCTTCTAATAATCCTGTGTAGTGGTGAATATATCAAATATACCACATGGAACATGACATAGAAGCATAATCTGGCTATTATTTTTGTTTCATAAAAGAATGTTGTGTATATCATTCTTTCTCACTTTTTGTCATAGCTATTGCTCATTCCTCTTCCTTTCGGATGAAATTGTAAGTGCATAACTTCCTTTCATCAGCTTCTGACTTTGCTTTTGCTTTAGCTTAATTCTAAAAATTGTATCTTAAGAATATTTATGCTCATCAAGAAGTTATATTAATCATTCTTTAAGTCTACTAGATTATGTTTTTTAGCTAGTGAATGAACTTCTCCAAAGATAAAACAGCATATTGGACAAACTAGAATCCAATGGAGTGAATTCATTTCAGCAGAATTCTAGGAAACATCGCTTACACACAGATTCTGAGCACCTAAAATAAAGTGATCAAGAGGAATCAGCGTCTGTGCTTTTACAGCAAGTCATGGTAGATACAGCTCTTCCCTTCCCTTAATAGGGTTACTAAGCAGGCCATCAGAGAAATGTATTAAGCATGACGTATCTGGGTTCCAGCAAGCAATTAAACAAGATTTCTCATGATGTTCTTAAGGTCAAGAGAGAGGGAATATGGCCAAGTACAACAGCAGTTAGGTGGAAAAGTTGCTGCTCAGATCATTTTTTCCCAAATGTTTTTAATTAATGTCAGCCTGCCCAGTGGATCCCAGCCATGCAACAACCACTTTTCATTCCATGCCTATAGCTTAACATTCTGGTCAATTATTGGACAAAGAGAATGATGCTATATTTTCCCCATTCAAACATAAAAATAAATTGAAATTTGACTCCTGTACTAGAGAACACTATTACAGTAAAAAAGGCATCTATAAGCTACAATATCTTACTAAATTTCTCTAGATGAAAGTTCATGCAAATATTGGACTTTATGCATGTGTACAGAAAATGCACATTTGTATCTTGATTGTAAAGCAAATAAAAAATACTAAATATGTTACTTGACAAAGAATTCATTAGTCTCAGTGTAGTACAATCACCAAATAAAGAAAAGGCCTATTTAACTGTTTAGGGAATTCATGGATGTAGGGTATTGACACTAAAATGTTCTGGTACACCTACTAGTCTTTAAAATCTATTTCTATTTTTATTTTAAGTAGAAGAAAGGCACATGCATTTCTATTGTTTTGCAGAACATATGAGGAGACATTTTAGCTTCTCAGAAGCATCTTCCTGCTGTCTGTGTTTGTTCAGTATCTTCCAAGATATCTAATTTTCAGAATGAAGATCCAATTAAGATTAATAGCTAAATAGCTTTTTTTTCTCATTTTCCTTGGGGCACAATCATCATGAATAGATGTTTCATTAGTACTGTATAGAATATCATATCAAAATTTGTATTTTAGATGTAATATGTGATAGAAACAAAATAATAAGCAAGGTTTAAAGAGTGCCATATACAGTTTTGAATTCTCTTTTCCTTATTTTTTAAGAGTTCTATTTTATTTTTATATTACTTGGGTGTGTGTGTGTGTGTGTGTGTGTGTGTGTGTGTGTGTGTTTTGTTATCTGCACATGAATACAGTACACAGAGCAGTCAGAGGCATTGGATGTTCCTGAAGCTGGGATTGTAGGCTTTGTGAGCCACCAGATATAAATGCTGGAAACTAAACTTGGGTCCCCTGGAAGCACAGTACGCATTTTTAGCTACAGAGTCATCTCCCAACCCCTGCTCCAAGTTACTTTTTTTTTTTACACATTTTTTATTAGGTATTTTCCTCATTTACATTTCCAATGCTAACCCAAAAGTCCCCCATACCCTCCCCCACACACACACTCACCTACCCACCCACTCCCACTTTTTGGCCCTGGTGTTCCCCTGTACTGGGGCATATAAAGTTTGCAAGTCCAATGGGCCTCTCTTTCCAGTGATGGCCGACTAGGCTATCTTTTGATACATATGGAGCTAGAGACAAGAGCTCCGGGGTACTGGTTAGTTCATAAGGTTTTTCAACCTACAGATCCCTTTAGCTCCTTGGGTATTTTCTCTAGCTCCTCCATTGGGGGCCCTGTGATCCATCCAATAGCTGACAGTGAGAATCCACTTATGTGTTTGCTAGGCCCCAGCATAATCTCACTAGAGACAGCTATATCAGGGTCCTATCATCACAATCTTGCTAGTGTATGCAATGGTATCAGCGTTTGGAGACTGATTATGGGATGGATCCCTAGATATGGCAGTCTCTAGATGGTCCATCCTTTTGTCTCAGCTCCAAACTTTGTCTCAGTAACTCCTTCCATGGGTGTTTTGTTCCCAATTCTAAGAAGGGGCAAAGTATCCACACTTTGGTCTTCGTTCTTCTTGAGATTCATGTGTTTTGAAAATTGGAACTAATATCTTGGTTATTCTAAGTTTCTGGGCTAATATCTACTTATCAGTGACTATGATCATTTGAGTTCTTTTGTGATTGGGTTACCTCACTCAGGATAATGCCCTCCAAGTCCAACCATTTGCCTAGGAATTTCATAAATTCATTCTTTTTAATAGTTGAATAGTACTCCACTGTGTAAATGTACCACATTTTTTGTATCCATCCCTCTGTTGAGGGGCATCTGGGTTCTTTCCAGCTTCTGGCTATTATAAGGCTGCTATGAACATAGTGGAGCATGTTTCTTTCTTACCAGTTGGAACATCTCTGGATATATGCCCAGGAGAGGTATTGCTGGATCCTCCAGAAGAACCATTTCCAATTTTCTGAAAAACCGCCAGACTGATTTCCAGAGTGGTTGTACAAGCTTGCAATCCCACCAACACTGGAGGAGTGTTTCTCTTACGCCACATCCTCACCAGCATCTGCTGTTACCTGAGTTTTTTATCTTAGCCATTCTGACTGGTATGAGGTAGAATCTCAGGGTTGTTTTGATTTGCATTTCCCTGATGATTAAGGATGTTGAACAGTTTTTCAAGTGCTTCTCTGCCATTTGGTATTCCTCAGGTGAGAATTCTTTGATCACATGTGACCCCATTTTTAAATGGGGTTCTTTGATTTTCTGGAGTCCACCTTCTTGAGTTCTTTATATATATTGGATATTAGTCCCCTATCTGATTTAGGATAGGTAAATATCCTTTCCCAATCTGTTGGTGGCCTTTTTGTCTTACTGATGGTGCCTTTTGCCTTACAGAAGCTTTGCAGTTTCATGAGGTCCCCTTTGTCAATTCTCGATCTTAAAGCATAAGCCATTGCTGTTCTATTCAGGAATTTTTCTCCTGTGCCCATATCTTCAAGGCTTTTCCCCACTTTCTCCTCTATAAGTTTCAATGTCTCTGGTTTTATGTGGAGCTCCTTGATCCACTTATTTGACCTTAGTAAAAGGAGATAGGAATGGATCAATTCGCATTCTTCTACATGATAACCACCAGTTGTGCAAGCACCATTTGTTGAAAATGCTGTCTTTTTTCCACTGGATGGATATAGCTCCCTTGTTGGAGATCAAGTGACCATAGATGTGTTGGTTCATTTCTGGGTCTTCAATTCTATTCCACTGGTCTACTTTTCTTTCAGTATACCAGTACCATGCCATTTTTATCACAATTGCTATATAGTACAGCTTTAGGTCAGGCATGGTGATTCAACCAGAGGTTCTTTTATCCTTGAGAAGAGTTTTTGCTATCCTAGGTTTTTTGTTATTCCAGATGAATGTTCAGATTGTTCTTTCTAATTTGTTGAAGAATTGAGTTGGAATTTTAATGGGGATTGGATTGAATCTGTAGATTGCTTTTGGCAAGATGGACATTTTTACAATGTTGATCCTGCCAATCCATGAGCATGGGAGATCTTTCCATCTTCTAAGATCTTCTTTAATTTCTTTCTTCAGAGACTTGAATTTCTTATCATACAGATCTTTCACTTCCTTAGAGTCACGCCAAGATATTTTATATTATTTGTGACTATTGAGAAGGGTGTTGTTTCCCTAATTTCTTTCTAAGACTGTTTATTCTTTGTGTACAGAAAGGTCATTGAGTTGTTTGAGTTAATTTTATATCCAGCTACTTCACCGAAGCTCTTTATCAGGTTGAGGAATTCTCTAGTGGAATTTTTCGGGACACATATATATCCCATAGTACCATCTGCAAAAAGTGATATTTTGACTTCTTCTTTTCCAATTTGTATCCCCTTGATCTCCTTTTGTTGTGGAATTGCTCTGGCTAGGACTTCAAGTACAATGTTGAATAGGTAGGGAGAAAGTGGGCAGCCTTGTCTAGTCCCTGATTTTACTAGGATTGCTTCCAGCTTCTCACCATTTACTTTGATATTCAGCTACTGGTTTGCTGCAGATTGCTTTTATCACGGTTAGGTATGGGCCTTGAATTCCTGATCTTTCCAAGACTTTTATCATGACTGGGTGTACGATTTTGTCAAATGCTTTCTCCACATCTAACGAGATGATCATGTGATTTTTGTCTTTGAGGTTTTTTTTATATAATGGATTACGTTGATGGATTTCTGTATATTAAACCATCCCTGCATTTCTGGAATAAAACCTACTTGATCAGGATGGATGATTATTTTAATCTGTTCTTGGATTCTGATAGTGAAAATTTTATTGAGTATTTTTGCATTAATATTCATAAGGGAAATTCGTCTGAAGTTCTCTATCTTTGTTGGATCTTTCTGTGGTTTAGGTATCAGAGTAATTGTGGCTTCATAGAATGAGTTGGGTAGAGTTCCTTCTACTTCTAATTTGTGGAATAGTTTGTGCAGAACTGGAATTAGATCTTCTTTGAAGGTCTGATAGAACTCTGCACTAAACCCATCTGGTCCTGGGCTTTTTTGGTTGGGAGACCATTAATGACTGCTTCTATTTCTTTAGGGGATATGGGACTGTTTAGGTCATTAACTTGATCCTGGTTTAACTTTGGTACCTGGTATCTGTCTAGAAACTTGTCCATCTCATCCAGATTTTCCAGTTTTGTTGAGTATAGCCTTTGTAGAAGGATCTGATGGTGTTTTGGATTTCTTCAGGATCTGTTGTTATGTCTTCCTTTTCATTTCTGATTTTGTTAATTAGGATGTTGTCCCTGTGCCCTCTAGTGAGTCTAGCTAAGGGTTTATCTATCGTGTTGATTTTCTCAAAGAATCAGCTCCTCGTTTAGTTCATTCTTGGAATAGTTTTTCTTGTTTCCACTTGTTTGATTTCGACCCTGAGTTTGGTTATTTCCTGCAATCTACTCCTCTTGGGTTAATTTGCTACATTTTCTTCTAGAGCTTTTAGGTGTGTTGTCAAGCTGCTAGTATGTGCTCTCTCGAGTTTCTTTTTGAAAGCACTCAGAGCAATGAGTTTCCCTCTTAGAAATGCTTTCATAGTGTCTCATAAGTTTGTGTATGTTGTGGCTTCATTTTCATTAAACTCTAAAAAGTCTGTAATTTCTTTTTATTCCTTCCTTGACCAAGGTGTCATTGAGAAGAGTGTTGTTCAGTTTCCACGTGAATGTTGGCTTTCCATTATTTATGTTGTTATTGAAGATCAGCCTTAGTCCATGGTGGTCTGATAGGATGCATGGGACGATTTCAATATTTTTGTATCTGTTAAGGCCTGTATTGAGACCAATTATATGGTCAATTTTGGAGAAGGTACCATGAGGTGCTGAGAAGACGGTATATCTTTTTTTTTTAGGATACATTGTTCTGTAGATATCTGTTAAGTCCATTTGTTTTATCACTTTTGTTAGTTTCACTAAGGAGGGACACTTCATACTCATCAAAGGTAAAATCCTCCAAAAGGAATTCTCAATTCTGAATATCTATGCTCCAAATTCAAGGGCAGCCACATTCATTAAAGACACTTTAGTAAAGCTCAAAGCACACATTCCACCTCACACAATAATAGTGGGAGACATCAACAAACCACTTTCGTCAATGGACAGATTGTGGAAACAGAAACTAAACAGGGACACAGTGAAACTAACAGAAGTTATGAAACAAATGGATCTAACAGATATCTCAAAACATTTTATCCTAAAACAAAAGGATATACCTTCTTCTCAGCACCCCCGGGACCTTCTCCAAAATTGACCATATAGTTGGTCACAAAACAGGCCTGAACACATACAAAAATAATGAAATTGTCCCATGCATCTTATCAGACCGCCATGGTCTAAGGCTGATCTTCAATAACAACATAAATAATGGAAAGCCAACATTCACCTGGAAACAAAACAACACACTTCTCAATGATACCTTGGTCAAGGAAGGAATAAAGAAAGAAATTAAAAACTTTTTAGAGTTTAATGAAAATGAAGCCACAACATACCCAAACCTATGGGACACAATGAAAGCATTACTAAGAGGGAAACTCATAGCTCTGAGTGCCTCCAAAAAGAAACTGGATAGAGCACACACTAGCAGCTTGACAACACACCTAAAAGCTCTAGAAAAAAAGGAAGCAAATTCACCCAAGAAGAGTAGACGGCAGGAAATAATCAAACTCAGGGGTGAAATCAACCAAGTGAAAACAAGAACTATTGAAAGAATTAACCAAACGAGGAGTTGGTTCTTTGAGAAAATCAACGAGATAGATAAACCCTTAGCTAGACACACTAGAGGGCACAGGGACAACATCCTAATTAACAAAATCAGAAATGAAAACGGAGACAGAACAACAGATCCTGAAGAAATCCAAAACACCATCAGATCCTTCTACAAAAGGCTATACTCAACAAACCTGGAAAACCTGGACGAAATGGACAAGTTTCTAGACAGATACCAGATACCAAAGTTAAATCAAGATCAGGTTAAGGATCTAAACAGTCCCATATCCCCTAAAGAAATAAAAGCAGTCATTAATAGTCTCCCAGCCAAAAAAAGCCCAGGACCAGATGGGTTTAGTGCAGAGTTCTATCAGACCTTCAAAGAAGATCTAATTCCAGTTCTGCACAAACTATTCCACAAATTAGAAGTAGAAGGAACTCTACCCAACTCATTCTATGAAGCCACAATTACTCTGATACCTAAACCACAGAAAGATCCAACAAAGATAGAGAACTTCAGACGAATTTCCCTTATGAATATTAATGCAAAAATACTCAATAAAATTCCTGCTAACCGAATTCAACAACACATTAAAGCAATCATCCATCCTAACAAAGTAGGTTTTATTCCAGGGATGCAGGGATGGTTTAATATATGAAAATCCATCAAAGTAATCCATTATATAAACAAACTCAAAGACAAAAACCACATGATCATCTCGTTAGATGCGGAAAAAGCATTCGACAAGATCCAACACCCATTCATGATAAAAGTCTTGGAAAGATCAGGAATTCAAGGCCCATACATAACCATGATAAAAGCAATCTACAGCAAACCAGTAGCCAACATCAAAGTAAAAAGTGAGAAACTTGAAGCAATCCCACTAAAATCAGGGACTAGACAAGGCTGTCCACTCTCTCCATACTTATTCAACATTGTACTTGAAGTCCTAGCCATAGCAATTAGACAACAAAAGGAGATCAAGGGGATACAAATGGAAAAGATGAAGTCAAAATATCACTTTTTACAGATGATATGATAGTATGTATAAGTGACCCTAAAATTTCCACCAGAGAGTCAGACAACCGGCCACCTTCCTAGTGAGAGCACAGGGGTCAGCCCGGCCAGAGAGGTTTCTGCCTCAGGCCCCGGTGGCAGGAGCCTCCTTGGCTCCGGGACTCCGTGGAGTGCAGGCTGCACGGGTGAGGGTGTGGAATACAGAGGCCATCCGTTTCAGGGACAGGCGAGAGCCAGAGAGCTTCTGAGGCAGCGCCATCTTCGGCTCCAGACAACCAGCCACCTTCCTGGTGAGAGCACAGGGGTCCGCCCGGCCAGAGAGGTTTCTGCCTCAGGCCCCGGCGGCAGGAGCCTCCTTGACTCTGGGATTCCACGGAGGGCAGGCTGCACGGGTGAGGGTGTGGAATACAGAGGCCAGCCATTTCAGGAAAAGGCGAGAGCCAGAGAGCTTCTGAGGCAGCGCCATCTTCGACTCCAGACAACCGGCCACCTTCCTGGCCAAAGCAACACAGCTCCTGGGAAAGATTCTGTTTTGGGCCTTCATCTTCAGCCAGGAGGAGGTCCAAACACCAGATAACTGTGCACCTTCCCTGAAAGAGGAGAGCTTGCCTGCAGAGACTGCTCTGACCACTGAAACTCAGAGGAGAGAGCTAGTCTCCCACGACTGCTGATAGAGGGTAACAAAATCAACAGAGGAACAATCTCTGAACAAAGACAACTATAACAACTAACTCCAGAGATTGCCAGATGGCAAAAGGTAAACGTAAGAACCCTACTAACAGAAACCAGGACCACTCACCATCATCAGAACCCAGAACGCCCACTTTGCCCAGTCCAGGGCATCCTAACGCACCTGAAAAGGTAGACCTGGATTTAAAAGCATTTCTCATGATGATGGTAGAGGACATCAAGAAGGACTTTAATAACTCACTTAAGGAAATACAGGAGAACACTGCTAAAGAGTTACAAGTCCTTAAAGAAAAACAGGAAAACACAACCAAACAGGTAGAAGTCCTTATAGAAAAACAGGAAAACACATCGAAACAGGTGATAGAAATGAACAAAACCATACTAGACCTAAAAAGGGAAGTAGACACAATAAAGAAAACACAAAGTGAGGCAACGCTGGAGATAGAAACCCTAGGAAAGAAATCTGGAACCATACATGCCAGCATCAGCAACAGAATACAAGAGATGGAAGAGAGAATCTCAGGTGCAGAAGATTCCATAGAGAACATCGGCACAACAATCAAAGAAAATGGAAAATGCAAAAAGATCCTAACTCAAAACATCCAAGAAATCCAGGACACAATGAGAAGACCAAACCTACGCATAATAGGAGTGGATGAGAATGAAGATATTCAACTCAAAGGACCAGCAAACATCTTCAACAAAATTATTGAAGAAAACTTCCCAAATCTAAAGAAAGAGATGCCCATGAACATACAAGAAGCCTACAGAACTCCAAATAGACTGGACCAGAAAAGAAATTCCTCCCGACACATAATAATCAGAGCATCAAATGCACTAAATAAAGATAGAATACTAAAAGCAGTAAGGGAAAAAGGTCAAGTAACATATAAAGGCAAGCCTATCAGAATTACACCAGATTTTTCACCAGAGACTATGAAAGCCAGAAGAGCCTGGACAGATGTTATACAGACACTAAGAGAACACAAATTCCAGCCCAGGCTACTATACCCAACCAAACTCTCAATTACCATAGATGGAGAAACCAAAGTATTCCACGGCAAAACAAAATTCACCCATTATCTCTCCATGAATCCAGCCCTTCAAAGGATAATAACAGAAAAAAACCAATACAAGGATGGGAACCACGCCCTAGAAAAAACAAGAAGATAATCCCTCAACAAAACTAAAAGAAGACAGCCACAAGAACAGAATGCCAACTTTATCAACAAAAAAAAACAGGAAGCAACAATTACTTTTCCTTAATATCTCTTAATATCAATGGTCTCAACTCCCCAATAAAAAGACATAGACTAACAAACTGGCTACACAAACAAGACCCAACATTTTGCTGCTTACAGGAAACTCATCTCAGAGAAAAAGATAGACACTACCTCACAATGAAAGGCTGGAAAACAATTTTCCAAGCAAATGGTATGAAGAAACAAGCTGGAGTAGCCATCCTAATATCTGATAAGATAGACTTCCAACCCAAAGTCATCAAAAAAGACAAGGAGGGGCACTTCATACTCATCCAAGGTAAAATCCTCCACGAGGAACTATCAATTCTGAATATCTATGCTCCAAATACAAGGGCAGCCACATTCATTAAAGACACTTTAGTAAAGCTCAAAGCACACATTGCACCTCACACAATAATAGTGGGAGACTTCAACACACCACTTTCACCAATGGACAGATCATGGAAACAGAAACTAAACAGGGACACAGTGAAACTAACAGAAGTGATGAAACAAATGGACCTAACAGATATCTACAGAACATTTTATCCTAAAACAAAAGGATATACCTTCTTCTTAGCACCTCATGGTACCTTCTCTAAAATTGACCACATAATTGGTCACAAAACAAACCTCAACATATACAAAAATATTGAAATTGTCCCATGCATCCTATCAGAACACCATGGTCTAAGGCTGATCTTCAATAACAAAATAAATAATAGAAAGCCAACATTCACTGGAAACTGAACAACACTCTTCTCAATGATACCTTAGTCAAGGAAGGAATAAAGAAAGAAATTAAGGACTTTTTGGAGTTTAATGAAAATGAAGCCACAACATACCCAAACTTATGGGACACAATGAAAGCATTCCTAAGAGGAAAACTCATAGCTCTGAGTGCCTCCAAAAAGAAACTAGAGAGAGCACACATTAGCAGCTTGACAACACACCTAAAATGTCTAGAAGAAAAGGAAGCAAATTCACCCAAGAGGAGTAGACAGCAGGAAATAATCAAACTCAGGGGTGAAATCAACCAAGTGGAAACAAGAAGAACTGTTCAAAGAATCAACCAATCAAGGAGCTGATTCTTTGAGAAAACCAACAAGATAGATAAACCCTTAGCCAGACTCACTAGAGGGCACAGGGAAAGCATCCTATTTAACAAAATCAGAAATGAAAAGGGAGACATTACAACAGATCCTGAAGAAATCCAAAATACCATCAGATGCTTCTACAAAAGGCTATACTCAACAAAACTGGAAAACCTGGACGAAATGGACAAATATCTGGACAGATACCAGGTACCAAAGTTGAATCAGGATCAAGTTGACCATCTAAATAGTCCCATATCCCCTAAAGAAATAGAAGCAGTTATTAATAGTCTCCCAGCCAAAAAAAGCCCAGGACCAGATGGTTTAGTGCAGAGTTCTATCAGACCTTCAAAGAAGATCTAATTCCAGTTCTTCACAAACTATTCCAAAAGGTAGAAGTAGAAGGTACTCTACACAACTCATTTTATGAAGCCACTATTACTCTGATACTTAAACCACAAAAAACCCAACAAAGATAGAGAACTTCAGACCAATTTCTCTTATGAATATCGATGCAAAAATCCTCAATAAAGTTCTTGCTAACCGAATCCAAGAACACATCAAAACAATCATCCATCCTGACCAAGTAGGTTTTAACCAGGGATGCAGGGATGGTTCAATATACGGAAATCCATCAATGTAATCCAGTATATAAACAAACTCAAAGACAAAAACCACATGATCGTCTCATTAGATGCTGAGAAGCATTTGACAAATCCAACATCCATTCATGATAAAAGTCTTGGAAAGATCAGGAATTCAAGGCTCATACCTAAACATGATAAAAGCAATCTACAGCAAACCAATAGCCAACATCAAAGTAAATGGTGAGAAGCTGGAAGCAATCCCACTAAAATCAGGGACTAGACAAGGCTGTCCACTCTCGCCCTACCTATTCAACATTGTACTTGAAGTCCAAGCCAGAGCAATTAGACAACAAAAGGAGATCAAGGGGATACAAATTGGAAAGGAATAAGTCAAAATATCACTTTTTGCAGATGATATGATAGTATATATAAGTGACCCTAAAAATTCCACCAGAGAACTCCTAAGCCTGATAAACAGCTTCGGTGAAGTGGCTGGATATAAAGTAAACTCAAACAAGTCAATGGACTTTCTCTACACAAAGAATAAACAGGCTGAGAAAGAAATTAGGGAAACAACACCCTTCTCAATAGTCACAAATAATATAAAATACCTTGGCGTGACTCTAACTAAGGAAGTGAAAGATCTGTATGATAAGAACTTCAAGTCTCTAAAGAAAGAAATTAGAGAAGATCTCAAAAGATGGAAAGATCTCCCATGCTCATGGATTGGCAGGATCAACATTGTAAAAATAGCCATCTTGCCAAAAGCAATCTACATATTCAATGCAATCCCCATCAAAATTCCAACTCAATTCTTCAACGAATTAGAAAGGGCAATTGGCAGATTCATCTTGAATAACAAAAAACCGAGGATAGCAACAACTCTTCTCAAGGATAAAAGAACCTCTGGTGGAATCACCATGCCGGACCTAAAACTGTACTACAGAGCAATTGTGATCAAAACTGCATGGTACTGGTATAGTGACAGACAAGTAGACCAATGGAACAGAATTGAAGACCCAGAGATGAATCCACACACCTATGGTCACTTGATCTTTGACAAGGGAGCTAAAACCACCCAGTGGAAAAAAAACAGCATTTTCAACAAATGGTGCTGGCACAACTGGTTGTTATCATGTAGAAGAATGCAAATCGATCCATACTTATCTCCTTGTACTAAGGTCAAATCTAAGTGGATTAAGGAACTCCACATAAAACCAGAGACACTGAAACTTATAGAGGAGAAAGTAGGGAAAAGCCTTGAAGATATGGTCACAGGGGAAAAATTCCTGAATAGAACAGCAATGGCTTGGCTGTAAGATCAAGAATCGATAAATGGGACCTCATAAAATTGCAAAGCTTCTGCAAAGCGAAAGACACCGTCAATAAGACTAAAGGCCACCAAGAGATTGGGAAAGAATCTTTACCTATCCCAAATCAGATAGGGGACTAATATCCAATATATATGAAGAACTCAAGAAGGTGGACTCCAGAAAATCAAATAACCCCATTAAAAAATGGGGCTCAGAGCTGAACAAAGAATTCTCACCTGAGGAATACCGAATGGCAGAGAAGCACCTGAAAAAATGTTCAACATCCTTAATCATCAGGGAAATGCAAATCAAAACAACACTGAGATTCCACTTCACTCCAGTCAGAAGGGCTAAGATCAAAAACTCAGGTGACAGCAGATGCTGGCGAGGATGTGGAGAAAGGGGAACACTCCTCCATTGTTGGTGGGATTGCAAGCTTGTACAACCACTCTGGAAATCAGTCTGGCGGTTCCTCAGAAAACTGGACATAGTACTACCGGAGGATCCCGCAATACCACTCCTGGGCATATATCCAGAAGATGTCCCAACCGGTAAGAAGAACACATGCTCCACTATGTTCATAGCAGCCTTATTTATAATAGCCAGAAGCTGGAAAGAACCCAGATGCCCCTCAAAAGAGGAATGGATACAGAAAATGTGGTACATTTACACAATGGACTACTACTCAGCTATTAAAAAAATGAATTTATGAAATTCCTAGGCAAATGGATGGACCTCGAGGGTATCATCCTGAGTGAAGTAACCCAATCACAAAGGAACTCGCACAATATGTATTCACTGATAAGTGGATATTAGCACAGAAACTTAGGATACCCAAGATATAAGATACAACTTGCCAAACGCATGAAATTCAAGAAGAACGAAGACCAAAGTGTGGACACTCTACCCTTTCTTAGAAATGGGAACAAAACACCCATAGAAGTAGTTACAGAGACAAAATTTGGAGCTGTGACGAAAGGATGGACCATCTAGTGATTGCCATATGCAGGGATCCATCCCATAATCAGCTTCCAAATGCTGACACCATTGCATACACTAGCAAGATTTTGCTGAAAGGACCCAGATATAGCTCTCTTTTGAGACTATGCCGGGGCCTAGCAAACACAGAATTGGATGATCACAGTCAGCTATTGGATGGGTTACATGGCCCCTTATGGAGGAGCTAGAGAAATTACCCAAGGAGCTAAAGGGAACTGCAACCCTATAGGTGGAACAACAATATGAACTAACCAGTACTCGGGAGCTCTTGTCTTTAGCTGCATATGTATCAAAAGATGGCCTAGTCGGTCATCACTGCAAAGAGAGGCCCATTGGACTTGCAAACTTTATATGCCCCAGTACAGGGGAACACCAGGGCCAAAAGGGGCAGTGGGTGGGTAGGGGATTGGGGGGGGTGGGTATGGGGGACCTTTGGGATAGCATTGAAAATGTAAACGAGGAAAATACCTAATAAAAAAAAATTTCCACCAGAAAACTCCTAAACCTGATAAACAGCTTCAGTGAAGTAGCTGGATATAAAATTAACTCAAACAATAATACACAAATAATAAACAGTCTGAGAAAGAAATTAGGGAAACAACACCCTTCTCAATAGTCACAAATAATATAAAATATCTTGGCGTGACTCTAACTAAGGAAGTGAAAGATCTGTGTGATAAAAACTTCAAGTCTCTGAAGAAAGAAATTAAAGAAGATCTCAGAAGATGGAAAGATCTCCCATGCTCATGGATTGGAAGGATCAACATTGTAAAAATGGCTATCTTGCCAAAAGCAATCTACAGATTCAATGCAATCCCCAACAAAATTCCAACTCAATTCTTCAACAAATTAGAAAGAGCAATCTGCAAATTCATCTGGAATAACAAAAAACCTAGGATAGCAAAAACTCTTCTCAATGATAGAAGAACCTCCAGTGGAATCACCATGCCTTACCTAAAGCTTTACTACAGAGCAATTGTGATAAAAATTGCATGGTACTGGTGTAGTGACAGAAAAGTAGACCAATGGAATATAATTGAAGACCCAGAAATGAACCCACACACCTATGGTCACTTGATCTTTGACAAGGGAGCTAAAACCATCCAGTGTAAAAAAGACAGCATTTTCAACAAATGGTGCTGGCACAACTGGTTGTTATCATGTAGAAGAATGCGAATCAATCCTTCCTGTCTCCTTGTACTAAGGTCAAATCTAAGTGGATCAAGGAACTTCACATAAAACCAGAGACACTGAAACTTATAGAGGAGAAAGTGGGGAAAAGCCTTGAAGATATGGTCACAGGGGGGAAATTCCTGAATAGAACAGCAATGGCTTGTGCTGTAATATCGAGAATTGACAAATGGGACCTCATGAAACTACAAAGCTTCTGCAAGGCAAAAGACACAGTCAATAAGACAAAAAGACCACCAACAGATTGGGAAATGATCTTTACCTATCCTAAATCAGATAGGGGACTAATATCCAATATATGTAAAGAACTCAAGAAGGTGGACTCCAGAAAATCAAATAACCCCATTAAAAATGGGGCTCAGAGCTGAACAAAGATTTCTCACCTGAGGAATACCGAATGGCAGAGAAGCACCTGAAAAAATGTTCAACATCCTTAATCATCAGGGAAATGCAAATCAAAACAACCCTGAGGTTCCACCTCACACCAGTCAGAATGGCTAAGATCAAAATTTCAGGTGACAGCAGATGCTGGCTAGGATGTGAAGAAAGAGGAACACTCCTCCATTGTTGGTGGGAATGGAAGCTTGTACAACCACTCTGGAAATCATTCTGGCGGTTCCTTAGAAAATTGGACATAGTACTACAGGAGGATCCCGCAATACCACTCCTGGGCATATATCCAGAAGATGTCCCAACCGGTAAGAAGGACACATGCTCCACTATGTTCATAGCAGCCTTATTTATAATAGCCAGAAGCTGGAAAGAACCCAGATGTCCCTCAACAGAGGAATGGATACAAAAAATGTGGTACATGTACACAATGGAGTACTACTCAGCTATTAAAAAGAATGAATTTATGAAATTCCTAGCCAAATGGATGGACCTGGAGGGCATCATCCTGAGTGAAATAACACAATCACAAAGGAACTCCTGCAACATTTACTCATTGATAAGTGGATATTAGCCCAAAACTTAGGATACCCAAGATATAAGATACATTTGCTAAACGCATGTAACTCAAGAAAAATGAAGACCAAAGTGTGGTCACTGTGCCCCTTCTTAAAATTGGGAACAAAACACCCATGGAAGGAATTACAGAGACAAAGTTTGGAGCTGTGATGAAAGGATAGACCATCTAGAGACTGCCATATGCAGGGATCCACCCCATAATCAGCTTCCAAACGCTGACACCATTGCACACACTAGCAAGATTTTGCTGAAAGGACCCAGATATAGCTGTCTCATGTGAGACTATGCTGGGGCCTAGCAAACACAGAAGTGCATGCTCACAGTCAGCTATTGGATGGATCACAGGGCCCCCAATGGAGGAGCTAGAGAAAGTACCCAAGGAGCTAAAGGGATCTGTAACCCTAGAGGTGGAACAACATTATGAACTAACCAGTACTCCGGAGCTCTTGACTCTAGCTGCATATGTATCAAAAGATGGCCTAGTCGGCCATCACTGGAAAGAGAGGCCCATTGAACACACAAACTTTATATGCCCCAGTACAGGGGAACGCCAGGGCCAAAAAAAATGGGAATGGGTGGGTAGGGAAGTGTGGTGGGGGGAAGGTATGGGGGACTTTTGGGATAGCATTGGAAATGTAATTGAGGAAAATATGTAATAAAAATAAATAAATTATAAATAAATAAATAAATAAATAAAAGCTGCTTTGAACATAAAAAAAATAAAAATAAATAAAAATCTTGAGGACATTGTATTAAATTAAATAATCCAATTACAAAATAAAAAATACTACATAATTTAATTTAGATGTGATATCCACTAATTAAATTCACACAACCAGTGGAAAGGTATTTCCAGTGGAAATTTGGTAAGAATCCAAAGTTCTTTTTTAATGTCAAAAGGCTGAGTGGGTACTTCGTAAAAAGAAATACAGAGAACAAGAAGCAAGCAGAGCGAGCAATAGAGCACTTCTTAAGAGAAAAGATGGTCAGGGGAGATGGTGTTTTTTACTTTCCCAGAGAATGATCTATTATGACAACACATATGGTTTTGAGTGAAGAAGATGCTGAGTACATAACAAGCCACAGTAAAGGAGCAAATAGCAATTAGCAAGTTTATAAATAATAGATAGCAAAACAACCAGAGGAAATTGAATGGGGAAACCCTATTGAGATAATCAGCAGGAGCTCTCTCTAGAAAGTGTTCTGGGTAGAGCACAGTGACTCCTTGGGTAAGGGTTGAAATAAAAGAACAAATAACAAGAAAGGTAATATCATCGAACTGGGCATTCACAAACACCAGCAGAATCTGTCAGGGGAAGTTAATCAGTTAGTTCCTGATTGATCCTTCTCTCCATGGATGAGCTTCCGGTGGTTGAACACTGGACTCATTTCCCACTGCAGAAATTTTCTATCAAGCGTTAAACAATAGTAAAATCTGTTGGAAATGGTTTACCTTCCAGCTATTCTAAATAAAATGATTTTTTTTTTATTCTTTCCATGTTTTTCTGCCCTTTCCTCTCTTTCACAGAGTTAGAGGGGCAGCCCATCTGGCAAGGATCCTTGAAAGACAATTTGAAATAAACACATTGAGGTTTGAAATGAGATGGGGAGGGACTTCTAGAGCAAGCTCCAGATTCTCAGTGAGCTCAAGCAACAAATGGCAATTTACAATTACAATGCACATTACCTATGTTCATATAATTATATTCTTTATCGAGGAACACCAAGCTGAAGCTGAAGTGAAGATAGTTTTAGTTGGAGGCAGGCATCTCTTAGGGTGGCAATTATCTTAAGTTCTTTGAGGTTGAGGATAGTTTTCTTTTATCACTGCCTTATTTATCGATTGATATGGCCATCATGTGGCTGCCTATTTGGTGTTTCTGTTCAAATAAATTTGATGTTGCTGTTGATGGGAAATTTCTTTGTTGTGTGCTGATATAACAGGCAGTCTATTTCTGAGTGTCTCCTTTAATTTTAATTAAGACATAAACTAAAAGCTATCTCTTGATCAAGTGAGTAAATTAATCTCTCTCAAAAACAATTTTACATATAAGAGAAATATTAATGACATAAATAATAGAACCTTCACACATTTTTATCTTGGATGCTTCTGATTTTATAATGATGAAAGACAGCACTACTCAGATTGATTTTTACCAGTGTGATGCTTCACAGTCTAAGGGGAAATGACTAGCTTCCCCTTGCTCTGATTTCAGAAATTTGACCTGTCATTCAAATCTCTGTAGCTGACAGAGCATTTACCCTTGTAAAAAGGCTTTGAAAAACTCCAGGCTTAAAGAGATGAAAGACTGTCCCTACTATTTACTTGATTAGAATCTAAGGAAAGGTATGCCTTTTCAAAACCTCTTTTTTTCCCATAAATTAAATTCTTTGTAAAAGAAATATTTGGCTTTTCTTAAGACTTATTTCAAAACATAAGAAAATAGCACATTTGTAGAATATGAGGAACATACTTTGATTTATTTAGAAATGAATACAGTCAGAGATTATACTAATTTCTACTTTAAATAACAATATCTATTAGAAACACTAACAGTTATAATCATGCAATTATTAGCTTCATGCCAGATACTTAGCTAGAACTTTACAGGCATTACTTCATTTAATCCCTTCAGCCTCCCACAGTGTAGGCTATTATTATGACTGTTTTACAAAACAAAACAAAACAAAACAAAACAAAACAAAACAAAACAAAACAAAACAAAACAAAACCCTGAATCTTAGAGAAGCTAAGTAGCTCATCCAAGGTCACAGACCCTTAGTAACAATGTCAATTCTTACAAAAAATATTTATTTACTTCATTTATGAGGGAAGGTCAAGATATGGCTCAACAATTAAGAGTGCTTGCTGCTTTTCTAGAGAACTGAAGGTTAGTTTCTAGCATCTACATTGGTTGGCTCACAGCTGCCTGTAACTCTAATGCCCTCTATGTACTCTGAAGAAACATGCCACAATGTGGCATATTCTCTCACAGACATAGACACATACATGTAAATAATCCTTCTATATGGCTACCTTTCATATCACCAGAATGAGATATTCATGGTGCTGAGTGTGTGAGAGGAGGAACAGTTACAACAGTCTTAACCAGGTGTAAACACTGTGAAGTACAATAATAACTAACATTGCAAGATACACCAATGGGTGCAATAGAGTAATGAATGTTATAGAGTAACCAGCTCTTCTGTGGTTTAATTTAATGCCTACTTTACATAAGAAAACACATATCTAGTACTGTTAATATGGCTGAAAATCCATCCTGGGGAGTGTTTAAGAGTAAAACTACTAATGTTTGGTACAGGGACTTAATATCAAACTGACCTTCAAATTATTATTCGTATATCCATCGATTAGTATAATTTTAAGATCTCATCAAACAACTTTTGTTGTACAGTAGATAACAGATAACAGAGAAGCTCATGACCTGTCAAAGTGTTGAGAATGAGTATCTGTTCAAAGGGTTATATAAGTAACACGCTCCATGTCAAGATTGGGTAGCCTTTTATGAAGTTGTGCTAGTGGTACCACATAGAACTTCCAAAAGTTACAGGATATCTCTGTTGTTCTTCATTACCCTCCAAAACTTAATGGTATGACCCTATTGCTGAATGTACTTGATTCATAGAACATGGAGAAATCAAACTGGTATACATATACAAGTTTCATCTCTGCTGACCAGCTTTCATAGTGTTAAAAGTTCTACCAGAGGAGAAAAGTAACCATCAATCATATCCAAACTGTGAGTTCTGAGAGCTAACATAATGGTTGAACTGCCAAGACACATGCACTGGTACAATAGCACAAATGTTATGGGAGTAACTGAACACTTTCAGATTGGATTTAAGGTGTGATTCACAAGATGTAATCCATACCTGGAACCATTATTTTGGCCATGAACCAGGACAAGAGAGGTCATAGACCCTATGGGACAATCCATTAATTTAATTTATTCTGATAAATAAGCATAGTATTAAACTGACTTCTAATGACTTAACAGTGTATCCATAGATTAGTATGCCTCTCAAGGCTCATCATAGAAGCTTTTGCCTGAAGTAGATGGTGATTAACACAGAGAACTACAACTAGACAGCATGTAGAGCTTAGAAGATTGTGGAATATTCAGCCACAAATGGGACATTTACATCATACTCTGTTGGAGTTGAGTCTGGCTTCCAGTTTCCCAAGGAAGACAGTGAAAGGGGGTATGGAGTTGGCCTTCAGGGCTAAAAGCTCCTTATTTTGGCAATTTAACTCTTTAAATCATTGCTATTCTGTGACAAAAGCTGTTGGCTTCTGGCAACCTAACTGCTGCAGATAGAAGAAAGAAAGAAAAAAACTTAGTTGCTTGGGCTCTTTTCTTTCTGGCTCAAGGGCCCCTTGCTGGCCAGACAAGATGCTCAGAGATCGTTAACTCTTTGTGTGCCAGAGAGAAAAGATAAGGAGGAAAGCCAGGTGCTCACAGCTGTGTTTGTGTGTCCATTGCAGCCATGCAAAATCCATCTCCAAGAAACTCACTTGTTAGCCAGTCTTTCCTAGATGGTTTCTGTTAATACTACTCCCCACCAAGGCTCAGATATTGTCATGGGAAAGGAACAGAAAGACTATAAGCAACAGAAGTGGTGGATAATTACAATGAAAAATGGATCCAAATTGCACATATGAACTTACAGCGTCTATGACACCATACACAAAGCTATGAAAATGCAAAACAGATAAAACCTCATCCTTAGCTAAGAATCTATTGGCAATTGATATCTGCTGTGAGAGGAAGTCATTTTTCTTTAAGAGTATGACTCTTGGTAGCTTGACTAGGCAGCAGGGTTATCACCATGTCCAAGAGTACTTGGACAACAAAAAATGGACATAATGATCTAAAAAAGATAGACGAAACAAAAGATTCAAATTTGAGTATGTAGAGAAATAGGGGTGGATATGGGAGAAGTTAGGAGAAACAGTAAGATAAATGTGATCAAAATACGTTGCATGCATGCATAAAATTCAAAGCAAATAGTAACATATATTTCATTCATAAAAATAAAACAAATATTTTTAAAGTATTTGAAATGTACTTAAAAAATGAAGTAATTGAAATATGCAACAAAATCTAAGCTCTACTCATTGCTGCTGGCTAAGAAAAAGTAGGTGTTCTCTTTGTGGGGCAAGGGTTATGGTTGATCATATTTTTCTGAAATAAAATACAAACTATCCAAGCAAAATAATTTTTACAGCCATGTGCTAATCAGCTTTGCATTAATGAAGCAAATACCCATGACTAATCAACTTGTGAAGATAGAAAAGTTTATTTTCACTCATAGTTTTAGATTGCTCAGTGCATGTTTAGTTGGATTCATCACAGTAAGAGTGATGAGGCAACTGCACACAATGGGACAGACAAAGCCCATTCATTCTCACAATGGAGAGTCAAAAGAGAGAAGGACCCATAGGCAGGTATGTGCTGAAATTCAGAAGCCTCCGAATCCCCATCATCTCTTCTTATACTCCAGGTTCTGGAGTACATTGAAAATCAAACTATGGCAGATCTCCTATCAGTTTTACATCTTATATTTTGTGTTGTTGATTCTGTTTCTTAAACAAATTTTTATTTTAAACAGAATTCATGTTTGTCCCTTCATCAAATAAGATTCTATTTTTCTCCAACATTCTTGACCTCTGGACATTCTGCTTATCTCCTGAAAAGAAGATTAAGAAAAGAAGTTTCAAGAATGAGTAGAAGACAATGTTTGGGTTTTTCTTTCAAGGATTATTTGCCTTATCTAATGTCTACAAGATCCCATTACCAGTGTCTTATATTTCCTTGGTTTTTGGTTTTTTTGTTTGTTTGTTTGTTTGTTTTTGTTTTTTAGTCTAAGAGTACTATTTTATTGAGCTCTGTAATCTAAATAGTCTCAAGAAATGGTGCCTCTTAAATTTTCAAAGTGGGTAAGTATCACCCACAGAAAACATTGAAATGGATATTTTAATTAAGCGGGTGAAGGCAGGAGAGCTTTGTTGTTTGCCAGAGCCATTCTATTTTCTACAGCATCTCCATCTTGGTTGAAGTGTGGCTACGGTTAATCTCTGAGTAAATTAACTTGTGTCTCTAGATTCTCCCCTTCTTTAATCTACAGACCCTAAGTAATGGCTAGCAGAGAAATATGTTTATAGATCACATTACATTCTTTGACTAGTCATTATTTAACTCTACAGTGGTCAATTGGAAGCCAAAAACAAAAATCTTTCCAACTCTTCCTGCACCTTCTATTCCTACTCAGTTATTGCCCCAGCTTGTAAATGAATGATGAGTGGGCTCTGGAGTTTACAGAGACACCCTTTACAAAAATCATTCCCTCAAAGAAAGCTAGTAGTATCCTGTCACCTGATCTTTGTCTGTCCATTCTTCATGGTTACAATTCATGTGGGTTTCACATTTAAAACACTATAGTTGATACCAGCTTTGCTGGTCTGTTGATACACTTTTTGTAACCAGTGTCAAGAGACTGCTTAATTTTTTAGTATTAAAAATAGATTTTATTATCTCTCTTAAACCTATTTTTCCTGTTCTCATCTTTGAGAACCTTTAACAGCATATTTGTCATTTTCTTAAAATCTTCTTATATTCACAGACATTTATGCTCACCAATATTGCAAAAAAAAATTTTTGGGGTGTAGATTCTCTTTAGAATGTTTGATAAATGAGTTGTTAAATGCATGAAAGAATTTCTAGATGAATGTATAGATGATGTGTATGTGATGGATAAATAATTAAATAAAAATTGCATAAAACTTTTCAAACTTCTGGCCACGGAAAATTTGAAAGAATCCAAGCTGCCTATAGAGATTTGTGTAGGAGGAGTCTCTAGTGTTGAGATCTGAAAGGGGAAAAGCTAACCAGATATGAGTTCTTTAATGTCTTCTTGGGTTGGAGACCAGTAGTATTCCTCTGAGGGAAGGAGAAAAAAACAACTTTTTAGAAGTCAATCAGGCTGCCAATGTACATGGTTAAGGTATAAGACATAACACAAACATCTAGTGATGAACATGGGGATGAAGCTGAGACTTTAGATAAAGATTCAGCTGCAGTGAAGTCAGCACCAGACAGGTAGCAAAGCTGGCTTGGTGCTTACTCTGCAATGCAGACACTTTTCCTTTGCATCTTTTAGTCCTTAAGGAAGATTAAATTTAGAAACCTAACTAAGGACAGAGGGCTATTGTATGAGGGAGAAGTTAAAACTGAGCTGTGTCCCACATAGGACTGAAGAATTTCACTTTTGTTGATTAAACTTGAAATTCTTAATGCATATAGTACATTCTCAACATTACCCTCATACCCCAGACCCCTCTCACTACAGAATGAGATAGGTCAATGGTGTTTCAATGATTCTGAGAGAATTTCCCTGAGTAGCTGTGACTAATTATAGACAACTAAGAATTAATAGAATCATCCTGTGTCAATCAGCTTTACATCTTTGCTTTGTCACCACTCTGCCTTTACTGTTTTGTTTTGTTTACCACAGAAACCCATATTTAAGGGCCCATTTTGTTTCCGTTAGAATGCCAACTTGCCTGGTTCACATAATAGAAAATCTTTATAGAGGAAGGCCTTAGTCATTTTAAACTTTGAATTAATTTTTCTTTTGGATAACAGAGCTATAATTATCCAAACAGCATAATCTGTTTCAATATTGAAAAAATTTAATTATGAGTAGTGAGGCATTTACTGTTTGGGTCTCTCAAATTCTAGGTCCCACAAAGGTGTAAAATATTTTGTTATTCTTTATTTACTAAAAATATTTATGCTTCTGCCTGAAATGACCATTAATGTTTTCTAGAATTAAAATGGCAGCATAATGTGCTTATGAAGATGGCCAAAGTCAAATTTATATAAACAATGATTACATAATGTGAATTAAGGAGTATTAGGAACTACTGAACAGTGGTGAGTTCCGTCTACTACACAAAATGTTCTGACATAAAAAGTATGAGTCATGACAGGCAAGCAGAACACTTGTTTCTTGTTTTCAGATTTAAATAGCCAAAAAGGATTTTTTGTTTCTTTTATTATTTATGATTTTTGCCATAGCCCACTTTCCTGGTATACACCAATGTGTTTGAAAAATGCCTTGATTTATGACTTTCTTTGTTCTATTTCTATAAAACCTGCATCCAAATGTTCAATTATCAAAACCTAAATCTGTGTTCTTGGGCCATGGTCACTCATATTGACTTCAAAATAAACATGTCTTATTCCTTTTGTGGTAAGAGTTGTGTTTGCTATGTTGACTATTGAAATAGACACTCAAAAGTGATATTTACAATCTGCTGCAAGGCTTTCAGACACTTCTTGCAGGCTGTATCCGTCTCTTGAATATAAAGGTCTCATTTTGCACAAGTCTATGCCAAGATTTAGTTTGTTTTATTAAAAAACAATGATTCTAATGTTGTTAGAAGATATTGTTTGGAATTTGTACTTGTATTGCTTCCACCCTTGGTGCAGGAAACATTTTCTTGTGCAATTACTGGTCCTTTTTTTTGGGGGGGGGGGAATACTATTCTTCTGTGCTTACTTTTTAAGTTAGTTATTTGAAGTTTTGCTATTGAGCTGAGGTCTTCATATATTTGGCAAATTGACACATGGCTTATGAGAATTTTCTCTTACTCTTAGCTTGTAACTCTGTTTGCCCTGGTCCATGGGTCAGTCAACAGGGTCTGCAAAAGAAAGAGTGGGGACTGAGGGGCAAGAGACTCGAAGAATAGAGACAACACAGGCTATCTGCTCAAGTCTGGAGTCTTGAGTCTTGTTTCTTGAAAGGCAACTATTGGTATACATGCACTTGCTGGGGAGTACAGCTGGAAACACTTAACCATAGGTCCAGGATGTACAGGAGAAAAACAAGATGTTATCAGATTGTTTTCAGCTGTGGTGGGCTTCTTACAAAAATATCATGCTTGGAAAACAAGTCTCTTGTCAGGGTGGAAAAGTACCAACCTGTAAGTAAATAGCCTGAGATGACCGCAAAGATGATAGTCACTTTCTGCTAAGAGTCAGCTCCCAACATCTGTTGACAGTTTTCTAATTTTTTATTTTGATGGGATACTGTTTGACTCTACTTGGTTGGCTATGTTGTGGTCATACACAAGAGAAAGTCATTGCTTAGCCTGAGAATTCAGGAAATCTTCAATGTTTTCTTCCGAAAGTCTTACATACTAAGACATTTCATTCAAGCTCTTAATATAATGACATTTGTATATGAAATTATGTAAATACTCAGGTTTATTCTTTGGCATATTAATAGCCATCTCTCCAGCACTCCCTATTGAAGGCATTGTACTTTCCCTGTTGTATATTTTTTGATACTTTCATTAATAAATACATGGACTTCATTATGTACCCTTCATCCTTCCCTATTGATTTATATGCTGGTTTTGTACATAGTAATAAGGCATCTTAGTTATGTTGTTTTTACTGTGTATTTAAAAAATCAGTAGTATGATATCCACAAAACTGCTTTTAATGTTCAACACTGTCTTTGATACACAGAGGCCTATGTGACCACAAAATTCCACACAAATATGAGATTTTTTTCACTTTCTGTAGAAAACTACGATGCAAATTTTAATGGGGATTGCATTGAGTTATGTTTACTATGAGCAACATGGACTTGTTAATACTGTTCATTCTTTTAACACATTAACACAGCATAACTTTCCATTTATTTATATCCTCTATGACTATTTTATTAATAAACTATTCTTTCTTGAGTTCAGAACTTTCATCTTCTAAGTTATATCCCTATTTTGGTAATGTTATTGTGAATGAGATTCCTTTTTCTTAATTTCCCTTTCAAATTGTTGATATAGATACATGCAATATATTTGTATGGTGGTTTTCTTTTTTTTTTTTTTTCACCTGGGCCGTATGATCAAAGATCTTTTGAAAATGGATGGAAAAATTGTATATTACATTGTTGAAAATTATTAATGGAATGCAAGATGATAGCACTATTTGGTCTTAGGTTTCTTCTCATTTCCTAAAGCAGAATCATGCTCTAACTGTTTTCTCTACATTTCTCATTTATTGGAAACCAAGTGCTTGGAAATTCAACCATACACTTCTGTGTGCTAAGATAGTAGTTAAAGTTCCTAAGAACCACAAGTTTACAAGATCCTTAACCATAGCCCGTACTCAGTGAGAATATTTATAATATGCCTTGGCTGGGGTGGAACATGACTGATAATCTCACTGAGTATTACAGACCAGTACTGTCTATCTGAGCTAGTGCTGCTATCTCCAGATACCATCTTTGAGCTGATGTTTTTTTTTGTTGTTGTTGTTGTTGTTTTTGTTTTGTTTTGTTTTTTCCTGTAGTTGTGGTAATTACTTTTAAAAGTTTCCTGCTATTACATACACGTGAGTACTTGGGATTTGAATTCAGGTCCTCATGCTGTGCAGCAAGCAGTTTTGTTCATTGAGTCATCTTCCTAGCTCTGTATTATAAATATATTCTACTTTCTGTTTCTTACATTTGTTTGCTTAAGTTAGGCAATGATTTAAAATGTTTCTTGAAAAGTCAAATGTTTAACCCAAAAGTGAAAGCAAAACAGTTTTAAAAATTGAACAAGGTATGAAATCTTTGAAAAAAAAAAAACTGATTGTATAAGATTAATTTTTGAAAAGAGCAAACATCCAGATAAAGAATTGTTATCAACAGATTTGCTTTAAAGATTCTTCAGTTCATTGTTTTTGCTGTTCCTAAATATATGAATCTCATTTCCAGAAATAAGATTATATGAGGTGACCTACCATCCCAGTAGGTTTTCCTACATGTCTGATTGAAATGAAGACATCAAGGTTTTTGTTTTTTTTTAATCTGTTAGTTTTTACCTTTTTTTTTTTTTGAAACAAAAATACAGAGGTTTTATATGTAAACTTGTTAGAACAATACTCATAAAAATATCGAGGCAGAGGCATGCAGAAGGAAGAAAAAACATATTGATCAGAGAGTACTTTCTTATTTTAAAATATTTTTATTAGGTATTTTCCTCATTTACATTTCCAATGCTAACCCAAAAGTCCCCCAAACACCCCCCCACTCTCCTAACCACCCACTCCAACTTTTTGGGCCTGGCATTCCCCTGTACAGGGGCATATAAAGTTTGCAAGTCCAATGGGCCTCTCTTTTCAGTGATGGCCAACTAGGCCATCTTTTGATACATATGCAGCTAGAGTCAAGAGCTCCGGAGTACTGGTTAGTTCATAATGATGTTCTACCTATAGGGTTGCAGATCCATTTAGCTCCTTGGGTATTTTCTCTAGCTCCTCCATTGGGGGCCCTGTGATCCATCCAATAGCTGACTGTGAGCATCCACTTCTGTGTTTGCTAGGCCCCGGCATAGTCTCATAAGAGACAGCTATATCTGGGTCCTTTCAGCAAAATCTTGCTAGTGTGTGCAATGGTGTCAGCGTTTGGAAGCTGATTATGGGATGGATCCCCAGATATGGCAGTCTCTAGATGGTCCATCCTTTTGTCACAGCTCCAAACTTTGTCTCTGTAACTCCTTCCATGGGTGTTTTGTTCCCAATTCTAAGAAGGGGCAAAGTGTCCACACTTTGGTCTTCGTTCTTCTTGAGTTTCATGCGTTTAGCAAATTGTATCTTATATCTTGGGTATCCTAAGTCTCTGGGCTAATATCCACTTATCAGTGAGTACGTATCATTTGAGTTCTTTTGTGATTGGGTTACCTCACTCAGGATGATGCCCTCCAGGTCCATCCATTTGCCTAGGAATTTCATAAATTCATTCTTTTTAATAGCTGAGTAGTACTCCATTGTATAAATGTACCACATTTTCTGTATCCATTCCTCTGTTGAGGGGCATCTGGGTTCTTTCCAGCTACTGGCTATTAAAATAAGGCTGCTATGAACATAGTGGAGCATGTGTCCTTGTTACAGGTTGGGACATTTTCTGGACATTTTCTGCCCAGGAGAGGTATTGCGGAATCCTAGGTAGTACTATGTCCAATTTTCTGAGGAACCACCAGACTGATTTCCAGAGTGGTTGTACAAGCTTGCAATCCCACCAACAATAGAGGAGTGTTCCTCTTTCTCCACATCCTAGCCAGCATCTGCTGTCACCTGAATTTTTGATCTTAGCCATTCTAACTGGTGTGAGGTAGAATCTCAGTGTTCTTTTACTTTGCATTTCCCTGATGATTAAGAATGTTGAACATTTCAGGTGCTTCTCTGCCATTTGGTATTCCTCAGGTAAGAATTCTTTGTTCAGCTCTGAGCCCCATTTTTAATGGGGTTCTTTGATTTTCTGGAGTCCACCTTCTTGAGTTCTTTATATATATTGGATATTAGTCCCCGATCTGATTTAGGATAAGTAAAGATCCATTCCCAATCTGTTGGTGGTCTTTTTGTCTTGTTGACAGTGTCTTTTGCCTTGCAGATGCTTTGAAACGTTATGAGGTCCCATTTATTGATTTTCTATCTTATAGCACAAGCCATTGCTGTTCTATTCAGGAACTTTTCCCCTGTACCCATATCTTCGAGGCTTTTCCCTACTTTCTCCTCTATAAGTTTCAGTGTCTCTGGCTTTATGTGGAGTTCCTTAATCCACTTAGATTTGACCTTAGTACAAGGAGATAGGAATGGATCAATTTGCATTCTTGTACATGATAACCACCAGTTGTGCCAGCACCATTTGTTGAAAATGTCTTTTTTCCACTGGATGGTTTTAGCTCCCTTGTCAAAGATCAAGTGACCATAGGTGTGTGGGTTCATCTCTGGGTCTTCAATTTTTTTCCATTGGTCTACTTGTCTGTCGCTATACCAGTACCATGCCATTTATATCACAATTGCTCTGTAGTACAGCTTTAGGTCAGGCATGGTGATTCCACCAGAGGTTCTTTTATCCTTGAGAAGAGATTTTACTATCCTAGGTTTTTTGTTATTCCAGATGAATCTGCCGATTGCCCTTTCTAATTCGTTGAAGAATTGAGTTGGAATTTTGATGGGGATTGCATTGAATCTGTAGATTGCTTTTGGCAAGATAGCCATTTTTACTATATTGATCCTGCCAATCCATGAGCATGGGAGATCTTTCCATCTTCTGAGATCTTCTTTAATTTCTTTCTTCAGAGACTTGAAGCTCTTATCATACAGATCTTTCACTTCCTTAGTTAGAGTCATGCCAAGGTATTTTATATTATTGGGGACTATTGAGAAGGGTGTTGTTTCCCGAATTTCTTTCTCAGCCTGTTTATCCTTTGTGTACAGAGTGTCCATTGACTTGTTTGAGTTAACTTTATATCCAGCTACTTCATTGAAGCTGTTTATCAGACTTGGAAGTTGTCTGGGGAAATTTCTAGGGTCACTTATACATACTATCATATTATCTGCAAAAAGTGATATTTTGACTTCTTCCTTTCCAATTTTTATCCCCTTAATCTCCTTTTGTTGTTTAATTGCTATGGCTAGGACTTCAAGTACAATGTTGAATAGGTAGGAAGAGAGTAGACAACTTTGTCTAGTCCTTGATTTTAGTGGTATTTTTTCCAGCTTCTCACCATTTACTTTGATGTTGGCTAATGGTTTGCTGTAGATTGCTTTTATCATGTTTAGGTATGGGCCTTGAATTCCTGATCTTTCCAAGACTTTTATCAAGAATGGGTGTTGGATTTTGTCAAATGCCCTCTCCAAGTCTAAGGAGATGATCACGTGTTTTTTATCTTTGAGTTTGTTTATATAATGGATTATGTTAATTGAATTCCGTATATTAAACCATTCATGCATCCCTGGAATAAAACCTACTTGGCCAGGCTTGATGATTATTTTAATGTATTCTTGGATTCGGTTAGCGAGAATTTTATTGAGGATTTTTGCATAGATATTCATAAAATAAATTGGTCTGAAGTTCTCTTTCTTTGTTGGATCTTTCTGTGGTTTAGGTATCAGAGTAATTGTGGCTTCATAGAATGAGTTGGGTAGAGTACCTTCTGTTTCTATTTTGTGGAATAGTTTGTGCAGAACTGGATTTAGATCTTCTTTGAAGGTCTGATAAAACTCTGCACTAAACCCATCTGGTCCTGGGTTTTTTTTTTTTTTGGTTGGGAGACTATTAATGACAGCTTTTATTTATTTAGGGGATATAGGACTGTTTAGATCATTAACCTGATCTTGATTTAACTTTGGTACCTGGTATCTGTCTAGAAACTTGTCCATTTCATCCAGGTTCTCCAGTTTTGTTGAGTATAGCCTTTTGTAGAAGGATCTGATGGAGTTTTGGATTTCTTCAGGATCTGTTGTTATGTCTCCCTTTTCATTTCTGATTTTGTTAATTAGGATGTTGTACCTGTGCCCTCTAGTGAGTCTGGCTAAGGGTTTATCTATCTTGTTGATTTTCTCAAAGAACCAGCTCCTCCTTTGGTTGATTTTTTGAATAGTTCTTCTTGTTTCCACTTGGTTGATTTTGCCCCTGAGTTTGATTATTTTCTGCCCTCTACCCCTCTTGGGTGAATTTGCTTCCTTTTGTTCTAGAGCTTTTAGGTGTGTTGTCAAGCTGCTAATGTGTGCTCTCTCTAGTTTCTTTTTGGAGGCACTCAGAGCTATGTGTTTTCCTCTTAGAAATGCTTTCACTGTGTCCCATAAGTTTGGGTATGTTGTTGCCTCATTTTCATTAAACTCCAAAAAGTCCTTGATTTCTTTCTTTATTCCTTCCTTGACCAATGTATCATTGAGAAGAGTATTGTTCAATTCCCACGTGAATGTTGACTTTCTATTACTTATTTTGTTATTGAAGATCAGCCTTAGTCCATGGTGATCTGATAGGATGCATGGGACAATTTCAATACTTTTGTATATGTCGCTTTTTTTGTGACCAATTATATGGTCAATTTTGAAGAAGGTACCATGAGGTGCTTAGAAGAAGGTATATCCTTTTGTTTTAGGATAAAATGTTATGTAGATATCTGTTAGATCCATTTGTTTCATAACTTCTGTTAGTTTCATTGTGTCCCTGTTTAGTTTCTGTTTCCATGATCTGTCCATTGGTAAAAGTGGTGTGTTGAAGTCTCCCACTATTATTGTGTGAGTTGCAATGTGTACTTTGAGCTTTACTAAAGTTTCTTTAATGAATGTGGCTGCCCTTGTATTTGGAGCATAGATATTCAGAATTGATAGTTCCTCTTGGAGGATTTTACCTTGGATGAGTATGGAGTGCCCTTCCTTGTCTTTTTTGATGACTTTGGGATGGAAGTTGATTTTATTATATATTAGAATGGCTACTCCAGCTTGTTTCTTCATACCATTTGCTTGGAAAATTGTTTTCCAGCCTTTCACTCTGAGGTAGTGTCTATCTTTTTCTCTGAGATGAGTTTCCTGCAGCAGCAAAATGTTGGGTCCTGTTTGTGTAGCCAGTTTGTTAGTCTATGTCTTTTTACTGGGGAATAGAGTCCCTTGATATTAAGAGATATTAAGGAAAAGTAATTGTTCCTTCCTATTATTTTTGTTGTTAAAGTTGGCATTCTGTTCTTGTGACTGTCTTCTTTTAGGTTTGTTGAGGGATTACCTTTTTGCTTTTTCTAGGACGTGGTTTCCATCCTTGTATTGGTTTTTTCTGTTATTATCCTTTGAAGGGCTGGATTCATGGAAAGATAATGTGTGAATTTGGTTTTGTTGTGGAATACTTTGGTTTCTCCATCTATGGTAATTGAGTATTTGGCTGGGTATAGTAGCCTGGACTGGAATTTGTGTTCTCTTAGTGTCTGTATAACATCTGTCCAGGCTCTTCTGGCTTTCATAGTCTCTGGTGAAAAATCTTTTGTAATTCTGATAGGCTTGCCTTTATATGTTACTTGACCTTTTTCCCTTACTGCTTTTAGTATTCTATCTTTATTTAGTGCATTTGTTGTTCTGATTATTATGTGTCGGGAGGAATTTCTTTTCTAGTCCAGTCTATTTGGAATTCTGTAGGCTTCTTGTATGTTCATGGGCATCTCTTTCTTTATGTTTGGGAAGTTTTCTTCTATAATTTTGTTGAAGATGTTTGATGGTCCTTTGAGTTGAAAATCTTCATTCTCATCTACTCCTATTATCCGTAGGTTTGGTCTTCTCATTGTGTCCTGGATTTCCTGGATGTTTTGAGTTAGGATCTTTTTGCATTTTCCATTTTCTTTGATTGTTGTGCTGATGTTCTCTATGGAATCTTCTGCACCTGAGATTCTCTCTACCATCTCTTGTATTCTGCTGCTGATGCTCGAATCTATGGTTCCAGATTTCTTTCCTAGGGTTTCTATCTCCAGCGTTGCCTCACTTTGGGTTTTCTTTATTGTGTCTACTTCCCTTTTTAGGTCTTGGATGGTTTTATTCAATTCCATCACCTGTTTGGTCATGTTTTCCTGCAATTCTTTAAGGGATTTTTGTGCTTCCTCTTTAATGTCTTCTACATGTTTAGCAGTGTTCTCCTGTATTTCTTTAAGTGAGTTATTAAAGTCCTTCTTGATGTCCTCTACCATCATCATGAGATATGCTTTTAAATCCGGGTCTACCTTTTCGGGTGTGTTGGGTTGCCCTGGACTGGGCAAAGTGGGAATGCTGTTTTCTGGTGATGGTGAGTGGTCTTAGTTTCTCCTAGTAAGATTCTTACTTTTACCTTTCACCATCTGGTAATCTCTGGAGTTAGTTGTTATAGTTGTCTCTTTTTAGAGATTGATCCTCTGGTGATTCTGTTACCCTCTAACAGCATACCTGGGAGACTAGCTCTCTCCTCTGAGCTTCAGTGTTCAGAGTACTCTCTGCAGGCAATCTCTCCTCTTACAGGAAAGGTGCACAGATATCTGGCTTTTGGACCTCCCTCCTGGCCGAAGATGAAGGCCCAAAACAGGATCTTTCCCAGAAACTGTGTTGCTTTGGCCTTTCACAGAAGCTGTTAGATTCTGTAGTCCACACTCTCATCTGTGCAGACTTCTTTCGGCTGAGTCTCAGAACCAAGATGGCTTCCACAGATCCTGAGGCAAAATCTTCCCGGGCCGGGTGGACACCTGTCCTCTGGCCGGGAAGGTGGTTGGATGACTAGTTTTTACCTTTTATTACATAACCCGAACTCTTTATAAGAAGAGAAATAATTTTATGCCTAAAACAATAAGTGAGTTATTTTAAAAACAAATTTATTAATATTAATATTATTATATTAGCTAACCATGATAGCAAGATATGTAATTGAATTAATTAATTTTGAAAGGCATATAAAAGTAATGACAGAGAAAAATACTTACTTGAAACCATTTGTTCGATGAACAAATACATTGAACCACTATAAGTTTATTTATATTTTATCTAGGAATGTTATTACTAAATGCACAAAGCAACATATTGTTTTTAGAAATAAAGTTTGGACACATCCATTGAGCATTTCAACAGTTTTGTTGCATATCCTGGCCTGGTAATGCCCTAATACTGCAGTTTAAAGTAGGTGTACAGTTGCCAAATGTGATTGCAGAAGATAAAATTCAGCTATTTGAAGGTTGAAGTGATGATATATTCCATTAAAGTTCCCTAACATGAGAATTTTGGGACTAAATCTTTTATATATACCTGTCAGGAATGTAAGCAAATCTTATATATATATATATATATATATATATATATATATATATATATATACTGGCTTATATATATATATGTACTGGCTAGTTTTGTGTCAACTTGACACACCTGGAGTTATCACAGAGAAAGGAGCTTCAGTTGAGGAAATGCCTCCATGAGATCCAACTGTAAGGCATTTTCTCAATTAGTGATCAAGTCCCTTGTGGATGGGACCATCTCAGGGCTGGTAGTCTTGGTTCTATAAGAAAGCAGGCTGAGCAAGCCAGGTGAGGCAAGCCAGTAAAGAACATCCCTCCATGGCCTCTGCATCAGCTCCTGCTTCCTGACCTGCTTGAGTTCCAGTCCTGACTTCCTTGGTGATGAACAGCAGTATGGAAGTGTAAGCCAAATAAACCCTTTCCTCCCCAACTTGCTTCTTGGTCATGATGTTTGTGCAGGAATAGAAACCCTGACTAAGACAATATATATATATATATATATATATATATATATATATATATATATATATATATATATTCGAATGAACATATGCTTACAGATAGTATCTTAGCATAACTGTCCTCTGAGAGACTCCATCCAACAGTTGATGGGAACAGATGCAGAGACCCACAGCCACACATTAAATGGAGCTCTGACAGTCTTGTGGAAAAGTTGAGGGATTGAGGGACCAAAGAGGACAAGGACTCCACAAGAAGACCAATAGGATCGATTAACCTAGACATTTGGGGACTCCCAGAGACTGAACCAACCAAAGAGCTAGGATGGACTAGACCTAGGTCCCCAATAGCAGATGTGCATCTTGGTCTTAATGGGGGTTTCCCCGACAACTGGAGTGGGAGCTGACCCTGAATCTGTTTCCTGTCTGTGGATCCTTTTCCCCTAACTGGGCTGCCTTGTTTGACCTCTGGGGGGAGAGGATATGCATGGTGATACCCAGGGGTGGACTTTCTCTTCCAGAGGAGCAAAGGGGAAGAACTGTAGGAGGGAGGACTAGGAGGAGAGGGGGCCCAGATATTGGGATGTAGAGTGAATAAATAAATAAGTTAATTAATTAAAGAAAGAAAGAAATGAACTTCAATAAAATTTTTATTCAAGTAGGCTATATTTCCTGGTTTTTTTTTTTCATTATTTCATGATAACCTTTGAGAAGACTCATGACTCAAAAATGTTAGCTTGAGGATGTAAGCAGGGACTATGAAATTGGTATACTCCAATTTTCACAGGATAATGGGACAGAATATTTATTTCCATACATGGTGGCATATTTATAATAATTTCGTAGTCTTGAGGAAATTTTATGTACTAGAAAGTAAAATTGTACTCTTTCATAACAAATTTGATGAAGACATCAACCTCTCCTTTTGATTTACTTCTATCTATGTTGCAATTTGTATCAAAGCTGTAATGAGTTTGTCCATTCTCTGGTGCTATATTGCAACACATGAATATGCTGTTCAGTCTTTGCTGTTTGCAGCTTTATAATAAACAATGTACCTAAAGACCATTATTCAATGAATGTGAACAGCAGCATTTTCAAATAACCCAAAGGTATAAAACAATAAAACACCCATGAGTTAGTAAGGTAAAATATGCTATGTTAATATGATCAAATACTAAGCATTAATTATAAAGTCCTGCTTTGTAAATGATTGCGAAGTTCAGGTAAACTCATAGAGACTGATGAGTTGTTAGTTGTTGCTTCAGCTAGGCGACTAGAAAAGGCTAAAGACTTTAAAAGCACTAAGACTAACCCTTTTAAGCACTTTGAAGGCAATAAATATATTTTAATCCTAAGCTGGACTTTTTTGTTGCACATGCATAAATATACTAAAATATGACATGGTAAATTTCAAATGGGTGAATTTTGTGGCTTGTTAATCATGTCTTATACAAATATTAAAAGCACCTGTGCATTTATCTCCTAATAACTGTGATTTTACAGAGGTGAGTGGTGCAAGATGCTGGGCATTAAGCTGTTGCCATTTGGGGGCAAACCATAATTTGGATGTTAGCATGTACATCATATCACGTTTGGATGTTAGCATGTACACCATATCATATTTGACATCATACTCAGCCTCTACACTTGAATACAGCACCCTCTGCAGCTATGAAATCCAAAATGTCCCTATCATCTTTGGATTCAAAAGATTCTTTGGAACATGTCTATGTTTGATGGAGAATTACCATGCCACCTGGCTCCATTTTAAGTGATAAACATGGCCTGGTCCCCGCCATCTTTTGATGTATGCATCCTTTTTGTTTTGTGTCACTGTAACTTGGAGGATGTGTTCGCCTGGCTTTTCTTGCTTTTCTTCTGTGTAAAAAAGTCTGCGGTTCATTTGGACATTACATTCAGATCCAGCACACTCTCTTGCGTCCACATCTGTTTGTCACCCCCCTTCTCATTGACTCTATGCCCATCTGTCTGAGACTCTGATTCCTACGGATTGAGGGGGCCTACTGAGCCCAGTTGTACTGGCTAGTTTTGTGTCAACTTGACACAGCTGGAGTTATCACAGAGAAAGGAGCTTCAGTTGAGGAAATGCCTCCATGAGGTCCAACTGTAAGGCATTTTCTCAATTAATGATCAAGGGGGAAAGGCCCCTTGTGGGTAGGACCATCTCTGGGCTGGTATAAGAGAGCAGGCTGAGTAAGCCAGGGGAGGCAAGCCAGTAAGGAACATCCCTCCATGGCCTCTGTATCAGCTCCTGCTACTTGCCCTGCTTGAATTACAGTCCTGACTTCCTTTGGTGAAAGAACAGCAGTGTAGAAGTGTCAGCTGAATAAACCCTTTCCTCCCCAACTTGCTTCTTGGTCATGATGTTTTGTCCAGGAATAGAATCCCTGACTAACCAGTCCATAGCAGGGTCTTCATCATGAAATGTGAGATTCTGAGACCTAAAGTCTGTAAACATTTGGAGGCAAACTCAGTGTTTCTCATCTCCTTAGGAGAGGTTTCCTTTTGGTGTTGGTCACATCTAAACTGCTCTCTTCCTTCAGTTCGTCAGCATAGAAGAATTTCTGCTCCTTTACTTCCCTAGTTTCTTCCCCTTATCTATTTCTCTAAATACACTCAGATTTTCAGATTTGATGGTGAGAATTTATACTAAAGCCTTTTTATTTCAAGATATTAGTGCTTTTGTCTACTTCTTGATTCTAAATAGAGGGAGCAGCTTTCCTGTCATGTCAGAATTGAAGCAGGAAGTCCTCAAGACTCACAAGGCTCACATTAAAAGGTGCTATATTATAATGATTTTGAGAAACTAAGTACCAAGTGTTAGCAGGATGGATGGGTCAACTCTCTTCTTCATATTGTACATGATAAAGCATAATATTCTGCTTCTGGAACTAAGAACCATAGCAACTTGTTGTTTGGCCCAGGTCAGTTATCTGAAATAGCATTTTCAACTATCACTTGAATTTTATGATAAGATTTTGCAAATGAAAGAAGAAAACACATGATAAAATACATAATAAGATACATTTCAGTGATGGACGGTTTCAATTAAATCACAATGTAGCTTGTTAATGCTGGTAGTCTTATAGTTTTTTAAATGTACACAAATACAGTTAGCTTTTGGTAGTTCCCTTAAAACTACAGTTCATACATTATATTTTTGCCTTTCATTTTTATACACATTTGTTGACTTGATTTTTTTAATGACTACAAAATAAGAATTCTTTTTCTGCTGAAAACAGACCATGAATCATCCATGATTTTTACCTGTAGGATAAAGGTGAGTTTTGATATTGGGAAGTTTGGCAGCCTTGAAACCAATTGAATTCCTAAGGGATATCTTTTGGATGTGTTAAATTCAAGGACTAAGGTAATATTTGGAATGTAGATGTATTTAATGAGATACTTGATACTGAAAATATCCAAAAGGTCAAAACTGAAGAATACTGTTGAAAAAAAAAAAAGAAAAGGAAAAAAACTTCCCCTGAACCAGGAGTATCTAGCTTGACTTAATTGTTTAGACAACAAATCAAAAATAAAAGACTCTAAATGATATTTTATATAACACATAAGTTCAGTGGGGATTCTGATATCATATATTTGGTATATGAAGAATATGTAGGAAGAGTGCAGGTCCAAGTTGCCACCTCTTGCACCCCTTTGTTCACTTATGTATTTAATGTACTTATTTTTTATTCCTATATATTTATTGTACATTATACTGTATTCTTTAGCCGTGTTTTCCCCATTTCCCCTTTCTCTTTCTCCTTTCTCATAATTCCTTTATATATCTGGACAATTTCTCTTTTACTTCTATGGTATCCATGCACCACAATTTTACATATCTATCTAAAATCTAGGGTCTACATATGGTAGAAAACATGTCTTTCTGAGTCTGCTTAATTCACTTAATATAGTAATACCTATTGTTATCCATTTTTTCCTGCTAAATATATAATTTCACTTTTATGGCTGAGTAAAATTCCTTTTGTATATATGTATCACATTTTATTCATTCTTTTCTCTGTTCACAGACACCTAGGATGATTCCATAACTTAGCTTGTTGTGAACATTACTATAATAAACACTGATGTGAAAATATCTTTGTGTCATGTAGTCTAGAAATCCTTTGAACAAATAACTAGGACTGGAATGACTGGGTCATATGGTAGATCTGTGTTGAGTTTTAGAGGAACTTCCAAACTGAGTCCCATAGTAGCTAAATTAGTTTACATACACACCAGTAATATGCAAGGCTCCCTTTTCTATGCACTCTTGCCAACATTTATTGCTGTTGTTTTTTTTAAAGATTTATTTTTATTATATGTAATGATGTAGTAGGTCTGTTTGTCTGTGTGTATATGCACATGAGTGCAGGTGTCTGTGCATATCAGAGGTGTCAAATCCACTTTAATTGTGTGTACTGGGAATCAAACTTGGGTCCTCTGGAAGAGCAGTCAGTGTTCTTAACCACTGAGCGATCTCTCTATCCTCCTCTCATTTGTTTGGTTAATGACTGCTATTCTACTAGGATGAGATGGAATCTTAATGTACCTTTGTTTTAAGCTTTTTTCATGGTTTCTATGTTATTATTTATTTTTAAAGATTTATTACATATTTATTACATATTTATTACATATACCTACATATGTGCATATTTTTCTTGCACATATATCTGTATATCACATACATACAATGCCTGCTGAGGCCAGAAGAGGATGTTTGATCCCCTGGCACTAGAGTTATAGACTGCTGTGAACTCCCATGTGGGTTCTGGGATTTGAACTTGGATCCTCTGCAAGAGCAAGTGTTCTTAACTGCTGACTACCCCTTGGGCCTCTCAATGTAGCCTTAATTTGCATTTCTCTAGTGGATAGTGAGTTTGTTTTTACCTTTCTTGACCAACAACATTTGACTCACATTGCGACTCTCTTCATTTAAGAAATTTTCTGCTGCTGGACTCTGTTAGGCTACCAGAATGATGTGGCCATGTGGTAGATCTATATTGAGTTGTTAAAGGAACTTCCACAGTGATTCCCATACTGGCTGAACGAGTCTACATACATACCAGCAATATGCAAGTCTCCCTTTTCTACACATCCCTTAATAGCAGCTGGTCCTCTACAAAGTTTTCTTTAGTCTCTCTCTTAAAAAAAAAATTCACCTTATATTCTAACCACAGGCTCCCTCCCTCCTCTCCTTCTAGTCCCATCCCCATAAATGTCTTCCCCAACTGCCCATCACCCTCTCCCCAAAGAAAGAGACCTTCCTCTGGGTACCACCACACCCTGGGACATCCAGTCCCAGTAGGTTCAAGCACATCCTTTCCCATTGATGCCCAACCAGGAAGGGGTTCCAATGGCAGGGAATAAAGACCTAGACAGCCCCCACTCCACTTGCTAGGGGACCCACATGAAGACCAAGCTGCACATTGCTACAAATATGTAGGGGGTTGCTACAAATATGCAGGGTATGTCCTGCACCTGCATGCCCCCTGGTTGGTGGTCCAGCTTCTGTGAGCACCTGTGTTCCAGATTAGTTGACTTGGTAGGTTTTCTCTTAGTATTCTTGACCCCTCCAATCTGCTCCATTCTATCCCCACATTTCCACAAGACTAACTGGGCTCTACCTGATGTCTGGCTGTGGGTCTCTGCATCTGCCTCCTCTGCTGCTGAATGAAGCCTCTCAGGAGACAGTTATGCAGGAGAGAGAGTTCCTCTCTGCAAGTGTAGCAGAGTATTATTAATAGTGTGAGGGGGTGGATCTCTCACATGTGATGGCTCTCAAGGTAAGCAGTCATTGGATGGCTGTTCCCTCAATCTCTGCTCCACTTTTATCCCCACACATTTGACAAATTTTGAGTTGAAGGTTTTGGAGATGGATTTACTGCTCCCTCCTAAGTCTGGAAGTCTTGTCTGGCTATAGGAGGTGGCCACTTCAGTATCTGTATCCCTTTCTGGAAGGAATCTAAGCTGGGGTCACCCCCATAGACTCCCTACAAAGTTTCTTCTCAGAATATTTTTTACTCCCTATCTAATTTTCTCTTATGGATCTATACACATTTCTTGTATGTATCCACCATTTCCTTGTGATCTGAAGTGATATCTTTGTGACATGACTTTAAATCTACATTTATTAATATAGTCCTGATCTTTATCTAATATATAGGCCTTGAAATTTTGCCAAAGTATGTAGTGACTTTATAGTAAACTTTATGAAAACAGCAATTTCCCAGTCCTCTGTCAACTCTTACCACATTTTCCATCTCTTGCAAAAGGTAAACAACCCAAGTCATTTTGTGGTTTTGTCACCCTCCTTCATCACTTCTTTCATGTACTCTGTTTTGCTTTTCTTTTATATACATTCTTCCAATCCTGTGCATGTTAATATTGCTCCTATCTAATGGGGGTGACCCTAGCTTAGATTCCTACCAGAAAGGGTTACAAATACTGAAGTGGCCACCTCCTATAGCCAGGCAGGACTTCCAGAGTTAGGAGGGAATAATCAATCCATCTCCATGCCCTCTAATTGATCTTCTTGCTTTTGTTCTCTTTGTTTTAATGTCACCCCAATGGCAGACATAGTGAACATTTTACAACACAGATTATGTCACGTCACCCTCTGACCCTAAGACCTCAAACGTTGTTGTACCTGTTTATTACCATCCTTTTTACTTGTAATTTGTGAAATGCTCACACAATCTGATCCATTCAAATTTTTTCATATAATCTTTTCATTCTTCATTTCCTCCTTTCTTTCCTCTCTTACTCCTATTCCCTTCTCTTTCTCACTTCTACTTTCTGATATTTGAGCCCTCAAGCTTGTCTTTAAGAAAGTAGATGAACTTTATATGGAGAATTATTCTACCCAATAAACAAATGAAAGTCTACAGTTAATTTTCCTTCTTTTTCTATTTTGTGAAATAGTTTGAGGAATATTGGTATCTTCTTTGAAGGTCTGGTAGAATTCTGCACTAAAACTCTCTGGCCCTGGATTTATTTAAGTTAAGAGGTTCTTAATGACTACTTCTATTTCCTTAGGACTTATGGGGCTATTAAGATAGTTTACCTGATCCTGATTTAACTTTGGTACATGGTACCTGTCTAGAAAATAATTGACTTTTACGTATATTTTACAGTTTTCTTGAGTAATCTTTTGTAGTACAATTTGATGATTTTTTGAATTTCCTCAATTTCTGTTGTTATGTCTCCCTTCTCATTTCTGATTTTGTTAATTTGGATACTGTCTCTGTGCACTTTAGTTTGGCAAAGAGTTTATCTATCTTGTTGATTTTTTTCCAAAGAACCAATTATTGGTTTTGTTGACTCTTTGTATCATTCTCTTTGTTTATAATTATTTCAGCCCTGACTATTTCCTACAGTATACTTCTCTTGGGTGTTTTTGCTTGTTTCTGTTTTAAAGCCTTTAGGTGTGCTGTTAAATTGCTAGTATGGGATCTCCCCAATTTCTTTATGAAGGTACTTTGTGCTATGGATTTTCCTCTTAACACTGATTTCATTGTGTCTCATAAGTTTGTGTATGCTGTGTTTTCATTTTTATTGAATTCTATAAAGAATTTTTATTACATTTTTTAACTTCATTATTTCTTCCATGACCAAGTTATCATTGAGTATATAGCTGTTCAGGTTCCATGGGTATGTGGACTTTCTGTTGTTTGTTGTTGTTGTTGAAGTTCAGCCTTAGCCCCTTGTGATCTGATAAAATACAAGGGATTATTTCAATCTTCTCGTATCTATTGAGGCTTGTTTTGTATCCTATTATATGATCAATATTGGAGAAGGTTCCATGACGTGTTGAGAAGAAGGTATATGGTCTTACTTGGGGGTAAAATGTTCTCCAGATACCTGTTAAATCCAGTTGGTTCATATTTTCTCTTTTTTTCATTCTGTCTCTTTTTAGTTTCACGTTTTGATGGCCAGTCGATTGGTGAGAGTATGGTGTTGAAGTCTCTCCCTATTAATGAGTGAGGTTCAATGTGTGTTTTCAGATTTTTGTAAATTTTCTTTTATGAATGTGGGTGCCATTGAATTTGCAACATAGATGTTCAGAATTGAGGTTTTCTCTTGGTGGATTTTTTATTTGATGAGTATGAACTATCCTTTCTCATCTCTCTGAAAAACTTTTGGTTGAAAGTCTATTTTATTGGATATTAGAATGGCTACTCGAGCTTGTTTCTTGGGAACATTTGCTTGAAAAAAAATTTGTCCAGCCCATTTCTCTGAGGTGGTGTCTGTCTAAGTCACTGAGATGGATTTCTTGTATGCAGCAAAATGCTGGATCCTGTTTACATGTCCAGGCTGTTAGCCTGTGCCATTTTATTTAGGAATTGAGTACATTGATGTTGAGAGATATTAAAGACCAATGATAGTTAGTTCCTGTTATTTTTATTATTGGAGGTGGTATTATGTGTGTATTTAACACACTTCTTTTGGGTTTGTTGTGAGATGTTTAATTTCTTGTGTTTTCTTAGGTGTAGTTACCCTCCTTGTGTTGGAATTTTCCTTCCACTATCCTCTGTAGGGATGGATTAGTAGAAAGATATTGTTTAAATTTGGTTTTGTCCTAGAATATTTTGGTTTCTCCATCTATGTTGTTTGAGAGTTTTTCTGAGTATAGTAACCTAGATTGGCATTTATGTTCTCTTAAGGGTCTATATGACATCTATCCAGGATCTTCTGTTTTTTTTTTTTTTTTAGAATCTCTTTTGAGAAGTCTGGTGTAACTTTGATAGGTCTACCTTTATTTGTTATTTGGCCTTTTTCCCTCACAGCTTTTAAAATTCTTTGTTCTGTGCATTTAGTGTTTCGATTATTGTATAACTGGAGAATTTCCTTCTCTGGTCCAATCTATTTGGTATTCTGTAGGCTTCTTGTTCATTTATGGCCATTTCTTTAGGTTAGGGAAGATTTCTCCTATGATTTTGTTGAAGATGTTTCCTAGCCCTTTGAGATGGGAAGAAGCTTTTTCACTTAGTATTTCCTTTAATTAATTTGTCAATATCTTAAATAGTATCTTCTATGCCTGAGGTTCTCTTTTCTATCTCTTTTACTCTGTAGCTCCTGATCTCTTTCCCAGAATGTCCATCTCCATGGTTGCCTCCATTTGTGATTTATTGTTTTTATTTCTTTTTTAGGTCTTGGACCATTTTGCTCAATTCCATCACCTGCTTGATTGTATTTTTCTATATTTATTAAGGGATTTATTTGTTTCCTCTTTAAGTACTTCTACCTCTTTGCCTGTGTTTTCCTGTATTTCTTTTAGGTAGTTATTTATATCCTTCTTAAAGGCCTCTTCTGTACTTCTGAAGCAGTTCTTGGAGTTTCCTGAGCTAGAACTCATTTGAAAGCCCCCTCCCTGAGGACTAGCTTTCAAGGTACCTCAAGGTGCCGTGTAAACTTCCAAAAGAAGGAGACAGCCAATTTTTTCAATTCATCCCCAACTTTTCCTCAACTCTACTCACAAGTACTATAATTAAAACTTTCTGTTTATTAGCCTAATTCTTTTAACCACCCTATGAGATAGATCTCATTTTTGTAAATATTAATATTAATTTGTTTCTTATTCCTATAATGAACTATCTGAGAAAATTTACTTTACAAAGAAAGAGGTCTGTTCTGGTTCATGCTTCCGGAAGTACAAAGTGTAATGGACTTCATGTGACACAGATCACCACAGGGTAAGAAACAGAAATTCCACTCAACATGTGAAGACTTGTCAACACTGTATCCGTATCCAAACCATAGCAAGACTTTACAGATAAAAAATTTTATATCAGAGCTTATATAGACTGCTAGGAGGAAAATCAAGGTGTCACATGTGCAATCTGTCACATGTTCATGTTTAAACATTATACTCTTACTAGTTCAAGAATCTACTACCTCCAACCTGGACATTGTAACAAGATTTTGAAAAGCCATTTTCATTGGCTCTGGCTTTTTTCACGTTGGATCTTCAATATACATAGAATTTAATATTTTCAAGAGAAGTATCTTCATTGCAATCCTCTGATTAAAATATATTAATGAAGCCTATTGGCTTATTATGAAGTTGAATGTCCTTACCATATTAGTTGTTACTCTTAGCTTTCTGTAATTAATCTGATTCCTGGCAGCATGTGCTGTTAAATCTAGAAACTGAATTAGACTACTCTGTTCACTGATGTAGGTTCAACCTGTGTCTGCATTATTGTGCAAGCTTGCCTGATTTCCACGGGGGCTTTTCTGGGTGTTACAGCTGCTGTAAAGCTACCAATATTCAATATTCTAGACACTTACCTCAAGGAGAATCAGTAAATAAATAACTCAGCTTTCCCTTCTGCTAGTAGGATTATCTGACGTGTATTTCATGACATCGGTTAGTCTTTCAGAAGGCTTCTAGGAGCAAGCACTATCTATCTCCATTGAGATCACATGTTCACCATATCCTCTATTTAGTGCTTTTCTTCTCTGAACCATTGCCTTCACTACCTAAGACCACTGGGAGGAATTTCCAGATAACATTTTTGCAACTACTTTCTTATCACTGGATCAGCTTTTAGAGGTATCCTTTAGTTTGCCATCTCATAGTACCACAGCTCTGTTTTGTAGGAGATTTATCATTTGCATTTGTATTTCTGCTTAGGAGGATACCTGGAATACTGTTACCTGAGCAATTATTTACTTACAGGGTAAGATTTTATAATGTTTTAAAAAATGGATTGTAATTAAAAATTACATTAACATTTCTAGAGCTACTAAAAATCAATACATGATGCATTTTGCTATTAAGTAAAGAAATTCTCCAACAAACAAACACACACACACACACAAAATAGAGAATAGACAATAAGACATTCTCCTCTTGCTTTCAGTAAATGTCAAAACATTGCAGAGATTTTTAAAATTGTGTGCAATTATTGTGTCATTTAAAATGAAATAAACTTCTCTAGTAAATAGAAACATATTATAATGTCTTATTATCGAATGCTGTAGATTTTACAAAACATAGTCTGTAGTGTTACTATGTACATACTTGCAGAAACACATACTTGTCTATTTTATAGTGATTGTATTAAATTAAAACCCAAAAGGGAATCCCTTCACTGCCTTTCATAAGGGTTTTATGTAGTAAAACTGTTTTGAATCAGGTAGCTAAGAAGTTATTAATAGTAGTTTGCCATATTTGAAATTTTTAAAAATAGATTCTATTTGAGGATCATTTATTTTCCAGGTTTTCCTTAAGTCTAAACTAAAAAGGAGCTAATTATCTTGGCACATATACCATAGTACACCATTAGCATTTTAAAGACACTTTTTAGTTGTTATAAACAAACATTCTAAAGAGAAAGATACAGCTTTTTGAGTGAAGGCATAGTAAAATTAGAAATAGAATTTAGTTTTGTGACATGATTCAAAATACAACTGGAATACCACTGTGGCTAAGCTTTTTTGTGAAAATATATTCCATCTACCACTTATAAGGCTGTCATAATAATCTCTGATTTTTTAAATAAAATGTTTCAAAAATCAAGTTCCATGTTAGCCCAAACAATAGGTATGCAGAGAATGATGGTGTCAAATGTGGCTTTTTAATCAGTAGAAAATGCAACTTCTGTTTGTTTTAAAAAAAAAGTTAATTTATAGTAAATTAGGAAAGATATTGAATTATATGATAGGGGAATGAAAAATATCTTTGGAGTGTAAAAATATAGGCTTTGTAATAAATCAAATACATTATTCTTTTCTAAGCAGCAAAAATTATTATTTTATTCTGCTTTGGTTCTTGTAAAATGACAAAATATTAAGATACATACCCTTCCACTTATAAGCAATTCCTTTATGGACCCAAAGTTAACAAATTTTAAGATCTATAGAGGTTCTCAAACTTTGAGTTATGAATTCTGTAGGGATTGTATATCAGATATTTACATTACAGTTTATAACAGTAGCAAAATTACAGTTGTGAAGTAGCAACGAAATAATTTTATGATTAGGGGTCATCACAACATGAGGAATTGTATTAAAATGTTGCCTCAGTAGAATGGTTGAGAGCTACTAATCCAGAGTAGGACTATTTCAATGTTGTGATTTGTTGCGACCATTAGTTATATTAATAAAAAAAATAGTCCAAATGATCAGCCAAAGAAGACAAGTAAAAATTTAATAAAATTATCTACCCTTTAAAAAGAATAGCTAACATAGTCACTGAAAGAAATATGCTTCTGATCCATAGTTACATGAACAAAAGTATATTTCTGTCCTCCTATTTGCAGGGATCAAGTGTGTAAATGAGCATGGAAAGCAACAGTATATGCCAAGCCCACTAAAATCTGAAGAAACACAATAACCAGGTCTTCTTAAATCATGAGAGAAGGGAGGTCAGTGATCAAACCACAGTCCTCAAAATCTGAGGGATGGACGGATACAGAAAATCACATACTGCCCAGCAGAAACCATAAATGCAGGTCTCTATGGGAATCAGAGCAGAAATCATCATAGAAATTTGCACCTGAATGTGATTCTCAGACTGCCATGGAATCTCTAGTGGCTCAGTGTGTACAGGGATGCTCAGCCACTTCTGTGTGTTTTGCTTTGAGCAATCACCCTCAATTCTCTCAGGGAATATTTGGGAAATACTCTAGGACTTCAACTAGGTAAAGAATGAAGTAACTTCTGAAATACACTGAAATAGTCTGTTCTTCCTGAAAAGGTCTGAACTGAGGGAAAACCATTTTTACCAGAGCTTACCCTACACTTTTGTGTTTGTTTTGTTTCTGTCTTTTTTCCCAAACCTCACTTACCTGTGGAAGGGAAATCCCCAGATTCGCCCTCTTAACATTGCATATCCCCAGTGGTATGAAGGCTAATGCTGAGAAACACTGGTAAACTTCACAGCCCAGAGACATGGACTCAACTACTGTAGTAAAGAACATCCTACCTCCCAGCACAAAAATAAAACACAACATACTAAAAATGGCAGGATGAACAAAAGCAACACTAAAAGGCAGTTCAGATGACAAAAGAAGAAAGATCTTTTTTTTTTCATATTTTTTATTACGTATTTTCCTCAATTACATTTCCAATGCTATCCCAAAAGTCCCCCACACCCTCCCCCCCCCCACTTCCCTACCCACCCATTCCCATTTTTTGGCCCTGGCGTTCCCCTGTACTGGGCCGAAAGATCTTAAAGAGTGTAGCTTAATTCCTTAAAGTGTGAGTCCAACATTATCTTCAGACAGGTACCATCAAACAAGAAATTCCAAGACACAACACAGAGTCAAATACTTAAGCAAATACTTGACAACAACACATTTTGAGGGTTATCCACCATAGGTTAGAATAATTAATCGTGAGAGTGTCAGCATGTGTTAGCATAAAAATTCAGTTAGTATAGTGGATCATCCCTACAGACCAAAGGATGACGGCTTTCTCATCTCATATCTAACCAAAGGCAAAGAAAAAAAAAAAGCAAAATCCAGGATCTTTTCATGACAGTCTCAGCAAACTATGACATTATAAAAATTATCTTTGTATAGCAAAGGTCATATGTAAAAAAAAAATTCCTCACTAACTTAAAATTAACCCTAAACATCTTTTCTTTAAATAAGGAACAAGAAAAGGTTGTCTCCCATTACCTCTATACAAGGTCTGGAGAAATGGCCAGAGCAAGAAAGCATGAAGAAGAAGTGAAAGCCTTCTAAATAAAAAAGGGAAAACAGAGTTGCTCTGGTACTGATGACATGGTCTCGTGTATGTATAAAAGTCCAAAAGCTCAGCCCAAAACTGAGAAATAGTAAATGAATTCAGTGAAGTTGAGGAATATAAAGTGAACACATAAATATAATTTATGGTATTATTTACTAAAAAATAACAATCTGAAAAGCAAATTTTGAGAAATTCCATTTAAATTTTAATCCCAAATAACCAGGAATAAAGATAAGTAAGGAGGCAGAAGGCTCATATAAAACTCTACAAAACACTGATTGGAGAAATTAAAGAAAAAATGGAGACATCTCTGGATCATGATTGTTAGTTTCAATTGTCAGTTCGCTGACTTGTCTATAATCGCCTGGGAGAAGGGCCTTTTGACAAATCTGTAGGGGATTATCTTGATTAGTCTATTGGAGGTCAGAAAGCTCACCCTCTCCCATTATGGATGACATTGTTCCCTGGGTTTAGATCCTATTCTGTATAAAAAGAAGAAAGCAAGCTAAGCACAAGCATTCATTGTCCTCTGCTCTCTGGCTATGGATGCAATACCAGCTGCCTCAAGCTCCTGATATCAGGGATTTCTTCACATGGTGGACTGTAAACTTACACTGTGAGCCTAAGTAAATCCTCTTTTCCTTAAGCTGATCATGCCCACTTATTGGAGATTAAAAAGAAAGAGAGGTATGAAACATTGACTAAAAAAAGGAAAATTCTTTAGAGAGGGAAGAAGAAAGGTAGAGAAAACCTCCCTATTTTCCTTAACTGATTTTCTTATTTCAGTTTTCAACTTTGCATAGCCTGGAATCATTGGAGGGAGTCTCAGTTGAGGGGTTTTCAAGATTAGATTGGCCTGTGGCAGGTCTTTGAGAGACTGTCTTGATCAATGATTTATGGGACAGGGCCTAGTTCCTCCAGGTTTCTGCTATTAGTTTGTCTGATTTCCCTCAATGATGGATAGACTGTAACCTGGAAGTATAAGCTAAATAAACTGTTTTCTCCCATAAGTTGCTTCTTAGTCAGAATATTTTATTCCAACAACAGAATAAAACTACAACACTGACATATAATATATAACTCTTTATTCTAACAATAGCGACAATATATTTCAGTATGCATACTTAAATATCTATTTTGTATTACTGACTAAATATATACATATATACACACATTTATGTTTACATGCATATAAATAAAATAAATAACATCAGTGATAAAAGAAGAGGTATTCTTTTTTGTTTTTGTTTTTGTTTGTTTGTTTGTTTTTTGTTTTTTGTTTTTTTGAGACAGGGTTTCTCTGTGTAGCCCTGGCTGTCCTGGAACTCATTTTGTAGACCAGGCTGGCCTCCAACTCAGAAATCCACCTGCCTCTGCCTCCCGAGTGCTGGGATTAAAGGCATGCGCCACCACGCCCGGCTGAGAAGAGGTATTCTTTTTGTTTTGTTCTTATAAATTATTTTTAATACCCATAGAGTGGCATAACATTTGAAAATGGTCTACATCAACTATAACTATAAAGTACAAATTCCAGGAGAAATATTTTTAAAAGAACTATTACTAACAGCCTGAGAAAGATAACAATGGAATATATAAAATAACCAAGAAACTAAAATAATGTATATTAATTATCATTAATAATAAATCAAATATATTTAGTATACATGAAGCTAATTAAACATTTTGTGATTAAATAAACCATAAAGTCAGAATATATACTAGAAGAAAAATCTAAAGCAAAGAAAAAGAGCAAAAAAGAGAAATAATAGCAAAACTAGTAGATATTAATCAAACCATATCAAGAATCAGTCTGAATGTCAATTCAGGGTGTGTTCTGTCAGAATAAGTAAAAACTAGATCAAGTCATATGTTATGTAAAATTAACTGTTTTAAAGAAAAAGACACATGTGCTTCAAAAGTCAATACATCGTAAATGTATTAACTCTATTTCAGACAAAGAGGACTTGTTTTTTAGGTTATTTTTATTTTTATTTTTTAAATTCACCTTATATCCTGATCACAACCCTTCTCCCTCCTTTCTTCCCAGTCCCACCCTTACAAATCTGTCCCCACATTGCTCCTACTCCTACTCCTCTAAGAAGAGCCCTCATTGGGTACCACCTCACCCTGGGGCATCTAGTCCCAGCAGAAGACAGAGAGGACTTGAAGACTTTAGGCAAGAAGGGTTTTCAAGGATGGAAAGAGAGTTGCATTGCATAATGATATAAAATTCTATATGCAAAGAAAATACAACATTTCTTAGTGTTTTATACTTATAATACAGCATTTATGAAATGACATAGAGAAAAATAATAAAACCTAAAAACTAGATTTTAAAAGATCAAAAATTAATAAGCCCACAGCTAAGATAAAGAATTAAAAAGAGAACATTTACTAATTTCATAAAGAAGAAATCTATAGATTCTATATGTATTAAGGTTGTAACAATGAAATATTAATGTTACTATACCACAATTCAATGGCTTAGCTCCAATACACTATCCCCTTCAACACATGCTGAGCCCAGCAAGAAACTGTTTACTTTTATGAAAAAGCATTACAATGATTTAAATTAATTAAAAAGGGAAAGCAACAACTAATATCTCTTAAAGACAGAAAGTGCCAGGCCCATATAGGTTCCCCAGGGAATTCTATCAGACATTTATCCAAAACTAACGTTAACCTCTATTACCTTTTAAAGGGAGTAGCAGAGCAACCCCTAACTCATTCAGTGAAGTCACTGATTAGTGTAGAGTACTACACTAATGCTCAAACAACGCAGTCATTACAAGAAGACAACACTAAGGCAGAAATATTAAATTCTCAGAAAATATTAGTTGAGTTCAACAATATATTAAAAATAATTGAACTCTATGGCCAGAAGGATTTATCTAAACTCTGACAGACTCATTCAGTCATGGAAAATTCATTAATAAGGCGCATCATATTAACAAGTTAAAATGAGAGCCAGGCATGGTGGCGCACGCCTTTAATCCCAGCACTCCGGAGGCAGAGGCAGGCAGATATCTGAGTTCAAGGCCAGCCTGGTCTACAAAGCGAGTTCCAGGACAGCCAAGGCTATACAGAGAAACCCTGACTCGAAAAAAGAAAAAACAAACAAACAGAAAAACAAAAAAATTAAAAAATAAAAAATAAAAAATCAAGCTAAACTGAAGGGGAAAGGTACATGGTTACATATGTAAGTCCATTTAAAAATTTGGCCTAAATTGTTTTGTTTCCTATGACGAACATATTAAAAAATAAACTAAAGCTTCCTTTAGAAACTTTAAAAAATAAAAAAAGGGTAGATACTGTCACAATATGGCTTCTTCACATTTTCATCTGTAGATGTAATACAATTGCAATACATTTCTTCCTTTTGTATTCATAATCTTTTTCTTTTTAAATAAAAAATCTCACTGCTTCAGCAAGTGCTTTGAGCATTATATTTAAAAACAGTAGGGATAGTGGACAGTCCTGTCTCTTTCCTGATTTTCATAGGATCACTTTAATTTTTTTCTCCATTTAAGATAGTGTTTGTTGTTGGTTTGTTATATATAACCTTTATTTTACTGAGGCATGTTTCCTCTAGTCCTATTCTTTCTAGGACTTTTGTTATGAAGACTGTTGGATTTTGTTAAAAGCTATTAATTCGTCTATTGAAATGAAATGAATTTTTTGTCTTTAAACCCATTTATACAATTTTTATTTTTAATTTTTTTTTCTTATTCACTTTACATTCCTCTGACTGCCCTCCTTTGGTTACCCTCTGTCACAATCCTTCCCCGATCTCCCATCCCCTTCTCCTCTGAGCAGGTATGGCCCACCCTGGAACTTCAAGTATCTTCTAGGCTAGGCCCTTCCTCTCCCACTGAGGCCAGACAAGGTAGTCCAGCTAGAAGAACATATCCATGTACAGGCAACAGCTTTTGAGATAGCCCCCATTCCAATTGTTCAGGATCCACCAAGACCAAGCTGCACATCTGCCTCATGTGTGTGGAGAGGCCTAAGTCTTTGGTTGGTGGTTCAGACTTCCAGAGCCCCAAGGGTCCAGGTTACTTGACTCTGTTGGTCTTTCTGTGGAGTTCCTATCACCTTCTGGGCCTGCAAACCTTCCTCCTATTCCATATGAGTCTCCAAACTCCACCACTGTTTGGCTGTGGGTGTCTGTATCTGAGTCAGCTGCTGGGTGAAGCCTCTCAGAGGACAACTTGATCCTGTCTGAAAGCATAACAGTATCTTTAATAGTGTTAGGGCTTGGTTCTTGGCTACAGGGTGGGTGTCAAGTTTGGCAGGTTATTGGTTGGCCATTTCCCTCAGTCTCTGCTCCATCCCCTGCTCCTGCATTTTTTGTAGAGAAGACAAAGTTTGGGTTGAAAGTTTTGTGGGTGGGTTGGTGTCCCTATTGTTCCACTAGGGTTCTTGCCTGGCTTCAGGAGGTGACCTCTTCAGGCTCCATATCTCCATTGTAGTGAGCCACAGCTAAGGTCACCCCATTGATTCTTGGGCGCCTACCTTACTCCAGGTCTCTATCTCATCCTGTAGTTGCCCCCTAACTCTTCACCACTGTCAGTTGCAGATTTCCATTCATTTTTCATGGCCATCTAGCCATCTCCCCTGTTCTTCTCCACACCAGATCCTGAACCCCCATTTGCTCCCCATGACCCCCTTCCAATCCCCTCCCTCCATCTGCCTCTTATGACTATTTTATTCTCCTGTTTAAGTGAGATTCAAGTTTCCTTGTTTGGGCCTTCTTTCTTGTTTAGCTTCTTTGGGTCTGTGGAATGTAACATGGGTATCCTGTATTTTATAGCTAATATCAACTTATAAGTGAATTCATACTATGCATGTCCTTTTGGGACTGTGCTACCTCACTTAGAATGATATTTTCAAGTTCCATACATTTGCTTGAAAAATTCGTGATATCTTTGTTTTTAATAACTAAATTGTAACCACTTTTTCTTTATCCATTCTTCAGTTGAGGGACATCTAGTTTGCTTCCCATTTCTGGATATTATGAACATAGTTGAGTTTGTGTGATGTTAGAGTATCTTTTGCCATTTATATAATTTATTTAATTTATTGACTTGCATATGGAACTGTCCTTGCATTTCCAGGATAAAGTCAACTTGATCGTGATGGATGATCTTGATATCTTGATATATGCCTGTATTTTGTTTGCTAATGTTTGTTTGTTTGTTTGTTTGTTTATTTTGAGACAGTGTCTCGCTATGCAGCTCTGTCTATGTTGGAACTCTCTATGTAGAAGTTTTAGCCTCAAACTGACTACAGTCAGCCAGTCTTTGTGTCTCAAATGATGGAATTAAAGGTCTGGGCCAACATACTCAGGGGTTTACTGATGTGTTATTGAGAACTTTGCATCTATATGCATCAAGGATATTATTGGCTGGTAGTTTTGATTGTATTGTGCCTTTACCTATTAGAGTATTATTATCCATGTAGAAGGAGTTTAAAGTGCTCCTTTCATTTCTATTTTTTATATAAATAATCTAATATTATTGGTTGTAGATTTCCTTTGAAAAACTAGTAGAATTCTCTGTGAACCCATTTGGACTTTGGATTTTTATTTCTTTTGTTGCTTTTGTTCTTCATATTTTAGTAGTTGGAAGATTTTTATTATGACTTCAATCTCTTCTTTTGCTATGTGTCTGTGTAGGTTGTTGAATTTTCTTGGTTTAATTTTGGTAGTTTGGATGAATCTAGAAATTGATCTATTTCTGTCAAATTTTCAAATTTGATGGATACAAGTTTATTTAAAACTATTTTCTTGTGATATTTTTATTAGATATTTTCTTTATTTACATTTCAAATGTTATCCCGAAAGTCCCCTATACCCTCCCCCACACCCTGCTCCCCTACCCACCCACTCCCACTTCTTGGCCTTGGCTTTCCCCTGTACTGGGGCATATAATGTTTGCAAGGCCAAGGGGCCTCTCTACCCAATGATGGCTGTTCATATTGTTGTTCCACCTATAGGGTTGCAGACCCCTTCAGCTCCTTGGGTACTTTCTCTAGCTCCTCCATTGGGGGCCCTATGTTCCATCCAATAGCTGACTGTGAGCACCCACTTCTGTATTTGCCAGGCACTGGCATAGCCTCACACAAGACAGCAATATCAGGGTTCTTTCAGCGAAATCTTGCTGGCATATGCAATAGTGACTGGGTTTGGTGGCTGATTATGGGATGGATCCCCAGGTGGGGTAGTCTCTGGATGGTCCATCCTTTCTTCTTAGCTCCAAACTTTGTCTCTGTAGCTCCTTCCATAACCCTGATTTTGAAATTCTTTCATGTTGATCATGTTTCCTTCTTCATTCCTGATTCTGTTGATGTTCTCGTTTTCTCTCTCTCTCTCTCTCTCTCTCTCCCTCTCTCTCTCTCTCTCTCTCTCCTTCTCTCTCCTTTCCTCTCCCCTGTCCCCTCCCCTTTTCCTCTCTCCCCTCTCTCCTCTTCCTCTCCCTTCCCACATTTAAATTAGTTGGTATCCCAGCAAGTTACTTTCTAGAAATGGACACAACACTTCTAAAGTTTATGTACCTAGATGAAATATTCCCAATTGCCAGCATAATATCTATCCAGAACACAATTAGGAAAAAAAAATGTTAAGACTGTTGGACTTTTAGTCTTATTATATAGCCACAGCCACCAACATCAAGGAAATAGAGTCTTGTAGGAAACAATAGGTGATTGATGGAGGAAGTAGAACAGAGATTACAGACACATAACTCCTGTAAATATAATCACTTACTTTTTGACAAAGGAAAAGTTCATTAAATGGAGTGAAAAGTTTTTCCATATGTGACAATAAATTACTCATTCATCTATATGGAAAATGGTGGTGAAATCACCATACATTATTTATATCAGCTTTGAGCATCTTTGTTTTCCTCTTCCTCTTCTGTATTAAAATGCTTTAAATTTTCAGTTCATTTCGGTTTTAGGAGAAACAGTATTGATGTAAATTTTAAAGCCTTTACAAAATGGATTATATATGTAAATAAAACAGATAATTATTAATAACAAGAGTAACATGGGAAAACCTAGGTGGTCTTGCCATGAATTTTAATGTAATTAAAGAATAAATTATTAGCTGGACTTATTAAAATAATTGTCTTTCCTCAAAGGTTATGTCAAGTGAATTAAAGATATGGTGCTACCCGGGAAGAAATATTGGCAAGACACACAATAGTATTGCCCCGAAACACTTTATGTTTTCCTAGTCTCTCAAAATATAACTTAAGAATATATTTAAAAGAACCAACAACTATGGTGTGTTTGTGTCTCTGTGTGTGTTTGTGTCTATGTGTGTCTGTTTGTGTCTCTGTAGTGTGTGTGTAAGAGAGAGAGAGAGGGAGAGAGAGGGGGAGAGAGAGAGAGGGAGAGAGAGAGAGGGAGAGAGAGAGAGAGAACTGGAAGAATGATACAAACACAGATTTTTTTCCATAGTATACATCATCAGAGACATGCAAATTAAAACAACAACAATGGACTTACTAGAAGTCTAAAATCTGGAACATGGATATCACTAGGTGCTGACGAGTATGTACAATGATACTACTCATTGCTGGTGGTGGGGTACTCAATGTAGGTACTTTGAATACATTTGGTAGTTTCTTACAAGACTACATTCTCTCTTAGAACAAGAGCAAGCAATCATGTTTCCCTGCATTCCCTCAAAGGAGATAGAATTTGTACCCATACAAAACCTTCACGGGGTTATTTATAGCAGCTTTCTACACACTTGCTTAAATTTGGGATAAACAAAATAACAAAGGTATCCTTTAGAAGGTGAATGGTAGGTAAACTGTAGTGCACCTAGGCAATAGAGTATCTTTCATTGCTAAAAGGGGGTGAGCTATTAATCCAGAAAATGTATTGAGAACTTACATGGAAATTACCTAGTGAAAGAAACCCATTTTAAAAATCTACATAGACTTTATGATTGTAAGTGTGTAGGATTTAAAAACAATGACTCCAATATGTAGCAAGGGATAGGTGGGTAGAACAAAGATTTTTAGGAAAAAGAGAAACTATTTTGTATTATAAGATTAGTTGCATATATGTGCTATTACTTGTTTTTCTAAACCACTAAGAGACCCTTAAATATATTGGGTCCTAATAATGCAACGGTGCAAATTTATCAGTTGTAACAAATAAACTACTCAAATGTGGGTTGAGATGTTTGGATTTCTTTTGTGGTGAGGGAAAGATACGGGATCTCTCTGTACTTCCAGCTAATGTTGCTATGACTACAAAACTGCTGCCAATGATAAACTATTTTAAAGAAGAAAAATTATGTTTTTGAATAATATGTATGATAAAGTGTCATACATATGAAGGCTAAATAAATGTACAATATGAATATGTTTACACATATTTTGGTGAATTAAAAGAGAGGTCACCCATAGTCTGGAGCATTTGAATACTTGGTGCCCATTTGGTGGCACTCTTTGTAGAAGCTTAGAAGGTGTGCCCTTGCTGGAAGAAGTATGATTCTGGCACTCAACCCCATCTTGCTTGAAATTCTAGACTGAGCCCTCAGCATCCTGTTTGTTTCAGCTTGTTGCTTGCTGCCATGCTCTCCCACCATGACAGACTCTATCCTTCTGAAACCATAACCCCTCAAAAAACTAGCCTGTCTATAAGTTGCCTTCATTATGCTGTTTTTATCACAATGACAGAAAAGGAACTAATATGTACACACATAGATTAAATTACATGTACAAAATACAATTAGTAATAAGAATATAGAACTGTAGAGGGTTTTTCTTACCTCTGCTTCTGACTATATCATCTAATTTTTACATAGATAATACAGTGCTGCTATAGGAAAAGAATTTTAAGAGTTGGAAAAATAACATGTCACTTGGCTATGTATATCTTTGAGTTCTGGGCCACATTTCTTAGCCAATTCTCTTTGATTCTTGAGAATTACTGAGAACTTTCATGGAAAAGCATGCACTCTTGCAGATCACATAAATATATGATGAGTTTGACTTAAAGGAAACCTCATTCCTATGATGTCGTCACCATAAAATAAGTGATGTTTAGCAAAATATTTAATTTTCTTGGGTTTATTCAATTCCTGGTAAATGCTAAGCCACTGTAGTCATCTGAATTCCTTGCTTTGATCATTATGTTTTATATAGATATAATAAATAAAACAAAATGAAAATATTATTTTATATGCTTAAAGCATCCATGTTTCAACTTAAAGACATATGTATAATTTGGGAAAAGAGACCATGAAGACAGAGAGTGAGATTTTATCAAAATTGAAGTCACAAACTGACTCCAGCCTAATGTTCTGTGTGTTATTATGAGTGTGAAGAATGTGAAACTGAAACAAAATACAAAGGTGAAACAGAGTTGTTTCATAGTAATTCAACTACACCAACATTAAAAGTTGAATACATAGACCCATTGCAATCATGATAAAGGGAGACATTGCAGTATTAGCATTAATAATATTCAGAAAGTAACAGTGAGTTCAAACATTTTAGGATAACCATGAATTTGAGGTTCATGTGTGGGTACCCACCACCTGAACCTGAGGGTAGCAACCACATTACTCTTTCCCAAAAAGAAGTAGATTCATTAGTGACTAGAAATCATTCCAGCTCAGAATAGCTGAGGTAAGTTCACCCCTCCTTGGTCCTAAAACAGTTTTACAATGGAAGAATGAGAAATACAAGAACATAACATGCCCAAGCCTTTAGTATATATCAGATGATTGTTATTATTGCTTATTATAAACCTATGTAAATGGAAGCAGAGTTTTCATGACACACTCTGAAAGAATAACCTCTAGAAGTATCAATGAAGAGACAAATGACTTTCTTTCTTTGTGCCTAAAGGAAATTTGGAAAGAAAATAATCACAAAATAAATGAAAGGTTCCCTAAAATGGCAGACAAGAAACTTGGATTCTAGCCTAGTACTCCACTATGGCACTTTTTATGTGTAAGTCAGCTTTCAATATCTATTACAAAACACCTGAGATAGTACATATTAGTTATGTTTATTTAAACTAGTAAGTTTGAATGTTCACTTGACCTGCTGTTTTAGAATCTGTGGAAAAGCAGAACTTCATGGTAGAAGTGGCAGCATAAGCTGCTTACCTCATAATAGATAGTGCATGAAAGAGAAGGAAGGAAAGTGAATGGAAAATACTTTTTTGAAGGAAGACCCACTTTTCCACTAGACTCTACCTCCTAATTCAGTGGATCTCAACCTTCTTAATGCTGCAACTCCTTTAAAACAATTCCTCATGTTGTAGTGACCCCCCCATCATAAAATTATTTTGTTTCTACTTATAATTGTACTTTTGGTATTGCTATGAATCATAATGTAACTATCTGATATTCAGAATATCTTCTTGTGACCCACAAAGATTGAGAACCACTGTTAATTGTTCATGATCAAGCTTTTTAAATATGAGTCTTCAGGGACTTTATAGGTATAAACAAAGTTCAGTTTCTTTGTCAGGTAAGTAAGGAAATGATGCATTATTTGCATATGGCTATTTTTTACAACTAAAAAATATGGCATCATAAAACCACAGAAATTGATTTCCTCAAAGTTCTAGAACCCATAATTTTGAAACAACTTTTCTTGGTCTCAGACTGAGATGTTATCAAAACTATCATCCTTCTGGAAACCTTACAAGAACACACTTTTCTCTCTCTCTCTCTCTCTCTCTCTCTCTCTCTCTCTCTGTGTGTGTGTGTGTGTGTGTGTGTGTGTGTGTGTGTGTATGTAATTTATTCTTTTTTCGTGTAAATCTTTTTATGACCACTAACTCGATCTCTATCCCCTTCCTCTGGGGTAAAAGGTGCTCCTCTACTTTCCTTTGTAAGAAGCTGTATGAAACCATATAATCTACATAGATAACTAATCTTACATAAACTACCCATTAAATATCCCTAATTTAATTTTATCAACAAGATGCATATATTGCTATGCACTATACCTTAGATGATCAACAACATCCAAATTTATCACTTAGTAGTGCTTTAAATAACATTGTTTTCTGTTTTAAGAAATCTACTGTCTTAAGTATATAATGAGAAGAAAAACAGTTTCCTCACAGTACCTTATAATATTAACTTTAAACCTGGACTCCTCTCATTGCTCACAAGAGATATAGATGTGGCTTTTGGGTTTTAAAAAATTGATCTTTTCCTGTATTCAAAAGAGGAGTTTAAATGTTCATTTTAATATCTCCATTTGCAGATGCAGCCATGTGGCCCATCTGTCAAGTGTCTAAATGAAAAGCATTTAAAATGTTTTAGGATAAAAAAAAATTATGAAATATTTCTTCTGTCTGTGATATAAGTCATAAAGTTATGAGAATAACATTTTTGGAAGAAAAAACATGTTTTAGCAACAGAGAACCCTTTAATAGCTGCCAAGATGATACACTATAATAAACCATGAAATTCAGGCATTTGTTTCAGTTTCAAAAACACAACCCAGGAAGATCAATACAAATATTGTCTTTAAAACATGATATATTTATAAGTTGTTTTGCTTTCATGGTGACTGGAGAATACTAAATAGAAAATTTGGTTTCATTGTACAGTTTCAAGATCAATTTATCCCCAAGGTCAAATAGAAGAAGCTGGAAATTCTCAAAGTGATATCTTGTGGATTTTAAAAACAAGTATATCTGATGAGTAAATTAGGCACAAAAAGGATTGAAGAGAATGCTTAAAACTTTGGTGCTTATTAAAAATTCTATTGTTTTCTAGTCTCCAAGACCAAGCCAACAGAAGTCTAACACCATTTGTAAACTTCAAACTAAAGCAGAAAATCTATTCATACATCTCACACATATTTATTTCCTGACACACATTATTTGGGGGAGGGGCACTTTCCCAAGGGAGGGTCATCGCTGAAAGGGCAGGCCCCGAAGGAGATAAGGAGTAAGAGAAGAGAGGAGGAAGGAGTCAGGCCATGGTGTTCAGGGGATTCTTGCAGCTCAGACAGACTAGCAACCAGGTGCTGTTAGCATGTATTTTTAGGCTACTTTATTGGTTTTGTTGGGTTTTGTTTTGTTTTGTTTTTTTGTTTATAAATCTCCATCTCCCTTCCAAACCCCCAACAAGAGGTAGGAGGAAAGAAAAGTTAGAGGAGAAAGGGGGCATAGTCCTATTTTAGCCAACAAAACAGACTCATTTCTGCTGATTGGGGATATCCAATTTCTTGGACCAATCCAATATGTATTGTCTGGATATCCCCAACTTCTTCTTGTCTAATGGCAACAACAGCATCCAGGAGCAGCAACCACTATCTTGTTCAGACTGCCGACTGCCCCACTCTGGGCTCTGGCGTTTACCCCTCTCCAAAGTCCCAAAAATTCTAAAGGTAAACTATCTGCAGATGGCAAACTTCACATCCCTGCTAATACAGGTAAATCATGATCACCTGCTGTGAAACAGCCTCTTATTCCCCACCTGGGATTAAAACAAAACCATATTCACCTAACTGGGTTTATTAAAGAAACCAAAACTCTTACTACAAGATGCTTCTTTATTTATGCAGGTTTCACAGAACAAAGAGAGTCTGATGATTATCCAAGAAGTACAGATTATATGTTTGATTTCTTTTCATTTCATCTCCAGCGTTACAAGTTCAGTCACAATTAGAAAATATAAACACAACATTTTATTTTTGTTATTAGCCCTATAACTCCAATTGAAAGAATTTAAAGAATGTTTTCTCTAAAGCAAACACAGTTAATATATGACACCCTGCTTTCTGGCTGTCAGTATTTGCAGTTTGTACTCCAGACAAAGAGAAAATACCTGAACTGGTCTTTTTATGAATAGCAAATACTAATATCCAATTACTTTTACTATATTTCTCATCATCTATGCTATAAAGTAGGAAAAGTTTATTTTAGTCAATCTATCTTATTTATTGAGTTTTATTCCTCTATGGTTGTACTCTGTACAACCCCCTATCTTTAAACTACATTTTCAAAGATTTCTAAGTGCATGATAAAAAGCCTTGAGTCAGTAACCCTCTCTCTTGGCTAGTCAGAGTTTGTCAGTTGTCTCTGCAGTTTACCCTGCAAACTCTGTTTGAGTTAGCTCAGAGACAGATACCCCAAGAATATTCCTGGAGTAATGGCCTCATCTAGCTATCTGCTTATCTGTACTTAATGATCTCCAGGACTTTAGGAAGACTTCCAAATAGTGGCCAGATAAAGTTAATTTTAGGATTTTCCTAAAAAGACTCAGATATTATTTTCTCAGGAAAAGACATAAAATAAATCATAATGCAGAAAGTCCCCAAGAATGCAACACTCAGAGGCTAAAATCCAAAAGTTAGGACAGAAATCGGCTCAGTTATGTTGGAACTGTGTCAAGCCACTGTGCTGGCTTCATGAATTACACCATTTCCAGTGAATATGGCTATTCCATACTATATTGTAAATAAACATATTGTTCTCAAAGACTAAGTATTCTAAATGAAAAAGAAAAAAGGGTTGGCATGTCCGGTGACAGAAAGGATTATAAAATCTAAAGTTTGTTCTGTTGTGCTATCAAATAAGCTTAGAGAAGACTTAAACAGGATGTAAAATCTTGTATCACAATCAAGTTTTGCTATTGACGACCTCATGAACTCACAGATGTTTGCTTTCACAAGGCCCACAAAAGATAAAGACAATTGACATTGCAACATAGAGGTGGAAGGGTTCATGAGCATATGTACTTATGTGTATGTGGCTACTTATCCACATGTGTGCACATTTATGTTGTGGCCAGAGATCCATGTTATCTGTCACTCACCTCTCCATCTTATCTTTTGAAACTGGGTCTCTCCCTGTACCTGATACTCACCAATTGTGAAGACTAGCTGGATGGATATCCAGCCAAGTTTTTCATGGAGATTGGGGATGCACCTGCTTTTGAATCTCTGCCTCAGTCCTCATATCCCCGATGCTATGGTTATAGATGTAGAGGACAATATTGAGCATTTTTGAAATGATCTATAGCAGAGAACTAATGAATTCCAAAGGATTCAGAGCAAGCACTTTACCAAGTAAACCATCTATATAGTTGGTGGGAAGTTTTGAGAGTGAAAAAAATCAACTAATTTTTATGGTCTTGTCAATTTAAAGATGTAACCAAGATGCTCTTATATTTATCTCATTATTATTGAATTTTAGAGAAATTTCTTCCAGACATTAGGCCTCTAAGATAAAACTTAAAAGAATTTTTGTAAAATAAATATTTGTCCCATTAAGGCATAAAACTTACACAGTTCCCCCAAAGACTTCTTTAAATATCTGTGAGTAATCTCTTTGAAATGTAATAATGAATAAATTAATTTTTATTTTTGAGAAAGGTTCTCAGGTACTCCAGGATGGCTTAGAACTCACTATGTAGTAGACAGGAACATTGAACATTGAGTCCTCTTGTCTCTATTTCCATTGTGCACAGATTACAAAAATGTACCACCATGCCTGTTTTATATAGTGCTGAACATTAAAAAGGCAGAAGGCTTCATGCATGTTAGGTAAGAACTCTGCCAACTGAGATACTTCCTCAGCTCTAAAGAGGGTATTTTATATATTTTAATTAGATATTTTCTTCATTTACATTTCTAATGCAATCCCCTTTCCTAGTTTCATCTCTGTAAATTCCCCTATCCCCTCCCCCCTAACCCTGATCCCCAACCCACTGACTCCCACTTCCTGGCTCTGGCATTCCCTATACTGTGGCATAGAATCTTCCAAAGACCAAGGGCCTCTCCTCCCATTGATAGGCCTACTAGGCCATCCTCGGTTACATATGCACCTAGAGACAAGAGTCCCACCATGTGGTGTTTTTTATTGGTGGTTTAGTCCCAGAGATCTCTGAGGGTATTAGTTAGTTCATATTGTTGTTCGTTTTATAGGGCTGCAGACCCCCTCAGCTCCTTGGGTACTTTCTCTAGCTCCTTCATTGGGGACCCTGTGACCATGCAATAGATGACTGAGAGCATCCACTATGATATTTGCAGGCAATGGCATAGCCTCACAGGAGACAGCTAAATGACGGTCCTGTCAGCAAAATCTTGTTGGCATCTGAAATAGTTTCTGGGTTTGGTGGTTGTTTATGGAATGGATTCTCAGGTGGGACAGTCTCTCAATGGGCCTTCCTTCAGTCTCTGCTCCAAAATTTATCTCTGTAAAACCTTCCATGCGTATTTTGTTCTCCCTTCTAAGAAGAAACGAGGTATCCACACTTTGGTCTTCCTACTTCTTGAGTTTCGTGTGTTTTTCAAATTGTGTCTTGGGTATTCTGAGTTTCTGGGCTAAAATCCACTTATTAGTGAGTGCATATCGTGTGTGCTCTTCTGTGATTGGGTTACTTCACTCAGGATAATATCCTCTTCATGCATCCATCTGCCTAAGAATTTCATAAATTCATTGTTTTTAATAGCTGAGTAGTACTCCATTGTATAAATGTACCACATTTTCTGTATCCATTCCTCTATTGAGGGGCATCTGGGTTCTTTCTAGGTTCTGGCTATTATAAATAAGGCTGCTATGAACATAGTGGAGCATGTGTTCTTCTTATAAGTTGGAATATCTTCTGGGTATATGCCAAGGAGAGGTATTGTATGTTCAATTTTCTGAGGAACCCACAGACTGATTTCCAGAGTGGTTTTACCAGCTTCCAATCTCACCAGCAATGGAGAAGTGTTCCTCTTTGTCCACTTCCTTACCAGCATCTGCTGTCACCTGAATTTTTTTATCTTAGCCATTCTGACTGGTGTGAGATGGAATCTCAGAGTTGTTGCTTTTTTTTTTTTAATATACTACTTTTATAATTTTATTTTATTTTTTGCATCTGGCATATTTAATAACATGAATAGCATACAGTAAGATACAACATATGTTTAAAATAACGTCTTATGTTATTATTTTGTACCAGTAATATCACAGCAGAGATACAATGAACATAACAATTTAATAGCTACTTGACATATTGGAATACATCTCTTTTTTTATATTTATTTATTTTTATTACATATTTCCCTTAATTACATTTCCAATGCTATCCCAAAAGTCCCCCATACCCTCCCCCCTACTTCTCTACCCACTCATTCCTTTTTTTTTTTTTTTGGCCCTGGCGTTCCCGTGTACTGGGGCATATAAAGTTTGCGTGTCCAATGGGCCTCTCTTTCCAGTGATGGCCGACTAGGCCATCTTTTGATACATATGCAGCTAGAGTCAAGAGCTCCGGGGTACTGGTTAGTTCAGAATGTTGTTCCACCTATAGGGTTGCAGATCCCTTTAGCTCCTTGGGTACTTTCTCTAGCTCCTCCATTGGGAGCCCTGTGATCCATCCATTAGCTGACTGTGAGCATCCACTTCTGTGTTTGCTAGGCCCCAGCATAGTCTCACAAGAGACAGCTACAACTGGGTCCTTTCAATAAAATCTTGCTAGTGTATGCAATGGTGTCAGCGTTTGAAAGCTGATTATGGGGTGGATCCCTGGATATGGCAGTCTCTAGATGATCCATCCTTTCGTCTCAGCTCCAAATTTTGTCTCTGTAACTCCTTCCATGGGTGTTTTGTTCCCAATTCTAAGGAGGGGCATAGTGTCCACACTTCAGTCTTCATTCTTCTTGAGTTTCATGTGTTTAGCAAATTGTATCTTATATCTTGGGTATCCTAGGTTTTGGGCTAATATCCACTTATCAGTGAGTACATATTGTGTGAGTTCCTTTGTGAATGTGTTACCTCACTCAGGATGATGCCCTCCAGGTCCATCCATTTGGCTAGGAATTTCATAAATTCATTCTTTTTAATAGCTGAGTAGTACTCCATTGTGTACATGTACCACATTTTCTGTATCCATTCCTCTGTTGAGGGGCATCTGGGTTCTTTCCAGCTTCTGGCTATTATAAATAAGGCTGCTATGAACATAGTGGAGCATGTGTCCTTACCAGTTGGGGCATCTTCTGGATATATGCCCAGGAGAGGTATTGCTGGATCTTCTGATAGTACTATGTCCAATTTTCTGAGGAACCGCCAGACTGATTTCCAGAGTGGTTGTACAAGCCTGCAATCCCACCAACAATGGAGGAGTGTTCCTCTTTCTCCACATCCACGGCAGCATCTGCTGTCACCTGAATTTTTGATCTTAGCCATTCTGACTGGTGTGAGGTGGAATCTCAGGGTTGTTTTGATTTGCATTTCCCTGATGATTAAGGATGTTGAACATTTTTTCAGGTGCTTCTCTGCCATTCAGTATTCCTCAGGTGAGAATTCTTTGTTCAGTTCTGAGCCCCATTTTTTAATGGGATTATTTGACTTTCTGAAGTCCACCTTCTTGAGTTCTTTATATATTGGATATTAGTCCCCTATCTGATTTAGGATAGGTAAAGATCCTTTCCCAATCTGTTAGTGGTCTTTTTGTCTTATTGACGTTGTCTTTTGCCTTGCAGAAGCTTTGGAGTTTCATTAGGTCCCATTTGACAATTCTCGATCTAAAAGCACAAGCCATTGCTATTCTATTCAGGAATTTTTCCCCTGTGCCCATATCTTCAAGGCTTTCCCCACTTTCTCCTCTATAAGTTTCAGTGTCTCTGGTTTTATGTGAAGTTCCTTGATCCACTTAGATTTGACCTTAGTACAAGGAGATAAGTATGGATCGATTAGCATTCTTCTACTTGATAACAACCAGTTGTGCCAGCACCAATTATTGAAAATGCTGTCTTTCTTCCACTGGATGGTTTTAGCTGCCTTGTCGAAGATCAAGTGACCATAAGTGTGCAGGTTCATTTCTGGGATTTCAATTCTATTCCATTGGTCTACTTGTCTGTCTCTATACCAGTACCATGCAGTTTTTATCACAATTGCTCTGTAGTAAAGCTTTAGGTCAGGCATGGTGATTCCAGCAGAGGTTCTTTTATCCTTGAGAAGAGTTTTTGCTATCCTAGGTTTTTTGTTATTCCAGATGAATTTGCAGATTGCTCCTTCTAATTCGTTGAAGAATTGAGTTGGAATTTTGATGGGGATTGCATTGAATCTATAGATTGCTTTTGGCAAGATAGCCATTTTTACAATGTTGATCCTGCCAATCCATGAGCATGGGAGATCTTTCCATCTTCTGAGATCTTCTTTAATTTCTTTCTTCAGAGACTTGAAGTTTTTATCATACAGATCTTTCACTTCCTTAGTTAGAGTCACGCCGAGATATTTTATATTATTTGTGACTATTGAGAAGGGTGTTGTTTCCCTAATTTCTTTCTCAGCCTGTTTATTCTTTGTGTAGAGAAAGGCCATTGACTTGTTTGAGTTAATTTTATATCCAGCTACTTCACCGAAGCTGTTTATCAGGTTTAGGAGTTCTCTGGTGGAATTTTTAGGGTCACTTATATATACTATCATATCATCTGCAAAAAGTGATATTTTGACTTCCTCTTTTCCAATTTGTATCCCCTTGATCTCCTTTTGTTGTCGACTTGCTCTGGCTAATACTTCAAGGACTATGTTGAAAAGGTAGGGAGAAAGTGGGCAGCCTTGTCTAGTCCCTGATTTTAGTGGGATTGCTTCCAGCTTCTCACTTTTTACTTTGATGTTGGCTACTGGTTTGCTGTAGATTGCTTTTATCATGGTTAGGTATGGGCCTTGAATTCCTGATCTTTCCAACACTTTTATCATGAATGGGTGTTGGATTTTGTCAAATGCTTTTTCTGCATCTAACGAGATGATCATGTGGTTTTTGTCTTTGAGTTTGTTTATATAATGGATTACATTGATGGATTTTCTTATATTAAACCATCCCTCCATCCCTGGAATAAAACCTACTTGGTCAGGATGTATGATTGCTTTAATGTGTTCTTGGATTCAGTTAGTGAGAATTTTATTGAGGATTTTTGCATCGATATTCATAAGAGAAATTGATCTGAAGTTCTCTATCTTTATTGGATCTTTCTGTGGTTTACGTATCAGAGTAATTGTGGCTTCATAAAATGAGTTGGGTAGAGTACCTTCTACTTCTATTTTGTGAAATTGTTTGTGCAGAACTGGAATTAGATCTTCTTTGAAGGTCTGATAGAACTCTGCACTAAACCCATCTGGTCCTGGGCTTTTTTTGGCTGGGAGACTATTAATAACTGCTTCTATTTCTTTAGGGGATATGGGACTGTTTAGATGGTCAACTTGATCCTGATTCAACTTTGGTACCTGGTATCTGTCCAGATATTTGTCCATTTCATCCAGGTTTTCCAGTTTTGTTGAGTATAGCCTTTTGTAGAAGGATCTGATGGTGTTTTGGATTTCTTCAGGATCTGTTGTTATGTCTCCCTTTTCATTTCTGATTTTGTTAATTAGGATGCTTTCCCGGTGCCCTCTAGTGAGTCTAGCTAAGGGTTTATCTATCTTGTTGATTTTCTCAAAGAACCAACTCCTCGTTTGGTTAATTCTTTGGATAGTTCTTCTTGTTTCCACTTGGTTGATTTCACCCGAGTTTGATTATTTCCTGCAGTCTACTCTTCTTGGGTGAATTTGCTTCCTTTTTTTCTAGAGCTTTGAGATGTGTTGTCTAGCTGCTAGTATGTGCTCTCTCCCGTTTCTTCTTGGAGGCACTCAGAGCTCTGAGTTTCCCTCTTAGAAATGCTTTCATTGTGTCCCAAAGGTTTGGGTACGTTGTGACTTCATTTTCATTAAACTTTAAAAAGTCTTTCATTTCTTTCTTTATTCCTTCCTTGACCAAGGTATCATTGAGAAGAGTGTTGTTCAGTTTCCACGTGAATGTTGGCTTTCCATTATTTATGTTGTTATTGAAGATCAGTCTTAGGCCATGGTGGTCTGATAGGATACATGGGACAATTTCAATATTTTTGTATCTATTGAGGCCTGTTTTGTGACCAATTATATGGTCAATTTTGGAGAAGGTCCCGTGAGGTGCTGAGAAGAAGGTATATCCTTTTGTTTTAGGATAAAATGTTCTGTAGATATCTGTCAGGTCCATTTGTTTCATAACTTCTGTTAGTTTCACTGTGTCCCTGTTTAGTTTCTGTTTCCACGATCTGTCCATTGATGAAAGTGTTCTGTTGAAGTCTCCCACTATTATTGTGTGAGGTGCAATGTGTGCTTTGAGCTTTACTAAAGTGTCTTTAATGAATGTGGCTGCCCTTGCATTTGGGGCATAGATATTCAGAATTGAGAGTTCCTCTTGGAGGATTTTACCTTTGATGAGTATGAAGTGTCCCTCCTTGTCTTTTTTGATAACTTTGGGTTGGAAGTCGATTTTATCTGATATTAGAATGGCTACTCCAGCTTGTTTCTTCAGACCATTTGCTTGGAAAATTGTTTTCCAGCCTTTCACTCTGAGGTAGTGTCTGTCTTTTTCCCTGAGATGGGTTTCCTGTAAGCAGCAGAATGTTGGGTCCTGTTTGTGTAGCCAGTCTGTTAGTCTATGTCTTTTTATTGGGGAATTGAGTCCACTGATATTAAGAGATATTAAGGAAAAGTAATTGTTGCTTCCTTTTATTTTTGTTGTTAGAGTTGGCATTCTGTTCTTGTAGCTGTCTTCTTTTTGGTTTGTTGAGGGATTACTTTCTTGCTTGTTCTAGGGCATGATTTCCATCCTTGTATTGCTTCTTTTCTGTTATTATCCTTTGAAGGGCTGGATTTGTCGAAAGATAATGTGTGAATATGCTTTTGTCGTGGAATACTTTGGTTTCTCCATCTATTGTAATTGAGAGTTTGGCCGGGTATAGTAGCCTGGGCTGGCATTTGTGTTCTCTTAGTGTCTGTATAACATCTGTCCAGGATCTTCTGGCTTTCATAGTCTCTGGTGAAAAGTCTGGTGTAATTCTGATAGGCCTTCCTTTATATGTTACTTGACCTTTCTCCCTTACTACTTTTAATATTCTATCTTTATTTAGTGCATTTGTTGTTCTGATTATTATGTGTCGGGAGGAATTTCTTTTCTGGTCCAGTATATTTGGAGTTCTGTAGGCTTCTTGTATGATCATGGGCATCTCTTTCTTTATGTTTGGGAAGTTTTCTTCTATAATTTTGTTGAAGATATTTGCTGGCCCTTTAAGTTGAAAATCTTCATTCTCATCAACTCCTATTATCCGTAGGTTTGGTCTTCTCATTGTGTCCTGGATTTCCTGGATGTTTTGAGTTAGGATCCTTTTGCATTTTGTATATTCTTTGACTGTTGTGCCGATGTTCTCTATGGAATCTTCTGCACCTGAGATTCTCTCTTCCATTTCTTGTATTCTGTTGCTGATGCTCGCATCTATGGTTCCAGATCTCTTTCCTAGGGTTTCTATCTCCAGCGTTGCCTCGCTTTGAGTTTTCTTTATTGTGTCTACTTCCCTTTTTAGTTCTAGTATGGTTTTGTTCATTTCCATCACCTGTTTGGATGTGTTTTCCTGTTTTTCTTTAAGGACTTCTACCTGTTTGGTTGTGTTTTCCTGCTTTTCTTTAAGGGCCTATAACTCTTTAGCAGTGCTCTCCTGTAATTCTTTAAGTGACTTATGAAAGTCCTTCTTTATGTCCTCTATCGTCATCATGAGTAATGTTTTTAAATCTGGGTCTAGATTTTCGGTTGTGTTGGGGTGCCCAGGACTAGGTGGGGTGGGAGTGCTGCGTTCTGATGATGGTGAGTGGTCTTGATTTCTGTTAATAGGATTCTTACGTTTGCCTTTCACCATCTGGTAATCTCTGAAGCTAGCTGTTATAGTTGTCTCTGGTTAGAGCTTGTTCCTCAGGTGACTCTGTTAGCCTCTATAAGCAGACCTGGGAGGCTAGCTCTCTCCTTAGTTTCAGTGGGCAGAAATATTCTCTGCAGGCAAGCTCTCTTCTTGCAGGGAAGGTACCCAGATATCTGGTGTTCGAACCTGCCTCCTGGCAGAAGTTGTGTTCCACTCACCAGAGGTCTTAGGATCCCGTGGGAATCCTGTGTGGGCCCTTGCGGGTGTCGGGCGACTCAGCTGGCAAGGCACGCTGGTGCTCGAGTGGAGCAGAAGGGACTTGTGCCCCAGGTCAGGCCCGGGTCCACTGCTTCCCTAGTTACCGCAGTCTCAGGTTTCGCGAGATTGAATTGGGGCAGACGCTGTGTTCCACTCACCAGAGGACTTAGGATCCCGTGGGGAATCCTGTGTGGGCCCTTGCGGGTGTTGGCCGACTCCGCTGGCAAGGCATCCCGGTGCTCGGGTGGAGCAGAAGGGTCAGAATTGTTTTGATTTGCATTTCCCCAATGACTAAGGATGCTGGACATTTTTTCAGGTGTTTCTCAGCCATTCAGTATTCCTCAGTTGAGAATTGTTCATTTGGCTCTCTACCCCATTTCTTAATAGGGTTATTTGATTTTCCTGGAATCCATCTTATTGAGTTCTTTATATATATTGGACATTAGTCCCCTGTCTGATTTAGGATTGGTAAAGATCCTTTCCCAACCTCTTGGCATTTTTTAATAGGGTTATTTGGTTTTCTGGAGTCCAACTTCTTGAATTCTTTATATATATATTTCATATTAGTCCCCTATTTTATTTAGGATTGGTAAAGATCTTTTACCAATCTGTTGGTGGTATTTTTGTCCTATAAACAGAGTCATTTGCCTTACAGAAGCTTTGCAATTTTATGAAGGACCATTTGTTGATTCTTCATCTTACAACACAAGTCATTGCTGTTCTGTTCAGGAATATTTTCCCTGTATGCATATCTTTGAGGCTCTTCCCCACTTTCTCCACTATAAGTTTCAGTGTCTCTGTTTTTATGTGGAGTTCCTTGACACACTTAGACTTAGCGGCCAGTTGATCTAGCACCATTTGTTGAAAATGCTGTCTTTTTTCTACTGGATGGTTTTAGCTCTTTTTTCAAAGATCAAGTGACCATAGGTGTGTGGGTTCATTTCTGGGTCTTCAGTTCTATTCCATTGATCTACCTGTCTGTCACTGTATCAGGGCCCTGCAGTTTTTATCACAATTGCTCTAAAGTACAGCTTGAAGTCAGGCATGGTGATTCCAGCAGAGATTCTTTTATTGTTGAGAACAGTTTTTGCTACCTTAGGTTCTTTGTTATTCCAGATGAATTTGCAGATTGCCCTTTCTAACTCTGTGAAGACTTAAGTTTGAATTTTGATGGGAATTGCATTGAATTGGTAGATTACTTTTGGCAAGAAAGCCATTTTTACTATATTAATCCTACCAATCCATGAGCATGGGAGACCTTTCCATCTTCAGAGATCTTCTTGGATTTCCTTCTTCAGAGACTTGAACTTCCTATCATACAGATCTTTCACTTCCTTAGTTAGAATCATACCAAGATATTTTATATCATTTGTGACTATTGTGAAGGGTGTTATATCCTGAATTTCTTTCTCAGCCTGTTTATCCTTTGTGTAGAGAAAGGCCACTGATTCTTTGAGTTAAGTTTATATCCAACTACTGCACTGAAGTTCTTTATTGGGTTTAGGAGTTCTCTGGTGTGGTTTTTAGGGTCACTTTTATATACTATCATATCATCTGCAAATAGTGATATTTTGACTTCTTCCTTTCCAATTGGTATCCCCTTGATCTCCTTTTGTTGTTGAATTGCTCTGGCTTCAAGTACTATAGGACTTCAAGTACTATATTGAATATGTAGGAAGAGAGTGGACAGCCTTGTCTAGTCCCTGATTTTAGTGGGATTGCTTCAAGTTTCTCTCTATTTAATTTGAAGTTGGCTACTGGTTTGCTGTATATTGCTTGTACTATGTTTAGTTATGGGCCTTGAATTCCTGGTCTTTCCAAGACTTTTATCATAAATGGGTGTTGGATTTTGTCAAATGCTTTCTCAGCATCTAATGAGATGATTATGTCTTTGAGTTTGTTTATATAGTGGATTATGTTGATGGATTTCTGAATATTAAACCATCCTTTCATCCCTGGGATGAAGGCTTCTTCATCATGATAGATGATCATTTTGATGTGTTCTTGGATTCGGTTAGCAAGAATTTTGAGTATATTTGCTTTGGTATTCATAAGGGAAATTGGTCTTACGTTCTCTTTCTTTGTTGAGGCTTTATGTGATTTGGTGTCAGAGTAATTGTGGCTTCATAGAATGAATTTGGTAGAGTACCTTCTGTTTCTATTTTGTGGAATAGTTTGAGGAGAATTGGAATTAGGTCTTCTTTGAAGGTCTGATAGAGCTCTACACTAAACCCATCTGGTCCTGGGCTTTTTTTTGGTTGGGAGATGATTAATGACTGCTCCTATTTCTTGAAGGGATATGGAGCTGTTTAGATTGTTAATCTGATCTTGATTTAACTTTGGTACCTGGTATCTGTTTAGAAAAGTGTTCTTTTCATCCAGGTTTTCCAGTTTTGTTGAGTATAGCCTTTTGTAGTAGGGTCTGATGATGTTTTGAATTTCCTCAGATTCTGTTGTTTTGACTCCATTTTCATTTCTGATTATGTTAATTAGGATTCTGTCCATGTGCCCTGTAGTTAGTCTGGCTAAGGGTTCATCTACCTTGTTGATTTTCTCAAAGAACCAGCTCCTGGTTTGGTTGATTCTTTGTGTAATTCTTTTTGTTTCCACTTGGTTGATTTCAGCCCTGAATTTAATTATTTCCTGCCATCTAGTAATGTTGGGTGAATCTCCTTCATTTTGTTGTACAGCTTTTAGGGGTGCTGTCAAGCTGCTAGTATATGCTCTCTCCAGTTTTTTTTTTCTTTTTTTTTTTTTCTTTTTTTTTTGGAGGTGCTCAGAGCTATGTGTTTTCCTCTTAGGACTGCTTTCATTGTGTCCCATAAATTTGTATTCGTTGTGGCTTCATTTTAATTAAACTCTAAAAAGTCTTTAATTTCTTTCATTATTTCTTCCTTGACCAAGTTATCATTGAGTAAATTGTTCTTCAGCTTTGATGTGTATGTTGGCTTTCTATTATTTATGTTGTTATTGAAGATCAGCCTTAGTCCATGGTGATCTGGTAGGATGCAAGGGATTATTTCAATATTTTTGTATCTGTTGATACCTGATTGGTGATTGATTATATGGTCAGTTTTGTAGAAGGTAGCATGAGGTGTTAAGAAGAAGGTATATCCTTTTGTTTTAGGATAAAATGTTCTATAGATATCTGTTAAGTTCATTTGATTCATAACTTCTGTTAGTTTCACTGTGTCTCTGTTTAGTATCTATTTCCAGGATATGTCCATTGATGACCATGGGGTGTTGAAGTCTCCCACTATTATTGTGTGAGGTGCAATGTGTGCTTTGAGCTTTACTAAAGTTTCTTTAATAAATGTGGATGCTGTTGCTTTTGGAGCATAGATGTTCTGAATTGAGAGTTCATCTTGGTAGATTTTACCTTTGACGAGTATGAGGTGCCTCTCCTTGTCTTTTTTGATACCTTTGGGTTGAAAATCAATTTTATTCGATATTAAAATGACTACTCCATCTTGTTTCATGAGACCATTTGCTTGAAAAATTGTTTTCCAGCCTTTTACCCTGAGGTAGTGTCTGTCTTTGTCCCTGAGGTGGGTTTCCTGAATGCAGCAAAATATTGTGTCCCGTTTATGTAACCAGTTGTTTAGTCTTTCTCTTTTTATTGGGGAACTGAGTCCATTGATATTAAGAGATATAAAGGAAAAGTAATTTCTGCTTCCTGTTATTTTTGTTGTTAGAGTTGGGATTCTGTTCTTGTGGCTATTTTCCTTTAAGTTTGTTGCAGGATTACTTCCTTGCTTTTTCTAGAGGATAGTTTCCTTCCTTGTGTTGGAGTTTTCCCTTTATTATTCTTTGAAGGGCTTGATTTGTGGATAGATATTGTGTGAATTTGGTTTTGTAATGGAATACTTTGGTTTCTCCATCTTTGGTAATTGAGAGTCTTGCTGGATATAGTAGTCTGGGCTGGCATTTACGTTCTCTTAGGGTCTGTATAACATCTGTCCAGGTTCTTATGGCTTTCATAGTCTCTGGTGAGAAGTCTGCTGTAATTCTAATATGTCTGCCTTTATATGTTACTTGACCTTTTCCCCTTACTGCTTTTAATATTCTGTGTTTATTTAGTACATTTGTTGTTCTGATTTATTATGTGTCATGATGAATTTCTTTTCTGGTCCAAGCTATTTGGAGTTCTGTAGGCTTCTTGTATGTTCATGGGCATCTCTTTCTTTAGGTTAGGGTAGTTTTCTTCTATAATTTTGTTGAAGATATTTACTGTCCCTTTAAGTTGAAAATCTTCATTCTCATCTATACCTATTATCCTTAGGTTTTGTCTTCTCATTGTGTCCTGGGTTTCCTGGATGTTTTGAGTTAGGATCTTTTTGCATTTTGCATTTTCTTTGATTGTTTTACCAATGTTCTCTATGGAATCTTCTGCACCTGATATTCTCTCTTCCGTCTCTTATATTCTGTTGCTGATGCTTGTTTCTATAGTTCCTGATTTCTTGCCTCTATAGTTCCTGATTTCTTTCCTAGGATTTTTATCTATTTTTCCTAGGATTTTTATCTCCTAGGATTTTTATCTCCCTTTAGGTTTTCTTTATTGTTTCTACTCCCATTTTTTATCTTGGATGGTTTTGTTCAATTCTTTCACCTGTTTGGTTGTGTTTTCCTGTAATTCTTTAAGGGATTTTTGTGTTTCCTCTTTAAGGACTTCTTTCTATTTAGCTCTGTTCTCCTGCATTTCTTTATGTGAGTTATTAATGTCCTTCTTAAAATCCTCTACCAGCATCATGAGATATGATTTTAGATCTGAATCTTGCTTTTCTGGTGTTTTGGGGTATCTAGGACTCACTCTGTTGGGAGTACTGGGTTCTAATGATGCCAAGTGATCTAAGTTTCTATAAGTAAGATTCTTATGTTTGACTTTCACCCTCTGTTAATCTCTATTGTTAGATGTTCTAGCTGTCTCTGGCTGGAGCTTGTTCTTCCTGTGAGTCTGTTATCCTGTGTTAGCATTCCTGGGAGACCAGCTCTCTCCTGAGTTCTGGGGGTCAGAGCACTCCCTGTAGGCAAGCTCTCCTCTGGCTCTGGTGGGGAAGGTGCACAGAGAACTGAGGATCAGCTCCACCTCCTGGCTGAAGATGAAGGCCCAAAGGGACCCTGTCCAAGAAGCTCTGTTGCTTCTGTGATTCGTCAAGAAGATGTTTTAAATGTAGCACTTTAAAGAAATGACAAAAGCTTTTGAAAATGAATATTCAAGTTACCTAGATTTCATCATTATACAATGTATACATGAATTAGATATCATATAGCATAAATATTTGCATTACTTCACATCAACACGAATCGTAAATTCATCATTGCAATGTAAATAAACAAACCTAAAGTAATATTCCTGCTCCATCTCTTGCTCCGTATGCAAGAGTAAAAGTTTAATTATCAGCATCAATCACCAAATCAAAGATCTAGTCACACTAACTAGTTCTCCTTTCAGTGTCAGTCCTCCAAAGCTCTTCAATGAATTCTTCATACATACTTGATATTCCCACCTTTTGTTTCAACAGAGTTAAATATAGTTTTTTTCTGGCAGTGGTATATCTCTTGATTTCAATTTTTTTGAACATATTCTTCCTGTTTAGCTCACCTACTGTAAATTTTTTACAGATATCTCTTAGACATCTAAAATCAGATGTTAAGAAATGAAGATATGTTTTTACTGTTTCTCTATATAATTTTAAATCATACATACATATTTTGAGAATGTCAATGTAGTGACTATATTTAATATTACAAGATATAAGGAAAGCACATGAAGGAAATATACCTTGTAATGTGTTCAGTGTTCAGAGCTAATGTAATTTAGAAAAAGTATCAAAGGAAACTAATATTATCTAGTGAGATCTGAAAAGTACAGTTAATTCCATAAAGTCATGTGAAGGTAGTGTTTCAAACACTGATGACAATTGCCTTAAGTGGACTGAAGTTCAATATTTACAACAGTGGGTTGCTTTTAGAGACAGGAGGAAGTATAGTGGTGTCTTTTTACTTAGTTGAGTCTCTGTGTGTTGTTGTTGGTACATGTGTTGGTAGACAAATGTGAGACCCCTCTTCTGAGTGCTTGTAAAGCAAGAAGAAGCTTACTAGCTGAAAGAGAAGTGGCATGGAGAAACAAAGTAGAAGGTAACAAAGTGCTACATAACTTATGTAACAAGGTGTTAAGTAAGTGAACATGAACAAGTGACCAGAGGAAAACAGAATGTCACTTAATGAGTGAGGCTTTGAAATTAGTGTTAGGATTTATGACATGTATATATTTTGTTATCACCTGTGATCAGCTGTGATATTTTAGTAGTAAGATAGAAAAACAGTTGGCTCTAAATAGGGCTGTGGCCATGATAAATTTAAATGGCCATTATATTATGGCAATGGTAAACTTAAATCAGATTATAGAATTTAAGGAAAGCTAAATAGAAAGGTGAAAGCTTGAAGCACTAAGGCTGTAGACCCTGCCCAAGACAAATGTTATAAGTGTTATGAGGTTTTTATTTTTGTTTCCTGACTTTTAATACTTATTTATTTATATTGTTATGCCTATGAGTTTTGCCTGCATGCATATATGTGTATCACGTATGTGACTGACATGCACAGAAGCTAGAAAAGGGCAACAGAACCCCTTAAATTGCAGTTTCAGACCATTTTGAACCACCACGAGGGTCCTAGAAACTGAATATGCATCCTCTGCAATAAGTGCTCTTAACAGCTGAGCCATGTCTCCAGCCTTTGGTTGTTTTTTTTTTAATAGAAATTCCATACATAGGAAGGAAAACACTTATTAGATATTAAAGTCATTGAAAATGATTAGACAAGTAGTTATGAAGAGGAGATAGCTCAAAAATACAATCTCCATAGAATTCTCAGGAGTGATCCAGTGGTAAAGAAAAGAAGAATACTAGATGAAAGCATGTAAACAGATGACATTTAGAAGAGCTAGGGGGGTCTTAGAACAGAAAGAGTGATCACTCAATCACTGGGGGGAAAATAGCAAGAGATAAGGGATATGCCTATCCCTGTGAAGACACAAGACAAACATTCTTTGGAGAGTAGTAATTGTAGGCTTCAATCTGTTATGAATCTCTATATGAACTTAATTAATATTTTATGAAATGCTACAATTTAACGTGACCTTTTGAAAATTAATGATCTAAATAGAACTTCAAGTGCAATATTGAATAGATATGGAAAGAGAAGACAGCCTTGTTTTGTTCCTGATTTTAGTGGAATTGCTTTGAATTTCTGTCCATTTAATTTGATCTTGGCTATTAGCTTGCTGTATATTGCCTTTAATATGTTTAGGTATGTGCCTTGTGTCACTGATCTGTCCAAGATTTTTGTCAAAGGAGTTTTTCAGCATCTAATGAGACTATCATTTTTTTCTTTCAGTTTCTTTATATGGTGGATTATCATTGACAGACTTTTGTTTGTTGAACCATCCCTACAACTCTGGGAAGAAGCCTACTTGATCATGATGGATGATGTTTTTGACATGTTCTTGAATTCAGTTTGTGATTATTTCTTTTTAAGATTTATTTATTATTATATGTAAGTACACTGTAGCTGTCTTCAAACACACCAGAAGGGTGTGTCAGAACTCATTACAGATGGTTATGAGCACCATGTGATTGCTGGGATTTGAATTCAGGTCATTAGGAAGAGCAATCAGTGCTCTTAACCACTGAGCCATCTCCCCAGCCCGGTTTGTAAGTATTTTATTGAATATTTTTGCATAATTCTTTATGAGGGAGTTTGGTCTGCAACTTTCTTTCTTTGTTGACTCTGTATGGTTTGGTATCAGGGTGACTGTGGCCTAATAAAACAAATTTGGCATTGTTCTTTCTGTTTCTATTTTATGGAATAGTTTGATGAGTATTGGTATTAGATCTTCTTTGAAAGTCAGGTAGAATTCTGAGTGAAAACTGTCTAGACCAGGGTTTGCATTTTTGCACATTAAGAATTATAATTTTATTCTATATTAAATAATTTCTGTAATTTTCCCATTGATATGCCTTCTTTAACTGATTAGAGACTCTCAAAAGTAAATCCCTATCTCTTCCTAAACCAGGAGCCAGGGGCTGAATAGCCCAGAGATGTAGGATAGAACCAAATATGAAGGGCAAAAAAAAGTCAATGAGATGATGAAATTACTCCTAATGATACTCTGCTATATTCATACTCAGGGGCTACACTCAAAAATCATCATCAGAGATGATTCACTCACCAACTGATGAAAGCAGATGCAGAGACACATAGACAAATATTAGGCAGAGCTTGGTGAATCCTGTGGCAATAGGTTGGGGGAAGGATTGTAAGAGCCAAAGGAGTCAAAAGCACCACAGGAAAACTCACAGAATAATCTCAACTGGGTCATAGGACCTTTCAGAGACTGAACTAACAATCAGAGAGCCCACAAGTTTCTGGCCTAGGTCCTCTGCATATATATTATGCTTGTATAGCTTGGTTTTCTTGTGGGACTCATATCCGTGGGAGCAGGATCTGTCTCCAACACTTTTGCCTACATTTCAGACCCTTTTTCTCACACTGGGTTGCCTTATTTAGTCTTAATCTAAGGGAATTGTAACTTGATATGCCATTTTTGGTTGATATCAATAAGGGCCTGCCCTTTTCTGAAGGGAAAGAGGATGGAATGGATCTGGGGGAGAGGGAAAGTGTGTCGGGGAAAGGGAATGGGAGGAGAGGAGGGAGGGGGAAACTGAGAGAAGAATAAAAAGAAAAGGGAGAGAGGATTAATGCTATAATACCACATAAGAGTCCTGTTTGAAATGCAGAAATTCTTCATTCTGGTGATTGGGATGACCACCATAACTTTGTTGCTAATCACGTTGCTGCAGTAATAACAAAGGCAGTCTCTCCGAGTGGTCTTACTCCCCACATACATAAACCTCATTCAAATCATGAGCAAAATATCCAACAAATCCCCAAGGAACAATATTTTACAAATACCTTCAAAACTATGAAGTTTAAAAACAAGGAAATTCTGAGACATCATCAAGCTATGAGACTTTGAAAGAGACAGATGACTAAAGGTAATATAGTGTTCAAGATGTGATCCTGAATCACAAAAAAAAAAAAAAAAAAAACAGGAGGAAAGCACAGAATTCCAAATCAAGTGTCACGCTTAACTAATCATAAAGTGCTAATACTCTTTATTTGGCTGTTTCAAAAGTGCTATAGGAATATAAGATGCTGACAAAAATATAAGATTAGATATTCTGTGTTATGTCTCTGGAACATTTCCTGAATATCTAAAATTATTCTATAGTATATTTTGATAAATGGTAATGCTTGAGTAGTAGTAGAGCATAAGAATCATCTTTTTACACAGTTAGATATATTGTATGTGTACATACAGTGAAATGTTAAGGTTTTGCATATTTCATTTAATGGCTTTTGTTCCTATGTATGAAAATATCAAACATAATCAAGAAAACCACATGTCCCACCACACAGCATCCAACTCAATGATTATTTTTGTCTACACAAGGAATTTTCATAAGTGTATCACAGAATATGGGCATAGCTTTCCATAAAACTTTCACTTAGCAAAGAATTTGTGAATTTTATTATACCTATCAGTTGCTTAATTTTAATGTTGAATATATATCTGTTTTATGGATGTGATAATCTTTATATTTCTTCTTTCAATGAGTAATTCTCACTTTTAATAATTACATGAATGATTCTGATACAGGTCATATACAGATATCATCTTGAGAAACATTATTGCACAAAGTAGATACTTATTCTTTCATCTCTTAGTTAATAAACCATTCCAAGCATAAGACAATAGAGGAATATTTAGTAACTTTAAAAAACCTACAATATAATGTAGTGAACCTGTATTAATAACTAGATAAGATAAATAATTAACAACAGCTATGCAATGTAAAGGCATGGTATCTGACAATCCCTACAAAAACAGCTAAAAGAATTTGAATTTTAAGAAAGTTCATTTGTCTTTGGTTACTGGACTGTGATGACTTGTTTATTGTTCTTTAGGGACTAAGAACAAGGGGTGAGTGCAGCAGAGACTTTATGATAAGGCAGTAAAACATTATACTAACACCAGTGACAAAATAATCTGTGGAATTTTTGCAATTTTTGCATTAGACATATGTCACAAAACTAACTATCTTTAGGAATGTGGTGGGAAAGGAAACAGCTTCATACACTGTAAGAAAGAAAAGAATGACTAAGAGAACAAATACTATCTGAATTGAGAAGACAGGAAGAAATAGGAGCTATGGAGGCAGGCTTGATGTTCATAGCTCTCTGGGGTGCAATAATTAAGACTAAGAGCACAGATAATATTCTGAGTAGGAAGACAAAAGTTGATGCTGAAACCATGCCTAGAATGTGTGCTTTTATGACAATGAGCTTCTGTTCCCATAGGAGCTCAGATCTTCCAATTCTGGCCTGACTAAGCATTCAGGACTATCTTCCACAGCTTCGTGAGAATGCATGAGTGAGTTGCAATCTGTTCACCTCTCTTTTCACAACTGGGTGCTCAAATTCCTCCCCAATGTATGCTTGTTCTCTTGCTCATTATCATTATTTCTCTGTTCTTTAGTTTGGATTATGCATCTTGTATTCATCTTTTTAATTTTGTATTTTTACTTACTCAGTAGTATGTCTAAAGCCTGGGCTGATAATTCAAATGACAATTATATTTGGTATTTTAGAGTACAGAGTTTAATGAATAGGAAAGTCCAAAGCTAAGATATTAAATGATATCTGGATAGCTTCAAATGAGCATCAATCTTGTCTTACAAAGTCATCAAGTAAGTCTAAATTGAAATAGCTGGAGACTGGACCCAGTCCCTGGGGAAAAATCAAAGTGCTTTCCTACAATTTTCACATGGAAACTTTTTGGGAATCAGCCTAGAATGGCCAGCCTTGCTTTCCGGGGAATCTATGATCTCATCTGATTAGCTGTTTAGATTGGCTGCAAATGTTCCCAACATCAGTCTATGGTTTAGTGGTTGGCATTGTACCACATTAATTTGGTTGCCTAATTACTTGTGGTTATTGCATATACAGCTTGAATTTTTCCTCCTAATGTTATTTTCACCCAGTGAGAAAAAAAATATATTCAAAATATTCAGGCTTTTATACACAACTGATGTAGTCTTAATTGTTGGAGGAATTAATAATACTGTGTGACCAAAGAATTTTAACCAGTTATCCAGTTAATGGCTTATTCAGAAAAAAAACTCACTTCTTGGTGTAGAGGTTATGTCTGTGTGCATTTGTTACTCTGGTAATGATTGCTAGAGCCTCAGAATTCATTCAATAATGCTTGGAAAGCAGGCAAAAAAAAGGGTAGCTTAGCTTGGGAACAGGTTGTTCTCTTTAACTTCCATGATCCAATTAGGGCGTAAAAGAGGTTTACTTTTGCTGCTATTTTATTTAATTAAGTGGTCACACTAAGTTTGGTTTGGGTTCAAATCTTGTCAGCCCATGTGTCTGGAGTAGTTATTTAAGCTCTAATAATATTACTTTCTTCATATTTAAGGTAGAGGCTTCAAATAATATGTGCAAAGATGCTATGGCATTTCATTGTGTTGTTTTGATGGGTTACTTTATACCATTCATTTAAGAACATTCATGAACAAGTGCCTAACATTAGCAATTAATGCTTTAAATTTTCTTTCTTTCTTTTTTTTATCAACACTTGTTGCTCCTAATCAGACATGATTTCCACTTTTGTTTGTTTATTTGTTTTTTGTTTATTTGTTTGTTTTGGAAACCAGCATTACGAAGGTTTATGTGTGGCTGAGGAAACAAACTTAGGGCTTTGAGAATGTTTTGTAAGAACTCTTCCAATGGAAAAACATCCGCATATCTTTAGGTAAGATTTATTTGGAAATACTTGCCCTACTTATAGTGTAGCTTATTAAAATGTGTAAATATTTGCATTAAACCAGTCTTCTCCACATGTACACAAAGATTACAGAAGCAGCCACCTGTCACTTGTGGACAGGATGATGCTAACAAGTTTCTCACTACAGTTACTTGAGATTTAGAGAATCAAGGTTGCCTAGTAGGTCATGAGAGTAACTCTCAGAGCTATCACTTTCAGTACCTTGAGGAAAAACTTTAGACTGATTAATCAAGAGCCTATTTGAGCAAAGGGTGTATCAAAATAATAAGAGTTCATTCCCCCTCCACCCCACCTGGGAAACAAAGGACTTTATAGCTGACAGTTGAAATAAAAGCTTCAAACTTATATGCACTGCTTCTCTATGTTACCAAAGTATCATGAAAGATACTTGTTCACACAGTGAGCTAGTTACAGGAAGAAGACACTAAGCTTACAGAACAGAGAGTTGACTGTAAGTGTAGTAAGCACAAACAGCTGGTTTTTAACCCAAGGATGTTATCTTTCAAGGTAACTCTAAGAAGTGATCTGGATAAAAGGGAGTCAGAACTTTGCATTCTTGGCAGACAAAACAAGTACATAGAATGATGTTCAGAGGCCATGACATGCCTCAGTCAGTAAGCATTTCAACAAATATGAGTCCGAGCTGATGTTCTTGATGATATTCATGACTGAGTTGCATCCTAGTTAGAATTCAAGGAAGATAAATGAAATACTCAAAGAATCACAGTCAAAGGTATACATAGACCTCTTATAATAATAGAGATTCTATTAATCTCCAACATAACAAAAAGTTTGGAGTAGTTGAATTAATGAAGATTAAAAGTGAAGAAAATAAGAACTGTACATATGAATACATTCTTTATAGAAAATTGCTGTAAGAGTTAATTTTGGGCAAAGTTCTTATAGGTGAATTTTATATTATTTCTAAGACCATCACTATTATCAACTGTCACTATGGTGACATTTTTTCAGCAAAGGTTTTTAAGACAATGACATATTGTTTCCTAACATCTACAATGTTAATTAAAAAGAACAATTCACTTTTTCTTATTCATTTCTCTTTGTATATATTTGGTAACTGTCATAAAAAATGATTTTAAAAATAAGACTTTATTTACCAGTTCTTGATGATCAAAAATTCCAGCTGACTTCATTCCACATTAGAGGAAAAGAGAAAGATAGCTGAGTTTCATTCATCTCTTCTTAGGATATAAATCCTATCATAAAGAGCCCCCAAGCCCCAGACTTCATCTATAGTATGTACTTTCATGGGCCAACATATCTATAAAATATCTCATTGGAATTCGAACTTTTACAAATGGCTTGGAAGCTCAGTCAAAAGCAGTTTGTCCATTTGGCTGTTGTTTGTTTTTGTTTTTTATAAAGAACATTAATAATTTGTGAGAACTTTTTACAAACATTTTCTGGAACTTAGGATTTAACAGTGTCATATATTTTTAAACCTGAAAATAGAGCTTAAATGTGACTATCAATATTACTGAGAGAAAGAAGCTAAGGAGAAGGACGATCCTGCAGGAGGACCAGCAGTCTCAATTAATCTATACCCCCGAGATCTTTCAAGCACTGAACCACCAAACAGACAGCATACACCAGCTGATATGAGGCCCCCCAAAACACATACAGTAGAGGACTTCTGGTCTGTGTTCATTCAGAGATGATGCACCTAACCCTCAAGAGACTGAAGGCCCCAGGGAGTTTAGAGGTTAGGTGGGGTGGAAGTTGGGGGCATTCATATAGAGACAGGATGGGGTGCGGAAGAGGTGTGGGATGTGAAGCAGTTGGAGGATGGATGGGGGAGAATGGAATATGGAGTGTAAAAAATAAATTAAAGCAACATAAATAAATAAATAAATAAATAAATAGACAGTTTTAAAAAACTGAACATGAAATGCATGCCAGAACTCTATATTCATTCTTTGTAAGAGCATACTCTCATCAGGTACATTCATAGCAAAAAATTGAAGGTATTTGTATAGTGCTATAAATCATAAGTTTTATAAAACAGTTAAACACTAAAGTTGTAAATAACCAAGATGTAATCACAATTTGTTTGAGTTTATGTGTTCTACTATGAAGTTCTACTATGAGAGTATATCCATCTAGAGGCAGGATATAGTAACTTCTAAGCATGGGAAATTTCTTCTACTCAAGAGGATCGCAGATAATAGAATGTGAGAAAAAGAACTGCATATCTCCAGTTGGGAGGGCGACAAAGAAGAGATAGGCCAGGGTATGGAGTAACCCATGAGAATCATGTGCAAAGCCAGAAGTAGAATGAAGAGAAAACAGTCTCTCAGGCAAGAGCAATACTGAGAGACAAGAAGCCCTTGCTGGCATGTATATTATATTACTATTTCACCAAAATACACAGAGAGAGAGAGAGAGAGACTTGTAGCTACCAACTGTTTTCAACTTTTCAGGAACCATTATGATATCCTTCCTCAATGAATGTCACCGTTATTTACCTATTTGTTGTTGCTTGGTTGTGCTGTGCTTTGTTCTATTTCAATAAACCGAATAAAAACTGTAGAAATGTAAAACTACACTTTCTTTTAGAAAATTGAAGCAGTGACAGCTGTGTGAAGAGTAGCTCTGAAATGCAACAGCATTCTCTTTTCATACCTTGAAAAATGATTCTGGCCCCATTACATAAAAAAGTGCCCCTGGAGATCTCTGCAGATAACAACAGCATTTAGTTTCTTTTCCAGAGAAATATTTTGTCAGATCCTTTTTCCATTAATATGAGTTAAAGAAAATAGTAAATTCTATTCATTTATGGAAAAATCTTAAGATATCTGTAAATCTTTCTTAAACATATAAATATAACATAAATATATCTAAACATATTTTCAAAAGCATTACTACTTGGAAAATGTAATGAAAAGTAAATACAGATAATTATGATTTGAAAATTATCCTTTGGAAAGACATGTCAGAGGCTTGATCCTGAAAGCAACAGTGCTCCAACTTCATCAGTGGATTAATCAAGTGATGAGTTCATGCTTATCATGTATGTGTGTATGAGGTGAGGGATAAAAGAGATAGCTGGCTCTCTACTTCCCAGTTGCCAGGAAGTAAGGAATTTTGTCAAGGGACTTAATGGAAAGAAATAATTGATTAACTTGACCAAGTAGTTTGTACATAAATATAGTTATTGAATGAAAGTATATGCTTAGTTAATAACTTCATTAACATGCATCACATGTATCTGGGATTTTTAATATTTATGAAAGAGAAGAAACTATGTTCTAGAATTATTCTAGAATTCTAGAAAAATGAATTATTCATCAAGTAAATGTTGACTATACTTCCAATTTGAATGATTTTCAAGTATGAATAATAAATAAATTATATAATAACTTATTTTGTGTATTTTTACACATTTTTATTTCATAATACCTAACCTGGTTTCAATGTGTTTATATTGGACTCTGTATTTTAATAAAACATGAAACACATGAACAGGTGTGCTTCCATAGAATCCTGAGTATATGGTTTGAATTATGTTCATAATTTACTACCTAGTTCTTGGTACATTGCATTCAATATATCTAAGGCTATAGCTGTAATAACACTGGAATGTATTCAAATAGTTTTAAGTACCTTCAATAAATTAGAGACAATTTAGACATCAGCATAATTGTAAAACATGGACTTAGTAAGAAGACTAGAAATTCTATAATAGTTTTCCTTTTGTTAAGTCTTTGAACAGGGTTTAACTTGGAATTAAATTCTTGGAAGCATAAATGCTATTTGACAATAATAATTAGAACCACTTTATAAATCTCAAATACATGCAACAAATGGAAGAACCTAAATATCCCTAACTCAGTAAATCTGTACTCAACATTTCACCTGAAATAAAACTAGAATATGAAAAAAAATGTTAGTGCTTCATATCTAATTTTATTGTAAAATTGTTTCCCAATGACAGTTTTACAGAAGTCATATTGTAGAATTAGTAAACTGGAATAGGAAACATTAAATACCAGCTGCAGGGGTGTGGTCACTTTCCAAACACTTTGTAATTAATAGCTCATAAAAATTTTTATAGTGTAATTTTATGTCATCACAAATAGTATTTTAGCATGCTAATAGCCCATATAAAAATGAAATTTCTGGTGTTAAAATTTCGGATTAAAAATTCCTTTTTAGGAGCTGAGGGGATGCCTCAGCAGTTAAGAGCACATACTGCTCTTTCAAAGGACTCAGTTCAATTCCCAGAACTCCATATATGGCAGCTATCTGAACTCCAGCTCCAGATGATCTGATGCCTCTGACTTACATAGGCATATCATGTAATAGGATACTTTTAACATGGTGAGGTGAAATTCTTGTTTGGCTTTTCTGTTTGTTTGTTTGTTTGTTTGTTTGTTTGTTTGTTTGTTTAGTTAAGACATCCAGATATGTCTTCAAACATTGCCAAGTACTCTGCCTTGATTGACGATTGAATATCTCTCCTGATTAAGAAACATGTTGTATGCAACTCAGAGTCTGAATATAGCTTTCCTTTTGATGGTTGGGTTGGTCTAAGGACAGACTTGTCAGGAGCCATGTGAGAAAGGCTGAAGCTAGCAGATGATTTTCCTGGAGGTCGCCCACCATTTTGCATGGCTTATGCTGGGTGAGATCTGAGAGGCAAGGTTCCAAGAGACTTCATCTCAGGATTGATTCTTGAAGCTGATATACCTTTTCTGTGACTATTACGCAGCTTAAGGATTCCTGAACACCAACCCACCCTGCTGAGATTTCCTGCAAATCAACATAAAAAAGAACTTTCATGAATTAATACTGTTTAGATAAATGATTTTATAAAATTCCAGATTTAATTCAAATAATTTTAAGAAGAAAGTTTTAAGAGATGGTTTTATCTGTTTTGCCAGAAAGATATAATAAAGTTAGAATCAAGTATAGAATGTTCTCATTCCTCATAAAATAGTAAGTAAAGGCTGCATAAAAAGGAATACAATGAGCTTTCATAATTACACTAAAAAGAGAAATGGGCTTAGTCCAAATTTGTGATCGATATTTCTCTTCTCTATGTCAGATCCAAGGATGAAGCTACAGTTGTGCTCTATGAGATGTAAGGTAATGTAAAAACTGTTGCTTTGAACTTATAATGAGCTTACAGAATGAAACACTGCTTTAAACTTGTTATTGATGTCTTTTTGTTATTCTCCTTTTTTTTATAACATTTTATCTATGAGATAATTCTTAGAGAATTTTTGTCCAAAAGCCACAAAAAGGCTGAAAACAATTAAGAAAGGCGGTGTAGTCATTTTCTATTTCACCCTGTGTGTGTTTGTTGTCTGTGTGAGTGACTTCTTTCCACTCTTTTAGCTCCAAGCCTCTTGCCTGGCCAGCAAGGGGTTCCTGGATGAGAGAAAGGAGATCTAACTATAATTTTTTAATTTAATTCCTCACTGCTAAACAGCATGTGTTAACTTACCCGAAAATACCATTGATTTAAGCTCACATAATAAGAGAGTTAAAGAGTTAAGTTCTCAGCACTAATTAAAGCACAGGATAGTAATAGTTAAGTTTTTTGCACTCATTTAAGCACATAAAAGTAACAAAGAGTTATGTTTCTTTCATCAGAGATTATTTAAGCACAGAGTTCAAGAGAAAAAAAGCCAGAAATTTTCACCACAAAATAAACAAGAGTGTTGAGAATCCTTAGGCCATAATCTTCTAGCCCCCAGTACAGTTAGAGTTAGAAGTCCAATGATCATCAGTCTTATGGCCCCCAGTACAGTTAGAGTTAGAAGTCCAATGATCATCAGTCTTATGGCAGTCATCCAACTCTGTATTCTACCTCAGCTCTGAATCCCTAAAGTTTCAGGCTGGCCTCCGCATGGATTTACGCTATATGGCTTTGAATCACAATTCTTTTGAAATATTATCTAATATGACTTGTTCTAAATTTAGCCCAATATGGAGAACTGTGTCCCATTTCATGTCTGAGATTCTGTTTTCAACTTTTGATTATTTTGAGGTCTCACTCTATACTGTAGGCCAGCCTCAAATTCCTTATGTAGCATGGCTAGCCTTGAGACCATCCTGCTTTCTCTTTTCTAGTATAGAGATTATAGGCATACATAATATTACCATGTGTGGTTAGAAGGTTACATATTGTATTATATTTTTTTCATTTATCTATGGTGTTACTGAAGTTTGCACATTGAGATTTACATTCTACACAAGTGCTTTAATATGGATTTTATCTCGATCCCTTATTCTTTAATACTCTTAACTTTGATATCACAGTTGCTGGAGGGTCATCCCATCACCCAGTTCCCCAAGGAAGGCAGCAAAATGGAATAGAGTCACCTATCAGGGCCAAAGCTGTTTTACCTTTTTTTTTTCTTTTTTCTTTTTTTTTTTTTTTTCTGTCAGCGATTGTGTGGCCAAACACTGCTTACTTGTTGTCAATATTGGCTTAGTAACTAGAACTCTTTTCTCTCTGATTTAAAGGGCCCTTGCTAGCCATGGTGAAGGCTTGGAGTTCATTGACCCTTCATGAGGCAGAGAGAAAAAGAAAAGAAAGAAAGGGAAAATTCAAACACAGGCGAAGACACATACAAAACCACACCAGGCCCTACCACCTGTCTCAACAATTCCAAAGTGTTCATGCATAATTACAAACATACACACACACACACACACACACACACACACATATATATATATATATATATGACCCCCAAATGCCATACTTGATTTCTTTTATCTGGAAATTTATACCTTCTAGACAAAAGTTCTTTATAAAATTACCTCATAGATAAAATGTTACACTTAGATAAAATGAGTTACAGAAGGATGTTGACAGTAAATTCAAATCAGTGCTTCATTCTATAAGCTCATTACAAATTCAAACCAACAGTTTTACATGGCTCTACTGTATCATAGTACACATCTGTGGCTTCATCCTTGGACTTCACCTAGAACTAATGTTTTTCCTTGATCACTAATCTGTCCCAAGCCTGTTTCTCTTAGTGCAGTTTATGAAACCTCCTTGTATTCCTTATTATGTAGCCTTTATTTACTATTCTATGAGGAGAGGGCACATTCTATTCTTGATTCTAACTTTATCATGTCTTTCTGGCAAAACAACTAAAACAATCTCAAACTTTCTTCCTGCAATTATTTATATCAAATTAGGAATGCTATAAAGTTATTAACTTTTCTAAACAGCATGAATTCATGAAAGTTCATCTGCATGTTGATCTACAGGAAATTTGCCCAATAGGGTGGGCTTATGCCAATAAATCATTTGGCTATGTATTAATGGCAGGAAGGGCATATCAGCAGCAAGAAGCAATCCTCGGATGAAGTTTCGGAGGCAGTGCCTCTCCAGAGTGCACCCATTGCAGCCATGCAAAATTATGGACTATCTTCAGGAAACTCACTTGCTTACCATAGCTTTTCTAGGGGGCTGTGGTTAATACACATCCTATCAAGGCTCAGATGTCATGGAAAAGAAACAGAAAGTTAATAAACACCAGAAATAGAGGATAACTACAATGAAAAGAAAACTGGATCTAAATTGCATATATGAACTTATAGTATCTATGAGACCATATACAATACCTGTGCAAACTTAAACCAGATAAAACCTCATCCATAGCTGAGTATCTATTGTCAATTGATGGCCAGGGATATCAAGGACTGGAAATAAGGTCTTTTGATTTCACAGCCAGCACTCTTACAACTAAACCATTTCCAGAATATATCTATTTATTAGAAAATTATTTTAAATTTTGACTGCACCCAAAAGCTCAAAAATGTTAATTATTTTCCTTCGATATTAGAAATTATTTCATCGATTTAATTTATTGTCATATTTTTACTATTTACTGCATTATGTGTATCAGACTCAAAATGTACCTATTCTCAACATCTTTTTTTTGTAATTTTTAAAATTTATTAGGTATTTTCTTCATTTACATTACCAATGCTATCCCAAAAGTCCTCCATACCTTCCCCCACACACACATACTCCCCTACCCACCCACTCCCACTTCTTGGCCCTGCCATTCCCCTGTACTGAGGCATATAAAGTTTGCAAGACCAATGGGCCTCTCTTTCCAATGATGGCCGACTAGGCCATCTTCTGATACATATGCAGCTAGAGACATGAGCTTAGGGGGTACTGGTTAGTTCATATTGTTGTTCCACTGTGAGGAGCGGGTGTGGCAGCAGTCCCAAGAAGGTACCAGGGACTGCAGCTAAGTCTTATGACTTGCACCTGACTTCCTCATACACCTGAAAATAAGCCACGACCATCATGAGAGCTGCACAGGTGCACAATGATGCTGGCGGTTTAAACAAGTCCATATTTGGTGGAGACATGCCCCTTCCACCCTGATTGGCTGAAGCTGCATGCCTAGTGAGGTGACATGGCCTGCTGTGAGTGGATGGGGACTGAGAGTATATAAGAGTGAGAGGCCCGGGGTTCGGGGGAGAAAGATGAGGAAAAAGATGAAGCGAGAGAGATGAAGACAGAAGTTTGCTGAATAAACTTCTGTTAGAAGGACTGGTGGTCGTGTCGTTCTTGCTGGTTGAGAGCGGATGCGACAAATGGTGGCCCGTACTGGGAACCGACTCCCCCACCAATGAGTTCAGAACTTTCAGCAGTCAGTGTTTGCCGGCAGGGTAAGTTCAAGGTAAGTGAAACTTACGACCCCAGGAGTTTGGGAAGAACCTAGAATAAAATAGAGGCGAATATAAAGTTGCCAGGAAGCAGGCACAAAGTAAAAGTGATTTGGGAAGGACCTCGGATAAAACAGAGGCAAATATAAAGTTGCCAGGAAGCAGGCACAAAGTAAAAGTGAAACCATGGGGACAAGTTAAGGTTCCCGGCTTTGGGACAAGTTAAGGAACTATGATAACCTCAGTGTAGTGATCAATAGATCCTCGCTGTGTAGTTATGCTTTTTTCTCCCATTGACCCTTTGTGGGTAGGTCTGATAGTTTTGGTCTTGTTTGTTCTGATATATGGACTCTGTTACTGTTTGAAACTGTGTGTAGAGGCAGTCAAGACAGGTCAGAAAATCCTTACAGAGCAACAAGAAAATATGTTGGAAGATGAGAAGGGCTTAAAAAGAAAAAGGAAAAAGAAAGAAGACACAGTGTTATCAGGTGGACAGAAAAGACAAAATAAAAGAGCCGAGGCGGAGGAGGAAGGCGAATTAGCTTCTGCGCCTGCTCCCTATGCCTCCTCGGCAGCTACCTATAGGCGGACCTTCTGTCCAGAGATTTGGAGAGAGGTTAGATTTTCCTTGCTGGGATATCCTATTTTCACTGACCAAGCAGGGCAGAGATATCATGAGCCTCTAGATTTCAAAGTAATCAGGAATTTGGCTGAGTCCGTGCAGATGTACGGCTTAACTGCCTCCTATATTGTGGCTCAAGTAGAGGCATTGAATAGACACTGCATGACGCCGTCCGATTGGGCAGACTTGGTAAAGGCATGCCTTTCACCTGGGCAGTATTTAGATTGGAAAGCCTTCCTTATTGAATTTACAAATGAACAGGCAGTGGCTAACGTTGCTGTAGGAAATCCAGCATGGGGTAGGGATATGCTGCTTGGTCAAGGTCGCTTTGCACAACAACAGACAGGATATCCAGTACAGGTGTTTGAGCAGGTGAATCAGATTGCCATAAGGGTGTGGAAATCATTGCCCACTGGTGTTGATGGTGTTGCAGAACTCCAGAGAGGCAATGAGGCTCTGAATCAGGTAAGAGAGGAGCGCTCTCAATTGGTTTGGGAGAGAGGGTCTGTTTGTGTGTTTCCCCAGGATCACCAACAACAGCTGTGGGTCCCAGAACAGCTGACCAGAGCAATTCAAAACAAGCAGAGCTATGAGGACATGGATGTTCCTGTGGCTGGGACTGCTCCTGCTAGTGAGAACTGAAGAGCTACTTTGGGGAATTATGTCTGTGTTCCTGAGGCCCATGCCATTGACGCATTCAGTGTTTCCTCAATTCTTTACATCTAATGCTTCACTACAATTGCCTTTTTTCTATGCTGCTTCAGCTAAAGGGATTGTTGCGTTTTCAGATGATTCAAAATATTTCACAGATGAGTGATTGTGTTCAGCTGTATCTACTAAAGCTAATGCTACCTGGATTCGAGGGGTGTGGCCTGCCAGTATATTCAAGGGCAATGGCACTATACCCTCCCAACCTAGATGGGCCCCCCTTCCTTTTTGTAGGAGTGTTCCTGATTCCCTTCCACCTTGGGCAGTGCCCCTTATGTGTATGGTTGTTATGTGTGGTGAATGGAAGTTGCACTGATCTTTCCCCCTTAAGCCAGGTGGTGGGAGGGGCCTGGGGTAATGCAAATTTTATTGGAATGGTTCTAATGTGTTTGAAACTTCTGTATTTCAATTTGCTGGAGGAAGGAATGTTTCTTTTCAGGCTATGCCTGTTTGTATGTGGCCTCCTTTTGTGTTTATTGTTTATAAGAATAATGTTAATTGTAGTAGTGATATTCGTTATATCATTTGGCTGTTGTGACTAGGATGCCTTGCTTTGTACCTTTGCCTATTCAAGTTACTTTGTTTAAAAACTGTCTATCCCTTGCCTCAGGGCTGATGGGAGCCCTGGGATGTATGCTTGTATGTGTGTGTTGTGTGTTTGCTGTATGTGTTGGGCGCAGTGTGTGCAGGCCCGCACTTCTGCCATGGTGGTGCAGGCCTTTGCCGCAGTGGCGGCGGGACAATCTCCTCAGATTTGACTTGCCGCTCTAAAGAAATAATGCTGCGTTTTTGCCATGGGTTGCGAGGCTAAGCACTGCACCGAGGTTAGCTTGCTGTTGGCATCCTGTAGACGGTACGTGATGAGCCCAAGGGATGGTTTTGTGTAGGGCCCCTATGCTTGCACACTGGGGATCAGACCTCTACCTTCACCCATGAGGCTTGCTTGCAGCAATCAAAATCGGGCCATAGATAATTCATCGTCCTGGCCTTCTGGTGCATCTGCCACATACCGACAGGACAATCTCCCCATGTGTGGCTTGGCATGCTAGAGAAGTAGTCAGTGACAGAAAAGACTCCCTGGGTGTGTCACCAACCTAAGACAGGGATCAAACCAATGCTGTTTGTCTCCCAAGGATGGGTAAGGAGCATTGCTGCAGGGGGCAATCTAAGACAGACATTCTCTCTGCCAAAAAAAGAAAAAAGGGGGAGATGTGTGAGGAGCGGGTATGGCAGCAGTCCCAAGAAGGCCCAGAGACTGCAGCTAAGTCTTATGACTTGCACCTGACTTCCTCATACACCTGAAAATAAGCCACGACCATCATGAGAGCTGCACAGGTGCACCATGATGCTGGCGGTTTAAACAAGTCCATATTTGGTGGAGACATGCCCCTGCCACCCTGATTAGCTGAAGCTGCATGTCTGGTGAGGTGACATGGCCTACTGTGAGTAGATGGGGACTGAGAGTATATAAGAGTGAGAGGCCCGGGGCTCAGGGGAGAAAGATGAGGAAAAAGATGAAGTGAGAATGATGCAGACAGAAGTTTGCTGAATAAACTGCTGTTAGAAGGACTGGTGGTTCATAATGTTGAATGCCAGGGCCAAAAAATGGGAATGGGTGGGTAGGGAAGTGGGGGGAGGCTATGGGGGACTTTTGGGATAGCATTCTAAATGTAATTGAGGAAAATATGTAATAATAAAAAATATTAAAAAAAAAAAAAAGGACTGGTGGTCATGTTGTTCTTGCTGGTCGAGAGCAGACACAACATTCCACCTATAGGGTTGCAGACCCCTTCAGCTCCTTGGGTACTTTAGCTCCTCCATTGGGGGCCCTGTGATCCATTCAATAGCTGACTGTGTTTGCTAGGCCCCGGCATAGTCTCACAAGAGACAGCTATATCAGGGTCCTTTCAGCAGAATCTTGCTAGTGTAAGCAATGGTGTCAGCGTTTGGAGGCTGATTATGGGATGGATCCCTGGATATGGCAGTCTCTAGATGGTCCATTCTTTCGTCTCAGCTCCAATCTTTGTCTCTGTAACTCCTTCCATGGGTGTTTTGTTCCCAATGCTAAGAAGGGGCAAAGATACTTTGGTTTTTGGTCTTCATTCTTCTTGAATTCCATGTGTTTTGCAAATTATATCTTGTATCTTGGGTATTCTAAGTTTCTGGGCTAATATCCACTTATCACTGAGTACATATAATGTGAGTTCTTTTGTGATTGGGTTACCTCACTCAGGATGATGCCTTCCAGGTCCATCCATTTGCTTAGGAATTTCATAAATTCATTCTTTTTAATAGCTGAGTAGTACTGCATTGTGTAAATGTACCACATTTTCTGTGTCCATTCCTCTGTTGAGGGGCATCTGGGTTCTTTCCAGCTTCTGGCTATTATAAATAAGGCTGCTATGAACATAGTGGAGCATGTGTCCTTCTTACCAGTTGGAACATCTTCTGGATATATGCCCAGGAGAGGTATAGCAGGATCCTCCAGTAGTACTATGTCCAATTTTCAGACTGATTTCCAGAATGGTTGTACAAGCTTGCAATCCCACCAACAATGGAGGAGTGTTCCTCTTTCTCCACATCCTTGCCAGCATCTTCTGTCATCTGAATTTTTGATCTTAGCCATTCTGACAGGTCTGAGGTGGAATCTCAGGGTTGTTATTGATTTGCATTTCCCTGATGATTAAGGATGCTTGTTGAGGCCGGCCTGCAGCTCTCATGTCCAGGTTCGAGCCTGGAAGGCATCTTGGAACTGGAAGAGAAGAGGGAGCCTAGGTGGGTTGAAAAATAATGGAACCAAGACAACTAGTCTGCTCAAGGTTCAAATTTTTAATGGTGGACACACTTTATAAAGGAGAGGGGATAGCCCATTCCCACCAAATCATCCTTGGAGCCCAGCCGCAGGTGACCACCTGTAGGCTTCAGAACAGCTAGGCAGCAGGTAGTAGCAGTGGTAGTGGCAGAACAATATAGTGATCCAGGGAGGCAGGCTCCACCCCAGGTTATCACCTTAGTGGCAACAAAGTCAAGCCTGGCTCAGCCTGCTTCAGGCTTATGGGACACTACATCTTCTCCCTGTTGTTAATATAAAAAAGAAGGGCTGGAATGAGGCATAAAATTCATTTATGCTCTATAGTTCTGCCTGAATTCTTTGGGCCTAGTGAAGAAACCTGTCTCAGGGGGATTCCTCAACTTTTCTCTTGGTTAACTTTTCTTTGGTTAAGACTGTCCTTAATTACCTAGTAAACATTCTGCAGACCACCCCTGAGCTGTTGGCTCCGTCTTTTGTAATGCTTAATTAGTTATTGCATTCCTGCCTGATTTTTTAGCAGCAGCGGCAGTGGCAAAACAATAGAGTGATCCAAGGAGACAGGCTCCACCCAAGGTGATCTCCTTAGTGGTAACAAAGTCAAGCCTGGCTCAGCCTGCTTCAGGCTTTTGAGAGGCTACAGATGCTGAACATTTTTTTCAGGTGCTTCTCAGCCATTCAGTATTCCTCAGGTGAGAATTCTTTGTTTAGCTCTGAGTCCCATTTTTTTTTTAATGGGGTTATTTGATTTTCTGGAGTCCACCCTCTTGAGTTCTTTATATATATTGGATATTAGACCCCTAGATTTAGGATAGGTAAAGATCCTTTCCCAATCTGTTGGTGGCCTTTTTGTCTTATTGATGGTGTCTTTTGCCTTACAGAAGCTTTGCAATTTTATGAGGTCCCATTTATTGATTCTCGACCTTACAGCACAAGCCATTGCTGTTCTATTCAGGAATGTTTCCCCTGTGCCCATATCTTCCAGGCTTTTCACTACTTTCTCCTCTCTAAGTTTCAATGTCCCTGGTTTTATGTGGAGTTCCTTGATCCATTTAGATTTGAACTTAGTACAATGAGATAGATAGCAATGGATTAATTCACATTCTTCTACATGATAACTTCAAGTTGTGTCAGCACCATTTGTTGAAAATGCTGTCTTTTTTCAACTGGATGATTTTGGCTCCCTTGTCAAAGATCAAGTGACCATAGGTGTGTGGGGTCATTTCTGGGTCTTCAATTCTATTCCATTGGTCTACTTGTCTGTCGCTATACCAGTACCATGTAGTTTTTATCACAATTGCTCTGTAGTACAGCTTTAGGTCAGGCATGGAGGTTCTTTTATCCTTGAGAAGGGTTTTTGCTATCCTAGGTTTTTTTGTTATTCCAAATGAATTTGCAAATTGCCCTCTCTAATTCGTTGAAGAATTGAGTTGGAATTTTGATGGGGATTGCATTGGATCTGTAGATTGCTTTTGGCAAGATAGCCATTTTTACTGTATTGATCCAGCCAATCCATGAGCATGGGAGATCTTTCTTAATTACTTTCTTCAGAGACTTAAAGTTCTTATCATACAGATCTTTCACTTCCTTAGGTAGAGTGACACCAAGGTATTTTATATTATTTGTGACTGTTGTGAAGGGTGTTGTTTCCCTAATTTCTTTCTCAGCCTGTTTATCCTTTGTGTAGAGAAAGGGCACTGATTTGTTGCAGTTAATTTTATATCCAGCTACTTCACTGAAGCTGTTTATCAGGTTTAGGAGTTCTCTGGTGGAATTTTTAGGGTCACTTATATATACTATCATATCATCTGCAAAAAGTGATATTTTGACTTCTTCCTTTCCAATGTATATCCCCTTGATCTCCTTTTGTTGTTGAATTGTTCTGGCTAGGACTTCAAAGTACAATGTTCAATAAGTAGGGAAAGAGTGGGCAGCCTTGTCTGGTCCCTGATTTTAGTGGGAATGCTTCCAGCTTCTCACAATGTACCTTGATGTTGGCTACTTGTTGGCTGTAGATTTCTTTTATCATGTTTAGGTATGGGACTTGAATTCCTGAAATTACCAAGACTTTTATCATGAATGGGTGTTGGATTTTCTCAAATGCTTTCTCCCCATCTAACGAGATGATCATGTGGTTTTTGTCTTTGAGTTTGTTTATACAGTGAATTACATTGATGGATTTCCATATATTAAACCATCCCTGCATCCCTGGAATGAAACCTACTTGGTCAGGATGGATGATTGTTTTGATGTGTTCTTGGATTCAGTTAGCAAGAATTTTATTGAGTATTTTTGCATCGATATTCATGAGAGAAATTGGTCTGAAGTTCTCTATCTTTGTTGGATATTTCTGTGGTTTAAGTATCAGAGTAATTGTGGCTTCATAGAATAGTTGGGTAGAGTACCTTCTACTTCTATTTTGTGGAATAGTTTGTGCAGAACTGAAATTAGATCTTCTTTGAAGGTCTGATATAACTCTACATTAAAACCATCTGGTCCTGGGCTTTTTTGTTGTTGTTGTTGTTGGGAGAATAATAATGACTGCTTCTATTTTTTTAGGGGATATGGGACTGTTTAGATCGTTAAGTTGAACCTGATTTAACTGTGGTACCTGGTATCTTTTTGGAAACTTGTCCGTTTCATCGAGGTTTTCCAGTTTTGTAGCGTATAGTCTTTTGTAGAAGGATCTGATGGGGTTATGGATTTCTTCAGGATCTGTTGTTATGTCTCCCTTTTCATTTCTGATTTTGTTAATTAGGATGCTTTCCCTGTGCCCTCTAGTGAGTCTGGCTAAGGGTATATCTATATTGTTGATTTTCTCAAAGAACCAGCTCATCCTTTGGTTGATTCGTTGAATAGTTCTTCTTGTTTCCACTTAGTTGATTTTTGCCCATGAGTTTGATTATTTCCTGCTGTCTACTCTTCTTGGGTGAATTTGCGTCCTTTTTTTCTAGAGCTTTGAGGTGTGTTGTCAAGCTGGTACAGTTTGCTCTCTCTAGTTTCTTTTTGGAGGCACTCAGAGCTATGAGGTTCCCTCTTAGAAATGCTTTCATTGTGTCCCATAAGTTTGGATATGATGTGGCTTTATTTTCATTAAACTCTAAAAAGTCTTTAATTTCTTTCTTTCTTTCTTTCTTTCTTTCTTTCTTCCTTCCTTCCTTCCTTCCTTCCTTCCTTGACCAAGGTATCATTGAGAAGAGTGTTGTTCAGTTTCCACGTGAATGTTGGCTTTACCTTATTTATGTTGTTATTGAAGATCAGACTTAGTTCATGGTGATCTGGTAGGATGCATGGGACAATTTCAATACTTTTGTATCTGTTGAGGCCTGTTTTGTGACCAATTATATGGTCGGTTTTGGAGAAGGTACCATGAGGTGCTGAGAAGAAGGTATATCCTTTTGTTTTAGGATAAAATATTCTGTAGGTATCTGTTAAGTCCATTTGTTTCATAACTTCTGTTAGTTTCACTGTGCACCTGTTTAGTTTCTGTTTCCATGATCTTTCCATTGATGAAAGTGGTGTGTTGGATTCTGGGACTCCGCTGAAAGTAGTCTGCACAGGTGAGAGTGTACACTACGGAAACTAACAGCTTCTGGGACAGGCTGGAACCACAGAGCTTCTGAGACAGAGCCCTTTTCGGGCTCCAGATATCTGACCACCTTCATGGCCAGAGGATAGGTGCCTGCCCAGCCCTGGAGAGCTTTGCCTCAGCATCCAAAGAAGACATCTTGGTTCTGGGACTCGCCAAAAGTAGTCTGCACAGGTGAGACTGTGGACTACAGAAGCTAACAGCTTCTGTGACAGGCCAAATCAACACAGCTTCTGGGAAAGGTCCTGTTTTGGGCCTTCATCTTCAGCCAGGAGGGAGGTCCAAACGCCAGATATCTGTGCACCTTCACTGTAAAAGGAGAGCTTGCCTGCAGAGAGTGCTATGACCACTGAAACTCAGATGAGAGAGGGTAACAGAGTCACCAGAAGAACAATCTCTAAACAGAGACAACTATAACAACTAACTCCAGAGATTACCAGATGGCAAGAGGCAAACATAAGAATCTTACTAACAGAAACCAAGACCACTCACCTTCATCAGACCCAGCACTCCCACCTCACCCAGTCCAGGACAACCCAACACACCCAAAAAGCTAGACCCGGATTTAAAAGCATATCTCATGATGATGGTAGAGGACGTCAAAAAGTACTTTAATAACTCACTTAAAGAAATACAGGAGAGCACTGCTACACAGGTAGAAGACATTAAAGAGGAAGCACAAAAATCCCTTAAAGAATTTCAGGGAAACACAACCAAACAGGTGATGGAATTGAATAAAACCAAGACCTAAAAAGGGAAGTAGACACAATAGAGAAAACAGAAAGCGAGGCAACACTGGAGATAGAAACCCTAGGAAAGAAATCAGGAGCCATAAATGTGAGCATCAGCAGCAGAATACAAGAGATGAAAAGGAGAATGTCAGGTGCAGAAGATTCCATAGAGAACATTGGCACAACAATCAAAGAAAATGGAAAATGCAAAAAGATCCTAACTCAAAACATCCAGGAAATCCAGGACACAATGAGAAGACCAAACCTACAGATAATAGGAGTAGATGAGAATGAAGATTTCAACTCAAAGGGCCAGCAAATATCTTCAGCAAAATTATTGAAGAAAACTTCCCAAACCTAAAAAAAGAGATGCCCATGAACATACAAGAAGCCTACAGAACTCCAAATAGACTGGACCAGAAAAGAAATTACTCCCGAAACATAATAATCAGAACAACAAATGAGCTAAATAAAGATAGAATATTAAAAGCAGTAAGGGAGAAAGGCCAAGTAACATATAAAGGCAAGCCTATCAGAATTACACCAGATTTTTCACCAGAGATTATGAAAGCCAGAAGAGCCTGGACAAATGTTATATGGACACTAAGAGAACATAAATGCCAGCCCAGGCTACTATACCCAGCCAAACTCTCAATTACCATAGATGGAGAAACCAAAGTATTCCACAACAAAACCAAATTCACACATTATCTATCCAGGAATCCAGCCCTTCAAAGGATAACAGAAAAAAACCAATACAAGGACAGAAATCACATCGTAGAAAAAGCAAGAAGGTAATCCCTTAACAAACCTAAAAGAAGACAGCTAAAGAAAAGAATGCCAACTCTAACAACCAAAATAATAGGAAGCAACAATTACTTTTCCTTAATATCTTTTAATATCAATGGACTCAACTCCCCAATAAAAGGACACAGACTAACAGACTGGCTACACAAACAGGACCCAACATTTTGCTGCTTACAGGAAACTCATCTCAGAGAAAAAGGTAGACACTACCTCAGAATGAAAGGCTGGAAAACAATTTTTCAAGCAAATGGTCTGAAGAAACAAGCTGGAGTAGCAATTCTAATATCGGATAAAATCGACTTCCAACCCAAAGTCATCAAAAAAGACAAGGAGGGGCAGTTCATACTCATCAAAGTAAAATTCTCCAAGAGGAACTATCAATTCTGAATATCTAAGCTCCAAATACAAGAGCAGCCACATTCATTAAACAAACTTTAATAAAGCTCAAAGCACACATAGCACCTCACACAATAGTGGTGTGAGACTTCAACACACCACTTTTACCAATGGACAGATCATGGAAACAAACTAAACAGGGACACAGTGAAACTAACAGAAGTTATGAAACAAATGGATCTAACAGATATCTACAGAACTTTTTATCCTAAAACAAAAGGATATACCTTCTTCTCAGCACCTCCCGGGACCTTCTCCAAAACTGAACACATGATTGGTCACAAAACAAGCCTCAACATATACAAAAATATTGAAATTGTCCCATGCATCCTATCAGATCACCATGGACTAAGGCTGATCTTCAATAACAAAATAATAGAAATCCAACATTCACGTGGAAACTGAACAACACTCTACTCAATGATACCTTGGTCAAGGAAGGAATAAAGAAAGAAATTAAGGACTTTTTGGAGTTTAATGAAAATGAAGCCACAACATACCCAAACTTATGGGACACAATGAAAGCATGCCTAAGAGGGAAACTCATAGCTCTGAGTGCCTCCAAAAAGAAACTAGAGAGAGCACACATTAGCAGCTTGACAACACACCTAAAAGGTCTAGAAGAAAAGGAAGCAAATTCACCCAAGAGGAGTAGACAGCAGGAAATAATCAAACTCAGGGGTGAAATCAACCAAGTGGAAACAAGAACTATTCAAAGAATTAAACAAACGAGGAGTTGGTTCTTTGAGAAAAATCAACAAGATAGATAAACCCTTAGCTATACTCACTAGAGGGCACAGGGACAAAATCCTAATTAACAAAATCAGAAATGAAAAGGGAGACATAACAGATCCTGAAGAAATCCAAGGCACCATCAGATCCTTCTACAAAAGGCTATACTCAACAAAACTGGAAAACCTGGACGAAATGGACAAATTTCTTGACAGATACCAGGTACCAAAGTTGAATCAGGATCAAGTTGACCATCTAAAAGTCCTATATACCCTAAAGAAATAGAAGCAGTCATAAATAGTCTCCCAACCAAAAAAAGCCCAGGACCAGACGGGTTTAGTGCAGAGTTCTATCAGACCTTCAAAGAAGATCTAATCCCAGTTCTTCACAAACTATTCCACAAAATAGAAACAGAAGGTACTCTACCCAACTCATTCTATGAAGCCACAATTACTCTGATACCTAAACCACAGAAAGATCCATCAATGGTAGAGAACTTAGGACCAATTTCCCTTATGAATATCGATGCAACACTCCTCAATGAAGTTCTCGAGAACCAAACCCAAGAACACATCAAAACAATCATCCATCCTGACCAAGTAGGTTTCATCCCAGGGATGCAGGGATGGTTTAATATACAAAAATCCATCAACGTAATCCAGTATATAAACAAACTCAAAGACAAAAACCACATGATCATCTCGTTAGATGCTGAGAAAGCATTTGACAAAATCCAACACCCATTCATGATAAAAGTCTTGGAAAGGTCAGGAATTCGAGGCCCATACCTAAACATGATAAAAGCAATCTAGAGCAAACCATTAGCCAACATCAAAGTAAATGGTGAAAAGCTGGAAGCAATCTCACTAAAATCAGGGACTAGACAAGGCTCTTCACTCTCTTCCTACCTATTCAACATTGTACTTGAAGACCTAGCCATAGCAATTCTACGACAAAAGGAAATCAAGGGGATACAAATTGAAAAGGAAGTCAAAATATCACTTTTTGCAGATAATATGATAGTATACATAAGTGACCCTAAAAATTCCACCAGAGAACTCCTAAGCCTGATAAACAGCTTCAATGAAGTAGCTAGATATAAAATTAACTCAAACAAGTCAATGGCCTTTCTGTACACAAAGGATAAACAGACTAAGAAAGAAATTAGGGGAAAAACACCCTTCTCAATAGTCACAAATAATATAAAATACCTTGGTATGACTCTAGCTAAGTAAGTGAAAGATCTGTATGATAAGAACTTCAGTCTCTGAAGAAAGAAATTAAAGATCTCAGACGATGGAAAGATCTCCCATGCTCATGGATTGGCATGATCAATGTAAAAATGGCTATCTTGCCAAAAGCAATCTACAGATTCAATGCATTCCCCATCAAATTTCCAACTCATTTCTTCAATGAATTAGAAAGGACAATTGGCAGATTCATCTGGAATAACAAAAAACCTAGGATAGCAAAAACTCTTCTCAAGGATAAAAGAACCACTGGTCGAATCACCATGCCTGGCCTAAAGCTGTACTACAGAGCAATTGTGATAAAAACTACATGGTACTGGTATAGGGACAGACAAGCATGCCAATGGAACAGAATTGAACACCCAGAGATGAACCCACACACCTATGGTCACTTGATCTTTGACAAGGGAGCTATAACTATCCAGTGTAAAAAAGACAGCATTTTCAACAAATGGTGCTGGCACAACTGGCGGTTATCATGTAGAAGAATGAGAATTGATCCATTCCTATCTCCTTGTACTAAGGTCAAATCTAAGTGGATTAAGGAACTCCACATAAAGCCAGAGACACTGAAACTTATAGAGGAGAAAGTAGGGAAAAGCCTCAAAGATATGGGTACAGAGGAAAAGTTCCTGAACAGAACAGCAATGGCTTGTGCTGTAAGAGCACGAATCGATAAATGGGACCTCATAAAGTTGCAAAGCTTCTGCAAGGCAAAAGACACTGTCAATAAGGAAAAAAAAAAAAGACCACCAACAAATTGGGAAAGGATCTTTACCTATCCTAAATCAGATTAGGGACTAATATCCAATATATATAAAGAACTCAAGAAGGTGGACTCCAGAAAATCAAAGAACCCCATTAAAAATGGGGCTCAGAACTGAACAAAGAATTCTCACCTGAGGAATACCGAATGGCAGAGAAGCACCTGAAAAAATGTTCAACATCCTTAATCATCAGGGAAATGCAAATCAAAACAACACTGAGATTCCACTTCATTCCAGTCAGAATGGCTAAGATCAAAAATTCAGGTGACAGCAGATGCTGCCGTGGATGTGGAGAAAGAGGAACACTCCTCCATTGTTGGTGGGATTGCAAGCTTGTACAACCACTCTGGAAACCAGTCTGGCGGTTCCTCAGAAAATTGGACATAGTACTACGGGAGGATCCAGCAACACCTCTCCTGGGCATATATCCAGAAGATGTCCAACCAGTAAGAAGGACACATGCTCCACTATGTTCATAGCAGCCTTATTTATAATAGCCAGATGCTGGAAAGAACCCAGATGCCCCTCAACAGAAGAATGGATACAGAAAATGTGGTATATTTACACAATGGAATACTACTCAGCTATTTAAAAAAATGAATTTATGAAATTCCTAGGCAAATGGATGGACCTGGAGGGTATCATCCTGAGTGAGGTAACCCAATCACAAAGGAACTCGCACAATATGTACTCACTGATAAGTGGATAATAGCCCAGAAACTTAGGATACCCAAGATATAAGATACAACTTGCCAAACGCATGAAATTCAAGAAGAACGAAGACCAAAATTTGGACACTTTACCCTTTCTTAGAAATGGGAACAAAACACCCATAGAAGGAGTTACAGAGACAAAATTTGGAGCTATGACGGAAGGATGGACCATCTAGTGACTGCCATATGCAGGGATCCATCCCATAATCAGCTTCCAAATGCTGACACCATTGCATACACTAGCTAGATTTCGCTGAAAGGACCCAGTTATAGCTCTCTCTTGTGAGACTATGCTGGGGCCTAGCAAACACAGAAGTGGATGATCACAGTCAGCTATTGGATGGGTCACACGGCCCCTAATGGAGAGCTAGAGAAATTACCCAAGGAGCTATAGGGAACTGCAACCCTATAGGTGGAACAACAATATGAACTAACCAGTACCCGGGAGCTCTTGTCTTTAGCTGCATATGTATCAAAAGATGGCCTAGTCGGCCATCACTGCAAAGAGAGGCCCACTGGACTTGCAAACTTTATATGGCCCAGTACAGGGGAACGCCAGTGCCAAAAAGGGAGAGTGGGTGGGTAGGGGATTGGGGGGGTGGGTATGGGGCACCTTTGGGATAGCATTGAAAATGTAAATGAGGAAAATACCTAATAAAAAAAAGAGAGATTTGCAACCCTATAGGTGCAACACTATGAATTAACCAGTACCCCAGAGTTCTTGACTCTAGCTGCATATGTATCAAAAGATGGCCTAGTCGGCCATCACTAGAAAGAGATGCCCATTGGACAGGCAAACTTTATATGCCCCAGTACAGGAGAATGCCAGGGCCAAAAATGGGAATGGTTGGGTGGGGGGGGGGAAGAGGGGGATTTGGGGGATAGCATTGGAAATGTAATTGAGGAAAATACGTAATAAAAATAAATAAATTAATTAAATAAACGATAAAAAAAGAGATTTTAAGGAAAAGTAATTGTTGCTTCCTATTATTTTTGTTGTTAGAGTTGGCATTCTGTTCTGGTGGCTGTCTTCTTTTAGGCTTGTTGAAGGATTACTTTCTTGCTTTTTCTAGGAAGTGGTTTCTGTCCTTGTATTGGTTTTTTCTGTTATTATCCTTTGAAGGGCTGGATTCATAGAAAGATAATGTGTGAATTTGTTTTGTCATGGAATACTTTGGTTTCTCCATCTATGGTAATTGAGAGTTTGACTGGTTATAGTAGCCTTGGCTGTCATTTGTGCTCTCTTATTGTTTGTATAACATTTGTATGGGATCTTCTGGCTTTCATAGTCTCTGGTGAAAAGTCTGGTGTAATTCTGAAAGGCCTGCCTTCATATGTTACTTGACCTTTCTCCCTTACTGCTTTTAATATTCTATCTTTATTTAGTGCATTTGTTGTTCTGATTATTATGTGTCAGTAGGAATTTCTTTTCTGGTCCAGTCTATTTGGAGTTCTGTAGGCTTCTTGTATGTTCATGGGCATCTCTTTCTTTAGGTTTGGGAAGTTTTCTTCTACTATTTTGTTGAAAATATTTGCTGGCCCTTTAAGTTGAAAATCTTCATTCTCATCTACTCCTATTATCTGTAGGTTTGGTCTTCTCATTGTTTCCTGGATTTCCTGGATGTTTTGATTTAGGATCTTTTTGCATTTTCCATTTTCTTTGATTGTTGTGCCAATGTTCTCTATGGAATTTTCTGCACCTGAGATTCTCTCTTCCATCTCTTGTATTCTGTTGCTGATGCTGGCATCTATGGTTCTAGATTTCTTTTCTAGGGTTTCTATTTCCAGCATTCCCTCACCTTGGGTTTTCTTTAATGTGTCTACTTCCCTTTTTAGGTCTAGTATGGTTTTGTTCATTTCCATCACCTGTTTGGATGTGTTTTCCTGTTTTTCTTTAAGGACTTCTACCTGTTTGATTGTGTTTTTGTGTTTTTCTTGAAGGACTTGTACCTCTTCAGCAGTGTTCTCCTGTATTTCTTTAAGTGAGTTATTAAAGTCCTTCTTGATGTCCTCTACCATCATAATGAGATATGCTTTTAAACCCGGGTCTAGTTTTTTGGGTGTGTTGGGGTGCCCAGGACTGGGTGGGGTGGGAGTGCTCGTTCTGATGATGGTGAGTGGTCTTGGTTTCTGTTAGTAAGATTCTTACGTCTGCCTTTCACCATCTAGTAATCTCTGGAGTTAGTTTTTATAGTTGTCTCTGGTTAGAGCTTTTTCCTCCAGTGATTATGTTAGCCTCTATCAGCAGACCTGGGAGACGAGCTCTCTCCTGAGTTTCAGTGGTCAGAGTACTCTCTGTAGGCAAGCTCTCCTCTTGCAGGAAAGGTGCCCAGATATCTGGTATTCAAACCTGTCTCCTGGCAGAAGTTGTGTTCCACTCACCAGAGGTCCTAAGATCATGTGGAGAGTCCTCTGGGTACCTTGGGGGTGTCCACAGTCTCTGCTCCCAAGGTGTCCTGGTGCTGGCGCCTAGGATTATTTTAATTATCCTTGGTTTTTTGTTTTTCCATATGAAGCTAAGAATTGTTCTTTCATGGTTTGTAAAGAATTGTGTTGAAATTTTGATGGGAATTGCATTGAATTTGTAAATTCATTTGGCAAGATTGAGTGAGGAGGGATACAAGAGGGGAGGAAGGTGGAAGAACTGAGTGCACTGGAATTAGTGGGGTGTACTTCTGGGAAGTTAGAAATCTAGGACATTGGAAACTCTTGGAAATCTATAAAGGTGACCCTAGTTAAAACTACTAGCAATAGGGGTTATGAACCATGAAATGGTCACCTACTGTAACCAGACAAGTCTTCCAATAGAGGAATGAGGATACCAACCTAGCCACAAAACTTTTGACCCATGATTTTTTCCTGACTATAAGAAGTTCAGGGGGAGCAGAAAGTGAACAAATGGCCAAGTAATGACTATTACAACTTGAATTCTATGCCGTGAGAGAGGGCCCACACCCTGACACTATTAATAATAGTCTGCTATACTTGCAGATAGGAGACTAGCATAATAGTTATCTGAATGACTTCACCCAGAAACTGATGAAAACAAATGCTAAGATCCATAGCCAAACATTAGGCAGAGCTGGGGGAATCTTGTGGAAGAAGGGAAGGAGAGATTAAAGAACTAGTGAGGTCAAGGACACCACAAGAAAACTTACAGAATCAACTAATCTAAACCCATAGGGGCTCACAGATATAGATCCACCATCCAGAGAACATGCAGGGAATGGACCTAGGCCTCCTTTACATATATAACAGATGCACAGCTTCTTCTCATGTGGGGCCTCTAACAGCAGAAGCAGGAGCTGTCTCTGATTCTGTTGCCTGCCTTTGGGTCCCTTTTCCCTAACTGGATGGCCTTGTCTACCCTCAATAGGAGAAGACACACTCAGTCCTATTCCAACTTGATAGGACAAAGTGGGTTGATGTCCACAGGAGGTCTCCCCTTTCCTGAGGAGAAAGGGGAGGGGGCATAGAGGGAAGGAGGGGAGATGGTGGACTAGGAGCAGGGGGGGTGGACTCTCCTGTCAAAATATAAAGTAAATAATTAATTAATGAAAAAATCATCTTCAATTTTAAATGTAGCTTTTCTCAATATATGACTCTTGGTTGTAAGTTTGCTTTCAGATGAGTCTGATGTCCCATAATGTATACCTCATCTATTTCTGATGATATGCCAGCTGAAGATCTCATTCATATTCTTTGTTCTTGTTCTCCTCCTCCTCCTCCTCCTTCTCTTCCTCCTTTATCTTCATCTTCATCGTCATCTTCTTGGTAATTTCAAAATTTTATCATCTTTGCTTTTATTACCTTTACTTTGATGTATCTGTGAACTCCTTTGTGTATATTTTCTCTGAGTTTTGTTGAGCTTCCATGTTGTGCAGATTACTGAGTTTTAGAAACTGGGAAATTTCTGCTACTTATTTCTTGAACTGGCCTTTTTTCTGTCTCTTCTCTCTTATTCTGTTACAATGTTTACACTGGTGTTCATGTTTACTGTTCTTTGGGACTCTCATCGTTCTCTTTATTCCTTTCATAAAGTCTCTGTTCTTAGGCTCTGATAACTGTGTTAACTTTCTTCTAACTGGTTTATTTTTTCCTCTTCATTCACATATGTTGTTAAGTTCCTCTAGTGATTTTTTTTTCTTTTGGATAATGTATTTTTTCCACTCCTTTGAACCTTTCCATCTAGCTTAACTTTGATGCTTTCTATTTACTTATATTTTATATGTTAAGTGGGCATTGTCAACATTTATTTACTTCAACCATTGTTTCCTTCAGTTCAATTAATGTGTTTATAGTACTTTTTAAAAAGGATATTTTATTACTTTCTCAGACAGCTTATGATATATGTTTTATTTTTATCCTGGTGTGTGGTTGTACTTGTTTCTTGGTAGGATTCCCATAATTCCATTGAAAAAAATTGGCATTCTATAAAACAGATTGCAATACTTCTTGGCATTAGATCTCTATACTGTCTCAGGGCTATGGCATTATAATTTGCTCATTTATTTAGGAACTGGCTAGGTTATACTAGTGAGGTCTACCTCTTAATCAAGTATTAAACCTTAGATGCTGCTTTTTTTAAAATTGCTTTTATTTCTTTATTTACTTACTTACTTACTTACTTACTTATTTACAGTCCAGTTAGCCCCTTTCTGATCCATCTTCCCACAGTTCATCATCACATTCTTCCTTACACTTGTCTCCAAGAGGATGTCCCCTGCCCCCCACTAGACTTCCCCACTCCCTGGGGCCTCAAGTCTCTTGAGGGTTAGGCACATCTTTTGTTACTGAGGTCAGACCAGACAGTCCTCTGCTCTATATGCATTGGGGGCTTTGGACTAGTATATGCTGCCTGGTTGGTGGCTCAGTCTCTGAAGGAGAGATTTCAGGGGTCCTGGTTAGTTGAGACTGCTGGTCTTCCTATGGGTAGCCCTCCTCCTCAGCATCTTCCAGCCTTTCCCTAATTCAACCACAGGAGTCTCCAACTTCAGTCCATTAGTTGTATGTAAGTATCTCCCTCTGTCTCAGTCAGTTGTTTATTGGGCTTCTTGGAGAAAAGCCATGCTAGGCTCCTGTCTGTAAGCACACCACAGCATTAGTAATCATGTCAGAGCTTGGAGCCTCCCCTTAAACTGGATCACAATTGGGTCAGTCACTGGAACTCCTTTCCCTCAAGCTCTTCTTCATTTTTGTCCCAGCATATTTTTTTAGACAAGAACAATCCTGGGTCAGAGTTTTTGACTGTGGGATGGCAACCCCATCCATCCACTTGATGCCCTGTCTTTATACTGGAGGTGGATTCTACAAGTTCTCTCTCCCCACTGTTAGGCATTTCTTCTAACATCCCTTCCTTTGAGTCCTGAGAGTCTCTCACCTCTCAGGTCTCTGGCATATTCTACAGGGTCTCCCCCCTGCACCCTCACCCAAGTTCCTTGTTTTAATTCTTTCTGCTGGCTCTCAGGGCTTCCGTCCTATTTACCCCCCTCCAATACCTGATTGTTTTCTCCTTTTCCCCTCTCCTTCCCTTTTTCCACACAGATCCCTCCATCCCTCTGACTCCTGTGATTTCTTTCTTCTCCCTTCCAAGTGAAATTGAAACATCCTCATTTGGGCTCTTTGGCTTGTTAACCTTCTTGAGTTCTGTGGATTGTATCCTGGGTATTCTGTACTTTTTGGCTGATATCCACTTATTTGTGAGTACATGGCATGCATGTCTTTTTGTGTCTGAGTTACTTCACTCAGGATGATATTTTCTAGTTCCATCCATTTGCCTGCAAAGCTCAGGATATCCTCATTCTTAATAGCTGAGTAGTATTCCACTGTGTAAATGAACCACATTTTCTGTATCTATTCTTCCATTGTGGAACATCTGGGGTGGTTTCAGCTTCTGGATATCACAGATGAGCCCACTATGAACATAGTAAAACAGTACTCCTGTGGTATGGTGGGGCATCTTTTGGGTATATGCCCAAGAGTAGTATATCTGGATCTTCAGGTAGATCTATTTCCAATGTTCTAAGGAACCTCCAGATTGATTTCCAGAGTGGTTGTATCAGTTTGTAATCTCAACAGAAATGGAGGAGTGCTCTTGTTTCTCCACATCCTTGCCAACAATGTGCTGTCACCTGAGTTTTTCATCTTAGCCTTTCTGATTGGGGTCGTTTTGATGTGCCAAAAGCAGTCTATAGTAACTTATTTTTAAATATAGAATTCTGTCTTTCTCGTTCCCTGGCAGGTCTATTTATTAAACTCTATTATTTTCTAGGATATTATAATGTTTCTCACAATGCTCTAGGACAGACATCCTCTAACAGAATAATCTTGTCAAATTTTGTCTTCTTGAAAATAATTGAAGTCTGTTTTTGACTCTTTGTTGGTGTTTGACCCAAAATTATGGCTACTAGTTTCTCATTCCATGGTGATTTCTCACAAACTCAATAGCTTACAAAGTTAACTGTGTCTTCAATTTCCTTCCAAGTACTCTTCACCATAGTCTCCATGGTTCTTAAGAGTACTCCCAAGTTTGCCCTTCTTAAACTATGCTGAAAATGAGTCAGTTCTTCCTTTCTAAGATTAGATTCTATTTTTAACTTGCCTCTCCTCGTCTCCACTTCTAGCAAAATCTCAGGGCTGAAACTTCTAGCATAAAGTCAGAGCTGTGGATCTGTGAACATCAATAACCAACATCTCAAGTGAATCTTGGTAGAGAAATGGTAAGCATCCTACAGATTTCCTGTCTGGCCTTTGAGCATTGAACCATGAAGCTTAATGGAAGGTGATTAGGCCTTCGCTGTCTAGACAACTTACATTCTCGTATACTTTCTACTCCCTAAGTGAGAACTGGGAAACTGAAAAGATCTACAACCTCTTACATGGATTTACCCAGGTCTTCATTCAGAATAGGAAGCTGGATAAGATGAGACTTGCTTAAAGCTTAATCCTTTCAGAAAGAGTTACCTCTGACTCAGAGTAGAGGAAACAATGATCTTTTACAGAAATGGACTTTGCTGATCTCAGGGTAAAGCATGGTTTTTGTTTAAAATATAATTTTAATAAAATAGGATACATGTGTCTTCCTTTCATTTGCCTTATTTCATTTTCATGGATTTTTCTTAGCAATTCTCCATTTTCTGTTATTCTTTAGAACAATTTACGGTGGTTTTAATTGAGGCTTTTGTTATTTTGTTTTTAAATTTGGACCCCCAGAGTATTATACCAGAGGTCAGTTTCTGACACTTGTGGGGCAGTGGACTGTACAAGGCCTGGTCTCCAGTTGAGCAAAGGGCTGGAACCCTGGGGACTGAAGGTGTTCGATCATGTCTCCTGGACCCCTGGCTCCTCTCGAAGTTACCACCCTCACAGCACCCTCCACCCCCCACCACCCACCAGCTCAGGAGAGGTGTGTGACTATCAGTCAAACAGACACTGTCCCAAGCTCCAAGTTCCGGGAATTCTGACTAGACTCCACCCACACAGTTACCTGTCTATAGGCAGGTATGCTCCTCCCCATAATTACCTGGCAACAGCAAGAGAGTCCAGCCCTTTTGTCTCAGCTCCAAACTTTGTCTCTGTAACTCCTTCCATGGGTGTTTTGTTCCCAATTCTAAGAAAGGGCAGTGTCTACACTTTGGTCTTCATTCTTCTTGAGTTTCATGCCCCATAATCAGCCTCCAAACGCTGACACCATTGCATACCCTGGCAAGATTTTGCTGAAAGAACCCTGATATAGCTGTCTCTTGTGAGGCTATGCTGGGGCCTGGCAAACACAGAAGTGGATGCTCACAGTCAGCTATTGGATGGAACACAGGTCCCCCAATGGAGGAGCTAGAGAAAGTACCCAAGGAGCTAAAGGGGTCTGCATCCCTATAGGTGGAACAACAATATGAACTAACCAGTACCCCCAGAGCTCATGTCTCTAGCTGCATATATATCAGAAGATGGCCTATTCGGCCATCATTGGAAAGAGAGGCCCCTTGGTTGGAAGTTGATTTTACTACATATTAGAATGGCTACTCCAGCTTGTTTCTTCATACCATTTGCTTGGAAAATTGTTTTCCAGCCTTTCATTCTGAGGTAACATCTATCTTTTTCTCTGAGATGAGTTTCCTGTAAGCAGCAAAATGTTGGGTCCTGTTTGTGTAGCCAGTCTGTTAGTCTATGTCTTTTTATTGGGGAGTTGAGACCATTGATATTAAGAGATATTAAGGAAAGGTAATTGTTGCTTCCTGTTATTTTTGTTGTTAAAGTTGGCATTTTGTTCTTGTGGCTGTCTTCTTTTAGGTTTGTTGAGGGATTACCTTCTTGCTTTTTCTAGGATGTGGTTTCTGTCCTTGTATTGGTTTTTTTCTGTTATCCTTTGAAGGGCTGGATTCGTGGAAAGATAATGTGTGAATTTGGTTTTATTGTGGATACTTTGATTTCTCCATCTATGGTAATTGAGAGTTTGGCTGGGTATAGTAGCCTGGGCTGGAATTTGTGTTCTCTTAGTGTCTGTATAACATCTGTCCAGGCTCCTCTGGCTTTCATAGTCTCTGGTGAAAAATCTGGTGTAATTCTAATAGGCTTACCTTTATACGTTACTTGACCTTCTTCCCTTACTGCTTTTAGTATTCTATCTTTATTTAGTGCATTTGTTGTTCTGATTATTATGTGTCAGGAGGAATTTCTTTTCTGACCCAGTCTATTTGGAGTTCTGTAGGCTTCTTGTATGTTCATGGGCATCTCTTTCTTTATGTTTGGGAAGTTTCCTTCTATAATTTTGTTGAAGATATTTGCCAGTCCTTTGAGTTGAAAATCTTCATTCTTATCTACTCCTATTATCCGTAGGTTTGGTCTTCTCATTGTGTCTTGGATTTCCTGGATGTTTTGAGTTAGGATGTGGTATACTTACACAATGGAGTACTACTCAGCTATTAAAAAGAATGAATTTATGAAATTCCTAGGCAAATGGATGGACCTGAAGGGCATCATCCTGAGTGAGGTAACCCAATCACAAAGGAACTCACACCATATGTACTCACTGATAAGTGGATATTAGCCCAGAAACTTAGGATACCCAAGATATAAGATACAATTTGCTAAAGGCATGAAACTCAAGAAGAACGAAGACCAAAGTGTGGACACTTTGCCCCTTCTTAGAATTGGGAACAAAACACCCATGGAAGGAGTTACAGAGACAAAGTTTGGAGCTCTGACAAAAGAATGGGCCATCTAGAGACTGTCATATCTGGGGATCCATCCCATAATCAGCTTCCAAACGCTGACACCATTGCACACACTAGCAAGATTTTGCTGAAAGGACCCAGATAGAGCTCTCTCTTGTGAGACTATGCCGGGGCCTACTAAACACAGAAGTGGATGCTCACAGTCAGCTATTGGATGGGTCACAGGACCCCCAATGGAGGAGCTAGAGAAAGTACCCAAGGAGCTAAAAGGGTCTGCAACCCTATAGGTGGAACAACATTCTGAACTAACCAGTACCCCGGAGCTCTTGACTCTAGCTGCATATGTATCAAAAGATGGCCTAGTTGGCCATCACTGGAAAGAGAAGCCCATTGGACTTGCAAACTGTATATGCCCCAGAACAGGGGAATGCTAGGGCCAAAAAGTGGGAGTGGGTGGGTAGGGGAGTGGGGGGGAGGGTATGGGGGACTTTGGGGATAGCATTGGAAATGTAAATGAGGAAAATACTTAATAAAAATATTTTTAAAAAGAGGCCCTTTGGTCTTACAAACTTTATATGCCTCAGTACAGGGGAACGCCAGGGCCAAGAAGTGAAAGTGGGTGGGTAGGGGAGGGGGGTGTATGGGGGACTTTGGGGATAGCATTTGAAATGTAAATGAAAAAAATACCTAATAATAAAAAAGATAGTCCAGCCCACCATAAAAGGGGCTGCTTGGTCCCTCCTTGCTCTCTTTAAGCTCTCACCTTTCTTACTCTCCTCTCTAGCCCTCCTTCTCTCTCTCCCTTCCTTCCCTCTCTCCACAAGGCCATGGATGGCCTCTCTCCCTCTTACTACCATCTCTCATTCTCCCTACCTTTCTCCAATAAAGCTCTAAAACCATAAACTGTCTCTCCTCTTCAAGGTCCACTGTACTTAAACAATGAGATAGGCTTTCCCCTAAAGAGTCACATCTAACTTCCTGCAGGAAGACCTTCCTGTGTTCCAGCTACTGCCTGAACCACCCTTGTCCCCTCTCTCCCTGCCCTCTCCCTTCAGCCCCAGGCTGAATGAGCTGCCCCCGGGGGCCCCATATGTTTTCAGCTCTTCAGTGGTGTCCAGCAGTATCTGGGATGCCCGAGATTGAGAACCTGTTACCTAGGACTGCCCTTGTCCACCCCCACCCCCAGCCCCACTGAGCTGGGGTCCAGTGGCTTCCCACAGCCAGACACTCACCTGGGGCCTCCTTTAAAGCTTGCAGCAGTCCTCCCGCATCTTGGTGCACCAAGAGAGCACTGGAACTCTGGCAGGACATGGGTTTTCTCCCACTCCCTTTATTCCCCTATGCCCATTGCCCCGCCGACACTCAAAAGATGACACCATTGGTTTGCTAACTGGGTTCCAAAACTATTTGTAGACTCATATTTTTAATATATTTACATGTTGCACTCAACTTTCTTTTTTATTGGATATTTTCTTTATTTACATTTCAAACATTATCCCTATTCCTGATTTCTCCTCCAAAAGATTGCCCTCCTCCTTTCCCTTTCTCCTCCCCTATCCCCCTACTCAACAACCCACCCATTCCTATTTCCTGGCCCAAACATTCTCCCACACTGGAGCATAGAGCCTTCATAGGACAAAGGGCCTCTCCTCCCATTCATGTCCCACTAGGTCATCCTCTGCTGCATATGCCAAGAATGATACCATGTATGCTCTTTGGTTGATGATTTAGTCCCTGGGAGCTCTGGGAGTACTGTCGAATTCATATTATTGTTCTTCCTATGGGGCTTCAAACCCCTTCAGCTCCTTGGGTCCTTTCTCTAGTCCTTCATTGGGGATCCTATGCTCAGTCCAAGGAATGGTTGTGAGAATCCACCTCTGTATTTGTAAGGCACTGGCAGAGCCTCTCAGGAGACAGCTATAACAGGCTCCTGTGAGCAAGTACTTGTTGGCATCTACAACAGTGTCTGGGTTTGGTGATTGTAAATGGGATGGATCCCCAGGTGAGTCAGACTCTAGATTGTCATTTCTTTAGTCTCTACTCCACATTTTGTAACTCCTTCCATGGGTGTTTTGTTCCCCCTTCTAAGATTGATAAAAATATCTACACTATGGTCTTCCTTCTTCTTGAATTTCATGTGGTTTGTGAATTGTATCTTGGGTATTCTGAGTTTCTGGGCTTCTGGGCTAATATCCATTTATCAGTAAGTACATATCATGTACATTCTTTTATAATTGAGTTACCTTACTTAGGATGATATCCTCTAGATCCATCCATTTGCCTAAGAATTTCATAAATTCATTGTTTTTAATAGATGAGTAGTACTAAATTGTGTAAAGATACCACATTTTCTGTATCCATTCCTTGTTAAGGGACATCTGGGTTCTCTCCATCTTCTTGCTATTATAAATAAGGCTGCTATGAACATGGTGGAGCATGAGTCCTTGTTACATGTTGGAGCATCTTCTGGGTACATGTCCAGAAGTGGTATTACTGGATCTTCCACTAGAACTATGTCCAGTTTTCTGAGGAACGGCCAAACTGATTTTCAGAGTGGTTGTACCAGCTTGCCATCCCACCAGCAATGGAGGATTGTTCCCCTTTGTCCAATCCTCACCAGCATCTGCTGTCACTTGAGTTTTTGATCTTAGCCATTCTGTCTGGTGTGAGGTGAAATCTCAGGATTGTTTTGATTTCCATTTCGCTGATGACTAAGGATGTTGAACATTTTTTTAGGTGCTTCTCAGCCATTCAGTATTCCTCCGTTGAGAATTCTTTGTTTAGCTCTGTGCCCCATTTTTAATAGGTTAATTTGTTTCTCTGGAGTCTACCTTCTTGAGTTCTTTGTATATATTGGTTATTAGCCCTTTATCGGATGTAGGATTGGTGGAAGATAAAGATCTTCCAAATCTGCAATCAACTTTGAATGTATAAATAAATTTCTTTGAATTTATATATAAATTTCACCAACATGTACAATGTTCATTATTTTTTAATTCATACACCAATCTAACTTTTGAATCTAACCTAATCTAAATATAGGTTAGATTCAAAAGGATATTTTTGCCCTTGGCAAGCACATATAACCAAAATTTCAGCCCACCCAGCCAATGTTTTACTTTTTCAGTCTAATATATATGACTCTAGAAAAACCTCCTTTACTTTTGGCAGTAGAGGTTGACCTCTTGGCCTTGCTCATATTATGCATGTGCTTTATACTTGAGATACAATTTCAGCTCTTCATATATACATATACATAGAAGCATATATATATATATATATATATATATATATACATATACATCATGTACATATACATATACATAATACATAATACATTATACATTATACATATACATATATACTTATTCGGAGAGTTGGCATTCTGTTCTTGTGGCTGTCTTCTTTTAGGCTTCTTGAAGGATTATTTTCTTGCTTTTTCTAGGCCGTGGTTTCCGTCCTTGTATTGTTTTTTGGTTTTTTTTTTTTTTCTGTTATTATCCTTTGAAGGGCTGGATTCCTGGAAAGATAATGTGTGAATTTGGTTTTGTCATGGAATACTTTGGTTTCTCCATCTATGGTAATTGAGAGTTTGGCTGGGTATAGTAGCCTGGTCTGACATTTGTCTTCTCTTAGTGTCTGTATAACATCTGTCCAGGATCTTCTGGCTTTCATAGTCTCTGGTGAAAAGTCTAGTGTAATTCTAATAGGCCTGCCTTTATATGTTACTTGACCTTTTTCCCTAAATGCTTTTAATATTCTATTTTATTTAGAACATTTGTTGTTCTGATTATTATGTGTCAGTAGGAATTTCTTTTCTGGTCCAGTCTATTTGGAGTTCTGTAGGCTTCTTGTATGTTCATGGGCATCTCTTTCTTTATGTTTGGGAAGTTTTCTTCTATAATTTTGTTGAAGATATTTGCTGGCCCTTTAAGTTGAAAATCTTCATCCTCATCTACTCCTATTATCTTTAGGTTTTGTCTTCTCATTGTGTCCTGGATTTCCTGGATGTTTTGATTTAGGATCTTTTTGCATTTTGCATTTTCTTTGATTGTTATGCCCTTGTTCTCTATGGAATCTTCTGCACCTGAGATTCTCTCTTCCATCTCTTGTATTCTGTTGCTGATGCTGGCATCTATGGTTCCAGATTTCTTTCCTAGGGTTTCTATCTCCAGCATCGCCTCACTTTGTGTTTTCTTTATTGTGTCTACTTCCCTTTTAGGTCTTGTTTGGTTTTGTTCATTCCATCACCTGTTTGGATGTGTTTTCCTGTTTTTCTTTAAGGTCTTCTACCTGTTTGGTTGTGTTTCCCTGTTTTTCATTAAGGACTTGTACCTCTTTAGCAGTGTTCTCCTGTATTTCTTTAAGTGAGTTATTAAAGTCCGTCTTGATGTCCTCTACCATCATCATGAAATATGCTTTTAAACCCGGGTCTAGCTTTTCAGGTGTGTTGGAGTATCCAGGACTGGTTAAGGTGGGAGTGCTGGGTTCTGATGATGGTCAGTGGTTTTAGTTTCTGTTAGTAAATTCTTACCTTTGCTTTTAGCCATCTGGTAATCTCTGGAGTTAGTTGTTGTAGATGTCTCTGGTTAGAGCTTGTTCCTCCCATGATTCTGTTAGCCTCTATCAACAGACCTGGGAGGCTAGCTCTCTTCTGAGTTTCAGTGGTCAGAGTACTCTCTGCAGGCAAGCTCTCCTCTTGCAGAGAAGGTGCATAGATATCTGGCATTTGGCTTTGCCTCCTGTCAGAAGATGAAGGCCCAAAATAGGGCCTGTCTCAGAAGGTGTGTTGCTTCTGCCTGTCCCAGAAGCTGTTAGCTTCTGTAGTGCACACTCTCACCTGTGCAGACTAGTCTCTGAGGGATCCGGGAACCCAGATGGCTCCCCCAGGTGCTTCGGCAAAGCCCTCCCATGTGGGGTGGACACCTCTACTCTGGCAGGGAAGGTGCCCGGATGTCTGGAGCCCAAATCGGGGTCTGCCCCAGAAGCTGTGTCACTTCTGACTGTCCCAGAAGCTGTTAGCTTCTGTAGTCCACACTCTCACCTATGCAGACTAGTCTCTGAGGGATCTGGGAACCAAGATGGCTCCCCCAGGTCAGATATTTTCTTTATATACATTTCAAATGCTATCTGGAAAGTTCCCTATACCCTCCCTCTGCCCTGCTCCCCTACCCACCCACTCCCACTTCTTGGCATTCCCCTGTACTGGGGCATATAAAGTTTGCAATACCAAGGGGCCTCTCTTTCCAGTGATGGCCAACTGGGCCATCTTCTGCTACATATGCAGCTAGAGATATGAGCTCTGGGGGTACTGGTTAGTTCATATTGTTGTTCCACCTATAGGATTTGCAGACTCCTTCAGCTCCTTGGGTGTTTTCTCTAGCTTCTTCTCCAGTGGGGACCCTGTGTTCCATCTTATAGATGACTGTGAACATCCACTTCTGTATTTGCCAAGCACTGCCATAGCCTCATGCGAGACAGTTATAACAGGGTGAGGGTTTGTTTTTAACAAGTGGTAAGTATGAATGTACCTCTTAATCATGATGTGATCAGTTGCCTCCAGGTTTCAGCCCTATGCATTCATTCTCCTTTATTTTCCTTACACTGCTGCTGAGTCTGCAGTAGACTCTGCTGAGAAATAACCAGCTTTGAATTCAGTAGACCAAGGCTTCTTTTCTCCTTGACAGAGTTGCACGTCAGCTACCTAAAGTTTTGTCTGCTTATGTGATTTCAAAACAGATGGCAAAGTCTTACCTCAGCTGGTTTGAAGAGCCCTCAAACCATTTAGCATTATTTCCCAATGGATTTGTAACTATTTATTCTCCAGGGCCTTCAGAAAGATGATTCGTATTCACAGATGCCAAAAGGAAGGTCAACAAAGAACCCATGGTGTTATGCCTTCCATAAATCAAAGTCAGACCATTCATCACAAATGACACAAGAGAAGCTCATTGGATTGAGATTTTAAACAACTAGGATAGGTCCAGGAGTCCCTTTTCTTAAAAGTGGTTTTCTTCTGAGACATTTGTAAGCAGTGGTGCTAAGACTTCACTCCTGTTGTGTTTACAAAGCTCATCATGCCTTTGGCTTTTTCTTTTTTTCTTTTTTTCTTTTTTAATTAGGTATTTTCCTCATTTACATTTCCAACACTATCCCAAAAGTCCTCCATACCCCCCCCCCACTCCCCTAACCACCCACTCCCACTTCTTGGCCCTGGCGTTCCACTGTACTGAGGCATATAAAGTTTGCATGACCAATGGGCCTCTCTTTCCAATGATGGCTGACTAGGCCATCTTCTGATACATATGCAGCTAGAGACATGAGCTCAGGGGGTACTGGTTAGTTCATATTGTTGTTCCACCTATAGGGTTGCAGAACCCTTTAGCTCCTTGGGTACATTCTCCTTGGGGAAAGGGAAGCTCACCTGTATGGTTCAAAAGTCGCAAGTGTGATGGAGGTGAGGGTAGAGACAGAGGAAGAATGGAGGTCTCCCTGGAATAGCAGTCAGCCTCCCCTTGTAGCTTTTAATACTCTTTCTTTGGTAGATTTTTGTGTTTTGATTATTATGTGTCATGAGGATTTTCTTTTTTTTTTTTTTAATTTTTTATTAGGTATTTAGCTCATTTACATTTCCAATGCTATACCAAAAGTCCCCCATACCCACCCACCCCCACTCCCCTACCCACCCACTCCCCCTTTTTGGCCCTGGCGTTCCCCTGTACTGGGGCATATAAATTTTGCATGTCCAATGGGCCTCTCTTTCCAGTGATGGCCGACTAGGCCATCTTTTGATACATATGCAGCTAGAGTCAAGAGCTCCGGGGTACTGGTTAGTTCAGAATGTTGTTCCACCTCTAGGGTTGCAGATCCCTTTAGCTCCTTGGGTACTTTCTCTAGCTCCTCCATTGGGAGCCCTGTGATCCATCCATTAGCTGACTGTGAGCATCCACTTCTGTGTTTGCTAGGCCCCGTGAGGATTTTCTTTTCTGCTTCATTCTAATTGGTGCTCATAAGCTTCTTGAATGTTTATAAGCATGTCTTTCTTTAGGTCTGGAAATTTTTCTTCTGTGATTGTGTTGAGAATATATTCTGGGCCTTGGAGTTGGAACTCTTCACCTTCTTCTATTGCTATTATTCTTAGGTTAGGCCTTTTCATAGTGTATTCAATTTCCTGGATGTTTTGTGTCAGGATTTTTTTTAGATTTAATGTTTTCTTTTACTGATGTATCACTTTCTTTTATTGTATCTTCTATGCCTGATATTCTCCCTTCCATATTCTGTATTCTGTTGGTGATGCTTGCATCTATTGTTCCTATTCTCTTTCTTAGTTTTTACATCTCCAGGGTTCTGTTTTCTTTATTGCTTCTATTTCCATTTTTAAGTCTTGCACAGTTTTATATAGTTCTGTCACCTGTTTAATTGGGATTTATTAGTTTCTTCTTTAAAAGCCTTACCTGTTTGATTTTATTTTCCTGAATTTCTTTGAGAGATTTATTCATTTCCTCTTAAAGGAATCAATCATCTTTATAAGGTTGTATTTAAGGCCATTTACTTGTGCATCAGTTGTGTTAGGTTATCCAGGGTTTGCTCTATCAGTAAAGCTTTGCTCTAAAACTGCCATTTTGCCCTGGTCTTGTTGTTTGTGTTCTTACACTAGACTTTAGCCATCTGTTTTCCCTGGATCTTCCTGGTGTAGCAGGCCTCTGGTGGACAGCCGTGGACTGGGTGTTCTTGGTCTAGTAGACCTGGAATTTTCTTCTTTGGTAGACCTGGTTGTTCCTTGTTAGGTGGACATGGATGTTCCTTATTTGGTGGGCCTGGTAGAGGCCAACAGAGTGGTTTTCAGATAGTGGAGCTATGGGAATATCATGAAGCTAACTCAGGGCAGACAATATACTCCAGGTGACTGCAAGGGAAATAGGTTGGGGGCTGGGAGGAGAATTCTCACTTGGCATGCCTGGATGTTCCTTGTTCTTCAGGTTTGATGAGGCCATCAGAGCAGTAGCCAAACAATAGAACTCTGGGGGAATAGAGCCTTGCTTGTAACTTTTAAGGTGACATAGTACCTTTATTATCCAAATAGTTCTATTACTCAGAGAAGTATATAACATACAGAAAATATGAATATAAAATGTTCGATGGCCAAGTTTCTGGTGAGTAGGAAAGAAGAATCCTGATTTGTTGTTTTTCTAATTTCTTTCTTTTTCAACTCCCATAGGTTATTCTTTCTTCCATAGCTGATATATCCTAGCAAAATCTTTCAAGCGGTACAAAATTACAATGTGATTATTACATTTTAGTTTTCTTCTACTAAATGATTATGAACAAACAAAACAAACAAACAAACAAACAAACAAAAAAACCAGTGTGTTCCCTAATACCTTTCCAGGAAATAACATTATATAGTACAGGTAAAGAAAACAAATTATTCCCAAAAACCCACATACATTTGTAACTAATCAGCTTGTTATAAATTAACAAAATGTAAGAAAGCAAGGTAGTTTTTTTTAATTGTTTCTCTTACTGGCAGGCAGCAATTTGTGGTTACAAAGAATGAAGTAATTATTTAATTACTTATATTTAAAAGTAATCTTGTAAGAATCTTAAAAGAATCATAAATTTACATTTTTATATAAAAATCAGTCATATCTACATTAAATCCTCAGAATGAATATCTACTCATCGGCAATTCTTAATAAGTCATATGAGGAAGCACAACTCAAACATGGGTATAATAAATCAATTATCATCAGTCCAGCTTCAGTGAGAGTCACATCAGCCAGTGCTGCCATTGTTCTTGTTCCCTGGCCATAAAGGGTCCCTAGCTTAAATAATAAGTGTGCCTTTCTGAACATCAAATTGTTCCCTAAGATTTTCTACATCAGAGCCAGTAGTAAAAACATCTTAACCTAGTTTCGCATACAATTTTATTTTTCAAAATGTTTTCTAAGGGTAGTGGTCATTGTTGACAATCTATGTCTCTAGGTTCTTTCCTAGGGTGGTGATTAAATCGTAATCTGATTCAGCAGCAATGTCTGCAAGAGATCAAACATTAATACTATGAATGCCAGGTATACTGCCCAATGAGGGGCTGGAAGCCTCCTTAAAGTTTTCATATAATTCTTAGATTAAGAGGGAAGTGAGGTCAGCAAGCAGAGCAGAACTCCATAACAGCATAAAGTCCTCAGGACACACAGTCCTTGGGGCTCTGCCACACTAAGGCTCACCCATGTGGCTGTGGTAACCCATGGGCCATATTCCATGAGTTCTAAAGCCATTTGTCAGTCAACCTGCATGGCCCTCTGCAAATAACAAATCTCAAAAGAAGACCATAAATAATCTGGAAAACATTTGTGGATTTTCCTATATACAATAATTGTATATATGGATATGTGTATGTGCATTTATATTATCCATATGCATATATATGATATATATACACACATATTTATTTAGTTTGAGAATAATCTTAGAGTAAGGTACTATGGGGCAGGGGAATTTTACACTTTTCATACATTCTCTTTTTTAAGTAAATTTGTTTGTTTATTTATATTACTTTTATTTTTTTTACAGTCCAGTCATTATCCCCCTTCTGGTCTGCCCTCTGACAGTTCCTCATCCCATTCCTTCTCCTTCCTCCCCCCAAACCCCTCCACCCCTCACCCCCATCTATAAGAGGATGTCTCCACCCATCCACTCCCCACCTCCCCCAACAGAATAAAGTAATGGGGCCTCTCGAGAATTAGGTAAATCATCTGTCATTGAGGCCAGACCAGGCAATCCTTTGCTGTATATTTGTTGGAGCCATGGACCAGCTAATGTATGCTGCCTGGTTGGTGGCTCAGGGGCTGAGAGATCTCAGGGGCCCTGGTTAGTTGAGACTACTGGTCTTCCTATGGGGTTACTCTCTTCCTCAACTTCTTCCAGCCTTTCCCTAATCTGCCATAGGAGTCCTCAGCTTCAGTCCATTGGTTGGGTGAAGTATCTGCCTCTGTCTCAGTCAGCTGCTGGTTGGGCCTCTTGGAGGACAACCATGTTAGACTCCTGTCTGTAAGCACACCACAGCATTAGTAATAATGTCAGAGCTTGGAGCCTCCCCTTAAACTGGATCACAATTTGAGCCAGTCATGGGACCTCCTTTCCCTCAGGCTTTTTTCCATTTTTGTCCCTGCAGTTCTTCTAGAAAGGAATAATTCTGGGTAGGAGTTTTTGATTGTGGGATGGCATCCCCATTCTTCCACTTGATGCCCTGTCTTTCTACTGGAGATGGACCCTATAAGTTCCCTATCCCCCTATTGGGCATTTAATCTAAAGTCCCTCCCTTAGATTAGTGATAGTCTCACACCTCCCAGGTCTCTTACAAATTCTAGAGGGTCCCCCAACATACCACCCCTCTGAGGTTACATATTTTCATTCACTCTGCTGGCCCTCAAGGCTTCTCTCCTGTTCCACCTCCCTGAATACCTGATCATGTTCCTCCTTTCCTCTCCCCCTCTCCTCTTTCACCTAGCTCCCTCCTCCCTCTGCTCCACCACCCCCACCCCTTGAGATTGCTTTCTTCTCCCTCCCAGGTGGGGATTGAAGCATCCTTTTGGCTTGCTAAACTTCTTGAGTTCTGTGCATTGTATCCTGGGCATTCTGTACTTTTTTGGCTAATACTCACTTACCAATATGGAGGTTCCTCAGAAAATTGGAAATAAATCTAACTGAAGACACAACTATACCACTCTTAGGCATATACCCAAAAGATGCCCCACCATGCTAAAGGGGCAATGCTTTACTATGTTCAGAGTGAACTTATCTGTGATAGCCAGAAGCTGGAAACAACCCAGATGTTCCACAATGGAAGAATGGATACAGAAAATGTGGTTCATTTACACAATGGAATACTATTCACCTATTAAGAATGAGTGAGGTAACCCAATCACAAAAGAACTCACACAATATGTACTCACTGATAAGTGGATATTAGCCCAGAAACTTAGGATACCCAAGATATAAGATACAATTTGCTAAACACATGAAACTCAAGAAGAACGAAGACCAAAGTGTGGACACTGTGCCCCTTCTTAGAATTGGGAACAAAACACCCATGGGAGGAGTTACAGAGACACAATTTGGAGCTGAGACAAAAGAATGGGCCATCTAGAGACTGTCATATCTGGGGATCCATCCCATAATCAGCTTCCAAACGCTGACACCATTGCACACACTAGCAAGATTTTGCTGAAAGGACCCAGATATAGCTGTCTCTTGTGAGACTATGCCAGGGCCTAGCAAACACAGAAGTGGATGTTCACAGTCAGCTATTGGATGGATCACAGGGCCCCCAATGGAGGAGCTAGAGAAAGTACCCAAGGAGCTAAAGGGATCTGCAACCCTATAGGTGGAACAACAATATGAACTACCCAGTACTCCCCAGAGCTCGTGTCTCTAGCTGCATATGTATCAGAAGATGGCCTAGTTGGCCATCAGTGGAAAGAGAGGCCCATTGGTCTTGCAAACTTTATCTGCCTGAGTACAGGGGAATGCCAGGGCCAAGAAGTGGGAGTGGGGGGGGGGGGTAGTGGGGGGGAGCATGTGGGGGACTTTTGGGATAGCATTGGAAATGTAAATGAAATAAATACCTAATAAAAAATAAAATAAAATAAAATTTTTTTAAAAAAGAATGAGGACATCATGAGTTTTGCAGGCAAATGGATGGACCTGGAAGATAGCATCCTGAGTGAGATAGCTCAGACCCAAAAGGACATGCATGGTTTTACTAATTTATTTACCATAAATATTTACTATAAGTATTGTACTCTGTACAGCATGTGGCATAAATATAAATATCCTATTATGACTGTTTTTAAACTACTGGGATTGTATGTAGTATGAAAAAGAAATATACACCAGACCAATAGCTGCATCAGAGGTGAGTAACTCCTGCATTAAGCAAACACTTGCTTTATGAATAAAAGTACTACAACAATTGCTATGAGATAGAATGGCTAAGTATTTTGGAAGAGTGCTAAGAAATGTTCAGGTCTATTACAAGGAAGGATCTATGTATACAAGAAATCTTTTTGAGGATGTGACCCTTGATATCTTTTCTGGAGATCACTTTAGTGACTCTAAATGTGAAAAAAAAATAGTCACACTTTTAGTAATGGAGTTGGAATGCTGTTAGCTCTACAATTCACAGGCTGTCTCTTCAGAAAATAACAGTTATCCAAATTGTCAAGGACAGCTATAAGACCATGAAGAAGCCCTGCACAGATATTAAGGATATTATTGAAGACGGGGGGCTCAGAATCTCTACAGCAGGTACACTCAGAAGCACACAGGCCATAGAAGTGTCAGAACAGCTGGGACATGGTCCTATGGGCCTACATCTGCAGCCAAGGGGTGTTGCTGATCCTCAGTCCTCTGTGCACCTTCCCTGCCAAAGGAGAGTTTGCCTCCAGGAAGTGTCTGACCCTGGGACTCAGAGCAGCTGGGGCAGGGTCAAATGAGCAAACATATGCAGCCAGGAGGTGGGGCTGTTCCCCAGGCTTCTGTGCACTGTTCTTGCCAGGAGAGAGCTTGTCTCCCAGGAGTGATGACACAGGCTTACAGACTCACAGAAGGAACACGCTCCAGCCAGAAACAGCAAGAACATCTAACAACAGAGATAACCAGAGGGCAAAAGGCAAATGCAAGAATCTTACCAAGAGAAACCAAGAGGAATTGGCATCATCAGAACCCAGTACTTCCACCACAGCAAGTCATGGATACCCCAACACACCGGAAAAGGAAGATTCAGATGTAAAATCATAACTCATGATGCTGGTAGAGGATTTTAAGAAGGGCATTAATAACTCACTTAGAGAAATACAGGAGAACACAGCTAAAGAGGTAGAAGCCCTTAAAGAAGAAACACAAAAATCCCTTAAAGAATTACAGGATAACACAGGTAAACAGGTAGAAGCCCTTAAGGAGGAAACACAAAAATACCTTAAAGAATTATAGGAAAACACAACCAAACAGGTGAAGGAATTGAACAAAACCATCCAGGATCCAAAAATGGAAGTAGAAACAATAAAGAAATCACAAAGGAAGACAATACAGGAGAAAGAAAACCTAGGAAAGAAATCAGGATCCATAGATGCAAGCATCACTAACAGAATACAAGAGATGGAAGAGAGAATCTCAGGTGTAGAAGATTCCATAGAAAACATTGACACAACAAAGAAAATGCAAAATGCAAAAAGATCCTAACTCAAAACATCCAGGAAATCCAGGACACAATGAGAAGACAAAACCTAGAGATAATAGGTATAGATGAGAATGAAGATTTCAACTTAAAGGGCTAGCAAATATCTTCAACAAAATAATAGAAGAAAACTTTCCTAACCTAAAGAAAGAGATACCCATGAACATACAAGAAGCCTACAGAACTCCAAATAGACTGGACCAGAAAAGAAATTCCTCCTGACACATAATAATCAAAACACTGAATGCGCTAAAAAAAAAAAAAATACAGAATATTAAAAGCGTTTAGGGAAAAAGGTCAAGTATCATATAAAGGCAGACCTGTTAGAATTACACCAGACTTCTCACCAGAGACTATGAAAGCCAGAAGATCCTGGACAGATGTCATACAGATCCTAAGAGAACACAAATGCCAACCCAGGTTACTATACCCAACAAAACTCTCAATTACTATAGATGGAGAAACCCAAGTATTCCATGATAAAACCAAATTCACACAATATCTTTCCATGAATGCAGCCCATCAAAGGATAAGAAAGGGAAAACCTCCAACACAAGGAGGGAAACTATGCCCTAGAAAAAGCAAGAAAGTAATTTTTCAACAAACCTAAAAGAAGTTAGCCATATGAACAAATCCCAACTCTAACAACAAAAAAATAACAGGAAGCAACAATTACTTTTCCTTAATATCTCTTAATATCAATGGACTCAGTTCCCCAGTAAAAAGACATAGACTAACAGATTGGTTATGTAAACAGGACCCAACATCTTACTGCATAAAGAAAACGCACCTCAGTGACAAAAACAGACACTACCTCAGAATAAAAGGCTGGAAAACAATTTTCCAAGCAAATGGTCCCAAGACACAAGGTGGATTAGCAATTCTAATATTGAATAAAATCGACGTTCAACCTAAAGTTATCAAAAAGGACAAGGAGTAACACTTCATAGTCATCACCAAAGGTAGAATCTATCAAGATGAACTCTCAATTCAGAACATCTATGCTCCAAATGCAAGGGCATCCACATTCATAAAATAAAATTTATTAAAGGTTAAAACACACATTGAACCACACACAATAATAGTGGAAGACCTCAACACCCCACTCTCATCAACGGACAGATCATGGAAACATAAACTAAATAGAGACACAGTGAAACTATAAAAAGTTATGAAGCAAATTAATTTAACAGATGTCTATAGAACATATTATCCTAAAACAAATGATTCACCTTCTTCTCAGCACCTCATGGCACTTTCTCATAAACAGACCATGTAATCAGTTACAAAATGGGCCTCAACAGATAGAAAAATATTGAAATTGTTCGATGCATCCTGTCAGATCACCATGGACTGAGGCTGATTTTCAATAATAGAAATAATAGACAGCCCACATACACACGGAAGCTGAATAACACTCTACTCAATGATAATTTGGTCAAGGAAGAAATAATGAAAGAAATTAAAGACTTTTTAGAGTTTAATGAAAATGTGTCACGTCTGCTCTCGACCAGCAAGAACGACACGACCACCAGTCCTTCTAACAGCAGTTTTTTCAGCAAACTTCAGTCTTCCTCTTTCTCTTTGTTTATATCTCCCCATAATAATAATCCTCTCTCGAATAATAATCCTCTCTCTAAACTGGGCCTCTCACTCTTATATACTCTCAGCCCTCATCCACTCACAGCAGGCCATGTCACCTCACCAGGTACGCAGCTTCAGCTAATCAAGGCAGCAGGGGCGTATCTCCACCAAAATGGATTCACCAGTATCCTGGTACACCTGCACAGCTCTCATGATGGTTGTGGCTTATATTCAGGTGAGGAAGTCAGGTGCAAGTCATAAGACTTAGCTGCAGTCCCTGGTGCCTTCTTGGAACTGCCGCCACACCGGCTCCTCACAAAAATGAAGCCACAAAATACCCAAACTCATGGGACACAATGAATGCAATCCTAAGAGGAAAACTCGTAGTTCTGAGTACTTCCAAAAAGAAATGGGAGAGAGCATACACTAGCAGCATAACAGCACACCTAAAACTTCTAGAACAAAAGGAAGCAAATTCACCCAAGAGGAGTAGATGGCAGGAAATAATCAAACTCAGGGCTGAAATCAACCAAGTGAAACAAAAAGAAGTGTATGAAGAATCAATCAAACCAGGAGCTGGCTCTTTGACAAAATCAACAAAATAGATAAACCTGTAGCCAGACTAACTAGAGGGCACAGGGACAGTATCCTAATTGATAAAATCAGAAATGAAAAGGGACATAACAGAATCTGAGGAAATCCAAAAAATCATCAGATCCTACTACAAAAGCCTATACTCAACAAAACTGAAAAACCTGAATGAAATAGACAATTTTCAAGACAGACAACACATACCAAACTTAAATCAGAATCAGATTGACTATCTAAACCATCTCATATCCCCTAAAGAAATAGACGCAGTCATTAATAGTCTCTGGACCAAAAAAACAAAACAAAGCAAAAAAACAAAAACAAAACAAAACAAACAAACAAACAAATAAAACAGGACCTGATGGGTTTAGTACAGAGTTCTATCAGACCTTCAAAGAAGACCTAATTCCAATTCTCCTCAAACTATCTTACAAAATAGAAACAGAAGGTACTCAACCCAATTCATTCTGTAAAGCCACAATTCCTCTGAAACCTAAACAATATAAAGACCCAACAAAGAAAGAGAACTTCAGACCAATTTCCCTTATGAATATCGATGCAAAAATACTCAATAAAATTCTTGCAAACCAAATTCAAGAACACATCAAAATGATCATCCATCATGATCAAGTAGGCTTCAATCCTGGGATGCAGGGATGCTTTAATATACAGCAATCCATCAAAGTAATGCACTATATAAACAAACTCAAAGACAAAAATCACAGGATCATCTCATTAGATACTGAGAAAGCATTTGACAAAATCCAATACCCATTCGCCATTTAGAAGATCAGGAATTCAAGGCCCATACCTAAACATAAAATATATATATATATAACAAACTAGTAGCCAACATCAAAATAAATGGAGAAAAACTTGAAGCAACCCCACTAAAATCAGGGATTAGACAAGGCTCCCCACTCTCTCTCTACCTATCCAATATACTACTTGAAGTCTTAGCCAGAGCAATTAGACAACAACACAGGTGAATGGATACAAATTGGGAAGGAAGAAGTCAAAATATCACTTTTTGCAGATGATATGATAGCATACATAAGTGACCCTAAAAATACCACCAGAGAACTCCTAAACCTGACAAACAAGTTCAGTGAAGTAGCTGGATGTAGAATTAACTCAAACAAATCAGTGGCCTTTCTCTAAACAAAGGATAAACAGGCTGAGTAAGAAATTAGGGAAACAACACCCTTCACAATAGTCACAAATAATATAAAATACCTTGGTGTGACTCTAACTAAGGAAGTGAAAAATCTGTATGATAAGAACTTCAAGCCAGGCAGTGGTGGCACAGGCCTTTTATCCCAGCACTTGGGAGGCAGAGGCAAGCAGATTTCTGAGTTCAAGCCCAGTCTGGTATACAGACTGAGTTCCAGGAGAGCCAGGGCTACACAGCAAAACACTGTCTCAAAAAAACAACAAAACAAAACAAAATAAAAACTTCAAGTCTCTGAAGAAAGAAATCAAAGATTTCAGAAGATGAAAAGATCTCCCAAGCTCATGGATTGGCAGGTTGTTTAAAATAGTAAGAATGGGTATTTGCTGAAAGCAATCTACAGATTCAATGAAATCACCATCAAAATTCCAACTCAATTCTTCACCAAGTTAGAAAGGGCAATTTGCAAATTCATCTGGAATAACAAAAAACCTAGGATAGCAAAAACTCTTCTCAACAATAAAAGAACTTCTGGTGGAATCACCATGCCTGATTTAAAGCTGTAATACAGAGCAATTGTGATAAAAAACTGAATTGTACTGGTACAATGACAGGCAGGTAGATCAATGGAATAGAACTGAAGACCCAGAAATGAACTCACACACCTATAGTCACTTGATCTTTAACAAAGGGGCTAAAACCATCCAGTGGAAAAAAGACAGCATTTTCAACAAATGGTACTGACTCAACTGGAATGATCCATTCTTATCTCCTTGTACAAAGCTAAAGTCTGGAAATCAGTCCATGGATACACAAAATGTGGTACATTTACACAATGGAGTACTACTCAGCTATTAAAAAGAATGAATTTATGAAATTCCTAGGCAAATGGATGAACCTGGAGGGCATCATCCTGAGTGAGGTAACCCAATCACAAAGGAACTCATACAATATGTACTCACTGATAAGTGGATATTAGCCCAAAACTTAGGATACCCAAGATATAAGATACAATTTGCTAAACACATGAAACTCAAGAAAAATGAAGACCAAAGTGTGGACACTGTGCCCCTTCTTAGAATTGGGTACAAAACCCCCATGGAAGGAGTTACAGAGACAAAGTTTGGAGCTGTGACAAAAGGATGCACCATCTAGAGACTGCCATATCCAGGGATCCACCCCATAATCAGCTTCCAAACGCTGACACCATTGAACACACTAGCAAGATTTTGCTGAAAGGATGCAGATAGAGCTGTCTCATGTGAGACTATGCCGGGGCCTAGCAAACACAGAAGTGGATGCTCACAGTCAGCTATTGGATGGATCACAGGGCTCCCAATGGAGGAGCTAGAGAAAGTACCCAAGGAGCTAAAGGGATCTGCAACCCTAGAGGTGGAACAACATTCTGAACTAACCAGTACCCCGGAGCTCTTGACTCTAGCTACATATGTATCAAAAGATGGCCTACTCAGCCATCACTGGAAAGAGAGGCCCATTGGACACACAAACTTTATATGCCCCAGTACAGGGGAACACCAGGGCCAAAAAAATGGGAATGGGTGGGTAGGGAAGTTGGGGGGAGGGTATGGGGGACTTTTGGGATAGCATTGGAAATGTAATTGAGGAAAATACATAATAAATTAAAAAAAAATTCAGGTGACAGCAGATACTGGCCAGGATGTGTCAAAAGAGGAACACTCCTCCATTGTTGGTAGAATTGCAAGCTTGTACAACCACTCTGGAAATCAGTCTGGCAGTTCCTCAGACAATTGGACATAGTACTACCAGAGGATCCCGCTATACCTCTCCTGGGCATATATCCAGAAGATATTCCAACCGGTAAGAAGGACACATGCTCCACTATGTTCATAGCAGCCTTATTTATAATAGCGAGAAGCTGGAAAGAACCCAGATGCCCCTCAACTGAGGAATGGATACACAAAATGTGGTACATTTACACAATGAAGTACTACTCAGCCTTTTAAAAAATGAATTTATGAAATTCCTAGCCAAATGGATGGACCTGGAGGGCATCATCCTGAGTGAGGTAACCCAATCACAAAAGAACTCACATGATATGTACTCACTGATAAGTGGATATTAGCCCAGAGACTTAGAATACCCAAGATATAACATAAAATTTGCAAAACACATGAAACTCAAGAAGAACAAAGTCCAAAGTGTGGACACTTTGCCCCTTCTTATAATTGGGAACAAAATACCCATGGGAGGAGTTACCAAAACAAAGTTTGGCGCTGAGACGAAAAGATGCACCATCTAGAGACTGCCATACCCAGGGATCCGTCCCATAATCAGCCTCCAAATGCTGACACCATTGCATACACTAGCAAGATCTTGCTGAAAGGACCCTGATATAATTGTCTCTTGTGAGGCTCTTCCAGGGCCTAGCAAACACAGAAGTGGATGCTCACAGTCAGCTATTGGATGGAACAGAGGGTCCCCAATGGAGGAGCTAGAGAAAGTACCCAAGGCTCTAAAAGGGTCTGCAACCCTATAGGTGGAACAACAATATGAACTAACCAGTAACCCGCGGAGCTCGTGTCTCTAGCTGCATATGTATCAGAAGATGGCCTAGTCAGCCATCATTGGAAAGAGAGGCCCATTGGTCTTGCAAACTTTATATGCCTCAGTACAGTGGAATGCCAGGGCCAAGAAGTGGGAGTGGGTGGGTAGAGGAGTGGGGGGGAAGGTATGGGGGACTTTTGGGATAGCATTGGAAATGTAAATGAAGAAAATACCTAATTAAAATTTAAAAAAAAAAAAAAGAGAGCACCTGGCTGTGATTCCAGGGGACCCTGGTTCAATTCTCTGCACCCACATGGCACCTCACAACTCCCTGTAACTCCTATTCCAGGGGATCCAACACCTTCATTCAGACAAACATGCAGGCCAAAAACACCACTATTGCACATTAAAATAAATGTTATATTTTTAAATCTTTCTGCTTTCTTGTGTAGAAAAAGGAAGAACTTTCACACATGTAAATTTCCTTTATAAATGTAATTTTTCCTTATAGAATAAAATATTATAGCTTTGCTTTCAAAAAAGAAAAAAGAAACAATGGATCGGGATTATAGCCTAATCCATTATTGTATTTGCCTCCATCTTGAATTTTTTAAGATTCCACTTTTATTAACACAGAACAAGTCTCTTGGACAGAAAATAAATCTTCGGATGAACTTGGCATTCCCTTAAACCTTGAGCTTGCCTGCCAATATCTGAACCTCAGAGTGAGCACATTTGATAGCATAGCACACTGTAGACAGGTCAAAGCTGGTGGTTCTTAATACATTACCTCAGTTGTATACATTGTAAAGTATACAAGAGCTTATGCCCATCTTTCTCACATAGTGACAATGTGCTGGAAACCTCTAGGATGGGAATTTAGGATGTAACTTTTTGTGATAATACCCAAATGTTCAGGCAAAATCCAAATCATCAGTCCACTATCAGAAAAAATGAAGCCAGTGTTTTGTCTTGGAAGAAAGTATTTTGGATGGCTGCATAGTTCTTCAAAGAACAATTAAATTCCATTAAGTAACTGCAACCTTCACTATTATGATAAATTTTGTTTCTAAACATGGATAATACTACTTTTCTGGTGACAGAATATGCAAATGAAGAATGCTGAGTAATGGTACCAGGTGGTAGTCTTCAGCCTATAGCTTAGCAGTGATTCCAGGAATTAGGTGTTTTCCCCCTGAACTTTACAACTGCTTATGAGACATTTGTTTGCTAACTCTGTGCTAACTCTGTTCCTTTGTCTCTGTTTCTGTCTCTTTGTTTCTCTGTCTATGTCTGTTTCTCCGTCTCTCTCCCTCCCCCACCGTGTGTGTGTGTGTGTGTGTGTGTGTGTGTGTGTGTGTGTGATTTCAGAAGGAGATTCCCTTAGATAATAGAGAACTGTAGAAGCAAAATCACAAATTCTTGGAAAACACTTATGATTTTTTCTAAAGAAAGAAAATTTGAGTATTTTCAAGAGCCTCTCATGAATGAAATTTAAAAAGTGCTCTCTGGGGCTGAAGAGATGACCCAGCAGTTAGGAGCACCGACTGCTCTTCCAGAGATCATGAATTCAATTCCCAACAAGAACATGGTGGCTCACAACCATCTGTATGCCCTGTTCTGGTTGCCTAAAGACAGCTACAGTGTACTCATATATATAAAGTAAATAAATAAAACTTTTTTTAAAAAGTGCTCCCTATAATCTATCACCATATAAACAAAAACATGAGCAGAGTAAAAAGTGGACTTGATCTTGTCAAACTTAATCTGGGTACTCCAAAACACAGTCTTTATTTTAGGATTGTAACTCTGCTTTCTTTTACCTAATTTGGAAGTGAGGAATATATTTGCATAGAATTCCAATGTGTTCTCCTTCCAAATGTGAATATTTAAAATACCAAGCAAGGGGAAATAGGTCAAAAGTTACTGCAAACAGTTAAAAATAGCAACCACTGCAGGAGAATTTGTGTTTGGCACCATGCCTATTCATATTTACTGCAATTGGCCATTTGACATCCTGTGCAAAGCAGACAGCTCTTCTCACCTCTGGACATGAGGTTATATTATGCTAAATGCTCTACATCATACATATTAGATACCAAGTTAGTTATTTCATGCTAATAAACAGAATCTTTCTGAAAGAGGGAAAACCTCATTGTTGAAATTTATTTGAGCACATAGGTGTGTGTGTGTGGGGGGGGGGGGTAATGCAGTTATTCTTATTCTTTCCTCCATTTCCCTGAAGCCTTCATCCCTCCTTGAATGGTGTCAGATGTTAGCATACCCTTCTATTACACTCTACTGAGCAGACACAGCTGGATTCTCAGCTAGCTATGAAGTTTAAATTAGGAACTTTACATTTTTTAAATTAATTTCAGCAACAGCTCATTTGTCCAGAATATTAATGATATCTTCATTCCTGAATTTTAAAAAGGATAAAATAAAATGAACCATGAGTCTCTAATAATTTACTTAAGAAGAGATGTGAATCATTACATTCATTTTCTTTTCTTTCAAAAGAATGTTCTCATAAATATTTTGTCCCTCTTGCACTATTTTACAATTTATTGTGGATATAAACTCACATTTTCCCAGTGGATTACAGAACTAAGACACTGTATATTTATGACTAGGTGAGTACATATGAACATTCTGTTCTCAAAGAATACTTTTTTATTAGAGCATTTGAACTCAAGGAATAAAGAAATATATCTTGTTTGTAACTAAGCCAAAGAATAGCACATGTAAGAGTAATTTTCAGTAAAGACCACACTATTAGGAGAAATTACATATCTGTGATAACTAGTGAACAGGGTTTTGTAGAAATCAGAAATATATATAACTGTTCCAAGGAGAACCATGAATGGCAGTTGTTTTAAGTTACTAAGGTCTTTCTCAGGACCTCTTTTTCCTCTCCAGAGATTGTAGCTGCTTGTATTCTAATGCTAATTTTTGTCCCTCAAAAACTGTTTGCACAAGAGGGTCTGCATGTAGCTTCTGGGAACACACCCCCAGTAGGTTCTGATTGGAAAAAAAAAATGCCAGAATCCAATAGCTGGAGAGGACAGAGAGAGGCAGGATTTTAGGATTCCCAGATTTGGGACTGGTAGCAGGAAGAGAAGGAGGAAGGTAGAGGAGAGGCTAAATGCCATGCCTGAGAGAAGTGTAGCACAGAGAGTCATAGCTGCCATGTGAGCACAGCCCAGAAGGCTGCCCAACTATATCTAAAGCAGCCAAGATAGAACATAGTATTTAGTAAGTTATGACTCCAAATTATCTGTGGGAGGTAGGTTCTAAGCAGCATAGACATTAGGCAGCTGCCCAGCTATTGTGCTGCTTAGGACATATTAAAATATAAAAGTTGTATATTCATCTTTCATTCCGGAACATAAACCTTGAGGTGGGAAATAACCCATTCCAGGATTTATTAAACCAACTATTAATTCAACAGAAATAATATTAAGATGTAGTTCTATATCTTTGGAAACATGTTTTTTTTCCATTTTCTGAGATGCTACATCCTCACCTGTTTATGAGAATATTAGTGAATTCAAAGAAATGAGATTTTTTTGAGCCAGTCACAATTACTAAAGGGTTTTGAAAAGCAGCAACTCCAAATTGTCACGTAATTTGAGAAGAAAAGAGATCTAGTATAATCAGTAATTAAGTGGAAGAATAAAGAAATAAGGTATCTGCTGCTTCACTGGTGTGTGTGTTTGGAAATAAGTAGTTTGAAAATCTAAGAGTAGAATTTGTATCTCAAAGGAACAAATTATATCTTGTCTTTCACTGTCAAAATAGATATTTTGAGACAAAGGTTCTTGGATACTAGACCCCTTAAGAGCAAAAGAAATATTTTGTGGCCATGTCTCATGTTTTCTACTAATACTTGCTTACACTTCCCTGATTGTTGCTTAGTTCCTTAAAATAATTTACACCTTGCTTTTCCTTCAAACTTTGCATAATAAACTATTAGTAATTTGTGTGTTCTTTTCTTGCTTAGCCAGTGGACTACTTGGAATACAATTTAAACACTTCTCATGGGAGAGCACTGCCCAGAATGTAGGAACGAGAGCAAGGAGAATGGTTAGAAATGATGGAGAAACTATAAGTTCAAATAATCAGGTAAAAGTTGTGTATTTAATGGATATTTTTTCAACTAGGCACAAGCTAGGGTCATCTAGGAAGAGAGGCTATCAAACTAGTGTTTAGGCAAGCCAGCAAGGTATTTTCTTTATCTACCGTTGATGTGGGAATTCCCAGCCCACTGTGAAAAATGCCATCCCAGGACTGGCAATTTTGGAAAAATATAATGACAGCTGCTGACCATGAGCCAGAGTACAAGCCAGTAAATGACATCTCCTCCATGGTTCCTGCCTCAAATCCTACCTCCAAGTTCTTCCTTGAGTTTCTGCCCTGGCTTTTCTTGATGATAGACTGTGATGTGGAACAGTAAACCAAACAAATCCTTTCCTCCCTCATGTTGTTTTTGATCAGTGTTTTATAACATATCTCATATATATAATCAAAGCAAAGTAGGACAAACTGGAATGAAGAAACTAGTAACAACTATGTGTGTATCGCTAATGATGTTTACTGATATTGACTGTTTATCTATGTGAAATAGTGTTGCTATAAAACTCCCTATCCTTACCATAGATTGGAAATTTTACCAGCTAATTCATAGAAAATATTTTTTAAATGAACTATGATATGTACTTAGTTTTGGACTTGGTGGAAGGAGAATTGAAATCTCTGTAGGAATGTAAATAAAAGTACTTGAAGCGGCAAAAGACACCGTCAATAAGACAAAAAGACCACCAACAGATTGGGAAAGGATCTTTACCTATCCTAAATCAGATAGAGGACTAATATACAATATATATAAAGAACTCAAGAAGGTGGACTCCAGAAAATCAAATAATCCCATTAAAAATGGGGCTCAGAACTGAACAAAGAATTCTCACCTGAGGAATACCAAATGGTAAAGAAGCACCTGAAAAAATGTTCAACATCCTTAATCATCAGGGAAATGCAAATCAAAACAACCCTGAGATTCCACCTCACACCAGTCAGAATGGCTAAGATCAAAAACTCAGGTGACAGCAGATGCTGGCGAGGATGTGGAGAAAGAGGAACACTCCTCCATTGTTGGTGGGATTGCAAGCTTGTACAACCACTCTGGAAATCAGTCTGGCGGTTCCTTAGAAAATTGGACATAGTACTACCGGAGGATCCAGCAATACCTCTCCTGGGCATATATCCAGAAAATGTCCCAACTGGTAAGAAGGACACATGCTCCACTATGTTCATAGCAGCCTTATTTATAATAGCGAGAAGCTGGAAAGAACCCAGATGCCCCTCAACAGAGGAATGGATACACAAAATGTGGTACATTTACACAATGGAGTACTACTCAGCTATTAAAAAGAACGAATTTATGAAATTCCTAGGCAAATGGATGGACCGGGAGGGCATCATCCTGAGTGAGGTAACACAATCACAAAGGAACTCACATAATATGTACTCACTAATAAGTGGATATTAGCCCAAAACTTAGGATACCCAAGATATAAGATACAATTTGCTAAACACATGAAACTCAAGAAGAATGAAGACCGAAGTGGGGACACTGTGCCCCTTCTTAGAATTGGGAACAAAACACCCATGGAAGGAGTTACAGAGACAAAGTTTGGAGTTGTGATGAAAGAATGGACCATCTAGAGACTGCCATATCCAGGGATCCACCCCATAATCAGCTTCCAAACACTGACACCATTGCATACACTAGCAAGATTTTGCTGAAAGGCCCCAGATATAGCTGTCTCTTGTGAGACTAGGCCGGGGCCTAGCAAACACAGAAGTGGATGCTCACAGTCAGCTATTGGATGGATCACAGGGCTCCCAATGGAGGAGCTAGAGAAAGCACCCAAGGAGCTAAAGGGATCTGCAACCCTATAGGTGGAACAACATTCTGAACTAACCAGTACCCCGGAGCTCTTGACTCTAGCTGCATATGTATCAAAAGATGGCCTAGTTGGCCATCACTGGAAAGAGAGGCCCATTGGACACACAAACTTTATATGCCCCAGTACAGGGGAACGCCAGGGCCAAAAAATGGGAATGGGTGAGTAGGGAAGTGGGGGGGAGGGTATGGGGGACTTTTGGGATAGCATTGGAAATGTAATTGAGGAAAATACGTAATAAAAAAAATATTTTAAAAAAAGTACTTGAAGCATCTGCACAAGCTCAAATGAAAAACCTCATGTGATTGCACAGGCTTTAAGCAGTTAGATTATAGCTAACTGTTTACACTACAGAGGTATATGCAATAAATTTTTATACCATTAGTAAATATGTGTTAGATTAACTGTGATTAACAGTAACAATAGCTATTTTAGGAAAATGGAAGAGTAAAAATGTATACAGTCCTAGAGTAAGAAAATTTTGCACACACATGCATGTGTGTGTGTGTGCGTGCACGTGCACACACATATATAGGGTAGTGTAGTGTGAATACTTGTGTGTATGCATGCTTTCATGTGTAGGGCTGTACTTCAAATTGCAGACACATGTACAGATGTGTCCTCATGCATGTGGAAGCCAAAATTTGATGCTGGGTGTCTCTCTCAATTTTCTTACCCTTTAGCTGCTGAGACTTGTTCTCTCAATTAAGCCCAGTGCTTAACAATTGGTCAGTACAGCTATTTGGCTTTCTCTGAGAATCCCTTAGTATTCTAGGACTTCAGGTGGCAGCCATATCTGCCTGGCTTTTGTATAGGTTCTGGGGACCCAACCTCCAGTTCTCATGTTTGTGCAGTAAGAATTTTATTAATTAGACCATCTGATCAGCCCTAAGATACACTTTTCTAAGATGTTTGCCTCATAATGGAGGAGAGAAAGATTAGCAGCTATTTTAATAAAATACATAGCCATGCTAGAAGAGATTTCAAATTGGAACATTAACAGGTGCTATTGCAGGTGCCAACTTCTCAGTTTTCATCCAACAGAATGACCTTCATTAACTTTTGAGAGTAATGGACACAAAACTAAATACGTTTTATTTAAAAATGAACCCGTTTCTTGAACCTCTTTCAATATTAGTCTAGAAGAAAAATACCATAGGAAATCCAAAGAAATGAATGCTTATAACTGAATTATTATTATTATTATTATTATTATTATTATTATTATTGTTATTAGCAGTATTTCTCAACCTTCCTAATGCTGTGACCTTTAACAAATTTCCTCATTTTATCATAATCCAAAGCCATAGAATTATTTTTGTTGCTACTTCATAACTGTAATTTGCTTCATATACATATAATTATTAAGTATAATATAAGCATCTGTGTTTTCTGATAGTCTTAGGAGATGCCTGTAAAAGGGTCATTTGACTCTCCAAAGGGGTCATGAGCCACACACAGTTTGAGAAACACTACTCTAAAGTCTTTTTACCCAATTCCTATACAAAACAGTCATGGGTGCCCCAAATCAAATGTGAACAATAAGTGGTAAGGATTTGAGAAACTGAGTCTATTACATGGGGACATTCACTAAAACATGTCATTATTTAGGAATGAGTGTTCTTCAAGTGGTCTGCTTTTGGTTGTGCCTCACAGTACCCTCTGTTTTTATCATTGTGTTGACATTCTAGTAATTGTCAGTATTGTGCTTCACTAGAAAACACCCTTGTTTCCTTTGCTTGTGGAGAACCCCTGATAACTAAGGCCACAGTCTACTATGACTAGATAGCTCCTCTCCTCTGAGCTTGGTGCAAAATGGAGGACTCCCTTTACCAGCAGGGCTTCACTTTCTCTGATCTTGTCTGGTGATCCCAACTCCCCAAACCCTCTACCTGGGAAAGGTTGGGTAGTCCTTGGAAGACCTACAAACTTTCTCTTTTCCTGATAAGAACTAGCCTAGCAAGTATCTGGGATTCCAGAAATGACTCTCCATACAAATGAGGCATTCACAGAACTTTTAACTCTAGCCAATGATTTTCATTTACCCTTAAAACTCCTTCTCATTCTCCAAAGTCCATATATATCCCTGGTTCACCCCAAATAAATTGTATGCATACCAGCCCACCCCAAATAAAGGTACTCACACAAGCTAAGATCATTTATGAGAGCTGTTTCATTGAAGACTGTCAGAGAAGACCCTCCCCTCCCCTCACTCATTCTCAGAGAGATGGGTGCACAGTGATGTCTGGACAACCTGAAAGGGAGGAACTGGAGGATGGGGAACCACAGCTGGACTCCAAGACACATACAACAGTTGCCCACAGTTACTGATGACATCTGAATAGCAATTTCAAAGAATCAATAAGAAATTTTATATTTGCCTCTAAATAAAAGTAACATCTTTTTACATTACACACCACAACCCACTCTGGTCAGACTTGACTATAAAAAACAAGAAATTACACGCAAGTGTTCTGAATTGTGCCTGGGTAGATATTGCCATCCACTCAGAATAATTAGTTCCTCCTCTCCTCTCTGATAAGTGAAAACAATAAAACTTGCTTCTGAAAGAAAGTATTATGGAAAAGATATATCTTACTGAATGGGAAAGATTAATAAACTAAGGCCATATTGGACTCAGAAGAGCAAAATTATCTTTCTGTATTTTACTTATATGTCTATTTTTTTTATGTATACACATCTGACAAGGTCTTCTGTATGCCAGACTTGGAATCACATCACTATGCAACTAAGCAAAGACCTTGTTTTCCTGCTCCTCCTGCCTCAGTCTCCAAAGTGAAAAGGAAAGCATTCCTACTACACCTGGTTATATCTTTGCATCTTAAAAATTCTTGGACCCTTAACTTTTCTTAGCAGGAAATTACATTAGTCGGAAAAAAAAAACTCATAAAAACAGTTCCCATCAAAGACATGATTTGTTATGTCCACCTAAAACCTTCAGAAATGTCTTTCTTCATAATCCTTTAATCATTTTTGTACCCACTACTTCCATAATCAAGCCACTTACAAGTCATAAAATTGAAAATTGTCTCTCCCATTACCCTTTTCCTTTGAAAAAACTATTTCACTATTGGGTAGTGATACCTGCTCATTTGATACTCTGCACATTGAACCCATCCTAGCTGTTAGATACGCGCAACCTGTAATATGTCAGGTATGTAGAGACTGCCTTGAGGAATAGGTCACATAACAGAGATGAATGATAATTTTTATTTCCCATAAATGTGAAGCCATTCTCTCAATCAGTTTCTATCAACATGAATAGATTCCATTTTCTATCTTAGATTGTCTTACTAAAAAGATTCACAGACATAGCTTGACAGCATGAGCCCTTTTCCTTACCAGCTGGCATCCCATTTGCTTTCTTAAAACAACAATTAACAGTCACTTTTTATACTTCTATGAGCCTTCCTAGGCTTAGGATATTCTTATTTATTTATTCAGCACATATTTGTTGAGATTGTCCTAAATTCAGTAGTTGTGGTAATGGACCACACAGAGTTTTCCCTATCTGCGCACAGGCAACTAATTTCTATAAAGTATGATACGAAAATAATGCAGGGTGTTGCCAAGTAGTTGATAAGATTTGAGGTAGTGTGCTAGGATGAAGAAAGCCCAGTGTAAGCAATGCATGTTTAAGTTAGAATTAGAACAGAAAAGCACTGAAAATAGGATGAGGGAGGCAAGAAATTAAAGGGGGTGTTTCAAGCAGAAGATAAAATCAGTGTACACCAGTATCCAAGAAGAGATTTGGGTTTTTTTTTTAAGGTATATATGTCTCTTTTTAAAAGTAAAGTGAGTTTTTTTGTGGGTCAGAAAGCAAGTTATATTTTGTGTTTCTTGGATCTCCCACACATTTCTTAGCACATCTCATACATATTTGCCTATGGGTTGATGACTAATTGATAAGGGGTAGCTGCAAAAAAAAAAAAAAAAAAAAAACATAGCAGTCACAGCACCTGTATTTATGGAGAACACAGGAGGGAGGTAATGGAAAAGAGGAAGAGTAGTTTTATGGCAAATGTATGCACAATGATTCAGAGTACTTAAGTTCATCTGAATTCTTGTTTCTGAAATTAGTGGCTTTGTAGTCACATGCTAAAATGAAGAATTGAAAGAGCTGGCAATACATACCAGTGATCAACAACAACCAGTGATTGTAAATTTGTGGATTTAGCCCAGTGTGTATAGTGTTTGCATGGCATACTCAAAGTCTTGGTTAGGAAGCAAAGGAAGAAAGATCAAAAGTTCAAAGTCATCATCTTAGGCTACACAGGGAGTTTAAGGCCACCCTAAGCTATCAGAAAAACTGACTCATCCTAAACTATATAGGAAGCTTGAGGCCAGCCTGGGCTAGAGACCTTGTTTTTTAAAAAATCACTAATAAGTTTAAGAAGAATGAATTTTGTATTGTTAAATATTGAACACACCAATGAACATGGCAAACTAGATTGAGAAAAGCCTTTGAGGACTCAACCCTATACAAAGAACTATAGGCAATTGAAGAAGGCAGGGAGTAGGAGAGGTGATTTTTCTCCAAGGTACAGCCCACCATTGATTGTTCAGTGGCAACAAAAACATACATATACATAACATATGAACTGAATTGTTTAATTAAGGAATATAGAATCACACTTCAGAAAAAAGAGGTCATGAATTTGAAGGAGAGTGAGGAAGGGTATATGGAAAGGAATGGAAGGAAAAAAATGGAGGCAAAAAAATGTAATTAAGATAGTTGGTCTGATCCCTCGAAGACTCCATATCCCAACCCATCCTAGAGGACCCGCTGCATTCAGAGCAGTTGGTAAGAATCCTTCACCTTCCCCAACCCCCCACCCCGAGTTCCAGAGCTGCTGTTGAGAGCCTGGTGGACTCAGGACCCATCACCCACCAACCCCCCACTATCAAATACCACTCTCCTTCCATCCATTTCTCTCACCCTTTCCACCTGGTCCTTGCTGCGGGGGCAGACTCATATTTGGTCTGCTCCCGGGAAGACCCCATATCCTAATCCATCCTAGAGGGTCGGCTGCACTCAGAGAAGTTGAGGACTCTCTGCGGTCAGAGCGGTTGACTCCTAGTTGGTCTGCTTCCGTGAAGGCTCCATATCATGATACATCATAGAGGGCACACTGCTCTCAGAGTAGTTGGACACACTGCACTTAAAGCAGTTGAGAAGGTGAGGACCCTCTGCACTCAGAGAAGTTGAGGATTGGCTGCACTCAGCACAGTTGGACAACAGCTTGACTGCTCCACTAAAGACCCAACAGTCTGAATGCCTCCCACGAGATCTACTGCAGTCAGAGCAACAAATCATCAGGTTCTCTGTCCCTGTGAAGAGCACCCAGTTGGAAGGTCCCACAGGTGGTCTGATATAGCCAAAGCCACAAGCCTAACAGGAGACCTGAAGCAACCCAAGGACAAAAGAGGCAGACGCCAGACAGTCACCCAAATCAACAAACACCAGGGATATCCAGGTGGTGAAAGGCAAGCGCAAGACCATAAACAACAGAAGCATCATCAGAATCCAGTTCTCCCACCACAGCAAGCCCCTAATACACCAACGCACCTGAAAATCAGAAATCTGCCCTAAAATCCTATCTCATGAAGATAATAGAGTCCTTTAAGGAGGATATCAATAACTCACCGAAAGAAATGCAGGAAAACAAAGGCAAACAGGTGAAGGAATTGAATAAAGCAATCTAAGACATAAAAGTGGAAGTAGAAACAATAAAAAAAATGCAGATGGAGGCAAACCTGGAAATATAAAGCCTAGGAAAGAGGTCAGGAATTAGAGATGTAAGTATTACCAACGGAATACAAGAGATAGAAGAAAGAATCTCAGGTGTAGAAGATATGGTAGAAGAGATTGATACAACTGTCAAAGAAAATTCAAACCATAAAAAAACTCCTAATCCAAGGCATCCAGGAAATTCAGGACACAATGAAAAGACCAAATCTAAGAATAATCGGAATAAAGGAGAACAGAGATTCCCAGCTCAAAGGTCCTGAAAACGTCTTCAACAAAATCATAGAAGAAAATTTCCCCAACCTAAAGAAAGAGATGGACATAAAGAAGTCTGTAGAACACCAAATAAATGGGATCAGAAAAGAAAATCTTCTCATCACATAATTATCAAAACACTAAATGCACAGAGCAAAGAAAGAATATTAAAAGCTGCAAGGGAAAAGGGCCAAGTAACATAAAAAGGTAGATCTATCAGACTTACACCAGACTTCTCAATAGAGACTATGAAAGCCAGAAGAGCCTGGTCAGAGGTCATGCAGACTCTAAGAGAACACAAATGCCAGCCCAGGCTACTAAACCAAGCAAAACTCTCAATTAACATAAATGAAGAAAACAAAATATGCCAGGACAAAATCAAATTCAAACAATATCTATTTACCAACTGAGCTTTACACAGGATCCTGGAAGGAAAAATCCAACACAAGGAAGATGCCTGCACTAAAGAAAGGACAAGATAAGCATCTCACAACAAACTCAAAAGCAGAGAGCCACAAGCCCATAAAACCACCTACAAAAACAAACATATCAGGAACCAACAGGCATCTCTCTTTAATATCTCTCAATATCCCCTTCCGGTCTGCGCCAGCACTAGGTAACCTCGGGCGCAGAGTCAGTGGACACCCACAAGGTCCCCTAGAGAACTCTCCACGCGATCTTTGGACCACCAGTGACTGGAACACAACTTCTATTCCAATCCAATCATATGGGACCTGAGACAGCACTAGGGAAGCAGAAAACCCAGCCTGACCAGGGTTCAAATCCCTTCCTGTCAGCGCCAGCACCGGGTCACATGGGCACAGGGTCGGCTGACACCCCCAAGGTCCCTAGAGGACAGCTTCTGAGGCAAAACCAGTTTCAGGCTCCAGACATCAGGGCACCTTCCCTACCAGAGGAGAGGTGTCTGCCCTTCCCCGGGAGGGCTTTGCCAGAGCACATGGGAGAGCCATCTTGGTTCTGGATCCCTCCAAGACTAGTCTGCCCAGGTAAGAGTGTGGACTACAGAAGCTAACAGCTTCTGTGACAGTCCGAAGAAACACAGCTTCTTGGAAAGATCCTGTTTCAGGACTTCATCTTCTGCCAGGAGACAGGTCCGAATGCCAGATATCTGTGCACCTTCCCTGTAAGAGGAGAGCTTGCCTGCAGAGAGAACTCTGAACACTGAAACTCAGAGGAGAGATCTAGTCTCCCAGGTCTGCTGATAGAGGCTAACAGAATTACCTGAGGAACAATCTCTAACCAGAGACAACTATAACAACTAACTCCAGAGATTACCAGATGCCAAACGGCAAAATTTGGATTCTTACTAACAGAAAATAAGACCACTCGCCATCATCAGAACACAGCACTTGCACCTCGCCCAGTCCTGTGCACCCCAACACACCGGAAAAGCTAAACCCGGATTTAAAAGCATATCTCATGATGATGGTAGAGGACATCAAGAAGGACTTTAATAACTCACTTAAAGAAATACAGGAGAACACTGCTAAAGAGTTACAAGTCCTGAAAGAAAAGCATGAAAACACAAACAAACAGGTAGAAATCCTTAAATAAAAACAGAAAAACATCCAAAGAGGTGATGAAAATGAACAAAACCATACTAGACCTAAAAAGGGAAGTAGACACAATAAAGAAAACCCAAAGTGAGGCAACGGTGGAGATAGAAAACCTAGGAAAGAAATCAGGAAACATAGATGTGAGCATCAGCAACAGAATACAAGAGATGGAAGAGAGAATCTCAGGTTCAGAAGATTGCATAGAGAACATGGGCACAACAAACAAAGAAAATGCAGAATGCAAAAAGATCCTAACTCAAAACATCCAGGAAATCCAGGACACAATGAGAAGACCAAACCTACGGATAATAGGAGTAGATGAAAATGAAGATTTTCAACTTAAAGGGCCAGCAAATATCTTCAACAAAGTTATAGAAGAAAACTTCCCAAACCTAAAGAAAGAGATGCCCATGAACATACAAGAAGCCTACAGAACTCAGAATAGACTGGTCCAGAAAAAATAAGTCCTTCCAACACATAATAATCAGAAAAAAACAAATGTACTAAATAAGGATAGAATATTAAAAGCAGTAAGGGAAAAGGGTCAAGTAAAATATAAAGGTAGGCCCAAAAGAATTAAACAAGACTTTTCACCAGAGACTATAAAAGGAGAAGGTCCTGGACAGATGTTAAACAGACACTAAGAGAACACAAATGCCAGCCCAGGTTTCTATACCCAGCCAAACTTTCAATTACCATAGATGGAGAAGCCAAAGTATTCCACGACAAAACCAAATTCAAACATTATCTTTCTACAAATCCAGCCCTTCAAAGGATGATAACAGAAAAAAAAAAAAAAAAAAAAAAAAAAAAACAATACAAGGACAGAAACCACTACCTAGAAAAAGAAAGAAAGTAATCCTTCAACAAACCTAAAAGAAGACAGCCACCAGAACAGAATGCCAACTCTAACAACAAAAATAAGAGGAAGCAATAATTACTTTTCCTTAATATCTCTTAATATCAATGGGCTCAATTCCCCAATAAAAAGACATAGACTAACAGACTGAATACACAAACAGGACCCAACATTTTACTGCTTACAGGAAACCCATCTCAGGGAAAAAGACAGACACTACCTCAGAGTGAAAGACTGGAAAACAATTTTCCAAGCAAATGGTCTGAAGAAACAAGCTGGAGTAGCAATTCTAATACCAAATAAAATCGACCTCCAACCCAAAGTTATCAAAAAAGACAAGGAGGGACACTTCATACTCATCAAAGGTAAAATTCTCCAAGAGAAACTCTCAATTCTGAATATCTATGCTCCAAATGCAAGGACAGCCACATTCATTAAAGAAACTTTAGTAATCTCAAAGCACACATTTCACCTCACACAATAATACTGGGAGACTTCAAACACCACGTACATCAATGGACAGATCGTGGAAACAGAAACTAAACAGGGACACACTGAAACTAACAGAAGTTATGAAACAAGTGAACTTAACAGATATCTACAGAACATTTTATCCTAAAACAAAAGGATATAACTTCTTCTCAGCACCTCATGTTACCTTCTCCAAAATTGACCATATAATTGGTCACAGAACAGGCCTCAACGGGTACAAAAATATTGAAATTGTCCCATGCATCCTATCAGATCACCATGGACTAAGGTTGATCTTCAATAACAACATAAATAATGGAAAGCCAACATTCAAGTGGAAAATGAACAAAACTCTTCTCAATGATACCTTGGTCAAGGAAGGAATAAATAAAGAAATTAAAGACTTTTTAGGGTTTAATGAAAATGAAGACACAACATACCCAAACTTATGGGACACTATGAAAGAATTTCTAAGAGGGAAACTCATAGCTCTGAGTGCCTCGAAAAAGAAACTAGAGAGAGCAAACTCTAGCAGCTTGACAACACACCTACAAGCTTTAGAAAAAAAGGAAGCAAATTCACCCAAGAGGAGTAGACAGCAGGAAATAATCAAACTCAGGGGTCAAATCAACCAAGTGGAAACAAGAAGAACTATTCAAAGAATCAACCAAAGGAGGAGCTGGTTCTTTGAGAAAATCAACAAGATATATAAACCCTTAGCTAGACTCACAGGAGGGCACAGGGACAACATCCTAATTAACAAAATCAGAAATGAAAAGGGAGACATAACAACAGATCATGAAGAAATCCAAAACACCATTAGATCCTTCTACAAAAGGCTATACTCAAAAAAACTGGAAAACGTGGACAAAATGGTCACATTTCTAGACAGATACCAGGTACCAAAGTTAAACCAGGATCAAGTTAACGATCTAAACATTCCCATATCCCCTAAAGAAATAGAAGCAGTCATTAATAGTCTCCCAACCAAAAAAAAAAAAAAGCCCAGGAAAAGATAGGTTTAGTGCAGAGTTCTATCAGACCTTCAAAGAAGATCTAATTCCAGTTCTGCACAAACTATTTCACAAAATAGAAGTAGAAGGTACTCTACCCAACTCATTCTATGAAGTGACAATTACTCTGATACCTAAACCACAGAAAGATCCAACAAAGATAGAGAACTTCGGACCAATTTTCCTTATGAATATCGATGCAAAAATCCTCAATAAAGTTCTCAAGAACCGAATCCAAGAACACATCAAAACAATCATCCATCCTGACCAAGTAGGTTTCATCCCAGGGATGCAGGAATGGTTCAATATACAGAAATCCATTGGACTTGCAAACTTTATATGCCCCAGTACAGGGGAATGCCAGGGCCAAAAAATGGGAGTGGGTGGGTAGGGGAGTGGGGGGGGGGCGAGGGTATGGGGGACTTTTGGGATAGCATTGGAAATGTAAATGAGGAAAATACCTAATAAATATATTTTTTTTAAAAACTGCATGGTACTGGTATAGCGACAGACAAGTAGAACAATGAAATCAACGACCCAGAAATGAGCCCAAACACCTATGGTCTCTTGACCTTTGACAAGGGAGCTAAAACCATCCAGTGGAAAAAAGACAGCATTTTCAACAAATGGAAGAATGCAAATTGATCCATTCCTATCTCCTTGTACTAAGGTCAAATCTAAGTGGATCAAGGAACTCCACATGAAACCAGAGACAGTGAAACTTATAGAGGAGAAAGTAGGGAAAAGCCTCGAAGATATGGGCACAGGGGAAAAATTCCTGAATAGAACAGCAATGGCTTGTGATGTAAGATCGAGAATCGACAAATGGGACCTCGTAAAATTACAAAACTTCTGTAAGGCAAAAGACACCGTCATTAAGATAAAAAGCCCACCAACAGATTGTGAAAGGATCTTTACCTATCCTAAATCAGATAGGGTACTAATATCCAATATATATAAATAACTCAAGAAGATGGATTCCAGAAAATCAAATTACCCCATTAAAAAATGCGACTCAGAGCTAAACAAAGAATTCTCACCTAAGAAATACCGAATGGCTGAGAAGCATCTGAAAAAAATGTTCAGCATCCTTAATCATCAGTGAAATGCACATCAAAGCAACCCTGAGATTCTACCTCACACCAGTCAGAATGGCTAAGATCAAAAACTCAGGTGACAGCAGATGCTGGCGAAGATGTGGAGAAAGAGGAACACTCCTCCATTGTTGGTGGGATTGCAAGCTTGTACAACCACTCTGGAAATCAATATGGCAGTTCCTCAGACAATTGGACATAGTACTACTGGAGGATCCCGCAATACTTCTCCTGGGCATATATCCAGAAGATGTTCCAACTGGTAAGGACACATGCTCCACTATGTTCATAGCAGCCTTATTTATAATAGCCAGAAGCTGGAAAGAACCCAGATGCCCCTCAACAGAGGAATGGATACAGAAAATGTGGTACATTTACACAATGGAGTACTACTCAGCTATTTAAAAAAAATGAATTTATGAAACTCCTAGGCAAATGGATGGACCGGGATGGCATCATCCTGAGTGAGGTAACTCAATCACAAAAGAACTCACATGATATGTACTCACTGATAAGTGGATATTAGCCCAGAAACTTAGAATACCCAAGATATAAGTTACAATTTGCAAAACACATGAAACTCAAGAAGAATGAAGACCAAAGTGTGGACACTTTGCCTCTTCTTAGAATTGGGAACAAAACCCCCATGGAAGGAGTTACAGAGACAAAGTTTGGAGCTGAGACAAAAGGATGCACCATCTAGAGACTGCCATATCCGGGGATCCTTCCCATAATCAGCCTCCAAACGCTGACACCGTTGTATACACTAGCAAGATTTTGCTGACAGGACCCTGATATAGCTGTCTCTTTTGAGGCTATGCTGGTGCCTAGCAAACACAGAAGTGGATGTTCACAGTCAGCTATTGGATGGATCACAGGGCCCCCAGTGGAGGAGCTAGAGAAAGTACCCAAGGAGGTAAAGGGATCTGCAACCCTATAGGTGGAACAACAATATGAACTAACCAGTACCCGCCCCCCCCCCCAGAGCTCCTGTTTCTAGCTGCATATGTATCAGAAGATGGCCTAGTCAGCCATCATTGGAAAGAGAGGCCCATTGGTCTTACAAACTTTATATGCCTCAGTATAGGTGAACTCCAGTGCCAAGAATTGGGAGTGGGTGGGTAGGGGATTAGGGGGGAGAGTATAGGGGACTTTTGGGATAGAATTAAAATGTAAATGAAGAAAATACCTAGTTTTTTAAAAAATCTTTCTATATTAATGGACTCAACTCACCTACAAAAAGGCATATGCTAACAGACTGGATGCACAAACAAGATCCAGCATTTTGCTGCATACAAGAAACACACCTCAACAACAAAGACAGGCACTATCTCAGAGTAAAGGGATGGAAAAAAGTCTTCCAAGCAATTGGTCCAAGGAAAGGAGCAGGAGTCACCATTCTAATATCCAATAAAATAAACTTTCAACCAAAAGTTATCAAGTGTGACGAAGGACACTTCATATTTATCAAGGGGAAAATCCACCAAGAGAAAGTCTCAATTCTGAACCTTTATTTCCCAAATACAAGAGCACCCAAATTCATAAGAGAAACTTTACTAAAACTCAAATAATACATTTAACCCCACACAATAATAGTGGGAGATTTTAACACCCCACTCTCACCAATGGACAGGTCATTGAAACAGAAACTAAACAGAGACACAGTGAAACTAAGAGAAGTTATGAGCCAATGGATTTAACAGATATCTAGAGAACATTTCACCCCAAAAAAAAAAAAAAGAATATACCTTCTTCTCACCACCTCATGGTAACTTCTCTAAAATCGACAATATAATTGGTCACAAAGCAACACTCAACCAATACAAGAAGACTGAAATAATTCCATGCATCATATCAGACCACCATGGCCAAAGGCTGGTCTTCAATAATGGCAGAAACTACAGAAAGCCCACATTCACGTGGAAACTGAACAACTCTTTCCTCGGTGATAACTTGGTCAAGGAAGAAATAAAGAAAGAAATTAAAGACTTCCTGGAGTTTAATGAAAATGTTGGCATATCAAATCCAAACCTATGGGACCCTATGAAAGCAGTGCTAAAAGAGGAAAGTTCATAGCACTAAGTACCCTGGTAAAGAAACTGAACTAAACACACACCTGAGAGCCCTTGAACAAAAAGAATTAAACTCACCTAAGAGGAGTAGAAGGAAGGAAATAGTCAAACTCAAGGCCAAAATTAAACAAATGGGAACAAAGAAAACAATGCAAATAATCAGCAAAACCAAAAGCTGGCTCTTTGAAAGAATCAACAAGATAGATAAACCCCGAGCCAAGATAACTAAAGGGCCAAGAGGCACTATTCAAATTAATAAAATTAGAAATGAAAAGGGAGACACAACAAAAGAAGTGGGATAAATTGAAAAAACAAAAAAAAAAAAACATCAGATCCTACTATAAACGCCTATACTCAACAAAACTGGAAAATCTACACGAAATGCTCGGTTTTCTAGACAGAGGCCACATAACAAAGTTAAATTAAGAGCAGGTAAACTATCCAAACAAGCCCATATAACACAAGGAAATAGAAATCATTAAAAACCTCCCAATCAAAAAAAAAAAAAAAAAAAAAAAAAAAAAGCCCAGGGCCAGATGGGTGGGCATAATTCTACCAGACCTTCAAAGAAGACCTGACACAAATTTTCCTCAAACTATTCCATAAAATAAAGAAGGAATACTACTTAACTCATTCCATGAAGTCACAATTACTCTGATACCTAAACCACACAAGAACCCAACCAAAAAAAAAAAGAACTTCAGACCAATCTTGCTTATGAATATCATTGCAAAATTACTCAATAAAATTCTTGCAAACTGAAACCAAGAGCACATAAAAACCATCATTCACCATGATAAAGTAGGCTTCATCCCAGGGATGCAAGGTTGGTTTAATATATGAAAATCCATTCCAAACGATGACACCATTGCATACACTAGCAAGATTTTGCTGAAAGGACCCTGATATAGCTGTCTTTTGTGAGACTAGGCCGGGGCCTAGCAAACACATAAGTAGATGCTCACAGTCAGCTATTGGATGGAACACAGGGCCCCCAATGGAGGAGCTAGAGAAAGTATACAAGGAGCTAAAGAGATCTGCAACCCTGTAGGTGCAACAACATTATAAACTAACCAGTACCCTGGAGCTCTTGACTCTAGCTGCATATGTATCAAAAGATGGCCTAGTCGGCCATCACTGGAAAGAGAGGCCCATTGGACACGCAAACTTTATATGCCCCAGTACAGGGGAATGCCAGGACCAAAAAATGGGAATGGGTGGGTAGGGAAGTGGGGGGGGGAGGGTATGGGGGACTTTTGGGATAGCATTCTAAATGTAATTGAGGAAAATACGTAATAATAAAAAATATTTTTAAAAAAGAAAACAAATAAGGAAACAAGTTTTGTTAAAACTTAAAATAAATTCTTTCTGACGGAAAAAAAAAGAAAATCCATTAACATAATTCACTATATAAACAAACTCAAAGAAAAAAATCACATGATCATCTCCTTAGATGTTGAAAAGTATTTGACAAAATACAATACCCCTTCATGTTAAAAGTATTGGAGAGATCAGGAATTCAAGCCCCATACCTAAGCATAATAAAAGCAATTTACTGCAAACCAACAGCCAATATCAAATTAAATGGAGACATACTTGAAGCAATCCCACTGAAATCGGAGACAAGACAAGGATACCCACACTCAACAAATCTATTCAATATAGTACTCGAAGTGTTAGCTAGGACAATAAGACAACAAAAAGAGATCAAGAGGATACAAATTGGTAAAGAAGAAATAAAGGTATCACTATTTGCAGATGATAAGAAAGAATACATAAGCAACCCCCAAAATTTTACCAGAGAACTTCTCCAACTGATAAACAACTTCAACGAAGTGGTCGGATATAAAATTAACTCAAATAAATCAGTAGCCTTCCTTTATACAAAGGATAAACAGGATGAGAAAGAAATTAGGGAAACAATTCCCTTCACAAGCCACAAATAGCATAAAATATCTTGGGGTAACTCTAACCAAACAAGTGAAAGACCAGTATGACAATAACTTCAAGTCTCTCAAGAAAAAACTTGAAGATCTCAGAAAATGGAGAGATATCCCACGCTCATGGATTGGCACAATTAACATAGTAAAAATGGCCTTACCAAAGGCAATCTATAGATTCAATGCAATCCCCATCAAAATTCCAACATAATTCTTCAAAGACATGGAAAGAGCAATTTTCAAATTCATCTGAAAAGGCAATTAAAAAAAAACAGAATAGTGAAAACAATTCTTAACAATAAAAGAACAGCTGGGAGAATCGCCATCGCTGACCTCAAGCTTTATTACAGAGCAATAGTGATTAAAATCTGCATGGTATTGGTACAGAGACAGACATGTTGATCAATGGAATAGAATTGAAGATCCAGAAATAAACCACACACTTACCATCACTTGATTTTTGACAAAGGCGCCAAAAATATACAATAGAAAAAAGAAAGTATCTTCAATAAATGGTGGTGGTCTAACTGGCTGTCTGTATGTAGAAGAATGAAAGTAGACCCATATCGTCACCTTGTAAAAAGCTCAAGTCCAAGTGGATCAAGGACCTCAACATAAAACCAGACACACTAAATCTAATAGAAGAGAAATTGGGAAAGAGCCTTGAACTCATTGGCACAGGGGGAAATTTCCTAAACAGAACTCCAATGGTTCATGCTCTAAGATCAAAATTGATAAATGGGAAAGCTTTTGTAAGGCAAAGGACATAGTCAATAAGACAAATCGGCAACCTATAGATTGGGGAAAAAAATCTTCACTAACCCCGCATCCAATAGCAGGCTAATATCCAAAATATATAAAGAACTCAAGAAGTTAATTAGCAAAAAAACCAAACAACCCAATCAAAAAATAGGGTATAAAACTAAACAGAATTCAGAACTGTAGAATCTCTAGTGGCTGAGAAGCACTAAGGAAATGTTCAAATTTCTTAGTGATCAGAGAAATGCAAATCCAAAAGACCCTGAGATACCACTTTACACCAGTCTGAATGGCTAAGATCAAAACCTCAGGTGACAACAAATGTTGGAGAGGATGTGGAGAAAGAGGAACGCTCCTCCATTGCTGGTGGGATTGCAAACTGGTGTGGCCACTCTGGGAAAACAATCTGGAGGTTCCTCAGAAAAATTGGAAGTAGATCTGCCTGAGGACCCAGCTATATTATTCTTGAAAATATACCCAAAAGATGGCCAACCATGCCACGGGGCCACATGTTCCACTATGTTCATCGTGGCCTTATTTGCGACAACCAGAAGCTGGAAATAACCTAGATGTCCCACAACAGAAGAATGGATACAGAAAATGTGGTTCATTTACACAATGGAATACTACTCAGCTATTAAGAACAAGAACATCCTGACTTTTGCCGGCAAATGAATGAAACTAAAAAATACAATCCTCAATGAGGTAACTCAGACGAAAAAGGACATGCATGGTATGTACTCACTAGTAAGTGGAGATTAGCCAAAAAACAAAACAAAACAAACAAACAACAAAAATATAACATACAGAATACATATGATACAGTACACAGAATTCAAAAGGCTCCACAATTTGAAGTGCCCAAATGAGGATGTCTGAGTACCTCTTGGGAGAGAGAACAAAGCAATCATAAGTGGGGAGGGACAGAGGGACTTGGGAGGGAAAGTGGATGGGGTGGAGGGGACAGTGTGGGGGAGAGGAGAACCTGATCTGGTTTTGGGTGATGGCAAAGAACTGAAGCCCTGAGGGCCTGCAGAAAGAATTTAAACAGGCAACCTCAGGAAATAGGATGTTGGGGGGACCCCCTCAGATTACACCAGAGACCTGGGATGTGAGAGACTCCCAGGACTCCCAGGGAGGGACCTTTGATGAAATGCCCTACAGTAGGGAGAGGGAACTTATAGAGCCCACCTCCAGCAGGAAGATAGGACATCAAGTGAGGGATGGTGTTGTCATTCCACAGTCACACCTCTGACCCATAATTGTTTCTGTCTGAAAGAATTACAGGGATGGAAACGGAGAGGAGCCTGAGGAAAAGAAGGTGCAGTGACAGGCACAAAGTGGGATACAGCTCAAGGGGAGGTCCCAAGGCCTAACACTATTACTGAGGCTATGGAACACTCACAAAAAGGGATCTATCATGACTGCCCTCTGAAAGACCCAACAAGCAGCTGAAAGAGTCAGATGCAGATATTTGTACCCAACCAGTGGACAGAAGCAGCTGACCCCTGTTGTTGAATTAGGGAAGGCTGAAAATAAACTGAGAAGTGTGATCCTATAGGGGAACCAGCACTCTCAATTAATCTGGGCCCCCCGAGATCTCTTAAACACTGGACCACCAAACATACAGCATACACCAGCTGATATGAGTCCCCCAACACACATCCAATAGAGAACTTCCAGGTCTATGTTCATTCAGAGATGATGCACCTAACCCTCAAGAGACTGGAGGCCTCAGGGAGTTTAGAAGTGGAGGGTGGGGGCATCCATGTGGAGACAGAGTGTGGAGGGGAAGAGGTGTGGGATGTGGAGCAGTTAGAGGGTGAGAGGGGAGGGGTGGAAATGGAATATGGAGTGTAAAAATGAATTACAAATAAAATTTTTTAAAAGAAGAAAAAGATTAAAGATTAATAATAATAATAATTTTAAAAGGTGAGGTCTTGTTGAAGTAGGAGTGACAATATGCTCAACTGAATTCAGGATTTTTTCTATTCCTATTCCCTGCCAGCTTGTATGTAGAAAACTTAGCTTTTTCTCTAGCACGATTTTGCCTGTGTTTCAGCATGCTTCTTGCCCTGATGACAATGGAATGAATCTCTGAATCTGTAAGCCAGCCCCAAATAAATGTTTTCTTTTATACAAAGAAGAAGGAGAAGAAGAAGAAGAAGAAGAAGAAGAGAAGAAGAAGAAATGTAATTAAATTAGAATGTCAAAAATAAGGAATCTGGACCCCTGAGATCTGCAGCATACAACAGCTGATATGAGGCCACCAACACACATACAGTAGAGGACTGCCAGGTCTGTGTTTATTCAGAGATGATGCACCTGACCCTCAAAAGACTAGAGGCCCCAAGGAGTTTAGAGGTCAGGTGGGGTGGGCGCTGGGGACATCCACATGGAGACAGGAGGGTAAGGAGGAGGTATGAAATGTGAAACAGTAGGAGGGTAGATGGGGGGGTGAGGCAAAATAAAATATGGAGTGTAAAAAATTAATTAATTAATAGAAATATATTTATTTGAAAAAATAACTCACTAGTAACATTTAAGATTGTCTTGTGAAATATTGAAAAAATATTTTAGCTATTGTCAATAAAATTCTAATTTCCTTTGTTGTCAAAATTCTGATTTGTATCTTTATAAATATTAACTAAGCATATTATGAGTTTGTAGGAACATTTGGCATGACTAATAGGATCATAGGTAGCAGGTATTTTAATACCAATATATAAACTAACCTGCAAACGCACAACAAATGACAAACAGTAGTTATCTTTTGAAATTAGGGTGAAAACATATTTATGTTTCTCTTAAGAGTCCCAGGAATGCAGAAAAACAGTATCATAGAGAAAAATATAAAACAAGTTGGCAGAGGGAAAAAAATTGCTGAACAAAGACCATAGGAAACATATGCTTATAGACAGAGGTGACCTGGGTCTAGCATTTTGGGAAATTTTAAAACACATAAATAGCTCCTACAGATTGTTCTACATCTCAGCACAAGACTATGTAACAGAAGCTTTTATGCATATAGTTGTTCCTAAGGGACCAACTTGTTGGCAATGCCTGGCAACAAGTTTCCTTAAATGCCTTCTGCTGACAGCTCCATCTGGTCCAGGGGGCATTGCCAGCTCAAAGAGTTATCAGCATTCATTGCCCCCTCCTTTGTTCCTTTCACTAAATTTTCACTAAATTCAGAATTTGAAAGAAAAGCAAACTAGTATATATCTATGTATCAGAAATAACCTGTTTAATTATTTTATACTTTAAATAGTAAATAAATATTTTACGTGTTCTATAGTTGACTGCTTTTCTCATGTTTCGTACATCATAAAATTACTGTCAGAAAAATCTCATTTTGTTTTCTTGGATATGATAGGCATTCAGCAGGTAAAATACCCTGTTCTAGTCTTCAGCATTTTAAGTGAGAATATCAATATGTTTATTACTTGTCTCTGCTTTATAACTTGTGTGCTTTTTCATGAGACTACAGGAAGCATTTTAACAATTCTTTAAAAAATCTCATGCATTCTTAAAATATACCTGGATTATATCCCCCTCCTATACCTCCCCTCTACATAAAGACCTTGGCATAATGGGAAGTTGTTCAATGTTTTTTTTTTTCCACCAATTCTACTGCATTACTGTGAAAATGTACACTACTAGCTACAAGAAAAATTTTCTTTCTATTTGTTTCTGATTGCATTACTTCTTTGTGCAATTTATATTTGCCTTTTAGAACTCTTGTCTTGATACACCAAGTTTTCTAATTTTCTCCATGGTCTCTGTTTACATGTATGCTTGGAAGACTAGGAACTGTCTTTTTCTGTTTGAAAAGGATATCAAATACTGGTTTCATTTGTTTTTTCTTACATTCTCTTACTTGATATTTGGTGACCAGCTTGTCTTTGGTTATTTGAGTTTTCTTATTGAAAGTCATGAGTCATAATGTCTTGATGGTGAACCATAGCTTCTCACCTCTTTAGAGCTGGAAGGTGAACAGGCATGGAAAAATGAACCAAAGAATATACCCTTCAAGGGCTCATCTACAGTGATGTAGTATCTTATCACTAGGTCCCGTTTCTTGAAGGTCCCACCACCTCTCAATAGAACCACAAGCTGAGAACCAGAATTTGCTTATAGACTTGCAAGACATTTAATATTTAAACCATAGAAAATACATTATAAGCTCTCCAAAAAATAGGACATACCAATGCTACATGGTTTAAAGACAGGGTGAATATTAAATAGGGGTATGAATTAAATTTAAATTTAGATTGCTTGCAAGACATTCTAGAGAAATAGTACATACCTAGTACAGTTTAATAAATTCAACTCATGTTGTAAAACTTTTTCTTAAGAAAATTTCAGGTTCAGATAATTCAAACGCAAGTCCTTTTAATGTGTTACGAAACAAATATGTTAATTTTCTGTCTTTTCACAAAGCAAAACTAACAAACAAATCAAAAGATATCCCTCAACAGAGGAATGGATACAGAAAATGTGGTACATTTACCCAATGGAGTACTACTCAGCTATTAAAAACAATGAATTTATGAAATTCTTAGGCAAATGGATGAGTGAGGTAACCCAATCACAAAAGAATACACATGATATGTACTCACTGTTAAGCAGATATTAGCCCAGAAACTTAGAATACCCAAGAAACAATTTGCAAAACACATGAAAATCAAGAAGAAGGAAGACCAAAGTGTGGATACTTCATACCTTCTTAGAAGGGGGAACAAATTACCCATGGAAGGAGTTACAGAGACAAAGTTGGGAGCTGAGATGGACCATCCAGAGACTGCTCCACCCGGGGATCCATCCCATATACAACCACCAAACCCAGACACTATTGCATTTGCCAGCAAGATTTTGCTGACAGGACTCTGATATAGCTATCTCTTGTGAGGTTATGCCAATGCCTGGCAAATAAGAAGTGGATGCTCACAGTCATCTATTGGATAGAACTCAGGGCTCCTAATGAAGGAGCTAGAGAAAGTACCCAAGGAGCTAAAGGGTTCTGCAACCCTATAGGAGGAACAACAATATGAACTAACCAGTACCCCCAGAGCTTTTTCTCTAGTTGCATATGTAGCAGAGGATGGCCTACTCATCCATCAATGGGAAGAAAGGCCCTTGGTCTTGCGAAATCATATGCCCCAGTACAGGGGAATGCCAGGGCCAGGAAGTAGGAGTGGGTGGGTTGGGGAGCAGGGTGGGGCGAGGGTGAAGGGAACTTTCAGGATAGCATTTGAAATGTAAATGAAGAAAATATCTAATAAAACAAAGAAATTTTAACTGAAATTTAAAAATGAAAAAAAAAAAAAACCTTCACGCTCATTATTTAAATTGGCCATAGCTATGATTTTTAAAAAATAACTTGTGGATATTAGCCATAAAGCACAAGATAAAATTGTCATCTGAGTGGAGGAAAAGAGGGAACTGAGTGTGAGAGGGGATGGAGAGTGGGAGGGGAGGAGATCTAATGTAAAAAGAGCCAGGGAGAGAGGGCCAGGAGAGCTCAATAAGTCTTGAGTAAGAATCAGGAGAAGAATTGAAGAATCCTGAGGGATGTAAAGTGAATAAATAAACTAATTAATTGGAAAAAAGAAAATGGTCAGGACATAAGAAAATAACAGCCATTCTTTCTCATGAACCAAATGGGGCAGTTTCAAAAATGAGCTATGAGTTTGAAAACCATGTGACCATATCATAAAACTCAAGTTTGCTCGATAATAGAAATTTTAAAATAAAAAGAAGAAAAGATCAAAAACTAAAGCAACAGCACATGTTGGTGAGGATGTGAAGCAAGAGGTGCTCTCCTCTATTGTTGGTGGGATGCAGACGTCTACAACCCCTTAAGAAATGAATGTGGCAGTTTCTTAGAAAACTGGGAATAGTTCAACCTCAAGACCCAGCTATACCACTCCTGGGCATATACCCAAAAGATGCTCCAACCCTCACAAAGACACTTGCTCAACTATGTTCATAGCAGCTTTATTCATAAAAGCTAGAAACTGAAAACAACTTCAATGTTCCTCAACTGAAAACTGGATAAAGAAAATGCGGTACAACTACATAATGGAATATCATTCAGCTATTAAAAACAAAGACATTGTGAATTTTGCAGGCAAATGGATGGAATTTTAGAATATCATTCTGAGTAAGTTAACCCAGTTCCAAAAGAACATGCATGGTATGTATCCACTTATAAGTGTATATTAGCCATAAAATGCAAGATACCCATGCTACACTCCACAGATCCAAAGAAACTAAATGAGAAGGAAAGTACAACAGAGGATTTTGAATCTCACTTAGAAGGGGAAATAAAATAGTCATAAGAAGCAGATAGAGAGAGGGAAATGGGTAATAGAGGGATGGGGAGGGGAATATGGGGCTCAAGATCAGGTACAGGGACAGATAGTAGGGATGGCCAGGTAGCCATGAGAATGAATGGACACCTGCAACTGACAGGGTAGGGAGGCAAGGGACGGGGCCAAGAAGAGAAAGAGACCTGGGATAAGAGAGACTCTCATGAATCAATAGTGGTGTCCTTAGCTATGACTCACAGCATTAGGGATATGGAACCCGAAGTGGTCACTTTCAGTAGACAAGCAGGAACCCCAATGGAGCAATAGGGACACCAACCCACCCACAAATCTTTCAATCCAAATTTATTCTGTCTACAAGAAATTCAAGAATAGGGAATGGAGCAGAGATGTACTGAGGTCATCCAATAACCAGCCCAACTTGAGACCCATCCCATGGGCAAATACCAATCCCTAACACTACTAATGATACTTTATTATGCTTACAAACAGGAGTCTAGCCAGGCTGTCCTCTTAGAGGCTCCACCTATCACCTGACCCAGACTGATGCAGAGACCCACAGCCAAATAATAGATGGAGCTTGAAGACTCTTATGGAAGAATAGGAGGAAGTATTGCAGCCCCTAAGAGGATAGGAACTCCACAAGAAGGCCAACAGAATCACCTAACCTGGATCCTTGGGGCTCTCAGAGACTGAATCACCAACCAAAGAACATACACTGGCTGGGTCCAGGCCTCCCTGCATATATGTAGCAGAAGTGCAACTTGGTCTTTATGTGGGTCCTGAACAACTAGAGCAGGGGCTATCTCAAAGGGTATTGCCTATGCATAGAATATGTTCTTCTAGCTGGGCTGCCTTGTCTGACCTCAGTTTGAGCAGATGTTCCTAACTTCACAAAGACTTGATGTGCCAGTATAGGGGATACCCGGGGGGCTCTCACCTACTCAGAGGAGAAGAAAAGAAGGTGAAGGGAGGATTGTGGGAGGAGGTGACCAAGAGGGGGGCAATGAGGGGTGTGCAGTGAATAAGTAATAGTAATTAATAATAATAAATTAAATTTAAAAAACAAATCATTCAGATGGAAGAGTAGATTAAAGAGAAAAAATATGATTATCACAATAATGCCAAAATAATAATTTCTGTAATTCAGCACTATTATATGAATTGGAAAAGCTGCACAAATTCATGTAACAGAACATCTTTAGCATCACAGGAAGGAATGAAATTACAAATCATTTCCGTGAAGTTAGAACAAATCAAGGATTTATTATCTTTTCTACTCTGCCTTTCAATAGAGATGAGTAATCAAAAACTATAACAAAGAGAAAAAATAAAGGTCACTTTTACACAAACATAAAACTTCTGTGCATGGATGGTATAGTGGCACAAAAGAGTATAACTAAATTTGTAATAGGACAAAATCATTTTTGGATAAGAAGTAGTAGATAAAATGCCTCCCGTGGATATCAAGCAAATGTGGCATATGATGTTGCAGTAAGGCTAGGCACCATCCCTTTTATTAAGCCTGGACATAATCCAGTAGGAGGGAAAGGATCCCAAAAGCAAGCCAGAGTCAAAGACAGACCCACTTCCACTGTTAAGAGTCCAAAAAGACGGCCAAGCTACACAACCATAACATATATGCAGAGGGGCTAGGTCAGACCTATGAAGGCTTCTAATTGTCAGTTTAGTCTTTATAAGCCCAAATGACCCTAGATTAGTTGATTTGGTGAGTTTTCTTTGGTGTCTGTGACTCCTCTGGTTCCTACAATACTCCCCCCACCCCTCCACAGAATTCTGCAAGCTCTGACTAATGTTTGTGTGCGAGTCTCTGCATATGTTTCCATAAATTGCTAGATGAAGCCTCTCTGATGACAGTTATGCTAGGCTCCTGTCAATGAATATAGCAGAATATCATTAATTTCATTGACTTCTTCCTCTTCCTCTTTTCTTCTCCTCCTCCTCTTCCCTCTCTTCCTCTTCCTTCACCACCATCACCACCACATCCTCCTCTACCTCCTCCTCCTCTACCTCCTCCTCCTCCTCCTCCTCCTCCTCCTCCTCCTCCTCCTCCTCCTCCTTTTTTTAGTTGTTGGTCCTGTTTGGTTATGTCCTGGGTCTCTGGGCTATCCAGCCTTTGGTTCTTGGCCCTCTAGGCAGTGTCGGATTTGGCCTCCTTCTTGTGACATGGGACTCATTGGTTGGCCACTCCCATAGTTTCTGTGTCACCTTTACCCCGGTACTTCTTGTAGGCAGGACAATTTGAAAGTGGAAGGTTTTGTGGCTGGATTGATGTCCCAATCCCTCTCTACTGGAAATCTTGCCTGCTTACAGAAGATGACTATTTTGGGGTTGTATCCACCATTATTAGGAGTCTTATTTATCTAGGGTCAACCTCAAAGACTCCTAAGAGTTTCCATTGCCCTAAGATCCTAGCTCATCCCTAAGATTCTTGTTATCTCTCTTAGTACTCTCTCCATCCTCCCCACACCTGATCTCTCTTGTTTCCATCCTTACCCACTTCAAGTCCCCCTGCAATATCTATTCTACTTCCCCTTCCCAGGAAGATCCATGCATCCCCTGCTCCCTTGAGCCCTTCTTGTTACTTGGCTTCTATGGATCTGTTGACTGAAGCCTGGTTATTCTTTACTCTACAGCTAATATACACTTATAAGTGAGTATACACCATATTTGTCTTTCTAGGTCTGAGTTACCTCATTCAGGATGATTTATTTTCTAGTTCCATCCATTTTCCTGCAAATTTTAAATAATACTCTATTATGTAAATAAATCACATTTTCTTTTCCATTCTTTAGTTAAGGAACATGTAGGTTGTTTTCACTTTCTGACTGTTATGAATAATGTTGCTATGAATGTAATTGAGCAAGTGACTTTATGGTAAGATACAGCATCCTTTGGGTACCCAGGAGTGGTATAGCTGGACCTTGAGAGTAGATGGATTCCCAATATTTTGGAAAAACCTCTGTATTGATTTGCAAAGTGGCTGCACAAATTTTCACTCCTACCAGCAGTGAAGAACTGTTCCTCTTGCTCCTTATCCTTGCCAGCATAAGCTGTCACTTGTGGCTTTTGGCTTAGCCATTCTGACAGGTATTCAATTTTTGTTTTTCTATACTGATAATTATTGTGGTTCATAGGTCTTGCAGCTGGGTAGTATTGTTGATTGTTTCCTTCCCTGGGCATATTACATAGTATTTTCTGGTACAATCTAAGGTAGACATCTAAAGGAGGTTATCAGGTTATATCCAGCTCAAATAGTTAATCCTGTATTCTAAGTATGTGGCATCTTCAGCAATAGGGGCTTACCTTAAACTTTTGAGAGGTAACCAATGGCAACAGCGATAGTCTGTATTGTTTTGGGAATCACTGGACTACCCAAATTGAACAATCAATCAAAAGAAGATTTTTTTCATGCCTGGTATGGGGTTTATGTTAGTTAATGACTCTTGTGTGGACCATTCTCAGTTCAAGTTGCATAAATTAACACACACCTGTATGTATGAATATATATATACCTAAATATAATGCTATAATGAGTGTGTACACTTTAGGTTGTAGTTTAAAATTTAAAATTCATCCATGCCCTCAAATTATACACACACACACACACACACACACACACACATATGAGAGAGAGAGAGACTCAAAATCAAAATTCACTTATTTTCCACTTCTTGTTTTTGTGAAAAACAGAGATTTTTTTTTGATGCTTTTTATGTTCTGGAATAAAGAAAATTATTGTTATAAATGTTTAATAGATAATTATGGCAACTGAAGATTTATTAAAATGTAAACAATAAACATCTTCAAATTAGAATATGCTATTTGATTTAAACTGTGGCCCAAAGATTCGTTTTATTTGTCATTTATTTAAGATCAAATTTATTTGTCATGCCATTGTTTAGGAGGCTTGAGGAAAACCACCTCAGTCACTAACTACAGGCCAGTGCATTCACAAGTCACAGAAACCCTCTAGTATAGAAGAAGCAGAAGCCAGATAGTGTGTCAGCACTGACTCCTCATCAACACCGATTTGCTTTCCCCAAACATAATTTCCCACAGGCATTCCATGATGTGACAGAAGACTCCTGTTCATGTGAAATAAAGTAAAAATCTGCATAGTAAGGATTAGAAAAATGATCAACCTGGTCCCACCTTTCATTCAAAGCATCACATTACATTACACAGTAGTTCTAGTCAATGAGCAGTAATCTGCATTTCCTGACACCCTCAGCTAAGAATTTTCTAGATCCCTGTATGCTGAGGAGCATAGCATAGAAGGCCACACTCAGTCTAGAAAATATTCTCAGGAAAGCATAAGATCACTTTTACATGTATCTAAAATGGAAGTCAAAGTATTTTTAGCATGTATCTCAAATTATAACAGATATTAGGACTTAGAAGGTCAACAAATATAAATCCTAGCATAGATGAGATCAGTCTGATCCCCTTGATACAATACAAAAGAAGCCTTATATTTTTACCATCGAGGCAACATTTGACTGATTTTGGTTTGATTTAACATGCTAAGGAATTAAAATCATGAATATTGCATGTATATTAATGTAGGTACATGTAGGCCACACTTATATGCAAACTTACAATGCTGTTATGTCTAAAGTAGTAAACAGATATGAAAGTGTGGCTATATTTTTGCAGTACCTGTTACCCAGGGTTCTGTCCCTAGCTGACTCCATTCATAACCTTAGGTAGCACCACATGGTACAGAAGAAATAATACCCAGCTAAGAGCAGACTTCCTGAATTTTGCCTCTGAACTGTGGTTGACGGTAAAGAAAAATACAAAACTAATCGATAAATATGATGAAAACAATTATAGTTGATAAAAATCAGGAGAATATTAATATCTTAATTAGCATTTTATATAAAGTATGTACTTAGAATGATATATACAATAATAACATCAAGCTTGAACTTAAAAGTTTTCAAATTTCAAAAGCCAAAATGAGGATAAATGTTTTAATAGGCTCGTGTGATTCAGAAAGTTTCCTATAGATTATGATACACCTAATGTGAATCCTCATATCAAAGACTGGAATGACAGTTTCTTTTCAGTGTCATGGCACTACAAGAGATCACAACCTTCCTGCCTCCTCATAAATACCAGTGTGGCAGTATTCTACTTAGAGTTATGTCCTGATTTGAAATTTGGGATCCAGGAAAAGGGTGACATTTTCCATTAATATGAAGGGTTAAGGAAAGCCATGTTGGAAAGGAGGATCATTGTCCTCAGTGTCAATAGTTTACTCACAGTCACTGCATAAGAAGCAATGGCTGGGTGATCTGGCTTCAGCTAAGTTTGATACAGGTCCTGAAAGCAAAATCTGGAATCCTGAAACCAGTTAAGAGGCATATTAATCCAGACCTGACTGTGAACAAACATAGCCAATATCCCAGTTAAAAGACTCAACTGTGGATATAGATAGTCTTAGCTTGCTGAATACCTGGCATGAGCCATATTCAGTAGAGGTCCTAAATTTGAGCCAGGTTTAAATCCAGTTGCATAATATAAGCAGCCCCACCAGGCAGCATTAGCCCTACACAAGTACAGCCCAGAGAGTGCTGATTTATCAGTAAATGGCCAGAGAGATGTTCCACCTGAATGATAACCTAAAGGGAAGAAGCAAAGATATTTTAAGACAACATAGATGCAAGTCAAATTCTAACAGAACAGTAAAGGAGGTAATTAAAAAAATTGTAAAGTCTAAAATCAAGAGCAAAATACATTAATTATGAAAGTATTATAAAGGACCCTGTGCTACAGTTCTCCAAACTCAAATCTTGCCAGGAGAGAGCTGGTCTCCCAGGAGTGATGACATAGCTGAGAACACAGATGAGACCATCACTTCTGCTTAAATTCCTGCCCAAAGAGGGACTCGCCCAGAGCCATAAGAACAAAGGAACCAAGGAACAGCCAAGGACAGGATCCTTGTGGTGTCCATCTGTGTCATGAAGCTAATCCTATGCCACAGCTGTCCATACCCAAATTTGTCAGGGAGAGAGCTGGTCTTCCAGAAGTGCTTACTCACAGGCTTACAGGACAGACAAGCCACAGTCAGAGACAGCAAGACCAGCTAACACTAGAGATAAGCAGATGGCAAGAGGTAAGGGCAAGAACATAAGCAACAGAAACCAAGGCTGCGTGGCATCATCAGAACCCAATTCTCCCACCACAGCAAGTCCTGAATACCCCCAAGAAACCAGAAAGCAAGACTGATTTAAAATCACATCTCATGATGATGATAGAGGACTTTAGGAAGGACATAAATTACTCCCTTAAAGAAATACAAGAGAACACAGTTAAAGAGGAAACACAAAAATCCCTTAAAGAATTACAGGAAGGCAGAAGCAAACAGGTGAAGTAAATGAACAAAGCCATCCAAGATCTAAAACTGGAAATAGAAACAATAAAGAAATCACAAAGGGAGACAACCCTGGAATTAGAAAACCTGGGAAAGAGATCAGGAGTCATAGATGCAAGCATCACCAACAGAATACAAGAGATAGAAGAGAGAATCTCAGGTGTAGAACATACCACAGAAAACATTGACACAACAGTCAAAGAAAATGCAAAATGCAAAACACTCCTAACCCAAAACATCTAGGAAATCCAGGAAACAATGAGAAAACCAAACCTGAGGATAATAGGTATAGAAGAGAGTGAGGATTTGTGGGACCATGAAAGGCAGTCTGTTTTGTTTGAGCGAGACATGCTCAGGAGACCCAGTAGAAAACTCTACAAGGGACAGAACAGTGAGCCACATTCCCAGAGACAGGTGGCTGACACCACAGATCCCCCAACTCCATAATCCTTTGATGATCAGTCATGCAGACAAAGTCCCAAGCTCCTGGCACTCTAGCTAGACTCCACCCTCACAGTTACCTGACAATAGTCAGGTATGCTCCATCGCACAGCTACCCTCCAAGTGCAAGGTAGCCCAGCCCACTATAAAAGGGGCTGCTTGGCCACTTCTCTCTCAACATCTCTAGCTCTCCTTCTCTCCTTCCCTTCCCCCTATGACTGGCCCCTCTCTTTTACCTTCTCTCTTTCTCTCTGCCTTTCTACAATAAAGTTCTAAAACCATAGACTATCTCTGTTCAGCAAGACCCTCTGTGCTTGAACAATGGAATATGCATTCCCCTAAAGAGCCACATCTAACCTTCCACCAGAAGGACTTCCTGTGCTCCAGCCATGGACCAGACCAAGAACTCTTGCCCATGTGGGAGCTACCCAACAGCCCCTCTCCCTCTACCCTCTCCTTTCCACCTTGGGGCTGACTAAGCGTCTGGGGGGGCACTTTGTTCTTAGCTCTTCTGCGGTGTTCAGCAGTGTCTGGGATGTCTGAGACTGAGAACCTGTTATCTATGGGCTCCATGAGGCCTAGAGACCTCAGACTGCCCTGTTCACCCCTCTGCAGACTGTTCACCCCTCTGCAGACTGGGTCCATAGCTTCAGACAGCCAGACACCCACCTGGGGCTGTGTGGACAGCGTGCAGCAGTCCTCCATGTCTTTCTGTCCAGAGCACTGGAACTCTGGTAGGACATGGGTTCACTCCCACTCCCTTTATTCCCCCAGGCCCACTACCCCACAAAGATTTCCAACTTAAAGGGCCTCTGATCTTCAACAAAATTATAGAAAACTTCCCTAACCTAAAGACAGAGATGCCCATAAACATACAAGAAGCCTACAGAACTCCAAAGAGATTGGACCAGAAAAAAAAAAATCCTCCCATCACATAATAGTCAAAACATCAAATGTGCAAAACAAAGAAAGAATATTAAAAGCAGTAATTGAAAAAGGTTAAGTAACATGTAAAGACAGACCTATCAGAATTACACCAGATTTCTCAGAGGATAACAATGGGAAAACACCAACACACTGACTGAAACTATACCCTAGAAGAAGCAAGAAAGTAACCCTTCAACAAAACTAAAAGAAGAAACCCACATGAAGAGAATCCCAACTCTAACAACAAAAATAACAGGAAGCAACAATTACTTTTCCTTAATATCTCTTAATATCAATGGACTCAATTCCCAAATAAAAAGACATAGACTAACAGACTGGCTACATAAACAGGACCCAACTTTTGCTGCTTACAAGACACCCACCTCAGGGAAAAAGACAGACACTACTCAGGGTAAAAGGCTGGAAAACAATTTTCCAAGAAAATGGTCAGAAGAAACAAGCTGGAGTAGCCATTTTAATATCGAATAAAATCGACTTCCAGCCCAAAGTTATCAAAAAAAAACAAGAAGGGGCACTTCATACTTGTCAGAGGTAAAATCTTCCAAGAGGAACTCTCAATTCTGAATATCTATGCTCCGAATACAAGGGCATCTACATTCATTAAAGAAAATATAGTAAAGCTCAAAGCACATATTGTACCTTACACAATAACAGTAGGAGACTTCAACACCCTACTCTCATCAATGGACAGATCTTGGAAACAGAAACTGAACAGAGACACATTGAAACTAACAGAAGTTATGAAGGAAATGGATTTAACAGATATCTACAGAACATTTTATCCTAAAACAAAAGAATATACCTTCTTCTCACCACCTCATGGAACCTTCTCCAAAATCAACCATACAATTGGTCACAAAACAAGCCTCAGCAGATACAAAAATATTGAAATTATCCCATGCATCCTATCAGATCACCACGGACTAAGGCTGATCTTCAATAACAACATAAATAATAGAAATCCAACATTCATGTGGAAGGTAAAGAACACTCTACTCAATGATACTTTGGGCAAGGAAGAAATAAAGAAATTAAAGACTTTTTAGAATTTAATGAAAATGAAGCCACAACATACCCAAACTTATGGGACACAATGAACGCATTCCTAAGAGGAAAACCCATAGCTCTGAGTGCCTCCAAAAAGAAACTAGAAAGAGCATACACTACCAGCTTGACAGCACACCTAAAAGCTCTAGGAAAAAAGGAAGCAAATTCACCCAAGAGGAATAGACAGCAGGAAATAATCAAACTCAGGGCTAAAATCAACCAAGTGGAAATAAAAAGAACTATTCAAAGAATCAACCAAACCAGGAGCTGGTTCCTTGAGAAAACCAACAATATAGATAAACCCTTAGCCAGACTCACTAGAGGGCACAGGGACAGTATCCTAATTAACAAAATCAGAAATGAAAAGGGAGACATAACAACAGATCCTGAGGAAATAAAAAACATCATCAGATCCTACTACAAAAGGCTATCCTCAACAAAACTGGAAAACCTGGATGAAAAGGACAAATTTCTAGACAAATACAAGGTAACAACGTTAAATTAAGATCAGATTAATGACTTGAACAGTCCCATATCCCCTAAAGAAATAGAAGCAGTCATTAATAGTCTCCCAACCAAAAAAAGCCCAGCACCAGATGGCTTTATTGCAGGATTCTATCAGACCTTCAAAGAAGAACTAATTCCAGTTCTCCTCAAACTATTCCACAAAATAGAAATAGAAGGTACTCCACACAATTATTCTATGAAGCCACAATTACTCTGAAACCTAAACCACAGAAAGACGCAACAAAGTTAGAGAACTTCAGACCAATTTCCCTAATGAATATCAGTGCAAAAATACTTAACAAAGTTCTCGCTAACCAAATCCAAGAACGCATGAAAACCATCATCCATCATGATTAAGTAGGCTTCATTCCAGGGATGCAGAGATGGTTTAATATATGGAAATGCATCAATGAAATCCACTATATAAAACAAACTCAAAGATAAAAAACATGATCATCTCACCAGATGCTGAGAAAACATTTGACAAAATCTAACACCCATTCATGATAAAAGTCTTGGAAAGATCAGGAATTCAAGGCCCATACCTAAATATAATAAAAGCAATATACAGCAAACCAGTAGCCAACATCAAAGTAAATGAAGAGAAGCTGGAAGCAATTCCACTAAAATCAGGGACTACACAAGGCTGCACACTGTACTTGAAGTCCTAGCCAGAGTAATTAGACAACAAAAGAAGGTCAAGGTGATACAAATTGAAAAGGAAGAACTCAAAATATCACCATTGGCAGATGATATGATAGTATATATAAGTGATCCTAAAAATTCCACCAGAGAACACCTAAACCTAATAAACAGCTTCAGTGAAGTAGCTGGATATAAAATTAACTCAAACAAATCAATGGACTTTCTCTACATAAAGGATAAACAGGCTGAGAAAGAAATTAGGTCTTGCACGCGCTCAACTGGCCAGGAAGAATGATGCTGCAACAGGATCCTTCTGCACACGTTTATTCAGTCCTGTTTCTTCTTGTTTATATCTCCCCCAAACCCTGGGCCAATCACTCTTTTATACTCTCAGTTCCCATTCACGCACAGCAGGCTACGCCACCTCACCAGGCACGCAGCTTCAGCTAATCAGGGCAGCAGGGGCATATCTCCATCAAAATGGATTCACCAGTATCCTGGTACACCTGCGCAGCTCTCAAGATGTTTGTGCCTTATATGAGGAAGTCAGGTGCAAGTCATACGATTTAGCTGCAGTCCCTGGCGCCTTTGGGATTGCCGCCACACCCGCTCCCCACAATTAGGGAAACAACACCCTTCATAATAGTCACAAATAATATAAAATGCCTTAGTGTGACTCTAACTAAGGAAGTGAAAGATCTGTATGATAAGAACTTCAAGTCTCTGAAGAAAGAAATCAAAGATCTCAGATGATGGAGAGATTCCCCCATGCTCATGGATTGGCAGGATCAATATAGTACAAATGGCTATCTTGCCAAGAGCAATCTACAGATTCAATGCAATCCCCATCAAAATTCCAACTCAATTTTTCAACGAATTAAAAATGGCAATTTGCAAATTCTTCTGGGATAACAAAAAATCTAGGATAGCAAAAACTCTTCTCATTGATAAAAGAACCTCTGGTGGAATCACCATGCCTGACTTAAAGCTGTATTACAAGCAATTGTGATAAAAAAAATTGCCTGGTACTGGTACAGCGACAGACAGGTGGATCACTGGAATGGAATTGAAGACCCAGAAATTTATCCACACACCTATGGTCACTTGATCTTTGACAAGGGAGCTAAAAGAATCCTGTTGAAAAAAGACAGCATTTTCAACAAATGGTGCTGGTACAACTTGTGGTTATCATGTCAAAGAATGTGAATTGATCCATTCTTATCTCCTTGTACAAAGATAAAGTCTAAGTGGATCAAGGAACTCCACATAAAACCAGAGACACTGAAAATTATAGAGGAGAAAGTGGGGAAAAGCCTTAAAAATATGTGCACAGGGGAAAATATTCCTGAACAGAACAGCAATGGCTTGTGCTGTAAGATCTAGAATAGACAAATGGGACCTCATAAAATTGCAAAACTTCTGTAAGGCAAAAGACACTGTCAATAAGACAAAAAGGCCACCAACAGATTGGGAAAGGATCTTTACCTATCCTAAATCAGATAGGGGACTAAAATCCAATATATATAAAGAACTCAAGAAGATGGACTCCAGAAAATCAAATAACCCGATTAAAGAATGGGGTACAGAGCTAAACAAAGAATTCTCAACTGAGAATACCAAATGTCTGAGAAGCACCTGAAGAAATGTTCAATATCCTTAATCGTCAGGGAAGCGCAAATCAAAACAACCCTGAGATTCCACCTCACACTGGTCAGAATGGATAATAAAAAAAATTCAGGTGACAGCAGATGCTGGCGATGATGTGGAGAAAGAGGGACACTCCTCTATTGTTGGTGGGATTACAAACTGGTACAACCACTCTGGAAATCAGTCTGGCAGTTCCTCAGAAAGTTAGACATAGTACTACTGGAAGATCTAGCAATTCTTCTCCTGGGCATATATCCAGAAGATGTTCCAACTGGTAATGAGGACACATGCTCCACTATGTTCATAGCAGCCTTACTTATAATAGCCAAAAGCTGGAAAGATCCCAGATGTCCCTCAACCGAATAGATACAGAAAATGTGGTACATTTCCACAGTGGAGTACTACTTGGGAATTAAAAACAATGAATTCATGAAAGTCTTAGGCAAATGGATGGATCTGGAGGATATCATCCTGAGTGAGGTAACCCAATCACAAAAAAAAAAAAACCCACACATGGCATGTACTCACTGATAAGCGGATAGTAGCCCAGAAACTTAGCATACCCAAGATACAGTTTACAAAACACATGAAACTCCAGAAGAAGGAAGACCAAAGTGTAGATACTTTGTTCCTTCTTAGAATGGGGATGAAAATACCCATGGAAGGAATTACAGAGACAAAGTTTGTAGGTGAGATGGAAGGAAGGACCATCCAGAGACTGCCCCACCCAGGGATCCATCCCATATACAACCACCAAACCCAGATACTATTGCATATGCCAGAAAGATTTTGCTGAATAATTTTCTAGACAGATACTAGGTACCAAAGTTAAATCAGGATTAGATAAATCATGTAAACAGTCCCATAATCACTTAAGAAATAGAAGTGGTCATTCTTTCAACCAAAAGAAGCCCAGGACCAGATGGGTTTAGTGCAGAATTATATCGGACCCTCAAAGAAGACCTAATATTAATTCTCTTTAAACTACCCCTCAAAATAGAAACAAAAGGAACACAACAAAAGGGGAGGGGAGGGGAGGGGAGGAGAGGAGAGGAGAGGAGAGGAGAGGAGAGGAGAGGAGAGGAGAGGAGAGGAGAGGAGAGGAGAGGAGAGGAGAGGAGAGGAGAGGTATGAATCAATTGTTTTAAAGATGGTATAATAAAGTCTGCAGGAGATTCATATTCTATCTAACATGGGCTCCATGAGAATTTTAGGTTAATATCCTGACATGACAAATTAGAAAGGCCTATTTATATAGTCTAAAATGTGTGTGATTTTTGAGTATTGTGGTGGTTTTATTTTTCCTCTGGGACAGAGGGCAAGCTACATGTTTTCCTGCTTACTGGCCGAAGGATATGCTAATTTGGGGAAAAGGTTTTGTCTTTGTGTTTTTGGAAAAGGTGGTTAAAATATATATACCTTCCAGAGTTATATGGATCAGATTTGGTAGAGGGAGAACCCCTGAAAACTAGATTTCAGGGAATCAAACAGTTTATCTTGATGATACTAAAATTTTGTTTTGAGATTTATATATTACAGAATATACAGCCTTGGTGAATTTCATCCTCAGACATACTGAACTGACCTGCCTGAACTTCTGATATCTTTGTTTTTCATCCAGATCCAGTCAGGACACAGACATCAGACTAATACAATCATTGGTGTGGCCTTCTTAAGGCCAACCAACTCCCCCATTTCTCTACTCTTCCCCTGCCCTTCAAAAATATCTCAACACCCATATTCAGCTTGAAGAAGTTATGAAGAGTCATCAACCCAGCTCCCTAGGCTTTGGAACTGGGGTTGGTTATTATAGGTTGTCTTTGATACTAAAAATTTTGAAGTACAGGGTTTAGACCCAGTCCTTCTATTGATGTTATTATAAACAGATCTGAGATGTTTAAACCTGTGAGTTAAAGGCCAAATAGGAAATTCACAGCTCTAAGTTTATTGTTAGGATGTTTTCAGTTATTTTAATAAGAAATGGCTGAGAGTAGTTAACAGACAACCATCTAGATTACTTCACATAGTTGGTTTTCAAAAACATCAGAAGTCCACAGAATGTGACATTTAATGCTATTTATTCACTTGTTGTTGTGACTAGTCTGCTCCTGACAGTTTTCCCTGTCTTGGATTCAAAGAAGAAGCTGAGCATCTTTGAGTTACTCCAGTTGTGGTAAAACAGCCACTAGGCAAGAATTGCCTCATTTCATCTACAGACATAATACTGTCCAAAGAAAGGACACATTTATGGGTTAGGAAGGCTTGATTCTGCCAAGAAAGAGTAGGCCAGTCCTTAATATTCTTGTTTCTCTAAGTCTGTCAGATGACACTGACCAGTAGGCTGAAGACCGATGCTCCAACCTGTTGAAATAAGGAACTGTCCAAGTGATCAGTGGTCTCTATAAATTGGCTAAATTTTGGAAGCTGTGTTAGACTTCCTATATATTTTCAGTTAGTATCAGTTGTTCTTGGATTTCTGATGGGGTTGGAAAAACTACATAGTCTCCTAGTGAACTCAGGCTTTTTACTTTGAGAGGAACAGATTTGAAAGGATGGTTTTCAGATGGCATTCAATCTAAAGCCAAGACATAGCCAGGTGCAGAACTATAGTCTTTTAAGTAAGGATAGATGACAAAGGTTCTATTTAATTAACAAAGATAATGAATTGGGTGTGAGGTCTCTTGTAATTTATAAAGTACAAAATAGTAATAGTTATGTGTGATAGTTTGTATATTCTTGGGCCAGGGAGTGGCACCATTTGGAGGTGTGACCTGGTTGAAGTAGGTGTGCCTCTGTGAGTGTGGGCTTAAGATCCTTACCTAGATGCCTAGGAGTCAGTCTTCCACTAGCAGCCTTTGGATGAAGATGTAGAACTCTCAGCTCTGCCTGCGCCATGCCTGCTTGGATACTGCCATGCTCCCACCTTGATGATAACGAACTAAACCTCTGAACCTGTAAGCCAGCCCTAATTAAAGGTTGTTTTTATAAGACTTGCCTTTGTCATGGTGTCTGTTCACAGCAGTAAAACCCTAACTAATATATTATGTCCAATTATATATGAGATAAAAGCCTTTTAATTGGACAGAAAGAAGGAAATGTTGTGGGTAGCCCTGAGGCTAATTATAATTGATGTTAATTCTGTTCTCCTGTGAGTGGTTGGAAACAAGGAATGAGTCAGCACTCAGGTGATTTCCAGTAAACCTGCTTCCCACCTTAATTTGTAAAATAAAGATGAGCTGGTGATTAGGCAGATAAAAGGGAAGGTGGAGCAGAAGGTAGAGGGGAGAAAAAGGAGAAAATGAAAGAGGGAGAGGACACAGGAGGAGGAAAAAGAAGAAAAGTGGAGCAGAAGCACATGGCCTGGAGAAACTGCAAGTTCTAAGGGGTCTCATAAGCTGTGGAAGATGGTAGTGTAGTGGTAGATCTGCTCAATCTAGGCACACAGCATGTATTCATATTAATTGTGTTCTCATTGCCAGGGTATATTTGGGATGGAGAGATTTACCACAACAACGTCTCCCTTTTAATTTCTGATTTTATTAGTTTGGATACTGTCTCTGTGCCCTCTGGTGAGTCTGGCTAAGGGTTTACCTATCTTGTTGATTCTCTCAAAGATCCAGCTCCTGGGTTTGTTGATTCTTTGTATAGTTGGGTTTTTTTTTTTGTTTTTTTTTGTTTGTTTGTTTGTTTGTTTGTTTGTTTTTGGTTTTTTTGGTTTTTATTCCTACTTGGATGATTTCAGCCCTGAGTTTATTTCCTGTTGTGTACTCCTCTTGGGCGTATTTGCTTCTTTTGATTCTAGATATTTCAGGTGTGCTTTCAAGTTGCAATGTATGCTCTCTCCAGTTTCTTTTTGAAGGCACTTAGAGCTATGGGTTTTTCTCTTAGCACTGCTTTCATTGTGCCCTGTAAGTTTAGGTATTATGTGCCTTCATTTTCATTAAATTCTAAAAAGCCTTTAATTTCTTTCTTTATTTCTTCTTTGACCAAGTTGTGAGTAGAGCATTGTTCAGCTTCCATGTGTATGTGGACTTCCTGTTGGTTTTGTTGTTATTGAAGACCATCCTTAGTCTCTGGTGATCTGATAGATTGCATGGGATTATTTCAATCTTCTGGTATCTCTTGAGGCCTGTTTTGTGACCAATGTGAGGGGAACAAAATACGGGAACGTATAAGGAGACAAAGTGTGGAGCCAAGAATGAAGGAAAGGCCATCCTGAGACTGCCCCACTTGCGAATCCATCCCGTATACAGTCACCAAATACAGACAATATTGTGGATGCCAAAAGTGCTCGCTGACAGGAGCCTGATATAGCTGTCTCCTGAGAGACTCTGCCAGAGTATGACAAATGAGAGCTCCTTGATCAAAAGTAATGTCATGCTAAGAAACACATTCATTATAATGGTGCTGGAAGATCAAGACATAATAAGCAACGCAAATACAGAGCTAGAGACTAGAGACAAATTGCTTTTCCTCCTCTAAAGAATTCAACAATTAGTTTTCAATTAACTAGATGGACAAGCAGGATATTGTGCTTCAGTGGAACACATAGCAACCAACTTTGCAATGGGAACATCCAGTTGACCATAGTAAATATTCAATAAACAGTGATTGAACTATAAAAAGAAAAGAAGAGAAGAGAGAGGAGAGGAGAGGAGAGGAGAGGAGAGGAGGAGGAGGAAGAAAGGGGAAGAAAGGGGAAGAAAGGGGAAGAAAGGGGAAGAAAGGGGAAGAAAGGGGAAGAAAGGGGAAGAAAGGGGAAGAAAGGGGAAGAAAGGGGAAGAAAGGGGAAGAAAGGGGAAGAAAGGGGAAGAAAGGGGGAAAAAGGGGAAGAACGAAAGAGGAAGAGGAAGAGGAAGAGGGGGAGGGGAGAGAGGAGAGGAGAGGAGAGGAGAGGAGAGGAGAGGAGAGTGAAACATGGTAGGCTCTGAAATTCTCCTTCAAGAACACCAATGGTCTGACTTTCTTCTATTAGGCATCATCTCCTGAAATTCTGTCACACCCCAGGAATAACTTTTTGAAAAATTAATAGGGGAAAAACTTTTGGTCTATATACAGCAATACTTTATCTCGTTCTGTCTTCGTTGCTGTCTTAGTATTTGCTTTTTTCCATTGGGATTAATGTAAGGATCTGCTTTCCTTATAATTTCTCTGAAAACATCACCTGTTTTTTGTTTTTTTTTTTCTTTAAATTTAAGGAGAACATTTGCTAGTTATATATAATACTGGGTTGGTTGTTATCCCTCTACTCTTTTGCTTACTGATTGTCTCCATTATTTTTCCAAAAGAGACAGCATGTTGTTGTGCTTTTTCCACAATGTCTTATGTAAAAGATGATAGTTTTATTTGGCTGCCTTCAAATGTCTTAGCTTCATATTTGGCTTTCTGCTGCTTGTATATCTACTTTCAGTTTTCTCTATGGGTTTGATGCTTGTTACTTGCTTATCTTTCAGTTTCTGTAGGATGTTGCCATTCATAATTTTTAATATTCTTAGTGGTTATAATTTTAATTTTTTTCACTCATGGGACTTTAAATTTATGTATACTAAATTTGTTTCTGACAGACTGGTGAAGCTATGCTCAAAATTTCCCTTTATGGTTCAGAATAAGTATTTCTTTTAATCTATCTCTAAATTCTTTATTTCTTTAACAACACAACTTCAGTCTTCTCTAGATCCATCAACTAAAATTTTCATGTAAGGTACTTTAATTTGATGGTTCTATTTTGTTATGTTTTCTGTAGCTTTTACTTTTTGCTGAATTTTTCTATATGATAACTTATTATGGTCTTTTCTTTTATGTCTTTAAGTATATTTATGCTAATTGCTTTAAAATACTTTGTGTAAAAAAAAGTGTATGTATCAATGCTTTATCCTACAAGTAACCTCTTGTTTACTTGCAAGCCCAGTAATATTTTACTTAAATTGCAATCTATTTTAATAAAAATCAAATATATATTTATTTATTTTGTTGGACATGTAGCATTTTTATCTTAAACATTTTTATTATTTTATTTTTAATTTATTTTTTACACTCTATATTCCACCACCCTCCCTCTACCCTCCGACTGTTTCACATCACATACCTCCTCCCCACCCCACCCTGTCTCCACATGGATGCCCCACCCCCACCCCACCTGACCTCTAAACTCCCTGGGACCTCCAGTCTCTTGAGGGTTAGGTGCATCATCTCTAACTGAACACAGTTCCAGAGGTCCTCTACTGTATGTGTGTTGGGTGCCTCATATTAGCTGATGTATGCTGTCTGTTTGGTGGTCCAGTGTTTGAGAGATCTCAGGAGTCCAGATTAATTGAGACTGCTGGTCCTCCTACACGATTGTTCTTCTCCTCAGCTTCTTTCAGCCTTCCCTAATTCAATAACAGGGGTCAGTTGCTTCTGTCCACTGGTTGGGTACAAATATCTGCATCTGACTCTTTCAGCTGCTTCTTGGGTCTTTTAGAGGGCAGTAATGATAGATTCCTTTTTGTGAGTGCTCCATAGCTTCAGTAATAGTGTCAGGGACCTCCCCTTGAGCTGTATCCCACTTTGTGCCTGTCACTGGACCTTCTTTTCCTCAGGCTCCTCTCCATTTCCATCCCTGTAATTCTTTCAGACAGGAACAATTAGGGGTCAGAGGTGGGTGTGACTGTGGGATGGCAACCCCATCCCTCACTTGATGCCAGAAAGAAAAAGAAAGAAAGGAAGGAAGGAAGGAAGGAAGGAAGGAAGGAAGGAAGGAAAAAGAATACAGAATACCCAAGATATAGTACACAGAACTCGAAAAGCTCAACAAGCTGAAGTGTCCAAGTGAGGATGCCTCAGTCCCACTTGGGAGAGAGAAGAAAGCAATCACAAGTGGGGAGAGAGGGAGGGAAAGTGGGTAGGGGTGTGGTGGGAGGGAAACCTGGTCTGGTATTGGGGGAGGGAAAAGGACTGAAGCCCTGAGAGCCTGCAAAAGAGTGTAAACAAGCAACCTCAGGAAATAGGAGGGTTGGGACACCCCCTCCCCCCCCCCAAGAGTGCACCAGAGACCTGGGAGGTGAGACACTCAAAGGGAGGGACCTTAGATGAAAGGCCCAAAAGTAGGGAGAGAGAACTTATAAAATCCACCTCCAGCAGGAAGACAGGATATCTTACACTTCTTAAAGACATGCCACCTTTGATTTTGTCCTCAGTCTAAAGATTTTCTTATGGTTTTTATTTTAAATATTAGTGTAAAGGTAGGGCCATTTTGTGATTTCAGAGGAAAACTAAGTTGCATAAACAAATCTCAGAGACCACATTTATCTTCCCTGAAGTTTGTAGGAAATAAAATATCTGCTCGGCTTTTTAAAAGGTTCCAGTTACTGCAGTTTTCTTTGACTTTGCTATGTGAATTCACAAACTGGCCAAGCAAGCACTTGCTGACCAAGCCTGTCTCATTCTCAGTTTTCCAGCCTCAACTAATCTGATGGCACTGAAACATGTCTTTTTGTACTTCAAGTTGATGGAACAACATGAATTTAAAATGCCTTTAGGATAAAAGATGAATAGAAATGAAACAAATTCACAGGTTATTTAGTTTCTGCAGTGGTTGAGTGTATGATACTATGAGCCTACTTTTAAACATTCTAATGTAACTTCAAATTATTTCATGGATTATTTTTTATGATAATTTTTGCAAAAAGAGTTATATACAAGCTGATTTATCACTCCTTCAGTTTGAACTCAGTTTTTCTTGGAACATTTATAGGCATTTGTTTCCTGAAAATTCCTTTAAGTCCGTATGTCCAGCTTGGTTACTGTCCTTGTATAGTTGATCTATTTGCCTTTGCTTGAAAAGATGTTCTCGTAATTGGCAAAAACAATTAGGAAAATAAAATATAAAGCATCTGTATTTTAAAACTCTGTTATTTATTATTTTCAAGTTTACAATTAAGTAAAAGTAAATAATTGTCTTTTCATATTTTTTAAAGAGGTAGATACAAAAAACAGAATATGTGTGTGTATGCAGACTAAGATATCTACCGTAATAGCACTTTACAGAAAACTTTGCAAATTTATACCCTTGTGTATTGCAAAAGAAAAATTAAGAATAAATTTCAAGTTCTAAATAAAGAGAAAAATGAACTCCATTGCCAATCATGGCCATTTATAAGTCTATATCATAAAATAAGAATAAATGAAGAAGTAAAACTTATTAAACAGAGTGATATAAATGACAGCTAACTCCTGAAGGGAGCAGAGGCACAACTTTATCCTTTACTACTATAATGTGAAATAAAGTTATGCAAAACTCATCTATGTGATGAACAACTCCACATAAATGAAGGCAGTATACATAGTTCAAACTAGTTGAACAAGTATTTCTACAGCAAGGATACAAACATGAGTTTCAAGCTGAAGGGTAACAGATAAAACATAAACATATGAGAAATAAATAAGCCCAGGAAAGGGAAATATTTAGGCAAATATAAAATAGTATTACTATGTTTATACATAGTTTTAAATTTCACTTAAAATTATACACTGCTAACAGAAAAATAACTATGGGTCTATTGAACTTTAAAGTAAAAATATCAAAACAAAGTATAGACTAAATCTGCTATAAGAATTTTATAATGTTTATCAGAAAACTTATTAGCTGAAAGTGGACCTGGTTTACTGAAAAGAATCATGTTGTTTTTAAATAAAATCACAAAAATAAAATAGTTTTAGATAAGATAGAAGAAAACTATGCCACAAATATGTGATTTACTTAAAGGAAGAAGAGTTTGAACTAGACCAGGTAAGATATAAATAAAGCCAAAAATCAAAATGAAAGACTTAAAACTTTTAATAGCAACAGTAAATTAAATCTGAATTAATTTTTATTCTAACTCCTACTTAAAAAACAGAAATAATGTATCTAGTAAAGGAAGAGATACAGATATGCAGTGTAGGTGAAAACTACATTTATAAGATATACAAATGGAAAATAAGATAAAACATGTTGTTAATACAAAAAAAATGGCCATGAGAGTACTATGTTCATTTCTGACTAAATGCAAGACAAATTAGTGTCTCCTAAAGAAGAGACATTTTATAATCAAATATCAGTTCATTAAGATGATGCAGCAATGTAAATTATATAAAAATTTGATGCCATAATTTCAAAATAAGAGAAGAAAGTTGAAAACCAACAAATTAACAATTATAATTAATATTTTATTTGTTTAATTAGAAAAATATAAATCTGAATGTCACAATATTGCTCTTATTGAAGGATAATTCAATAGAAGGGAATGTTATTTTCTATTTTTCTTTTATTGAAATTAGATTGTCTTACAATATATTCTGATTACAGTTTTTCCTCCCACAGCTGCTCCAAAATGCTCCAATCCCCTTCCATCCAAATCCACACCCTTCCTTTCTCCTTATAAAACAAATACACATCTAAAAATAATAATAATAAAATAAAAAACAAAGCAAAATAGGACAAAACAAACAAAAATCAAAAGAAACAGAGGCAAAGAAAAAGCAGAAGTAATACAGATAGATGCAGAGGCACACACATAAGCACAAACAGAAATCTAATAAAGACACAAAATGAAAACTATGGTGTATAAGCAAAAGACTCTAGGGTAAAAAAAAACACAACAACAACAACAAAAAAAAAAAAGCATGATGTGACTAAATAAATTAGTAAATAAATGCATGCCATTGAGTTCACTTTATGTTGTCCATCTATGACTGGGCATGGAGCCTGCCCTTAAATTTGGTTTGTACAACCAATGAGATTCTGATGTAGAAAACAAAATTTTTCTTTGTTAGTGGTTATCAATTGTTTCTGATAACCACTTTATATTTTATAACAATGGAGGCCTGTGTCCATTTCCCTGTTCCCTCAGTACTGGAACTCCATTTATCACAGACAAGTGAAGGCTCTCTACATATTGCCATAGCCTCTGTGAGTTCATGTGTGTGTGTGTGTGTGTGTGTGTGTGTGTGTGTGTGTGTGTCCTGCTGTGTTTAGGTGGCCTTGTTTCCTTGCTCCCTCCACCTGTGGGGAGCCGCCCTCACATTCGCTGTTACAAGATGGCGCTGACATCCTGTGTTCTAAGTGGTAAACAAATAATCTGCGCATGTGCCAAGGGTAGTTCTTCACTCCATGTGCTCTGCCTTCCCCATGACGACAACTCAGCCGATGGGCTGCAGCCAATCAGGGAGCGACACGTCCTAGGCGGAGGATAATTCTCCTTAAAAAGGGACGGGGTTTCGCCATTCTTTCCCTTGCTCTTGCTCTTGCTCTCTTGCTCCTGAAGATGTAAGCAATAAAGCTTTTGCCACAGAAGATTCCGGTTTGTTGCGTCTTTCCTGGCAGGTTGCGAGAACGCGTGTAAGATCCACCCTATCTGGTTCTTACCACCTTTCTGGCTCTTCTGCAGAATTCTTTGATCCATGCTCCCTGGTTGGGGAGGATTTAATGGAGACATCCCATTTATGACTTGGTATTTTATAGTCTTTCATTCTGCACATTGTTCAATTTTGTGTCTTTGTATTTCTCACCATCTATTGCAAAAGGGAAGCTTCTCTAATGATGGCTGATCAAGACATGGATCTATGGTATAACAGAATATCATTAGGAGTCATTTTATTGCTATGTTCCTTTAGCAGAACAGTAATATCTGGTTTTCTCCTAGATCTCTGGTCTGTCTAGACTCAGATTCCTTGCTATCTGAGCAGTGTCAGGGATGGGTTCTGTCTCACAAAGTGTGTCTTAAGTCCAGTTAGATATTGGTTGGTTATTCTCACAAGCTTTTGGCCACTTTTGACACTGGCATATCTTGCAGTCAGGTCACCATTATAGACTAAAAAGTTTGTAGCTGGGTTGGTGTTTATTTTGCTCCTTCGGTGGTTTGAGGAATAAATTCCTGTACCAGACACTAGCACATAGGAATAAAACTCTGTGTAGCATCAGCTCACTTAGTAAACTGTGCGCTGTCTTCAGCAATAAGAACTTTATCATCAGTTTGTGAAAAGGAGCCAATAGATTTGGCAATAGCCTGGGTTGTCTAGAGATTCTAGAGTCGGTGATCATGTTTGGTTGAAAGTCTATTTTATTGGATATTAGAATGGCAACTTCAGCTTGTTTCTTGGGACTATTTGCTTAGAAACTTTTTTCTAACATTTTAATTGGAGGTAATGTTTGTTTTTGTTGATGATGTGTGTTTCTTGTATGCAGCAAAATAATGGATCCTGCTTGCATATCTAGTATGTTAGCCAAACCCACAGCCAACACAATTAAATGGAAAGAAACTTAAAGGAATCCCACAAAAATCAGGGGGAAAAAAAAGAAGCTTCCGACTCTTACTCTATGTTCACTATAGTATTCAAAGTTATAGCTAAAGCAATTGATGACAAAAGGAGATAAAACGGATGCCCATTGGAAAGGAACAACTCAAAGTATTACTATCTGCAGATGATATGATAGTATACATAAGCAACTCCCAAAATTCTACCAAAGAACTCCTACAACTGAAAAACAACTTCAGCAAAGTGACGGGATAAAATTTAACTCAAACAAATCAGTAGCCTTCCTCTGTACAAAGGATAAACAGGCTGAGAAAGAAATTGGGGAAACAAGACCCTTCATAACAGTCACAAATAATATGAAATATCTTGGTATAACTCTAACAGAGCAAGTGAAAGTTCTGTATGACAAGAGATTTAAGTCCCTGAAGAAAGAAATTGAAGAAGACCTCAGAAGATCATCTTGCCAAAAGCAATCTACAGATTCATTGCAGTCCCCATCAAAATTCCAACTTCTGGAAGAATCAACATCCCTGATCTCAAGGTGTACTACACAACAAAATTGATAACAACCACATGGTATTGGTACAGTGACAGACAAGTCGATCAATTGCAGGGGTGTGGGGGGACACCACTATGTAAACATTGGGATCCACACATCCACAAAATCATCTTTTGCAGAAGGACCTAATTTGAGGACTGTCTGAGAGACCAGCATTTCCTGCAGGAGGACCTGATTGATAACTGCCTGAGAGACCAAGGACTGCTGGAGCAGACAATTGGGAACTACTGTCTAGAATAGATGTTTTCTTGGGACCAGTGGGGCACATGTAGAGGCTACTAAAGGAGCTCACAGCAGTGCTCAGAGAGCTTGCTGCAGTGTTTCTCACCTGCTCCTGGAGTCTGTGTTGTTGACTCTGTGCCAACTCATACCCAACTCCCAAGGGCAGGTCGGGTTGGGTGGCAAGTAGTCCAGATCACTGGCAACAGATCAGTGAAATAGAATAAAAAACCCAGAAACAAACCCACAAAACTATGGACACTTGATCTTTGACAAGGAAGCCAAAAACATACAGTGAAGAAAAAAAAAAAAAAAAGCATCTTCAACAAATGGTGCTGGTCTTACTGGCAGTCCACTTGTAGAAGAATGCAAGTTGATCCATACTTATCCTGCACAAAGCCCAAGTCCAAGTAGATCAAGGGCATCAACATAAAACCAGGTACATTGAATCTAATAGATGAACAAAGTGGAAAATAGCCTTGAACACATGGACACAGGGTAATATTTCCTCAATAGATCAGTGGCTCTGGCTGTAAGGTCAGCAACTGACAAATGAAACCTCATAAAACTGAAAAGCTTCTGTAAGTCAAAGGATACTTTCAATGGGACAAAATGGCAACTTACAGATTGGGAAAAGATCTTTACTAACACCATATCTTATAGAGGTCTAATACCCACAATATATAAATAACTCAAGAAGGACTCCAACTCGGGAGACAGAGGCAGGCAGATTTCTGAATTCGAGGCCAGCCTGGTCTACAGAGTGAGTTCCAGGACAGCCAGGGCTATAAAGAGAAACCCTGTCTCAAAAAACCAAAAGAGAAAAGAAGAAGAAGAAGAAGAAGAAGAAGAAGAAGAAGAAGAAGAAGAAGAAGAAGAAGAAGAAGAAGAAGAAGAAGAAGAAGAAGAACAAGAACAAGAACAAGAAGAACAAGAAGAACAAGAAGAACAAGAAGAACAAGAAGAACAAGAACAAGAACAAGAAGAACAAGAACAAGAAGAACAAGAACAAGAAGAACAAGAACAAGAAGAAGAACAAGAAGAAGAACAAGAAGAAGAACAAGAAGAAGAACAAGAAGAAGAACAAGAAGAAGAACAAGAAGAAGAACAAGAAGAAGAACAAGAAGAAAAAGAAGAAGAACAAGAAGAAGAACAAGAACAAGAACAAGAAGAACAAGAACAAGAACAAGAACAAGAACAAGAACAAGAACAAGAACAAGAACAAGAACAAGAACAAGAAGAACAAGAAGAACAAGAAGAACAAGAAGAACAACAAGAACAACAAGAACAACAAGAAGAAGAACAACAACAACAACAAGAAGAACAACAACAACAAGAAGAAGAACAACAAGAAGAAGAAAAGAAACTTCAAGAAGGACTCCAGAAAACATAAAAACCCAATTTAAAAATAGGGTACAGAGCTAAACAGAGAGTTCTTAACTGAGGAATCTCAAATGGTTAAGAAGCACAAAAAGTATGTTCAACAACCTTAGTCATCAGGGAAATGCAAATCAAAACAACCCAGCGATTCTGTCTTACAGCAATAAGAATGGCTATGATCAAAAACCTAGGCAATGGCCTGGAAAGATGGCTCAGAGTTTAAGAGTACTGGCTGCTCTTCCAGAGGTCCTTAGTTCAATTCCCAGAAACCACATGGTGGCTCACAAACCATCTATAATGAAATCTAGTGCCCTCTTCTGCTATATCGGCATACATGTAGGCAGAACACTGTAAATAAAGTAAATACATAAATCTTGAAAAAAAATAGAAAAATGACAGCCATCCATTGAACTGAGCACAGGGTCCCCAATGGAGGAGCTAGAGAAAGGACCCAAGGAGTTGAAGGGGTTTACAGATCTATAGGAGGAACAAGAGTATGAACTAACCAGTACCCCCAGAGCTCCCAGGGACTAAGCCACCAACCAACATGGTGGGACTCGTGGCTCCAGCTACATATGCAGAAGAGGATGGCCTAGTTGGACATCAATGGGAGGAGAGGCCCTTGGTCCTGTGAAAGTTCTATACCCCAGTGTAGGGGAATGCCAGGGCCAGGAAGCAGGAGTGGGTAGGTTGATGAGCAGGAGGTGGGGCGGGGATAAGGGAAGGGGGTTTGGGGAGAGAAACCAGGAAAGGGGATAACATTTGAAATGTAAATAAAGAAAATACCTAATAAATTTTTTTAAAAGAAAAATGTTGGTTTAAAAAAAAAATGAGGATATTGAGAAAGAGACACACTTCTCCATTGATGGTAAGATTGCAAACTGGTATAACCACTCTGGAAATCAATCTGGCAGTGCCTCAGAAAATTGGGAATAGTTCTACCTAAAAACCCAGCTATTTAATACTCCTGAGCATATACCCAAAAGATGCTCCACCATATCACAAGGATACTTACTCCACTATGTTCATAGAAGCCTTATTTGTAGTAGCCAGAAGCTAGAAACAATCCAGGTGTCCCTAAAGTGAAGAATGGATACAAAAAATGTGATTCATTTACACAAGACAATACTATTCAGCTATTATAAGTGAGCACATCGTGAATTTTGCAGGCAAATGGATGGAACTAGAAAATATCCCAAGTGAGATAACCCTGGTATGTACTCACTTATAAGTGGATATTAGTCAAGAAATTCAGAATACCAATGATACAACTCACAGACCATATGAAGCTTAACAAGAAGGAAGTCCTAAGTGTGGATGCTTCAATCCCATTTAGAAGGGGGAGCAAAATAATCATGGGAAGCAGAGGGAGGGAGAAAACTGAGTGGGATAGAGGAGGAGGGGGAAGGGGGCAAAAGCGAGTGTGGAGAGGGTGGAGAAAGGAGAAAAGTCCAGAAGGCCAGGAGAGTGAAAGGAAATATGCAGTTGTCAGATTGGGGGTCAGGGGGCTCCTCTAGAAAGTCCCAGAGATCTGGGATGTGAGAGGCTCCCAAGACTCAGTGAAGATGACCTTAGCCAAAATTTCCAACAGTGGGAGATAGAACCTGAAGAAATCACCTCCAATAGATAAACAGGACCCCCCAGTGGATGAATAAGGTCACAAACATACCTTCAAAATTTTTGGCCCAGAATTGTTTCAATCTAAAAAAAATGCAGGGACAAAAGACTGAGACAGGTGCAGACACTTACAGTCAACCATTGGACTGAGGTTGGGGACCCCTATGGAAGAGTTAGGGGATGGATTGAAGGAGCTAAAGGGGATGGCAACCCGTAGGAAGACCAACAGTATCAACTAACCCAACCCCCTGGGAGCTCTCAAAGACTAAGCCACAAACCAAAGAGCATATATGGGCTGGTCTGTGGTCCGGGGCACATGTGTAGCAAAGGACTACATTGTCTGGCCAAAGTGGGAGAGGATATGCCCAATCCTGTAGAGACTTGATGCCCCAGGGAAGGGGGATGTTGGAGATAGGGTAAGGTGAGGTGAATGGGCAAGTGGGTGAGAGTGGTTGGGATTGGGTGAGCACCCTCTCAAAGACAAAGGGGGGGGATGAAAAACTCTTGAAGTGGGGTCAACATTTGGAATGTAAATAAATAAAACAATTAGAAAGTAAATAAAGAATGTCTCCAGACAGTATTTAAGCCATGTTCTCTGGCCTTCTAGCTCTCTAACTATGCTGGGTGCTTACTGATAACCTCTAAAAAAAATCCTAAAAACTTTCTTGCTTATTCTGTGGTTAAAAACAGCTTACTTGGGTGATTAACACCTGCTGCCTAGCAGATTAAGTAGAAAAAGTGATTGCTATCTCTCCCTTCTCTGTCCAGGCAGCCAGAGACCTCTCAGGCTAGGCTAGTTAAATTTGTGAACTAGAGAGGAAGGAAAGGAAAAGAAAAAATGCTTTATACAGGCAAATATGCACAGATATGCACAGACACCAATAGATTCATACACCCACATTCTCGTTGGGTCCAAATATCTCAATCAATTTCACTAGTATTTGTGTATGCTTACATACATACACTTTCCCCTACATGTGTCTGTACAGACAAAATATACATTTAGAGGGGTGGATGAATGGATGGATGGATAGATGGATGGGTGGGCAGAACTCCCCAAGCCAAACTATCCAGCAACTTAATTTTTTTCTCTGATCTTTTTATACCATCTTAGACAAAAAGTTCTTTAGAAAATTACATCAGAGATAAAATGTTACATTAAATGGGAGTTACTGAAGGATGTTGATATTAAGTTCAAAGCAGTGTTTCATTCGACAATCTCATTATAAGTTCAAAGCAACAGTTTTCTCATGGCCTTACCTTATCATAGTGCACACCTGTGGCTTCATCCTTGGACCTAAATGTGTTTCCTTGAACACAAATTTGGCAGAAGTCTATTTCTCCTTTTAGTATAATTAAGAAAGCTCATTTTATTTCTTATTATGCAGCATTTGTTTACTATTAGGAGGAGTAGGTACATTTGAGTCTTGATTCTAACTTTATTACATTTCTAGCAAGACAACTAAAAGCATTTCTTAAACCTTTTTTCCTAAACTTATTGAATCAAATCAGGAATTCTATAGAATCATTAATTCATCTAAACAGCATTAATTTATGAAAGTTCATCTTTATGTTGATCTTCCAGAAATCTGATCACTAGGGTGGACTAATGTCCAGGTATTTATATTAATTTAATAATGACAAGAAAGGAATATCAGTCGCAAGAAGCAATCCTGAGATGAAGGTCTTTTGGGACCTTGCCTCTCACAGCTCACACATGCAAAAGTAGTGGAGCAACTCCATAATGGCCATTTGCTACCCTTGGCCTATCCTAGATGGCTCCTGACAGATAACAGGTGGGGAGAGCTCTACTCTTTCAGAAGAGAACAGGAGGTGGGAGGAGACAGGGACTTTGGGAGGAGGAACAGGGATGGGGGATAGTAATTGTACTGGCTAGTTTTGTGTCAACTTGATACCGGCTGGAGTTATCACAGAGAAAGGAGCTTCAGTTGGGGAAATGCCTCCACGAGATCCAACTGTAAGGCATTTTCTCAATTAGTGATCAAGCAGGGAGGTCCCCTTGTGGGTGGTACCATCTCTGGCCTGGTAGTCTTGGTTCTATAAGAGAGCAGGCTGAGAAAGCCAGAGGAAGCAAGCCAGTAAAGAACATCCCTCCATGGCCTCTGCATCAGCTCCTGCTTCCTGACCTGCTTGAGTTCCAGTCCTGACTTTCTTTGGTGATGAACAGCAATGTGGAAGTGTAAGCTGAATAAACTGTTTCCTCCCCAATTGCTTCTTGGTCATGATGTTTGTGCAGGAATAGAGACCCCGACTAAGACAGTAATTGGGATGTAAAGTGAATTTTTTAAAAAATAATAATAGAAGAGAAATTGGTCAAAAAACTGAACAAAATAAAGTGTTGTTGAAAAGATTAATTGATGAAATCTTTGTAAGTTGACTGGAACATGAGTGTTAGAGAAGTATCCCAGTGGTACAGCCCTTTTCTGATAAATTTAAATTCAGATATTTGTTCCTCACAACAGTTTCATCTACCAACTATGTATCTGTATATCTATGTATGTACCTATATCTATCTACCTATCTGTCTATCTATCTATCTATCATCTATCTGTCTATCATTTATACCACCCATCTATCATCTTTCTATTTATCATCTGTCTTTCTATCTTCATCACCATCTATCCATCTGTATCACCTACACACAGAGGAGAGAGAGATTTGATTATTATCACTTATAACATTCTGTACAGTCTTTTAATTTTGTACTCCTTTCTGAAGTTTGCTAGATTAAAAGTCTGTGTAGTAATATTATGGGCATGTTAACTTGGCACAGAATATTTTCACAGTTATTTTGTCATGAAGTTTGTCATCACCTGTCCTTTACAGTCCCAATGTTTTTGCTTCCAGACCTGCAGAAGAGAGGACCCAGGTCTATAGAGTCTTTTCAATAGTCTTTAGCTACTCACTATACTGAACAATTAATTTCTTCTCTTGGATGTTTTTATTCAAAACCTTTATTGGTCATGAAAACAGCATAAAATATAAGTTTGATATATTTGCTAAGAAAGTTATAAATTCATATATGTCTAGAGGCACCACATTATTTTCTTTTTTGTATTTAAAATTTTTAATAGAATTAAAGTAGCTTCCATTACCAATATAAGTTAAGTCTTCACTGCTGTGCTGAAAATTATTTTCTTTAGTACATTTTGGGGAAAGAGTAAAAGTGAAATAAAGTAAAAATTTAAAGAGTTAGAAAAAAAAGACTTGAGAAAGGAGATAGAAATGCTGAGGAAAGATATGTAACACTAGAAGTAAATTGGAGCAATGCCCACTGCTGCTGGTGCTAAGGGCTTAAAAGTGTGTCAAAACTGAGAGATGTGGGCTCCCTCAAGAAACCCCACATTCAGAAAAATAAATTCTCTGCCTTCATCCTCTAGAAACAAAGACTTTCTAATCTACAGATTAACAAAACAGTAACTTTATGTTTTTTAAGCCATTAACTGTACTATTTATAGAACAGAAAATGTGAATAATCCAATATATTACCTTTCATCTTCCTAAGATGATAGGGAAGCTAATCTCAAGATGGCATTGTCATTATCCTGTCTCCCTGACTCTGTGAGTAATAACATAATTAAGTAATAATAACTCCCAGTTAGGCATGTGTGACAGGCACTCTGCTAAATAAATATCTGAGCCCTAAAATCTATTCTGTAATTGACAGTTATTGTGACCATGTTCTGTGTGAGGAAATTGCCTCAGAGAAGCTAAGCAACATGTCCAAAATAATAAAGCCAGAAATGAGAGAAGTCAAAATCAATACCCATGACTAAAACACATTGCCTTCTACCTCTGAATGGTAGAATGCTCAGATGGATCATCTGAACTTAGAATCATGCTGTTGTTAAGGCCGGGTTCCTTCCTGAGGCTATAAGGGAACAATTCCTTGTTATTTCCAGCTTCTATGGCTGGTCTGGAAGTCTTACATCATTGCCTCCTAGCATCAAAGCCAGATATTCCTGTGACCACTTATTTTGTTTCACTTTATGCATGTCAACTTTTATCTACTTTACATGTTCCCTAGGATGGAGAAACCAACAGTCTAGAGAGTCATTTCTCAAATATCTGTATATCAAAACCTAGAGATGTAAATATCTCCTGTATGGATTTCAAATATCTGCTGATAACTCCCGTGTGTTAAAAAAAAAAAGTACAAAGCACTGTAGAAAAGTTGGGTTTAAAAATTATCTGAACAAAGACAGAAACACCAGTCAAGCAGCACTAAAAACAGATGAGGTACAGAGTCCTCTTCCTGGTCCAGGGCACAGAAACAGAAGACTTCTTGCTGACCACAACCAGGCAGTTTCCTTACTTGGGCATAGTGTGATTAAACATCTGTTTTAGTTGATTATGAAGGAATCTATGACAGACTGACACCTAGCCATCTGTTACACTGCTTAACAAGTTAAGTTGGTTTTCACATTGTTTACATGCTACTTCACATCAGAATGTATGAAGTCAGTTAACAATGTATGAAGAACAGTTAACAGTGTTTCACTTACTAAACTTAAAACACAATATATAAATGGGTTTGTACTTCTTTCTGAGACAGTGTCTTACAATGTAACCCCAAATGGCCTATAAACTTGTGGTCTTCCTTTCTCTTCTGGAAACCTAGACTGTGCCACCATGCTTAGCAATAGCTTTACATCTAGGGTGAGGCAGCAGTCAAGTTTTCTTGCCACCATTTATTTTCTTTCACTTGGTTTCTTTCTTGATTTGTACTCAAACTCTGAATTCAACTAACTATGGTAAAGTGTGGTATTAATGTTTGTCATTGTGATGCTTTTATTATATACAAAAACTACATCTGGTTCCCAAACAGCCAAAAAACTGCCAGAATATTTTCAAACTAATCAAAACATTTCAAATAATGCTTGTTGGATGTTGATTTACTAATGAGATTAACTTCTTTCACTTGATAAAAAGTTAGTGTAAATAGCCAATCCATCAGCGGAAAAATTAAAATTTGAGCAGAATTAATTCTGAAATAAACTAGAAATTCTGATCCTTAGTCTTAATGCCATTCAATAATTCTAGATTTGGAGAAGGGGAGAGTCACTGTAGGATATTCAGGAATTTCCCTAACCTCCAACCTCTAGATGCTAGTGGCATAGTCAGCATTTGTAACAAACAAAAGTATCTCCTTTTTTACTGCAAAATGCCTTCTGCTTATTTCTGAGAGGTGTTAATCACCAGTGATGGAAACACTGATTCAAGGACATGACACTTATATATGGCTGAAACTTCCAAACCTTTCTTCATCTTCTCTCTTCTTATTTTTCTTTTTCATATTTATAGAGAACTGTATATGTGTAGATATACATATCTACACATGTGAATAAAATATATGTGTGTACACAGTATAACAAATATTTTAATCTCATCTCAAAACATAAGCAAAAGAAAACTCTGAATTTAGATATCCAGCAGAAAAATAATGTTCAAGACCAACTATCAACAATCCAGACCCTCCAGAGCTCCCAGGGACTAAATCACCAACCAAAGAATATACATGGAGGGACCCATGACTCCAGCTGTGTATGTATTGGAGGATGGACTTATCTGGCATCAATGAGCAGGGAGGCCCTTCCTGTGAAGGCTCTATGCCCCAGCGTAGGGGGATGCTAGGGTTGTGAGACTGGAGTGGGTGGGGGAGTGCCCTCATAGAAGCAGGGAGAAGTGGGTGAGATGGAGGTATACGGAGGGGAAACCAGGAAGGAGGATAACATTTGAAATGTAAATAAATAAAATAACCAATAAAAACTTTAAAAAACAATTATCTGATTTGCTCTCTGTTCAAGTGAGTTGTGTATTAAATCATGTTAAATGTTTCGTTGTTAGCATTGGTAACAGGCTTCCTGCAGTACTAACCTTAGTCTTAGTCACAATTTTATGCTTATATCATTCTGGCAGCCATGTTTAGTTTCCTGCTTCCTCTAATTCTGTCTATAATGATAAATACAACCAGTTCAACCTTGTATTGATAGCTCATGAGCTATAACCATAGGTTCAGAACATCCAGGTACTAGAGTGACATTGTTAAGTGACTTCTTGTCACGGTCACTCTAGTCCTTTTGACCTATTTTCAAATTTCAACATTAAATTTAGTAGCTATGTAGGTACAATCTAACTTCTGTGGTACTTCTTTCCTCATCTGTCAAACTATGGTGATATCCATCCCACAGAAGAGTTAAATATCTTAAATAATATTGTGTTGAGTACTGCATGCAGAACAGAACAAGTACTGCCTGAGTGCATTCGAGGTCTGTAATTCTCTTTCTTTCTTGAGTCTTTATATGGTATATAGGTATCAAAATAACTGTGGTCACATAAAATTAACGGAAAGTATTTCTTTTTTTTCACTTTTGTAGAGTATTTTGTGGAGTATTGTCATATGGTTTCTTTGAAAGTATGGCCAAATTCTGCATTAAAACTCTCTGGTGTTTGTTAGTTGGTAGACTTTTAATCACTGCCATCAGTTTTACTACAGGTTATAGGTTTGTTTAAGTTGCTTATCTGATCTTTATTTAATTTTGGTAGGTGGTATGTACTGAGAACAAAGTATATTTCTTTTAGATTTTCCAATTTGGTGGAGTACAAGTTTTTAAAGCATGTCGTTTTGATTCTCTAGATTTCCTTGGTGTTTGTTATGGTTGCCTTTTCATTTCTAAGTGTTGTTTTGTTTCCTCTCTTTTAGTTAATTTGATAAGGATTTGTCAATCTTATTTATTTTCTCATAGAACCAACTCATTGTTTGACTAATTCTTTGGATAGTTTTTAAATCTATTTTATTGATTCCTACCCCAATTTTTATTATTTCTCTTTGTCTACTCCTTTTGGTTGTGATTTCTTCTTTTTTTTTTTTTTCTAGAGTTTGGATATGTGCTTTTTTATTGGTTTTTTTTTTAACTAGGCAAAGAATTTTATTAACCTTTTCCAAACTTTATTCCCAGGCTTCTTCAGCTTAATTTGATGCAAAGATGAATTAGAAATAAGTGAAACCTGAAAAGAACTGCAGTGTCTGGTGGGGGGAGGGGGAGCTTGGGCTTAAAATTATTTGAGATCTAGATTTTATTAGATCCATAATAAACAAAAAAATTAAAAAGCAGTCATGATATAAAATGGCAGCTCCTGTAACTTCTGCAAGTATCACCTTCCTCAGAAGTTGATTCAATTAGTTTGCCTCATTCTTAGAAGCCTCATCAAAATTCTCCACCAGATCTGGAACTTCATCATCATCCTTCTCTCCAGTAGCAAGTGGTGCTTTTCTGTCCACAGGTTATTTGGGCAGAGCTTCAGCCAGTCTCCTTACACTGGTCAGACTGTCTGCACCAAGTTGGTTTAGAATGCCAAGCGGAGGTGAATGGAGGTGAATACAATGTGGAAAGTATTAACGGTCAGCCTGGTGCCTTCACTTGCTATCTGGATGCAGGTCTTGCCCGAACTACAACTGGCAATAAAGTTTTGGGGACCCTGAAGGGAGCTGTGGATGGAGACTTGTCTATCCCACATAGTACTAAACGATTCCCTGGTTATGACTCTGAAAGCAAGGTGTTCAATGCAGAGGTACATTGAAATCACATCATGGGTCAGAATGTGGCAGACTACATATGCTACCTAATGGAGGAAAATGAAGATGCGTATAAGAAACAGTTCTTTCAGTACATCAAAAACAACGTAGCTCCAGACATAATGGAGGAAATGTATAAGAAAGCTCATGCTGCTATCTGAGAGAATTCAGTCTATGAGAAGAAGCCCAAGAGAGAAGTGAAGAAGAGGTGGAATCGTCCCAAACTGTCTCTTGCCCAGAAGAAAGACCGGGTTGCTCAAAGGAAGGCAAGCTTCCTCAGAGCTCAGGAAAGGACTGCTGAAAGCTAAAGCAGTTTTCTATGAAGATTTTTTTTCATAAAGACAATAAACATTGGTCAAGCAGCAAAAAAAAATGTATATTATTGAGGTAAAGACTGCTATCAGTTACTTTTAGTATTTTAGTAGCATTTAACATATGTGATCTGTGTTTATCTGAGCAACACAGGCTTGGCAGGAGCAACATGCAAATATCTACTATACTATGAAAATATCCTTTGAGTAAAACATGCTATCTTCATCTTTTCATGGCCTATGTTTGTGCTTCAAGGAAGACCATGAAAACAAGACTAACTATAAACTGAACTGGTTCTGCTATGAAGTGTATTTAACTATTGTGACAGTGCTTCAGTGAACATGAGTGGAGCCCTCTCTGTAATATACTAATATCAATTTGTCATTATATGTTTAGAAATAAAATTGAAAAACCATATAATAGTTCTATTCTTAGTGTTCTGGAGAGCTATTATACTTTTCACCAATGTATATTCCAGTGTCTTTGCCATTTTACATATCTTTGACAGCACACTTTATCCTTTATATTTTTAGTAATAGCCATTCTGACAAGTGTCAGATAATATCATATTGTAGTTTTAATTTGTATTTCTATGATGTTTTGAAATGTTAAGCATGTTTTTGTTGTCTACTTCTATAGGAAAAAAAAAGAAGTATCTGATCTGAAGATTCAAAGCTAAAAACTAGTTTTTTTTTTCTTACTGTTTAGCTATTTCCTTATACATTTTGAGTATTAGCCCTTTATATAATGCATACAGTTGAAATACTTTCTCCTAATCCATGGGTTATCTTTTTGTTATACTTATTTTTACATTGCTTATGCAATAACTTTTAATTTGATTGACTCAACTCATCTGTTCTATCTTGTGTTGTTTTTGTGTTGGAGACTCTATCCAAGAAATTTTTCCCAAACAAATGTGGTATATTTTTTCCGATTTTTCTTCTAGGGGTTTTATAGTTTCAACTTTTAAACATGCAACCCATTTTCATTTTCATTTTATACAAGGTGAGATGTAAGTATGCAGCTTCATTCACTCTGTGCATGTGAACATACAGTCTTCATGACACCATTTTACAAAGAATCAGTTGGTTTCTCATTATGTCCTTGGTATTTTGTGATTTCAATCATCAGAGAATGGCTCATTATATGCTCAGTATACAGTATTATTTAAAGTTATAGTTGTATAACTGCTTGGTTACATGATTGTCAAAAGACACAACTCACAAAGGAAATTCACTTCATCTTCTCATGTCTGCAGTTAAAAAAAATAATGTACATTCCTTGTGCATAAACTAATCTGATATACAATCTTCATTTATGTAGGAAAATATTTATTTTGGAATGTATGGATTCTAATAAGATTTATTAGTCACAAGCTTTTAATGAGACTGAATGACTGAATTGTTCAAAAAGAGCATCAAGTTTTTGAAAATAAACAAAAAAATTTTGGAAAGAATAATTCCAAATATGATGGTTTATCTTCTAACAATATTTTAAAACCAAGATGGTTTTCTTCAAAATAGTTTAAGACATCATAACTGAGATACAACACAAGAGGAAGTGTTTGAAATCAATTTGTTAACATTTTGCCATCTGAAACAAATAATGTTGTTTGGGTAGCATGAACATAGATGGCAGGCACTTGTCAGGAGGGAAACTGCAACCCAGTCATTTTCACTTCCAATTATAGCAACAACACCACATAAAAATGCTACATGGAATTCAGGAGCTGTCTTCTGCTGACAGTTTTCCTTCTTTTGTTTCCTTTTCTCAGAAAATGAGTTTTCCCCAAGGATGTATGTATCATGTAAAACTCTTACATGCACAGCATGTAGAATGTGCTATTATTTATGATCATCAAATTTTGTTCTTGAGTCTCTTTTATACAACCAAAAGAACAGCAAGCATTAAAATCAAATGCATCAAGAGCTATATTTACAATAATAACCTCATAACAAGCTGCAAATATTAATATATTACTAAGGAAATTAATTGGCTGGTAAACTTTTGATAGATATAATTCAGAAATAGGTCCTATAGTCTTATTAACATTCCATCATCATAAACCAAAAGAACATTCTAGATGAAAGTAATCAGGAGGCGAATATAGACTTTCCTTTTAAGCCATGCATAATAATTTCACATTTTAGCTTTTCATCGTTACTTATTATTTAGTTTGAAGACACATAAACTAATACACTCAGACATAATGACCAATGGATTTTACTAAAATATTGCTTAGCTTTCAAATCAAGTCAAATAGACATAAATAGAAGAAATAGACCCACACACACAGTTGGTTTTTTAATTGTCACATTGTACTCTATATAATATACATATGATTATCACTTTAAAACATTGGACTATAAGTTTATTATAAATAGATGATAGCTTTCAGATACCTGTCTTGCATCATCTATGCATAGTATTACACAATCTAAGTTATAGTATAGAGCTAGAATTCAATGACACTATCATACCTTTAATTGGATAAGAAAAGTGTTTATTTTAATAATAATTTTAATAAACTTAATCTTTATTTTTCTTGCAAAGATAGTATATTAAAATAACTAATGTATACATAATTTTAATCTCAATTTTAAATCAGCTTATAAGCATCATACTAATAGGTAAACTAAGCATTCTACCCAGGTGAAACATAAAATGGTGCTGGACTTTGAAGTTTATTTGGTACCAATGATGTCTACTTTGTTTAATTACATGAATTCAACTATATATTTGAGAATGTCGATAAATTTCCAACCAAAATTTTGAAAAGTATACAATTATTTGTTCATAGCTCTTAGATGAAATGAAACATATTTTGTTATCTTTTCATCTTTTATCTAGCCTGGTCATCTATTTGAGAAACAGCTCTTGAGATGCAATTTAATAAGAAAGAAAATGTATCATTTCTAAAAATCACCATCCTGAGGATTTAAAATATAGTCCTGAGGATTATAGAGAATTTACTCAGGGAGAAATTATATAATGATTAAAACATAGTGCTGTTACAAATCATATCAAGGATTTTACCGAGGAAGCCTATTTAATTCCTTTAATACTGCATTGTTAAAGCTTAGAGTATGATGTTACCAAAGAGATTATACTATTTAAAAGATTGGTAAAATCCACTTACCAGTACAGAAGACTACATTGCTATTATAAAGGCGCCGGTTACTCAGATTTATTAAAACCCATGGTAAATAGAAAGAAATCAAGCAAAACTTGCATTTGTTTTTAGATGAAAAATATTGTCTTAATTCCAAAAGTTGTACAGCTTAGACACACATGCATACATACACACACTCACACATATTCACCTAGAGTGGTTAAATGATGCCTATATACTAGCTCTTATGTCAATAACTCAGCACTTGAGAATTTTCATCCTAGCATGGTGAAGAGTAAGTCACAAAAAAAAATAATAATTCAAGTTTCTCCTTGTGCAAAGTCTGTTTGGCCAGTAAAATGGAATGTGATTGCTCCAATAATTCAGCCTGAAGAAAAACATACTCTTTAAAAAGGATTTTAAATTTAGTGTAACTTGTATTAAAATAGAACATTGTAAAAAATTATATTTATCCTAAAGGTTTATGAGTTATAAAAACTACCATGTAACATGTGAAAGTTATTGCTGTGTTACTTTCAAATAATATAATTTAATACTCTAGAAGCCACACAAGTAACCAATATTATCTGTAGTCTCATTTCTTGTCTCCACTAAAAATCATCTGTATAGCTTTAGGTTGATGATTCATAAGATTAATTTTAAATGTATAACACATATTCACTTATCACTCACATATAATTTAGAAAAAACGAATATTGACTTTAAACAAAGAGAGTATTCTAGACAAGCCTGGACTCCCCACACATGCAGAGACATCGCTGTTTGTCACAGGCCTACAAAAAAGAGTCTGACTGCAACACAAGTACCAGAAAGCATGCTACTTTTTTTCATTTCCATTCTAATTGATCAACTGGTGTGATTTTATCTTCAGTGCAGTGCCTAAAATTTGCTAGAAGGTGCTTGAAAATATTTGTTTTCTTAAAACCGATGCAAAAATACATAGTACCTTGTTCTTGTTAATGAAGAGTAAATGCACAGTTGAAAAAAAAATGAATGAAGGACAGGCATCCAGTCTCACCAAGGTCATGGCTATGATATCTTCCTGGGGAACTGATATTACTAAACTCAGCTGATATTATTTGAAAATATCCTACATACTGTTTACAACACTTCAGAGCCAATTAAAACAACAATTAAATGTACCTTTTAGAGAAGAGCTAGAGATTAAGCTTAGTGATAGAACTTGATCACATAAGGTCCTACAATTCAATTCCCAAAACTTAACAAAAAAAAGGGGGGGGAGTAGGAGAGATCAGGGGAAGCTGCGTGGTATACTGATGTAATAGTTGAACTACAGCATCCATCTTGGAAAACAAAAATTCTAAAACTAGAAACCATTAGTAGAGCAGAGTGAGTAGGAGTCCTTTAATATTGTGCTGCTATTATCCAGACCCATGGTATTCACCTTCATAAGATCACCAAAGGGAAAATAAACTGCTACTTATTTTGGTCACAGTTATTTCTGGTTCCTATTACCAGCAGTAAAGTAAGTTCCTTAGTAATATGCATGCATAAGTCACCCAGAGTCTAGAGTCTAGACTGACTCTTCTTTGTAACTCACCCAAAACAGCCAATTAATCAGCAAGCTCTGTCATTTTAATTCTGCAAATTGATTTCAAATCTCTCTGTGTGTCCACTCCCATTGCTTTAGATCAAACACTTGTCATCTGTCACTGCACCATCACAGCAGGCTCTAACTCTCATCTCATTTCTCTTGGCCGTGCTATCCACCCTGCTGCCAGAGCATTCTCTTTGAAACAATTATCTGATCATAATCTCTTATTTTCCCACACAAGTTGTTGCCTTCACTGACTAATAGTTATGTGTTGGTGTTTTTCAGATGGAAAAATAAGAATCTAAATATTAGCCTCATATCCAGCCTTATTAAATGTAAGTCAATAACCGGATAATGTTTTTTCTTGGATATTTTATTTACATTTCAAATGTTTTCTCCTTTCAGGTCTCCCCTTTGGAAATACCCTATCTCATCCTCCCTCCCCCTGCCTCTTTGAGGATGCTCCCCCACCCACCCACTCCCGTCCCACCACCCTGGCATTCCCCTACACTGGGGCATTGAACACTCTCAGGCCTGAGGGCCTCTTCTCCCACTGATGTCCAACAAGGCCATCTTCTGCCACATATGTGACCAGCTCCATGGGTCACACCATGTGTATTCTTTGATTGGTGGCCCAGTCCCCAGGAGCTCTGGAGGATCTGGCCTGTTGACACTGTTGCTCCCTCCATGGGGCTGTAAACGTCCTCAGCTCCTTCAGTCCCTTTTCCAACTCCTTCATCAGGGACCTCCCCTGAACTAGGTCCAATGGTTGGCTTCGAGCTTCCTCCTCTATCTTTGTCAGGCTCTAGCAGAGCCTCCAGGAGACAGCCATATCAGGCTTCTATCAGTGAGCACTTCCCAGTATCCACAATAATTTGTGTGTTTAATTTCTTAAATATATCTTATATGCCTCAGTGCTATTTCTTCTCTCAACTAACTTGTCTCAGATTATTGAACACAACTCTTTGACAGCAATTAAAAACAAAAGTTTCTCCTTGAAGATTTAATAGCTAACCTTGAGACACACTACCCACCTTATAAATAATATATATAATTCTATTATATATTACATAGTATCATTATTATTCATAAAGATGTTTCTCTTTCAGATCATGGGCAGCACAAAGGTAGATAAATGCATCTTAATCATTTTTGTACCTCTAGTTCCTATTTCAATGTTCACGGACTTCTCAGAAAAAGGATTCAGAAATATGTGAGGACTTTAGACTGTCATGCAGATCCTCTATGGAAACTATTAGTCAACAAACATCTGAGGGATAATAACATCATGAGTCATTCTAATGGGAAGCAAAATCATTCAAGAGTATAATATTCTATGATAGATGTTTTTAGGTATTATCTTGCAACAAGCTACTTCTGTGGCTGTGATGGCTAGAGAGAGCAAATGTCTTAGAAAGCCAGAAGAAAATGAGTGACCACTCAGGTCCTCTGAGTAACAGCCACCAACACTGACTTCATTCTTCAGGAAGACAGAACCTTCTGTTTAAAAATGAAGACCAACCAAGCAGGACTTCCAATGAAAGGAAGGAGACATCAACCCACACACAAAACCTTCAACCCAAAATTTGTTCTGCCTACAAATGCACAGGGATACAGATGGAGCAGAGATTGAGGGGAATGGCCAACCAATGACTGATCCAATCTGAGATCCATTCCATGGGAGAGAGCCAACCTCTGACACTATTGATACTTTGCTATGCTTTCAGACAGGAACCTAGCATAACTGACTCCTGAGAGTCTTCATCAAGAAGTGGATGGAAACAGATGCAGAGACTCATAGCCAAATATCAGACAAATCTCGGGGAGTCTTGGGGATAGGACTGAAGGAGCTGGAGATGCCAAGGACACCAGAAGATGACCTACAGACTCAACTAGCCTGGGCCCATGGGGATTCACAGAGATTGAGCCATCAGCCAAAGGGCTAAACCTAGCACCCCTGCACATTTATAGCATATGTACAGCTTGAGTCTTCATGTGGGTCCCCCAGCAATTGGGGGAGAAGCTGTCTCTGACTCTCTTGCCTGTCATGGATCCCCTTCCTGGTTGGGCCTTAGTGGGAGAGAAAAATGCTTAGTCCTGCTGGGACTAAATGTTCCAGGGTCAAGTAGTACCCAAGTGGGGCTTCTCCTTCTCTGAGGAGAAAGGGAGGAGGTAATGGGAGGAGGGACTTGCAAGGGCAGGACTTGTGGGGAGAGGAGGGAGGAGGTACGATTGGTATATAATGTGAATGAAACTAAATAAATTATGAAAAAAAAGGAGACTAGATAGAGTTGTCTTTCATGTTTCTTCACAGAAAATATATAGCCAGTCTTGATCATAGGTTCATTTTTTTCCAGTTTTAATTATTCTTATAGTATATAGGTTCAGGCAACTTTATTTCATTTTTAAATTCAGCAAAATTTAGCTATTCAATACTTACTATGATACTATGCTTAAATGCTTAGGAAATATTTAAAGGAAATTCCTTATGGTTTTTGTAAAAGCAATGGTCCTCATTCCATTGTCATCTTTTAGGGTTTTAAGATGAATATTTAAAGAATATTAGATAAATCTTTGGCATTCATCTTCAGTATTTATTAGTTACTGGAAAATCAATTGTTTTCTGCTAATACTTTATTCATTAGAATTAGTATTTGGTATCATTCATTCTAATCTGTGATAATCACAACCAGATGAGCCCAATTTTGAAAACAACCCATAACTTCCACAATACTGCTTGTGTTCACTGTGTATGCTAATTCAGAAAACAAAAAATTTCAATTTGGAAATGTATTCAATGCACAGCTCTGTATAATCTAGCCTATTCTCTGATTTTGACCTCAAATATAGGAAAGTCAACTAGAGTAATACTTCCTGTACTGCTAAAGATTCCAGACTCTTTAATTACTTTTCTGTATCTTAAACGGATTTTAAAAGTCTTAAAGGATACTTATTTTTAAAGCCTGTGATGAATTTTTCCTACCAGGGTCCTTATTGGTTTCAGTATCAATAAAACTAATAATGGGAGTAAAACTATTTCTTATGTTCTAAAGAAAGGTATTTTAAGGAAATGAGAAGGGTGATGTAAGTAACATCTTGGACCTTTTAGCCATATACTGTGGTGATTTCATTTGGTAAATTTTAAATAATTTCCCCAAGATTACAAACTAAATATGTGCTGGACTGGGATCATTTCTGTATTGGTTGGTTCTGAAATTTCCTTATTAAATATTTTTCTTCAGTGTCTCCAGTGGATATTACATCACTATTTAACAAAGCATGTTCAACTAAAACCAAAATTTATACAGGGACTACTATAATCCAGGCCCCAAATGACTGACCCTATAGACTTCACATTGTAATATAAAGAAAAGATGAATTCATGAGTAGGCCATTCAGTTTGTTATATGTGTTATGTTGGAGAAATATAAGTATATCAGGAAATGAAGATATAATGGAGATTCAAATATTTGGGAACTGGTTGTTTCTGCGTTCTTTCAGAATTTTTTAGCCAATACCCTATATGGGAAACAATTTACTCCACAAAAACACAGTGCTTTTATGGTATGAAATCATATAGTCCTTTCTTAATTGTGAAGCTATTTTAGTTGGTATATACTTACTCAAAACTTCAATAAGGTTGTGCTTTATAATTATACATAATTTTAGCTTATCATAGGCCAAATTCAGAATTTGCCAGTTTATCATTATTTTTAGGTAACATTTATAAAGCCACAGTTTTATGCCTACTAAATTGTATGAATTTTAATAAACTTAGCATTTCCTCAACAACTATAGTATGTTTCAGACATTTCTGTGACACTCCATGTCTTTTCTCATAAATCTATGCATCCTCCTTATCTCACACCATGAACACCTGGATCTGGCTGTTCCTTGAAATCTCTGATTTTATTTTTTTTCAGAATGTCATAAATTAGGATCATATAGTATATAGCTTTTTCTGACTGGCTTCTTTCAGTGGAGATATCTAAATAGTTATCTATATCATTTTATGACTCACCAAATATAGGGGGTAATTTTAACTATCAATTTGGCTAGGCCCCAGGATGCCCAGATAGTTTATCTAAAACTATTCTGCATAGGTCTATGAAAGCATTTGGTGAAAATATTATCAATTAAATCAATACACTAAGAAGTAAAGAAGATTTTCCTGGAGGAGAGACCCTTGTTCTTGTGAAGATCATATGCCTCAGTACAGAGGAATGCCAGGGCCAGGAAGCAGGAGAGGGTGAGTTGGGGAGCACGGTGGGGGGATGGTATAGGGGACTTTCAGGGTAGCATTTGAAATGTAAATTAGAAAATATCTAATAAAAAATAAAAATAAAAGTTTTTTTTTAATTTTTTCCTCCAGATGTGAGTGGTCCTTGTGCAGCAGGTGAAGCCCTAAGAGATGTGAAAGCCTAACCTATCTGCCTTGACCTGAGACATCATTAATTTCTAGACTCCAATTCTACACAACTTGAAGTTGCAGATAAGAGAATGCTGCTCTCTTACTCTTCAAGTATCTCAATGTTCTTTTAAATTTGTTTTCTATATGTGCAAACAGTGTTAATTTTCAAATATATATTTGCTGTATCTGTTTCTCCTTTGTTGAGATGCCTCTTTATAATTCTTGCCCAATCTCTAGTTATGCTTTTTTCTTAGTATTTAACATTAAAAGTTATTAGCAAATTTTAGTTAGAACTTATTAGCTGTAAATATTAGAGTATATGCTGCTTAATGTCTTTATTACCCTAGAATATTAAACACACATGTAAAATGTCTAGCTTCCTGGTTATCAGGTTTGCAATAATATGCAGTAATAGTACTGTGATTTTTTAAAAGACCCATGAGCAATAACAAATTCTAGAGGTATTTTTTCTCAAGAATAAGAATGATGGGCCACAGATAGACCATTTGGAGCATATGACCAATGAACTTGATGTCTACAAATAACTTGTTCAGCCATGTTCCTTGTTGCACTGTTCAACAGAGCTAGGAGATTGAAACAAAGTAAATGTCATTCAGATAATTAATGGATAATCAAAATGTGGTCCACCTATACTATGAAATACTATTCAGCTATAGGAGAAAAAGAAACCATAAAATTTGAAGGAAAATAGAACTAGATAAGACCATATTGAGTGATCCAGACCTAGAAGCATTGCATGTGATCTCTCATGGGGTTTCTAGCTCCAAATTTTCAGATATGAGTACATGATCCAGAGTAACTTCAAAGACTGGGATGATAAAAATGAACCATTGGTGGGGAGCAGGAGGAAGGAGCAACAGAGAGAGTAATAACAGGTTGCATGTAATCTGGAAGTATAAATTGGGTAAAGAAGATAACTATAGGAGTGTAAAACTTCTAAGGATGTCTGAAAGTCATAAAGAATCATAATATTAATTACCTAAAAATATCTACAATAGCATAAGTTGGTGTATAAATATACATATTTTGTTTAAATGAACTTTTTCCATCTTAGCTAACAGTGCTATCCCAAGGCCATCTAACACTAAATATAAAAAGTTCTCTTTTGAGTTGTTAGTCAGAGTTGCCCAAGAGACTCCCCCAAACAGTAAAGCTAATGTTATTGCCCTAGGTTGCCCCCCCAAAATGGAAAGTACATTTCTACTGATGAAGAAACCATGAGCTACAGACAAAGGGACAGAGGCCCATAAGCTGGCTTTGACCTGAAAGCCTCCTTTCAGAGAACTAGCTTTTATAGAACCAGAAAGCACAATACAAGTGTCCAGAGGAAAGCAACCAACAGTCTTACCCAGCTATGATGCCTGTTGTTCAGGATCCACTTCACTTATAATGTCAAATTGCTCGTGGAAACTGGAGGATGGAGGGGCAGGCTGGACCTGCCAGGGGATAGAGACCTCAAGCATTGAGTGAGTGTGGACAAGAACAGACTCTTTGGAAGCAGGCTTCAGTGAGTCAGCTCATTTAGTTGGGAAAGCAAAGGCTACTTAAACCCTTGGAGAGTGGGTAGGGGTCTTCAGGGAGAGTGTACATCATTGGTTCTGGCCAGGGCACAAAATATGCCTCATATGCAAAGAGAAGAATTTCAGATATTGCTGGACATAATATTATATGGAGAGGAAGCCTACCCTGGGTGCCAGGCTATGTGATGTCCTCTGAGGGGCTCAGGGATGCATGGGTCAGGATATGTAAACCCAGGATGGGAGGGGGCAGCAAACCCTCTCTTGCAGATCTCAGGATTAGAATTCTGGGGTTTGGACACACCTCAACTCCACACTTGCTCCAGACCTGATCCCCCTAATCCCACAGCTCCCTGGCCTCACAGATACCTATGACTCCTAACAATGATGAATGTGGAATTATAACCCTAAGAAGAAATTAATGTCATTCATCTTTTAGTGGTAACTAACAGCTCTTAATTGGAGTTAATTCCAGCTCAATAAGAGGGAAATCATGCCTTTTATTGGAAACTTAGGCAATTACCCAGGGCTAGTGAAGTCATGGCTCTTAGATGAAAACTTACAACACTAATAACATTGTAAATATTTGTCCTCAAAACCACATATGAGTGTAGTTCTCACCCCTCATCAAGAAAACTCTTTGCATCAGACAGAGACCATTATAGAAAACCACAACTGATTAAAATGCAGAGTTGTGAAGCCCAGTTTCAACTGACCCATTTACAGCACAACTCTTGTGCCTAAGGTTCAGGAATCATTGCAGAAGATGGGATAAATGTAAAAGCTAGAGGAGCTGGAAATTTGTGTCTTCTAGAAATGTCAGAAGTTACACCTATAAAGTGTCACCAGCAAACCTTCTCAAACATGACCTGAACAGGGAGGATACCAATAGACATGCTAACATGGATTAGGGAAAAGCACTACAGGCAATTAAGAAATGCTGAGAATTAAAAAAAAAAAAAGTCTTCGCCAGGGAAATAGAAGACCACAGCAATTAGTTATCTAATACCAATTGATCATCTCTGAAAACATATAGAGACAAGTAACATTACACAACCTGAGAAGGTTGTAGTATTTAGGAGTGTTTGTGTATGTGACACTTAAAGTAAAAGAGGTCATAAATTTGATCAAGAGCAAAAAGGGGTACCTGGAAAGGTTTGGAGAGAAAAAAATGAAAGGGAAGTGACATGATTATATTAATCTCAATTTTTTTTTAAATAAAAAGAATTCTGGACAAAGACCCTAGCACTGAAGCTTCTTTGTTCCTTTCTGGTCTTTTTCTCTGTTCCCACGTGTTATTATTCCATCAAGTACTCAAGGAAAGAAATTTCTGCAATATTAAAGTAAGATATTATACTAGATGAATAAGCTGGGTATATTTTGGTCCTGAAAAAGATAGAGAAGCCTTTCCTGTTGACTCAGAATTGTGGCCTGCTTAGTTGTTGCTGATGAAATGTAGAGAAGGCACATAGAATCCATAGTAATGAAAATCATTGTATTATGCCAATCATGTCTTAAATATATCACATTCAAACCTTCAATTGGAAAAATATACAGCATATTGTTTTCCTTTAAGCCTCAAATGAATTTTAATCTTCTCCTGCTTTCATTAAATAAAGGAAGTAAGACCAGTCCAGTATTTGGTATGAAAATTGGTAAGAAAAATGCATTCCCACTAACATTCACTGATTGCTTTTACAATCAGAGCCATTAATTAAATCCTTCCTTCCTTCCCACATCCATGCAAATCAAGTAGTTGATGATAGGCTGTGTTGTAGAGTTATTTAGTACCTTAAGTAGACAAGACTATTTATTGCCCAAAGTGAAAGAAAATATTCTGTTTGCTCTGTGTTTTCAGAGACTCTGCTCCATTTTTGTCCCTGCATTTCCTTTTGACAGGAGCAATTCTGGGTCAAAAATTTTGAAGGTAGGTTGGTGACCCAATCTGTCTACTGGGGGAGGAGGATGGGATAGGCAGTTTCAGGGGTCTTGAGAGAGGAACTGGGAAAGGGGATAACATTTGAAATGTAAATAAGAAAGAAAGAAAGAAAGAGAGAGGGGGGGAGGGAGAGAGGGAGAGAGAGAGAGAGAGAGAGAGAGAGAGAGAGAGAGAGAGAGAGAGAGAGAGAGAAAGAAAGAAAGAAAGAAAGAAAGAAAGAAAGAAAGAAAGAAAGAAAGAAAGAAAGACCTCAACTAGAACCTGCTACACAGAAGTTTTTATAATGGTATGTACTAAAGAAAATTGGAAAACGTTAAAATCAAAACAGCTTGAATGCCAATGACTGAATTGAAAGCTGTCTCTCATCAACTCTTCTAAATGCAGCTGAGGCTGCCAGAGCTTGATAAACCACAAGTAACTCCAAGTTTGAGCTTTATCTAGGCAATCTGGGCCAAATGAGCAAACTTGGAGCACTCAGCAACCTTCTGTTTGAGATCTGTTAACTTATTAGGATGCTCTCATTTGTCTTGGCCATTCTGGGAATACAATTTGCCAACCTTTCCTAAATTAGATGCTGGCAAAGTTTTCTGGTACTGCATCATGTTGTGCTGAATAAGAAGTAGGAAAACTAAACCTACATAATGCACAAACTTATTCTCAGACTTGCCAAGCAGGCTTCAAACTCCCAAGGGGGTATCAACCAACTCTACACCTGGATGTTATTAAATATCACATCCCAGTGTAACCCTAAATAGAACAGAGACGAACTTGAACACATGATTTAGTAGCCACCTGGGGTCCATTGATGAAAGAAATCAGTTTTGGAAATTGTTCTCTCTATATTTGGTACATATAAGATACAAACAAAACAAAAAGTTTAAAAACAAAAATACAGCTGGTGCTCAGTATGTCACTACCAACTCTTTTGATACAGTAGGACTGGGAAAGTTTTTACCATTAAGATAGTCTTTAGTAAAATGAAAAGAAAATTATTTCATGAGTTCAGTCAAAACAGACAAGGAAAATACTAGGTAAACAGGAAAGGAACATACTCTTCAATGAGTGTTTTACTGATAACACCAACTAAGAAAAATGAAGTGTGTGTGTGTGTGTGTGTGTGTGTGTGTGTGTGTGCATGTGCGTGATTATATTTTCTTGTTTCATTTCCATATTCTGTATTATTGAGTTGCCAATCAGAAGAAAAATTATGCCCTTTGGAGAAGTGTTGCAGATAGCCCTGGGGCTAATTATATTTGATGTTAATTCTGTTCTCCAATGAGGGGCTGCAAACAAGGAATGAGTCAACACTCAGGTGATTTCCTGTAAACCTTCTTCTTAATTTATAAATAAAGACTAGAATCACTCAGCAAGGAAGATGGGCTCCCAACACTGGAAGGTGAAGGCACTCACAGAGCCCCACCCTAACTACAGCTGTGTGTGATTGATAGCCACCAGCAAAGAGAAGATCAGGTTTCCTCAACAGACTGTCCCTGGGTCTATCAACCACATTCTGCTACAGGCTCCATACCCAAGAGTAGTTGACCAACACAAAATGAACTCCATTTTATTTTTGGGTGTTATTTCCATTTTGACAATTTTTTGGTGTTGTTTTATTGGTCTTGGTTGCTTGTTTTGATATTCACTTTTTGTCTGCTTTTTTTTGAGAGAGAGAGAGAGAGAGAGAGAGAGAGAGAGAGAGAGAGAGAGCATAAATGTAGGAAGTGGAAAAGGTCTGGGAGGTTTTGAAGAGGGGGAAACATGAGCTAAACTTTTGGTGTGAAAGAAATTTAAACCGAAAGTATTTGATGATTTGGAATTGGAGGTAATGTCTGTAAGCTTGGTGTGATGAATCAACAAAGCAACAAATATAAAATGTAATTTGTGACATGTGACAGATATCCAAACAGTAGATATTATGATGTGTGCAAGAGTGGAGTCAAAGGTTTCATAATCTCATACTAGATTAAGAAATATCCAGTTCTTCAGTGGCTGGCATCACAGTAAACTAACCATGTTTATAATGATGTTTTACAGTTCAAACTGTGGAATTTGCCTCTGCTTCTTTGTTTCTCTGAACTTATAATATTTTAACATGTTATATGTGTTAATTTTAAAGTAGAATAAAAATACTGGAAAATTAGATCCTTTATAAATCAAAAAAAAAAAAAAAAAAGACTAGAGCCGGTGATTGGGCAGAGAAAGAGGGGAAGGTAGAGCTGAAGGTTTTGGGGGAGAAAGAGAGAAAGAGAGGATGACAAAGGAAGAGGAAGAAGGAAAGTGGAGCAGAAGCTCGAGACCTGGAGAAACAGCAAGTTATAAGGGCTCTCTTAAATGGGGAAGATGGTAGTGCAGTGGTAGATCTGCCCAATCTAGGTGCACAGCATGTATTCATATTAATTGAGTTGTGTTTTCATTGCCCAGGCTTATTTGGATTGGAGATTTATTGCAAGAGAGAAGGTTCAGAATTTTGAAGGAAAGAAAAATAGACTATTCATACACTATTAAAATTTGATCATTATAATGAGGAAAAAAACATAACAACTATCAGTGTGAGTGTAGAGAGGTGTGGACAATACCCTGTGCTCTGTGGCCTTCCCAAGAGGTTATATCAGAATCTCCAGAAGTAAATATATTTCTATATTGTAATAATATACAAAGCAAAGTTTAAAGACACTCAAAATAATTTTCTATACTGAATAACTCTCTAAAATTGGCACTTTTTTCCCATTCCATTTATTTATATATTCTAGGGATGTGAGGCACACATAGTTGAGGAAGTTGGCCAGAGGACAACTTCTGTGAATTCGTTCTTTCCTCTGCCATGTGAGTTCTAGGGATATTAAACTTGAATCTTCAGGCCTGGTAAAAAGTACTTTGATCTTCTATTCCTCTTGCTTGCTTGAAACATATCTTTTAAAATAGATACCTTTTGTATACTTTTCAAAGGCTTTCAGTCCTTACAAAGAACTGTGAGCTAAACATTCTCATTAAAAGGTGGTTCAGTGTATTTGGAAATACAATCTAGAAATGTCTACTGTAACTAATTGAGATGCAGAACTAAAAAAAAAAAAAATACATCTAAAGAGGAAGCTCCAAGGCCTGACACTATTATTGATGCTATGATGTACCTAGCATGGCTGTCCTCCAAGGGGCCCAACAAGTAACTGACTGAGACAAACACAGATACTTACACCTAACCAATAGTCTGAAGTCAGGAACCCCTGTGGTTGAGTTAGGGAAATGCTGAAAGAAGTTGAGAAAGAGGGTGACCCCATAGGAAGAACAGCAGTCTCAACACAGCTGGACCCCTAAGATCTCTCAGACACTGAGCCACCAACCAGGCAGCATATACTAGCTGGTCCAAGGCCCCCAACACATATACAGCTGAGGACTGCCTGGTCTGGCCTCAGTGAGAGAAGATGCACAAAACCTTTGAGAGACTTGAGGTTCCAGAGAATGGGGAGGCCTGGTAAGGTGTAGGGGGTGTGGTTACATCCTATTGGAAATGGGGGAGAAGAAATGGGATAAGGAACTGTCAGAGGGCAGAACTGGAGGGGGATAACAACTGGACTGTAAAAAGGGATTAAAGATATTTTTTTAAAAAGGTGCTTTGAAACATGTTAGCCAAAATAAATAAATAAACAAACAAACAAACAAACAAAAACAGCTATTTCAAGTCATGCATGCTTGTGTTACATGAAAGATCTTGGCTATCAAATGTCCACCAAAGGCCCTTGTGTCAAAGGCTTGGTCTTATGGTGTTCCTGGCAGGTGGTGAAACATTGAGGAGGTGGAAACTGAAAACAGACCCTTGGTAGCTTGTTCTTTGTGGCAGTATAGAGACTCTGACATCTTCCTCTTTTTCTTTTTTATTTATTGACAACTATGAGCCCAATATTGCTTCTTCAGTATGTGTTTTTAACACTAGGTACTCTAACAGATCTAAGCATAACCTCTTCCATTATTATACTTACCAAATCACATTTTACTACATTGGTTTATTGAATCTAATCAGACTATGATAGTGAAAACACTTGGAACTTAACTCTAGAAAATAATAAAGGTATTATTGAAGATTCTAAAATACATATGAGAATGTCTGTCTCTCTGCTTCTGACTATTCTCATCCTCCTCTTTTTTCCCTACTGCCCTTTTCATACCACTGAGACTTACTCAAATTCAATTTCCTAGATGAGTTTAGGATTTTAAGCAGAGGCCCTGTCCAAAATTCTTGTGGCACATGGTCAATCCCACTCCTCTCTGAGTTTACTTGGGTTCAACCTGATGGAACACATTATTCCACAGGCTTTCCCTTTTACGGTAATCAGAATTCCTTTGGATGAACTTGTCAGGTATACATGGATGTGTGATTTTCATAGGATAGTCTGTCTTCCTCGGACTTCTTATTGAGGTTCTTAGGAGTCTGTTTTGTTTTTTGGTTTTTTTGTTTGTTTGTTTGATTTTGTTTTTTTGGTGTTGTTGGGTTTTTTGTTTGTTTGTTTGTTTTGTTTTGTTTTGTTTTGTTGGTTTTTTTGAGACAGGGTTTCTCTGTATAGCCCCGGTTGTCCTGGAACTCACTTTGTAGACCAGGCTGGCCTCGAACCCAGAAATCAGCCTCCCAAGTGTTGGGATTAAAGGCGTGCGCCACCACGCCTGGCTTAGGAGTCTGGTTTTTTATTGAAGCTGCTTTTCTGTGCTCCTGCTTTGCTAAACATTTTTAGGCTATTAGCCATACTATACATGAATGGAGAAAGGAAAGTAGCTGAGCAGAAAAGAGCAGCCCATCTAGAAAGAGAAGCCTTTTTTCCCCCTTCAACTGAAATTCAATCTGTGAGACAAACTTCTACTGTGTGTTCATGGAAGTATCAACTTTGATAAATTTATGACTGATGTGTGAAAAATCTACTTCTGTTAATGGAAACTTGATGAATATGAATATAACGGTCTCTGAGGAAATTTTAAAACCTCCAAAATTATTTTTATCAATGAGAGGATCATGCATCGTCTCCAGTGGTAAGCTGTAAGGCAAAGTTTGCCTCAGCTTTCTGCACTATCACCAATTACTTTCTAAGAAAACCAGTGATATCATTTATATTATGATCTTAGCTATGCTATTTCTGGCTATCTGCTAAGTGTCTATTTTTCTGCTGTCAGAAAAAAAAAAATGTCTGATCCTGGTTTATCATCCCATGAAGAATCTGCTTCCTCTTGTGATTTTTTAAAATAATATTACTAATTATATCATCATTTCATATGCTGTATTTTAAACATAGTCACCCCTTCCCCTTCCTTTCCCAACTCCTCCAATAATCATCTTTTCCATCACCCCATTCTTTTTCACTAAATCTTCAGATTTGTAGTTCTGTTACTGATGTCCCCCACATTTGATGCCTCGTTAAGTTTAATTTTCTTCTCAGAGTAGTCGCAAGAGTGGAGTATGCACTGACATGTGGTTAACCTATATTAGATATTACATCACTAAAATATATTGGTTCCCTCTCTTACAGCTATAAAATTCCATTAGATAAGATACCTAAGATAGTGATGGGATTTCATGCCTACCTTAAATGTTGGAATTTTGTCTGGCATTAAGGTCCCTGAGTCTGGGAGGTGTGGTAGGTGTTTCCCATTTAGGGTTGAGTGCTCCAGGATCTCTTATTCTCTGAACACTGACCAGTTAATTGTGTCTCTGCATTAATTGCTATATTTGAAGAAGAAACTTCTCTGATGAGGGTAGAGATGGTCTGGTCCATGGACATAACAATAAGTCATAGGAATCATTTTCATACTATGTCCATTTAGCAGAATAATAATATTGGGTTCTCCCTCAGGGCTTATGACTTATCTAGCCACATGTTTGTGAGCCCTTTGAAAATGTTTGACATGAATTCTATCTCGTGGAGCTGGCTTTAGGTCCAATTGTAAAATGGATCTAAATCCTATACCAATCATACCAATAGTGTATCAGCAAGCATATTTTGTCAGGCCTGTCACTGTTATTGCTTGCCAGGTTTACAGCTAAGTGAGACTGAGGATAATTTTTCTCCTCCATCATCAAGCATATCACCTTTCAGCAACATGAAGGCTAGTCAGTAGAGATGAAGCTTCCAGGTGGGCACCAAGTTGATTTCTCTGTGTTCTATGATTCAAGCATGTGTCATTTTCAACCCTAGAGTCTTTCTGTCAGGTTATGGAGGGTGGCCAAGATTATTGACAATATCCTCTAATGTTTGGGCATCTATGTGGTTCCATTGGTCAGCAACTCAAAAAGATAACCCATTTCTAGTAGCAGGATTTTTATTTGCTAGCATAAAATGTTAAGTTGGGGTATTGTTACCTCATTTAAAAGTAACTCCGTTAGCTCAATGTGGCTTTTTCAAATGATCTCTAATGTTATTTATTTCTTTTTCATATTCCTTCCTCTACACTCTCCTCTCACTGCTTTGACCCATTGCTACTCTATTTACAATTAATAAGTAGTAGAAAAAGCTTCCTTTGATCTTTGCTCTCCATCTTCTATCCATTCTTGTTCTTCAATTCAACAGTAAAGATTGACCACAACCCTGACACAGCCGTTTCAAGTTGGTTTCAGATCTTGACTACGAGCCATTGGTGATAAGCACCTTTATAATTGCCTCGATATCTGCCATTTTTTATTAGAACAGTATGAGGAAGTAATTTAACTAATTTTATCCATTAGGAAGAATTTGTTCTCTTCGGCGTGATCTCAGTGGAGGGCCCCAAGGTCCCCAGAGGTCTCCATGCTGCAGTCACCCTAGCACACCCGGGACCCTGAGATCACTGAGGAGTGGAAATTCATTTCCAAAAAACCCAGAGGGTCTTGTGTTAGCAGCAACAGAGTCAAAGGAAAAAGGCAGGCCCTAGCACACCCAGAATCTTGGGATCACTGAGACCAGTCTATGCAGGAGAGCACATGGGCAGCAGTTGCAACAGAGCTTCTCGTACAGGGTCCTTTCAGGCCTTCATCCTCAGCCAGGAAACAGAACTGAGACACACACCCCTGGACACCTTCCCTGCCAGAGGAGAGTTGGCCTCCAGGGAGGGCTCTGAACCCAGGAATCAGGAGCTGGATCTGAGCTCCAGACTTCTATGCACCTTCCTTGCAAGAGCAGAGCTTGCCTGCAGAGAGTGTTCTGACCACTAGGACACAGGAGAGAGTCTCCCAGGTCTCTCAGGAGTGCTGACAGAGGCTAAAGAATCATAGGAAGAACAAGCTCCAGCCAGAGACAGCTAGAACATTTAATACCAGAGATTATCAAATAGTGAAAAGCAAACGAAAGAATCTTACTAATAGAAACCAGGACCAGTGGGTATCATCAGAACCCAGTATACCCACAAAAACGAGTCCTGGAACCCCAACACACCCGAAAAGCAAGATTCGGGTCTAAAATCATATCTCATGATGCAGGTAGAGGATTTTAAGAAGGGCATTAATGATTCACTTAAAGAAATAAAGGAGAACACTGCTAAACAGGCCCTTAAAGACGAAGCACAAAAAAAACCTCAAGGAATTACAGGAAAACACTGCTAAACAGGTAAAAGACCTTAAAGAGGAAACACAAAAATCCCTTAAAAATTACAGGAAAACACAACCCAACAGGTGATGGAACTGAACAAAACAATCCAAGATCTAAAAATGGAGATAGAAACAATAAAGAAAACCCAAAGGGAGACAACTCTGGAGATAGAAACCCTAGGAAAGAAATCAGGAACCATAGATGTGAGCATCAGCAACAGAATATAAAACATGAAAGATAGAATCTCAGATGTGGAAGATTCCATAGAGAACATGGACACAACAATCAAAGAAAATGCAAAATGCAAAAAGATCTTCACTCAAAACATCCAGGAAATTCAGGACACAATGAGAAGACCAAACCTACAGATAATAGGTATAGAGGAGAATGAAGATTTGCAACTTAAAGGGCCAGTAAATATCTTCAACAAAATTATAGAAGAAAACTTCCCATACCTAAATAAAGAGATGCTCATGAACATACAAGAAGCCTACAGAACTCCAAATATACTGGACCAGAAAAGAAAATTCTCCCAACATATAATAATCACAACAACAAATGCACTAAATAAAAATAGAATATTAAAAGCAGTAAAGGAAAAAGGTCAAGTAAAATATAAAGGCAGACCTATTAAAATTGCACCAGACTGCTCACCAGAGACTATGAAAGCCAGAAGACCCTGAACAGATGTTATATAGACCATAAGAGAACACAAATACCAGCCCAGGCTGCTATACCCAGCAAAACTCTCAATTACCATAGGTGAAGAAAGCAAAGTATTCCATGACAAAACCAAATTCACACAATACCTTTCCACGAATCCAGGCCATCAGAGGATAATAATGGAAAAACACCAAGACAAGGACAGAAACTATGCCCTAGAAAAATCAAGAAAGTAATCCTTCAACAAACCTAAAAGAAGAGACCCCCAAGAACAGAATCCCAACTCTAACAACAAAAATAACAGGAAGCAACAATTACTTTTACTTAATGTCTCTTATTATCAAAGAACTCAATTCCCCATTAAAAAGACATAGACTAATAGACTGGCTACATAAACAGGACCCAACTTTTTGCTGCTTACAAGAAACCCACCTCAGGGTAAAAGACAGACATTACCTCACGGTAAAAAGCTGGAAAAGAATTTTTCAAGAAAATGGTCAAAAGAAACAAGCTGGAGTAGCCAATCTAATATCAAATAAAATCAACTTCCAACCCAAAGTTATCAAAGACAAGGAGGGGCACTTCATCAAAGGTAAAATCTTCCAAGAGGAACACTCAATTCTGAATATCTATGCTCCAAAAGCAAGGGCAGCCACATTCATTAAAAAAATATAGTAAAGCTCAAAGCACATATTGTATGTCACACAAAGACAGTGGGAGACTTCAACACCCCACTCTCATCAATGGACAGATCCTGGAAACTAAACAGAGACACATTGAAACTAACAGAAGTTATGAAACAAATGGATTTAACAGATATCTACAGAACATTTTATCCTAAAACAAGAGGATATACCTTCTTCTCAGCACCTCATGGCACCTTCTCCAAAATCAACCATATAATTAATCACAAAACAGGCCTCAACAGATACAAAAATATTGAAATTACCCATGCATTCTATCAGATTACCACAGACTAAGGCTGATCTTCAATAACAACATAAATAATAGAAAGCCAACATTCACAGGGAAGGTGAAGAACACTCTACTCAATGATACCTTGGTCAAAGAAGAAATAAAGAAAGAAATTAAAGACTTTTTATAATTTAATGAAAATGAAGCCACAACATACCCAAACTTATAGGACACAATGAAAGCATTCCTAAGAGGAAAACTCATAACTCTGAGTGCCTCCAAAAAGAAACTAGAGAGCATACACTACCAGCTTGAGAGAACACCTAAAAGCTCTAGAACAAAAGGAAGCAAATTCACCCAAGAGGAATAGACAGCAGGAAATAATCAAACTCAGGACTAGAATCAACCAAGTGGAAACAAAAAGAACTGTTCAAAGAGTCAACCAAACCAGGAGCTGGTTCCTTGAGAAAATCAACAAGATAGATAAACCCTTAGCCAGACTCACTAGAGGACACAGGGACAGTATCCTAATTAACAAAATCAGAAATGAAAAGGGAGACATAAGAACAGAACCTGAAGAAATCGAAAACATCATCAGATCCTACTACAAAAGGCTATCCTCAACAAAACTGGAAAACCTGGATGAAATGGACAAATTTCTAGACAGATACCAGGTAAATAAGTTAAATCAGGATCAAGATCAGGTTGATGACCTAAACAGTCCCATATCCCCTATAGAAAGAGAAGCAGTCATTAATAGTCTCCCAACCAAAAGAAGACCAGGACAAGATGGGTTTAGTGCAGAATTCTATCAGACCTTCAAAGAAGACCTAATTCCAGTTCTCCTCAAACTACTCCACAATATAGAAACAGAAGGTACTCTATCCAATTCATTCTATGAAACCACAATAACTCTGATACCTAAACCACATAAAGATCCAACAAAGATAGAGATTTTCAGACTAATTCCCCTTATGAATATCGAAGCAAAAATACTCAATAAGATTGTAACACCATTGCATACACTAACAAGGTTTTGCTGAAAGGACCCAGATATAGCTGTCTCTTGTGAGACTAGGCCAGGGCCTAGCAAACACAGAAGTGAATGCTCACAGTCAGCTATTGGATGGATCACAGGGCCAATGGAGGAGCTAGAGAAAGCACCCAAGAAGCTAAAGGGATCTGCAACCCTATAGGTGGAACAACATTATGAACTAACCAGTACCCCGGAGCTCTTGACTCTAGCTGCATATGTATCAAAAGATGGCCTAGTCGGCCATCAATGGAAAGAGAGGCCCATTGGACTTGCAAACTTTATATGCCCCAGTACAGGGGAATGCCAGCGCCAAAAAGTGGGAGTGGGGGGGTAGGGGAGTGGGGGGGAGGGTATGGGGGACTTTTGGGATAGCATTGGAAATGTAAATGAGGAAAATACCTAATAAAAAATATTAAAAAAAAAGATTCTTGCTAACCCAATCCATGAACACATCAAAACAATCATCCATCATGATCAAGTAGGCTTCATTCCAGGGATGCAGGGATGGTTTAATATATGGAAATCCATCAACATAATCCACTATATAAACAAACACAAAGACAAAAACCACATGATCATCTCATTAGATGCGGAGAAAACATTTGACAAAATTCAACACCCATTCATGATAAAAGTCATGGAAAGATCAGGAATTCAAGGCCCATACCTAAACATAATAAAAGCAATGTACAGCAAACCAGTAGCCAACATCAAAGTAAATGGAAAGAAGCTGGAAGTAATCCCACTAAAATCAGGGACTACACAAGGCTGCCCACTTTCTCCCTACCTAGTCACTATAGTACTCAAAGTCCTAGTCAAAGCAATTAGACAACAAAAGGAGGTCAAGGGGATGGAAATTGGAAAGGAAGAAGTCAAAATATCACTATTTGCAGATGATATGATCCTAAAAATTCAACCAGAGAACTCCTAAACCTGAAAAACAGCTTCAGTGAAGTAGCTGGATATAAAATTAACTCAAACAAATCAGTGACCTTTCTCTATACAAAGGATAAACAAGCTGAGAAAGAAATTACAGAAACAACACCCATGACAATAGTCACAAATAATATAAAATACCTTGGTGTGACTCTAACTAAGGAAGTGAAAGATCTGTATGATAAGAACTTCAAGTCTCTGAAGAAAGAAATCAAAGAAGATCTCAGAAGTTGGAAAGACCTCCCATGCTCATGGATTGGCAGGATCCATATAGTAAAAATAGCTATCTTGCTGAAAGCAATGTACAGATTCAATGCAATCCCCATCAAAATTCCAACTCAATTCTTCAAAGAATTAGAAAGGGCAATTTGCAAATTCTACTGGAATAACAAAAACCTAGGATATCAAAAACTCTTCTCAATGATAAAAGAACCTCTGGTAGAACCACCATGCCTAACCTCAAGCTGTACTACAGAGCAACTGTGATTTAAAACTGCATGGTACTGGTACAGCGACAGACTGGTAGATCAATGGAATAGAATTGAAGACCCAGAAATTAATCCACACACCTATGGTCACTTGATCTTTGACAAGGGAGCTAAAACCATCCGGTAGAAAAAAGACAGCATTTTTAACAAATGCTGCTGGCACAACTGGAGGTTATCATGCAGAAGAATGCGAATTGATCCGTTCTTATTTCCTTGTACAAAGCTCAAGTCTAAGTGGATCAATGAACTCCACATAAAACCAGACAGTGAAACTTATAGAGGAGAAAGTGGGGAAAATCCTCAAAAATGTATGCACAGGGGGAACATTCCTGAACAAAACATCAATGGCTTTTGCTGTAAGATCAAGAATCGACAAATGGGAACTCATAAAATTGCAAAGCTTCTGTAAGGCAAAAGACACTGTCAATAAGACAAAAAGGCCACCAACAGATTGGGAAAGGCTCTTTACCAACCCTAAATCATAAAGGGGACTAATATCCAATATATATATAAAGAACTCAAGAAGATGAACTCCAGAAAATCAAATAACCCGATTAAGAAATGGAGTACAGAACTAAAGAATTCTCAACTGAGAAATACCAAATGGCTGAGAAGCACCTGAAAAAGTGTTCAACATCCTTAATCATCAGGGAAATATAAATCAAAACAATCCTGAGATTCCACCTCACACCAGTCAGAATGGCTAAGATCAAAAATTCAGGTGACAGCAGATGCTGGTGAGGATGTGGAGAAAGAGGAACACTGCTCCATTGCTGGTGGGATTGCAAGCTTGTACAACCACTCTGGTAATCAGTCTGGTGGTTCCTCAAAAAATTGGACATAGTACTATCGGAAGATCCAGCAATACCTCTCCTGGACATATACCCAGAAGATGTTACAACTGGTAATAAGGACACATGTTCCACTATGCTCATAGCAGCCTTATTTATGATAGCCAGAAGCTGGAAAGAACCCAGATGTCCCTCAGCAGAATAATGGATACAGAAAATGTGGTACATTTACACAATGGAGTACTACCCAGCAATTAAAAACAATGAATTCATGAAATTCTCAGGCAAATGGATGCATCTGGAAGATATCATCCTGAGTGAGGTAAGCCAATCACTAAAGAACACACTTGGTATGCACTCACTGATAAGCTATATTAGCCCAGAAACTTAGAATATCCAATATACAATTTGCGAAACACATGAAACTCAAGAATAAGGAAGACCAAAGTGTGGATACTTCATTCCTTCTTAAATGGGGGAACAAAATACCCATGGAAGGAGTTACAGAAACAAAGTTCAGATCTGAGATGGAAGGAAAGACCATCCAGAGATTGCCCCACCCGGGGATCCATCCCATAAACAACCACCAAACTCAGTCACTATTTCATATGCCAGAAAGAATTTGCTTACAGGACCCTTACATAGCTCTCTCTTGTAAGTCTATGCCAATGCCTAGCAAATACAGAAGTGGATGCTCACGGTCATCTATTGGATGGAACACAGGTCCCCTAATGAGGAGCTAGAGAAAGTACCCAAGGAGCTAAAGGGGTCTGCAACCCTATAGGAGGAACAACGATATGAACTAACCAGTAGCCCCCAGAGCTGTCTCTAGTTGTATATGTAGCAGAGGATGGCCTAGTCAGCCATCAATGGGAGGAGAGGTCCCTGGTATTGTGAAGATCATATGCCCCAGTACAGGGGAATGCCAGGGCCAGGAAGCAGGAGTGGGTGGGTTGGGGAGCAGGGCAGGGGAGGTTTATAGGGGGCTTTAGGGATAGCATTTGAAATTTAAATGAAGAAAATATCTAATAAAAAAAATGAGTGACTTTTTAAAAAAATGAACATTCCATATTCTTTCTAGAATACTTGAGAATAGTTAGCATAAAATTTTCCTGGCTGTCCAAAAGAAAAATTAGTTTTCAAATTACATTTTCTTGGCTTTTTCTCTTTAATGTTTCATTCTACTTGGATTTCTCAAGAAAGTATGAAATTTTCTAGTTCTATTCATTTGCATGCAAAATTCATGATGTCCTCACTTTTAATAGCTGAATAGTGTTCCATTGTCAAATGAACGACATTTTCTGTATCAATTCTTTGGTTGAGGGACATTTGTGTTTTTTTCAGCTTCTGGCTATTACAAATAAGGCTGCTATAAATATTCTTGGAGCACATGCCATTGTGGTATGGTGGGGAATTTTGGGGGTATATGCCCAGGAGTGGTATAGATGAGTCTTCAGGTAGAACTATTTTCAGTTGTCTAAGGAACTTCCAAATTTCCAGAATGGTTGTACCAGTTTGCAATCCTCCAGCAATAGAGGAATGTTCCTTTCTCCACATCCTTGCTTATATGTGCTGTCACCAGAGTTTTTTTATCTTAGTCATTCTGATTGGTGTAAGAAGGAATCTCAAGGTTATCTTTATTTGCATTTCCTTGACTTAAGGCAAAAAGATGGAACTAGAGAATATCCTGAGCAATATATCCCAGACATGAAAGGACATACATGGTATGTACTCACTGTAAAGTGGATATTAGCCAAAAAGTACAGAATACCTAGGATACAACTCACAGCCAGTATGAAGTTTACCATGAAGAAAGGCCCAAATGAGGATTAATCCCACTTAGAAAGGGGAACAAAATAATCATGGGAGACAGAGGGAAGGAGAGACCTGGGAGGGAGATGGGTGGGGGGAGGAGGAAAGGGGGCATGGGCAGGTATGGGGTAGACTAGAGAGAAGCCCAGAGGGCCAGGAAAATGAATGGAAATATGCAGCTGCAGGGAATGGGGGGCAAAGGGAACATATAGAAAGTCCCAGAGATCTGAGATCCTAGAAGCTCTCAGGACTCAATAGAGATGACATTAGCCAAAATGCCCAACAGTGGGGAGGTGGAACATGAAGAGACCAACTCCAGTAGTTAGACAGGCTCCCCAGTGAAAGGATAGGGCCACCCACCCATCTTGAAAATTCTTCCTGTCTAAAGGAAATGCAGGGATAAAACTGGAGCAGAGACTGAAGGAAAGGCCATCTAGTGACCATCACAATTTGGGATCTATCCCTTATGCAGGCACCAAACCCTGACACTTACTGATGCCATGTTGTACTTGCAGACAGGAGCCTAGCATGGCTGTCCTCTGAGAGGCTCTACCAGCACCTGACTGAGACAAATGCAGATACTTATACTCAACCAATGGACTGAGGTCAGGGACATGTATGGAAGACTTAGGGGAAGGATTTAAGGAGCTGAAAGGGATGGCAACCCTATAAGAACAGTATCAACTAACCTGGACCCTTCAGAGCTCCCAGAGACTAAGTCACCAACCAAAGAGCATACATGGGCTAGTTCATAGCCACTGGCACATATGTACCAGAGGACTGCCATGTATGGCCTCAGTGTCAGAGGCTATGTCTAATCCTGTAGAGAATGGATGCCCCAGGGGAGGGGGATGCTGGGAGCCGTTATGGTGGGGATGGGTGGGTGGGTGATTGGGATGGGTTGTGGGTGAGTGCCCCCTCAAAGGCAAAGAGGAGGGAAGATGGGGTGAAGAACTCTTGAAGGGCAGATCAGGAAGGGGACAATATTTAGAATGTAAATAAATAAAATAATTTAATTTTTTAAGAAAGGGATGAATAGCTTTGGATTTCTCAGCCTGACAACAAGTTTAAAAGAGAATCAGAGTATAAAAATTCATAGTTTCTTAATTTCAAACTTTTATCAAACATTTATACTGATTTTTAGGATGAGAGACATCATATTACACATCTTTAAAGTAAAATATGGTGTATTCAAATTAGAAAAAAAAGATTAGACTTGTTTTTTTACTTTCTAATTCTTGATATTTCATCTGAAGGACATAAAAATTTCACTATATTTGCGAATTTCATGTGATGTTTTGAAATATATATTCATTATCAAACTCTCAACTCAAGACAAGCATATGCATCTCCTTCAACATTTGCCATTTTACATGTGTGTGTGGTAAAAATATTGCCATCAGCAATGTTAGTAGATACTGAGAACATTTGTGTACTTTGTTTTACACATGACCATGCTTTCTTTTCTTGTTTCTATATGTCTTTACTCTGTCAATTTGTATAAATAAAAGTTTTATAAACTAATACTGTTCTTGAATTAGGAAGTAAATCTTTTATATTACATAGTAATTTTTTTCATCTAATTGCATGTCTTGAATATTCTTTTTGTTCAATCTTGTTTTTGACTCACAAGTTTCTGATGCCAGTTTTGATAATGATATTTATAATGTTTGTCAGCCACTTCCAGAGCATTGATGCCTAATTAGTGTAATTCAGATGCTAAGTCAACTCTTGCTGGATTCAGAAAGTAAGTCATACGGAAGTCTCTTACTGTGTATTCTAAAGCATTTCAGAATATATCATTACACAGATAATGGTACATATTCATGAAAAATCAGCTAATTAATGCTGGTGAGAATGTGGAGAAAGAGGAACACTTCTCCATTGCTGGTAGGATTGCAAATTGGTACAACCACTCTGGAAAGCAATCTGGCAGTTTCTCAGAAAATTGGAAATAGTTCTACATGAAGAGACAGCAATAGCACTCCAGATCATATACCCAAAAGTTGCTCACCATATCACAAGGACACGTGTTCCACTATGTTCATAGCAGCCTTATTTGTAATAGCCAAAACCTCGAAAAAACCTAGATGTTCCCCAACCAAAGAATGGATACAGAAAATGTGGTTCATTTAACAGTGGAATACTACTCAGCTATTAAAAAATGAATTTTTCAGGCAAATGGATGGAAAAAGAAGATACCATTCTGAGTGAGGTAACCCAGACGTAAAAGGATGTGCATGGAATATACTCACTGATAAGTGGATATTACTCAAAAAGTACAGAATACCTAGGATACAACCCACAGTTCATAAAAAATGTAACAAGCAGAAAGGCCCAAATGAAGATGCTTCAGTCCCACTTAGAAGGGGGAAGAAAGTAATCATGAGATGTAGAGGGAGAGAAGGACCTAGGTAGGAGAGATGAGGAGGAAGGGAAAAGGGGAACAGGATCAGGTATTAGGGGAGGAACAAGAGAGAAGCCCAGAGGGCCAGGAGAATAGCCTTCAGGGTGGGGGACCCTCAAGAAAGTACCAGAGATCTGGGATGTGAGAGAATCTCAGGATTCAATGGGGATGACATTAGCCAAAATGCCCAACAATGTGGAGAAGGGACTCCAATAGATAGACAGGGCCTCAAGTGAAGGGACATGGTTCCTAATCCACAGTCAAATTTTCTGACCCAGGAACCTTGGGTGCTGGCTTCAAATCCAATCCCACAAAACCCAGACGAAACTCAACTCCCAGGTGTTCTAACATGCCCAGGATCACAGGCGAGAAGGTCACAACTTCTGCCACTGGTAGTAACTGGGACCCCCCCCCAGGATTCAGGGACACAGGAACCCGCACCTGGCCAGTAGCATGGCTTCCTTCTGGTCTGAACCTGCACCTGAGCAGACCTGGGGTTCTGGCTCTGCACCTACTCTTAAAATATCTAGAAGGAGCCTGACTCCCAGATGCTCTGAAATGCACAGGATCACATGATCAAAGAGGAAGCTCAACTCCCAGGAGATCAGACACCCAGGAGCACTGGAGCTCTGACACACTCAAGATCAAAGCTGAGGCCACATCTTTCCCAACACCCAGCATAACTGGGACCCCCACAGGAAACACAAACCCCAGACTAGCAAGAGGCACCAGCTCCTTCCAGCTTGCACCTGTGCCAGAGCAAACCCAGAGCTCTGGCTCCCCACCCACCCTGCAACACCCAAGAGAAGTAGAGGGCAGGAAATAATAAAGTTCAGGGCTGAAATCAACCAAGTACAAGCCAAAAGAACTATGGTTTTAGAGTATTGCATTATTCAAAGAATCAACAAAACCAGAAGCTGATTCTTTAAAATAATCAAGAAAATAGATAAACCCTTAGCCAGACTAACCAGAGGGCACAGAGACAGTATCCAAATTATCAAAATCAGAAATGAAAAGGGAGATATAACAACAGAAACTGAGTAAATTCAAAAAATCATCAGGTCCTACTACAAAAGCCTATACTTAACACAACTGGAAAATCTGGATGAAATGGACAATTTTCTAGACAGATACCAGGTGCCAAAGTTAAATTAGGATCAGATAAACCATTTAAGCATCTCCATAACACCTAAAGAAATAACAGTAGTCATTAAAAATCTCCCAACCAAAAAAAAAAAAGCCCAGGACCAGATGGTTTTAGTGCAGAATTCTATCAGACCTTTAAGGAAAACCTAATACCAATACTCTTCAAATTATTCCACAAAATAGAAACAGAAGTAACACTGCCCAATTCATTCTATGAAGCCACAATAATGCTAAAACACACAAATACCCAACAAAGAAAAAAAAAAACTCAATAAAAATAATCAATAAAATTCTCGCAATCTGAATCCAAGAATACATCAAAACAATCATCCATCATGATCAAATAGACTTCATCCCAGGGATGCAGGGATAGTTCAATATATGAAAATCCATCAATGCAATCTAGGCACCAAGGCCTGACACTATTACTGATGTGCTATGATGTGCTTGCAGGCAGGAGTCTAGCATGGCTGTCTTTTATGACACCCTACCTGCAGCTGACTGAATCAGATGCAGACATTTCCACCCAATCATTGATGTGAAGTTAGTTGAATTAGGGGAAGGATTAAGGAAGTTTAAAAAGAGGGAGATCCCATAGGAAGATCAGCAGTCTCAGCTAATCAAGATTCCAGATAGCACTCAGAGACTGAGCCCTCAACCAGGCAGCATCCACAGGCTCTTCCAAGCCCCATTCCCCCCTCCCCAGCCTTTATGTAACAGAGGACTGCCTGGTCTTGCCACAGTAGAAAAAGATGTGCCTAGAGAAACTTGAGGCTCCAGGGAAGGGGAGGCGTGATGTGGGAGAGCACCCTTTCAGAGGCAAGGGGCAGGACGTATGGAATGAGGAACTGGAAGAGTGGACGGGGAGGGGGTTAATGACTTGACTGTAAAAAAAAAAAGTAATTTTAAAAAGCTAATAGGAAAAAAGAATATATATATATATATATATATATGAATATATTTCTGTTGCAGGATTTTCCCTGTCCAATTACATTAGTACAGCAGGAGACCTGTGACTGGACAGGGAAAAGGGAGGTGGAGTGAAGAGCTTCAGAGAAAGGGAACATCTCTGGGGAGAGGAAGGAAGGTTAAGATGGAGGTGGATGTGAACCAGCATGGCTTTAACCAGCCACAGGTAGTTATGATGTCATAGATTAGAATAATTGGAATAACGCTTTTATCATTATCAATTGGTTCTGAAATTATTGTATTGGCATATTGTAAATTCAGAATTTATACATAAGTCTGATTGATTAATTATAAGCTTTTAAGAGTTTTGCTTCTACCAGGTAAATGGGTGTTATGGTGGTTGACTGTGGGGAGGATGGTCATAGCGTGGGGCTGGCATAGCAGCAAAAGTAACTTGGGAGCTCTGGTTCTGCCAGAAAGTTGACAAGTAGAGACAGAGCTAGCAGGACTGCAGTGGAGCCGAGGGTTGCTGGCACAAGCGTGGGAACGTGCTGGTTCATTTTCCATTTTAAATCTATTTACTATAGTGCACCCATGCAGTTTTCTAGTCATTGTGGAACAAAATGAAATGAAGGTTAGATGCTACATCCACTCCAGTAGTGACATGCATGACAGGCCAAAAGCCTGGATGCAATCCTGAGGCGAAGAGTTTCATGGAAATTTAGTCTCCTGGAACTGTGGCATTCCATAGCACATATGCTCCAATTTTGTCCTTGCGAATGGATCTATGTGCTTCCTTTCATTGTTTTGTTATAGGTGCCTCCAAGCAAGGACTTGCCAAATACCTAAGCAAAATCAAACTTTGCTTCCTGGCCTTCACCAATGCCCTAGGTAGTCCTTGAGCCAACCCTGGGCTTGGAATTCAGCAAGAGTGTTGCCTACTCAGTGACATTCAGAATTGCCTTTAGTGTTGTAAGAGAGATAGTGAAAGAAATCAGGCTTTTCTATCTACTACATAGAGTTAGAAATCTCAGGGCAAGCTTAGCAAAATAAGTTTAGAATTCTTATTATAGTTATGTATGACAGGCTACATTACTTATTAGTAGAAAAGTCCCCCACCCTCACCCCCGTACCAAGTCGCTCCCATATACAGGAATTTACAATGGTTTAGGAAGTAGATCTGGCTGTGGTTTTAGAGTATTGCATTATTCATGAGGTTAGCTAGACCAGAACTCCCTAATTAGAACCATGACTTGGGTGTGAAAGTCCTTGTAAAGACCTCACACCTGCCTTCTAAGACTATAGCTGACCTTAGATAGAGCTGACTTTGTCTCAGTTGTTTTATTGCCCAGTTCCTGTCAGTCTTTGTGTTTACATTCCTCTGTTTTGTGTAAGAGCCATTAAGCATCCGTTAACCTCATTTGTACCTTGCCGATGTGTCACCTAACTTTCCTATTTTCTTCTGTATAAAAAGTTTGATGCTTGATTTGACAAATTACACTCAGATCCAGTACCTTCTCTCGTGTCTTATCTGTTTGTTATTTGCCGACTCCTTCACCCATCTGCAACCAGAGACCCGTTCTGCGCAGATATGAGACCCAAAAAAGAGGTCCGTCTGGGACAGTTAGAGTTTTCTCCTCTTGGACCTAACAATCTAAAGCAGAATATGACAAATAGTGGAACAGGTGATACAGAGCAATACAGAGAGAATTACTTCTGCTTCTAGGATGTTTCTGTGAATCAAGATGAGTGGGCACAACCCATAGCTATGAGTAAATAGAAACTGTTAGAGGTTTTTGGAAAGTTCTAAAACTTAGCAAGTAGTAACCTGTTGATAATGGGAAATGCAAAGAAAATAGTTAGTGATGGAATACAGATTCTCAGTTGATTAAGAGCACAGAATAAATGAAACAACACCAAAGAAAATCTGAGAAAACTAAATGAGGACCCATATTCAGAATACCTGATATAGCACAGTTCATGTAGTTCTATGGGAAACTGATTAATAGCTGAACATTGAAATTAGTGATGAATTCAGCTGATGATAAATCCTTCATCATCATTAAGATTAATGATGAATCCTTCCCTCAAAATGATGGAAGATTACAACCTCAATAATCAGACAACTTAATTAAATAAAGTCTTTAGTGAGAAAGGTTTCCTCTTCAGATAATGTTCAAAGACCAATGCGTCTCAGATCCACTCAAAAACTTCTGAAATATTTTCATGGCTCTTAATTCTATTTTTTCACTTCTCTTAATTTCCTAAAATAGGAATATATCATTTACAATTATTGGATATTCTCCTAGAGAAACATGTTTATATGCTGGTAACCAAAATTTCTCTCTCAAAAAGTTCAACTTTCATGATAATATATTATATGAATTATGTAGGACACTGTGATGAATTGATTAAAGTAAGAATTTTATTTTAATTTTAATTTATACAACTTCCTACAAGCATAGTATTTTTCTAGAAAGTTTGCACATAAAAATGAAAACTAGGATATTGTGTTTTTACTTTCTAATATTAGCATATTAACAGAGACAAAGTTCAAACTGAGAATACTTTTATTCCAAATAAGAATAATTAATCTAGCATAAAATTGATTGGAAGTACAATAAATTCAATCCGTGATCTTTCTTGCATCAAAATCCTGTCAATTCTATTAGTAAAAATTGGTCTTTCTAGCCAATAATTATATTTGTTTTCTTAATAGAGATATAGACAAAATTTCACTTTATGCTCTACATGAAACATGGTTTCTTATACATTTATCAAGATGCATTGTTCCAAACTCCATAATTCCTTCAGTACTAATGGATCATAGTGGACATATTCAAAATACTTAACCATTGTATTATGGCAACAAACAAATCAGAACATGCCATTGAGCATTCAGACTTGGTCACAAACAATAGCTGCCTTGCACATATCTGCTAAATTCAATATTTGGCATATATCCTACCGAAGCTACTAGGAATCACTGTCATCTAAGAAAAGTTTCATCTGACTCATCTTTTAGTTTTGATGTAAAAATTATCACAACAGGTCTTCAGCATAGAAAACTGGATCTTTAGTGGTATGCTTCTTACTTATGGCTTCATATCTTTAAAAACACCTGATCTTATGACAGAACCTCTAGAAAAAATAGGTGAAATATCTTTAGATAACTTTATTTCTGTTGCTATGATAAACAACATGACCAGAACCAACTTAGTGTGAAAACTATTTATCTAGCTTATACTTTCTGACCACAGACCATCATTGAGGCAAGTCAAAGCAGAATTCAAGCAGAAGCAGAGTGAGGAATCATAGAGGAGCTTTGCTTACTGGATTACTACCTCTGATTTGCTCAGCTTTCTTTCTTGCAGAGTCTGGGCCCACATGCCTAGGGATAGCACCACTCACAGTGGTCTGGGCCCTCCTATATCAAATAGCAATCAAGAAAATGTCTCTCAGACATGACAATAGACCAATCTGATCAAGGGACTGCTTTAGTTGAAGTTTCTCTTTCCAGATATCCCTTAGTTTGTGTCAAGTTGACCACAGAAGCTATCACAGTTACAGGCTAAAACGAATCTACATTGAATTCCATTGAAAATCCCTTTCCTCTTGAAGTTGTCTCTCTCTATGGGGTCAGTATCAACGGATTTCTCATCATACTCATATATTTCTGTGACTTCTCTCTACTTTTCATCTGTACTATGTATGTACTTCTAAGATCTATTTTTTTCTCTACTAGTGACCTCATCCAAAATATACCAACAAAGTTGGTTTTTCTCCTGTTTCATATTTTCACAGGTGGATATCAAAACCAAATCCTGCCATTGAAATTCCACAACAGTGTAGAATTTTCTCCATCTCTCACCATCTCACATCCAGTCCTGGTTTTGCAACCTTCAATCAGTTAATTACTTTACGTACATTCATTCATTTAATCTTCAGTGAGCACTACCACTGAGCTGCTAACTGATGGCAAGGAAAATAAGAACAGCTTGGTTTCTACCCTCATGAAGAAAAAGATTAAGGATGATGTCTAGATTTTTTTGAATTTTCATCTTACATGAAAATTTGTGAAGTTTCAACTGGAAACATAGGTGATGCCATTTTGTAAACTGTGTGGCATACCATTTTATAATAGTATACATGTTTATCATCTCCTTTCTTTATATGATAGATGAAAAGACCATATGTCATCCATCTATACAAAATGTCTTCCAGCTTGTCTAGGATTGAGAGATGTTCATTAGTAAAAAGAGAATTAATGAATGCTGAAGTGAAAAATACCTAAATATGATAAATTATCCCCTTTGAGAAATATGTTTATATTGATACATGTATGAATGTATGTAGTTATGTGTATGTGTAATGGCTATTCTCAGTTGTCAATTTGACTATATCTGGAATGAATTACAGTACAGAAATGGAGAACATACCTGTGATCTGGATCTTGAGACAGGAAGACACAGGTTTTGATCCAGATCTTGAGGTAGATGATAACATGCTTTAAATCCAGATCTTGAGGCACACCTTTAATCAAAGCCATACCTTCTACTGGAGACCTATATTAGGACAATGGAAGAAGGAAGAGGTTGTTTGTTCTTTGCTTGTTTGCACTCACTTTGCTAGAATATCCATTGGAGACTACTTCTTCAGGATTCCAGCTTATACAGACAACCAGCTGAAACACCCAGCCTCAGGGGACTGAGCAACTACTATATTCTTGGAATTTCCATTCAAAGCTGGCCATTGCTGGATTAGTTGGACTGCAACCTTTACACCATTCAATAAGCTCCTTTGATAGATGATTGATAGATAGATAGATAGATAGATAGATAGATAGATAGATAGATAGATAGATAGATAGATAATTTGGTACCAGAAGTGGTTCTAGAGGAACAAAAGTATGAAAATGAATCTTTTAAATATCTGGAATTGGTTTTATAACTGAAATATCTCCTCTCCTCTCCTCTCTCTCTCTCCACCCCCCCCCACCTGCAGAGTTTGGAGAGAAAGTCCATAGTGGAAACTATATTTCAGACAAAAGAAGTAAATGCCTTTGATTATCTTGATCTAGCAATTGTGAGTCACAACATGAGCTGGTATGTGAAACTTTTGACAAGTTGAGGGAAATATGGAAAATGGTTTTGCTGGTTAGTTGCTCTTAGCATCTGGATAAATTAGTAAAGGATAGGAATGAGCTCCATGATAAAATTAGCTAGCTATAGATACAAATAAACAATCTAAAGGTTTCTTAGTGTGCCCTTGAAAAGAATCTTCTCTCCTGCAGCCATAGAGCTCAAGTTGCCAAAAATCAAACTGGAGCCCTTATAAGATTGGCTGAGTTACATCAAAAATTCAAGTCTCAGCTATTCAGGGTGTCAGCAGCTAAAGTAAAGGCGTTAATTGGCAAAGAATGAGATCCTATAATTTGGGATAGGGATGTATGGGAGGACACTATTGAAGCTGAAAACTTTGAGCCCCTAGATTTTCAAGGGTTCATCTTACCTAAAGAAGTAACACCCTCAGCTCAATCCCTTGAAATATTGCTCTTTTCACCTGAGGAAATTAATCTTTCATTGTCTGCTAATCCAGCAGTGGCTTTCTCTGAAGGAAATGTCAGATAATACAATACTGATGCCCCTCAAAAACCACCAAGAGTTGCCTCTAGACCTATAACCAAACACAATGCAAAGCAGGCCCCTAGAGGGAAAGTAGAAAATGTAGTCAATGAGGAGGTGTGCTACACTACTAAGAAGCTTAATTATTTTGCTAATTCATTCAAGCAGACATCTGGGGACTATGTGTAGGAATGAATTTTAAGGGTATGGGATAATGTAAAAAGGAACATAATACTAGATTGGGCTTAGTTTATTGATATGGGCCCTCTCAGTGGAGATTCTAGATTTAATATGGAAGCTTGCACAGTTATAAAGGCGATCTCAAAACTTTGTTTGAATGATTGACTGAAGCATTTATCCAAAAATAGCCTACTAAAATGGAGTTAGAAATGCCTGGTATTCCTTGGCTTGGTGCTATTGAATGAATTTTAAGGCTCAGGGAAACTGTAATGCTGAGAGTTACAAATTGTAAGAGTGGATGGGTATGCTGTGTAAAATCTAATCTTCCACATTGGGAAGGCCCAGAAAACATGCCTTTCAGAAATCTTCTAAGACAACGCAAAATGGTAAGAGGTGTACCAGCACATTTGAAGAGCTTTGTTGTCATTCTTTTCCTTATACCAGACCCTACAGGTTGGAGTCTCTGCTGCTCAATTGGATGAATAAAATGCAGTGGGTTTAATTGGACCCCAAGGTATCAGGGGCCACATGGCAGCACTGAATTTCCAGAGGCAAGGTGATCATAGTTATGATAATGGGCAACACAGACAAAACAGCATTCATCAGTGTTCAGCACAGGCAAGGCAATTTTATAATAACATGGCTTGTATGAACATTTGGTACTAGCTAATCTATTATGATGTTTCCAGGCATGTAATAGATAAGGAGCCTACTGCATTTCTGTTTTATTTGTATAAACAGAAAATTTTTCAAACAAATGAAAGGCTACATTGGATCATGGCAAAAGACAACTATACTGACAGCACAAACTGAATGGAACTGAACTCTAATACATTCCCTGATCTCAAATGAACTGTACTCCCTGAACTCAAATGAACTGTACATGCTGAACTACCTTCCCCTGACACACTGTTTGCTGCTCTTAAGTAGCCTTTCTTTCATGTCCTTGTGAGAGTTGAGTGTATTCTATCTCTGACTCATTCTGTCAGATCATTCTCTGATTTGCCACTTTGCCCCTCAATTAGACTTCACTTTCAAATATGGCTACATCCTTTTACAAATTAACTTCACTTTAATTGTTTGGGATTAAATATGTATACTAAGGGCATGTCTGTAGTCCAGTCAAGTTCAGTTCATGGAATTCAGAGGCAGTTGCCTCAAGCAGGGCAATTCAGTGAGAAGCTGAAAGGAAAAAGTTTGAATCAGTCAGCTTGGAGAGGAGTTTTGAGCCAGAACAGCTGAGCTGAACCAGCCAGCCAGAATTCAGAAAGAACTTTTTAAAAGTGAGCTTTATTTAGCAGTAAGCCTCCAAGAAACAGTTATATTTTGTAGATAAAAGTTACTTTTACATCAGCAACCAAGACTGAGATCCAGTTGTAGCACCTTCCCTAGGGTGATCACCCAGTAATCTGGTTGCTGGTTGACTGTACTGGGCTACTTACTCTGTGGAAAGGACAATATTTTGTCCTTACTGGAATAGATACTTATTCTAGTTATGGATTTGCCTTTCCTACATATAATGCCTCTACCAAAACCAGCATCCATAGGCTTATAGAATGCCTTAATTCACTGCCATGGTATTCCACACAGTACGCTTCTGACCAAGCCATAAAAATTTTACAGCCATAAAAATGTGATAGTATACCTACTATCATGGAATCCTCTGGTCTTACCATGTTTCCTACCATTCTTAAGCAGCTGGCCTGATAGAAAGATGGAATGGCATTCTAAATGTAATTGAGGAAAATACGTAATAATAAAAAATATATTAAAAAAAAAAAAGAAAGATGGAATGGCCTTCTTAAGTTACAGCTACAGTGCCAGTGAGGTGGTAGCAGCATAGATGGCTGGGGCAGGGCTCATCATACTCTTTGAAATAGCATCTGATATATGATACAGTTTCTCCCAGAGCTAGGATCCATGTGTCCAGGACAAAAAAGGTAATAGTCCCATTTGCTATCACTCCTAGTGACCCACTAGGGAAGTTTTTGCTTCATGTCTCTGCAACCCTAAGTTCTGTCGACCTAGAAGTTTTTGTTCCAGAGTTGCTCATTCCAGGAGCCACAACAGACATTCTTTTGAATTGGAAGCTCAGAATTACCCCTGGCCATTTTGGCCTTCTAATACCCTTAAACCAACAAGCTAAGAAAATAATAACAGTGAGGAGGGGTGATAGATCCAGATTACCATGAGGAAATTGGTAATTGTGGAAATGCCTCTCCATAATAAAGTTAAGAAGGACTATGTCTGGAGGGTAGAATATTATTTAGGACATTTCTTAGTGCTACCATGTCCTGTGATTAAAATCAAAAGGAAACTACAACAGCCTAATCCAAGAGGAATGACAAATGGCACAGACCAATCAAGAATGAAGGTATGGGTCACTCCTCCAGAAAAAACCCAAGACCTGCTGAGATGCTTGCAGATGGTGGGGGAAATAGAGAATGGGTAGAAGAAGAAGGTAATTATAAATATATCTGAGGCCATGTGAACAGTTTCAGAAACAAGGATTATAATTGACATGAATGCTTCTGTTGTATTTTATTTAAAAACATTTGTACAGATATTTGTCTTTTCTATCTACTTCTTTATCATATTTAAGTTTGAGATACTAAAAGGATGTTCTCCAAAGGACATTGCCACCTATTCTAAATTTACAATGCATTTATGGTTATATGAGGGATATATATGTGTGTGTGTGTGTGTGTGTGTGTGTGTGTGTGAGAGAGAGAGAGAGAGAGAGAGAGAGAGATATGGTTATATCATATTATGCATACTATTAAGACCTGGTTATTGTTCGTGTGTTTGAAGTTGTACAAGGAATAGTTATGTCATTTGGAAATAAGGAGATATGATTGTGTGTCAAGTTGACAAGGGATGAATTGTGGTGGCTATTCTCAGTTGTCAACTTGACTATGTCTGCAATGAACTACAGTCCAGAAATGGAGGACAAACCTGTTATCTGGCAGAAGAACACAGGTTTTGTTCCAGATTTTGAAGTGGATGACAACATGCCTTTAGTCCAGGTCTTGAGACATAGCCTTCACCTGGGCCATTCCTTCTGCTGGCAACCTATATAAGGACAATGAAAGAAGGAAGAGGTCGGTTGTTCTTCACCTGTTTGCACTCACTTTGCCAGCACATCCATTGGAAACCCACTTCCTCAGGATTCCAACTTTTATACAGAAGACCAGCTGAAACACCAGCCTTATCATTCCAATAAACTCCATATGTATAGATGTAAATAGATAGATTAGATAGATGAGAGAGAGAGAGAGAGAGAGAGAGAGAGATATGATAAAGATAGAGATAGATTCATTCTATAAGTTCTGTGACTCTAGAGAACCCTGACTGATTAATTCAGCATGTATGTTATCAAGTTCCCACTTCAGGTTTGTAAAAGTAATTAGAAGTTATTAATCATTTTCCCATTCCATTGTCAAGAATCCATGAATAGAACACACCAATGACTCAATATTTCGCTGAGAACGAATCAGTATCTTTGAGCTGAAGTAAACCTTGAGTCACCAGCAGTTTGGTTAATTTGAAAAAGAATATGTGTCTCTTTTGTTTGTTATTTTTAATGAACCCTCTACCTTATGAAGTGTCTGATTTGTTCTTAAATAGCAGCATGAGCATCAGGTAACTGAGAGCATACTTGGCTTTTGCAAACAACATAATACTAGATCAATCTTCTAGAAGCAAGGCTTCCCAGACAATAGAAAGAAGTCACTTGTCAATGCACATAACAAGACAGACTGATGATGTACCCAAGCAGAATTCCTATAGTTGACACTAAGGAATATGTATTGGAATAAATTATTTATTCATCTTTGTACCTGAGAGGATGTTATTATCTTTCTAAGTGTTAAATATCAACTTGCAATAAAAATCTGAAATAATGCCAAGAGAAAATGAACTGTATGAACTACACTTTGAAGCAATACTTATTTCTAAAGCATTCTGTAACCTGGTTATTGCTTTCTAGATTTTTATAAAAATAGCATGATCACTGTATTCTCACTGCCAAGGATATTGGAAAAGTTCAATGAGAGTGAAGGGAATAAAATAACTGATGGGATGTTTACTGTGCAAATCTCAGCTCAACAAATAATGCAATATTACTTCTTTTCACTAATTCATATTTTATGAGAACTATATTTAAATGTGTTCTTTCTTCTCTGTTGACTTTGATTATACTTAAGAGAATCTAAAACACTCAGAAAACATTTGTACTTATTTATCTCAGTAAACTTACTAATTTATTTAGCAGAATATGTCTGATTTATCTTTATCTACTCCCTGAATACAAAGTAATACTACTTTGATATTTGTTGGCTACCTTGACTACATTTGTGGTATTATTTGTGATTGCTAATGAAGGACAGATTTGTTCTTATTCATTCTCTAAAAGAAAAAATAGCTTAATTGAAGACTTGTGAGGTTTTTTCCATTTTTTATTGTTATTTTATTCTTTACATTTCAAATGTTATCCCCTTCCCCAGTTTTCCCTCCACACGCCCCCTATCCCCTCCTCCCTCCCACTGCCTCTATGAGGTTGCTCCCTCACCCGCCCACCCACTCCTGCCTCAGCGCCCTAGAATTCCCCTATCCTGGGCATCAAGTCTCCACAGGACCAAGGGGCTCCCCTCCCAGCGATGTCAGATAAGGCAATCCTCTGCTACATATCCAGCTGGAGCCATGGGTTGCCCCAACTCCCGTGTACTCTTTGGTTGGTGGTTTAGTCCCTGGAAGCTCGGTGGGGGGTGGAGGGTCTGGTTGGTTGATACTGCTGTTCTTATTATGGGGTTGCAAACCACTTCAGTTCCTACAGTCCTTGCCCTAACTTCTCCGTTGGTGTCCCCGCACTCAGTCCAATGCTTGGCTGTGTACATCTGCATCTGTATTGGTCCAGCTCTCAGGGGACAGCTAAACTGGGCTCCTGTCAGTAAGCACTTCTTGGCATCAGCAATAGTGTCTGGGTTTGGTGTCTTCAAATGGGATGGATCCCTAAGTGGGGCAGTCACTGGATGGCCTTCCCTTCAGTTTCTGCTACACTCTTTGTCCTTGCATTTTCTTTTGGCAGGAGGAACTCTGGATTAATATTTTGAGGCCCCCTCAGCTGGCGGCCATGCCTATCAGGTTCCCAGGTAGCCTCCCATCCAAGTACTAACCAGGCCCGGCCCTGCTTAGCTTCTGAGATCAGACGAGGTCGGGCAAGTTCAGGGTGGTACGGCCATAGACCAAAATATGTATATTTAAGTACTGTTTAGACATTAAATGTTTAAGAGCACAGGCTTATCTTCCTAAGGACGCATTCACATGGTGACAGACAACGATCTGTGGCTCCAGTTCCAAAGGATCCAGTCTTCTGGTCTCTATGGTTACCACATTCATGTATTGCTCTTGCATGCATGAAGATAAAACACTAATATATAAATTAATCCCTAACAAAATAAATTGTGACATATCTCAAACAGCGTAAAACACCCAAAACTTTGTCTCAACTGTCCAAACGTTCTCAGAAAGGCTCATAGCCACTTAGCCTGTAGAAATCAGTCAGCACACAGACATATCAGGGCTAAGCAAATTTTGAGTATGAGAGTGATTTCTCTGTATCTATCCTTTCTCAGAGATTTTGAAATGTAAAACTGTTGCTGATTTGTAAACTTAAATTTCTTGTTTGAGCTTTTTATACCATAAAACTTCTCAAAATGTGTTTGGGTTTTCTACATTACTTTGGCCTCCCTGATTCCAGCTTTTTAAAATGCCATGAGTGAGAAATGAAAGAAGGAAAGCAGCATTTTAAAGTGATTGTCATTGGAAGAAATATCAGCAAACATTTAAAAAAAAAAAAACTATGAGGAATGGCAAAGAAATAATAAAGCCTGTTAATTTGGAAAGATCAATAAACTTAGTGACAGACAAGTCAAGAAGAGAGAATTTTCAAACTATAACAAAATATTTTAAAAATCTCATAGACCAGTTTTGCAAGAAACTCTGCTAAAAAATTTCCCATCTGAGCTGAAATTAAACACCCCCTTGGAAGCCAAATTATTACAAACTCACAAAGGATTAAGTATACTTATATCTACTAAATTAATTTAATAATAATTTTCAGCTTTCAACAAAAAAGCCAGGAAGCCCAGATATCTTCACTGAAATCTATCAAGAACTTTTAAAAAGATACTTATTCTTCACAATATTTCAGCAAATAGAGGCAGAAGACTGAGTCATATAATTACATCAATGTTAACCTTGTGCCCAAACCAGAAATGGATGATAAAAGTACAGAAACTAAAAATTATATTCTCTTATGAACATGGATTTAAAAACACAGTGAAACACTAGCAAATATAAAATTATTACCAAGATATACATATTTAACTAGTGTGCATATATTAGAATTCTCACAATATTTTAATATTCCCAAAATATAAGTACTTAATATTCAATCCACCAACATCTGAGTATATAACTGTGGTATAGAGGCATTTTATAAGATATTACACAACAATGAGAATAGTGATCTATAAATACATGCAGCAATATGGATGAAAATCACAATGTCAAATTAAAGAAGACAAACATTCTCTATTGTTGCCTTGGTATAAAATACAACAGCTACTATAGTTTAGGACTCTGATCAGTCTTGATGGTTAATGGGATAGAACATGAATGGAAACATATACTTAGGAACTTAGACTCTTACTTTGGGTGGTGGCTACATTAATGTGCTCACTTTGCAAAAAGCCATAATTCTGTACACCTTAGTGAATTTTTAATACATTTTATAAATCCCCTCAAAGATAAAATACTGAGATACTGTACTGCAAGTATTGAAGATGTTAGTAACTAGCTATAAGAACGCACACTACCTAAGTTTAAAACTGAACTTTCAAATTTATTTTAATATACCAAAGGCTATTGTGAGGAGAAAGTAAGGTCAAAAGACATGGAACATGACAAGTTTATAAGTATTAATTTTGACACCTATGTGATGAGACTCAGACTTGTTTGTCAGAATAGAAAAATGAATGATATATTACCTCTTTCTAATTACTCTTTGTATTATTTATACAGCGAATAATCATCGTAAGTGCAGTCAACCAAGAGTTCATGTGTTTATGTACAAGCACCTCATGCCATGACTACCAAGTAAATATGAAATGAAATAAGATAAAATAAAATTTGCCTCCATGTGGTGACAAAGAATGCCAATGCTATTTTTGTCTGTGTGCCCTGGTGAGAGAATTATTACCATTGTCAACCTGTCTGCTAATACTGTACGTGGAGAAGGGGGTTTTGTGGGGGTAGAATTTTTGGATAGAAGAAGAAGCTCAGAAGACTCCTGCAGTGAATTAAGTGGTAGGAGGAAGGATGCATTACAAAGATAATTTGTGAAGTTCCATGCCTGTGAGCATAAACAAGAAGAATTATGGGCTAAAAATGTGTAGAATTTTGTTTTGTCAAGCAAGACTAAGCACAAATATAAAAATGGTATAAAATCTAAAATTAAAAAAATAATTGTAGTTATTTGGAACACACACACATATACACATACTTATATGTGTGTGTGTGTAAATTATTATGATAAATAAAATAAATGGAATAATCTTGATCTTACAGAACAAAGGCTCCTTTTAACCCTGAAATGTGATCTGTCCTGGAGAACATTCTGTGTGCACTTATTTGCTGATGAGTAGAATGTTCTGTACCTGTCTTTTGGTCTATTGGTTTCCTTATCGATTTTCAGTCTTCTATTTACTTTCTAATTTTCTGTATGGATTATCTATCTATTATTAAGTATGTGTTATTGAAATGCCCAAATCTTATTATATTGATGTTTATTTCTCATTTCAGTTCTGGAAATGTTTGCTTTATATACTTAGATGCTTTAATGCTGACTACATACATATACATTTATATTTTTAGTTGTTTTCTGTCAAATTGATGCTTTATCATTATGCCATTATATAAAGTTATTTGTGTCTCTCCTTACAATTTGACCTTGACTATTTCATTTGATATAATTATAACCGTGCTGCTCTAATTATTCACTATTTTCATGGAGTGTTTTTCTGTCACTTCTCTTTCAATTTCTACTTGTTTAAAAAACTAAAGTTAAGCCCTTGTAGGTGGTATATCATAGGATATTGTTTTGTCCTATTTTTAAAGCATTCACATACATCTCCATGTCTCTTGACCAGTGAGTCTTATCTATTTATAATGATAATCATTATTTTTATATTTTCATTGCCCTTTTAATTAATTCCTTAATATACTATATTTTGGTCATTTTTTACACTCTCCAACTCTTCCCATATGCTCCAAACCTTCCTACTCATCTAACCTCATGTAATTTCTATTTTTTAAAAAAAAGACAACAAAAAACCCACAAAAAAATAAAGGAAAGAAAATTAATAGGACAAAGAAAATCCCAAAACAAAAGAAAAACTACACACACACACACACACACACACACACACACACACACACACACACACGGAAAAAAAGAACATGCTGTCCAGTTTGTGTTCAGCAATGATTCCTGAGAGTGTGGCTTGTCCTAGAGTGTGGTTGATACAACCAGGGTTGTTTCGCTGGAGAAAACTGATTCTTATCTTGCCCAGCAGGTATCCTCTACCTTCTTGGTGAAGTGTGGGACTTTTTACCTTCTCAGTGCTGAGATTTTTGTCTAGTTTGAACCTGTGTAGTTCATGTTCATACTATCACAGGTCTCTATCAGTTCATTTATGTATTGGTCCTCTTGTGTCTGGAAGATGCTGTGTGGAAGATCCACACGTTTGGCTCCTACAATCTTTACTCCTCCCCTTCTGCATAGATATCTGATTAATGAAAATAGGAGTTTTATAAAAACATCCCAATTAGGGATGACTGGTCCAAAGTCTCTCACTTTTGGCACATGATCCAGTTGTAGGTCTCTGTAACCATTCTAATCTACTGCAAGATAAAACTTCTCTGAAGAGGCCTGAGCAAAGCACTGATATATGGGTATATCAGTATGTCATATGAGTCATTTTATTGCCATGTTCCTTTAACGGAATAATAATATAAGGGTTGTTTCCCTAGGACCACATACTTCTAGTCATATGTTCTTTACTACTTTAGCAGTATCAGGTATGGGTTCCATCTTTAAGTCCAAACAAGAACGTTTGGTGGCTGCCATAACATTTGTACCACTATTTCACCTGTGCATCATATAGTATAAACTACAGATCTCAATTATAGGTCATTGAGTTTGTAGCTGGGATGAATACCTTTCTCATCTAGTAGTGTGCAGAGTACTTTTCAGCACCATGAAAACTGTCAGTAAGGATGAAACTTCTGGTTAGACACCAGCTTGATTTCTCCAAGTTTAATAGCATAAGAAGTTGTGTCTTCAGCTATAGGGTCTTGCCATCATTAGGTACAACAGAAAATCCAGTATCTTTGGCAACTGTCGGTAGTGTTTAGGGAGGTCTATTAGACCCATTTGGCCAATGACTCAACAAGTATACCACTGGAGGTTTTACTTGGTGGAATAAGATGTCCAGTTTGAATATTCTCTTCCTATTACACTGTGACTCTATTTAACTTCCTTTTATATGTGTATATATTTTCAGAAGTACCTACAGTAATAGATTTCCATTTGACTTTCCAAAATGGCTTTAATGTTAGTTAACCCTTTTCATATTCCTTTCTTTACTCTACAATTTCCTCCCCTTCCTCGTTTAATCTTCCTCTTCTAGTTTCCCTTTTATCTCTTTATAACACTATATGCTACTTCTCATTCCTTAGACAATCTCATCTTCTCCTCATCCATTACTAATTATCTACCCTCTGTGGTTATTTGGATTATAAACCACATATTTAAAACTTAAAAGCTAACATGTAAATTTAGAAGAAAACATAACACTGGAAAGAGAGGCCCATTGGACACGCAAACGTTATATGCCCCAGTACAGGGGAACGCCAGGGCCAAAAAAAAAAAAAAAAAAAAAATGGGAATGGGTGGGTAGGGAAGTGGGGGGAAGGGTATGGGGGACTTTTGGGATAGCATTGGAAATGTAATTGAGGAAAATATGTAATAAAAATATTAAAAAAAGAAGAAAACATACATTTGTCATTTTGAATCTGGGTTCTCTCACTTAAGATGATTGTTTCTAGCTCCATGAATTTACCTAGGAATTATATTTCATGTCTCTTAATAGCTGAATAATATTACATTACATGCAAATTTGCCATATTTTCATTATATATTCATGTTTATGGGACTCTAGGATATTTTGCATTTCTAACTAAATAGAGCAACGATGGATATAAAGGAACAATTATCTCTTTAGTAAGCTGTAGAGTCGTTTGGGTATATGCCCAAGAGTTGTATAACTGGATCTTGACATAGGTCTATTTCAGATGTTTATAGATGTGTGGAATTGTATGGGTCTGTTTTTAAGCCAATACCATGCTGTTTTTACTATGGTAGATATGTAATAAAATTTGAAATCTGGAGTTGTGATGCTGCCAGTAGTTTTTTTATTATACAGGATTGTTTTAACTATCCTGTTTTTGTTTTTATTTTTTATTTTGTTATATATATTTTGTTATATTTGGATATATATATATATATATATATATATCCAAATAGAATTTAAGATTCATTTGTATCAGTTGTTTCTGTGAATAGTTGCACTGGAATTAAGATGGGGACTGCATTGAATCTGTAGGTTGCTTTTGGTAGGATGGCTATTTTTAATATATTTATCCTACTAATTCACAAGTATAGGAGATAGTTTAATCTCATGGTGACTTCTTCAATTTCTTTCTTCACTGACTTAAAGTTTTTGCTGTGAAAATATTTAATTACTTGATTAGAATGATCTCAAGATAATTATGAGGCTATTGTTAAAGGTACTATTTCCATTCTCAGTATGTTTGCCATCTGAATATAGGAAGGCTATTTATTTTGTATGTTAATTTTGTGTCTTTCTACATTGCTGAAGGTGTTAATCAAGTGTAGTAGTTTATTGATGTGGTCCTCATGGTCTTTTATGTGTAAAATCAGATAACTATATTTTGACATTTTTGTTTCCTTATTGACATCTTATTGACCTCATTCAGTTGTCTAAGTGCTCTAGTCTTCAAGTACTATATTGATCAGGTATGGAAAAGGTGAATGTCTTATTTTGTTCCTGCTTTTAGTGGAAATGCTTTGAGTTTTTCTCTATTTAGGATGATGCTGGTTATAGACTTGTTGCAAGTTACCTTTATTAAATCTCTTGTATCCCTAGTCTCTACAGAATTTTTATTCTGAATGTGGGTTTTCTCAAAGGCCTTTTTTTTCCTTGTCTAATGAGATAATCAAGATGTGTGTGTGTGTGTGTGTGTGTGTGTGTGTGTGTGTGTGTGTGTTAGTCTGTTAAGTCTGTTTATTTGCTGGTCTTATATGTATTTATATGAATTTCTGGGAAGACTTTTTTCCCATTCTGTTTGTTGTTTCTCCATTTTTCCATCTCATGAAGCTGAATCTGTGGATGGTTAGTTGGCTTTATTGCCTGGAGTCCTACTCAGAAAACCCTTACCTTGTTGAAAGATGCTTTCTTTTTTCCATTGCATGTTTTGGCTTCTTCAAAAATCAAATGTCTGTATGTATGTGGGTTTACTTCTGGAGCTTTGATTCTATTCCATTGATCAACCTGTTTTTCTTTTTAAAGATTTATTTACAGTGAGTACACTGTAGCTATACAGATGGTTTTGAGCCTTTATGTGGTTGCTGGGAATTGAATTTTAGGACCTCTTCTCGCTCCGGTCAACCCTGCTCATTCAGGTCTGCCGGCTCAATCTGTTCAACTCTGCTCTCTCAGTCCCTGCTCACTCCGGCCCAAAGATTTATTTATTATTATACATAAGTACACTGTAGCTATCTTCTGACACACCAGAAGAGGGCATTAGATATCATTACGGGTGGTTGTGAGCCACCATGTGGTTGATTTTTGTATCCATTCACTTTGCTGAAGGTGTTTATCAACTGTAGGAATTCTCTGGTAGAATTTTAGGAGTCACTTATGTGAAGATTATTACATGATACTATTATACCACCTGCAAATAGTGATACTTTGACTTCATACTGTCTAATTTGTATCTCATTGATTTCCTTTAGTTTGAATATTGCTCTAGCTAGAACTTCAAGTACTATGTTGAAGACAAATGGAAAGAGTGGGCAGTCTTGTCTTCTCCCTGATTTTAGTAGAATTGCTTTAAGCTTCTCTCCATATAATTTGCTGTATTTGGCCTTTAATATGTTTAGGTTTGAAACTTGTATACCTGATCTCTCAAAGACTTTTGAGATAAAGGGTATTGAATTTTGTCAAAGGCTTTTTCAGCATCTAATAAGATAATCATGTGTTTTTGGTTTTGGTTTTGGTTTTGGTTTTTGTCTTTAGGTTTGTTTATATGGTGGATTACATTGATGGATTTTCATATATTGAGCTGTCCCTGCACCCCTAGAAAGAAGCCTATTTCATGGTGGTTGATGATTGTTATGTGTCCTTGGATTACGTTTGCAAGTATTTTATTGAGTGTTTTTGCATCAAAGTTCATAAGGACATTAGTTTTCAATTCCATTTCTTTGTTGAGTCTGTATGGTTTAGGTATCAGGGTAACTGTGTCTTCATAGAATGTGTTTGGTGGTTTTATTTTATTTTATGGAATAATTTGAGGATTGTTGGTTTTAGCTCTTTGAAAGTCTGAGAATTCTGCAAAAAAACCATTTGGCCCTGGGCTTTTTTTGTGGAGAGGGGAGACTTTTAATGACTGCTTCTATATCTTTAGGGTTTACAGAAGTATTTAAAGTGTATACTTGATTTTAGTGATATATATCTATCACGAAAATCTTCCATTTCATTAAGATTTTCCAATTTTGTGGAGTGCAGGCTTTTGAAGTAAGACCTAATGATTCTTTGAATTTCCTCACTGTCTGTTGCTATATATCCCTTTTCATTTCTGATTTTGTTGATTTTGACACTCTCTATGCCTTTTAGTTAGTTTGCCTAAGATTTTTTTCTATATTGTTGATTTTCTCAAAGAACCAGCTCCTGGCTTTGTTAATTCTTTGAATTATTCTCTTTGTTTCTAATTTATTGATTTCAGCCCTGAGTTTGATCATTTCCTGCCCTTTATTTCTCTTGGATATGACTGCTCTTTTTCCTCAAGAGCTTTCAGGTGTGCTTTTAAGTTGCTAGTATGAGATCTCTCCAAACTTTCCTCTAATACTGCTTTAATTTGTTCCATACATTTAGCTATGTTGTGCTTTCATTTTCATTAAATTCTTAAGTATTATGTATTTATTTCTTTTTTGACCCAGTGGTCATTGAGTAAAGGGTTGTCAGTTTTCATGAGTTTGTAGGCTCTCTGTTGTTTCTGTTGTTCAGCTTTACTCAATGGAGGTCTAATAAGCTACTGGAGGTTATTTCAATGCTATTGTATTCGTTGAGGCTTGCCTTGTGACTGACTGTATGGTCAGTTTTAGAGAAGGTTCCATGAAGTGCTGAGAAGAAGGTATATATTCTTTTTGTTTCTGGGTGAAATGTTCTATAGATATCTTTTAAGTCTATTTGATTCATAGTCATTGTTAGCTTTATTATTTCTCTGTTTAGTTTCTGTCTCAATGACATGTCCATTAGTGAAAGTAGGGTGTTAACATTTCCCACTATTGTGTGTGTTTAGATGTGTGATTTAAGCTTTAATAATGTTTCTTTTACAAATGTGGTTATCTTTACATTTGGGGCATATGTGTTCAGAATTGAGACATCATCTTGGTGGATTTTTCCTTTGATAGGTATAAAATGTTCTTCCCCATCTCTTTTGATTTCTTTTGGTTGAAAGTCTATTTAATTAGATATTAGGCTGGCTACTCCAGGCTTCCTTCTTGGGTTCATTTCCTTGGAAAACCTTTTTTCCATCCCTTTATTTTATTGTGTGTAGCAGAATGAAGGGTCCTGTTTTCACATCTGTTCTGTAAGCCTGTGTCATTTTATTGGTAAATTGAGTCCATCAGTGTTGACAGATATTAATGACCAGTAAATGTTAATTTGCATTATTGTGACATTGGTGCTGTGTGTGTGTGTGTGTGTGTGTGTGTGTGTGTGTGTCTGTGTGTCTGTGTGTGTGTGTGTGTGTGTGTGTGTGTGTGTGTTTTCTTCCCTTTCTTTGTTTTTTTCTGGTGTGGGGTTATTTCTTATGTTTTATTGGGTGTAGTTAGCCTCCTTAAGTTGGAGTTTTTCTTCTATGATTTTGTTGAAAATGTTTTCTGAGCCTTATAGCTAGAAATCTTCTCCTATTCCTATTATTCTTAGGTTTGCTTTTTTCATATTGTCCCAGATTTCTTAGCTGATTTATGTCGTGAACTTTTTAGATTTAGTATTTTCTTTGACTGGTATATCAATTTCTTCAATCGTATCTTCTATATCTGAGGTTCTCTCTTCCATTTCTTGTATTTTGTTCATAATGTTTACCTCTGTTGTTCCTGTTCTCTTCCCTAGGTTCCCTTGGTTTGTGTTTTCTTTATTGCTTCATTTTCCATTTTCTCTTTTACTCATTTCCTTCTCCTATTTGATTTTACTTTCCTGTGTTTCTTTTAGAGATTTATTCATTCCTTTTTACAGGTCTCTGTTATATTTATAAGATTGTGTTCAAAGTTATTTTCTTGTGCTATTGCTGAATTTAAGATATCCAGGACTTGCTGTAGTAGGGTAGCTGGGTTCTGGTGGTGTCATATGCCTTGGCTCTTGATGTGTCCTTTAACTCTCTAGTTGTGCTTGGTGTTGACTTGATGTTCCTTATAACAGCAGGACTCCTAGGGGAAGGCAGGCATAGCCTGACAATGGATCTGATGGAACAGCTCACCTCTTTGCTCACCTCTGCTGTCTGTGGCCCAGATGATCTTCACTGTCAGGGAATTGGGGGGTGGGGAAGGGAATGTTTCTGGGATGTCTGAAGGCCTCCTCAGGAAAGCAGGATGCTCCTGGGGTCCCTACAAGGCTCTTGGAATGGCAGAAAGAGCTGTGGGCCTGGCAATGGAAGTCAAGGGGCTATGGGCAACTCACCTCTGCTGGCTCAGATTTTTCCTAGTAAAGTTTATTTTCGTGTTCTTGTGTTACTTGTACCTTGATAGACATCTTTTTGAGGTTAAAAAATTTTCTTCTACGATTTTTTGAGAGTATTTTCTGTACATTTGACCTAGATTACTTCTCCTTCCTCTATTTCCATTATTCTTATATTTGTTCTTTTCATAGTGTGCTAGATTTCCTTATTGTTTTCTACCACAAGTCTTTTAGAGTTAACATTTTCTTTGACTGATGTATCATTTCTTTTATTGTGTTTTCAATGCCTTGTTTCTCATTTCAATCTTGTATTCTGTGGGTAAAGCTTTCCTCTGAGATTCCTGTTCAAGTTTCTAAATTTTTCATCTTCATATTTTCATCAATTTAGATTTTTCTTTATTGATTCTATTTTCATTTTCAGATCTTAAACTGATTTATACATTTCCTTCCATTATTTGCTTGTCTTTTCACATATTTCTTTATAAGGTTTGGTCATTTCTTCTTTGAGGATCTCTATCATAATTATAAAGTCTATTGTGAGGTCTTTTTCTGGTGTTTCATATATGTTGGAATACTAGGGCCTGCTGTGGTAGGGTTCCTATGTTCTAGTGGAGATGTATTGTTTTGGTTTTAATTGGTTGTGGTTTTACTCTGGTATCTAGGCATCTGGGATTAGAAAGATTGTAATTCTAGGTACTAATATCTGGTATTGTGGTTATTGTGTATGAGCTTTGCTCCTTGGATTCTCTTGCCCTCTCTAATTCTGAGTGCAGTAGCTGTGTTTTGCCTGGCAGGAAATTCATCTGGGATTCTGATAGGTGTAACCCCTGAGGGTTCTTGGTAAAATGTGTTTCTAGGTATTAGGAATTGACACTTAGGAATGGGTATGGGCTTGAGAGGAGGGCTGAAATGGTTGATAGTACAGTGGAAAGCAGGGTATTGCACCAGATTCTTCTTAGTTCCCTAGAAATAGAGGTAGAAATAGAGGTAGAAAAATGGCAGAAGGTCTGCTACAGAGCTGGGGATGGGTCTGAGGGATTGGGCTTGGTGACACAGAGAAATAGGTGACACTTTGCTTTTTTCACTGACAGGAGTGGCCTTTGAATTCTCAGGAAGTATCTGCTGGAGTTTAGAGCTGGGATAAAACAAGGAGTGGGAGAAAGGAAGATAGGAGGGAAAGATCAATGTGATCTACTAGATATGGGAGCAGGAAGGAAAGGGAGGCCTCAGAAAAGGGTCTTCTTTAGAGCTGAGGTAAGAGCGTGGGGATTTGAGCTGAGGGAGAGTTGCAGTTAGCTTGCCTGCTTGCCTGGCTTGAATCATGAATCATTTTTGCATTCTAAGAACATGTTTTCAGAGTCTGAACTCAGATGTACCTTCTCACTAAGATGTGATGTATGTAGGTGGGAATGCTAATTAGAACTGTTCAGACTAGATTTGTTTTAATCAGAATTGTGTCTTATGTTACTGTGCTGTAAAAAGTTGATGAAATACTAATTTTATTTATTTCTCAGTGTAAAATACATGAACAGAATATATGCTGTTTCTTTTTATTCTCAAGAACTACAATATGTATATTGGCTGGGCAGAATGGGCTTTCTTTGAAATCTGTAAAATTTTGTAAATTCATCCCCAGGTATCTGAGCTAATACAGTTGGAGCCTATTAGTGGAGGAGTAGACACTGAATCTTATTACATTTTCTAATTCTCTTTAAGAGAAAGCAATTCATATTGTTTAAATCCTTAAAATTTTCTCATTGAAAGAGGAACACTCCTCCATTGTTGGTGGGATTGCAGGCTTGTACAACCACTCTGGAAATCAGTCTGGCGGTTCCTCAGAAAATTGGACATAGTACTACAGTAGGATCCAGCAATACCTCTCCTGGGCATATATCCAGAAGATGCCCCAACTGGTAAGAAGGACACATGCTCCACTATGTTCATAGCAGCCTTATTTATAATAGCCAGAAGCTGGAAGGAACCCAGATGCCCCTCAACAGAGGAATGGATACAGAAAATGTGGTACATCTACACAATGGAGTACTACTCAGCTATTAAAAAGAATGAATTTATGAAATTCCTAGCCAAATGGATGGACCTGGAGGGCATCATCCTGAGTGAGGTAACACATTCACAAAGGAACTCACACAATATGTACTCACTGATAAGTGGATATTAGCCCAAAACCTAGGATACCCAAGATATAAGCTACAATTTGCTAAACACATGAAACTCAAGAAGAATGAAGACTGAAGTATGGACACTATGCTCCTCCTTAGAAGTGGGAACAAAACACCCATGGAAGGAGTTACAGAGACAAAGTTTGGCTGAGACGAAAGGATGGACCATCTAGAGACTGCCATATCCAGGGATCCACCCCATAATCAGCTTCCAAACGCTGACGCCATTGCATACACTAGCAAGATTCTGCTGAAAGGACCCTGATGTAGCTGTCTCTTGTGAGACTATGCCGGGGCCTAGCAAACACAGAAGTGGATGCTCACAGTCCGCTAATGGATGGATCACAGGGCTCCCAATGGAGGAGCTAGAGAAAGTAGCCAAGGAGCTAAAGGGATCTGCAACCCTATAGGTGGAACAACATTATGAACTAACCAGTACCCCAGAGCTCTTGACTCTAGCTGCATATGTATCAAAAGATGGCCTAGTCGGCCATCACTGGAAAGAGAGGCCCATTGGACACGCAAACTTTATATGCCCCAGTACAGGGGAACGCCAGGGCCAAAAAGGGGTAGTGGGTGGGTAGGGGAGTGGGGGTGGGTGGGTATGGGGGACTTTTGGTATAGCATTGGAAATGTAAATGAGCTAAATACCTAATAAAAATGCGAAAAAAAATTTTTTTCTCATTAAAAATTATGGAAATGAGGGGGAATGAATGGAATGAGGAACAGTCAGAGGGCAAACCCAGATGAGGATAATGACTAGACTATAAAAATAAATTTAATAATAATAATAATAATGATATTCTAAACATTGTTAGTTTTCTTCCTGAGATAGAAATGTTTAATTAATTTTTACAAATTACTGTGGATTATTTTATTTTAAATTTTTTATTGGTTACTTTATTCATTTGCATTTCAAGTGTTATCTCCTTCCCAGTTTCCCCTCCACAAGCCTCTATCCCACCAATCTTCCCCCTGCTTCTATGAGGGTGCTCCCCCACCCAACCACCACTCCCACCTCACTGCCCTAGATTCCCCTATGCTGGGACATCAAACCTTCACAGGACCAAGGGCCTCCCCTCTCAATGATGCCAGATAAGGCCATCTTCTGCTCATATGCAGCTGGAGTCATGGATCCCTCCATGTGTTTTCTTTGGTTGATGGCTTAGTCCCTAGGAGCTCTGGAGGGTCTGATATTGTTGTTAACAGGGATGACATTAGCTGAAATATCCAACAAAGGGGAGAGAGAACCTGTAGAAACCATATGGAGAGGTTGGGCATGGCCCCTGCTTGAGGGATGGGGCCACCCACCCTTCTCGAAAAATTTAACCCAGAATTGTTCCTGTCTTAAGGAAGTACAGGGACAAAAAGGTGGAGTAGAGACTGAAGAAAAGGCCATCCAGAGGTTGCCCTACCTGGGAATTCATCCCATATGCAGCCATCAAACCCAATCACTATTGGTAATGCCAAGAAGTGCTTGCTGACGGGAGCCTGATCTGTCTCCTGAGAGGCTCTGCCAGAGCCTTACTGATACAGATGTGGATGCTTGTAGACAACCATTGGACTGAGCACAGGGACCCTAATGGAGGAGTTAGGGAAAAAACTAAAGAAGCTGAAGGGGTTTTCAACCCCATAGGGAGAACAACAATATAACATAATTTTAATTCCCCAAAATTAATATATCTTGAGTTAAATTTAAACATAATGCTCTCTGGAGCTATTGAGATTTCCCCATCAACATCACATAACCTCAGTCTACTGGGCTGTATGGGTTTCTGTTTCTATCATATGGTTTTTTTTTGTTCTAATTAAAGATCCATACAAATATATTTTTACAATTGAAACAGTCTTTATTTTGCTACTCTCAGTCAAACAATTGATTCAGAAATAATCATCACTGGACGTTTAAAACATTACACCATATCATTGTATCTCTGTGACAATGTGGAAAACTAGAGACTGCCATGACATCAAATATGCCTGCAGGATGTAGTTCAGTGGTACAGTACTTGCCTAAGATAAAAAGGACCTGGGTTCATTCTTACCACTGCTTTTCATTCCCTACAAAAGAAATTAATCCTGAGGGAATTCACTAACAGAAAACTTAAAACTATGGAATGCTCATGAATTTGTGTTTCATCCTTTTTTATGGTCCATGCTAATCCCCAAATCATTCTGAATTTTGTGTGTGTGCAGCTGTAGCAAGCATTACTTACAATATTAACTATTATTACATAAACATTGAAGTATACACAAAGTATAAAGATAAAGAACTCCAAAGTAGCTCTAAAAGCACTGATAAAATTATCGTATAGTTTGTTGCAGAATCCTTTATATACGTTTTCAAACAAAATTGTGGCATTTTGGTTTACTTATTTGAATTTAAAGTATCCATAGCTAAATAAGCCTTTGAAAATTGATTATTTTAATGCCTATTGATTATGTATCTGATAGATTAATTACTCTTACTTTTATCATTGCCCCTTAATTGAGAAGTTATTCTGATTTTAATTTTTTCTAGGAATAATACTATAATGAATATTCCTCTGTGCAAAATGATCTGTATCATCAACCTGTGAGAAAATTCAAAAGTTGAATTACTGACTCAAAAATGATCATTTTAATAGCTTAGGAAATATTATTGCTAAATATTTTTATGGTATTCCCATTTATCCTTATTGTATTTATAAGAATTGCCATTTCATTTTTTTCTGATGGTGTTAATTGTCATCTGAGAATAAATATTTCTGGTGCAATGAAGTACTAATTAATTGTAGTGTTTGTTTACTACTAGTTTAGAGTTTTTAAATATTGTAATTCCAATTGTTATTATATTTAAGGCATGGAAATTACCTGTTTATTACACTGTGAATTTTTCTGAGGTATTATGTTCTTTCTTATTTCCAGCTACTAATGTATTTACTAACTCATAAATGAATAACTTTTTAAAATTATAATCCTCCTTTTTCTTTTTTGTCTTTAAATGGCAATGTCTTTAAGTAATTACGTTGTTGTTTTGTAATTAGATTCAGTAAATAAAGTCCATATGAATAATGTCTAGGATAATGATAAATGAATAAACCTGTCCTTGAATTACAAGGAAACTAACTGTACAAATACAAGACTAAGGAACAAGACAGTCCACAGAGAGGGAAAAAACCCACTCCAGGATGTCCATTGAGTAAAAACTCAGAATGAAACGATGGCTCAGAGTGTGTCCCAAAATGAAAGTAATTCCAGTAAGTAACATTTAGAGAAATGTAAGGTAATACAGATATCTTCTAATAGATGGTTCTAAACAGACCCCTTAAACTTTATTCAGTTATTCTGTATTTATTTATGAGATATTTACTTTAGAGGCAAATAGCACTAAAGACACACTAAAACTTGGGACCATTTTATACATCTCCTCAGACTTGAAATGTTCATCTATGAATGCTAGACACATATATGATTTTAAATTATTGAATAGTTATTATAAATAAAATAGTTTGGTACACTTGTTCTTTGTTATACATAAAACTTAGAAAACTGGATTAAATTCATAAATACAAGATGTTAACTTAATGTTTAGACATTTTATCAATTCAAGGTATTCCCTGCCTTTCAAAAAGTTGAAGATTTCAGATACATGGCAGAAAGGATTTAAACTTGGGGAGGATCTAAGAAGAAAATTATGCCCAGCCCCTTTAGCTCTAGTGTTTTAAGTTAACCTACTTTTCCCTTTGGTTAATGTAACTTAACAGCTTATTCTCATCGATTTCTTTCTCTTTTAGATAATTATGTAAAAGATTGTTCAGTTATCTAAAGTACATAATGGAAATAATTGTTAAATATTTCACTAATTTTAACGTGGTCACGGGAGTATCAGAAATCTTTTAAGGATGGAAAAATTATCTTCTTTTGGCTATAAGATTTGTACAAAGCTCATCATTTCAATGATCCTTTATAGCCAGATTTTTATTCTCATTAAGATAGAAAATGCATAGTTTGGCAGTGGTGGAGCATGCCTTTAATCCTAACATTTGGGAGGCAGAGGAAAGAGAAGCTCTATGATTTTGTGGCCAGCCTGGACTACAGAGAAAGTTCCAGGATGGATAGAGAGACCCTGTCTCGAATAAAACTAAAGAGAAAAAGAAAAGAAAAAAGGATGGAAAATACAGAAATACAGTGCTTGTTAAACAGACTTCTAAAGGTTGCTTAATTGTACGTACAGATCTTTTATGTCTTTGTTGATTGTTTTTCCCATTTGTTCATCTACTGACTATCAAAAATTACCAAATACAACTATATAGTTTTATGTTTCTGTTTTTAATTCTATAATTCCCCTCACATGCCTGAAGTTCTGTTATTAGGAATGTACACAGCAAACATCTAGCTATTGAGGTTTACCTGTGAGAATTCATGTCTTATAATTATAGTTCATGTCCATAAACTACTATGGCAAAAAAAGAGAGACTTGTTAAACAAAATTTATTATCTGGAAATATGAAGATCAGAATCACGGGAGCAGCACAGGTGGGTCTTCTTTTAGAATCAGTGTATCTATTAGATGGGTGAACATGGCAACCCTTCACTTGTCAAAATGTGTTCTTATGCTAATCAAGTGGTTATTAGCAAGATTGGTCCTTCATTCATTATTGGGCTAAGGGTGCTAATTCTTCAGGGACTGATGGTTTAAACCCACCCTCATTTCCTGGTTTTGTGAACCTCCGCAACACAAAAGCTTACTTTTAAAAGCATGCAATGAAGAGTAGAGAAGCAGCAGCATAGTCATGAGAGGAAATCCCATCACTTTGCCCTGTTCTATTAGTTAAAGTCCATCAATATATCTAGTCCATGCTGACTGAGTGGCTACTACACAGGGTTTTAATTCTGAGAGGCAGAAATCATTGCAAGGAAGGGTCAAGAGAAAGAAACTGCCATCCACCTGATGAGCTAGTTGTTTGCCTTTTATTTTACCAATGTCTCTCTATAATAACAATTGGTTTGGGATTATGTTTTACCTATTGATAACCAAATCATTGTTTCACTTTAACATTTACTTTTTTATTCAAAGTGTTTATTTTGCACAACATATAGTTGGGCCTTTCCCTCTAATTATTCTTTTTAGTAGTTTCTCTTGATTATGTGTAGTGTTTATTTCATCATTTTAATAAATTTAATAGAGTTATTAATATCACTGCATACTCAGGTCTGCAATCCAGAGGTGGTTTGGCAAGACAAAGTATGCTGTGCAAGAATAAAGACTTTAGTTCAGATCTCTAGCATACATATCAAGGCTGGGCATGTCAGTACATGTCTGCAAGTCAAGCACAGGGATTAGCATGACAGGTGGAAATAGACAGATCAGGTGGACTCACTGGCACCCTGTCTAGCTGAAATGACAAGCTCCAGGTTCAGTGAGAAACCCTGTTACAAAAAAACAAAATGTAGAGCTTTAGAGAAAGACACTGAATGTTGACTTCTGACATTCACATGCACTTAAATGCTCCCCCAACCACTACCATACGACCAGACACACAGAGATATCACCACCACCACATAGGCACTAAGCAATACCACCACCTCATAGGAACTATATAACAGCAGCACCAACACACAAGCACGATGCAACACCACCACATAGGTACTATGCAACACCACCACCACATAGGAACAAACTATACAACAGCGCCATCACCACAAAGGTACTATTCATCAGCACCAAACAGACACTGTACATCAGCACCACCACCAAGGTACTGTTCACCACACAGCAACTGTACACCAGCACCACCACACAGGTTGACTCTCTTTTTTTTTTTTTTTATGAGCCTACCTCTGAAGTCATTGTGGTGTATTCTTTTTAATTTTCAATATCATATTTTTAACTTTGCAATTTTTATTTATTTATTTGATTTTCTTGGAGAATTTTTATTTCTTATTTCTCTACTGAAATAGTTGTTTTGACTGGGAAAAATGGTTTACTTCATCAAAGATAGCCGTAACTACTGATTCCAAAAGCTGATTTATTTTATAGTTAGAGTCTTGATATGTTTTTCTCTTTTGAGTATACGGTTTAAATTATGCTGGTTCTATACACATTTCTTCAATGTCTACAACATCATACATAGTTGTGATAATCTTTGATTCTGTTTTCTCTAATAGCCATATTTTCTCTTTTTTTTCCTGGGTTTTTTTTAATTAGGTATTTTCCTCATTTACATTTCCAATGCTATCCCAAAAGTCCCCCATGCCCTCTCCCCCACTCCCCTACCCACCCACTCCCACAAAACACCCATGGAAGGAGTTACACAGACAAAGTTTGGAGCTGAGACAAAAGGATGTGTGGGAAGCCCCCCCACATTCGCCGTCACAAGATGGCGCTGACAGCTGTGTTCTAAGTGGTAAACAAATAATCTGCGCATGTGCCAAGGGTATTTCTCCACCCCATGTACTCTGCCTTCCCCGTGGCAACAACTCGGTCATGGGCTGCAGCCAATCAGGGAGTGATACGTCCTAGGCGAAGGATAACTCTCCTAAATAGGGACAGGGTTTCGCTTTCGTTTTTGGGTTTGAGTTTTGCACTCTTGCTCCTGAAGATGTAAGCAATAAAGTTTTGCCGCAGAAGATTCTGGTTTGTGGTGTCTTTCCTGGCCGGTCGTGAGAACGCGTGTAAGAAGGATGGACCATCTAGAGACTGTCATATCCAGGGATCCATCCCATAATCAGCCTCCAAACGCTGACACCATTGCATACACTAGCAAGATTGTGCTGATAGGACCCTGATATAGCTGTCTCTAGTGAGACTACGCCGGGGCCTAGCAAACACATATTTTCTCTTTTAACTATTAATATTTCTGATTGTGTTAGAACTCTAAATACTGCTACAGGAATGCTCTGGGTCCAATTCATATCCTTAAAGCTATTTCACACTCTGTTTAGTTCTGTTTTCAACCTCCAGGCATTCCTTACTCCAAGTGGTATAACAATTTTCTCTTGTAATTCAGACCACAAATTTCTGAATGGTGTCCTATGCCATGGCCACATGTGCTACACAGCCTTCACCTTGGCCTAAGGTAAAAGCTACAGAAATCAAAACTTATTATTGGCCCTTCCCTCCCTTTCTCTAAGTAAGCATGTGCTAATTACTATAGCTAGCCTACTTCTGTATACCCAAGACTTATTTTTTTTTGTCTTTCTACAACATCAGAATTTATTAGGCAAGTATACATTCACAGGTATGCCAATTTCAAAGACAACAATTTGCTAGATGATCCACTTTCTTTGATAATGTGTCCTAGATCAACAATGCTTTCATTCCTATCTTAATTACTAATATTAATCTCAGATGATAAGGCCCAAATCAGAAAGTAAATATATCTATTTAAAAATGTATAATTTATGTACTATATACAAAATGTTAAAGAGGCTAAAGCAGGTCTTAGAGGTTCCAGACATGGATCAGATCTGAATGAAGTCTGTATTGACAAAATAAGGAACTCAAAGAAGAAGCTGCTGCTGTCCAGTCAGACTTCTGTGGACATGTGGTTAAGACCAAACATATAGAGCATAGTCCAGATGTGAAATGAAAGGGCAGTACCTGACTCAGATTTGGAAAATTCTAATAGATGGACAAGTTCCAGATTGGTGAAAGGTAGGATGGGTAGAGGACAGCTGAAAAGGTTACCCAACACAAGGACTGTGGCAAACTTATGTCACTGGGACCTTCATGAGTTCTCTGCCCATATATCTTTGATGAATACACTAGATGTTAGATAACAGACCAGTTGAGAGCCATTGCCATCTTAGTGGCACCCAACCCTTACTAATGCAGACATTTTTAAGTGTGTCCATATTTTATGGTTTGTTTGTTTGTTTGTTTGTTTATTAGAGTAGGCGCAACTAAAAGGACATTAATCTCTTGAAAATGAATTCACATCCTATTTATTTATCTGAATTTACATTTAAACATTCCTTCCCACCAATGACATGCAACATAAGTCATTTCATTATTACTAAGACTTTTTCTTTCAGTGACTTCTTTTTTTTTTCCATTTTTATTAGGTATTTAGCTCATTTACATTTCCAATGCTATACCAAAAGTCCCCCATACCCACCCACCCCCACTCCCCTACCCACCCACTCCCCCTTTTTGGCCCTGGTGTTCCCCTGTACTGGGGCATACAAAGTTTGCGTGTCCAATGGGCCTCTCTTTCCAGTGATGGCCGACTAGGCCATCTTTTGATAAATATGCAGCAGTGACTTCTAATTAGAGTAATCAGAACACCTAAGTAATTATTATATATATGGGTAGAAATCAATGGTTCCATGTTGTTCCTTCTGTTTACCTTTTATTTTCTTCTTTTAGGTCAATATAATAAAGCTTAATATTAACTGCCCTTTGGCTTCTTTTTTATGCTGCTTTTTATCATTTGTTGTTTAGTAGTTTATCTAGGTTAAAGCTTATAATAACACTTCTAAATTATTGAAACTACTTCCACTAGGGTGTATGTATACTAACCCCGATATATATAAAATATCAGGACTCACAGAAATCTGGGTTCATTCTAGTCTTACAATAGCTATAGTGTACTTTGGCTTTCTCATATTTTTATTTGAACACATACCATAAACACCAAAATATATTGGGTTTTTTTCTTTTAAAACATTGTAAGTGAAAGGGGGTATTGTTTCCACATATATAACCACTTTTACAATGCTCAACACACAATTCCTTTAGAAAATCTGTTTCCCCTTTTTTTTATTACATATTTCTGGGTAAAGAATTCTACACTTAGTTTTGGCTGGTTTTTAAATGTTATCAATGTAGTATATTCAATTTTTCCTTTTCCTGTAATAGTTTTAGTATTAGAGGATATAGTTTTAGTATTAGAACTTTGCCTTTATTCCCATATAGTCTTCCCCCTTTCTTTGTTTCTTTTAAAGTTTTAATATTTATTGCTGGCTTCTAGAAATTTGATTGACTTGTCTCGTGGTGTGTTTATCCTACTTTGCCTATCCTACTTGTACTTGATTAAGGTCTTTAGACCTAAAGCTTATAACCCTCACCAAATTTGGGGGAGGGGAGATTGGCTATTACCATTTCATAATTTTTATGTAACATTATAGATTCATATCCTCCAATTATACTCCATGAATTTAGGAAGAAATTCAAGGATTACTTGTGGAGACTGATAGATCTTCTCCATCACACTTCTGATCACCAAGACTCAGCCCTTAAAATGTTGGCCAGCTCAATGGATTAGTCATCTTATAATCACCAATTAGTCATCTGACAATGCAGCATGGCTTAAACACCTCCTTAAAATTCTTCAAGCTAAGGAGTCTAAGCTCAATGTGTGGTGAATTCCTCTTGCTAGTTTGAAAATAGTTGTCTTCTTGTATCCCTACAAGGTAATCCTTGGCTGTATAAGAAAGCAGGCTGAACAAGACCTAAGGAGCAAGCCAGTATGTAATATTTCTCCATGTTTTCTGCTTCAGATTCTGAAAGTGAGCTATAGTCTTTTTTTCTCCTTTGAAAATGTATTAATTCCTTCAGAGAGGATCTACCCATATAAGCATTCTAAACCTAATTGTTCACCAAAAGCCATGACTACCAATACTATCCCTCTGGGGGTTAAGGTTGTGGCACATGAATCTTGGAGCAACGCTTTGTTCCCAAGAACTCTGCTATTTAGTTGCTAAATTATGCAAGGCCACCATTTTCTGTCTGGTACCCCTCTGCTCATAAGATTGTTAAATGCCTATGGCATAAAACTAAGATGAAAAACCTTGTTTCTTTTCTACATGGCTGATAGTCCTTGGCTAACCAATGTACTATGAGTGGAAATTTTCAAAACAGTGGGTGTGTCTTTGACATAGTGAATGAGTTAATGTAGTTCCATTCTTCATAATAACTAGGTGTGAGAGAATCCATATACTTTATTAAAGTAGAAATCAGTTTATATAATATATTCACGTGTTTAAGGGTCAATAATAAACAGGTGATAGTTTACCTATAAATGAAAGTATAATAGCAACATGTATTTTCTCCAAGTAATAAAGACAAATACTGAAGACACTTCTCAGTAATATTGCCACTAAAGGACAATAAAAGGCAAAAATAAGTTCTGGTTTTACTGTATCTGCTTATTAGTGTCAAATCAGAAGAAAATTCAAACTTTTTCTGTCTATTTAGCAAATTCATTATTTTCTAACTTCATTAACATAGGTATCAAAATATTAAGTAAACTTTTATTACTTTACAACCAGCAAATGACTTAAAGTAATTTTATGATGTTTCTTTCCTTAATTGTTTAGGCTACATTGACCATTCTGTTCAGTGCTTGTAACATCATAAATATAATCATTATCAAAAGTGATTCTTTAAAAATTCAGGAATCCAGTACTGGGGAATGCCAGGGCCAGGAAATGGGAGTCGGTGGGTTGGGGAGCAGGGCGGGGGAGGGGGGCATACAGGGGACTTTCGGAGAGAAAACTAGGAAAGGGGATAGCATTTGAAATATAAATGAAGAAAATAGCTAATACAAGAAAAAAGAAAACAATTCAGGAATTATTCTAGTTTTCTTCACTGTCACTGTGATAAAGACACTGACCAAAAGCAACTTGGAATAAAATGGTTTGGTTGGCTTATAGGTTACAGTCTATCACAAAGGTAAGCCAATGCAGGAACTCAAGAAAGGAACCTAGGGGCAGAATCTGAATCAGAGAACATGGAAAAATATTACTTACTGGCTTGCTCCCCATGTTTTGTTCAGCATGCTTTCTAGAGCCCGGAACTACCTTCCCAGGAGTAGCATTGCCCATAGTGTGCTAGGACCTTCCACATAAATCACTAATCAAGAAAATGCTCTCACAATCTATGCCTACAGGCCAGCCTGATGAAGGGAACGCTTCTTTTTAGTAATTCTCTAGTGTTTCTAGTCTGTTAGGTTGACACAGGGTTTGTATTAATTAAGGACTTTGCAATAACACCCTGCATTAGTCACTACCATTATCATTTTGCCATTATGTATCATTACATTAAGTGGGAGTGAATATTGGCCAATTTTCTGTTATAATAACAAGTTATCTAAGTGAATCCAACTTTAAAAAGAAGGGGTTTATTTTATCTCATGGTTCCATGGTTAGTCAGCCATACAGCTTTTTAGGCTGTGGTGAGTTGGAACATCTTAATAGCTAGCATATGGAGAGTGATATGCTCACCTTGTGATAACCAGGACAAGGGGAGGAAAAGAAAAAGAACGGTTGAGACCCCCAAAATCCAAAAAATAAATAAATAATAAAGAGACCCCAATATCCCATTCAAAATCATACCCCTGAAGACCTAAGTTCCTTCACATCCAGCCACAGGCTGAGGAGCAAACTTTTACTCAACAAGGTTTTGGGGTCATTCATAGCATAGATGAAGTGGTTTGTTTACTAATTCCTGGGTGTCTCTTTAACAAAATATTAAAATGTCTATAATTTGTAAAAAAAATAAGTATATAATAACCTTTGAATGCTTATTTGCAACTATAAGATCCTTAAATAGAAAGACCATAAAGAGTTATCAGTTAAAAAGCTTTAGAATTACTTTGAGATTACCTGTACATTCATTTATATCATACACAAGACAGCAGGTAGCAAGCTTGTGTTTTGCTCTTATTAAATATGAAGAAGTGTTGAACCTTCTCAATGGATCTCATGAGAAATACTTGCTGTGATGTAAGAAAAATTAAATCCTGGATTGTGAATGCACTGGAATTTAGATAGAATGGATTTTATATGAATTATCTTGGTTTATAGTTTAATTTTGGGGGGGGTGGTTTTTTTGAGACAGAGTTTTTCTGGAACTCATTCTGTAGACCAGGCTGGCCTATTATAATTATTTTGACATGATTTTGAGAGATAATGATAAGAATAATAATTTTTCAGCTTGAACTCTGTTTTTGTTCTTGATTTTTGTGAGTATGAAGAAATGTTAAAAGTATTTGGCCCAAGGAGCTGAAGGAACCTGCAATCCTATAGGTGGAACAACAATATGAACTAACCAATACCCCCCTCCCGGAGCTCGTGTCTCTAGCTGCATATGAATCAGAAAATGACCTAGTCGGCCATCAGTGGAACGAGAGGCCCGTTGGTCATGCAAACTTTATATGCCTCAGTACAGGGGAACGCCAGGGCCAAGAAGTGGGAGTTGGTGGGTAGGGGAGTGGGTGGGGAAGCGTGTGGGGGACTTTTAGGATAGCATTGGAAATGTAAATGAAATAAATACCCAATTAAAAAATAAAAAGTGAAAAAAAAGAAAATAACTATGTCTTAATCAGCAAAAAAAAAAAAAGTATTTGGAATCACTTTAGGAAACTCTTTACATTGTTTGAAAATGTAAAATATACTTTGTGTCAAAGAAAAGGTATTGTAAATGTCTTGCAGTTCTAATGTTGGTAGTCGGAATGGGACAATTAATTTCTTCTGTAGATAATAATTTTTTAATATATCACTCCTAAAATATTTGTTTGCTCTTAACTCAACTGTAGCTACTCATAGATTTAATCTGTTCTGGTTTAATTGTGATTTTCAGAAGTTTTGTGTTTTATACAAGTGATCCAGAATCAATCAAGGGTGGTTATATTTGGGTATATGACTAGAGTTTTAGATACTGAAGTAACTGGCTTCAAATGATCATGTCTGTCAGTAATGAACAATCAAACTCAAGAGGTGACATGTTTCTTTGTTCCTTTAAAACTCCTATATGGTTAACATCAAATGAGTGTTCACTATAATTCTCTCCCAGGGTAATTCTTTTCCACAGAAAACTACACTAATACCTTTTGATGATCATAACTTGTTTTCTTCCTCCAAAAGAATAAAAAATAGAAAGACAAAACAAAGTAGCTAAATTCAAACCAGAAGTGAAGTAGCATAGATGTCTCATTTCTGTTTACGTTTGACTTATACAATATTTAAATATCATAAGTATTGCTTTTTTAAATCCACAAACTGCTTGAGAAATTCTGGAAACTGGTTATCTGGAGGGAAATGTTTTGAGAAGTGGAAAGGAACATCACTAATTATCAGTCAACATCACTTATATAAGTTGTGCTCTGAATATCACAATAGCTGAAAATTCCTTAACATTTAATAACTCGCAATCCTTCTTTGATTTTCTTTTTCTCAAGTTCTAAAACTTGTAAAATAAGCATATCATAAAAAAAGAAATGAGAGTGTAGAAGTTAAGCTATGAAGCATGTTCTGAATCAAATATATAAAGGTAAAACTGACACTCCTGGGGCAGAATTAGGGCTTCTGTTTCCTCACATTGGTTCTTGAAAATAAAAAATGCGTCATGTAATCCCAAAGGAGCTTACTGTGTATTTGTCTGCATGTGGGCAGAGGCAAAGATGCCCTCATATTGTGGTCCCCTTTGTCTATATTTCCCTTCAACGCATCTCTAACTGAAGAATAAGTTCTTGAGAAAGATGGTTGATGAATCCATAACTCAGAACTCATCCAGAAAATTTTCAGTAGAACACCTTGAGATGTTTCCTGGGGGGGGGGGGGGGATCAGTAAAATATAAGCAATTCCACTATATCTAGGCTCCCAAAATTCACCAGAAAGAGCAACAAAATCACACAGCCCACGCTTGAGTCCCTGCCATAATGATTCAGAATTGAAGATGGTCAAAATCAGTTTTGTACTAGGTCAGACTTTTTCTCTGTTTATAAGTAATGCTTGTTCTGGTGTAGTACTTAAGTGTATGTATCTCAACTGAAATGAGATAACAACACAGGGTCTCTGTAAGCTGCTTCTGACTATGCCTCTCAGGTATGTAGCTATCAAGGAAAATATGCCTCCAGCAGACAGCTTCTTCCCTCTAGGATAAGAAGGTACAAAGTAGTGATAGCAGAATGGACCCTCTCTCTTAAAGAGCAGGCTCCAGTCTGGGCTCACTGATATAAATGAGTCCTCCAATGAGGGTCCGCTCAAATCTTTGTATAATCAGGGGTCTGGCTTCTTTCTATTTCCGTGCACTTGGTTTTCCTTTGCTCCTGAACCAGAGAAAAGTACATGTAGAGGAAAGTTTTGCATAGAATGAGCCTATATTGATATAAGGACCAGGCATAGCCACCCCTCCTGTCTGAGGCAGAAACCCAAGAGGAATTGAGTAGAGGAGTAACGAGTTTAGGATACTTAGGTTGGGTGCAGGGGCGGGGCGAATCAGAGGTCAGCCAAGAGTATTGGTCCTAGACCCACAAATACATCAGGATTCTCCCTCCTCCGTTAGCCTCCTAAACCCCAATGAGGTCATAGCAATGAGAGAGAATCAGATTCAAGAGAGGGGGGAGGAAGAGGACAACAACGGGGGAAAAAAATCCAGACGGAAAGAGGCCATCAGACAAGGTCGCTTTTTCTGGCGACACAGCAAGTGCTAGGAACGTGGTGCTGAATACCATCCACCCGCTCTGCCTAGAGACCTAGAGACTCACAGAAGCACTTTGCGCAGACAGGAAAACAAAGGAGGGAAGGCGAGAGGACAGGCGGAGAGGAGTTGTAAGCAGCTCCCCTTTATTACTAGGAAATCAAGCTTGGTTCCTCCGCCAGGAAGAAGGGAGCCAGAGAGGTGCGGAAGGCTCCTGGGGGCGCAGAGCAGAGACACGGCAGAACTCTGGACTGCGCCTCCGACACTGGCAAGGCTTCCGATCCAGAGTCCGTTCTCCAGAGCCTGGCTCCTCAATAAAAGCTTCTGGACTCCCACCCATCGCTCAACAGTCCCTGTGTGAACCCGCCACGGGCTGGATTAGCTGTCTTCTCTGGCCAGGCCCACGGAAATGGTTCTCTGGTTCTGAAAATCCAGACCTTGTGGATAATGTTTTGCTGGTGAAGAAAGAAAAGTTTGAGGAGCTGGACTGTGGTAGGGGGCGGAAGGGGCTGAGGAGGACTTTGGAAGAAAGAAGGTAGATGATCAGCTTTCATCTCTGAGCTGGAAGGAATGATGACCCAAGGAGAATGTGCACCAGCGGCCAGATCATTGGGAGCCTTTTGGTGCTCTCTGTGCTGGAGATAGGGCTGGGGGTGTCCAGCGTGGCCGTGGGGGCGGTCAGCTTCAGCCTGGCTCTCCGAGAGCACACGCCGCAGCTCGGAGACTCGTCCCCGGTATGGAGCGGGGTGTGTGTACGTTGAGCCATTTCACTCTCTCTTTACCTCTTTTCGGGGATGGTCAGTGTGTGCGTGCCTTAGTCACTGTCTCCTGGGAAAACAATATTATAATACTCCTCTGCCTGTAGGTTCCAATTGACAAGCTCTGCTGGTTTATATTGTCTTTTTGTGTATTAGGGAAGCTTTTTTCCTCTTCACTGGATTTAAAACTAAAATGAATGGCTTTATTTAAACTTGAGGGGAGGAGGGTCAGTTTGAGGATTCTGCAAGACTGACCAGTGTTAGTCTTTACAGGGTTACACCTGACAAGGGCAAACTCACTTGTTTATGTCTTTTACTGAAAATGTTACATCATTTTATTGTACAAAGAGCAAGCAAGGGGTAGTTATCTGTTTATATGTGGGCAGTATGCTCAAGGTGCACCGATGCAACAGTGATATGACCAAAATGGAAAGTGAGCTGAGCCTCTGAAAGGTCTGAGGAAAGATGAGCATTGTCTCAGAAAGCACTGCTTTCAATTTGCCTTGCTACCTTTCTCATACTCACTTCTGAATATTCTGTTGTAAGTTCAAGGCCACCAGTTAAACAAACAGCAGTAAGAAATGTAATGCCATCCTAATGGTAGAGTAACTCACTTTAAAGTGTGCTTATCTACTCAGAAAACAATATTGGGTTTTTTTTGGGGGGGGGGTTGTTTTGTTTTGTTTTGTTTCAGGTCAGGGGCAGACCTAACAAACATTTTGTTTGCTCATGTAGGAAGAATTGCAAGGAAGCCACCAAAATCAATAAAATAACTACCTGATAATGAAAAGGCGCTCTCTCTCTCTCTCTCTCTCTCTCTCTCTCTCTCTCGTGTGTGTGTGTGTGTGTGTGTGTGTGTGTGTGTGTGTGTGTGTGTGTAGTGTGTGTGTGTGTGTGTGTGTGTGTGTGTGTGTGTGTGTTGATCCTCCTTCCTTTTCCCCTCTCTCTCCTAGCTCCTCATAGCTGCCATGCCAACCTGAGTCTCTAACTTGATTGTATTTCCTGCATAATTTATTAAGGAGCTATTCTGCTGTTGACAATCCATACTCCATTTAACAATCACGATTTCATCACTAAATTACTAAGAGAAAGATCATTTATGAATTTAAGAAAATCCATTCCAAAGTCATTCATAAAAGGTGTTCCAGCCCTCTGAGTACTGTGAAATTGTACCTTGAATAATTGGCTTTTATACTTTTTTTCAGGTATGATACATGTTTATAGATTAAACAACTTAAAAGACAAAAAGGAAAAGAACAATTCTAGCATTAAATTACCCCTAGAATCTTTTTTTTGAATTCTATAAGTTTATATCAACCCACATTAACTATCTTGTTCTTTAATATGGAAATGTTGCCAATGTAAGTATAACTTTGAGTTTGAAAGAATAAGGGGTCCATCTTAAATTCCACATCTATTACGTGGTTATAAGTATTTTGAGAATTGTGGTTATTATTATTAATAAAATTTCTAATGCCCAACTATCAAAATAAAATACAATGCAAGCATATTTTTAAAAAGAGGTGAAATATGTTCTGATGGCTCAAAAAAAATGCCTCATGTCTCCCATTCATTAAACACAAGAAATTGAGTGAATTAAAGTAAACTGCCTCTAAATAATATATTAAAACCATTTTATCTTAAGATATTTTAAATAACTATGTTATTAAACATAATGAATATTTTCCTTCCAAACGGGATATTATATAAATGAGCTAATGCACAAATGCAAAAACTTTTGGATCATCTCAAAGAAAGATCAGCCATATTGATCTAGTCATTACTATAAATAATGTTTTCTACTTTAATTAGCTTTTTATAGTAAGCACAATTCACCAAGATTCTTGGAAGAATAGTTTTGAATACTGTAATATGGTTTTGTAAAAAGAAAAATAAAAATTCATTCACTCAACTGAATGAATTATTTTGACACTGAAATGTTCAAATAATTACTCACTTTTTAAATTCCATGTCATAAGAAAAAAATACATTTGTAAAGAAATAAATCCCCAGTTGGAATAATCATGATTTTCAAAATGTAAAGTGGCTAAGCATATTATTGAAATGGTTTCAAATTCTTTTGTGATATATTTTTGGATGATCTTTTCATTTCTTCTCTGGTAAATCCATATAACTAATATTTATAGAGAGTTCAACATGTGAATTGCATTTTACTAGTGACTACAGAAACTACAAAATATGAGTCAAAATACTGTCTTCAGAGAGGTATTACCCACCCCAAAGAATACTAGAATTTAGAATTGATGGAGGTAAGAGTATGACCTCAGAGAGGTTAGGAGTAAATAGGGAAGAGAAAAGTTGAAATGGGCAATACTGATGACCTTGAAGGTTTCCTGGAGTTAAAATCAATATATCACAGTGTTATTATCTCATGAGGTAAGGTCTCAAGACAAATTAACTGAATGTAAATCTCAGATCTACCATTACTAGTTGGGGGACTAACAATCCCCCCATGTAAAAAAGAGGATTGAGACATTTATCAATTAATGAAAAATGAACAATCTCTTAGAAAAGTGCATTGTGTATCATAAGCATGAAGTAAATGTGAGCAGCTAGTCCTGACCCAAGATTGCAGAGATGAGTATGAGAAGTAAGAACTCTGGATTACTGTGGGTGAAGGCAATGGACTAGGATGGAATGAAATATAAAAATTTCTCTGTTTTTGTTAGGTTTAAGTGTATGAACAGAAAGACAGAAAGAGTGATGGTGGCAAGACTATGACATGCTGTGTGTCAAGCTTAAGCAATAGATTTTTGTCATGTTTCCAAAAATCATCTTAATTCTTACATCCCAAAGAGACTCCAAGAAGATAAACAGAGAAGCTCAGTAGAAAAATCTTTAATTTCTCTGGCAATTTATCAATTAATGTCTGTATTTTATGAATACAAATGAGGCATACAAAAATTAACCTGTCAGACTGTACAGAGTCTAAATAGGACTGTGTTTTGATTAGTATATGGTTCTTTACTTCAAAACATTAATATCATTATGACAGCTTTCTGAATTAAGTTTACAGTCAGTAGAAATAAAGGTTGCACTGTAGAGGATTATTTTTTATTGAGAGGGACTAAGATCATAAGTGTTTTATCTAGGACATGTACATGGAAATTTTAGGAAGTTATATAGTTATTTGGCCTCAAGCTTGCTAATTTTTTGATGACTTAAAATGATATAATACTTGAGTAAAGAGCTTTGTGTATGTAACATACATGCTTACAGAAATGATTTTTAGGCACTATTTCAAAACTAGAAAAAGAATATTTTATAGTCAATCCTAAAAATAAGGACAATTAGGAGGAAAATATCTTTTAATTTCATTTCACAGGGAAAGGATATAGATTTCCACAGCTATTTTGTTCTTCGTTGGCACTTCATTATAGCTAAGAAATTTATTTTTTTATTTTTATTTTTTTTTGCTAAGAAATTTATAATTAAACCAAAAACATGAATGCAAAACTACAGGTGACTGTGAATGAACCTTGAGAAAAGTCAGACATGTGAGGCAGAATCAATTTGAAATATTTATTGAATGATGTTAACACAGTTGTGTTTCCAAGTGGCTGTGCTAATCACTAACCTCAACCTACAGAGCATCCTTGGCAATAAGGATGGGATTCAGTAGCATGGAGGTCACTGAACCATTAACCCTATGTTGTTGGTCTAGCTTGATGTTTAGAAGTCTAGAGATTCAGATGGTGACATTCAGAATACTATTGGAATTGTATTTGATTGACCTCACGCTATAATTCTAATCATCTTTATCTGACATTCATTTTGTGATACTTGACTCCTTAAATTTTCTATGCCTGGTTCTCCCACATGTAAACTACAAGATAATCTTTTTAAATTTTTAATATTTTCCTTATGCAAATCATTTAAAGTTTGAGTAAGCTTATCTCTTATTCTTCTGAAGCATACTCAGGGTTATATTATGACTTTATCTACTTAATACCTTTGATTTTTTCCCTGAAATATGATGTATAGAATAATCAACAAACATACCTGTTCTTTAGACTTTTAGTTCACCATTTCAACAACTCAGTCAAGTATAAGACTTTTTACACTTTATTTCAGAGAGAAGATGCAGTATGCAAGTGATAATTGTTTCAATATATTATTTTCAATATTTAAATGTCAGGATTAATGAAAAACAAAGCAACATTTTAAAATCCTTAGTTACTTTAAAGGTACACATCTTAAAGCTGAGTCTATCCAATTATTTTTCTACAATGACAAAATTCTTTTGTCAGGCAATTTAAATCCCTTCCCTATCCTCAGACAAAATTTAAAATGTTTATCTATGTTCTTTTAAATTAATTTTAATTACATAAATTATAATGAAAAGATCTCTTTAAGATGCTAATTTGAAGAATACCAAAATTCTTCATACATCTCATTAGTCATCACTATCTAATTAAAACCTCAGAGACATTTCTCTTTGAATAAATAGCTGTATTTTGAAAATAGGACCCAGTTGTGAGTTTCTAGGTGTGATCATTACTATTCCTGAATTATGTTAAAGCCCATAACATAATTATATAAGAGACTCTTATATGAATTAAATTCTCATTTTCAAATATGACTAAGTATTTACTGATATTATGAAACACGAACGTTGAATTATTAAACTTCTAGTGGATGTATTATTCAAGGAACCACATCAAACATCAAAAGAAACATAAGCATGTATTGTAGAGACAATTTTGACATTTTGGTTTCTTCAAAAATACAAAAATATTATGAGTATATTTTTGTTTTAACCCCAGGTGTGGGAAATAGGGCTGCTTCAGATTGTCCACAGCAGCTGATTATGATTTGCTTCATGCTCTGGTTAGGATGTGATTTGTCCAGCTGTAGATAGTTTCTGAAATTGTGTGATATTTGGAACTCTGGGAACTTTTTAGAGGATATATAAATACTAGGGCTCCATGAGACATGGTGGTTGTTGGTAGTTTGTTGGTTGCCATCATTTGGTGTTGATCGTGGTTTATTAAGTAGTCATGGGCAAAGAAGAAACAACAACAAGAAGAAATTAAATATCCTGACAGCAATGATCAAACTTGCCCTAAAGATCTCAATGCCTCTAACCAGCAGGAAGTAGTCTAAGGATAATATTTCCCTCTTTGCCCTTCATCCTCTTTTCTCTCCTATATAGTGTTATTGGATTGAAATAATGGAAAAGGGATGAAGACGGGTGGAAGATAAAAGGAATCCACAAAATAGCCAAAGTCCAATTACAAATCCTAAGTGATAGTGGAATGATGAAATGAAATGGTGTTTGGCCATTATCTTATGGGATGTTCTTAAATCTAAATACTTTTTATGAGTATTGGTATTTGTTAGTGTTTCTATCCATGACTGATTCAAGGATGTAATGTGCCTTAAAGTCTTTGTTTAGGAACATTAAGTAATTAAATATTTATTGTTAATTTGCTTGATATAAACATGACCTAAACATAATCACATGTATTAATTTGCATGCTTTTGACTAACATAGTTGAGTTGATTTATATAGGGACTCAATTACGTCAGTCTATCCAATAAGCACTTCAACTACAACCAGGAAATTTAAAAAATTGGTATGATCTTTATAAGAAAATTTTATTCACAGATAGGAGGCATGCCTCAACCATTTAATCATAAGTGTTTGTCTTCCTCCTCCATAAGAGCTATCATGTATTTTTAGTATGTATATATACATATGCACATACAACATTCATAAACACAACCAAAGGAGGAGACCCTTGGAACTTTAATATCTAATTAATATTATATCAGAAATGTCTTTCCAATTATGAAGTCTACTCACACACACATAGGACTAGAAATGTTTCAGATTTTATATTATTTCATATTTTGAAATAGTTGTGTATATGTTGTGAATTATTTGGAGCATGGGACTCTATTTTTTAAATGAAAGTCATTTATGCTTCACATATACTTTATGTACATAAACTACAGGGAATTTTACACAATATTTTGGTGAATCTGCCTTTTGGCTCTGAGGCATTTTATGAGGTCAGCTCTGTAATTTTTTACTTAGAGTGTCATGTTAGCACTCCAATAATTTTATATTTAGAGAAGTTCAGATTTAAAAACAGGGAGCTTGTGATATAGCTTAGTGTTAGAGTACACATCTTGTGTACTCTATACATAACACAGAGAGAGATATACAGAGACAGAGACAGAGAGACAGAGACAGACAGAGAGAGCTAGAGGGTGTGTTTATAGATAGTGTGTCTATACCAAGATAACTATATCTAAGTTGATCAAAGTATTTGTTTTACTGCTTGGGTAATTTAATAAAATCATCTGATATTTTAGCATTCAAAGATGACAGTCCTCAGATAAGTACAAGACTATAAGTGGAGCACCTCAATAAACATATTTTTATAAAGATGATAGGAAATGAGCTTCGTGGCTACTTTCCTTTGCAAGAATCAAAGCCATGTATTCCTTCTCATGAGTGCATATCTAGTCTGTGTATACTTCATTCAAACTGAGTTATAGACTAGATTGAGACATATAATATAATGGTAATACTAGATAAACTGTGTTTCCTCTCTAGATCTTATTTACACAGAGAGGGAAATCCTAGTCTCTGTGATGCTAGGAAGACAAAGCTTACCAAATGTTTATCCAGAGCCTTGCACAGAGCAGGTGCCCATGCATGTCGGTTGCTACTACCACTCTGTTGCCCTTGTGCATGGAAACAGTTGGGGGTCTTTAAGTTCACAAGCAGTGCCTTGGCTCACAACATGTACCCAACATCCTTAGTCAGTCATAACTTGACTATTCTTTGTGTTCTTTGTGTGATGTTAGGTTTTTATTTAATTGGGATATTTACATTAGCAACTACAAGAATACGCCAAAATACCTGTAAGAAAACAATTATACAGGTGTTCAGCCTAAAGGTAAATGAGAAAAATAGTCTTGAAATAATATGTCTCTTACTTTGTTTTTTGCTTTGAATAGACTAAAGTAGTCAAAACTAGCATAAATATATTCAGTTATCAAATATATTAGGCAATTACATAAACTAAGCAAGCCAAACAGCAGGGATATGGTGAGTGCTATTTATATTATAAAACAAAATCTTCAGGAAACATTTTAAAAGACAAATTCTTCTCAGAAGATCAAAACAAAACCACATGCTAATGTCTCTCTCTGTTAAAGACACTTCATGTTCTAGAAATTTGTATGGTTTTACTTAAGTCTCCAAGCACCTCTTAACGTAATTGAGAGCTCACAGGTGTGTTGTCTGTCTGTCAAGATCTTTACAAGGACCACTGCAACCTTAATTAATGTTATGACTTTTTAGTCAGTATTAGGACTATTGCAAACAACCATATTCTATTGGCTTACAGTCTATTGTTAAATATTGAACAAAACAGTGTGATCAAAGTACAAAGTATTAATAGCCAAATACATTACATTGAAAGGCAGAGTGCTGTGTTCTTTTTGTTTTGTAGAAATATATGACATGATTTATTCTTAGGAATTACTCATATTGAAATATTACCATAGACACTGACATTTATGATTGTTATTTATGATTTATTATTTTATAAAGTTTATACAGGAAAAGAGCCCACCTAGAACTTGCTTCTGTTATTAATCAGCTGAATCAATACTAAAGCCCACCAGTTTTATTTCAAAGTCTATAGTTTTTATGACATTGTGTAGAATTTTGGAAATTTCTGTGAAAAAATCATTTATTGAGGTTTGACCTCATCATTTGTTCATTACCACTGAATATATATAAGTCAAATAGGATGCCATAATGCCAGGTCTCAATTATATATTTATATATTTTTCCAAAGATACTGATGTAACCAATCAATTAAGCATAGTCCACATGTTAACAGAATATATAGACTTACGATCTTCTACATAATTTTTTCTACCTTTAAAGATTAAACCTCAGCTCTAAAAATAAAAAATAAACTATTCAAGCAACATGATTGTTAAATATTATGATAAGTCATAAATTTAAACAGTACTTAGAATAAGAAGTACAGGGGATGGGCCTAAGATAACTTCTTCATGAAGATTTATCTGGGCTCAGAGATCAGATGAGCTTCAAGTAACTAGAGAAAAGAGAATTGAGTACAAGCAAAGGCATGTGTAAAGTCATGGAGTGTGGGAATAATAATAAAGGAGTGTTTGTGGGGCCTTATTAATACAGACACATGCATATGTAGAAATTGGTAAGTGATAATCTATCTAGGTATCTTAGTTACTATTCTATTGTTGTGAACATGCACCATGACCAAGGCAATTCATAAAAGAGAACATTTAATCAGGGGGCTGATTATAGTTTCCAAATGTGAGTCCACAATCATCAAAGTAAGGAGTGTGATAGCACCCAATCAGGCATGACACTGGATCATTTGATCCACAACAAACTCACATCTGATCCAAAACAAAAGCAATGGCAAGAAACTGGGCCTGTTGTAGGCTTTTGACACCTCCAAGCTCACCCCCAGGGACATATCTCCTAATTCTTCTCCAAACAATTCTACCAACTATGAAACAAGCATTTAAACATAGAAGCTTATCTTTCAACCCATCACACTAGGTTAAATGGAATAGCTTTGAGAGAGTCCTATAATAATGGCAAAACCAGTCTGTACTCTAATTCTGAGCTAGGCTTGGAGAGCTCTATTAAAATAGAATTGGATGGAGATGAGGCTATGACAGTAAACACAAGAATTACTGTTCAACTTCAGTACAGTCACAGTCACTGACCTCAAGATGTACATCATGGATCAGAAGAAAACTTTGAAGTCATGAGAATTACGAAACTATGGATGTATGCCACAAATCTAACCATATCTATGATTGCCCTTCCTGTGAATCGTGGATTTATAAGCTCATAAATTTCTTGTATTAAATTATTCTCACATCCTCCTGGTATGTAAAAAATCAGAACTTGTATATTTTATTAGAGTTCTCAGTATATAATCAGGAAATGATTACATACCAGGGCACCTCCACCTGCTCAAAGGAAAAGTGGAGAGGGATGGGGGAAGGATGTGGGAGGGGTGACCAGGACAGGGACAATGAGTGGGATGTAAAGTGAATAAGTAATAAATAAACAAATAAATAAATAAATAGAATTAATTTTTTAATTAATTAAATAGGTTACTTCCTAACCTATTAGAAAGAAAGAAAGAAAGAAAGAAAGAAAGAAAGAAAGAAAGAAAGAAAGAAAGAAAGAGAAAAGGAAGGAAGGAAGAAAAGGATTACAGGCTGGGGAGCTTAGGGAGCTATTAAAAAACCTCCCAAACAAAAAAAGCCCAGGGCCAGATGGATTTAGTGCAGAATTCTACCAGACCTTCAAAGAAAACCTGATACCAATATTCCTCAAACTATGCTATAAAATAGAAAGAGAAGGAACACTACCTAACTCGTTCTACAAAGCCACAATTAGTCTGATACCTAAACAACACAGTTCCAACCAAAAAAGAGAACTCCAGGTCAATCTTGCTATATCAATACAAAAATACTCAATAAAATTCTTACAAACCAAATTCAAGAATACCTCAAAACCATTATTATGGTTTCAAATTGTGATGTTAGTATCTTTTTTATTTCTTAAATGTAAACAAGTTACATAATCTCATTTAAAAATTATTAATTCATCTACAAAGTAGCAAACCTATTATATTAATCTTCTCTTAGAATTAAATTGATATTCATATAAAACTATTCAATATACTTATTAAGTATTCAACAACCATGTCTGACCCATAAGAATGACTGAATACTCTTACCTTTTGTCCACAAAAATCCATATTCTGCATTTTATTTTTGTATGTTATAGATATTTCTAGAGATTTTATTATAATCCCATTGACAATATTGAACATAGACTCTAGATTTTCAACCATTTAAGTTGTAATTCCCATTTTAGAAGTTTGTTACTTTGATGGCCAATTTGTGACAGCAGCAATGGTTGTGACTTAATGTGCATGTTTAAGATATAAGAACAATTATTTTAAGTAGATATTGAGATAAAGAAGTATGCTTTTAGTTTGATCTACCAGCTAGAGATATGTGTTTGATTTTTCTCATCACTTTACTTTGTTAGAAATATTTGATCTTTTCTCTACTTGTCTCATGCTAATCATTTTCCTACATGGCCTTTTCTGGTGAATTAAAAGATGATAACATTAATGTTAAGATAATTGGCAATTTATATTTATAATAATCTACATTGCCTAAGAACTGCTACTTTTATTCTACTCTTTATCTCACCAAATAAAATTCTTCACATAGAGGTTGGCAATGGGATCATCAAAGATATTTAGAATTCAGTAATTTAAGACCAGATAATTAAATGACTAATGAGAGGAAATAAAAGTCAAAATCACATAAAGAAAGAAATATGTGTGAGTGTGGTATTGCACATTGGAATAGGAAAAGTGGCAGATAAGTAAACCTTTGAGGGAGATGATAATTGTCACTTATATGGAATATATGCTACATTTGGATTGCTCATACCTTGACCCGGGGCATGTTTATAGCGTGACCCTCTGTGCAGCTGCACTCTATTTCCATAACTGGCTAGCTTCCAGGAACGGCCACAAATTCTGAATGGTCATCCATCTGTTGTGTTGGCTATCCATAGAAAGAGCATAATTTTCACACCCTACTTCCCTTGGGTCACTGTTTTCAACTCCAACAGAATAAGTCACAAGTCAAAGTCCAAACCAACATGCACCAAAAGAAATAATTTTCTTTTCCCATAAATAAGTCCATCATCCACAGTTTAAAATATTTTAGAGTTCCCCACAAAAAAAGATTTGAGTCTTGTATTTGACTATCTTTCTAAAATATTCCAGTATCTAAGTTAATGTTACTGACTTCTGACAAAGGCCTCTTAAACATTAAATATAAACAAAAATTAAGAAAATCAATTAAGTATAGTACATTAATACTTGAGTAACTTATAAATACGCTTCTTAAATTGCTGTTATGATTTAGATAATATGGAAGTTATATATAATACATATAAAGTCTAATCTGCCTTAATAAATTGAATGTTACAGATAACAACATCTATATCTAATAACCAGTATTGATCACATGCCCTCTCACTTTCCCCATAAGTCATCATTATCTTAAATGTTCACATTATTTAATTTTTAAAATAGCATACCTTTAGTATTTGGCTGAAATGATAAAAATTCAGAACCACAAGAACTCTCCTGATATTGTGTCTGCTATATATGAAACGGGTTTTATTTTTCAAACACTAATATGAAAGTTACTGTGAGCTTTATTTGAATCATTGATATGTAAATATATTACAAATTCAAAGTTCTTCTCATGAAAAATTCATGTTTAGTTATAATTTCCCTAGTCACTTTTGGAACAGCAACAGCCCTGAAAACAAAATGCCTTGTTTACTTAACATGCTCAAAATATTCAATAGACTTTTTTTTAAGAAGAATGAACACAAAACAAAATTGAAACAGAATGGGATGCAGAGTATGTTAAAAACGAGGAATATCACATTATATGAATACAAGAAATGTTACATTACATGGATACTGAAGTAGGAGAAGTGAAGAAATGTAATTTTGAGAACCAAGAATCATTTGTACTCTGCACCAAAAGATCTGGTTCCTGGTGCAATGAGACATTTCAGCAATGGTTTAAATGTGGCTTTATTCAGAGGTTTTTGCCTCTTTCATTCATTTGCCACACCATCTCTGAAAAGCGTTTTTTAAGTATCTGCTGTGCATTCTAATTTAACAGCGCTCTCGCTCTCTCTCTCTCTCTCTCTCTCTCTCTCTCTCTGAACATATTTGTTGTGTTTTCTACATTTGCATATTTCCATATTTGCTTGGATAGCTATTATTTTGCCCAGTCAGCTAGACCAAACCATGGCCTGATGCTAATGGAGGACAGCTTGTGTCTGATGCACATGTCATCTTAGTGCTTCTGGAGGTTTTTAGCACAATTAATATATGTATGAAAATATTTGCTCCATTAATAAAGACATATATTGACTCTTTTTCCAGTTCTACAGATTGTGAAATTTTTGGAGTAGAAGTACATGCTATACTGAGCTGTCAGTGAATCGTTCTGTGGTGGAAAATAAGAAATTAGTTTAAGCTTTGGGGGAAAAGAACACTGCATAATTAGCAAGGTTTTTCCATGGACTAAGAAAAGTAGGGAATATAAATAGGAAAGCAGAAAAGTGGCTCCTCTTAAAGATGAACACTGACAAGTATGCAGAAAAGTTGGGAATGTATAAAATAAAGGACACTTTGGAGATCAGTGGATTCAGTAATGGTTGTAAAGGGGACAGCACAGGGATGGGTCCATTAACACAGGCTCACAGGAATGAAGAAAGTCACTGCTACAGCAGGTAGCAATAATACTTGATAGCCTGGGCACTGTGACCTAGGCTGAGCAGAGGTGAGAGGAGAGCAAAAGATAATGGGGATTTGGACAAAAGCTGTGTGGGAAGCCAGAGGGGTGAGTCCTGTGTCCATTCCTTTGAGCTAGCTACTCACTGTCTTCAGTTTCCTCTCCTATCAGATTGATCAGTTTTAAGTTCAGAGCTAACATATTTTGTATTCTGAGTTAGATCTAGTCTTAATATGACAAGAATAGTAGTGTCTGATCTTCTGAAGCTTAATTTAAAAACTAATGTAGATAATGAATGATGCATACATTTAAGAGACATTTTATGCCTTATTGATCAGCAAAAGATATAGATATATGGATAATATTAAAAAAAGCCTTGTTGGGCGATGGTGGCGCACACCTTTAATCCCAGCACTTGGGAGGCAAAGGCAGGCAGATTTCTGAGTTCTAGTTCAGCCTGGTCTACAAAGCAAGTTCCAGGACAGCCAGGGCTACACAGAGAAACCCTGTTTCAAAAAAAAAAAAAAAAAAAAAAAGGAAAGAAAGAAAAGAAGAGAAAAGAAAAGAAAAGAAAAGAAAAGAAAAGAAAAGAAGCCTTTTTATCGGCAAGGAATGAGGAAACACATCTGTAAAGAAACAGTTTTTTGAAGAATAATACAAGTGTTCCTATAGCAAGGAGAGATGATACTGTTCCACACTGGAAATCGATCAGGGTGAATATCTTAAGGTGAACTACATTTGCTATACCTTGGAAACAATGATCAGAGAAGAAGACAAAAAGGCAGGAAGAAGTGAATCAGAGAGGCAAAAAGAACTAAAATTCACTTAAATCTATATATGTACATCATAACAATTTGATCTCAATGAAATTTTGGCCTGTTTGTTGTTGATGATGATTTATTTTGTTTTTAAATAGGGCCTTCCTATATAATTCAGGCCAGTCTCAAACTCAGGATCCTACCGCATCTGCCTTTGTAGTTCAAGGATTATAAGGATGGCTGTTATGAAACACCATGATAAAAAGCAACTTGGGGAGAAGGGGTCTATTTTTCTTACATATCCTAAATCACAGTCTATTTAGATAAGCCAAGGAAGGAACTCAAACTGAGCAGAAGCTTAGAGGCAGAGCTGATACAGAGGCCTTGGAGGATTGGTTGCTTGCTGGTTTGCTCCTTTTAACAATAGATCTCCATAAAACTGATTGCTAATAATAATTGGACACAGTCAATACTAGGCTATACAGAAAATCTCCTACACCCATGACATTTGTCCAAAACTCTTCAATTTTGCCTCCAGCAGATTTTTATACAGGGGCAAAAATTAGACAATTCTTTTCCAAAATATCACAGAAATTTTCTCTAGCCCAACTAATATTGTTCCTCTCTGAAATCTCTTTAGCTGAATCTTCACAGTCTACATTATTCTAGCATGGCCCATTAAGTCCAACTTTCAAGCTTTTAGCCACCTTTCTGGTCCAAAGTCTCAAAATCTTTCATATTTATCCAACAGACAGCAAGGTCAAGTCATCACAGTAATACTCTAGTCCCTGACACTAGCTTCTTAGTTACTGTCATTAATTGTTTCATTTTCCTAATGGAAAATAACTATAATTAAGTCACACATTATTACCTGGTTAGAAACTTAAAATAATTTATTCTAAATCAATCATAAATTTTTTCTAAGTTCAGCATTTTACAGATAAATAACCTGAAGCTTAAAGAATTAGCTGGACCAACTAGCTATTGACCTAAGGAAGAAGTCCAAATCATGCAACTCTTAGTCTCTCTCACACTGCTTTCACAGTTGTCTCAATATAGAGTTATCCTTAAATAGCTCTCAGTCACAGAGAGATGCTGGCTCCTGCCCAAAACCAAATGGGAATAATCCCAAATTGCTGGCACAGCTAAAGTATGATGTAATATAATACGTATTTCAACAGATTTTAGGAGTTTCCAGCTCTCTCAAAGTCTAGAAGCTCCACAGAGACTACTAGCTACAGAAATTTTGGCATGCCCTCAAGGGTGTCATTCTAGACCAAGTATAAAACAGAAGCTAATTTTTATTGGTTAACTACTATTTTAAAATCCACTAGAACTACTGATCAATTTAGCTAGTAAATGAACTGCTTTTAGAAAGTCTTTAAAAACAAATTCCAGAGATTATTCTCAAGCTAAGAACTTTCAAAGACACTGCACTGGGGATGTCAAAGTTCTATTGAGATTAATAATTTTACTGTATACTCTCTTTTAAATTCAAATATGCAACAACAAAAATTAACAAGTTCACTACAAGATTTTCCCTAAATGATTAGAAAAAATATACCATGCCTTCACTCATGCAGTCTTAAAAATTAAAAATATATTTTATAAAGTAAATGCTTTTTAGTAATGCCACATTAAAATATATGTACGTTTCCATTCATTCGTTTTTTATCATGGTTGATAATAGTTGTGGACTTTCTAATGATAGGGTAGACTTCATTTTCTACTGTAGAGGTAAAACATTAAAATATCATTATGAGAGAAAAACAGTACTCATTTCCTTTTATGCCAATTATAATTTAAAGTTTTTTTCAAAGTAACAGTTATTTTGGAGAAAGGGACATAATATTGATTTTGCTACTGGGTATCATCAATCATTTTAGGCTGATAGATTTCTACAATAGTCTTTAAAGCACAAAGATGACATGTAGGGTTGATAAAAATGCAAGAAAGATGATCTAGAGAGGACTTGATTTCAGACCCCTCAATACCCACATAAAAGAGGAACATGACTGTGTGTGTCTGTAACTAGTTCTGCAGAGGAAGAGACAGGTAGATTTTTGGAGCTGGCTGATGTCAGTCTAGTGTAAGTGACAAACTTCAAGTTCAGGGAGAGATCCTATCTCAAAACAATAAGGTAAAGAGCAATAAATAAAAACAATCAACACCAACCTCTAACTTCTACATGCACATATGTGCACACACACACACACACACACACACACACACACACGAGAGACAGATACAGAGAAAGAAGGTGGGAAAGAAAGAGAAACTATTACAAGAGAAGATATTATACAGTAGGTCATTAGGAAATTTAACAGTTGGATAGCAAACTGCATATCTCTCTCTCTCTCTCATATATATCTTTTCCAACCCTCCCTCCCTCCATCCATCCCTCTCCCTCTTTCTTTCTCACCTAAAATTAGTGAATTTAGGAATATACTGCTGGGATGATAAGGCATTTGGAAGGAAACTTACTCATTTTATCCTGAATTTTGGCCATTACTATAAGTGGATGACATAGAGATGTATATACTTAAATATAGTAGCCACCTGCCCCATGTGACATTAAGCTCTTTAAATGTGGATAACCTGAATTGAGGTGTGCTGAAAGTGTATCATACACATTAAGTTCCAAAGACTGAGTATGAAAAGTGATAAATATAATTCCTTATTATATGAACAAACCATTAGACATTAGACCAAAGAAAATCTACTATTAAAACTAATTCCACCTTTCTCTTAAGCCAGTTGCCAGATAACATATGTTAGGGTTTACATTAAATTTCTACTATATGTAGCTTTTATAGACACTGTTTTTACCAAAACAAGTATGTAGCTTGCCAACAATCTTTTCCCATTTTGTTTCAGTAAGAGATGAGCAATAAGTAATCAAAGACAATTTGAGTTAAAAGTGACTTTAAGACATTTTGATGTCTAGCAAAGGGAAAGACAGACTTAGTGAATAAGACCAGAGACAGTTGAATGTTACAGCATATTTTACCAAATGGATACCTACATGCCCTGCTTTCCTGACACAGTCCTTTCTACATTTAGTGGTTTGAGAAAATTATGGTAAAATCAGTCGTTATGTGACATTTTTATCAGAATTATTCCAAGTGGCATCTGTGAAGTACCAAAGTGATGAGGCAAGGTTTCTGCTGACTTCTTCTAACCAGAAATGTATTCATGTTCTCATCTTTCAAGAATCACTGAAATTCCTGTGCATGTGTGTGTGTGTGTGTGTGTGTGTGAGAGAGAGAGAGAGAGAGAGAGAGATCTTACATTAGTGCTCAAAATAATGTCTAGTTAAAATGATTCCAAATACCAAGTGAGTGTTTAAGGAATTTTTCCAAAAAGAGGAAGAGAATAAATATTTATAGACTTTTCACATGAGTTCACCCTTTAACCCATAACCGAGTGATATTAATACTAGTCTCATTTTTATAAAGATAATAGAAATTGTAACAATTATACATCACTTCCTTAGTATCAAAAAAGCTGTAGCTTATATCATGATAGATAGTGGAGAAATATCTACTAAAATGAATGAGAAAAAATAAAACCATGTAATTTGGTGATAAGAGACTATCAAAACTATAATAAGGTCTCATTTTCATTTAATCCACATTCCTTTTTCTAAAGATGAGGCTTAGAAAATCCCATTGACTTGCCTAGCGTAAATATGTACATAAGAAAAACTAAGGAAATCCAGGAGTTCCTGTCTGCATAGTATAATTGTTTCCCCTTAGTGCACAATTAACTGTATTTTGGTAACAAAGCCCTTCAATACCTATTCATGTTTTATGGTACATTTTCACATTGCTTGTACAAAATTCCTGTAGAGTTGGAAAGTGCAGTTGATCATGTTTACCACATAGTTTTTCCTATTTTAAAATTCAGATCACTTATCATCCATTGTCTTTTTTCTGTTTGTTTTTTAATATAACTGGTATTATAAAAGTAGCTTTTCATAAAAACAAAGCTTTAATACATGAAGGGAAGTGTAATTTCCCTAGAAAATCATTTTGACAACTGGTAGCACACTGGGTTCTACACCCAACTGATGGTCCAAAAATAAATGCAAGAAACTATGAGCATTTGGCTCTGGGGTTCATCTAAGTGATTGATGTCTACTCTTTTATTTAATATTTTAAATAATGATTTGAGTTATACACTCATGAATCTAGTTAAGAAAGAAACAGTGAGAAACAATTTAAGTAGCTTTCTAAAAGCTACAAACCCATGCTTTAAACCTCCTAATCCACCCACAGAGAAGTCACTTTAACCACACATTAGACTACCTCCTAGTAAACACAAATACAAATACAGAGGATACAAGAAAAATGAGAAAAGTATGTCATGTCAAGTTGGTGAAAGTATAGCCCATGAAAGTCAGAGAATAGCAAAGAGAATGTTGGTGCCAGAGCACAAAATGCACAAAAAATCAAGAGTAGTCTTAGTCTAAGCATTGATAACTATGGCCCTATATGATGATATTAGAATTGCATTTGTGTTAGTAAGGAATGACCATTAAATTATTTTAAAGTTTCTGAGAATAAAATCCACATGTCTAATCTATTCTTTTAATAACCATGTAAATAAGTGTAAAGAATTAGAAACAAAGAGGTTATTCCTACCTTTCTTGCTAAAATTAATGATCAGAGTAGAGGAAACACCACTGAGAATGGCAGTAAAAATTGCTGCTGTGATAAACCTCAAGGAAGCAGAATCTTCAAAATGTAGCAGGCTATGGACTGTGGAAAATGCTGAAGATAGGGTGTGGAGATAGAGACTCACACTCTGCCTGGGTTATAGAGATTGGTGAGCGTTCTGAATCAGGAACACCAAACTGAAAATCCATTTGTGATAGGCAGGATAATGAATGTTTTCAGTGGTACACCTTTTCATGAAGTATCCACCCTTGTATTATGTATCAAATGTTGTGCTATGCTTTATTGTACTAGAGAATCAGAAAAAAAAAGTCCCACGATAATGCAAAGGCTTTACCTTTTCCATTGTTTATATTATTGAAGTAGATTAATATTATCTGTTTAGTCACAATGCAATAAGAAAAGTGAGGATAGCATGACTCACTTAAGAAAGTTGATGGACACTTCCATGAAGCAACAATGAATACTGAAGCAGCAAACTGAGTCATGAATGGGCACCATTCAAATAGGGAATAAGGAGACTACAAGAAAATGAAGCATCACATGTCAGGTCCTTGTAGGAGGAAGAATTTTGTACGTTTGAAAAGCTCCAGTAAAATTCAGTAAAGGTTAAAACTCAAGAAAATGATAGCTCATTCTATAGATTGTGGTCCATATAAATGTTTTGGATATCTTTGAAATATTTTTAAACATGAAGGTAAAAATTTCAAATATCAATTGATTTGATAAGTCAAGGAAAGACTAACTTGAAACCGTTTTTGTAGCACTGATAAGAAATGCTAGTGCCTGGGAATCATGCTGAAGCAATGGAATGGATACTGGAACAAAGGTTTTGGAAATTTCCTGGAAATCATAGGAACAATGTCATGAGTTTCACTAAATATAGCATATGGGAGTATGAAGGAAGTATTGATAAGGACTTCTACATATTGAAATGAGAAAAGAGTGGATCACTGTGCTATTTCCAGAAATGAGAAACTCTAGAGGGGAAAAGGTTTCCAGTAGTAAGATAATAGCTGTTGGGACACCCAGGCAATAAAGGAGGTTTGTGAGGCAGCTTAGTGCCTTGGGCTTACTTTCACTTTCCATGCCATGACCACAAGTAGGTCTGATATGACTCTCATTTCTAGGGCCAGCAGATACTAACTAAAGAAACAAAATTTCTAATATTTGTCCTCTTTTTCTCTTACCTTACTTTGTTGTATAATTCTAAAGCAAGTACTAAACTATCCTAATAAATTCAGCCCTAGTTCACAGAGCTGTGGGGAATGAGAAACTTACAACCAAGGATAAGATATACATGATTTCTTCAACATAAAAATAAGCATAATTACCAAGATAGTGATAAATAAATTGTGAAAAATCAAAATAGCAGCCTTCTGCTGCTCTAAACACTAGCTGATGCGATAAAAGTATATATTAAAGATTTTTAAAGTGTAATTAAAGTGTAAGCTTTGTGTTGGAAGAGACAGTTGGAACTCTGACTGGGTTCAAAGGAAGACAGTGCTCGATGCATAGATGTGAAAAGTTGTTGAGAGAGGAGTAATAGCTGAAGATGCAACTACATGTAGTGTGGTTGTTTAAATATGCTTAACCGATGAAGTGGCATTAATAGGAGGTGTGGCTTTGTTGGAGGAAGTGTGTCACTGTAGAGGGGGTCTTTGAGAGCTTCCTCCTGGCTGCCTGAGGATGCCAGTGTTTTCCTGTTTGCCTTTGGAACTAGAGTAGAACTCTCAGCTCCTCCAGCTTCATGCCTGTCTGAACACTGCCATGCTTTCAGCCTTGATGACAATGAACTGAATGAACCTCTGAAACTGTAAGCCAGCCCAATTAAATGTTGTTTTTAATAAGAATTGTCTTGGTTCATACCAAAAGAAACCCTAACAAAAACATATAGTAAGAAGAATTCTCAGACTTTACAAAATTCAAAAGGATGAACAAAGGGAAAAATCCAGTAACAGAGTCCAAGGAGAGTAGGGACAAAAAGTAAGAGGTCACTGATTATCTTTAAACGTGCAACTTTAGTAAAATATGGTAATTAAAACTATCACTTTATCTTACAAATAAGTATTGCGGAGCTAAGAATAGCTCATGAATATAAAACCACGCACTTATCTTTCCATTCCAACATTTTAGCAAATGCCTGCTCTAATCCAATGAACACACAGAATACTCCAGATGGAAGAAATGAGATGGTGGTAGTTTTAAGATGAATAAAACACGTTTTCTTCCTTACAGAGCTCCAAATATATTGACATAGATACTAAATAAATGAGTCAAATGTAATACCACCCTCAAAAGGTTACTCTGAGAATAGAAAAAAAATAGATGGTATTAAGTCTGATGAAAGAATTTCAAGTGAACTCTGAAGAAAAGGTATGTCTTAGGATTTCTATTGCTGTGCTAAAAGCTCATGACCAAAAGCAACTTGGGGGAAGAAAAGGTTTATTTCATTCTCACAACCTTCAGGTTACACTCCATCACTGAAAGAAGTCTTGGCAGGAACTCAGTGTAAGAACCTGGAGGCAGGAACTGGAGCAGAGACCATGGATTGCTTCTTAGTATCTTTGCTTCTCTATTGTTTCATCCTCTGTGGAGTTCATTTTTCCAAGCTGAATCAGAATGTATTACTGATCAGTATATACTACTCACCTGTTGGCTTCTTAAACTTGCTTTGCCTGCTTTCTTTAAAACTCAGGACCACCTGTTCAAAGTAGCAATGCTCACACTGGTCTGGGATCTTCCATATTTATCATTAATCAAGAAAGTATTTCAAACACTTATAGAGGAATTTTCTCACATAAGACTTCCTCTTCTAAAATATGTCTAGGTTTATGTCAAGTTAACAAAATCAATCAGTAGGTTAAGAATGTGAATAAAAGTTCCAACTAAAGAAGACAAATGAGCATAGATGATACACTCAAGATAAATGAGATAACTTGAATTCAGTCTGACAATAGATAATGATCAGCAGACTTGTTGGCAAACTGAAAAGAAATATGTCTAAGTCCCGCTGGCAATCCAGGATGTCAAGAAAGCTACTGAAACAGGCAGAGCAAAAGGGGCAAATGCTGAAACTCATACTTAAGATGTTAGAATGCAATTTAGAAACACAAGAAATAAAATTCTTTTGTGGGTTCTTAGATAATCTAGATAAGGGCTTGTAAGGCCCTGAATGAAATGAAGACTGTTGTATATATGGAATGAATGGATCACAGTGCCTAATTTGATGGAAATTTTGTGAGAAGAGGAAAAGTCAAAAGTCTCTCCTTTTAAGAAAGGACATTAGAGTGATGAATATAAGAAAGGATTGCATAAAAACTGAAATGAGACTCATTTTGAGAGATTTTAAAGTTGAAAATATTCCTGTTGGATCTCTTTCAATGATTGCTTTACATCTGGCTGTGCACACAATGAACAACAAAATGATTGCAGAATGAACTAAAAATAGATGAAGCTAATACAGTGACCAGCATACTGTGTTATTCCCTTGTCTCTTGAAGCTTTAAGATATTTTACATGTAATATTTGAATTGAAAAATACGTTCAGAGGTAAGAGTTATTGACATCTCAAATTATATCCCACTTCGTGCTTACCCCTCCACAACCACCTATCCCAAATCTGTCCTCCTCCAAAGGTAGTCCACTCACAATCTTGCTCACTATAACACAGAATACTGGAGTCATAGGCTGAAGATCATAATGGTGTCCAAATCCCAGATAGATACTGGTTCAGCTCAGAAAAACGAACTCCATGAAGGAACAGTAGAGAAGAAAAGATACACTTAGTTTTGGCATAGGCAAATTTTATAAATGAGAAAGGGAAGCCAAAAATGGACCAAATATTTTCTATAATTTTATCAAGAATTCAGATACTGTTCTGGACCCATAATATTCAAAATGTCATATAATTTTAATAGTTATTATTGAACATCTCCATTTATTTGTGCCTTATTAGATATTAGAAATTTAACCAAAACATGTTATTTCATCTTTTAGCAGAATTGTTTGATAATATTAACATCATAGTCGTTTATTTATTAAAGATGTGAAAGGTGAGATTCATAGAGCTGAAGTAGCTGTTATTAGTCCCACTCACATGTGAAACAAAGTTAATGTCCATGCCTGCCTGGGTTGAAGAATGTATTTGTTGTGCTATACTCTGTCCATCTCTTCTTTTTAAAAAAATATATTTATTTATTTATTTGTTTATTATATGTAAGTACACTGTAGCTGTCTTCAGACACTCCAGAAGAGGGCATCAGATTTCATTACAGATGGTTGTGAGCCACCATGTGGTTGCTGGGATGTGAACTCAGGACCTTTGGAAGAGCAGTCGGCGCTCCTAACCGCTGAGCCATCTCACCAGCCCCTGTCCATTTCTTCTAACCCTTGGTTATAAAGAGTGCTGTTGGTTCTATTCCAGACCTTGGCATAAAGCACACCTCAACTTATACTTTCTCAGAGTGGCAAGTGTTCTCATGCATCTGTTTGGCTCCTCTGTGTTCACAAGACATCATCACAATAGGAAAGGCTATCATAAATACTAGCTGACGCACAATAGGCTACTAGCTCACTATCAAACCTTCTAACATGCCTGAAAAATTGATTACTTTCATCTTCTAGCCATTGAGTTTCCTCTTCATACTTCATATGATTGAACAAAAAGGGAAAAAACCCTCCCAATCTACTTCTTTCTAGTTTGATACTAACCCTTTAAAAAAATAAGCCTAATATATTTTTCCTGATATTGATGTCCTTCATACTGTATCATTTTTCTGAAAATTAGGAGCTTAACTGTATTCTATTTTTAACTATTTCTTTTAATTTAATTAATATAGCTGAAGCAAATGAGTGCTGATAAAGTGAAAGTTTTAGGAAAAAAATTAAAGGCATTAAATTATTGTCTTGCCTTTTGAAATTCTGAATATCTATATTTTTCCATAAATTGTGTAAGACTCACTCTGTTTCTGGGAGAATGATGTCATTTTACTGTAGAATTTAATATATGACAATGTCTGCTTATAGACTTATGAGCACTGTAGACATCATTTATTGTGATCTGCTTCCTTTTTGATGGTGGGAAATGGTATGGAATAAGCAGAGAACACAGAAACTGGCTATTTGAGCTACCCACAGCTGAAAAGCAATGTTTTACTACATGAAAACTGACATATATTAAGAAGTTGTTCTAAAATACAAATATATAACAGAGGTATGGGTATCATAAAAATGATTATTGGAGACCCCAACTATCTAGAAATTTTCTAAAAATTAGGCCTCTCTTGACTAACATAAGAAAGTCTGTAATTTCTAGGCAATTCCATTACTGAGAGTCTTGATCATTTGATTATGTTTCACTAACAAACAGTATTGCATATATTTATAGGATACAATACAATGTTTTCATATAAACTCAAATTTGAGAAATGATTAAATCAATCTAAATAAATGTATTGTCTAGCATTTGTTTTGTGATTAAAGTATTTGAAATCCTCACTTACAGAGGAAGGAGAGAGATTGTCAAACTTGTAGTAGTAGTAGTAGTAGTAACTGTTTTATCTATTTACATTTCAAATGTGCTCCTTCCAGGTCCCCCTCCACAAGCCCCACACCTTCTCTTCCTCCCCTTTGCCTCTAAGGGGTGCTTTCCCACCCACCTACTCACTCTCACCTCACCCCTCTAGCACCTCCCTTCTCTAGGGCATCAAGTCTACACAGGACCAAGCACATCCCTTCCCACTGAAGCCAGATAGGGTAAGCCTCTGCTACATATATATCAGAGATCATGGACCAGTCCATGTAAGCTTCTTGGTTGGTGGCTCATTCCCTGGGAGCTCTGAGCAGTCCAGTTAATTGATACTGTGGTTCTTCCTATGGGGTTGCAATCCCCTTCACTCTTCCATAGGGATCCCCAGTCTCAGTCCAATGGTTGACTGTTAAGTATCTCTATCTTTCTCAGTCAGCTGCTGGTAGAGACTCTCAGAGGAGAGCCATGCCAGGCTCTTGTCTGCAAGCACAACATGGCATCAGCAATAGCGTCAAGGTTTTGTGCCTGCGCATGGAATGGAACCCAAGTTGGGGTGGTCTCTGAATTGCCTTTCCTTCAGTCTGTGCTGCAATTTTTGTCCCTGCATTTTTCTTTATATAGGAGCAATTCTGGGTCAAAATCTTTGAGATGGGTGAGTGGTCCCATCCCTCATCTAGGGACCATAACTATCTATTGGAGGTGCTCTCTTCAGGTTCTGTCTCTCCACTATTGGGCATTTCAGCTACTATCATCCCCATTGGGTCCTAGGAACCTCTCATGTCTCTGGTGTCTGGGACTTTCTAGTGGCTCCCCTTGCCCCCACCCCCACCCCACACTGCTGCATATATCTATTCAATCTCCTGCCCCTCTGGGCTTCTCTCCTGCCCCCCCCTATACCTGATCCTGCCCCCTTTTCCCTCCTCCTTCCCTCTCCCACCAAGATCCCTCCCTTCCTCTGCCTCCTGAGATTATTTTGTTCCCTCTTCTAAGTAGGATTGAACCATTGAACTTCCTTCTTGTTAAGCATAATATGGTCTGTGATTTGTATCATGGATATTCTGAACTTTTTGCTTAATATCTACTTATCAGTGAGTACATGCCATGTATGTCCTTTTGGGTCTGGGTAACCTTACTCAGGATTAATTTCCTAGTTCCATCCATTTGCCTGGAAAATTGGTGATGTCCTCACTTTCAATAGATGAGCAGCATTCCATTGTGTAAATGAACCACATTTTCTGCATCCTTTCTTCAGTTGGGTTGTTTCCAGCCTCTGGCTATTATAAATAAGGCTGCTATAAACATAGTGGAGTACATGTCCTTGTAATTCGGTGGAGCATCTTTTGGTTATATGCCCAGGAGTGGTATTGTTACCTCTTCAGATAGAACTATTTTCAGTTTTCTGAGGAAATGCCAGATTGATTTCCAGAGTGGTTGTACCAGTTTGCAGTTCCACCAATAGAAGAGTGTTCCTCTTTCTCCGTACCCTCACCAGCATCTGCTGTCACCTGAGTTTTTTATCTTAACCATTCTGACTGGTGTGAGGTAGAATCTCTCAGTTGTTCTGATTTTCATTTCCCTGATGACTAAGGATGTTGAACATTTCTTTAGTTACTTCTCAGCCATTCAAGATTCCTCAGTTGAGAATTCTCTGTTTAACTCTGTAGTCCATTTTTTAATTGGGTTATTTGGTTTTCTGGAGTCTGATTTCTTTATTTCCTTGTTTATTTTGGATATTAACCTTCTGTCAGACGTAGGGTTAATGAAGATCTTTTCCCAATCTGTAGGTTGCCATTTTGCAAGGTATCACAGTTTGTGGATGATATGATAAGATACACAAGCGACCCCAAATGTTGTACCAGAGAACTCCTACAGGTGATAAACAACTTCAGCAATGTGGCTGGATATAAAATTAACTCATACAAATCAGTTGCCTTCCTCTATCAAAGGATAAACAAGCTGAGAAAATTAGGAAAACAACACTATTCACAATAGCCACAAATAATATAAACTATCTTGGTGTAACTCTAACCAAGCAAGTGAAAGATCTATATGACAAGAACTTTAAGTCTCTGAAGAAAGAAATTGAAGACCTCAGAAAATGAAACTATCTTCCATGCTTATGGAATGGTAGAATTTATATAGTAAAATGACCATCTTACCAAAAGCACTCTACAGGATCAATGCAATACCCATAAAAATTCCAACTCAGTCTGGTGAGATGGCTCAGTGGGTAAGAGCACCCAACTGCTCTTTCGAAAGTCCGGAGTTCAAACCCCAGCAACCACGTGGTGGCTCACAACCATCCGTAATGAGATCTGACTCCCTCTTCTGGAGTGTCTGAAGACAGCTACAGTGTACTTACATATAATAAATAAATTTTTAAAAAATTCCAACTCAATACTTCACAGAAATAGAAAAAGCAATTCTCAACTTTATATGGAATTACCAAAAAAAAAAAAAAAAAAAAAACAAGGATAGAGAAAACAATTCTCAACAATAAAAGAACTTCTGGGGAAATATCCATCCCTTACCTCAAGCTGTACTACAGAGCAATCATGATAAAACTGCATGGTATTTGTACAGAGACAGACAGATCAATCAATGGAATAGAATTGAAGACCCAGAAATAAAATTGCACAACTATGAACACTTCATCTTTGACAAAGAAGCCAAAACCATACAGTTGAAAAAAGAAAGCATCTTCAACAAATGGTGCTGGTCTAACTGGCAGTCTACATGCAGAAGAATGCAAATTGATCCATATTTATCACTTTGTACAAAGTTCATGTCCAAGTGGATCAAAGACCTCCACGTAAAATCAGATACACTGAATCTAACAGAAGAGAAAGTGGGAAAGAACACATTGGCAAAGGGGAAAACTTCCTGAACAGATCAACCAATGGCCCAGGCTCTAAGATCAGCAATTGACAAATGCGACCTCATGAAACTGAAAAGATTCTGTAAGCAAAGGATACTATCAATAAGACAAAATTCTTGAAATTAGAGAAGGAGAAAAATAAAGGATACCAAGAGGACATACTCATGAGACTGGCTGGGAAACTAGGCCAGATTTCACCAAGAATAGGTAGGGTTAACCACATGTTTGTCTTAACTTGTAGAAAATGAATAAATACAACAAAGATAAATGCTTCAAGGACACACACAAAAAAGGACTTTGACAATCAGACTTACTAAAAGATTAAAATGTCAATTTTTGTTCATGGAAAAGATTTAACCTACACTGGGAAAAAGTTTTGTTAAGCAAGATATGCAAATAAGGTAGTGACATTTAGTTAATAATGCTTTTGTCATTCACTAACATCCTGGGCCCCACTCTGGCATATTAAGTTTAGCTCAAATAGATACAGTTCGTTGTCAGTGTTGCTTGTTCGGAACAACATGTGAGCACAGTAGAAAAGATAGGTAAGATAGAATAACAAAATTTAGAGAAGCTGTTAATGAATATTGACACAGAACCAATTTTAACCCTCCTTTCTATGGGAAGAAGAGAGGAATATCTTAATTTGTTTTATTTCAGTAATTATTTTATTGTCCACAGAAGTAGAGGTTTAAATGAATATGGTTCCTATGGAGGCATATATTTGAATACTTCATCTCCAATTGGGAACTGTGCATGTATTTGAATACGTCATCCCCTGTTTGGGAAGGGCTTGAATGGCCTTGTTGGAAGAGGCTTATCACTGATAGCAGACTTTGATTTTTCAAAGAGCTCTGAGACTCTTTAGATATCTCCTGGTTATGTCTTGATAAAACTTTTCTGCTATTGTTCTAGCTCCATGACTGCCTGTCTGCTGCCATACTACCACCCATGATGGTCATGTACTATATATAAACCTATGAAACCATAAGGCTCAAATTAAACATTTTATTTCATAAGTTGCTTTGGTCATGGTATTTTATCCCAGCAACAAAAAAGTAACTAATATAGTATGTATTTTATAGTTTCATTTGTATATAAGAATATGAAAAATTAAACATACTTTATAAAAATGAATAATAAGATAGAATGCCCCTAGATGTTGAGCACAGATTTGGACCTTCATCGAGAGTTGCTGATATGCTCAATAAAGTAAGATATTGAAGTCTTCTCCTCATAGATGTGTTTAAATCGCATACAAGTTGTAGGTCAGGTTTTAATTTATTGTCTTCTACAGCGTTGGCTTATTTTAGCTTGATAAATATGAAAATAACCTTTTGCAATGCAAGACTAAAACTAAATAAATTCTTACATTCTGATATTTTGTTAAATTAAAATTAGTCTTTTGAAATATATTTTAGCTGATACATAAAACTGTAAAAAAAATAAGCATAATTAGTTACCAGGTGACATATAGACACATATATATGTTGTATAATATTTAACTTAGATCAAATATAGCTATTCCCTCAAACATTTGTCATTTCTTAATGTAGAAACATTTTAAAATATTTCCTCTAGCTGTTTGATATATAGTACACAATTCGTGTGTAGATTCTCTTGCTGTACAGTAACATAATTTCTTACATTTAAAAAACATTTCTTAAATGACTTAGTATCCATGATCATGTTCTATAGCTAGCACCTTTCAACTTCTATGAGACTATTTTATATTACACATAAAGGTGAGGTAGTATGATGTTTGTCTTCCTGTGCCTGCCTATTTTACTTAACAGAATGATCTCCAGGTCAACCTATCCCTTTGCAAATGATTAGATTTCATGCTCTTACAATGGCTAAATCACATACATCCCATATGTGTATATACTACACTTCCTTTACTATTCATCAGCTGATTCTTAGATTGTTCTATCTCTTGCTTTTGTGAATAATACTGCAATAAAGAGTGGGACTCAGATGTTTCTTTAATCTGCTCATTTCATTTTCTGTAGCTTTATGTCAATCAAATAGAGACTGATGAACCAGTCAGAGACTGCTAAATGGTTTGATTTATTAGCATATTTTTAATTCCTTTGTTATTAATTTTGGTTTCTCTGTCATAGAAGATTTCTGTGTGATTGCAATAAAGATTTAAGTTCTTTTCATATAAGAAATAATTTGTAATCCGGGCAGTGGTGGCACATGCCTTTAATCCCTACACTTGGGAGTCAGAGTCAGGTGGATTTCTGAGTTCAAGGCCCGCCTAGCCTACAGAGTGAGTTCCAGGACAGCCAGGGCTATACAGATAAACCCTGCCTCGAAAAACCAGAAGAAGAAAGAAGAAGAAGAAGAAGAAGAAGAAGAAGAAGAAGAAGAAGAAGAAGAAGAAGAAGAAGAAGAAGAAGAAGAAGAAGAAGAAGAAGGAGAAATAATTTTTAAATAATAAAAACATATCATGGTCATAATAGTAAGAAACAAACCAACCAAAAATCCAAAACAGAATAGCATGGTACATTCCTGGGATCTAGGAAATATAAACACTGTGATCCAGGGATTCAAGGTCATCTTTAGCTGCATTGTGAGTTCAAGGCTAGCCTGAGCTACATGAAACAGTGTCTCCAAAAACAAAAACAAAAACAAAAACAAAAACAAAAAACAAAAACAATGAGATGGAAAGATGTCTCAGCTATTAAGAGCATTGACTGCTGCTCTTCCAGAGGTCCTGAGTTCAATTCCCAACAACCACATGGTAGCTCACAAGCATCTGTAATGGGATACAATGACCTCTTCTGGTGTGTCTGAAAACAGCGAGACTGTACTCACAGATATAAAATAAATAAATCTGTTGTTAAAAAAAAGAAAAGAAAGGAAGGAAGGAAGGACATAGTACTACCGGAAGATCCAGCAATACCACTCCTGGGCATATACCCAGAAGATGCTCCAACATGTAATAAGGACACATGCTCCACTATGTTCATAGCAGCCTTATTTATAATAGCCAGAAACTGGAAAGAATCCAGATGTCCCTCAACAGAGGAATGGATAAAGAAAATGTGGTACATTTACACAATGGAGTACTACTCAGCTATTAAAAAAATGAATTTATAAAATTCTTAGGCAAATGGATGGATCTGGAGGATATCTTCCTGAGTGAGGTAAACCAATCACAAAAGAACACACATGATATGCACTCACTGATAAGTGGATATTAGCCCAGAAACTTAGAATACCCAAGATACAATTTTCAAAACACATGAAACTCAAGAAGGAAGACCAAAATGTGGATACTTTGTGCCTCCTTAGAATGGGGAACAAAACACCCATGGAAGAAGTTACAGAGACAAAGTTTGGAGCTGAGACAGAAGGTAGGACCATCCAGAGACTACCCCATCCGGGGAGCCATCCCATAAACAACCACTAAACCCAGACACTATTGCATATGCCAGCAAGATTTTGCTGACAGGACCCTGATATAGCTGTCTCTTGTGAGGCTATGCCAGTGCCTGGCAAATACAGAAGTTGATGCTCTTAGTCATCTATTGGATGGAACACAGAGCCCCCAATGGAGGAGCTAGAGAAAGTACCCAAGGAGCTGAAGGGGTCTACAGCCCTATAGAAGGAACAACAATATGAACTAACCAGCACCCCCAGAGCTTGTGTCTCTAGCTGCATATGTAGCAGAAGATGGCCTAGTCAGCCATCACTGGGAGGAGAGGCCCTTGGTCTTGCGAAGAAAATATTCCCTAGTACAGGGAAATGCCAGGGCCAGGAAGCAGGAATGTGTGGGTTGGGGAGCAAGGCAGAGGGACGGTATAGTGGACTTTCGGGGTAGCATTTGAAATATAAATGAAGGAAATATCTAATAAAGATAAAACGAATAAAAGAAGAAAGGAAGGGAGGGAGGGAGGGAGGGAGGGAGGGAGGGAGAGAGAGAGAGAGAGAGAGAGAGAGAGAGAGAGAGAGAGAGAGAGAAGAAAGAAAGAAAGAAAGAAAGAAAGAAAGAAAGAAAGAAAGAAAGAAAGAGAAAAAGAAAGAAAGAAAAAAGGAAAAAAGAAAAAGGAAAAAAGGAGGTAGGAGGAGCAGAAAATATATAACAATAAATAATTATAAAATTAATACTTGGAATTTATTGCTCCTCACAATTTGAATCTCAGATGCTCCATTTACATATTTCATGTTGTCTCCCTCTCATTACTTAATTAATTATTATTAATCATTATTATAATTATTCTTTCTTCATCTTAGCAATATTAGTGGCTTACATACACTACTTGCAATACTAGAGTATTCTGATTTTTCTCTGTATAATTAGTCTTATCAGTATGTTATACACTTTGTCATAATTTCTTTGTACTTATTCATGCCTCCTTCTCTATGGCTGAATGACTCCCTGGATCATTTCTTATAAAACACACATGAAAAAGGCATTCTCTTAGCCTCTATTTGTGTCTTTATCTTTTTTTTTTTCATTTTGCAAGGATAGCTTTGCTGAGTATATTCTTGGTTGAAATAAATTTTTGTTGATATTTATTTACCTTGTCTCCTATGGTTCTTATGAAAATTGTGTTACATTTTCTACTGCAATTTAAAGTTTCTGCTGAGATGTCTTCTGTATTATAAATTCAGACACCTTTACATGTTATTTGTTTCCTTTTGCTTTCAACATTAATAATCTTTTGTCTCTTATTCCTTGGAGAAGTAGATTAGAAGATGGCTTGAGATAAGTTTGGTTACCTAGAACTGAACAGCTTTGGTCCTGGAACCCTATCTAGGGGTGGCAGCAAGAAAATAAAGAAAAGACAAAACCACATACCACATACATCAAAGCTAGGATAAGATGAAATTTGCTATATCCACCCCCGCCCCATCTGTGTATTCATTAGGTACAGCTGGGGTTGACGCTGCTAGCCTTGGTAGCAAGTTTCTGTAGGTGAACAGTCTGAAGCTATAACCATCCAGAAGAAGGAAGCTGCAGTTTTTAGGGTTTTATACACTGATCAATAGTTAATAAACACTTACACCTTGATTCCCACAGAATTTTTTGTTATTTCACTTGAGCCTCACCCATATGGGTAACAGCTCTGCCAATTTTCCATGGATCCAAAGTCTTGGCGTCCTTAACTTGTCTTTCCTACATCACAATACATACTTGTTTGGGACTTCCTCTGGTTCCTACATTTGATTGAATTAATTCTGAATGGTGGCCTTTGACCATCCTGTACCTACATATTTGTACCCTTCTCTAGGCTTGGAAAGTGCTCTATTATGTTCTATTTGAATAACATTTCTATCCATTTAGCAAACTCACATTTCCCATGAACCTTAAAAACATAAAATTTCCTTTTGTTTTTAATGCTATCTCAAAGAATTCATAGCTTGCTTTATTTCTATTCAATTTTGTTGTTTACTTCTTTGTGGTTATTAGTATTGTCAATGTGTGGATTTTAGAATCATCTCTTAGATAAAACTCAGTGTGTTTGTGAGTTTATTATCAGAGTGTTTTAATATCTAGGAAAGCATACCCTGGTTGAAAGGGACTGTCCAAGGGTCTCGTGTTGGGTAAAATGGGAAGGGGCAAAAATGAACACCAGCAGTCACCTCTATTTCCTGACCTCAGCTATCTCACACTTCTGACCACCACCATGAATTGTATCTCTTCTTAAACTGTTAGTCAAAATAAATCTTTGCTTCCTAACAAATGGTTTTGTAGGATTTTTCTTTCATGTCAACAAGCAAAGTAATAATGCATCCACTGAATGAGTATTTTCCAAATCCTGTCTTCTTGCTCTCTAATTAGCCCATCTATTTGATCCATGGATGTCATCTATCATGTTTCAAGTTCAGTTACTGTCTTTCTTAATTCAAATTTTTGTTTTATCATTTAAATAGCTTCTGTCTCTTTGCTAAATTTTCCTATCATATTGAATAATTCGGGTTTTTTTTTTCTTTCTCGTGTTCTCTTTTCGTAAAGGTCACTGTGTTTCCTTAAAACAAGTGCTTTAAGGGGCTGGAAAAATGGCTAAGTTGTTGAGAGCATATGTTGCTCTTGCAAAAGACCTAAATTGGGTTCCCAGTACAAATGTGTTGGTTCACAACCAACAGTAACTCCAGTCCCAGAGGAACTGATGCTCTCTTCCAACCTCCATGGGCGCTAGAGTCACACACACGGTGCCATACATATATGCAGGCAGAACATTAATACACATAACAAAATAAATAAATCTAAAAAATTAATTTAAAACTTTTAAATTCTTTATCTAAGATTTACCCATATTAGTTACTTAATTTTCAGTGTCTGGTAAGTTAGTTTGACTGATAAGTAAGGTCATGTTTCTAAAAGTTCTTCACAGTGCTGATAAACAATTTGATGCTTCATTAAATATCTAGATCAATATTCCAGTTACCTTGATCCACTTTTACTTTGGCTTTTCAAAAATTATAAACAGCTTCCTGATTTTTCCTCAGCCTAAAGTGACTTATATGTCAGCACAAGATGACACTATCAGTTCATGGTTCCCACTAGGTCCTTGTTGGTGTACTACTACTATTCCAATTCTAGAAGGCAAATCAAATTCAGGTCTGTCCTATATGTACCATTGCTGTGCTGTTCAACATGATCTGGAGGAGTATTTAAAATAGTCAGGTTGTACTCATAATTCTGTCCTTGTAAGCAGGGACAGCCCAAAGATTGCTCCCAAAACACCATTCTCTGTTTAAACAGTCCAGAAATTTCCTCAGGGATAAGTCACCCAACGAGGAGAATCCTCAGATTCCATACTATACTCAGTCAAACCAATGTTAAAAAGTACTTTGTCATATCTTGGGCTTGCAGGCCCACACTGCCATGGGCTTCCTCTATTGAGGGCCTTGTGCCTTGGGGCCCACAGTTGGAACCGCCAGAAACATGATATCGACAAGATAGAAGCACAATTACTTGGGTGTACATACCTCCAGGCCTTGAGGAATTGTTCATGGACACTGATCTGAAAAGAGGAGTTACTTAGATCTGTCAAGTACTAAATGGAACCCAAAATTTCGTTTTATCTTTTAAAAGCTTCTGCCTCTTTGCTAAGTTTTCCTATCATTCTCAAACACATATTCTCTGTTTTCATGGAGGTCGTTGAGTCTCCTTAAAACAAGTGCTTTAACAGGCTGGACAAGTAACTAAGTTCAAAAATTAAAAACAGCATACTGATTCTTGAGTTCCACATCAACACTTGTATCTTCACCCTGCCCAATCCCAACAAATGGATTCTTGCTATATCTTTTGTTATCTAAGGATGGTTTAGTGGAGAAGGAAGCTCCTTATCTACTGAGACTGAACTAAGTTGGGCATTATCTGAGGGTAACTGTTATAACAACCAGTGCAGTCTCACAGTGCATTCAGGGACTGCACATGGTGGAACTAGAAATGATAGATGCAAAACCATAAATCTACTCTACCAGGACAATTGTTTGCCTAGATCTGCAGATGGTCCTAAGACTCCATGTATGAGACTAGGCCTGTACATAGGAATACTTTGTTTCTTTATTACTTTTGTCCTGTTGCTGAGTGTTAGTGCAGTGGGCCTGACACTGAACTTTAGGCCAAAATTCTGTGCTAGCTTTGGTGACCTTTTCCCAAACAGTAAAATCTCACTCCCTCTTCTGCTCCCAGAAGCTGGAAGACCTGATAGATTCACTTAGCTGCCAAACTAGTGCATTTATAGTGTTTTGGTGCTTTACATACCTATGGCAGGATATTTGGGGCTCTGCTTAATACTGGATTTTGCTGTGAAGAGCCTGGCACCAGGCTCTAAAACTATGAGTTAAATTTCATCTCTGCCAAGTAGATGGCAATTATTTTTACTCAGATTGGTTGGTCTAATAAGGAAGGGATGATGGGGCACCTTTTTCTTTCTGCCTTTGTCAATGCATCTTTTCTCACTATTATACTAAAACTTTGTATACTAACACTGTGGACTCTCATCTCAGTCATTTTCTGTTGTAAAGGTAGCACACATGAACGGCTGTTTCAGTTTGTAAACATATGAAGACACTATCACTATAGAATCTCACTCATATGTCAAGTTATTCTGCCTTTTAAAATAGTCTCATAAACATTTCACTGTAGCTGAAAATATCATTAGAAAATGTACTTGTTAGTAATTTAGTCTCCTATCAGATCATTCTAATTAAGATAAATATTATTTATACTCCATTTTAAAAGATTTTTCTTAGTTGCTTTTAACAAATTCAATTATCCATCTGTCTTAAAAGCTAAAATGAACACATTCTACACCAATTCACTCATTCTACCTATTTCTACATCATACAGTAAATACTTAGCATTTTAGCCCTCTTAAACATGAAGATTAGAATTATTTTCTGGATGTATCATTTTCTGGTACAGTAATAATCATTTTCATACAGGTATCATGAGATGATACAGAGTACAAATGCTCTAAGCCATATATTTCATGATTCAAATCCTTATTCTGACATGCAGTTGCTAAACAAATTGTCCAACTTATTTCAGACAAAAATTTCTTAAGCCTTTCTGTACAATTTTCTTCCTCTACACGGTGTATAAGCTGCATGAACTGAAACATTGCCTGGTATTACTTGGTCAGTGTAAACCCACAGTAATAGTTTCATGTTTGATGATTAAAAGTTGCCATCCAAGTCTAACTTCAGAAGCCCTCATTCTTTACAATCTACATCATTATTGTACTTTGGTCACTACCACATGATGTACATCTCTAAATATAGAATGGCTAATAAAGGAAATTTCATGTGAAGTTTTTATTATAGTGGAAAATAAGTATTTTAAGTAAGGTAGAACACTGATGATTTCTAGGAGGACATTGATGCTCCAGACAATAACAGATTGTAGTAATTATAAGATATGTCTATGGAAAACCTGAATTTTCAAAAAAAAAAAAGTCTATCATTGATAAAAACAAATCTCTTTTTGAAAAGACATTCCCAGTTAGAAAGGCCAGTATTTTGGTTATAAATTGAGACTCAGTGTTGTAAATTCGTTGGTAGCTACTGCCACCAAGTGGTAGCAAAATGCTTCTTCAGAGAGGAACCCAACAGGCTTTGGAGGAAAATGGAAGGAGCTGTGTTTCTTCCTACCCCATTAAGTCATAAACAACCAAGATCTGATCTTCATAAAATGCCAACATTTCTTTAATTTCTACACGAACACCACCTTCATATCATGCTACAAATGAAACTTAAGACTGTCATTGTCTGTCCCAGGAGGGACCTCTAATACAAAAGAAAAAGGTACAAAAACATAAAGTTCTAAACTACTTGAATTCTAAACTACTTCAAAGCCATAGACTTCAAATGGCTGGTGTGTGAATGTCACCCTGCCACTTATTTGTTTGATAATGTCAATAAAAAAATCATCTGAGAATTACACTGCTTAGCTAAAATTTGAAGAAGAAAATAGGTAATAAGTGTATAAGGGTTAGCCTGTTTGGAGGTACTCAGGAGTAGAAAGCCTGCTCTTTTATTATTTTTATGCCTATTTCACTGCATTTTTCTTTCTTGCATTCAAATAATAACTTATTGTCATTAAAATTGTTGCTGATATATCAATCTAACATAATAATAAAGAGGCTCAAGCAAATTTAGATAACACAAACTCTGTCAGCCATGACAAATATTAGTTACTTTTCCTTTGTTTTGATAAAATGCTGTGACCAATGGCAACTTAAGGAATGGTCTAGTTTGGCTTATAGTTCCAAGGGCTAAATGTCCATAATGGCAGCAAGCAACTGGAGGAAGAATCTGAAAACTTACATCTCAACCATACACAGGAAGCATGGAAGTTAGACTATACAAATTATGAAACTCTACCCTAGCATTGGGCTCTATTATCTCTTCTAACAAGCACCTCCAACATGGGTGAAAATATTTAAATCATTGATATTGTAAGTGCTATTTCTCATATAAACCATAACAACAAGGATACTTGATTGTTTTTCTAGTCCCAAGAAGAAATGCACAGTGTACAGACAGAACTAAAAGTTTTACGTCTATGTTAGGTCACTAAAATTTCTTCCTGAGCAGTTCTCAATCAAAGCAATTAAGCCTACTTTTCGTTTCTGTAACTGTATTATTATATAGGATATCAATTAATATTTATAGAATATAGTCTAAGTACAAAATCTATATGTAGGTGTAAATTATACAAGTATATGCAATATGAACTAGAAGAATTATTCTTACTGAATAAGTTTAGGTACAAATAATGTTACAGTCTTCAGTTGTGCTAAATCTGGCATTAAACAAGTTTCAATTCATCAATACATCTATACACTGATAAATTCTTGACTAATTTAAGATCATAACAATAAGGTCCTAGAACAGGAACTTTTTCTATTACAGGAATATAAAATATCTTCTGTTTCATCTAAAATAAATTGCACAATACCACATGTAGATCTCTGAACTCTAATTCTTCGAAAATTGAGCCTCCAGCTCAGTATATCTTATAGGATTCTATTCCAACTTCATGTCAGAATTATCCCGTCATACTCTTCTATACCCTAACAAGTGACCATTTGTACTTCCCTTAAACATTTCCAATAAAAGGAAGATTATTTACTGTAAGAGAACACAAGCTACTGTGAGGTCAAATCTAGTCTTTAGAATTCATTAAAAATTAGTTGAAATCTTCCTATGTGCATTTCTTCTCCATTGTTGTCAGATTCAGCATCTAGATACAGAAACAACTGGTGACATTCTAGACTCCATCTATTTCCTACATAGGTCAAACAATAGAATTTGGGGTAGGACTAGCTTCACCTAACAACACAAAAATGTATGTTTTGACATAAACTACCACTTATAAGTATTTAATTTCCCCAGAACTTGGGGGTTTTAATATAGATATTCTGATTCATTTGCTCAAAAGACAAATATGTATAAAAATCAGAATAGACTGCAAAAGAATCATCATTGTGTTAAAAATAAACCATGGAATACAGCACAGTAGCAGCTTCTAGCCCTTTGCCTCCTTAGATTTGATAACATCTTGGATTCTCCATATTAAATCCCTCTGACAGGATGTAGAATGGGAATTGGATCTTAGATAAATGTGTATCAGAAAGGAAATAGATCTTTCAACCTCTTTCTTAATTTTTCTTTTGTATCTTCTTTTTTTCCTACTCATTCCTTTTAAAGTAGTTTATTAAGGGAGTGATGGAAAGATGTTTGTTTATTTAATTCATAAATAGCAAAGAGCTATAATAAGAAACTACAAGCTAAATGTAATTTTTGGTTTTTTATTAGATATTTTCTTTATTTACATTTCAAATGTTATCCCCTTTCCTAGTTTCCCTTCCGAAAATCCCCTACCCTCTACCCCTCCTACCTCCCCCCTGTTCCCCAACCCACCCACTCTCATTCCTGGTCCTAGCATTCCCTTATACTGGGGCCTAAGCCTTCACAGGACCAAGAGCCTCTCCTCCCATTGATGACCAACTAGGCCATCCTCTGCTACATATATACCTAGAGCCACAACTTCCACCATGTGTTTTCTTTGATTCCAAGGAATATATAGTATAGTTCCAAGGAGCTCTGGAGGTACTGGTTAGTTCATATTGATGTTCTTCCTATGGGGCTTCAGTCCCCTTCAGCTCCCTGGGTATTTCTCTTGCTCCTTCATTGGGGACCTTGTGCTCTGTCCAGTGGATGACTGTGAGCATCCAATTCTGTATTTGCCAGGCACTGGCAGAGCCTCGCAGGAGACAGCTATATCAGGTTCCTATCAGCAGGCTCTTGTTGGCATCTGCCTAGTGACTGGGTTTGGTGGTTGTTTATGGGGTGGATCCCCAAGTGGGGCAGTCTCTGAATGGTCATTCCTTCAGGCTCTGCTCTGAACTTTGTCTCTGCAACTCCTTCCATGGGTATTTTGTTTCCCATTCTAAGAAGGAACAAAGTATCTACACTTTGGTCTTCCTTCTTCTTGAGTTTCATGTGTTTTGCAAATTGTATCTTGGGTATTCTAAGTTTCTGGGCTAATATCCACTTATCAGTGAGTGCATATCATGTGTGTTCTTTTGTGAGTGGGTTGCCTCACTCAGGATGATATCCTCCAGATACACCCATTTGCCTCAGAGTTTCATAAATTCATTGTTTTTAATAGCTGAGTAGTAGTACTCCATTGTGTAAATGTACCACTTTTTCTGTATCCATTCCTCAGTTGAGGAACATCTGCGTTCTTTCCAGCTTCTGGCTATTATAAATAAGGCTGCTATGGGGCTGGTGAGATGGCTCAATGGGTAAGAGCACCCGACTGCTCTTCTGAAGGTCTGGAGTTCAAATCCCAGCAACCACCTGGTGGCTCACAACCATCCATAATGAGATCTGACTCCCTCTTCTGGAGTGTCTGAAGACAGCTACAGTGTACTTACATATAATAAATAAATAAATCTTAAAAAACAAATAAGGCTGCTATGAACATAGTAGAACATGTGTCCTTATTACAAGTTGGAACATCTTCTGGGTATATGCCCTGGCGAGGTATTGCTAGATCTTCCAGTAGTACTATGTCCAATTTTCTAAGGAACCAACAAACTGATTTCCAGAGTGGTTGTACCAGCTTGCAATCCCACCAGCAATCTCCACTTCCTCCCCAGCATCTGCTGTCATCTGAATTTTTGATCTTAGCCATTCTGACTGGTGTGCGGTGGAATCTCAGAGTTGTTTTTATTTGCACTTCCCTGATGGTTAAGGATGTTGAACATTTTTTCAGATGCTTCTCAGCCATTCCTCAGTTGAGAATTCTTTGTTTAGCACTGTACCCCATTTTTAATAGGGTTATTTGATTTTCTGGAGTCCAGCTTCTTGAGTTTTATATATATATATTGGATATTCGTTCCCTATCATATTTAGGATTAGTAAAGATCCTTTCCCAGTCTGTTGGTGGCCTTTTTGTCTTATTGACAGTGTCTTTTGCCTTACAGAAGCTTTGCAATTTTATGAGGTCCCGTTTGTCGAATATTGATCTTACAGCACAAGCTATTGCTGTTCTGTTCAGGAGTTTTTCCCCTGTGCCCATATCTTCGAGGGTTTTCCCCACTTTCTCCTCTATAAGTTTCAGTGTCTCTGGTTCTTTAATCCACTTGGACTTGAGCTTTGTACAAGGAGATAAGAATGGATCAATTCACATTCTTCTACATGATAACCGCCAGTTGTGCCAGCACCATTTGTTGAAAATGCTGTCTTTTTTCCACTGGATGGTTTTAGCTCCCTTGTCAAAGATCAAGTGGCCATAGTTGTGTGGATTCATTTCTGGGTCTTCACTTCTATTCCATTGGTCTACCTGTCTGTCGCTGTACCAATACCATGCAGTTTTTATCACAATTGCTCTGTAGTACAGCTTGAGGTCAGGCATTGTGATTCCACCAGAGGTTCTTTTATTCTTAAGAATAATTTTTGCTATCCTAGGTTTTTTGTTATTCCAGATGAATTTGAAAATTGCCTTTTCTAAGTTGGTGAAGAATTGAATTGGAATTTTGATGTGGAATGCATTTAATCTGTAGGTTGCTTTAAGCAAGATAGCCATTTTTACTATATTAACCCTGCCAATCCATGAGCATGGGAGGTCTTTCCATCTTCTGAGATCTTCTTTAATTTCTTTCTTCAGAGACTTGAAGTTCTTATCATACAGATCTTTCACTTCCTTAGTTAGAGTCACACTAAGGTAATTTATATTATTTGTGACTATTGTGAAGGGAGTTGTTTCCCTAATTTCTTTCTCAGCATGTTTATCCTTTGTGTAGAGAAAAGCCACTGGTTTGTTTGAGTTAATTTCATATCCCGCTACTTCACTGAAGCTGTTTATCAGGTTTAGGAGTTCTCTGGTGGAATTTTTTTTCCATTTTTTATTAGGTATTTAGCTCATTTACATTTGCAATGCTATACCAAAAGTCCCCCATAGCCACCCACCCCCTCTCCCCTACCCACCCACTCCCCTTTTATGGCCCTGGCGTTCCCCTGTACTGGGGCATATAAAGTTTGCGTGTCCAATGGGCCTCTCTTTCGAGTGATGGCCGACTAGGCCATCTTTTGATGCATATGCAGCTAGAGTCAAGAGCTCCGGGGTACTGGTTAGTTCATAATGTTGTTCCACCTATAGGGTTGCAGATCCCTTTAGCTTCTTTGGTACTTTCTCTAGCTCCTTCATTGGGGGCCATGTGATCCATCCAATAGCCGACTGTGAGCATCCACTTCTATGTTTGCTAGGCCCAGGCATACTCTGACAAGAGACAGCTATATCAGGGTCCTTTCAGCATAATCTTGCTAGTGTATGCAATGGTGTCAGCATTTGGAAGCTGATTATGGGATGGATCCCCGGATATGCTAGTGTCTACATGGTCCATCCTTTTATCTCAGCTCCAAACTTTGTCTCTGTAACTCCTTCCAAGGGTGTTTTGTTCCCACTTCTAAGGAGGGGCATAGTGTTCACACTTCAGTCTTCATTTTTCTTGAGTTTCATGTGTTTAGGAAATTGTATCTTATATCTTGGGTATCTTAGGTTTTGGGCTAATATCCACTTATCAGTGAGTACATATTGTGTGAGTTCCTTTGTGAATGTGTTACCTCACTCAGGATGATGCCCTCCAGGTCCATCCATTTGGCTAGGAATTTCATAAATTCATTCTTTTTAATAGCTGAGTAGTACTCCATTGTGTAGATGTACCACATTTTCTGTATCCATTCCTCTGTTGAGGGGCATCTGGGTTCTTTCCAGCTTCTGGCTATTATAAATAAGGCTGCTATGAACATAGTGGAGCATGTGTCCTTCTTACCAGTTGGGGCATCTTCTGGATATATGCCCAGGAGAGGTATTGCTGGATCCTCCGGTAGTACTATATCCAGTTTTCTGAGGAACCGCCAGACTGATTTCCATAGTGGTTGTACAAGCCTGCAATCCCACCAACAATGGAGGAGTGTTCCTCTTTCTCCACATCCACGCCAGCATCTGCTGTCACCTGAATTTTTGATCTTAGCCATTCTGACTGGTGTGAGGTGGAATCTCAGGGTTGTTTTGATTTGCATTTCCCTGATGATTAAGGATGTTGAACATTTTTTCAGGTGCTTCTCTGCCATTCGGTATTCCTCAGGTGAGAATTCTTTGTTCAGTTCTGAGCCCCATTTTTTAATGGGGTTATTTGATTTTCTGAAGTCCACCTTCTTGAGTTCTTTATATATGTTGGATATTAGTCCCCTATCTGATTTAGGATAGGTAAAGATCCTTTCCCAATCTGTTGGTGGTCTTTTTGTCTTATTGACGGTGTCTTTTGCCTTGCAGAAACTTTGGAGTTTCATTAGGTCCCATTTGTCAATTCTCGATCTTACAGAGCAAGCCATTGCTGTTCTGTTCAGGAATTTTTCCCCTGTACCCATATCTTCAAGGCTTTTCCCCACTTTCTCCTCTATAAGTTTCAGTGTCTCTGGTTTTATGTGAAGTTCCTTGATCCACTTAGATTTGACCTTAGTACAAGGAGATAAGTATGGATCGATTCGCATTCTTCTACATGATAACAACCAGTTGTGCCAGCACCAATTGTTGAAAATGCTGTCTTTCTTCCACTGGATGGTTTTAGCTCCCTTGTCGAAGATCAAGTGACCATAGGTGTGTGGGTTCATTTCTGGGTCTTCAATTCTATTCCATTGGTCTACTTGTCTGTCTCTATATCAGTACCATGCAGTTTTTATCACAATTGCCCTGTAGTAAAGCTTTAGGTCAGGCATGGTGATTCCGCCAGAGGTTCTTTTATCCTTGAGAAGAGTTTTTGCTATCCTAGGTTTTTTGTTATTCCAGATGAATTTGCAAATTGCTCCTTCTAATTCGTTGAAGAATTGAGTTGGAATTTTGATGGGGATTGCATTGAATCTGTAGATTGCTTTTGGCAAGATAGCCATTTTTACAATGTTGATCCTGCCAATCCATGAGCATGGGAGATCTTTCCATCTTCTGAGATCTTCTTTAATTTCTTTCTTCAGAGACTTGAAGTTTTTATCATACAGATCTTTTACTTCCTTAGTTAGAGTCACGCCGAGATATTTTATATTATTTGTGACTATTGAGAAGGGTGTTGTTTCCCTAATTTCTTTCTCAGCCTGTTTATTCTTTGTGTAGAGAAAGGCCATTGACTTGTTTGAGTTAATTTTATATCCAGCTACTTCACCAAAGCTGTTTATCAGGTTTAGGAGTTCTCTGGTGGAATTTTTAGGGTCACTTATATATACTATCATATCATCTGCAAATAGTGATATTTTGACTTCCTCTTTTCCAATTTGTATCCCCTTGATCTCCTTTTGTTGTCGAATTGCTCTGGCTAATACTTCAAGTACTATGTTGAAAAGGTAGGGAGAAAGTGGGCAACCTTGTCTAGTCCCTGATTTTAGTGGGATTGCTTCCAGCTTCTCTCCATTTACTTTGATGTTGGCTACTGGTTTGCTGTAGATTGCTTTTATTATGTTTAGGTATGGGCCTTGAATTCCTGATCTTTCCAAAACTTTTATCATGAATGGGTGTTGGATCTTGTCAAATGCTTTTTCTGCATCTAACGAGATGATCATGTGGTTTTTGTCTTTGAGTTTGTTTATATAATGGATTACATTGATGGATTTTCGTATATTAAACCATCCCTGCATCCCTGGAATAAAACCTACTTGGTCAGGATGGATGATTTCTTTAATGTGTTCTTGGATTCGGTTAGCGAGAATTTTATTAAGGATTTTTGCATCGATATTCATAAGAGAAATTGGTCTGAAGTTCTCTATCTTTGTTGGATCTTTCTGTGGTTTAGGTATCAGAGTAATAGTGGCTTCATAAAATGAGTTGGGTAGAGTACCTTCTACTTCTATCTTGTGAAATAGTTTGTGCAGAACTGGAATTAGATCTTCTTTGAAGGTCTGATAGAACTCTGCACTAAACCCATCTGGTCCTGGGCTTTTTTTGGCTGGGAGACTATTAATAACTGCTTCTATTTCTTTAGGGGATATGGGACTGTTTAGAAGGTCAACTTGATCCTGATTCAACTTTGGTACCTGGTATCTGTCCAGAAATTTGTCCATTTCGTCCAGGTTTTCCAGTTTTGTTGAGTATAAGCTTTTGTAGAAGGATCTGATGGTGTTTTGGATTTCTTCAGGATCTGTTGTTATGTCTCCCTTTTCATTTCTGATTTTGTTGATTAGGATTTTGTCCCTTTGCCCTCTAGTGAGTCTAGCTAAGGGCTTATCTATCTTGTTGATTTTCTCAAAGAACCAACTCCACGTTTGGTTAATTCTTTGAATAGTTCTTCTTGTTTCCACTTGGTTAATTTCACCCCTGAGTTTGATTATTTCCTGCCGTCTACTCCTCTTGGGTGAATTTGCTTCCTTTTTTTCTAGAGCTTTTAGATGTGTTGTCAAGCTGCTAGTATGTGCTCTCTCCCGTTTCTTCTTGGAGGTACTCAGAGCTATGAGTTTCCCTCTTAGAAATGCTTTCATTGTGTCCCAAAGGTTTGGGTACGTTGTGGCTTCATTTTCATTAAACTCTAAAAAGTCTTTAATTTCTTTCTTTATTCCTTCCTTGACCAAGGTATCATTGAGAAGAGTGTTGTTCAGTTTCCACGTGAATGTTGGCTTTCCATTCTTAATGTTGTTATTGAAGATCAGTCTTAGGCCATGGTGGTCTGATAGGATACATGGGACAATTTCAATATTTTTGTATCTGTTGAGGCCTATTTTGTGACCAATTATATGGTCAATTTTGGAGAAGGTCCCGTGAGGTGCTGAGAAGAAGGTATATCCTTTTGTTTTAGGATTAAATATTCTGTAGATATCTGTCAGGTCCATTTGTTTCATAACTTTTGTTAGTTTCACTGTGTCCCTGTTTAGTTTCTGTTTCCACGATCTGTCCATTGATGAAAGTGGTGTGTTGAGGTCTCCCACTATTATTGTGTGAGGTGCAATGTGTGCTTTGAGCTTTACTAAAGTGTCTTTAATGAATGTGGCTGCCCTTGCATTTGGAGCGTAGATATTCAGAATTGAGAGTTCCTCTTGGAGGATTTTACCTTTGATGAGTATGAAGTGTCCCTCCTTGTCTTTTTTGATAACTTTGGGTTGGAAGTCGATTTTATCCGATATTAGAATGGCTACTCCAGCCTGTTTCTTCAGACCATTTGCTTGGAAAATTGTTTTCCAGCCTTTCACTCTGAGGTAGTGTCTGTCTTTTTCCCTGAGATGGGTTTCCTGTAAGCAGCAGAATGTTGGGTCCTGTTTGTGTAGCCAGTCTGTTAGTCTATGTCTTTTTATTGGGGAATTGAGTCCATTGATATTAAGAGATATTAAGGAAAGGTAATTGTTGCTTCCTGTTATTTTTGTTGTTAAAGTTGGCATTCTGTTCTTGTGGCTGTCTTCTTTTAGGTTTGTTGAGGGATTATCTTCTTGTTTTTTCTAGGGCGTGGTTCCCGTCCTTGTATTGGTTTTTTTCTGTTATTATCCTTTGAAGGGCTGGATTCGTGGAGAGATAATGGGTGAATTTAGTTTTGTCGTGGAATACTTTGGTTTCTCCATCTATGGTAATTGAGAGTTTGGCTGGGTATAGTAGCCTGGGCTGGCATTTGTGTTCTCTTAGTGTCTGTATAACATCTGTCCAGGCTCTTCTGGCTTTCATAGTCTCTGGTGAAAAATCTGGTGTAATTCTGATAGGCTTGCCTTTATATGTTACTTGACCTTTTTCCCTTACTGCTTTTAGTATTCTATCTTTATTTAGTGCATTTGGTGTTCTGATTATTATGTGTCGGGAGGAATTTCTTTTCTGATCCAGTCTATTTGGAGTTCTGTAGGCTTCTTGTATGTTCATGGGCATCTCTTTCTTTAGATTTGGGAAGTTTTCTTCAATAATTTTGTTGAAGATGTTTGCTGGTCCTTTGAGTTGAAAATCTTCATTCTCATCCACTCCTATTATCCGTAGGTTTGGTCTTCTCATTGTGTCCTGGATTTCCTGGATGTTTTGAGTTAGGATCTTTTTGCATTTTCCATTTTCTTTGATTGTTGTGCCGATGTTCTCTATGGAGTCTTCTGCACCTTAGATTCTCTCTTCCATCTCTTGTATTCTGTTGCTGATGCTGGCATCTATGGTTCCAGATTTCTTTCCTAGGGTTTCTATCTCCAGCGTCGCCTCACTTTGGGTTTTCTTTATTGTGTCTACTTCCCTTTTTAGGTCTAGTATGGTTTTGTTCATTTCCATCACCTGTTTGGATGTGTTTTCCTGTTTTTCTATAAGGACTTCTACCTGTTTGGTTGTGTTTTCCTGTTTTTCTTTAAGGACTTGTAACTCTTTAGCAGTGTTTTCCTGTTTTTCTTTAAGGACTTGTAACTCTTTAGCAGTGTTCTCCTGTATTTCTTTAAGTGAGTTATTGAATTCCTTCTTTATGTCCTCTACCATCATCATGAGATATGCTTTTAAATCCAGGTCTACCTTTTCAGGTGTGTTAGGGTGTCCTGGATTGGGCGAAGTGGGCGTTCTGGGTTCTGATGATGGTGAGTGGTCCTGGCTTCTGTTAGTAGGATTCTTACGTTTACCTTTCGCCATCTGGCAATCTCTGGAGTTAGTTGTTATAGTTGTCTTTGTTAAGAGATTGTTCCTCTGTTGATTTTGTTACCCTCTATCAGCAGGCGTGGGAGACAAGCTCTCTTCTCTGAGTTTCAGTGGTCAGAGCAGTCTCTGTAGGCAAGCTCTCCTCTTTCAGGGAAGGTGTACAGTTATCTGGTGTTTGGACCTCCTCCTGGCTGAAGGTGAAGGCCCAAAACAGGATCTTTCCCAGAAGCTGTGTTGCTTTGGCCAGGAAGGTGGCCAGTTGTCTGGAGTCGAAGATGTCGCCGCCTGAGAAGCTCTGTGGCTCTTGTCCGGAAGGAGGCCGGCCGTCTGGAGCTGAGGATGGCGCTGCCTCAGAAGCTCTGTGGCTCTTGCCGGGAAGGTGGCTGGTTGTCTGGAGCTGAAGATGGCGCCACCCAGAAGCTCTGCGACTCTCGCCCGTCCCAGAAACGGCTGGCACTCTGTATTCCACACGGTCACCCGTGCAGCCTGCCCTCCGCGGAGTCCCGGAGCCAAGAAGGCTCCCGCCGGCGCCTGTGCCACAAACCTCTCAGGCCGGGCAGACCCCCCGTGCTCTCACCAGGAAGGTGGCCGGCTGTCTGGAGCTGAAGATGGCGCCGCCCAGAAGCTCTGCGACTCTCGCCCGACCCAGAAACGGCTGGCACTCTGTATTCCACACGGTCACCCATGCAGCCTGCCCTCCGCGGAGTCCCGGAGCCAAGAAGGCTCCCGCCAGCGCCTGTGCCACAAACCTCTCAGGCCTGGCAGACCCCCGTGCTCTCACCAGGAAGGTGGCCGGCTGTCTGGAGCTGAAGATGGCGCCGCCCACCTCTGGTGGAATTTTTAGGGTCACTTATATATACTATCATATCATCTGCAAATAGTGATATTTTGACTTCCTCTTTTCCAATTTGTATTCCCTTGATCTCCTTTTGTTGTCGAATTGCTCTGGCTAATACTTCAAGTACTATGTTGAAAAGGTAGGGAGAAAGTGGGCAGCCTTGTCTAGTCCCTGATTTTAGTGGGATTGCTTCCAGCTTCTCTCCATTTACTTTGATGTTGGCTACTGGTTTGCTGTAGATTGCTTTTATCATGTTTAGGTATGGGCCTTGAATTCTTGATCTTTCCAAGACTTTTATCATGAAAGGATGTTGGATTTTGTCAAATGCTTTCTCAGCATCTAATGAGATGATCATGTGGTTTTTGTCTTTGAATTTGTTTATATAGTAGATTATATTCATGGTTTTCCTTATGTTGAACCATCCCTGCATCCCTGGGATGAAGCCTACTTGGTCATGATGGATGATCATTTTGATGTGTTCTTGGATTTGATTTGCGAGAATTTTCTTGAGTATTTTTGCATCGATATTCATAAGGGAAATTGGTCTGAAGTTCTCTTTCTTTGTTGGGTCTTTGTGTGGTTTAGGTATCAGAGTAATTGTGGCTTCATAGAATTAATTGGGTAGAGTAACATCTGTTTCTATTTTGTGAAACAATTTGAGGAGAATTGGAATTAGGTCTTCTTGGAAGCTCTTATAGAACTCTGCACTAAACCCATTTGGTCCTGGGCATTTTTAGGTTGGGAGACAATTAGTGACTGCTTCTCTTTCTTGGGGAATATGGGACTGTTTAGATCGTTCATCTGATATTGATTTAACTTTGGTACCTAGTATCTGTTTAGAAAATTGTCCAGTTCATCCAGGTTTTCCAGCTTTGTTGGGTATAGCCTTTTATAGTAGGTTCTGCTGATTTTTTGGATTTCCTCAGATTCTGTTGTTATGTCTCCCTTTTCATTTCTGATTTTATTGATTAGGATACTGTCCCTGTGCCCTCTAGTTAGTCTGGCTACAGGTTTATCTATTTTGTTGATTTTGTCAAAGAGCCAGCTCCTGGTTTGGTTGATTCTTCATATACTTCTTTTTGTTTTCACTTGGTTGATTTCAGCCCTGAGTTTATTTCTTGCCATCTACTCCTCTTGCTTCCTTTTGTTCTATACCTTTCAGATGTGCTGTCAAGCTGCTAGTGTGTGCTCTCTCTAGTTTCTTTTTGGAGGCACTCAGAGCTAAGAGTTTTCCTCTTAGGACTGCCTTCATTGTGTTCCATAAGTTTGGGTATGTTGTGGCTTCATTTTTATTAAACTCTAAAGTCTTTAATTTCTTTCTTTATTTCTTCCTTGACCAAGTTATCATGGAGTATAGTGTTGTTCAGCTTCCATGTCAATGTTGGCTTTCTATTATTTCTGTTGTTATTGAAGATCAGCCTTAGTCCATGATGGTCTGATAGGATGCATAGGATAATTTCAATATTTTTGTGTCTGTTGAGGCCTGTTTTGTGATCGATTATATGGTTAATTTTAGAGAAGGTACCATGAGGTGCTGAGAAGAAGGTATATCCTTTTGTTTTAGGGTAAAATGTTCTGTAGATATCTGTTAAATCCATTTGTTTCATAACTTCTGTTAGTTTCACTATGTTTTGTTGAGTTTCTGTGTCCATTGATGAGAGTCGGGTGTTGAAGTCTCCCACTATTATTGTGTGCAGTCCAGGGTGTGCTTTGAGCTTTACTAAAGTTTCTTTAATGAATGTCGATGCCCTTGCATTTGGAGCATAGATATTCAGAGTTGAGAGTTCATCTTGGAAGATTTCACCTTTGATGAGTATAAAGTGCCCCTCCTTGTCTTTTTTGATAACTTTGGGTTGGAAGTCGATTTTATTTGATATTAGAATGGCTACTCCACTTGTTTCTTCAGACCATTTGCTTTGTAAATTGTTTTCCAGCCTTTTACTCAGGGTTAGGGTTAGGGTTAGGGTTTGTCCCTGAGGTGGGTTTCGTGTATGCAGCAAAATAATGGGTTTTGTTTATGTAGCCAGTCTGTTAGCCTATGTCTTTTTATTGGGGAATTGAGTCCATTGATATTAAGAGATATTAAGGAAAAGTAATTGTTACTTCCTGTTATTTTTGTTGTTAGAATTGGGATTCTGTTATTGCGCCTATCTTCTTCTAGGTTTGTTGAAGGATTACTTTCTTGATTTTTCTAGGATGTCATATTCCTCCTTGTGTTAGCATTTTCCCTTTATTATCCTTTGAAGGGCTGGTTTCGTGGAAAAATATTGTGTGAATTTGGTTTTATCATGAAATACTTTGGTTTCTCCATCTATGGTAATTGAGAGTTTTGCTGGGTATAGTAGCCTGGGCTGGCATTTGTGTTTTCTTAGGGTCTTTATAACATCTGTCCAGGATCTTCTGGCTTTCATAGTCTCTGGTGAGAAGTCTGGTGTAATTCTGATAGGTCTGCCTTTATATGTTACTTGACCTTTTTCCCTTATTGCTTTTAATAATCTATCCTTATTTAGTGCATTTGTTGTTCTGATTATTATGTGTCAGGAGGAATTTCTTTTCTGGTGCAGTCTATTTGGAGTTCTGTAGGCTTTTTTTTATGTTCATGGGCATCTCTTTCTTTAGGTTAGGGAAGTTTTCTTCTATAATTTGTTGAAAATATTTACTGGCCCTTTAATTTGAAAAGTCTTCATTCTCATCTATACATATTATCCTTAGGTTTGGTCTTCTCATTGTGTCCTGGATTTCCTGGATGTTTTGAGTTAGGATCCTTTTGCATTTTGCAAAATTTTCTTTGATTGTCGTGTCCATGTTTTCTATGGAATCTTCTGCACCTGAGATTCTCCCTTCCATTTCTTGTATTCTCTTGCTGATGCTCACATCTATGGTTCCTGATTTCTTTCCTAGGGTTTCTATCTCCAGAGTTGTCTCTCTTTGGGTTTTCTTTATTGTTTCTACTTCCATTTTTAGATCCTGGATGGTTTTGTTCAATTCTTTCACCTGTTTGGTAGTGTTTTCCTGTAACTTTTTAAGGGATTTTTATGTTCCCTCTTTAAGGGCTTCTAACTATTTACCTGTGTTTTCCTGCATTTCTTTAAGGGGGTTATTTATTTCTTCTTAAAGTTCTCCATCATCATCATGAGAAGTGACTTTAGATCCATATCTTGCTTTTCTTGTGTGATGGTGTATCCAGGACTTGCTATGGTGGGAGAGTTTGGTTCTGATGATGCCAAGTAACTTTAGTTTCTGTTGCTTCTGTTCTTACACTTGCCTCCTGCCATCTGATTATCTCAAGTGCTTGCTGCCCTCAATATAACTGATTGGAGTCGGTCCTTCCTATAATCCTGGTTGATTCGGGACTCCTCAGAGTCCAGCTTTCTCTGTGATCCTGTGATTCCGGACTCCTGTGAACCTGAGATTCTGGGTGTGTCAGAATTCTTGGCAGTCAAGCTTCCTCTGAGACCCTGAGATCCTGGTGTGACCAAGCTTCTGTTATCCTGGGATCCGGGAATCCTAAATTCCTGGGCGTGTTACAGTGCCTGGGAGTGGTGTATCCTCTGGGAACCACGGGGCTGTCTGGTGTGTTCGAAACCAAGGTATACCAGCACCAATCAGGAGGAACCTGAGACGCTGGTCAGGCAGGGCTCCCGTGTCTTTGCTCTTGCTGTCACAGGCCTGTCACAATTGGTTTGAAATCCATGTTGTGTTCCACTCACCAGTGATCCTAAGATGGAGAGGAGAGTCCTCTGGGGACCTTGGGGCCTTCCGCTGAGTTAGTGCCCAAGGTGAGTCAGAGCTGGCTCGGTGACAGGAAGGGGACTTCAGCCCCTGGCCAGGCGGGTTTTCTGCTTCCCTGCTGCTGCACAGGCCTGGCACGATTGGTTTCACCAGTGATCCCAAGATCGCGTGGAGAGTCCTCTGGGGACCGTGGGACTGTCCGCCGAGTTCACGCCCAAGGTGACCAGGAGCTGGCACCGACCAGAAGGGCCCTAAATGTAATTTTGAATGTGAAGAGGAAGGAGAAGCATTCTCCAGTTAACACTGAGGTGATAGGCATACTTATATGGCACCCCTTGCCACACTTCCCTTCAAGTTTTCAATCAAGTGCACATTAAGTACTTCACCAAGAAAATCTTCTAGCAACATGTCTCTGTTCAGAGGTAGCATAAAATGGAGATAAGTACACAGTGTGTGATAATATTAGAATCCCAAACTTCAGCTCCCATTAAATTTCTAACCCTGGATTGCTATGTGATTTTTGGCATTTTCATTTCTCTACTCACAACATAAAAATATTAAAATATGCTCTTTTTAGTTTTGTTATAGTTGGTGGGAAGAGAACTCGGATATTCAGTGTAGCAAACTTTTGAAAATCCAAAACTATGGAAACTAGAGAATTTATTTCAAAATTTTGAGTATAAAAACTATTTCCTTTTAGTGTGTTTTAACAAGAATTATTAGGACTTGCTATGAATTATGGATTCATAAATCCATAGGACTTATGGACTGGATTATGAAAGTAAAAGAACATCTTCTGAGACATCTTGTAAATTTTCTTTGTGCAAAGGATAGAGATGGAGAAGGCAGTGCTTGGTTTTCTTTCCAAAGGCATAAATCATGTGCTTTATTATAACCTCATGTAAATAGATTGCTGCATTATTATTTCTTCCTGCAACCTTTGTGGGTTTTTCAGTAAGTGCACAACTCAACTCCAGGAAATAGGAAACCTGTCAGGTTAAATCTTTTTGGGGGTTGTGAGCCAGTACCTATTATCTGGCTTGTTGCAGTTGTGAGCTATTTTTGACTGACTGTAGTATCCTCTTATAAAACAGCAGAGTGACAAATGCATAGTCCTCTACAACTTCTCTGGACAACAACATTGCTGAGTCATGAAGAAAGGCCCTGGTGAAAGGCTAGAAGAAAGGTTCAGAATGATTTTGCATTGTCCTTCATCCAGAGGAATCTAAAAACAATCATGTTAATGACATAAATCAATAAGTCTCAGAAGCCACCATTCAGAGCTATTCTGAAATAGCTCAGAAATTCAGCATCCTTGCTGAGTCCTTAACTTCAAAAATCATCTGCATTTACTGTACCTCAGTTAAACTAATTCCTTCTAGAATCGTGTTCTTAAACTCTCACTCCCCAGATTCATTTCCTAAAATCTGCTAACTTGAACAGCTTGAATCCTGCTCTTGTAAGTTCCTATTTTAGAATTTTTATAGCAATGAGAAACTTGAAATTTCTTGAAGAAAATTTTAATCTCTTTTCAATTTTGTAATTCCCTATTACACCATTTGGATTGCTCCCTCCCCACTTTGAAATGCTCATCTTTCCCTATCTTTGTTGTCTTTTGAAACAATTTATTATGAAGATGATAAATATATAGAAAGAAAAGAGCTTTCTATTCAGGAATCTCCAAGCAAGTTTCATTAACTCTGCAATTCTTTGAATTTCCACGGAATTTGGAAATGTAGCTTTCCAATAATGTTTATTTTTCCAGTCCAATGTTCAATTTTTCCTAGTCTATTTCTTATGGTGATGAATTCTGCATAAATATATACAGGAAGAAGATTACAATTTTATGTTCCACTCAAAAACTTGAAGCAAGCTGAAGAATCAGAACTTAAAACTTCCATGTGATTATTTCTTTTTTAATTAATTATTTTATTTATTTACATTCCAAATATTGCTTCCTCCCAGTCCTCTCTCTCAGAGTTCTTCCTCCATCCCCCCTCCCCTTTGTCTCTGAGAGGGTGCTTCCCCCAGGTATCCTGATGGGGCATCACATCTCTACAGGATTAGGTGCATCCTCTCCCACTGAGGCCAAACAAGACAGTTCTCTGCTACATATGTTCTGGGGCCCTCAGACCAGCCTGTGTATGCTCTTTGGTTGGTGGCTCAGTCTCTAGGAGCTTCCAGGGGTCCAGTTTAGTTGACATTGTTGGTCTTCCTATGGGGTTGTCATCCCCTTCACTTCCTTCAGTCCTTCCCCTAACTCTTTCATAAGTGTCCCCGACCTCTGTCCAATGCTTGGCTATGAGTATCTACATCTGTCTCAGTATCTTCTGGGAGAGCCTCTCAGAGGACAGCCATTCTAGGCTCCTTTCTTCAAACATAACATATCATCAGTAACAGTACCAGAGATTGAGGCCTGCCCATGGGATGGATCCCAAATTGGGCCGGTTACTAGTCAACCATCCCTTCAGTCCTGCTTCATTTTTGTCCCTACATTTCTTTTAGAGAGGAGCAAATTTGAGTCGAAAGTTTTGTAGGTGGATTGATATCCCCATTCCTCCTCTGGGGTGTCCGGTCTGACTACTGGAGGTCGTCTCTTCAGGTTCCATATCCCTAATGTTGGACATTTCAGCTAATGTCACCCACATTGGGTCCAGGGAGCCTCCTCCATCCCAAGTCACTGGGACTTTCTAGAGGTTTCCCCCAATTCCACCCCTGGCAGCAGCATATTTCCATTCATTTTCCTGCCCTATGGGCCTCTATCCTATCTCCTCTCATGCCTGACCCTGCCCCCTTCACTCCCCCTCCCTTCTCCCACCCAGGTCCCTCCCTCCTTCCCTCTGCCTCCCATAGTTATTTTCTTCCCCTTCTAAGTGAGATTTAAGCATCTTCACTTGGGCCTTCCTTCTTGTTTAACTTCTTAGGGTCTGTGGGATGTATTGTAGGTAATCTGTACTTTGGCTAATATCCACTTATCATTGAATACATACTATGCATGTCCTTTCAGGTCTGGGTTACCTCACTCAGGATAATACTTTTCAGTTCCATCCATTCCTCCCTCTCTTAAGTTCTAATGGCACATAGAAGTTAGGAGGGTAGAAAACTATAGAGACAGAAAAACTTGTGTACAAATTTTTATCCTCTGTTGATGATCCTTTTCAAGCAATCCTCTCACTGTTTTGAGGCTCTGAGTTGAACACTAGGATTCAATTTTCCCTCAGTATCAATGCCCTAAACCTCAAAAAATGATTCAACATCATGGGAAATTAGTAGCAAACGAAGCATAAAATAACTTCAGAGACCAACAATGCCATCAGTTCCTTGATGTAAGAAATCATCCTGTAAAAGACAAACCACAAAGAAAATGCAGCTATGGAAAAAGAAGCAGCCATACCACATGCTGTGCTTTCTTCTGAGGCTTCATTAGTAGCTGTACTGCCTGCTTTCTGCACTCTACCAGGCTCCTATGTGACCTGTTTAGATAAAGTGCTCTGACTACAATACAAGGTGAAGTAGGTTATGTCATATACAGAATTCACATGTGTCCTAGTGGCCACAAACTTACAGCTCCAAAGGGTGCAACTTATGGCAAGCCTGTCTTTGATGTTGCTAACTAGCTAAAGATTGCCCAAAGCAGAAGAGAGAACTAGATGCCACTGTAAGGTTCTGTGGGTCGTGGATTATTACTGTGTTGTTGAAAACCCCAAGTATAAATTCTTAGAGGTTATTCTCATTAATCCACTCCAAAGCAAACCAGTGTATAAACATGAGAGATTCACTGTCTGGTATCTGCAGGTCCCAAGACCTATGACCTTGAAAAAGACCATAATTTCCACCACACTATTAGTGGTTCTGCCTGTCTATCTGAAGAGAAAAACAATTCTCTTTGACCCCATGATTACTACTAACATAAGGAATGTTTGTAAAATACATACCCAATTTAAGACAATAAAAATATTAAACACTTGTTACACAAAAGCAAAAAATATCTAAAATAGCATCTAGAGAGAGTAGCATCTGCTTTCTTTAACTGTGGTTAAAGTCAGAATGAGAAAACATAACTCTTGATGGAGTAATTTGAAAAGTAGCCTAATACCTTGGAAAGAAGGGATAAACATTCTTTACAAAGAGAGCGAACTTTCAGAAAACAGGACATTTATTCACTAGGTCATCTTCATGATCTGATGTTTGATACCAATCACTGTTCTTTAGGGATATTCCCTAGCTATCCTACAGGATGACTCAGTTTCCAAACCTGGATAATTCATACTAAGATGGCCTATCTAAGCCAAAACAGATAAATCAGTGTTTTGAGTCCACAGCCAAGGTTCTTCAACCACAGGGAGCATAGAATTACCTTGGTGTTGATCCAAGGTGCAATTTTTTCGATTTTACTTCCCAAATTTTGAATTAAGAGGGGACAACTAGATTGTATGTCTACTGAATCTCTCTATGTTATTCTGAGGAAGATTAAAATAACCTAAAGAAGATAATCTTGGAAAGCATTGCTCTAGTGCTTTATAATTCATGCCATTTGGGCAAAAGAAAGATTTGTCAAGAAGGCCAGAAGATCCTCAGACACTGCATCGAATGAACAGACATGGATGTGCACAGAATTTTTTTTACACCACTTAAATCTTGGAATTGCTGTTATATACCCTGTACTAGATAGCTATAATACACAGAATTATTGTGTAAAGACTAGTTCTGAAATTGAGAGATCTTGTTAGGTTGATATCAATATCAGGTTGATCAATATTTCAAATTAGAGCACATTATATCAAGATTATAATTAATATAACAGATCTCTAAAGTTTTGTGACCTTATCCTTAGTAGCCCTTTATTCTCTGTAACAACTAATTTTTTCCTAGTATAAAAACTCAGCAAAGATTACAAGAGCCCAGCGAAAGGTCATTGATCTTAATCAGAAAATGTGCTATACTAGACCTTCCTTTGTAAACTGACAAGACTTAACAGGAATGATACCTGATGGCTTACAACAACAACAAACCTACAAAGTAACAAAGCAAGTGAATCCATTTTTAAAATATTCTGATGTCTTAATACCTCATTTTTACTCTTATCTTTTGGTAGTTTCAAAATTATTTCATCTAAGTGGAAGGAAAAGTATATTTTCTCCAAAAATAAACATCGCAATATGACTTTGAGACAGTGTGTTTTAGTTTGCTTTCTGTTGCTGTGGAAAACACTGTGATCAAAAGCAATTTTCAAAGAAAAGGGTTTACTTCAGCTTGCAGGTGACAGTTCATCACTCAGGGAGCCAGGGCAGGAACTCAAGACAGGAACTGAAGCAGAGGCCATGCACAAAAAATATTTATCAGGTTGCTTCCAGGCTTAAACTCACATACCTTGAGTATACACTCCAGGCCTGCCTGCCCAGGGATGGCACCCCCAAAAGATCTGGACTCTCCTATTTCAATTATCAATGAAGAAAATGTTCCACAGACATACCCATAGATCAGTCTGATAGAGGCAGTTCTCATATGTGTCAAGTTTACAAACAAGATCAGCCATCCCAGTTTTGGTTTCAAGGCTAGAACATGAAATAAAAATGATGTAGAACAGCAGTAGACCCATAGCAGGAACAACAATATGAACTAACCAGTACCCTCAGAGCTCCCAAGGACTATACCACCAACCAAAGAAAACACATGGTGGGACTCATGGCTCCAGCTGCATATGTAGCAGAGGATGGCCTAGTCAGTCATCAATGGAAGAGGGCCCTTAGTCCTGTGAAGACGATATGCCCCAGTGTAGGGGAATGCCAGTGCCACGAAGCAGGAGCAGGTGGGTCGGTGAGCAGGGGAAGAGGGAAAGGGATGGGGGAGGGGGGTTTCTGAGGTGAAACCAGGAAAGGGGATAACATTTGTAATGTAAATAAAGAAAATATCTAATAAAATTTTAAAATAAAATAAAATAAAAAGCCCACATGTCATAGAACTGAGAGAGGATAAAGTTATAATGCATAGCATTAAATGTTTTATTTATATAACATTACTAATAAAAATAATGCAAACTATTAAAATAAAAAGAACAGCAGTCATTTCTAACAGTATGGTAGCATTAGCATTCAAAGAAGAATATTGGGACACCACCTAGCCTTTTTACTTTCACCGAGGCAGGGTAAGCTATTCTGTGTCTATTCTTAAGGTGTAATTCATTTTCTGAAATATGTTTAATAAATTATAGTCTGGAATGTATACTCATAGATAACTTTCCTGACCCATTTTCTGTCTCACATAAGAACATACCTTTTTTCAAACTGAAAAATTCCATTTTTACCTCCAAAATAAGGATCTTGTTCCAATCATAACTCAGGGCTGAGGTAAAATCCTTTGTGCCAACTTCGATCTAGCTTGCCCTACCTCAGAAGTATCTGAAGATTCAGAAGAAGCTAGCTAAAACCAACAGAGATATGACTGTGGCACTTATACTGGCAACATCATACAAGTTGTTTCACCAAGGAGATAATTAATCATCTGACCAATTATATTGTTGGCAAAAAGTAGTAGTTAACTAAATTTGATTCTGTAAAAGAATAAATTGTACCCCAGCTATGTGTTTGAAATTGATTCACTTTGGCATATTCTTATTCATTCACTTTGAAGTTACAGTATATCATGTTGAAATTATATTCCTAAATCATAGGATAAGGTCTGCTGTGGTAGAGTGGAAGGTAGCAAACAAATGATGTGTCACCTGAACAATGGCAGTAATGGAATATAGAACAGTACATTGAATTCCATTTATTATATGGTGTGCATATCAAATTCAATATAGATACTATAACTAACCCGTGAAACAAAATTTCTTTTCCAACACAATTTTTCAGAGTGTTCAAAAGCTATCAAAATACTCTGAGAAATGTTATTTCAGCTATTACTATGAATTTTAAGGCTACATAATTCTTTTTATCTCAAAATGAGTTATGACAGTCTCTGAAGGTGTAACTGTTTTCACTTTAATCTGAAGTAGTTTAAGTTTTAGTATATTTGACTGAGAAGAAAACAAACCTCATGTTGAGCTTCATGAATCTCCATGGTATGTTTCATTTACTTCAAGGATTGATCTCAATTTTTAAAAGTTATTCTTTGGTACTTTTGATCTGGAAAGTCTAATCCTAGTATTATCTGAATTCAATTCAATTTATTATAAAAAATTACTTGTGATAGTAATTAAGGACATTCTAGCAGAGTCCTTAAACCTCTGAATATGGGTTGACTTCTCTGAGAGATATCCCAGTTAGCTCTAATTATTAAATTATCACAGTCTAAACATCAGCTGAAAAGGGTATCTTAATTAAGAGATAGCCTAGATCAGATGGGGCATGTATTACAGTAATACAGTGGGAGACTGTATTAATTAACTGATGTAGAATGGCCCTGCCCACTGTGAGTAGTACCATTCTTTGGACATATGGTTCTAATCTATACAAGAAAGCTAGTTAAGCATGAGTCTGGAAATCAGTGAGCCAGTAAGCAGTTTCTGTTTCAAGTTCCTAGCCTCACTCCCTGCAATGACAGATTGTTACCTGGAAATATAAGCCTAATAAATCATTTGCTCCCCCTAGTATGCCTTTAGTCAATATGTTTTATCAAAGCAAGAGAATTGAAATTATAATATGCTTATTTATGGACTTTTAAAAATACAGTGACCATGAAACTGAGTAATTCATTAGTACAGATGAATATCTCAGTGGACTACCTCCATTACATTTGTACCTTGTGGAGATAAGAGGCACTTTTTAACCCTTCACAATACTCAATATCTGCATATGATGCAAAGACATATCAACTCAAAAGAAGAAAAATCTTTCCCTTCATCATTTCGCCATCACGCTCATAGCTCAAGCAATGACTATTTGTTTCTTTTGTAGTTTTCCAAGATTAGTTTCCATATGTGTGAACAAAGTTGTCTTTAACTTGTATTATACAGTTCTTTCCTTCTTGTGTAAAAAGTATTTTATATGTTCCTACACTTTCTTTCCACATAAGTATACCTGATCTTTCTGAATCACAATATGGTCCTGTTTCTAATATTCCATCATAGATTCAGAGACTTTAACTGAATTAACTAGTTCTGTACTGAATGACATTTAGGATTGTCTCTCTTATGGTGTTAGTAGTAATTGTAAGACAAATCAGCACATACATCTTGCTTACTTGTAGATTTGAATAAACTCTCAAATGCAGGAATCCTGCAGCAAAAGAGATGTATATATGTGTGTGAATACATGTGCTTTATGTAAGAAATGTTGATTACTGTTTCCAAATGCCTCTCAAACTATCATCTACAAACCATATTACTGATTATCTAGACACTGTACAAGATAAAAAACTTATTATTAAATGTTATACCTTCTACCAATAAGAGAGGTAGAAAACATGTCTGAATTAGTTTGAGATATTTGTCATTTTATATTAACTTAAGCATAGCTATATTGAAAAGCCAATAGCATTTTAGGGAATTATCTCTTCATGTCCTTTGCCTTTATTTCTATTGGACCATTTCTTCTTTATTGATATATTTCTAACTCAATCTATTTTAGAGAAATGTATAACTACAAATATTTCCCCAATGTGTCGTTTTACATTGGGATTATTGTTCTTTTTCCTGTTTTCTGTTTTATAAATTTTCTTTCTTTCTAATTTTCTTAGTTGAGTATGTGTGTGGGTTATGTGTTTGTGTGGGCATACCTACTCTAGTGCTCTTGAGTAGATCAAAGGATATTATAAACACAAAAACATAGCTTTGTGAAGTATGCAAAGACACAATTCTTTTCATTGAAGAATTGTAGTAGAAATCAAGATTTGGCTATATAACAACTTTATGGCCAGTAGGATTAGTGAGATCTTGACTCATAAAACAAGCAATCAAAAAGAAAGAATTTCGGTGATTTCCATGTTGCTGAAATATGATTCTTTGTAAGCTGACAGGGAAAGGAAATTTATGGCACTAGAGTAATAAACATATTAGTATGAATATTAAGAAATGTGCATTTAAATTTTGCCTGTGTCTGAATGATTAGCTGTCTCATTTTTTCAAATCACAGTTTACCTACCTAGTCATTGTTTTCAGTTTTGTTTTGATTTTTAATGATTAGTGAAGCCTACAGAAGGTTTCAAATTAGTTAGGTAAATATTCCAAAGCCCAATCAAGGCATATGGAAGACTATGCTCTTAGCTTTGTTAGAAATTACTATAACATTCTCCTAGACAGCTGTACTATTTTCATTTTCAAAAGCCACCCAAGATTATTATTGTTTCTCCAGATCACTAATAATTGCTCTCACCAAAAGCTTTGATATTTGGTGTCGCTGACTCTTGTTTCACATTAGCCATCTCATAACCCTGAATTGCTGTTTAACTGCTGTTTCATTTTTCTAGCATAAAAACATGTTGACTACCTTTTCCTGTGCTGCCTCCTCCTCCTCCTCCTCCTCCTCCTTTTCTTCTTCTTCTTCTTCTTTTTCTTCTTCTTCTTCTTCTTCTTCTTCTTCTTCTTCTTCTTCTTCTTCTTCTTCTTCTTCTTCTTCTTCTTCTTCTTCACCAAACATATATTCTTCCCTGAGATATCTTCATGGATATTTTGCTTTTCCTTTCTGTTATTTATGTGTGTGTGTGTGTGTGTGTGTGTGTGTGTGTGTGTGTGTGTGTGTGTGAAACATGATGGGTTGTTCAGTAGGCCACATTACATACCTGAAAGAGGAACAAGAGTTCCAGTAATACCCCAATTCCATCTTTAGGGTCATGGTATGTGGTTAAGGTTTAAATACTGGATCAGAGATCTGCATATCAAGGTATAATTCCCAACCATCACTGACCCATCATTTTCTCTCATGTTGTAAATTTCTTCTCTCATCTAGCTAGTCCTGGCTTAGGGCTTCCTCTTCCTCATCACAAGATTGAAGAGGACAACATTTTTTTCTCTAAATATTGAAACTCCAAATTATCAGCAGACTAACATCTGCACTGGTTAAAGTTAAAGCAGTTATTGTTGTTTTATTTAAAAACATATTTTCACATATGTTGATCATGTTTTCCCCTCTCCAAACTCCTCCCAGATCCTCCCCACCTCCCTACCAACTCAACTTCATGTCCTCTCCTTCTCTTTCTCTTTCTCCAAAAATAAAAAGGAAAGAAGATAAAGAAGAAAATCAAAAGAAATGAACAAAAAGATAACAGAAAATGACCAAAATGAAACAAAAGGCCCACAAACAAAAAGATGAGGTCTGTGCTTGAGTGGGTTATGACTTTATACCAATTCTGACAGCTTTCCCATTTGTCCTTTGGAGTTTAGGTTTGGGACTCTTTCTGAGGTGTTGTACTCTACAACTTAAAAAGGAAAGTCAGGCTTTTGGACCATATTTTAATTCAGTTGCTTTTTTATGATTGAAGTCACTTAATTGTTTCCTTCGTTTTTAATATTTTTGTGTAATTATTATTTGCATATGTATCATCCCAGTGCCCATTTTCTCAATTTTTACTATAAAATTTCTCTGATTTTTCCAGATCATCCCATGTCATGGTTGATTATATATCAAGCTAACTTTAAGCATAAAAATATTTGAAGAATGTTTATGAAGTATCAATGGTTTAAAGGAAAAAAATCTATTACCAATAATAAAAGGCACAGGGTGGACTAAAATTACAGGAGGATGAAATAACTACCTGTTTCTAAGAGCCATTAGAGACCAAACAATCCTGACTTCTTGACCTTCTGTTATGAACTTAGAAAATATTTCTCCAGTGAACAGCCTTAATTTGGCCTTCTTGCTTCTCCACCTCTCCCTGAGAGTAATCATGGAGTCAATGCTACTGTAGAAGCTGAAGTGAGTGATTTGTTGGTAAGGTACAGTCAGTCATGCATGTGAACTTCAGTTCATGTGATTCTTTGATCCATACTGTACTCAGGAATCACCTAAAAAGATTAAAAAGTGCTGACTCTTGATTCCACTCAGCATTCCAATAGTAAATTCCCAGAACATTTTAATTGATCTGCAGCCCACCTTGAGAACTGCTGACCTTAGAAAGGTTTTTAAAACTGATATATATTTTACACAGTTTTTACAGGGATCATAAAGGAAATGCAATCCCAAAAGAAGGAAGCTCTAGGGCAGAGGATCATTGTTCTGTGGTCTAGCCAGGGTTTATGTGCATTTTATGTGTAAACCTCCAACGTAATAGTTTTAAGAAAGTTCATAGTGATCATTTTTAACTAAGAAGTGATTGGACTGTAGTAAAAAAAAAATTGAAGAGCCAATAGTGATTGATTTACAGTTTTAAACCCAACTACAGAAGAAACAGTCCAGTGCTACTCAGATGCTATGTTTCTACTTTTAACCTTTGTGATTTTCGTGATGTTTCTATGCTTCTTTAAATTAACCAGTTCTTATAAAATTGTGTGATCCTGTGAGTTATTAAAATATTTAGTTCAGTTTTCATTTCAGCAAATTTTGGGGAGGAAAGTAGGGCTTCTTCTGCTTTCTAGCCAGGAAATCTTCTTTTCAACTTTGGTGCACATTATTTCGTCTGATGCAGTTAATGTAATATGAGAAATAATTGCAATGGGCTGTCTTAAGACGAGAGTTGTTCATCACCTCTATACTTTGATCTACTACAATTCCCTGGCCAAATGTGATATTCACAAAATCTCACATTTGAATATGAATTTGGCTAGATGCTTTGGCTCAAAATTCAAGACTTTTATATTAAGAATTCTGTATTTTATTTACTATATTAATTTAAATTGTCAATATGATAAGAACCATTCTAGTGAGGAATAACTTTTTGCTCTTCTTATGATTATCTTTGAGATGCTCGTCTTTAAATTCTGTTCCTCATGACCTGTGCTCGACTTGTGCTTCAGACAGTAACCCAGTACTATGAATATCCTCCAACATCAGTGGCCATCCTCAGCTTTAGAACTTATTCTCCTCCACATACAGCTTCTTTTTCTATTTCATTGTTCTTCAAGTTAGAATTTTATTACTCATTATTCCCACTGTCCAGGCTTACAGTGTAAGGCAGGTGAGTAATGTTAAGGGTTCTTTGTTGTTACAGGCCAGTCTCAGTTTAGACAGTGCACATTCATATGGCCTCAGGGTCGATAATTTTTCAAGATTCTGTATCCTCCTTCTTGTGACAGCCAAGATCTGCCTTGTATAAACAACTGGTCATGAGTAAAAGGTTCTCTTTTACAGAAGAAACTTGTACAGAAAAATTTTTAAATGCTTGACTAAAAGTCAATAGGAAAATGTTACCTAACATCTCTCCTACTATACAATCTCCCTCCAAAGTCCTTTGCTCCATCTAGGTGAAGTGATTCAATGGGAACAAGCAATTTCCTCACATCTAGATGTTCCAACCAAATGGCTGGAATGGAGAATGCTGCTTACATTATTCTGGTCCTTTGATCTTTGTTTTAAACAAACCAAGGAACACAAAACTGTGCTACTACCAAATTATTTCAAGAATAAATTTGAGGTAAATTGACTTCCAGATTGAATAACAGATTAGTTAGCAAAACTTAAAGAGAAAGACATACCTAGGCTTTCATCTGAAGCTTGAGGAGGTAAAAGGAACATCAGTTGTCCAAACTTGAATTGCTTGAGCTCAGCCTTGAAGCCTGTGGGGGTAGAAACAGTACCAATGATTTCACAAAAAGCTAAAGTATATTTTGGTCCATGACGCTGATTCTGTATTTAGAAAATACTGCTTACTCCTCTGAATTTATGCAAATATACTAAGTTGTTTTCTTCTATGGCATTTACAGAAATTCGTACATACAAACACTCAAAGTACTCCATGTTATTTTTTTCTATTTGATGTTTGGAAAGATTATATAACTTCTTTGATTAGATAAACAATCATTATCATTTCCTCAGTAATTTGAAAAGTTGTCTAAGATATTTACCAAATTCTTATGTATCCTAACTAACCCACTAAGCTCTCATGCTATATACTACATGTTTTATAACTGTCTTGCTTTCTTAGGGGCAAGTTCCTTCACAGCAACTTCCCTTACCCATTGTTCTGCAATATATTCCTCACATACATGTTATTTCAGAGAAGTCTTAGGACGTTTTGGTATGCATTTTTAAAAATATATATCCAGATAAAAATACTTAATTGAAACTAGTTATTATTAGCTATAACTTAAGATTTTTTGAAATTATATTACATTTATTCATATAGGGGTATGTGTGTGTGAGTGTGTGTGTGTGCGCGCACATGAATATCAGATAACATCCTGCAGTAGTTGTTTCTTTCCTGCCACTATGTGAGTCACAGGAATTGAACTCAGGTTGTCAAGTATGGTGGCAAGTACCTTACTCACTGTTTCATCTTACTGGCCTAAGATAACAACAACAAAAATTTAAAATCAAATGGAAGCAGATGTCTTAGTAAAATTAAAAGCCATTACTTTTCTTATTATTTATTGATGAATTAATTATTTTAGCTACATGGTTAGGCCAATTCAAGTATCAACAAATTTGCACTCAAATATCTTTAAATATTTCTTTCCAGATTAAAGTCTTGACTGTTTTATGACAAAGTATTTTTATCATGGGTGGATGATGGCTCTGCAAAGCAGCTCTGTGACCTATTTTCTATTTATATGTTATCAACACCTTCATCTGTTTGGGCTTTTTGGAATGTCCACAAAGCATCTTTTTGTCAAAATAATATAGTTGTTGTCTCAAAATGAGAGGTACAAATAATGTCTATATGGAGGATGATCTCTTTGTTTGATGTTTGATCACTTTATCTTGGTTATCTTCCCTATCCATAAAATAACTTATTGGGTCCTAGGTGCTTACTATGAATGTTATATAGCATGTTTGTCTCAGAAAGTAGAAAAGAAAATGACAGTAAAATTAAACAAGAGGAGCAAAATTCTAGTTTCTCTACTTCACATGTTTTCCTGTTGAGAAGATGATTTTGCTTAAGTCTCGCGATTACCTTTTTAAAAACAATAAATAAATTTTAGCCTTTTTTTAGTCTTTAATATTCTACAACAAAGAATTTTTTTTGGTTTTGAGGGGAATCGGAAACATGTAAAGTTCCTGGGAGCAAATGCCATGAATGGATTATAATAAGCTAAAAATCCAGGCTTCTCCTCTGTGTGATAATGCAATAATTCTTCCTTTCTTTTGCAGTTTCTTCTATGTGGCATATGTGGAATACTGTGCGCCAAAAAAAAGTCAGGACTTGTCGTAAGTTTTTGCATTGTTTGTATAGTACATTGAAGGGTTGAAATTCAGGCATTCAAAACAGAAATGATGACTTAGAGGACTTTTATCTACTTAATGCTGCTAATTTGGAATTAGATGGAAGCTAGGAAACAAAATCTAGATTTATTGTTTTAAAGAAAACTATCAATAGTATAAGAGATCTGAAAAAAAACACCAAAGTTTCTGAAAAGTTCTGGTATACTCTTTTAGCATATGAATATTTAAACTTTAATATTTGCTATATAGGGGATTGTGTGCAGTTTTCCACTTAGAGATTTGCAGGCAATCACCTGGGTCCTTCCAGGAGCCAATAAAGGTAAAGTTTACTCTCTAAGAAATTAAGCTGGATAAATATAGATCTTGGCCTAAGGATTGTTTTTACTTTTTAACTGAGAAGCTAATTTTGTAAAGCACCAAGACAGATGTGATCCTATGGATACAGTTAATTCTTTATTTATTTTATTTAATTCATGTCTGTTACTGTGAGTACACATTTAAACGTTTTCAGATGTTTATTGTATCACCACAGGACTCTGGGGTAGGCAGCATGCTCCCTGTTAACTACATGCTGAAAAGTAGACTTCTTGACATTTTGTGAGCATTAAAAAAATAGAAAAGACATGGTTTGTTTTACTGAGTACTATAGAAAGTATCATAAATCTTTACAAAATTGGAAAACACAAGGACCCTGGAGAACATTCTTTGATCTCAAAAAAATAGTTTTGCAATGACAAGTCAGGTACTGGAGTGAATGGGCATCTTCCAGACATCCTCATCTTCCATCTTTCCCGAATTTCTTTCATTTTGAACATATCTATTGAGGAAAGACAGATAAAGCATCCACTGTGTCAGTCGTGTTTAATATAATTGTTAAACTTTTGAATGAAATGGGAATCCTTGAGGAAATATACTTGTAATTGTAGTTGGCATTTATAATTCTTCCCCAACTCTTTAGGAATGTCCTTTATTCTTTCTATACCTTTCATTCTCAATACTTGTTAGGATTGTATTGAAACAGCTTATTTGAAGAAGAAATTAAAAGGGAACAAAAATTAATGGAAGTGATGAGAGGAGGAGGGGTATGATTTAATTTTTAAGGCACTGTGTGTCTTCACTGTCTTTCTAATCAGAAACTACCATGTAAATGGTACTATTAGACAATCCATAATCTTCCTGTATTTTATGAAGTTCAATAATAGTAGGTAACCCCAAGGATTTTATGCTGAACAGTGAATGTTTTATAACATGTATTCTTTACTATATCTCTTCAGTCTATAATCTCTTACCTAATATGATTTGAAATAGTATATGATTAAGAACCTGGATATTAATTCTAATATTTTAATTCAAAGGTGACACTTTTCTACCAATGCATATGAATGCAGTGTAATCAACTATTGCAGATACCAAGAATAACATTAACAAGAGACATGTTTATTTTAAAATAAATATTTCATCTACTTTTATCATAACAGTCATTCCTTAGTTGAATGCTACAGTGTATAACCATTTAGTATTATCTGTGAATTAGTAAACACCAAAATATATACTCAAGAAACTGCAAGGCAAATGAGTATTATTTAAAATAGGCTGTAACTGGTTGATTCCACTTAAATTTTGAAATGCATATTGCCACTAGATGGGATGATTTGGTGATTTGGTAATCAATTTTCAATGCTATATTAAATCAAATATACAAAGATTGTATTCCTCCATCATAAGATCTTCAGTCCTGATAATAAGTACCCTGACATAATCACAATAAGTAAAGCAGAATTAAGTTGGAAAAATGAAACAAATAACTGTACTAATAGAAAGCTTTGCCTGTCAAACTTTATTTAGTGGTGCTTCATACATTCATTGCCTCGCCTGGAACTTCATTCAAGGAAATTGCTTACAATACTATTTGAATAATTTTTTCCTCTCTCTATTCCTAAATCAGCCTATTCTCCCTTCCACTCCCTCCACCCCCATTGACCATGTCATGCTTATATGTTAAACTTCATTACACTCAAGAGTATTAACACAAGATTACTCATGATATAGAAGCTCTCACTTAGGGTCAGTAGGTACTAGATACTCAAAAAATAATTGTTGAACTCAACTAACTACTGATAACAAACAATATCTTATAATGTAAAAATAAACACTAAAGTAAGTTATAAAACTGTTTTCCCTAAAGAATTAACACAACAGATAATATCAATAATGTCCAGTAAGGCCTTCTGAAAAAGTTACGACTTATTTTTCCTGCTAGGGGTCGGTCCAAAGAAAAAGCAAAATTACTTCCAGGAAAATATAAGTGTCCTTGAGATAAAATGTGTATCAATGGGCAAGAAAGGCTTGGGTGGGGATAGTACAGTTGTACAGGTACAAAGTAGTCCATGCCTAGCATGTAAGAGGCCTAATGTTTTGTCCCAAGGACCAGGGAGAGGAGTGTAATTGGCTACCGTGTTCCATAAAATAAAAATATGACTGGGTAATAAGTTAGTACAGCCTTATAGAAGATCTATTAAATCCTATAAGGTAATTTAAACCAGTTGCTTAAAGCACATAAAGTTATTATGAAGCTCTATAAATAGTCAACTAAATTTATTAAGTATTCAAAGGATATTTACTACACAGAAAGCACATGCCGCCAAGGATCCTCTTTAGGTTGAGTTAACATCTTATCTTTATAAATAGATACTCGTGTTAAGCCAAATGTAAGATCAACAGTAAAAACCACACTCAATCAAACAACACTGTAACAGTTCACGGTGGTGCCAGAGAACAACAAAAATAATTGAATGGTGCTGGGCCAGGTTATAGAAAGTCCCTAAGATACCTATTAGAAGATATATACAAGAAAGTAATGAAGAAAAAAAGAAGATTGAGATAAATTCCCAAAGTTCACCGAGGTTGAAAATTATAGATACTTGGATGCTTAGAAAAGATAACAAAATAAAGCTGAATTTAAGTCAAAGAATCTGACCTGATCACTATTCATTCTTCCAAATGCACTAATACTATTACTATTGTATTATACAACATATTGTACAAATATCTCATACGTGCATAATACAGTTATATTGTATTAGGAATCATGCAGCTGATATCTGTTCTTCACACAATAAGCATGCATATAGGACATGGTTATTATTTTCATCTGAAACTAGCCAAAAGCTAAATTTGGTTTCCTTCAGAGTATCATAAGATATACTATTGGTTCCATTTTGGAAGTTCTATGATGTACTTTATCAACATTATGTCAGACTGAATGAAGTCGTTACTGACAGGCACACCTGTTCTACCTCCTTATAAACAAAGAAAGAGTATTCTTTTCATTGAAGGTTCACCATTCTTAGCCTGCAGCAACATCAGGCTCTATGTTCTGGACATCACAGCCTTATCAACTTTAACTTCCCTTTTCTTCTTTTTCTTAGATGATCCTCTTTTCAGCGTGCTGTATCTGTGGACTCATTGGAGGCATCCTGAATTTTCAGTTTCTTCGGGCAGTCACAAAAAAGACCTCCTCCCTGTACCCACTGCATCTCGCTTCCATGTCTTTGGCATGTATCGGCATTGGGGGCTGCACTGTCTCCTCTTGGCTCACTTGTCGTCTAGCCAGCTATGAGCAAAGGAGGATGTTCTCAGAAAGGGAACATTCCCTGCATCACTCTCATGAAATGGCTGAGAAAGTGAGTTTTTCTTTTTCATTTTGCCTCACACTGCTACCATGCAATGAACACTACAATCTAGGTGGATCAATTTGCAAGCTTACATGGCAATTTGTGGAATCACATTTTGTAATTCTGACCCTATTATATTAAGAGCAGGGGTTTTTAATTAGTTTTCTCTGCAATTCATAAGTACAGCCATTTTCAGCAGAATTTTGTAGCCTCTGTCTATTTGAAACCATAGCTCCTAAAATGGCATTTTATAAAATATTAAGCACCTTATAAATATGGATTTTTATGTATTATAGTGAGGAAAAACATAAACTAAATACAGCCTCCACTCAATAATGCCAGCTTTAGAAATCACATGAATTCTCTTTTCCAGTACATCCTTTGTGCTTATAAGTAGATGCATTTGATTATGTAAATTAGGTCCTCAAGCATAAAAGAGGCTCTTTAGTGAGGCAACAAAAAGCCTTGTCTATCAGTGAAGATATTACAATCCATATAAAGCTTCATTGAATTCTCGTCTAAACTTCATGCATATTTGTATAGCTTTGCCTGTATTTTACAAAATGCTGATTGCATAATTGTTTCATGAAACCTATTCAAACAGAAACTTACATTAGTTGCATTAAGGAGCAAACATTATAGAAAGATCTGAATGTGTTCCTATTAACACATTTAGTTTGATACACATTTTTAAATTCAGTTCCTATTACTTGATCTATTCAGGAAAAGATAAACATCTGTAAAACTCACTAAGATAATGGGAAAATTACATTTTGATTTATTTCTTGAAAATAAAATCATACAGTCATAGCATAAAAGAAATAGTAGCAAGAGTTATGCATATCATCATGTTATTTTCAAGTTAAATATTTATTTTGTTGTTCATCTGTCTTTATTTTGTATATCTATACATACAGAGAAGAGATTCTCATTGATTGTCCCAAGGAAGCAATTGTGGTCAGATTTGTACATGTCATTCAAAATAAAAGGACTTATTAGTTTTAAGTGGGTTATTAAAATAGAAGATTATTGCATATGATAGCAGCTCCTTTATATTCTGTTTTTATGCTGGTGTTATTTAGCTTTTCTTTGCATATGTTTCTTCAATATTTATTGTATAATTGTTATATTTACATTAGAGATTGAGGGCTATTGAAATAACCGACTTGCCCAGCTGCCCGGTGGTGCCCCCGACACCAGAGTTACCTACAAGGTACGCTGACTTCTAGGGAGTTACCATGTTGTAATGTTGCTACAGGAAGCACTGCCTCTATTAGAAAGCCATGGCATCCACAGATCAGTCTGGACTGATGCTGTGTGCTCCTCAAAGTATCACTTTTAGAAGGGTTACTCTGAGGAACAGACATAAACCTACATGGCAAAATCTTACAGCTTCAATGTTGGTTGAGTATTTCAAATATTCAGCCTGCCTCTAAGCATCCAAGTACTGTACTGCTTGGATGATTCACTATTCCCTTTATTCTCTGCTGCATCACAATTCTGACTCAGTACCATCATTCACAGATGAGACTTTTGTTTTAATAATAGATGAGTCTGGATAAAGACAAACTGTAATTCTATCATGCCAAAATTGCATGAACCAATAGCCAAAGTTTAACATTAATATAGTAAAATGTCTGTGTGTAATTTTTCTTTTGGTAAAATTATCTGATATTCCAATTCATTTCACATATTTCCAGTTGTTAACAATAAATATTCAAGACTCTTAGTTTGGCCAAAGAGAATAACTGGAAATGCAGAAAGTTACATTTGCAGTCCATTTAAAAGAAGTATATTTATTTATAAATGTCCAAGTATGTTCTTGCCCAGATTAGGAGTATGGTCTTATTAAATTGTAAATGCCAATTTGCAAATGAAATGATGAGACTCATCCATTTAAAACTAACTTTCGCTATTATTTTCTAATGGTAATTTTACTGTGTCTGTGATTGAATGAATTTTGTTAAGAGTATTGTTTAAATTTATAAGATTTTAGAAAACATTTTTCTTAAAATCTTACAGAAAATATTGATACCTTAGTTGTGTGAGCTTTAGGCTTTTATTTGAAGTCTTTTTAGGGAATGGAAAAGGCAACTGAGATTCTTATTTCTATGTACTTACTAAGAAGTTTTCTTTCTCTTCTAGCAGGATAAAATAAAATGTGCTTCATTAAATTTTATATTAATTTTGGGAATTGAGTTTGGCTAATTTTTCTGTCAATCACCTTTTATCATTATAAGCTTAATACCAGCCCAATTATTCCACATTTTTAGTCCCGTTTTCACTGTGCTCATCCTTAGAAGTCTCCCTGACAGAAACAAGATAGAAATGGGTAGCAAGCAGAAGACTAAGAAAACAGCTTCACTTGAAATATTTTTGCCACCCTTTTGAAAGTCAGCTTCTTAAAATACAGAATTGTAAATCTTGCATAATAGACAAATTTGCTAATATACTATCTATAATACATGTACTATGGTAAATGTGAATTGGCCCCTAATCATAAACTCAGGACCTGGGAAAGTGACCTAGATTGTAGAGTTATTGCCTAGTATCTCAAGCATCTTGTAGACCAGGCACAGTGGCACATGCCTGGGTTTCTAAAACTCAGAAGGTAGAAACAAGAGGGTCAGAAATTCAAGGCCAGCTCCAGGTACTTAGTATGTGTCTAACAAGCCTGGGCTGCATAAAGCCTTCTCTCAAAAATCAACCAAATGAACAAACAAACAAACTATATGAATTCAAGTCATCTAAGATTCTAGTATTTTCTATAGTTGCAAATGAAACTTTTTATGTTACTTCATTTTTTTGTATCTGTATATTCATGTCCTCCCAAGCACATTTCTCTGAGTCCTTTAAAAACATGCCCCAAGTTTTCATTGTTACTTTTTTACTGTAAAAGTGACCATGTCGTTATAAACAATTTTCCTGGCTAGCCATGATGGTTTACACTGAGAGTTTCAACACTCATGAGTCTGAAGCAGAAGGTTTGCAAGCTTGAAGCAACTTTGAGCTATTCAAGTTTAATTCCAGTCCGGGCTACTTCTCTAGAACCCATTCAAAACAAAATAAAGCCTAAACACAACAAGCATCTTCTCACTGAAAACCTAAAGGCCCCATGGTTTTCTATAAACACCTATAGAATGTGTTGGTATTTTGTTGTTGTGCTTGACAGAAGAGTTTGGGTATTGGGAAAACCTGGTCACTTAGGCATCTTTGTTCTAGGTTAGTACCTTCCAGTAAAGGGTTGAAGAAAGGGGGCGGGGGGAACAGGGATTGGGCATGTGGATAGAGTGAACTAATTTGTGTATATAAACCTAGGCTGTCACTTCAGCATTTTCATGTGCTACAAGATGCCATGAAATTTCATTTCCTAAATCACAACAGTATCTATTCTTGTCCTTCCTCCCCCTCCAAAAAAATGGCTTTCAATGGCCTGTAATTTTTGTGTTTCTATTAAGCATATCAATGTTTTACTCTAACGTGAGTTTTAATTAATTCATGTAATTTTGCTAACAGGAAATGACAGACAACATGAGTAATGGAGCACCGCAACTGATGTTTAATGGAAGAGTACAATCAATGTTTTAAAGAACTCAACATTTTTCAGGTTGTTCATGAGGCAGGAGAAGCTGAAGACCTGGGAGTAGCAGTTAAAATGGCTCTTGGATTTCTTATTTCTCCTGGGCATCGACTAAAGTTATTCCTTCTCAGTTTGGCCTCACTCACCCTTTATCCCTTTCTAGAGGGTATAAACTTTCCAGAAATGTTGTAGCTTAGTCATCTCAGCATACTGACCAATTTTTATGAAGAAGATTCCTCCAAAAAACTAAATGGAAATAGCAGTGACTAATACTGTACACAGACACCATTTGACTAGCATGAGCTTTAGAATTGTAATTGCATATTTTATGAATCATTCAAAAGTAAACACATACAGAACCAACAATAACTTATTGATGTCTTTGTTTTGAAAGACAAATGATTTCAAGTATGCTAAAAATCAAGACCTCAGCAATTCCTTGTTGCAACAACATTGTAATTAATTTCAATTTGTGAATGAATTCTATTTCATAATTTATTTATAAATTACAAAAAACTAAAGCTTAAAAGGTGATTTTTTTAGTTAGAGAAAGAATACTAATCTGTATGATATTTTTGCACTTTTGAACAAGTGAATACTATGTAAGGAAAATAAATGTTTTCATTATTCTGTGCAAATTGATCTTCATGTTCATGAATGAGTCTAAGAATAAAGTATTGTGTATACATAGGTGTATATATACTGTAAATACAGAAAATACACACATCATATATTTATAGCTACATGAATGTAAATAGGTAATAGGGAAGAAATTGTAATGTTATGAAGTTATTCCACTAGCTATGAGAAGGCCATTGCTCAAAGCTTTCTAAGCCCACAATGTCACATATTTAATTTCTACTCTATCCATGCATTTTCTTCTTTTTCTTAAATCTATTGTGTGGTAGACAAGCATTGTGGCTGATACATATGGAGCTGAGTGACTTGAATATTGAAGCATGAATATAAACTACTTAATTGTTGGTATTTAACTGTGATTATGATGTTTATGTAAAAGTAATTGTTAATATTGATTTATAAGTGTAACTTCAATCATATAAATCCTTATTTCTAAACAAAAATTATTATCTAAGATTATTCCTGATATGTTTATTTCATATAACTTTCAGCCAAATTAAGCTCTGTAATTGGGAAATGGTAACCTTAGTGAAGTTAATACTACCTTTGCTATACTTTAGATGTTTTATCTCCTTTGCTGATTAACATGAAGGTCATATGTTGGAAAGTATATATTCAAAGTATCTGAAGGAGTTCTCAGTATAAGAAAATTGAAAGATAAACTGACATTCACATAGTTAAAGCCAATTTTCCTCTTCCACAATGCAATATTAAAATAATAATCAACAATATGTATAAAAGATCAAACATCATGGACTCTAAAGATATTTATGAAAATTAATCTCTGACAACATACAAGTCAATATTTTTAAATAAGTAGCATTGCACCATATATTTTTATTAATTTCCAAAACTAAGCAAATTTCAACTCATTTTTCTGAGTTACTCAATCACAGCTAAATTGATATATTTCATGCTTGGTATGAGAACACCTTACAGTCACAAGCAAGACAAGAGTTTTCACTGTGCTAACAAAACAGCAATAATTTGGTCTAAGGCCCCATGAGCCTTTAACAATGTCATCAGTAAACCTGTTGAGATGAACTACTTAGAAAATTCTGGATAAAAATGGCCTCTTATTTTGGTATAGTTTTGAACTCTTCCTCACTCATTTGGACACTTCTTTGTCTGGTATATTACAAATACTGTCCATAGATTTGATATAAAATAATGAATCATCATCATCACTACTCATTTCATGCTGCATATAGGCATGATATTTGCCACTAAAAATGCAAACTCTAAGCACCTAGAAATCTCAAATATATATGGTTATACTAAATTTATGCTGAAGTTGGCTTAATCTTTAAGGAAGAAACCCACCGACTCAAATTTTGGTAGCATTTCTCTGTTGGCATGTAAAATACAGAATTATAATATATCAACATGTTTAGTGACTTTTGAATTTATTTATAAAAACACATATTAAAAAACCAAAGAAGGCTATCACTTCTTTGACACACAGATTTTTTAAAAAGAAATTCAATCACTGCACTTATCTTAATAGTTCACAGTGTGTGTGTGTGTGTGTGTGTGTGTGTGTGTGTGTATGTGTGTGTGTGTGGGTGTGTGGGTGTGTGGGTGTGTGTATGTGTATAATCAATTTTAGACACATCTTTAAATGTAATTATTTCACCCTTGTGCTTTCTCAGCTCAAATTGGAGTGATTTACTTAGGGTATAAGATGATTCTTGAAATAAGTAGGGGAAGTTAAGAAGACATTATTCAAGAAACTGAAATTTTAATTTTTACAACAAACTGACAAAGAATAAAAACATTAGTGCCTACATTATAGTTTTAATATAAATCTACCCTTGATGAAATATGATGTGGTATTAAATTAGGAAAATATATGTGAAAGTGGTGTGGGGTATGCTTTAAATGCAAAAAGAAGACGCTATCACTTCTAGGAAATTAAAAAAAATATTTGTATGTATATATATGTATTATATACACACATATGTTTTGAAGTGGAACATTGTATGATGACTCTTGATGTTTATGTAATAAAACCATATGCTTTGAAACTACAAAGCCTATGAGTCTTGTTCTTTTTATGGTACAAAAAAAATTTTTTCAATAAATATTCAAGAAACTGTCATTCAGACACTGACAAAAAAGCAGATTCCTGCTAATGTTTAAGAAGAGAGTCCGAGGCAGAGAATTTTGAAACTCAGAAAAGTGATTATTTGACATAGAAAAGACTAGAAAATATTCTAATGCAGAGAAGTTGAAGACATTAAAGATATAGAAAAATGATAATAATAAAGTAAAATCCCTATGATACCACAGGAAATAAGGTAAATATCATCAAGGCAATGATCAAGATTATAAATTTCACAAATTAAACAATATTTAAGAGAATTCTGATATTCAACTGAATTTTGAAAATCATTTGCTATCAGCATTTAGGGTGGCTAATGACAAGACTGTTCTATATATTTCAAGTCAAGTATAGTTTCCTTTGCATGTGTTTTAAATGGCATAAAATGTATCAATTATTTTAACAATCAAGCAATGTCCTTACAAATATTTATGTTTTTCTAGTCCAGGTAATACTACCCAATTTAGAACCATGAAGAAAATCCTTGAAAACCTAGTGCAGCCAATTTTAATGCTGTCCACAAGTGCAGAGATGACTAGGTTAAGGTCACACACTCACTGTTCTAAAGTATCATGGTTCAGGTCTTCAAAGTCTTCCTGTCTCTTTACAGGTTCTTCCTCGGTCAACCAACAATCAGTCAGTAAAACTTCTACATGGAACAAACTCATTTATAGACTTAGAAAGAAAGCAAAAGCTGATGAATGTAGTGGTCAGCCTGCCATAGTAAAGCTTCCTTTAGATGATGTGTGGTTTTTTCTTTTAAATATCTACTTGCATAAAGATTACACTAACTCATTAATATTCAACACTTGACAGGTAAACTGAGCTGTTGCTGAGCTCCTATTCATGAAGAACTTTTCCTATCTTTCTCCTATGCTGAATGCTGCATGTTTGTGCTTGGTCAGGTGAAAATAATGCTACTCTGCTTTTCACTTGAGTCCTCAACTTAACTCAAAAATGGCACATTTTAAACCTATATCCTTACATTTTCAAAGATTATTCAGCAAACGTATTTCAGAAACTTGGGAAGACTATATTGAGTTTCATTCTGTTAGAACACTGTTTCCAAATAGAAATTCAGAACTTGGCATCACTTCACTCTTTTCTTTAAGTAATCATCTTTCTGAAAACATATGTAATATCTTTTGCTTGAATTATATGACTTCTAAAAAATTCAATTTCTCCAAGTCCATAAACCACAAGTGGTCAGTTATTCATCACAGAAGAAACCAACTCAGATTGTATGCCTAATAAAGTTATACAGAGGGACTCTTTCACTCCCTTTGCCAGAACTATACATTGAATACATGTCCCTCCTAGAAATTTATTTTCCATTGTGTTGTTAAAAAGATGAAAATTGCTTCAAGATTATGATAGTTTAATAGTATGCTTATTATAGTAAAGGTAGACACACTTGTTTTAGGCCTCAAACCTTTGTATAGTTGGAATTCTTAAAAGATGAAGGGCCACCTTTTTTTTTACATCAATTAAAGATTATTGATTTTTAAAGTTGTGCTTCATTTGTAGCTAAAGGACTCACTATTCACCCAGTGTATTTCATCCTTTACCCAAATTCAGCAACATTTTGCTACTGACAATTTCCAAAACATCTTTAGAACTTCACAAAAAAATCTAAAATGTCATCAAAGTATTTGGATAACTACCATAAATCAGCACTTACAACTACTCCTTGCTCTCGATTTTCTTCAACACACCAGAATACTGGTTTTCAAATATCATTCCATATCCTTCCAGGAATTGTTGAATGAAAGGCTTCAAGCTTGTTTTTTAATTGTGTCCAAGAAAGAACGCTACCAATGCCATCATGCATAGCTTTACTGGCAAACACTTGCCCTCACTCTGGACTATAAATAAGCCCAGGAATGACAAAACACCTGTCTTGGTTAGATTCTGTCAACTTGACACTTTCTGGAAAGAGGAACTGCAGTTGAGAAAAATGCCTCCATCTGAATGCCTTCAGGGAAGTCTGCAAGGCATTTTCTTGATATATGATAGATCTGAAATGATCCATCTAACTGGGGGTGGTACCACCCTTCACAGGTGGTCTTAGGCTGTATTTTAAAGGGCAAGCTGAGCAAGACAAAGGGAGCAAACCAGGAGGAAGCACTCTTTAGCAGTCATTGTTTCAGTTCCTGCCTCCAGGTTCCTGCCTTTAATTCCTTCTTGGACTTCCCCTGCTTTAAGTCAAATTAACCCTGTCTTCCCCATGGTTTTTTTTTTTTTTTTGCCATAATGTTTTTAATCACAGCAATAGAAACCTAACTAATACAATACAACACACACACACACACACACACACACACACACACATATCCTTTAAACCCTGTTTAGAAAGATGTCTAGATGTCCAGAGCCCATATTGCTATTCAGGAAGTTTTCATCAACCAGTCTTTTCAGTTTGTGAAGTATATTAATAGGTCCTCTTACATAAATCTCTTAGAAAATAAAACTGAGATTCCACCTCACACCAATCAGAATGGCTAAGGTCAAAAATTCAGGTGACAGCAGATGCTGGCGAGGATGTGGAGAAAGAGGAACACTCCTCCATTGTTGGTGGGATTGCAGGCTTGTACCACCACTCTGGAAATCAGTCTGGCGGTTCCTCAGAAAATTGGACATAGTACTACCGGAGGATCCAGCAATACCTCTCCTGGGCATATATCCAGAAAATGTCCCAACCGGTAAGAAGGACACATGTTCCACTATGTTCATAGCAGCCTTATTTATAATAGCCAGAAGCTGGAAAGAACCCAGATGCCCCTCAACAGAGGAATGGATACAGAAAATGTGGTACATTTACACAATGGAGTACTACTCAGCTATTAAAAAGAATGAATTTATGAAATTCCTAGCCAAATGGATGGACCTGGAGGGCATCATCCTGAGTGAGGTAACACAATCACAAAGGAACTCACACAATATGTACTCACTGATAAGTGGATATTAGCCCAAAACCTAAGATACCCAAGATATAAGATACAATTTGCTAAACACATGAAACTCAAGAATAATGAAGACTGAAGTATGGACACTATGCCCCTCCTTAGAATTGGGAACAAAACACCCATGGAAGGAGTTACAGAGACAAAGTTTGGAGCTGAGACGAAAGGATGGACCATCTAGAGACTGCCATATCCAGGGATCCACCCCATAATCAGCTTCCAAACGCTGACACCATTGCATACACTAGCAAGATTTTATCGAAAGGACCCAGATGTAGCTGTCTCTTGTGAGACTATGCCGGGGCCTAGCAAACACAGAAGTGGATGCTCACAGTCAGCTATTAGATGGATCACAGGGCTCCCAATGGAGGAGCTAGAGAAAGTACCCAAGGAGCTAAAGGGATCTGCAACCCTATAGGTGGAACAACATTATGAACTAACCAGTACCCTGGAGCTCTTGACTCTAGCTGCATATGTATCAAAAGATGGCCTAGTCAGCCAGCACTGGAAAGAGAGGCCCATTGGACGCGCAAACTGTATATGCCCCAGTACAGGGGAACGCCAGGGCCAAAAAAATGGGGATGGGTGGGTAGGGAAGTGGGGGGGAGGGTATGGGGGACTTTTGGGATAGCATTGGAAATGTAATTGAGGAAAATATGTAATAAAAAATATTTTTAAAAATGTACTTGTTATACCGGAAAAAAAAAAAAAGAACACCATACTCCAGAGTCAGGCAGTGAAATCTGGGTGTAGTCAGGGAACCAGCATCAGCTAGCTACAGAAGTAGCTTCAACAATGTCAGTTACCTTGACAACAGACATTTGTTTAAACTAGAAATAAGAATGTAAAAGATGGTCTTCAAACAACTGAAAGGAAACAGTTCTATCTATTACATGCAGAGTAGACAGGAAACATAGGAGGATTTTGGAGACAGGTTGGAGCTGTGGGTTTGAAACTCAAGTATGATCATCTTTCCAGGTTTCATTGATAATAACTGATAACACATTTTTATGATAAAATTATTCATTTACATAACAGATATATTCATTTCTGTGCTCCTTTTAAAGTCCTAGTTTAGCCTATTTAACTGCTAAAAGAGTATCAGGAGAAAGGTTTTCTTCAAACTGGAACTAATAGTGTCAGTATAGTGCAAGAGTCGATATGTTCCAAGGTGTGAGGAATCACAAGAAATAGGAAAAGAAAGTGATACAAAGGGGCACGGTTACTTTCATTCAGTCATTGGTCTACCTAACTCAAAAGAGGCCATTTTTCATGAATCATGGCATTCAAGATTTGGTATTAACAAATGTGATCTTTAGGTTATTTGCTGTCTTTTGAATTTCAGCATGCCACCTTTTTGGCTACTGAGCAACTGGAGTAAAAGCATCTTGTGCCTATATAAAGGATGTTTTAAATTGTTAGTATGGAACGTTTCTGGTAATATCAGAGAAAGCTGTATATAAAATATATCCTGTTTAATTCCACTTTTATCTACTTTCCTCTTAAAACTTTCCAGTTCATGTTCTTTGGAATATTTAATGTCAAAGGCCACACAGAATCTGCAGTCAGCAAATAGCTCATTAAACTGCAGCCACAAAGCTATCTTCAAAAATGTAAAAATTATATCCTATTTTTGTTCTTCAGGGAGCTGAAGACAGATGGAAGTAAATGAGACTTCCACAAGCACCTGTTTAAGTGCTAAGGGCAGTTTTATAGACATATCACTCAGACTTTAAGAAGCTGAACAAAGATTTGAAACTTACTTCTAGTAAGGGTAGATTATAAATGAAATAAGGCCTTAGAAGGCATATCAAATGAGCATAAGTCTCATTAAAAGACAGCAAATTCTAACAAGATACATCGATCTGTCAGTGTAGCCACACCCCTTTGATGCATCTTCTCTAATGCTTCCCAAACTTAAAGAAAGAAAAAAAAAAAGAAAAGAAAAAAAAAGAAAAGAAAAATGGCCACAGTTACTTGCACGCACACTTAGTTTACACAAGTTGTTCTATTTCTATTCTCTATTATATTACTAGCCTTCCTCATAATGACTCACAAAATCATGCAGGTACTTGAATTTCCATGTTGTCATGGCTTTTCAATCTAATGTCACTTTAAACTCTCTCGCTCTCTCTCTCTCCCCCTCTCTCTCTCTTTCTCTCCTTCCCTCCCTCCCTCTTCCTCTCCCTCTGTCCCTATTTGTGTTCTTATTAGACATATTATTCTCTTTCCTAAGGGCCTAATATGATTCATGAGTTCATTTTAAGAAATGCTTTAAATTACATTTATTTGTTATAGTCAAGGACACAGTATAAAGATGAGACATTCAGAAATGTGGAGCATGATGTAGATTGTTCAGAGGCTAAGATCATGTACTATGAAGCAAAGGACCTGACTTCAGCACCTACATGTGGAGTTCATAACCTCCTGTAAATTTGTTTCCTGCAGGATTCTATATCTGACCTCCTCAGAAATCTGCACTTGTGTTTACATATCCACACACAGACATACAATAAAGATAATAATAAAAGGAAATTTAGGGTAAAGTAGCATTTAGGATAAAATGGTCACATAGACATATGTTGGGGTCCATGCAAGAGGAACAGCGAAAGGCTTTAGCACAATCACAATAGGTGTGTCCTGAGGACTTAATGCTGTTGTGAAGCATTGTTCTGCTTGTTGCCCTTGCAGTCTTCATGTCCCTCCTAATCTATGAGGTGTATGAAAACTCTAAGCCATTTCCCAAGCCCTCATTAGGCAGTGTCATTGACACTTACAGCAATAATGACTGATCCTTTCCAAGCCTTGCTGCTGGAGCAGATTAATAATTCAATCATCACCCTTGAAAAGAACTTAGAGTTGTAGGTTGTTAGTAAAGTTAGGTCAAGACATTTTTGTTAGTGGTTCTGCTAAAGAAAATCTTGGGGAACAACTTAGAAAGAACAGTGACAGCCTGACTGGAACTAGCTAAGGAGCCTTTCTTGTTAAGGCTGGGCTGGTGACCAAGATAGTTATTAATTTCTTTAACTCATTTTACACTCAGCTTGCTGACATGTTTTAATAAAAAATTGTTAATGAATATATCTGCACCCTGAGGATTTAAAGTAGAAATGACTGTTTTTATATAAAATTTAGATTTGTAATTCTTTTAAGATTTTTAAAGAGATTACTTTTTGAGATAAATAATGAAATAATTGATCCATTCTTTGTATCCCAAATTTCAGCCTGCCAGTAAAAGAAGTTGGCTGAGAAAAGTACCTTGCTTGCTCACACTTTGTTAATCTATAACAAGGCTCTTAGTTACGAATGTACATGGGTTCTTGGAAATAATTTTTTCACCTACAATACATAAAAGTATTGGGTAACATACTGCTTATTTGTAATCATTCATTAGAAAAATAGAACCTAATCAAATTGAAATTATATAGTACTTGAAAGATTTGCTGATGTATATATAAGCTTGGAGAGGGTATTTGAGTTTTGCTTCATCCACCAAATTTGTTTATGTGTGTGTGTGTGTATATGTGTGTGTGTGTGTGTGTGTGAGTGTGTGTGTGTGTGTGTGTGTGTGTGTAAAGTTGTTAAAGTTCATTGGAGCTTGTTTCACCTCTCTCTCTCTCTCTCTCTCTCTCTCTCTCTCTCTCTCTCTCTCTCCCTCTCCCTCTCCCTCTCCCTCTCCCTCTCCCTCTCCCTCTCTCTCCTCTCTCTCTCACAGAGAGAGAGAGAAGAGAGAATAAGATTTTCCACTAATCTTCTCAAACCTCAGAGAGTTTCTTTCTGGCCCAGAGAGTGCTAGCCCCAGAGAATCAAGCTTTGTTCCCTCAGAAAAAAGTCTGCTGAGTAACACATAATCTTGTCCTAAATTGCTACAAATCTTAAATTGCTTTTTAGGAATGATTATATGCAAAACCAAGCCATAAATGAAAAATTACCATGAATTTTGCCTATTACTGTATTAGGCTAAAGCTAAACTCTACAACACGTGTTCATGTCTGCCATCTGCTGATAAATTTGTGAATTACATGTGATCAGCATCAACTAAAAGCTGAAGTGACTTTAGTTTGAATCTGTTTTATGTCTATTTCCTGATAAAAGAACATTGGAAAGGGTTTTTTATTTACAAATAAAAAATAGGCAAGCTCCACAGCTGAAGGTACAAATGAGGAACTAAATCTCACTAGAGAGAGAGAAAAGAAAGCAATTACAAGTAGGGAGGTACTGAGGTAAATGGAAGTGATGGTAGCAGGGGGGAAGGGGGGTTCGGGTTCGGGTTCGGGTTCGGGGTTCGGGTTCGGGTTCGGGGTTCGGGTTCGGGTTCGGGCTCGGGCTCGGGCTCGGGCTCGGGGTTAGGGGTCAGGGTCAGGGTCAGGGTCAGGGTTGTTAGGGTTAGGGTTAGGGTTAGGGTTAGGGTTAGGGTTAGGGTTAGGGTTAGGGTTAGGGTTAGGGTTAGGGTTAGGGTTAGGGTTAGGGTTAGGGTTAGGGTTAGGGTTAGGGTTAGGGTTAGGGTTAGGGTTAGGGTTAGGGTTAGGGTTAGGGTTAGGGTTAGGGTTAGGGGTTAGGGTTAGGGTTAGGGTTAGGGTTAGGGTTAGGGTTAGGGTTAGGGTTAGGGTTAGGGTTAGGGTTAGGGTTAGGGTTAGGGTTAGGGTTAGGGTTAGGGTTAGGGTTAGGGTTAGGGTTAGGGTTAGGGTTAGGGTTAGGGTTAGGGTTAGGGTTAGGGTTAGGGTTAGGGTTAGGGTTAGGGTT